>NC_050463.1:48454358-49851858 GCF_903995425.1 Onychomys torridus | reverse complement strand
CCATATACCACATGTACACACACAACATACATACACATACCACATACACATAACACACACACACACACACACACACACACACACACACACACACACACCACATACCCATACCATACACACACCACACACAACACCCATATACCACATGTACACACACAACATGCATACACATACCATACACATAACACACCACACACAATATACCACATGCACATATACAACATACATACATATTACACATACACATTACACACACACACACACACCACCACACACAATATACCACATGCACACACACAACATACATACACATACCACATACACATACCACACACACACACATACCACATACCCATACCATATACACACCACACATAACACCACACATAACACCCATATACCACATGCACACACACAACATACATACACATACCACATACACATTTCACACACACACACACACACACACACACACACACACACACACCACATACCCATACCATATACACACCACACACAATACCACACACAACACCCATATACCACATGAACACACACAACATACATACACATACTACTCACACACACCACACTACACACAATATACCACATGCACACACAACATGCATACACATACCACATACACATTACACACACACACAATATACCACATGCACCCATACCACACACACACACACACACACACACACACACACACACACACACACTTGTGCAGTACCACACATACACACTCAAGCAATAACAAATAAATAAATACAGATCCTGTCATCTTCCCTCCCCTGTTTTCTTTTTGTTGTTGTTCCTTGGTTTTGTTTTTTAGATTTTTAACTGGAACAAGGAGGGCATCGTTGCATAGAAACAAAACAATACCCTTAAAAATGAACGTAGCAGCTCTGCCCCAAGGATCCTGTCCTTTTCTGGAGCCCTCATTGTTTGGGGAACAGGCTGATCTCTTTCCTGTCTCCAGTGGCTCCCTTTCCTTCAAGAGGCAGAGTGACCACATGGGGCCATGCAAGTCAGCCCAGGTCACATGGAGAGAATACATCAGTGTCATCTCAGAGGATCTCCAGGCCAGTTGAATGAAGTTGCCACACTGAGCTCATGCAAAGTCTTTTTAAAAATAAGTCCTCCCTCTTAGTTCCAGCAGCAGCGAGTGTAGCACTCCCCTGCCTGAAGACTCTTATGTTCAGGTATCAGCTCAGAGCATGCAGAAAACTGCAGTTCCTGCTTCCACAACCCGAACTTCACAGAATCGGATGCTTTTCCTGTATCCCAGGAAGATGCAAAGTCTATTGCATCCAGTTCTCAGGATGATACCTCCCATCAAGTGTGTTATGTTCTGTCTTATGTTACACCAGCTCTTCCCGATATGTCTCTTAGTTTCTGGTGAACCAGACCTTCTTCCCACCTTTGTCAACGTCTCACTGTATTATATTAGTGAGCATCAATAAAACTCTAGTGTATCTGGGCAAAATCTGGAGTGAGTCCAACAAATACAGCAGAGCCATAGATGGTGTGGTTGTCCTCTGCTTTCCATGTTCCACTGCTTGTTGTTTAGATTTTGTTTTTTGTTTGTTTCTTTCTTTTTTATTTTTGAGACAGGGTTTCTTTGTGTAGCTTTGGTGCCTGTTCCTGGAACTCACTCTGAAGACCAGGCTGGCCTCGAACTCACAGAGATTCACCTGGCTCTGCCTCCCAAGTGCTGGCATTAAAGGTATGTGCCACCACCACCCAGCGGGAAGTACTTCAATCACAGCATGTTTTGCTTGAAGAGCTGAGAAGTAGAAAAGCTTAGTTCAAAAGGAAGAAGGCATGAACTTTCCTTCTTTCCTCCCTCCCTCCTTCCTTCCTTCTTTCCTGCCTTCCTTGCTTTGCACATGCTGTAGGGGTACCCTGGTGACTCTGTGGCATCAGCTCACGGGCAGATGATAACAGACATAACAGACAGGCTTCTGCAGGAAGTTGGTAGACACAGAAACTGTCCATTCTTAAGGTGGACCATGACACATCTGAATAACTCTCTTAACTTAGGTTTGTTCTTCATAATAACAATGCTTGGCCAAAGATTCATCACCACAGAGGACTGCACTGAAATTACCCAGCTGATGTCACTGTTTTGTTTCTACAGGTCAATAGTGCCTCATTCGGCGTAAATAATGACTTGGTATTGCAGACAGGAAGCGTGCCATTTGGTTTGCTTTATTAAGAACTTGGGTTATTCATTATAGATGAACCTTTGAACGCGGTCACTGACAGGAAAGTAGTGCAGCGTACATATTCAAGGAGCATAAATTCATCCACATGACTGAAGTCCTCTGAGAAGGATTTTCAGCTTTGGCTTCATTCACCTTTCTCCTCCAATGTGGCTGTCTTGTTCTTCTTTCTCTCTTGAAGTGACTTATTGAACCTCTTGGATGCTGGTGACTTCCAGAGGATGGGCTGTGAGAGAGAGAGTCAGGTGGATAGTCACACTCTAAGGAAGATGCCCTCCTCCCCAAGGTAGTGGGACACATAGCTCATGAACATGTGTATGAGGCTCTGTGAAGGGGAGACTTGCTACCTTTGGCATGGTCCTGTGGGGTAGTACTGAAGTTTTAATGGATGTTTATGATTTCAGGAGGATTTTGAGAAAATGATCACTGTGTTCCTAAAAACCAATGATTACAGCCATTTTATGTTAACTCCACGATCCTTCTACAGTAGATTCTAGAATAAAGAAGCACTTTTCTGAGTTCCTACTTTGAGGTGGAACCCAGAATCTACTCTTTAGCCCTAGTGCTGAAATTTTTCTCAGTGTTTTAGAAGGCGATCCTTAGACCAAGCCTGGAGAGCAACCTTGTGTGGGAGCAGGTGCTGGGAAGTCCTGTAAGTTGTGGTACTTATAACCAGCACCCTAGCCATTCATGGCCAGATGAAGAATCTCTATCAGTACAAGGACTGGGCTACAGGGGTGCCTTATTTTGGGTTTCTTTTGCTGTGAAAAAATACCAAGACTAGAAGCAGCTGGGTGGTGGTGGGGGGCTCATCTGGCTTAAATATCCCGGGTCACAGGCTACTGAGAGAAGTCAAGGCAGGAACTCAAGCAGGGTGGGAACCTGGATGCAGGAGCTGATGCATAGGCCATGAAGGAGTACTGGCTTGCTCCCTATTGCTTACTCATCCTGCTGTCTTATAGAATCTATGGGCAACACCACATACAACAATCACTACTTAAGAAAATGCCCTATACAGCCTGCTGTGGTGGTGCATGCCTTTAACCCCAGCACTCAGACAGGAGATACAAGTGGATCTCTGTGAGTTCAAAGCCAGCCTGGTATATAGAGTGAGTTCCAGGATAGCCAGGGCTGTTACACAGAGAATTTCTGTCCTGAAAAACAAAGAATAAGGAGGAGGAGAAAGAAGAAGAGGAGGAGGAGGAGGAGGAGGAGGAGGAGGAGGAGGAGGAGGAGGAGGAGGAAGAGGAAGAAGTGAAAAAAAGAAAGAAAATTTCCTACAGGCTTCCTACAGCCCAGTCTATGGAGGCATTTTTTCAGTTGAAGTTCCCTCCTATCAGATATCTCTAGCTTGTGTCGATTTGGCATTTAAAAAAAAAAGCCAGCACAAGAGGCATGGCTCAGCACCGAGAGCCTTCTGTGGAAATGAACAGCTCTTCTGTCTTACAAGCTTCAAAAAGTGGCCTCAAAGATCTTAATTTCAGATAGAACTATGACTCACATAAGCAGCCATAGCCACCCTCCATACCCTCCACATTCTATTATGAGCTAAATACAAATTATGACCAGAACTAAAGGTTCAGGGTCTCATTTTTGAAAATGTAAAATCCAGCTGGACATTAGTGTAGGACAGTTTCACCTCTCCTAAATGCCCTCACTTCCTCCTTGACACCTCTTATGCCTCCCTCATCTGTTTCTTTCCTTCCAAGTTTTTATCACTCTAGAGGAGGTGGGACCATGGAGAATGGGGATGATAAGCAAAGTGGACTAAAGTCTCATGCAATAGTCAGCTTTATTCTGAGCATCAGACAATTTATACTGTGAGGGCTAAGAGTCACATGGGTGAAGTGTCCAAACACAAGGGCAAGTCACACATGGCAAGGACATATTTTCCCCCCACAGAGATATGTAAACAAATAAGAATAATCAGTTGTAATGAATAATCTGAAGTAAACTCACTCCTATCCACTACACCTGGGAACAGCATGGGAAGACATTCCAAGCACGATTCACTGTTTTGAAGAGATTGAAGCCAAAAGACTCTAGTCTTTTTTTCTCAAAGCACCCAGAATTCTCCTCACATGACTCTATTCTTGGATCTTGTTCCTACACCAAGGACCTCCCACCCCAATAACAATCATCCAAAGGTCTAGTATGACAAACACCTTTTCTGGGGATTTGCTGTGTGCAAGGCTCTTTCTTATGAGCTTCAAACTCATTGGCTCATTTCACCTACACAGTACATTCAGCAACTATTTTAACAGGTCACACATTTTACTCCCACATCTGCCCAAGGAAACTGAACAGAGAGCAGCCCATCTGATGCTGCAGCCTAGAATTACAGTCCACCTTCGGGATAACTGTCCCATAGCTGCCCAATCCTCTCAGCCTAAACCTGTCACACTTGCACATCATACCAAGCTGATTCCCACAGGAAATTCAGATACTCTCTGGATGACACACTTTTAAATCTCTGCTGGAGGCTGTGGAGAGAGCTCAATCTTTCAAGATGTGAAGATAAAATTTTAAAAAGGCACTCAAGTTATTGCTCAGTCTATAAATTTGGAGTCAAGCAGGATTGAACCTCTACCTTCTAAACTGAACTCTCTATGAGATGAGGGAGCTTTTTGGAATCTGAGCTGACTGACTAGATTCAGCTACAAAGAACTTTCCCTTTGCATTTCAGACTATAAAGTCCATGACACGGTCATGACAGAGTGAAAACCAGGTCAGCAGAAATGGGAAGAAAGATTTGCCCCAATATAGGGGCTAGTGTATATAAACACCATTTCAGAGAAAACATAATAATTAATAAGGGAATGGGGTGAGTGGCTGAGCTTCCTCCTAGCAATGGCCAGAGCTTTTCAGACACTGACTGGCCTTTGGCCCATCATCTCTGACCTTGCCCCCTCTCTCAGTATTGTCATTTTGTTGAAGTCTTAGAAATCTTGTCATCAAGCCCCAGCTTGGAAACCAGCAGAAGGGAGACTGAGGATGCATCATATACTGAGCAACAATGTCTCTGACTGCATGAGCTGTTGGAATATGTCCCCATCAATAACTACCTGAAAATAGATGCTACATAGCTGAGGCCTGGCTCTGAGTGGATTCCTTTGCCTTCTGCTTTGGTGCCCACACCCAGGCAATCACATATTCAGGCATTTTTCTTGAAGAGAAGGCCTCACTAAGTTGCCCAGGCAGGCTGACAACTCACCATTCTGTAATGCAGGCTGGCTTCAAGGTTGCAGTCCTCCTGCCTCAGCCTCTCCAGTGCTTAGGGTGCAGACACAAACCACCACTTTTAGTTTTGTCCCTGTGTTTTCTAAAGGATAAAAACTCTTCTCTGTAAGAGAGTAGTGTAGTTCTGTAAGGGTCTGATCGGAACATTCTCTGTCACACATCTTCAACTAGTATTAGGTCTTGTAGAGACAAACAACGAGCCCCAGATTAAGGAAGAAAGGGAGAAAGAAAGAAAGAAAGAAAGAAAGAAAGAAAGAAAGAAAGAAAGAAAAGAAGGAAGGAGGAGAGGGAGGAAGAAAGGAAGGAAGGAAGGAAAGAAAGAAAGAAAGAAAGAAGGGGAGGGAGGAAGGAAGGAAGGAAGGAAGGAGGAGAGGGAGGAAGAAAGGAAGGAAGGAAGGAAGGAAAGAAGGGGAGGGAGGGAGGAAGGAAGGAAGGAAGGAAAGAAAGAAAGAAAGAAAGAAGGGGAGGGAGGAAGGAAGGAAGGAAGGAAGGAGGAGAGGGAGGAAGAAAGGAAGGAAGGAAGGAAGGAAAGAAGGGGAGGGAGGGAGGAAGGAAGGAAGGAAGGAAGGAAAGAAGGAAGGAAGGAAGGAAGGAAGGAGAGAGGGGGAGAGAATGAGAGATGGAGCAAGAGAGGGAAAGAGAGATCACACTGTCCATTTGAAAGATCAATGGACATCTGAGCCCAACTAAAACCCAAACGGCTGAGCACAAACTAAATCATTTGTAGTAGGAAGACCCACTTCTGATCCAGACTTTTGAGGGGTGAAGATACATCTTTAACCCAGAACATCTGAGGTCGGAAGACCCACCTTTAACCTGGGCCACACTTTCTGCCGGCAACCCATGTAGAGGACATGGAAGAAGAAAGTTAGCACTCTCTCTTTGTTGCTTCCTCTCACTTGTTCACTGGCATTAGATTCTGTTTGGGGATCGCAGCATGTATGGAGACCAGATGAGACATTCAACCCTGTGAACTGAACAACCACTGGATTCTTGGTAGACAGCCATTGTTGTACAAGCTGGACCACAGCTTGTAAGCCATTTTAATAAATGCCCTTTCTATGCATAGAGTGATTCATGCTACAGGTCATGTTCCTCAAGAGAGCCTTAACTAATACTGGTATTAAACAGGCATATTCTGGTAGGAAGTACACAGTTGAATGTAGGCTCCAGCAATGGATCCCACCTGGACAGGCCGCTGTAGGTAAGTCCCTTGCTTTCCTGGTCTGTGAGTATCAACTTTATAAATGGTAGTAAAGATGGTTGCGTTAAACACTCCCCATTCATGGGCAAATTCTACCAACAACAAAGTCCACAGTAGGCCACACCATGATCCCAGAACAAGGGTATCTCTCTGAAAATCTCCCTCCTGGGTTTGAAATGGGAGTATTCAAATTGCGGTTCTTACAAGACAAGATCGTTCAGAAGATCACATAAGACAGCAGATACAACAGGCTTGTGGAAATACCTGACACAGAATGAATGATCACTAAGTGTAACTATTTTCAGGCCTTTTAGACTTGGGAGCCAAGCAGCCTTCTCTGGAGTCGCTTGTGCCACATGGCTTCTGATCTCTGTTTGACTATTGCTCAGGAATGCATTCACAGAAGGGAAAAAAAAAATTTTTTTTTCAACAAATCAATTAGAAAATATCCACTGATACTTCCTACACACAGCAGAATGCTTCAGGCTCTGTGAATGATTAGACAGGAACAGGGCAGGGTCCTCCCTTCAAGGACACAATTTAATTAAGGAGACAGTACAGCACATGGGAAGAGAACTGGAAATTCAGACTGGCGATGGATTCTTGGGAAGTAGGGAAAGTCTGAAGCATCATGGTGGGGCGGGGGAGTGTCTCCAGCTCAGTGGCTGGGGGAGGGCTCCCGAGGGAGGCTGCACCTGATGACAGTCCCAGTCCTCACTGGAATGACCACCATCCCCCTTCTCCCTTTGAATGGGCGGAAGGTGAGGCCAGGAGAGCGCTTCTGGATGCTGTCTCAGTAAACTGCTTTAGGCCTGTGGTATTGTAAATGAGAATGCTGGCATTGGCTCGGGTATTTGAAGACTTGGTCCCCATGTGGCTGGCGGCACTGTTTGGGAAGTCTTAGGAGGTGTGACATTGTTGAAGAAAGTGTGTCCCTGGGGGCAGGTTTTGGCAGTTAAAATCTATTCTTACTTGACTCTCCCTGCTTCCTGCTGGCAGTTAGAGACATGAGCCCTTGCTCATCTTCCTGTTTCTGCCTCTACACCTACCTTGACTCTGCCCTCATGGACTCTTAGCTCTCTGGAACTGTAAACACTTTTCTCCTGTAAGTTGCCTCGGTCACAGTGGTTTATCATAGTAACAGAAAGGCAGCTGACAGACTCACCAAACAGAGGACCCCTGTTCAAATTCCTTGCCCACAGTCAGGGGAGGAAGGGTTTGATTTGAATCACAAGCCCTGGTTACAGTCCACCACACCAGGGAAGCCAAGGCAGGTGCTTCAAGAGCTGGTCACATCCCAACCACACAGCCAAGAGCGGAGAGAAAGGAACACGGGGACTGCCAGTTGGCTGCTGCTTGTGCTCAGCAGCTGCTCTTTGTAGTCTTCTATAGCTCAAGGTCCAGCCCATGAAAAGGGGCCACTCAGACTCGGTCTTCCTGCATCAGTGAGCAATCAAGACAGTCTCCCG
The DNA here is from genome assembly GCF_903995425.1 of Onychomys torridus. Classification (NCBI taxonomy): domain Eukaryota; kingdom Metazoa; phylum Chordata; class Mammalia; order Rodentia; family Cricetidae; genus Onychomys; species Onychomys torridus. The sequence goes on along the minus strand of NC_050463.1, from coordinate 49,843,711 downwards.
GATATGCCCTTGGGCCAGCCTGATGTAGCTACCTCCCAGCTGAGACTCTCTTCCAAGGTGATGTAAGTTGTGACAAGTACAACACGCTCCTGCCCCTTCTGTTTGATGCCAGCTATCTGTGTGTAGGGCTGGGCTACTGATGGCCCCTTTGATTCAGGGACTCCTCCCTAGAGGGGCTCTAACCCCAAAAGCTGAACGTTCTTCCCCCTGATGGTGTTGTCCTTGTCCATATTTATCTGACCTGCTCTTAAACATATCCATGTTGGGGGGTCAAGCCACGAGTCTTCCATTCCCCATCTTCTGTGTTTAGTTCCACTAGGGTCTCTCTAATATGAGATCTAAATGTTTAAAGTGACCGATGTAGGTCAACTGATAGAGTTCTTTCCTAGCAGCCACAGAGCCCTGGGTTCCACCGTAGCACCTCATAAACCAGGCCTGGTAACACATAGCTGTGATTCCACCTTTCAGGAGGTATAGGGAGTTCAAGGTCATCCTTAACCATGTAGAGAGTTCAAAGCCAGTTTGGGTTTTGTGAGCCCCTGCTTCAAAACTTGGAAAGAAAAAAGGAAGGAGTGAACCTTGAAAGACGAATAAAATTAGACCAGATTGCCCAGCTTTGTAAAATATATATATATATTTGGAAAGAAAGAACAGACAGAGATGTGATGATGAAAGCCTATTTCCAAGATATCTAAGTGGAGTGGGCAGCCATTCCAGCTTTGACCTGGAAGTTCCAACCCCCATTGAGGCTTCGGTAACAGTCACGCCTACAAGGCAGGGCTGAGAGAGGATGCTGAAGACCCAGGATCAAAAGGAGAGGCTGAGCTTGGTTCTGGGACCCTGGACACAGGAGGTAGACCCAGCAGAGTTCTCCAGAGAACACCGCCGGACTGCGCTATACCTTTGCCAGACCCTGCAACCTACCCCTTCATTTGTAAGTTACCCCACAAAATAAACCTCCCTTTTAACTACGTGGAGTGGCCTTAATAATTTCACCAATATCTGGCGTTCACGTGAGGCAAATTCCAAAGGCCTGGGCGGCTCCCTCCCTCAGCCTCCTCCCCGGCTGGCGGGTACCTAAACCCACCTGCAAAGTTCCATTTAACCAGGGATCGCCTACACGGTTCCATTCCCGAAAAAGGGAGCAGCTAGTCCGGTCTCAGTTCCCTAGCTTATCCCCCAGACCAGCGAAAACCGCTGTGAGTGAGGCGTTCCCACTCCTCCCAGAGTGCCGGCTCCCAGCCATCTTGGCTCCTGCCTTCAGCTGCTGCCAGCCAAGGTCGCCAGCAGGCCTTGCTTTGGAGCTATAGCAACGCCTCCTGCTGGCTGAAAAGTGCTACTGCACCCCCCCAAAACCATGGAAAGGCAAGCTTCTTTCAAGTAAAAGTACTTGATAATTTTACACCTTAAAACTGACTAACAAATCTTGAGTAATTCTTGTAATATGGCTGACAACATTACCTCACAAGGATTTAAAAACCTTTTTGCCTATATGATGAATGACATTTTCCTGGAAATATACGACCTCCCTAAGGCATATCTGGCCTGTACCATTTTGGCATTCATCGTAATAATTCACACAGAGTTCAAACACTGGTTTAATAATAAGAACAAAGATGAGTCATTATTGGGACTGATACAGGCTTTAAAAGATAGCAATGAAGGCTTACAGAAAAAGATTCTCTCTCTGGAATCTGCTTACTAGGATTTACAGGCTTTAAAAGGCTCCCCTTTTGTCTAAATAAGAAGGTTCTAACCTAATACAAGACTATATACAAAGAAATGGTTATCAAATATTGTACAGGAGTAATGAGGGATAATGACCTAGACAAGTTGGAATTACAATCAATGCAAACAATATCAAGCAAAAAACACATACTAAAATCCAGGGAAGTCTAGAGCGTGGGTAGGTGGCATGTTACAAAGATCATTCTGAAAGGTGTCCTGTCCTAAAGAACCTGAGTCTAATACTTAATATATTCTATCTAAGATATTATATATGTATATAAACTAAGTTGTAACTATAACTGCTAGTCTTCAACCTCATCAAAGACCTGAGAAGGAATGTAATAATACCTGAGAAATGGGAGAAGGACACAAGCAACTTTCGGGAGTCTTGTAAGAGTAGACAGAGACAGCTGGCAGCCTGGACAGTCACCTAATGTTTCTCAGCATCGTTGGTGCATTCAAATTGGCTACAGGCCTAGAGTATCTGACAGACCATTTTCAGAAGCAGGAATTCTGAAAGACCATCTTACCCTGTCTTGGCAAAGTACAGTGCTTACTTTCCTGTGTCCCGCTTGTCCAGAAAGGACAGCATTTGTACTGTCAGCAGTTGAGGCAAGGGCAGTTCTTTGCCCAGTAGGCCATTTTGTGCCAAGAAGATAAACTTCCAAATGGAAATGTCTTAGAAGCCCAACATTCTCTCGGGATCAAATTGGTGCTGCCAGGAGCAATTGTGTCTCACATCAACAGAATTCTAAGTTATTTAAATGCCATATTCTCTAGGTCCATGAAGTGTTTGAAGATTACTTGTCCATCCAACCTATGTATTTATAAATCTGGATAACCTAACTAACATAATTATAGAGATGACAAGCATAGGTGACAATAAATCTATAAGTCTTATCTACCTAAACAACCTAAGGACTAAGGCTTCATGTAAACAAGGCGAACAGTCTGTAAGCAAAAGTACAGTAAAAGGACAATAACTTTAAAATTGTGACAATACACAAAATATCTTTAACAGAGGTAGGAATGTATAGTGCAATATGCAACATGATAATAATCCTAAATATATATCAGTATACAGAATATCTTAAACAGAAGTAGAACATGCATACAGTATGACAGATATAAATTTACATTTGTATCAATATACAAATATTTCAAATAAGAGTAAAAATATGTGTACATTATAACATAGTTCTGTATTTGTATCAATATACAAATTATCTTAAACAGGAATATAAAAGGTTTATATTTGTATAAACATATAAGAATTCATAACAGTGCAAATTATAGTGCAAATTATCTAAGGCTGCTATTTTACTAAATTTGTTTACTAATGTATACGATAGTCTACCATAATATCTTATACCTATCCATTCCATTTCTTCTTTTCCCTTTTTTTTGAGACATATTTTCTTCCCTTAAGGAGAGTACTGAGTTTAATAGCTTCTTCCACCCACAACCCTAGAACCATCATCCATAACCCTGAGAACTATGAAACCTTAGGGAGAAGGGGCATTGTTTTCTTAGAATTGCTTCCTGCTGTTTAGGGGGCGATGGTATCTCTGTTGGGTATTGTGAGAAAGCTCATATAGTTAAATCTCAGTTAGACTAACTGTAGATTCTGCAGCAAGTCTCAGAATAATAGGTAAGATTGTCTGAAATTCTGGCAAGAAGTGTAGTATGATGATGATTACCATGGCATCATTCCGGATTGAGTAGAGTTGTTGTTGGGGCCCCATCTTCCTTCTGGAGACTTCAGAGATTGCTATTGGAAAAACTTATTTTTTATCAGAATGGAAGGTTTGGATTTAAAGATGACATGACATGTAAGAAAGGATTCTGAGAAAGCAAGAGTAAGCATGGAGAGAATTAGAATCTTGAAGACAATGGTCCCTTATTATTGGCTTCCTTCTGTCTCACATAATCCAGGTCTCCTTAGGGAGGTAACAACTACCTGTATCAAAACAGCTCCACCTGACAAGTGATTTACCATCAGCTCACCCCCATAGCCCCAGCAACCCAGAATCAGAGGTAGAGGATCACCAGAGCCCACTAGGTTGAGACCAGAGGGAGCCACACTGTGAGGCTCTGTCTCAGTAAGTCAATTAATCAGTATACAAGAAATAGTTACCATAGTCCTCCCTGCTCTGAGAGATTATGAGTCAAACTGCCTGTCTGATTGCTAATCCCTGCTGAATCCTTTCTCCACCTCAGCACTCCACAGCTCCTAGGGAAGCCTGGCTGATGGCAAGTCCCCAGTGCATAGAGCAGCCATTTACCCTGTTAATGATTTACAGAATCTGTGTGTGTGTGTGTGGGGGGGTGCAGCCACAGTCTGACCACTACTACTTCCTGCTACAGCCCTTCAGGAATATTCTCTCCAAGCAAATGCTATAAAGATGAGGCAGGAGAAGCAGCAACAGTGCATAGATTAATCAAGAAATATCTTAGGAAAAGTCTATATAAACTAAAAGCAGCTACTGCCCAAGGAAAAAAAAATTATATTTGTAGTATTTTTTAATATCATTTTGATGAGATCTGGGTTATAAACAGGTCCGGTGCTGTGTAATTTGCAGCGTAATTCCACTGTCTGTTTATCTATCCATCCGTCCACTCATTCATATGTATATAACCCAGGCAGGAAATCTGGTGTCTGTTGCTAGTTCATAAATCAGTGTCTGCTCTCAACAACATCTGAATACAAATGTGATTAAATTTGATACCATGCCCATTTTTCACTTATCAGATTTCAGAATGTGGTGCCTCGGCAGCTGTCCTACGATAATGTGTTTTGCATTTAACCCCTTGAGTCCCATCATCCACTACAGGAAACTCCTAGCACAGCCACTGGAAATGCACCAAACCCCAACCGGAAGTCTGTTCGGCATATCACAGAGCTATTTTTCTCAGCGTGTCAGAGAAAAGAGGAGGCAAGGGGAGATTTGGTAAATGTACTGGGAGGTAGGAGGAAGCTTCAACAAGGCTGTTTTGAGCCTCAAAGGGCCTTACATATTCGCAAGCCCAGAGATTCTCACTGCCCCATGCTCCACGCCAGCTGGGGCTCTGAGTGTTTTCTAACAGCTCCCATGCAAAGCCCAGTCCACACACTGGGCAGGGGGCTAGTTGTTTTCCCTGCTCCACTGTCTGCTGCATTCTTCTGTTCTAAGGCAATCTCCCAAGAATGATGAGATAGGTTATGGGGGGGGGGAGGGCGGGCAGAGAGCATAACTCATCTGTGAACAGACAACACACATGCATTACCAAGTCTGGGCAACTGAGACCCCTCCTCCAAAGCAAAAGTAAGTACTAGAACTGGAACTCAAATGCAGATTCCTAAGCCGTGGCTGTTAAACTGTTCGTGGACATGAGACAATCAAAATGGAAATCGGAGAGCAACCTACAACATGTGAAAGAAGATCCAGAGAATGGATCCATAGAGGTGGGTTACTCAGAACTTCCAAAGATCCTCAAAACTACTCAAGCAGATCTCGGAACAGGGCCTTGTGTGGCCAGCCCACCGCTAGGAAATGGAAACAGCATGAGCCCTGAGTTGCCCCATGGAGATCTAGTCAATATGGAGAAAGCCTGCAGCCATTTTCCCCTTTCTTAATGTCCTGGTTAACACTGCCAAATTGACACAGTCTAGAGTCAGCTAAGAAGGAAGTCATGATACATCCACTGTAGACTACTGGCAATGGTCGAGAGAAAGCCTGATCTGAACTAGTCTGGTGATCAGATGGCCAAACACCCTAACAGCTGTGCTGAAACTCTCATCCAATAACTGATAGAAGTGGATGCAGAGATCCTCAGCCAGGCCCCAGGTGGAGCTCCAGGAGTCCAGTTGTCGAGAAAGAGGAGGGACTGTAAGAGTGTGAATTGTGTAGACCAAGATTGGAAAAAGCACAGGGACAAATAGCCAAACTAATGGAAACACATGAATTATGAACCAAAAGCTGTGGAGCCCCCAACTGGATCAGGCCCTCTGGATAAGTGAGACAATTGAATAGCTTGAACTGTTTGGGAGGCACCCAGGCAGTGGGACCTGGACCTGTCCTTGGTGCATGAGCTGGCTGTTTGGAACCTGGGGCTTACACAGGGACACTTTGTTCAGCCTGGAAGGAGGGGACTAGACCTGCCTGTACTGAATCTACCAGGTTTAAATGAATCCCCAGGGGAGTCTTGGCCCTAGAGGAGATGGGAATGGAGGGGAGGGGCTGGGGGGAAGGTGGGGGCGGGGGCGGGAGGGGGGATGACAGGGGACACCATGGCTGATGTGTAAAATTAAAACACAAATATAGTAAATAAAAAAAGGAGGAAAAAAAAAAGAAGTCTTGATTGAGTGACTGCCTAGATCAGAATGGCCTGTGGGCATGTCTTTTCGAGATTGTCTTAAAGGTTCACTGATGCAGGAGGTCCAGCCCCCCCCCCGGGGGGGGGGCAGGTGGTCCTGGGCTGTATAAGAAACACAACTGAGATTAATGGCAAGAGTGAGCCAGCAGCATCCTCCATGATCTCTTTCAAGCTCCTCCTGTTACTGCTCTTCTAGATGACCCATTAGCCATGCAGAGAGAGGAACATGGATGTGTGACATTTGTGGGTAAACTTCAAACTCTTAAACATGAATACACACACTTAAGAGGAGTCAGCGCATAAGCCAAACATCACAGTTCCATCCTTCCAGAGTCCTGCAGTCAACTGTGTTCCTCCTGATAAACTGTTAAGGGTCAAAGAAGCCTGGGACTGTACCATGATGCTCCTGCCAGCCACCATATTGTCACATGAAGGCATTGTATCCTTATCTCATCAACCTTAGAAGGGGACAACAGGAGAGGCAGGAGAATGGAGCAGAAGATGAAGTCCAGAAGGGCTTTCAGGAAGCTTTATAAAACTGGCTATGTGAAAACCAAGTTGGCCAAGAGAAAACCTCCAGAGGAGGCCAACTAAAATCTGCTGGTAACATGGATGGAGGCACTGAGCACATCAGAGTGTCTGAAGATGGCCTGTGCCCCATTATAATACTAACATGCATACCCCAGGGTGCATATTCAAGTCACTAGTGAGACATGCAATGCATGAAGTTGTGTGTAGAACTATGCTCAGCAGACAGAGCTTGTGTCAGCAAATCCATGTTACTGAAAACCAGCCAGAACACTATGCAAATGAGCCATAAAGTACTCACTGTGTGACATAAAAGCCTCATCCTGTGCACCACACTGCATTGGGAGCTACTGAACCTGCTCCGGCCTGCTCCTTTCCTTGGAGAGGGATCTTTAATAAATTCACTTTCTTGCTAACACGTGTCTCTGTCCAACTGTTTGATCTGGGACACAGAAACCTGGAACCTCTCCAGAGCTGTTCTCCAAACACCAATATGAGTGGATATCACACGCCATAAGATATTTTAAGAAAAAATGTTCATATCGCTCTCATTATAGCATGGTACTGTAGCTGTCCTCATTCTCGGTTGTCACCGATCCATTACTGTGCTTGGGAAAGCCTCCTGCAGGATGTACGCAAAGGGACCTACATTCGCAGGCAGTCACTCCAGTCTCAGAATGCATTACTCGCAGACAGGGAGAGACAACCAAGCCACCAAGTCCTTTGGAGAACAGAAAACACATGTATTGCTCATCTTAAAGGGCACACAACCTTTTAAAGAGCTTGTAATACCTGAACATGTAATATTACATAAATAGTATGCTCAGACTGCTGCCTGGAAATGATAGCCAGTCCAACGGCAGTGCCTTAGGGATTAACAAGGGGTGTTTTATGCACCCTTGATTTGTTTGAGAGAGAAGAAATACCATATGCTTGAGTATGCAGCTATTGCCTGATCACAAGGCTTTGGTTCGGTGCAGGCAAAGACTGCCTATGTTCTCCTCAGTTCAAAGTCTGTTGTGATTTCCTGTAATTATTTGGCATGTGTATCATGAACTTCAAGAATGTTCAGCACCTGGAAAGCTTCTGGCAACCAGACGTAAGGGAATAATTATTGTAGGCACAAAAGTTAGCCAAAAGACTCTCTTATTTACAAGAAAAACCCTTTACAAATGCATAAATACCCAAACCTAGAGAAACCTCTGGACTATCACCGTGGGGCATAGCAGTGCCGTGCTCTACCATGGAGCTTCCAGCAAGAACACAGATTGCTCAGACATGACATGAGCACATGTAAACCCTCACAGAAAGAGGAAACCAGAAGTAGATGTCCAGAATGTTTGCTCTTTGGTTAACTGGGGAAAATCAAAGGTACATTCTATGGCAGTTTGCAGGGATCCCAGGGCAGCTCTTAGTGAAGAGAGATCAACACACACCACTAAACTAACTGGAAATTCTACTAGCCACAATTAACCATTCTGAATGGTGCTAGAAATCTATATTTTATCCCCTATTATTTTGTTCTGTTGTTTCCATTGGGGTTTTATAGAGCAATTGAATATTGCTTTGGGTAACAGAAAATTTGTTCATTTTACTCTCAGAAATGATCAGGATAGCAAAGACGTTTCTCCTCCTCACTCTGCCACCTTTATCTGCATCCTGAGGAGACTGGCAGGATCCATGTCTGCCCTGAACCCACTGCGCTCCAGCACTCATGGGGTTAACAGTCAGCATCCAGCTCCACCCCCACACGGTATGGTGTGATTATCTCACAGGCATGTCAGCCCCAACCAATCCTGGGACACAAAAGCACAGCATGTCAGGGGGGCTGCCTTGGCCCATGGTTTTCCACTGGTTTCCAAATAAAAATGAAAAGAGTAAAAAAAAATGCTGGGCTCCCCTCACCCAGTCCTAGTAATAGGCTCTATTAAGCAGGGATTGGTCACTGTTATTGTCTCAAGTGAGATACTATTTATTGGGCGCACAAAAGCAGACAAAGCCACCAATGAGTTGCCCAGTCACTCTTGCTTACAGGAGAGTTACAATCCATGCAGGAGGCACCTCCTCTCTCAGTCTGAGCGTTTGTCATGGGGCCTCAAATCCATATGTCATGTTATCAGTTTACCAGTGAGCAGGGCAGGGTGTGCTAGGTGCTGGTGTAGCTTGCATGGCAGATGGTGGTCTGCTTTCACACGCACTCGCACGCATACACACACACACACACACACACACACACACACACACACACAGTATCCTTCTGCCTTCTGGTTTCCTCCCCCACCCCCGACCCTTCTCATCCCTGGTTAGTTTCCAGTGGCCCTGAACCAGCAGGATCTGGTTTGTACATGTGAGTTTCACCAAGCCCTTTCTAATTTTAGCCACATGAAAGAAACCTAGAATCTGTAAGAAAGCTATCTCACCTTCAAGTTTCCCTAGAAAGAATTCAAATTTCTATTCAAAACAGAGCTAGTTATAATTGGGATAGAGATGCTCTTCCCTGAGGCACTCTGAGTCAATTAATTGGATTTTTTTGAAGTGTTAATGGGGAAAATTTTTTTTGACCTTTTCCAGAGCTTTTTCCATAGAAGCTATTCATGAAAATTGCTGGGCTATTAACCAACCAATTTTGGAGGCCACAAAGCCCCATGAGCTGTGTAGATTTTTTGGAGGGGCAGGGGTTATAATATACATACAGCTTGGCTAACTTCTTTGGTCCTATCAAAAAAAAATGTACCCATTTGGTTAAAAGACTGCTTTTATATGCATGCATAAGTGTGATCAATCATTTAAGAGAGAGAAAGACAAAAAAGAGGAGGCAATGAAATTGTCTTTGTAAAGTCTGAACTACACAAAAGCAGCTTGTGTGGACTGAGTGTGGTAAATCTTCATAGGCATGGCATCACTCCATGTTACAAATCGAAGCAACAAGGGAAGAAAACTCAAGAGACCCAAGCTCAGGGACAGAAACCCAGCACATGGACTTTGTCTAAAGGTTCTTCCAGAACCCTGAAGATTTCCAGTAAGCTTAATGGTAAAGTGGTGAATTAATGTCAGTAAATACAGTTTAATTTTAGCATTTTCTATATAAAAAGCACTAAGATTGATTTCAAGTTACTTTTATGTTTTAATTTTGCAGGCACCTGAAAGTCCTAGCAGCATTTTTTTTCCCTAGGATAAACAAACAATCCAGCAAAGACCACACCAGCCAGCCACACACTTGACTATTCACTCCCCTTCCACCTCCACCCCCCAGCCCAGGTTTCTGCTCCTGGTACTTTAAAAAGAATGCCAGAGATGAATGAAATAAGTTGTTTTGCCAAAACTGTGCAGGCTTCACAGGGCACTCTGTTATTAGAACAGATGGCCATATAAATAAGTGTTTGGTTTAACTACAAGGAAACCTTCCATTCATCTCCCAGAGATTGGGAATGGGGTGATTGGATTAATTAAATATTCTGCTAAGCAGTGAGGCTCCATTTATCCACAATAGATTCCTACTTGTAAGAAAAAAAAAATGTACCTCACGAATAAATAGACTGTGAATGGTCTAAGGGAACACAAGCTTGGGCCTCACAATGTGGCTCAGAACCAACCTGAGGCTCATCAACCCAGCAGGGACTGCTTAAAGAACAGTGAGCTGGTCAACCTTAAGGTTCCTTGCACTGATGTATGAAAAGGAAGGAGGACAGCACTGACTTGCTGCCTGCTGCAGGAGAGCCTCACAAAGCAGCAGCCTCTGTTTCTCTAAGGCACAAGACAGGTGACAGGAGGGGTCCATGGGGGGAGTACAAATGGAATTAGTATCTACAGATCCCTCCAGCTGGCACCACAGCCCTGAAAACCCAGAAACACTTCTAAAATCAGGAGAAGACAAAAAGTCTCCTCTCTTTCCTTTTTAACATAGTGTTAGAAACCATAGCTAATGTGATAAGACAAGAAAAGGAGCTCAATGGTGTGTTCACAGGAAAGGAAGAAATAAAACTGTCTTCATTTCCAGACAGCAAGCTTGTCTATGTAGAACATCTCAGCCAACAAATATGCCTGGATTTCATAGGCAGTAATAAGAGAGTTAATGTACAAAATCAACTCTCCTGTATCAACAGCAAACAAGTGGAAAGCAAGCATCAGTTGCAATATTTAAAAACAAACCAACCACCACCACCACAAGGACAAAAATCATAACCTGGGCAGTTCTGTTCCCAGGTCTGGAAATTTTTAAGCCCAACATCCAGGTCCAGCACATTCAGCTTCTCAGGAAAACCTACATCATACTAATGTCACAAGGCAGGAGCTAGTAAGAGAACTCTCCAGAATCTCTTTCACAAGGTCATTTAAGGTCAATGACTTAATCACTTAGCAAAGGTGTCACCTCACAATGGCATACACTTAAGATATCTACATGCCAGTTTTAGGAATCTATAAATGTCTGTGCGATAAAATCTATAAAACTCTGATGGGGAATATCAAAGAAGTAAATAAGTGACGAATTAGGCCAAAGTTGTGGAGAGGAAGACTCCATATTGTCAAGAGCCAGTTGGTCACAAGAGCTATGGTTCAGTGGCATTCTCCCCAGAATCCCACTGAGTTGTTTTGTGGCTATAAACACAATGACTCCAACATACAAGAAGGGGGAAATATCCAGGAAGGGCAACGCGGCATTTTAGGAGATCACAAGTTGGCACCACCTGGCTGTCAAGATTTATTGGAAAGCTCCAGTAGTTAGAATGGTGGAGTCCTGTGAAAGGCACACAAAGGGATTGGTGGAACTGAATGAAGCCCAGAAAACAAGTACAAGGGGAGGGTAGTCTGTGTCAAAGGAACAAGGCACTCCACAGTGGGACAAAGGGGGTTTTAAATAAGAGATGCTGAGCAAGAAACCCCAGATGATTCATTGTATACACACACACACACACACACACACACACACACACACACACACACACACAGTTTTTTCCATACAGACTAACTCAAAGTGAATCACAGGCTTAAAAAATACACATAACTAGGGCTGAGTGCTTCACTCTGTCAGTCACAAGCACAGAAAGCTGAGTTTGACCCCCAGAACCCACATAAAAATGCCAGACATGGTGGTGAACATTTGTAACCCCAAGCCGAGACTAGAGAATACATGGAGCTTGCTGGTCAACCAGTCTGGTATAATTAGTGTGCCTCAGACCAGGGAAAGACTTTGTCTCAAAGTAGGTGAAAATCATTCCTCATGACAACCTTAGGTTGTCTTTTGGTCTCCACACACATGTGCACATATGTGAATAAACTTGCACACATGTGCACACTCACACACATGCTTGTATACACACACACACACACACACACACACACACACACACACACGTAAAACTACAAAATTCTTAGGAGAGAAAATATTAGATGTCCTTGGGAATGGTAGTACCCTTTTTAGATATACCACCAAAGGTAAAATTCATAAAAGAAAAAAATGAATGGGCTGGACCTCATCAGATTTAAAAATACCTGTTCCCTGCAAGAAGTATCAACAAGGTAAAAAGAAACAAAACAAACAAACAAACAAAAACAAAAACAAAACAAAGACTGAGAGAAACAAGATGCAAAATACAAACATATAAGAAACAATACAAAGTAAGCAAAATAAAGTTTTGGGCATTGCATGATAGTTCTGTGTTGATGTAGCCTTGTGCCTGAGGAATTCTTTGCATCTGTCAGGGCAGAGGTAAATGGAACTTTCTTGTATCCTTCTTGTTTACTCTAGTAGGATACAGGGAGTAAAGAGCTGTCAGTGTGGAGGAAGGTTGCTATATGTCAGGCCCAGTGTCAATGTCCCCAGAGGGTCTCAGCTGTAGAGGAGTGCCAGAAGACATGGGGAACCTCAGCATAGGTTCTGAAGGTGTCTGTGGCTGCCACATCTCTTCTGGAAGGGGCTACCCAACCAACTGCTCAGCCCAGAGTGAGAGTTAGTATCATAAATGATCACCAGCATGTTGTAAAGGTCTGACCATCAAGATCCTGAAGGTGTCAGGGAGGTGCCAAAATGTGACCATCATGGTCTCTGAGTGTGTTAGGTGGCAGGAAGGTCTGACCTCTGTGGAATCTTGAATGTGTTAGGGAGATGTGAGAGTAGCATCACATCATGGCCCTGAGTGTGTCAGGGAGTCTTCTTGAGCTCTATCTCTCTCATCAATAAAACGAGGTGATGATGAAGGCCTTTCAGTAGAGAGCAGAGTTGAGAAAAAGCACAGTGAGAAAACTAAGCAACTCTGCGGCTTGAGAGGGCACTCAGCAGCTGGTGTCCTCACTCTTACCTGCCTCCAAGCACAGCAGGGGTGACTCCATTTGTGCAGGGCTTGTCAGTCCCTTGAGAGAGTCACAGTGCTGAGGGTGTTCACCAGGCAGCCTTTTGGGACAGTACCACTCCTCATCATGACACTTGTTCTTTGGGGGACTCTCGTTCCTCAAGGCTCTTCCTAGGTTGTCATTCTATGGCAGAAGTCACCATCTCCTAAAGCTTGGCTTCTTGAAACAGCTAGTGGACTAGTCTATTTCCTTCTTCCTTCAATTCACCTGCTAATGGATGACTCATCAGACTCCGCCCTGGGGACTATACCTGCCCCATGTCATACATACATCAAACATGACAGCATACACCGCAGTTATCATACACGACAGTCAGTGTAGTCATCCCATGACAATTGTGGGCATGGATAGCACACTTCCACTATAGAGATGCAAAAGATGGGAGCTGGGGAGAGAAAAAAAAAAACAACTTCCTTAGATCACAAGGCCTGTAAGGACAGAAGCAGAGTTTGAATCCAATGGATCTGTGCCGCCTCCCACCCCCATGGGATGTCCTGCCTGCAAAGGAGAGACTCAATACACCTCAGATGCCCGTTCAGTGGCTGGTGTCCCCAATTGGTTACCACTGACTCCTAACCTTCTTCAGAAGCTCCACAGACGCTAATCTTTGACTCCATTGGTACGCTGTCCAAATCAGATCTCAGGTGGCCTGTGTCAAGTTCAAAAAAGGAGAAAAGCAACAAGGAGAAATGGTTACTGTGAAATATCACTCTCTGGCTTCTAAAGGCATGTCTATTAGCCATTCTTCCTGGCAATAATTGATCATAAAACCCCCGTCGCTAGCTGGCCCCATGCACCTCATCGTGACAAAGCTAGGAAACTGAGCAAAGACACTCTTCTGCCAGCCCTGTAAATCCATTCCACATTGCCAGCAAAGAGCATCTCATCAAAAGTGGGAACTGTGGATGCTTACAAGGAAGAGATAAACATGGGGAGACTGGACACAGAAGGGCAGTTGTGGCTGAGCAGCTGTGTGGGGAGGGAGGACACAGGGCTTTCAGAATGGTTCTGAGACTCCTGTCTCTGCCACCCTTTTAGCCTCATGCTTTTCTCCAACCAAGGTCTGGGAGCATCAGTGATATTTCAGGGAGATTGGTAATGGTCTTCTCAACAGATGCTTGCCAATCGCTCAGTATTCCAAATGTGAGCCAAAGGGGATAAGAGGAGAAATGGGAGATATTGAATCTGTACTCAAAGGTGCTGCAACCCCACATCCCATGACAGCCAGAATGCTGACAACAGGACGTGGACCAATGTCACAAGCAGACAGGAAAGTCAGGCCAGGGGATGTAAGTGGAAGGAAAGTCTAGTGGAGGAAGGGAGGAAATGAGACCATGTTGAAGGATTGTTGATGGATGATTTTAATTGTCACCTTGACACTATTTGTAATCACCTGAGAAGGGAGTTTCAGTGAGGGTTGGTCTGTAGGGGATTTCCATGATGCTGTTAATTGAGGTGGTAGGACCTGACTTTTGTGGGTGACACCATTCCCTAGGCAGTGAACAGTCAACTGTGAGAAAGCAAGCTGAGATCAAGCAGGCATGCATTGTATTCTCTTTGCACTTGACTGGATACAGTAGGACTAGTCATTTCAAGTGCCTGTGGACTTGACTTCCAGTGACAACTGCAACCTGAAATTGTCAACCAAACAAGACTTTTCTCTCCAAGATAATTTTTAGCAGGTGTTTTATCACAGAAAGGAGAGCAGCAGAATGGAAGTGAGGACAGCAGTCATTGCCAAGGTTTGTACTGATGGATAAGAAAGGAAGGTCACTGAGGACCAAACTCCACTACAAACCATCCATCCATGCATCCATCCACTGACCCCTGACAGACCAACTCCGCAGCAAGAACATTAACTCAGTTTGTAGTGGGACATTTCTACAAAATTAACATCTAGGTAAGTTGTGAATGAAGTGAGGATGTGCCTTCTAATCAAGGATGATGCCAGAACTCTGCAAAAGCAGGACTTGGGCTGGAAGTATATGCTAAGGAAAGGATTTCTTGACAAGTTTGCTGTTCACACAGCCCTCCAGTAGAGCTAGAAAGAGCCAGTTAGAGCATAAAGAATGGTCTATTTGGTGTGAAGCAATATGGCTTTGCCAAAGGCTAAGGGAACGTCTGCCGGCATCCATCACATTCCCATCCCTGGGAGGCCATTAGCACAAATTCAATTAAAACCTACGACTTTTATCAAATCTCCATGGCCAGTTTGCAAAGACTTATTCTTAGTTAAGCACTGATTCCAGCACTATCTGGCTTTAGCTAAGCTGCAGTAAAGAAACCTGGGTTGTATGGTAACACAGAGCACAACAGCACATTGCTGTCCCAGAAGACTGGGGCTGCCAGAGGTCCAGGGCTTCTCTCTCTTCTCACTTTCTCCTCTTCCTGCCTCATTCTGAGTAGAAACCTTCAGATCGCAGGCTTCCTCTAAGGCTGGTTGATGGAACGTTAAAGGGATGAGAAAGTACATGGCAGGCTTTTCTAATCCACATCCTCTACAAGCCGAGACTCAGGGAACTGCATAGAGCATCTTGGGGGTCAGAGAGAGCTGTAACTTAATGATCCTGGAATTAGAGAGCTACAGACATTATCTGTTTCTCCTGGCACTTTTCAAATTGCCAAAAGACAAATCAGAGCAGGAAATATTGGAATTATAATCACAGATGCCATGTGGTCAAGGGTGACCTAGACCATATCAGAAAAGTATCAGTAGCTGCTTCTCTTTGAGTTTTGTGTTTCGTAGGATTCTGAAACTAAACCTCAACTCACTGAGGCAGACTACTATGACCAGAGAGCAGCAAATGGTATAAAAACAGAGGTGCAGAGGAGATGAACATGAGTCTGGTATTCGCATTCTTCTCTTAATTTACACTCCTATGATTCAAAAGAGAAGTGGAGGGCCTTGAGAGACCCACCCATCTGTCCACTTTCACACAGACATGATGCTCAGTACACTGACTCAAATGATGGTTGAGAGGGGAAAAAAAAATCTGAGATGTATCTGATGACATGTCTTACATATCCCAAATTGGGTGGTCCTAATTCATTGTAGTTTTAATATTTTACTCTGTGTGGGTTTGATGAGTTCCCCAAAGGGTGGATGATGTGAGAAGCCAGGAATATAAAAGAGGAAACATAGGCACCTTTCGGCGCCAGAGCTGGGCATTATTTCCATCATACTCCCTTAGTCTAAGCCATTCTCATGCCTCAAAGGCCTGTGTTGGGATGAGAAAACTCAGGCCATGTTTGCTACTGATACCTCATTGTGCTGTTGTGACCCCAGGTGAAGAAATTGGAGAGAGAGAGAGAAAGAGAGAGAGAGAGAGAGAGAGAGAGAGAGAGAGAGAGAGAGAGAGATGACCATCCTTTGCTCAATGCTTTAGGATGAAGGCCAAATCAGTAATGAACATGTACCTCTCCATATCTGTATCACAAACACCTCACAAAGTTTTTCATTCACCAGCATCATTGTGGTGTTTATATACCATGGTGAGCAAGAAAGCCTGAGATTAAGCATAGGGAAGAGCTTTGCAGAGCACCCAGGAATGAGAACCCTAAACATATCTTCCTGGCCAATACCCCAACATGTTCTATTTTTAGAATCACAAGCTTTCTTGTTCTGCTTCAATTTTCCTGCAGATATTTCCCAGAGAATGTGATCAAATACATATGGAGGCAATAGGGCTCCTCAGCACAGGACTGGGGTTCGAGAGCCACAGAAGAGTATCTTCATTGTCCACATAAGGATTTAATCATGGACATTCCACAGAAGACCTTTAACTGCAGACTCTTTTCCATTATAGTATAGACTACTCCATGCATTCCACAGTAGCATAGGCTCCATGCTTTCCATGGTATCATGATATCATGTTTGGATTCACCTAGAAGATGCTAGGGTGGGCCCCGTAGCCAAGAGAAGAGGGAGTAGGTGTTGTCATTTCTGTTGTTTTTAACTTTTATTTTGTGTGCATGTGTGTTATATGTAAGTGGTACACATGTGTTTGCATGCATGCTGAAGCTAGGGGACAACCCCAGGCATCATTTCTAAAGAGCCATCTACCTTGTCTTTTGAGAAAGGGTCTCTCCATGACACCTGACATTCCCCTATTTGGCTAAAGTGACTGACCAGTGAACCCCAGAGATTGACCTGTCCCACCTCCCAATAACTGGGATTACAAGTACATACTGTTGTGCCTGGCTATTTTATGTGGGTTCTTGGGATTGAACTTGGGTCCTCATGCTTGAGTAGCAAGCATTTATTAACTGAGCTATCTCCGGCCTCTGTGTTGTCATTTTCTGTTAGATTATATGTTATATTTAAGTAACACTTGGCATCTTATAACAAAGTACAACCTGATTTGCTCTAAGCACAGACTTCAAAGTATATGGGAAGCGAATTGGATTTTGCTATTTGTATTTCTTTCTCTTAGTTAATGGTCCCTCAACACACCCACCAAAAACTTGCAGAACTTAGAGAAACCTTACTGCAAAGGGTAATGAAATGCTCAGCACACTTACTTGCCTGTCAAGCTGAGAAGTGACATGAAGGTCCCTGATCCAGAAACTCCAGAGTAAAGAAACCAGCACAGACCTAAGCAAATGGCAAAGTCAGTCATTTTCTCCCATGAGTTTGCCAAGCTCCCCAGCACTTGAACCTACACACTAAGAAAGAAAGAAATCTAGATTTAACTCTTAGCCACAGTGTCTGGCATAACATGTCTTAAGAGATGACATGTAGAATATGTTTTCCATTCCAAAATCAACTCTACAGACAAATCTGACAGGTGTGAACACACACACACACACACACACACACACACACACACACACACACCAAAAGAACTAACATGCCAAGAGCCATAGATAGAGAAAGGCCCAAGGCTGGACCAACCATCTTACTTAGCTCCATCTGGGTATCCAGATGTGGAATGCTCCAAACAAGATGGCATATGCCTAGAGAATATCGGCTTCAGATTTTCACTTCTGTTGTCTTAGATTGGAAGACATTTGTTGCTTCACTTTTAATTCAACCTAACCAGTCAAAAATCATTCCCTCTAGCCTACTGGGCAAGCTCCAGGACAGTGAGAGACTCTGTCTGATTATATATAACAAATAAAAGAGACAGCACTTGAAGAATGGTTCTCAAGGTTGTCCTCTGATATCAGCATTATGCACATGTATGTACACACACACACACACACACACACACACACACACACACACTCACATCTGGCTCATAAAGGCTCGCATTAGTTATCAATGACAGTAGAAGCTTATGTGTTTCCTAGACAGTCGCCAAGGACCTTTTGTAGGGGATGCTGTCAGATGTGGGCACTCTGCACATGTGGGAGGAAATATAGATCTATGAACACTCAGCCTCGATATTCAGGAGGATTTGGTCAGGTAGAAGACACGCTGAGGGAATGCTATACCTGCAGCCACTGCAGAGTGAGCCTGGCCACAGAAATCAATTGCACAGAGGAAGGGTTGAGGGGTAGGGTGTAGTGAGCCTGACTTCAGAAATCACTAGTTGGAAAAACATTTACAAATGGAAAAAAAACATAAACAAAAAACAAATAAGACCATGTGCACATGTGCGTGAGTAGAGTAAGTTCCATCACCCACAGAAGGGCTTGAGTTCCAGATGGGAAGCTACGGGTCTTGTGGGCCACAGTGGGAGTTTGGGTGTTCTAAAGAGGAAAGAAACAACTGGTCTCCCCTTGGTGAGGAAAGAGGCTTTTCTAGATTTTTCCTCCTTCCTTCTTTCTTTCTTTTTCTTTCATATCCCAGCATGACCTTAAACCCTCAATGTAGCAGAGAGAACCCTTGAACTTCTGATTCTTCTGCCATCACCCTCTAAGAGTTGGGATGACAGGCACACACCACTATGCCTGGTTCACCATACTGGGGATTGATCCTGGGGCTTTCTGGATGCTAAGCAAGTAAGTAGTCTGTCAACCAGGCCACATCCCCAGTCCTATAATGGAGCTACCGACAGTCAGAAATATGTACAAGAAAGCCCCAAGCACTGAGCTGCACTTGAAGAGTGACAGATATCTCTCAAAAAGGACAAAGGGCACAGTGAATGGGGCTGAACTGACCTTTTGCAGGTTCCTGAATGGTTTGCCAAGTCTGACCAACTGAGGAACAAACTCAGGAGCCAGCCACAGAGGTAGGCAGGGAACCAAGTATGTCCAGGCCCAGCAGCTTTGTCCTGAGCTCCCTGGAAGGTGAGTGTTACTGGAGAATACCCCTTCCAGTTCCCATCATCCATGTCAGAAGCCTTGACTACTGGAAGGAACCTGCTCAGACACGTGTCCTGGAAGCTGAGAAGCAAGTCTTTGGGCCCTGAAAGCTTCAGAATGAAAAGGACAAGTCCCCACCACTGCTGATTGACATTAAATGAGAACATGCACAGAATGGCAGTTCCACCCTAAGCACGTTGCCTCTGTGAAGACCTGGATGCCTCAGAATTAGCTCTGGCTCGGACATCCTGGGTCTCTGAGGGAGACTGGGCTTCACATTCTCTGCATAGACAGAGAATGCGAGCTGTATGTCACCTTACCATTGCGTCGGTCCCTGCCTCTCAAGGCTGTATGCTCTGAAATTCATGAGCTGGGAGATGCTCTCTTGCCGTCTCACGGAGGCAGTGACAGATACCCTTAATTTGTGAGCATTAGCAAAATGAGATGCAGTCTCAGGGAGTGTGACTAGATCCTCCTCATGGTGTTTCCTGTCACCACGTCTCAGCTAAAGGGTGGCACTGCTTGCTTGGAGCCTCCGGATAGCAAGGCAAGAGCTGTCGGAGGCTTGACAGAAGACAGGAGAATCAACTTCTACTGTTGTGTTCCTGGGGTGTGTGTGATGCATATGTGCATGCCTGTGTGTGTGTGTGTGTGTGTGTGTGTGTGTGTGTGTGTGTGTGTGAGAGAGAGAGAGAGAGAGAGAGAGAGAGAGAGAGAGAACAGTTTTCCAAGGTGCTAGTCATTAAGTCAGAGAGCTCTAAGATCTGTTGAGAAGCATAATGGCTTTCAAACCTTTCTGACATTAAAATGTTCTATAATCACCATCCATTAGTAAAACTAGAAAAATGCTGGCTTTGGTGTAAATGCACAAAATTCATGTGCCTGCCTTCCACCCCCTTCATGTCCTTGTGCCTAAAATACCCCAGACTGTCAAGCTCCCATGAAAGGAGATCAGTGAGTTTTTTTATCCTAAGGAAAAAAAAGGGTCCAGATTTTATGGCTATGCTTGGAAAACAGTTAAGTTTTCCATAATTCAGTTATATAATTAAGACTGGAAAAAGATGAAGAAAAAAAAAAACCCTCCTACCCTGCTTATTTTATTCATAAAGAGACAGGGCCCATTTTCCTTTGTCCAGGCCAAAGTGACTCTAGAAACCAAGTTGATTTCTGATTACCAGATGGTAAGAGACATGTAGCCAGACTAGCATGGAGGGGGAGGGGGGGTCAGATAATAAATGCAGAGATGTTTCTCAAGGGTTTGGGGAAGCTGGCAAGGGAGATGGATCTATAGGAAAAGGGATTGCTGTGCAAACATGAGCCCAGGAATTTGAGCCTTAGAAAAGACGTTTAAAGAGCCAGGAATGGTGGTACTCACTTGTAATCCCAGGACTGAGGAGGGAGGCAGAGCCAGGTATCTGAGATTGCTCTCTGGCCTCCTCACACATGCATACATATGATTACTCACACATACATGTGTACCCTTGCTCGGTCACACACACACAGGAACACACATTCACACTCAGAAGAAAAATAAAACAGAGCGAGGAGATGGAACGTGTATTCTTGGGCCCCAAAGGTTTTCAATAAGAAGAAGGCATGGGGACTGGCTGTTAGTGGGCAGGCAGAAGAAAGGATGGATCAAAAGGGGCTTTCTTTACTAGGAAAGCAGCACACCATGGCTTCACAGAGCATCTTTGCATCAGCCATTGGTGGTTCCACATTACTAATTCTGGAGTACACTCTCTGAAAGAAAAGAAAAACTTTCAGTGATTCAGGAGGCTGAAGCAAGAGAGTTATACATTTAATGTCAGTCTGGGCTATATGGCAAGACTCTATTAAAGAATATATATCAGTAATCAAATATGTTTAGATGAGAAAATGTGTGTCCATATTTCAGAGATTACAGCACATCTTTAAAATCTCAGGAAGATATTAAAGTGTGCAGCAAGCAAACAGAGTTCTTACCCCAGTGTTTTCCAACTGCCCTATAGCCTATTCACAAGTTTCCAACACCGTCTCTGACCTAATGTTGCAATGAATTCTTTGACATAATGTTGCAATGAATTTTTGCAACTTGCAAAAATTTTGAGTTATAAGAAGAAAAATACAAATGTTTAACCCTAGTATTTAAATTTCCCAAGGGCCTAGTCCCTACCTTCTTATCATCCTACAGTGATCTGTGATGCCCAGTTTTAACAACTGATGCTAATGTGTTCTCTTTTGGACATGGGAATGTCAGGTCCTGGCATGCTATCTCCATGGACATAAAGCTAATTCCACTCTCCTTTCAACAGACGGTTGTTGTATACTTGTTCTCTAGTCTCAAAGCAGTTCTTATTGTTCCCATAATATTCACATAGTAAAGGACAGGTGGCACCCCATTCAAACCACGTTTGCCCAATTTGAATGTTTAAATCATTTCCATCATTCTTGTCTCCCTCCTAAGGAGGAAGAGAGGGCCCAAAGCCCAAGTCATTACTGTGGCTCTTCATGCAGGGTTATGCCCAGGCATCTAAGGTCAGGCTTTGATATTTTCAGAGTGGACTGAAAGCCCGTCATAGTAGTAGAAAGCGTGTGTTCCACTGCAGAGACCTTGGGTGCCATGTTCTGGAGGCCAATCAACCCAGTTCTGCTGCCCCTGAAGAGCCCATTGCCATTTCTGTGAACAGAGTGGAACATGGGTAAAAAAGCAAGGGCAGGTGACTTGCTCCCAAGAACTCCTGCCTCCAGTTCTCTTGCGGCAGGGTGGGGGAAGGCATGGAGTGCTCCGGTGACTTTAATGATCCTGTCAAGCACATGCATGACAAACTGGACCAGCACGTCAGAGTCTTGGGACTTCAAGAGTGTGCAGAAAACATAAGACAACACCTGTTGTAGAATATCATTTTAAGGTGTGTTACTTTTGTTTATGTTGCATTTGTTTAACTCTGCGAAGCTATGTTACCTACCGTGCCTGTCTAAAATATCTGATGGTCTAATAAAGAATTGGCCAATAGCGAGGCAGGAGAAAGAAAAGGCAGAGCTAGCAGGTGAAGAGAATAAACAGAAGGAGAAATCTGGGAAGTTCAAGGAGCCAGAGAAGGAGGAGGACTCCAGGGGCCGGCCACCCAGCTACACAGCAAGCCATAGAATAAGAGTAAGATTTACAAAAGTAAGAAAATGGGAAAATCCCAGAGGCAAAAGATAGCCAGGATAATTTAAGTTAAGTAAAGTTGGCTAGGAAGTAAGCCAAGCTAAGGACGTGCATTCATAATTAAGAATAAGCCTCCGTGTGTTGGGAGCTAGGTGGTGGGCCCCTCAAAAAGAGCCCAAAACAAACAACAACAAAGACCTCTCACTCCAGACTCATAACGACACAACAAACAGCCTGAGAACACAACAGTACTGTGCAGAGGGACTCTGACAGAGTAGTGATGTGTGGAGAAAGCTGAAAAGGCCTTTTCTTTAGCGCCTTCGGAGCATGGGGGCACTCTGAGCACTCCTGCGGGGCTGTCCAGGGAAGGAGTGGTATTGTGAACTCCCAAGGGGTAGCTGTGGTTGCTCCAGATGAAAGAAAACTCCCCTCCCTGCATTCTGTTTGAGGGACTGCAGGCCCCATGTCCCCAAACAAGAATTCTAGGCTCCATAAGTGCTGCCTTAATCGCTCAGTCACCTGGAGTGGAAATCATAGAGATTACAGAAAATGGTGAGCAAAGGGTGGCCAGCAAGCTGCCATGATTTCTGAATCAGGGCAGGTTCCAGACGTTTGAAGACAACTCAACCAATTGGAAGCATTTGATTCTTTCATTTGTTCATGTGAAAAGCCCCAGGAGGACCTCACTGCGGTACACAACTGCGGTATGCAGTGCTGGCCATGCTGTAGGCCTCGGGAAGCTGGATGGTTAGAGGGCATGCCACTTGGATAGTTAGAGAAAAGAGAAGTGTCAAAAGGGATGTCAGAAAGCTTAAGAAGATCTAGGAAGGCTGGGGAGAGGGCTCGGTGGGGACAGGGCTTGGCCTGCAAGCATGAAGGCCTGAGTGTGGATCCCCAGCATCCACAGAAGAGCCCAGCCTCCATAACCCCAGCCCTAGTAAACCCAAGAGCTTGCTAGTCAGTCAGTCCAGTCGAAGTGGGAAACTCTAGGTTCTGTGAGAAACTCTGTCTGACACTGTCTCAAAAAATAATGTGGAGAAGCCATTGAGGAAGACACCTGAAATTAACCTCTGTCCTTCACACAGGCTTTCAGGATGAGCTTTCTATGGTAGATACTACACACATGCACACACATACACACATACACACACACACACACACACACATGTATAAATGAGTTTATGCACACATAACTCACATTCATAGGCACACATATATGCGAACAAACACATAAATACACATGTGTACATTACAGGACAAACATCACACACTCACATGCACCGGCATGCATACATCACAGGACAGACACCACATACTCACACAAGCATACACACACACACACACACACACACACACACACACACACACACACACACACACACACACACACACACTCTTTCAGTAGTATCAACCTAAAAGGCTTGAGTTAGTCTAGATGTGATTATCAGATAATAAAATTTAGAAGAATCAGAAACTTGAGAAGTTATGTGTTTCTGTTTCAAGGATAAATAACATGTAAAATCATTTTTAGCCTAATCATCTTCTTCTTTAAAAGATTTATTTATTTTTATTTTATGTGTATGAGTGTTTTGCCAGCATGTATGTCTGTGCACTGTGTGTGTGTGTGTGTGTGTGTGTGTGTGTGTGTGTGTGTGTGTGTGTGTGTAGTGGCTATGGAGGCCAGAAAAGGGCATCAGATACCCTGGAATTGGACTTACAGAGGGGTTGTAAACCTCCATGTGGGTGCTTGGAATTGAACCTGGGTCCTTTGGAAGAGCAGCAAGTGCTTTTAATGACTGAGCCATCTCTCCAACCCAGCCTGGTACTCTCATTGGCATGCCCCTGGTCTTTCTTCCATTCTGAAAAAACAAAGATTAAGTGGCAGCACACATCAAAAGGAATTCTCATGAACAACTGGGTACTAGATGTTATTATTAATTTGGAGAGTAATAATATAGAATCAGTTGAAGCTAAAGATTTTGATCACCAGATGAATAGCTTTACACATCTGCTTCCCACATAATAAATAGCAAATATGTTGTATTGGTTCAACTGGATTCAGACAAAAGTAAACTGAGTCTCCATCATGCAAATGTTTAATGGGTTGTTTGAACAGATATGGCCATCAAGGTCACTCTGAATTCTAAAAAAAATTATCCTGTTTTAATAATCTTTGAAACCGAAGCTCATTGCTTCAATCATCTCATATATGGCATTTTCAGATGAGGGAGACCTAACGATCATTCTGGCACTAATGGCCATCTGTCAGGAAGCTGCACTACCTAACTGCTCCAATCTTAGGTGAACCCCAAGAAAGGAAGACATTCTGCTGCCACTAGATAAGCCAGAAGCCACTGGGCTTGCAGGTCCAAACCTTTACCTTCTGTCGGGACTACAGAGGGTGTGGTATGTTGCCAGTCAAGAATAGTCAAGGTTCCATCTGAATGGATCTCATGGTGGTTCTCTGAGCACATGCCCTGCTCAACAACTCAGATTTCTTTTTTCTTTTTCCTTTTTCTCTCCATTCTGCTAAAAAGGGTTCTGGCCATTGTCTTTTGCTTCACCACAGCTGTCCTTGAAATCATTAAATCTCAGTTCCTCTTACAGACTCTGCTGGCCACTCTCTAAGCCGGTTTCAGACTCTTCTTCCTTGCCCTCAGCTGCAACACGTCGATTGTTCTAAAGACAACCATCACACTAGGTCACTGGCTCCTCTCTCCCTATCCAAGCTGAGCAACAGTGGAGATAATAGAGGCCATCTGATCTCAGTGTCTCTAGCACCAAGCTCACAGTGGACATCACCAAGTGTAGGTTATCTGAAGGAACTAAGAGTACTGCCCCTCCCTGAAATCCCTGTGCCAGTAAGGAGTGTGAGGATATCTCTGTGTCCCCAATGATGTCAGCTTCAGAAGCCAGAGTTCATGACACCATTCCTCAATGCAAAGGACAGCTCTGAGCATCCTGAGCATCCTGAGCATCCTTCAGGAACATGCCAGTGTTGGTAAACAGGGCCACTGTACATGTGCTGGTGAGATAGCTGAGAAACCTCACCAGTGTGGTGTGTGTGTGTGTGTGTGTGTGTGTGTGTGTGTGTGTGTGTGTGTGTATAATCATATCCTGGCTACTCCATTAGAATTCACTGAGTAGTTGATCTAGACCAATATAGGCTGACATCAATTCCAATAGGCATTTACATTCAGGAAGAAGTGGTACTGTTAGCCCAGCTGTCCTGCCTTGAGTAGGGGCTGCATCCTGCATGTTGGCATATGCCACTGGTCACAGGGCATAGTGCTTCTTTCTTGCAGGCACCAGAGTACAGCAATAACCACTAAACTGTGTAACTTGAACAATCTTACTGGTACAGTAGGGCCCCTCACATTGTCTCGGTTCACTTGTTGTAAGTGGATTTCAATATGTGTTTAATCAAAATACCCAGCTGCATTCATTTAAGAGTGAAGCCCACAAAAGCATCTCAGTGGGCCCCTTACCTCCCTGCTAAGAAAATGCAGGAGAGATTTCACCAGAATTTTAACTTGGAAAAAGAAAAGCCATGAGAATGAGCTATTTCTGATACAAATTTTAGCTCTCTCTTCACTGGAGGAGAGCAACCAACACCCTACTCATGCCCACACAGATTCATTGCAGGCTGTGAAGAGGATGGGCAAGATGTCTTCAGCACTTACTCACCTTGGGCTCCAGCAGGGTGTAACCATCTAATACCCTTAGAGTTGACTCAGAAACTAGCACCTTAGAGCACATACTTTCATAAAGACCAGGACTTATCAAATAAAGCTCAGGCTTGGAGTCAGACTTAGGAGCTGGTAGTCTTCACAGCATCAATCTTCTCAAGGTCTCATCAACATCATCTTCAAAGTGTGGATGCCAAAGCCTACTGTGTGGGTTTGTTGTACAACCTGCAGATTGACACATTGATGTCTTCTTCATGAATTGGAGAGTCACAGAACCCCTGAAGGTGACCTTATTTGGAAAGAGTCTCCATGCAGATGGAATTAGTTACAATGAGGTCATAGAGTTAGGGTGGTCTCCTCAACTGGTATGAGCCATCTTAGCTCAAGCCCCTAGGGTGACCTAGCATGGCATCACACTAGAAAAGAAAATATTAAAATATCTGAAATGACTTTTCTCTGCTAATTTGGGAAAAATATCATTGAAAACATATTTCTAAACATATGAAATGACATAGTGAGAGAGAAATACTCACCCTGTTTCTAAAGCTACAGTAGGGCTCCCCGAATTGGGGTAGTAGTCACACCCAGCAGATCAGCTCTGCTCTGGGTAGTTTCAAGGGTGTGAGCACTGCCTTTCTCCCCTTTGAGGCAGGAAGATCAACCCAGGTTTGTGGGACTGGACACAGCAGCATTATGGGAGCTCAGTGAGAGCTGGAGTGAAGCTGAGGCTTCAACCACTGCCCTGGCTTCACACAGCCATGCCTAAGACAGAACTCCCAGCCGACTTAATACCAATTACAAATGCTCGGCTGATAGCTCAGGCTTACTGCTAGCTAACACTTACATTTAAATTAACCCATATTTCCTATTTACACTCTGCCACATGGCAGTACCTTCTTTCAAATGGCAAGATTATCTCCTGCTCCCTCTGTATCTGCTGGCATCTCCTGATTCTTCCCTTCTCCTTCCCAGCATTCTCAGTTTGGCTTTCCTACCTGACCTTATTCTGTTCATTTAGTGGTCAGTCAGCTTGTTTATTAAACTAATCACAGTGACTAATATTCACAGTGTACAAAGAGATTATTCCACAGCACCTAACAGTTTTAATGAAGGGAGATTTTGTTGAAAATTTCCAGTGCATAAATACCTAACCTATTTACCCTTCACTCAGTATTTTTTGCTCTTAAAATTTGAAATTAAATTAAACCTGATATACAGAAGGCATTTGAGAGAGCACACACCTCATCATGAGTTTAAGCAAGGGAAACTATATATACTGGAGCCCCTGGATGAAACAGAGAATACCTTACAGCAGGTGTCCCTTAGAACACTTAAATTACCTAGGTGCAACTAGCCTACATTCCAATGCTGGCAGCAGTCTACCAACTCTTGGCCTCTTTGCTACATCTCCTGCATTCCTTACATACATCCCAGAGCACAGGCATCATCATCCTGGTTCTTGGCTCTTGGCCTTCAGATAGAAGACTTCAAAGAGACAGAGACTGGGCTTGTGGAAGGTGAGCTCCACCAGGAAAGGATGATAAATGTGTGGATTATGTCCCATGTCCTTATGTCTAGGGGATCCTGATTCTGCTTAGCCAGGATAGAGTTTCCAGTCAGAGGAAAGGTTTCCCATGGCCTCCTACCCATGGCTGTATATAGACTACAGATTTTACCCATGGCAACAGGTTCAGCACATCTTGTGTGTACCACATTTGCCTCTGGAAAACAAGTTGCTCCTTGCCAGGGTTTTAGCCTGCTCAACAGTAACAGTTCTTGAAGTGCCCAGGCCCATGTGACACTGACAGAATTTCTAAAGCAACTGCTAGCAAAGCTGCTGTGGTGAAAAGACTGATTGTCAACTTGACAGGATCTAGAATCATCTCAGTGCTGGAGAGAGGTAGAGACAAGTAGATCCCAGAGGCTCACTGTCAGTCAGTCTAGCCTACTCAGAAAGTTCCAGATGAATGACAGACCCTGTTCAAAAGATGGTAGACAGGACCTGAAGGTCAAGGAGCACTATTCGAGGTTGCCTTCTGTACTCTACAGATATACACATACATGCTTACGCACTTATACATACATGGAAGGCAGGCAAGCACAGGAGACAGTTTAGCATTCAGGGACCTCATTTGGTTTGGGGTTATACATACCACCCCTGTGATACACTTGGCAGCTGGCTTTCTATACCTGCATGTACTACACACACACACACACACACACACACACATACACAGACTACTCCAAATGATGTTACCTAGCAATATCAGAACCCCTCAACCCACCAACTGCAGTGGCCTACATGTACTCCCACCTCTGAACAACAGTATGAGCTTTCCTGCCCCTGGTAACAGTCAAACTCAGAGTTTCTGCCCAGTTGTATTCCCAGCATGTTTGGGTATGATGGACATAACAGTTGATCCATGATTTAATTGTATAGACCTTAAAACAAAGTTCTTTCCTCTAGTAACCCTTCAGGGCAGTGGTTCTCAACCAGTGGATTGTGACCCCCTGGATCACATATCAGATATCCTGCGTATCATACATTCACATTACGATTCACAATTAGTAAAATTAGTTATGAAGTAGCAACAAAATAATGCTATGATTGGAGACACCACAACATGAGGAACTACATTAAAGAGTCATGGCATTAGGAAAGTTGAGAATCCCTGCTTTAGGAGGAATTCTTTGTTTACCTTCTGATGTCCATACATAATTTGGTATGTATATGACTGAAATCAGATACATTATGGGAAGGGACATGCACAGTACAGAAATGATTCAATGACCTAATCAATCAATGAAAATGGAGAACCACCCAGACCACCTACCTTAGTAAATGACCTCTCATTCTCTTACACCCCCACAAAAAGAGATCCAAGGCTACATCCTGGATCCAGAAGTATCCTCATTCATAAAGCCAGTTGTCCTTAACAGTGTGGTCCTTTTTAATCTATATTGTTGTTTTGCTTCAAATACAATTATCTCGATTCTTTTGAAAATTTGTGTGAGCCCTTCCTATCAATTCTTTGGATAAAAAGCCAAGGATCTGGAAAAATCTAACTCAGACTCCAACCACTGGTAACCCTTACACACACACACATACACACACACACACACACACACACACACACACACACACACACACCGTGAGGAAACCCAGGCTCTGTGTGGAAGGCATGGCATGACTGAGACGTGCTGATGCTGCTAACAACTGGCTGGCTACCTTCTGCTTGGGGCTTCCCACTCTCAAGTGGTGCTCTTGGGTTTATGTCCATAGATAACCCAGCACCTACTTAATAGCTCTGCTGGGAAACTGAAATGAAACACAGTAGAGATGTTAAGCATTTTAGACTGTGCCAGGTGCAGAAAAATAAATGTAGTTAACTTTATTATCACCAACTCTTATAACAATCCTGCAAGATAGTATTAAGTTCAATTTATAGATTAGAAAACAATTTCACAAAGGTTAGGCAATTTTTTTTCTGAGGCAGTGCAGATAATAAATGGAAGATATGGGTGTCAAATCTATTTATTTCAGATGCTAAAGCCCATGTTCATCCATTCCCAGCATTCTTCCATCTTCAATGTGCACACAAATTATTTGAGAGTGGGGTTAAGATCCAAATTGTGACTCAGAGGATCAGGGTGAAGTCTGAGAGTCCACAGTTCTAATAAATGTTCAAAGGACACTAACACTGCCAGGCTGTTGAGTTACTGTTAGTAGTGAGGTTCCAGAACATTCGGTTTTCTTATCAAGCATATTGCTCTAATGAATGGATGGTCCAAACAAACTCTAACTGTACTCTATCAACACAGGGAAAGTGGCCAACCTAAATGATGATGATAGTGGTGGTGGTGATGATGATGGTGATGATGATGATGGTGATCAAAAAAGTAAGAGAAGGATGAGGAGGAGAAAGAGGAGGAGGAGGGAAAAGAAGAACAAGAACAAGAAGAACAAGAAGAAGAACTAGCTGGAGAAGAAGAGAAAGAAACTGTATATCCAAAA
Organism: Onychomys torridus; assembly: GCF_903995425.1. Classification (NCBI taxonomy): domain Eukaryota; kingdom Metazoa; phylum Chordata; class Mammalia; order Rodentia; family Cricetidae; genus Onychomys; species Onychomys torridus. The sequence goes on along the minus strand of NC_050463.1, from coordinate 49,813,665 downwards.
TTCTGGCAACCAAACATATCTAAGAAATAGCTATGTGTTCCAAGGACTTTATATCCACATCAGCTTGCCATTCAGAACCACAAAACTCTGCCTTAGTCTCTGTTGTAGAAGACAATAGCGATGGCTTTCTCTTTCCTTCTCATCTCCAGTACCCTGCCTCTGGAAGAACAGCCACACTTACATTAGAAGTCACTGGTCTGGAGCATGCTGGCAAGCCAGCAGTGTGTGACCTGGGCCTCTGTTTTCAACACCATGGCCTCAGGCCTAGACTCAGCTAAACAAGAGGCTCAAGTCCAGACTCTGCTATCACTTAGATTCATCCTTGATCAAAAAGAAATATGATTTCCCTTCATCCAGTTTTCCTGAAGATCAGATTGGTTTAATATATCTGCAATAGTTGGGTGACATCCTCTCTGAAAGGGGTTCTGAGAGCTTTTAGTGACTATTTTATCATGAACATGATTGGAGCAATGGCTTCTGCGCCTAGACCATCGAGAGACAATGACTCCTCAAATTTACCAAGGATTGACTATGGGCCAGGTGTTGGACAAAGTGCATCACATGAACCATGAGGCAGCATTCCTTCCACCTCTAAGATGTGTCCTGTTCTTTCACAGACACTATTCTACACAGAGGGAAGTGAAGGGTCAGAGGGTTTGAGGATCCTAGCTCAGGCCCCACAACCAGAAGGCGGCATCATGGTTGTTTGAATCACTTCCAGGTACCCTGGCTTCAGATTCTTGCTGTGCACCTTGCTCAACATGGAGCATCTTGGCATTGGCTGTGGCTGTTGCTACTGTGCTGGGTGGAGGAAGCTCCCTGGACTCCTCTCATTTCTGTCAGGCCATTTGTTTTTAACTTGCTGGCCGAAGTGATCCAGCAGTTCATACAGAGGTGACGCTTGCTAGTCCAGTCACTCTGATAACACACAGAAGGACCTGTGTGTGCCCTGAGACCAGCCTGCTAATGACATTCCTGTGTAACGTGTGCTGGAGCTCAGCCTCAACCCCGCTGCTGTCAGAAGTGATTAAGCCGAACACGTTTCCAGTTATGCTGTTCAAAGACGTCCATAATTGACTGTGTGACAAGAGCTACACACAAGCCGCAGAATTAGCAGATCTACCAAATCCTCTTGCACAAAGAGACTGGGGAGGAAATGGACTAATTATGCACACATTGCCCAGACTGGAGCAGGGTATGAACAGAGGTGCACAGTCCTTATAGGTTAGGACTATAAGGACTTGTATGTACAGAACTGGGAATGTAGGGCTGTCAGAGGGTCTCAGCATGCACCACTCTATTCAGTTGTCAGAGTGACAGGACAGTTGTAGCACTTTGAAGCACAGTGACAAATACATGTTAAGACCTTGATAAATGCTGAAGTGAATAAATAGATATATGAACCTTCCATATCTGATGTTATGGCCCCCACCAAATTCCTGCGTTGGAAGCCTAACCCTCAGCTGATGATCTTAGGAAATATGTCTTTGGAGGTAATTAGGTCACAAAGATAGAACCCAGTGAATGGGATCACTGCCTGTGGTGGTTTGAAAGAAAATGGTCCCCAGAGGGAGTAGTGCTATTAGGAGGTGTGGCCTTGTTGGAGGAAGTGTGTCACTGTGGGGGCGGGCTTTGAGGTCTCATTTATGCTCAAGCCATACTCAGTGTCTCAGACCACTTCCTGTTGCCTGTAAGTCAAGATATAAGGCCCCTCAGCTCCTACCCTACCACTATGCCTGCCTGCATGTCGCATGTCACACCAAGATGACAATGAACTACACCTCTAAAAATGTAAGGCACCCAATTAAATATTTTTTCCCTTTACAAAAGTTGCCTTAGTCATGGTGTCATTTTATAGCAACAGAACCCCTAACGAAGACAGTGCCCTGACTAAATAGAGTCAAGGAATCTTGGGTTCTGTATTAATATGTTACTTTTCTGTTACCATGATGACCAAAACCACTTGAGGAAGAAAGCGTTTATTTTGACTTGTGGTTCCAGAGAGCTGGAGTCCATCATGGCTGAGAAGCACAGTAGAAGATGTATGAACCAGAAAAATCACATTTCATCCACACAGAGGAAGGAAAGAGAGAATAGAATGAGGCTGTAAACCCCCAAAGCCTGCCCGCAGACACATACTTCCTCCAGCAAGGCTCCACTTCCCAGGGGTTCCATAACCTTCCCAAATGGCATCACCCCACTGGGAGTCGAGTATTGTAATGTGTGAGCCTATGAGGGGTCATTTCTCATCCAAACCATCATGGGTACCCTACTCTCTTGTAAGGACACAGAAAAGGGGAACTTCCATGAGGAAGCAGGCCCTCCCCAGATTCCAAATGTGCTTTTTTTTTTGAGGGTGAAAGAAAAGCCTGTTGTTTGAACACTGCAGCCTGTGGTACTTCATTGTGGTAATAGTCTAAGACATAATGGACCTAGTGACAGATGTCACTGAAAGGGTTCCAACTAAGCTTTACCTACATGTGTGCCCATTTGTATACTACTCAGTTGTATGAATAACAAGCTGGCTCTGCATGTGAGAGAGAGGATATGGCTTTGAAGGAGACCAGGAGGGGTGCTAGAAGGGAAAGGGGCAAAGAAGCCGTGAGACACAGGAGACTCTGATGGGACCCACGGCAGGCTCAGGAGGGGCTAGCTGGAGGACAGTTAAAGCAACGCACTTTGTTTGGTTTCATTTTTTGACGCCATCATATTTAATGCTTTGTATGTTATTAAAAATTGCAAACAAATATCATAATAAATGAATTTGCTGAGAGCAAAATGACTCTGTGTGCTCTCACTAATTCAGAACTTCTCTCTTCATTTCACATACTGAATCTCAAGTAAATGAAAGTGGCCCCTAGAGGCCATGGCTCAACTTTTCACATGGAGCGGTTCAGAGTTAATGGAATCAGCCAAGGCTGTGTCCACTGCCACAGCCTAGGGGTTTTCTTTCCACTTTTCTCCAGCACTCAACATGACTGGCATCTTTCATGATGTGCCTGCTACACCAAGGACTCACAAATGAGCAAATGACTCTCCGGGGCCAGACAGAGGCCGAAACAAAACTGGCTACAAGGCTGCCAAAGCTCTGCGGTAGAGTTGGGAACTACCCTCATCTAAAGACAGCCATGTTTGACCTTAGTCTGGACTGTCCTTGGGCCAGCAGGCTTGCAGTCTTGAAACTTACTGGGTTTCATGCTCAGTCCCTCAGAGAGCACTGTGGCTACATTCTGCCAAGTCTCCACTGGATCAAGCTGGTGTGAGAGTCACTAAAAAACCTTCCCACCAGTGAGCCTGACCTTCTGTGCTAATTACAGTCAGCATTAGGTTTGTATCCAAGACAAACTAGTCCCTCTTCTACTTACATTTTAAGGAAGGCCAAGATTCTCATTTTCGAATTCATTTGAGAACCCCCTAGACACCAGCATTTATGATGAACAAACTTCCATCCCTCCATCTATACAGGGGTGAGCTATGTCCTCCATGTGCCTTGGAAATGTTAGTCACAGGAACTTTGTAATGATCTGTAGGTTAGCCAGCCAGGGCTACAGCGTGTAGTAGAAAAAGAACTAGACAATCTACATCCAGCCATAGCTTCTAAGGACTGAAAGAAAAGTGCACACACACATTCACACAGTAGCATACACCATGTACACACACATGAGCATACACCACACACACACACACACACACACACACACACACACACACACACATACGCACGCACAAGCACATTATATACACACATATATAAGCCTACATACCACACATACACACACACAATTATACTAGGCACACTGATATATAGAGCATGCACAAACATACACAAAAGAACACATACACACAGAAAAGCACCCCATACATGTGCACGAACACACATGCATAAGCACATAATGCACACAGAAACAAATGATCACATGCCATACACCATATACGCACAAAAGCATATAAAACACACACACACACACACACAGTATAGTATAATATAATGCTTTCTTCATTTATGCCTGTGCCATCTCAATTGGCTAATGGAGACAAACACCTCCACTCCTGGGGATTCAGGGAGAATTATGAGGTTTCCATCTATCTTGCCAACCTCCATGTAACCAGGATACAGCTCAGTACCAGGTGCATAGTGAGGACATAGTGGGGGTTAAAAAAATGCACACAGGATTGAATCACAGATGTGATGTCACAACTGACAAATAGTCAGTATTGCAAAATGTGAGTTTCCCTTCTTGTAAGAGACACCTGGAGGTCCCTGAGTTGAAGCTATAGTCTGAAGCCTATGCCCATGGTGGATACTTTAGAAGTAGAAGAAACTCATCTCCAGATCCAGCCAGCACCTCACAGGTGCGAGAGTTCACAAATCCATAAGCCTGAGTAAACTACAGCCCTGCTTCCCACTAAGCTGAAACAAGAGTACTGGAGGCTGACAACATTTTCTTGTCCCAACTGCATATCACAGGAGGGAGTCCTGGGGTGGGGGGTGGGGTAATGCAAGCCTGCCACCTCCACAGCGCTAATCTACTCCAGGTGCACACCAGCATGGGGCCCAGCATGCCTGCTCATTCTCAAACTCCAGGCATCAAACAACAGTAAGCCTCTCAAGGCAGGGATGAATCCTACATTCCATGTTGCACTCATATACCCAGTCATACACAGCCCTGTCCTTGGCTACTTTTTTTCTTTGCATGTATGCATGCATGTGTATTCACATGCATGGGGGTGGGTCAGAGGACCACCCTGGGTGCCAGTCCTCAGATGCCATTTACATTTTCCCCCCTAAATGGTTTCACTGGCCCAGAATGTCACTAATTAGGCTAGCCTTGTTGGCCAGCAGGGCCTGAGATTCCCTTGACTCTGCCTCTCCAGCCGTGGGTTTACTAGCCTACCCCACCCCATTTAGCTTTTTATATGGGTGCTGGAAATCAAAATCAGGTTCCCATTCGTGCACAGCAAGTATTCTACCAACATATCCATCTCCCCTGGCCCTTTGAGCAGATTTTTGAGTGCAGTGGTTCTAGTTGACCAAACCAAGCTGCCCCCCACACTGAATCTCTTCTAAGTAGCAAGATAATTGTCTCCTGAGTAAAAGTCCACAAGCTATTGGTTCTCTGACTCCTTTAGCTGGTGCTTCCTGTATGCCCTTTAAAAATGTGTTTGTTCCCTGGCCCTCCAAGTGTTTTATTGTGGAATTTTCTATATAGACACACTAGGATCGCCTCTCCTTTTCCCAAACAATCACACAGCAAACTTCTGTGGTCTGTACAGAGCCCTGATCACAGAGAAGCTGTAGATGATTATATTGAACATTCACTATATACCCATCTCCATAGCCCCTCTCCCACAACCCCATGACATTCTTTCTGTAAGATTCCCAAGGCCCTGACTGCCATAGAAAAGTTTTGCAGAAAAGTTTTGCTGTGAACATCCTTCATTCAGCTTTCTTCTTCGCCTTTCAAAAACCTTACCCCATTCATTTGTCTTCTAGCAGAACAATGAAACAATGTATGAGGCATGGTTCCCTGCCCCCGCTCACAAACACGGTATATTCTTAATTCTTAGTCTTCCCCAGCCAGTGAATATAAAAACCAGATGAGTCGAAGTATGACGTTGAAGTCAAATGTCCCCTCTGGATTGCTTTACTAAAGCGTGAAGATATCACCTAAACAGACATTTCTGTGAGCATAAAAGGCAGGTATTAATATTAATAGGTCAACAGGCAGAAGCTGTTACTTTCTTTAAAAAAAGGAAAAAAGAGTATGTCTTACAAATTCTAGTCAAGGACAAATCTGTACTGTGTTTCTCAGGAACTTAAAATAAGCAAGTACAGAGGATGGTAGGCAATAAGAATCTCCATAAACATACTTGATCCAGAGGCCCCACTTATTTGGCATCTGAGAATTCTGGACCACTCAGGTTGTCCCAAGAACTTTGATGGTCACACCCTCACAAATTCCACTGGTGCTCTAGAACAGGGCACGAAGGCATAATTAGACTAGAAAATCTTTAAATGCTGCTGAGAATGTATGGTTTAGTTCATTTGGGCTATGATTGCAGAGTGCCACAAATTGGTGTCTCTAAAAACAAAAGGATCTCCCACACTTAAGGAAAACAACATCCACAGCACCTTCAGATGTAAAATGAATCTTAAAAGATGTTATAATAAAAAAAAAAAAAAACAGAGCCAGATATCAGGGTGAAAGCTGAAAGATCAGAGAATCAGAACAACCAGCCACTAGCTTACCTCTACAAAATCCTCAGCCACAAGAGAGCAAGTTCCTGTTTCCTCATACCTTATATACCTTTCTGAGTCCTGCCATATTACTTTCTGGTATTAAAGGCTTGTATCACCACTGCCTGACCTCTGTGTCTAATTTAATGGCTAGCTATGTCCTCTGATCTCCAGGTAAGCTTTATTGGGGGTACACAATATATCATTACATTCAGATTTAATACCTGATGAGAGATTCCTGACCAATAGACTTCACCTTCTCTCTGCAGTCTCAGAGGTGGAAGGGACAAGGATGTTCTCAGATCCTCTTATTGAATGCTAATCTGATTCAGAAGGGTTGTTTCCTGAAGAATCACCTTCTAGTACCATCACATGAATTTGAGAGGACATTAACACCTAAACCTTACAATGTGAAATGACCCACCTTAGGCTCATTTATCAAGCGACACAGGGGGCTTCCATGATGTGGCCATCTTAGGCATGGAAAAGGCACTTGCTGGAGCAAAGACTACGCCCAACTCTATAAGCAGATTGAGCATGGCCTAGATATCATGCCCTAGACAACACTGAGTTATAAGACCACCATTCTGTGCTCTGTGGAAGAGGTCAGGCCTCTTAAGGTGCCCCTCTAGATACTCTTTGACCTTGACCAAAAGGAACGATATCTTTTTTCACTGCTCTGCAGTAGTTAGCCACAGCTGGAAATTGCCACTCTTCTCTTAGAGTGAGACCAAACTCTGCTCTCAGGATGTAAATCACTAGGAGGCCTGTATCTGTGTGTGTGTTAGAAACCACAGCAGAGGCAACCTAGGACCATTTGGGTCAGGAAACCACCTGATGCCAGGTATATACTGCAGTTTGCCAATAGGCATGTGTGCAGCTTCTTTAAACATTTTATTTTTAAATAATTCTAGACAGGGGCTGGGAAAGTAGCTCAGTCAGTGAAACACTTGCTTTGGAAGTATGGGGACCTGAGTTTGATTCCCAGAACCCATATTATTAAAGAAAAAAATGGTGGTAGATGTTTGGAATCCCAGTGTCAGAGAGGTATAAACTTAAGGATGGCTGAGGTTTTGCTGAGCAGCCAACCTAGCCTGCTGGACAAGCTCCAGGTCATCAAGGCACTGTCTGGTGATGTTGGTACATACTTTGAATCCCAGCACTGGAGAGGCAGAGACAGATGGATCCCTGGGTTCAAGGCCAGTCCTGTCTACAGAGAGAGTTCTAGGACAGCCAGGGCTATACAGAGAAACCCAGTCTTGAAAAAACAAAAACAAACAAAAAATTTTAGAAAGCTCAGAGAGCTGGAGAGATGGCTCAGTGATTAAGCGCTCACACTGCTTTTCTAGAGGACTCAAGTTCCTTCACTAGCTCACACATTGGGTGGCTCACAACTACCTATATATCCAGCTCCAAGGGTTTCAACAGCCCTGTCCCGGCTGCCAAGACTCCTGTGTACATTCCCACATAGTCACAAACATACACATGTTATTTAAAAACTAAAATAATGTCTTTCTAGAAGGTGGAAAAGAGAAGATGCCACCTGAAGAGAAACATCTGAGATTGTCCTCTGGCCTCTGCCATCACACATAAGTGTGCATGTATGTACATATACCTATAAGCTCCTGTAGGAAAAAAAAAACATAATTCCACACATACAGTAGAATAGAAAAACTGAATGATCTCTTGTATGACCCTCACCCAAGATTGTGTGTTCAAAGGTTCTGCCCTAAAGCAGAATGTCAGCTCACAAGGACAGGAGAAAAGATGGGATGACAGAGTCATTGTATAGCAGCCATCATAGCCACCAAGTCAGGAAAGAGTCATTGGTGTTGGCTATTGGTGCAGACTTGATGGGAAACAGAAGTTCCACATGCTCCCGCTGTCTCTCATTGCAATAGACACTAAGGAAAAACAATAATGTGTTATGTGCTGGGGCACTCAGTGGTCACCATCTGAACCAAGATGCCTGGTTGACTGGCAAACACCATGTGGTTCTGATTGATTGGTGTCATCATGGACTGGCAGATTCTCTCCTTATGTACTTGGCCACACCTGAGCTGTTGAGCTGCTGACATTGTCAGTTGAAGTTCTGATCCCCCACTGATCTCAGCTTCAGCCAGTTGGCTTCTCCTTGGAGTTGACCCTGAACCTTGTGACAGGTACTCGTTTATGGTACACTCCTTTCCTGGTGCAAGACATTCTGAAGACAATGAATTCATGTGCCCTTTTTTCCTACACAGCAAGAAAAGCCAGGTGAATTCTGCCTAATTAGGCTTCAGACTTCATCTCTAAGAAAGAATTGTGAATTCTTCCTTATTTGTGGGGTGGGTGGGGCTCCCCCAAAATCATTATGTGTAGACCAACTCTGCCTTTTCAGAATAGGAACCTGGGACCCCAAAGCAGAATTCACACATCCAAGGATCAGCATCTCAAAAAGTACCCATTTCACTAAAAAGCACAATTCCTTTAGAATTGTCCAGATAATGGAGATACAGGCAGATTCCTGTAGGAGGAGACCCAGGGCAGGCTGCAGCTTTGGCTCCCTTTCCTGCCTTTGATAGTCCAATAAACCATTTTTATTACAACATGCATAACAGAATTCCAGCCATCCCCATGTTTACAGATGGCCATTAATTTTTTTTCCTAACATAATGCATTCTACTAACAAAAAAAAAAAAAAATCCCTTCCTGGGCATAAATTTCAAGAGTGGAGAGGGAGCATGATGTTTACATACTGAGAAATAAATGCTCATTATTCTCTTATTCATTATGGCTTGCTGGATTTGAATATACCCTAAAGAAGACCTTTGCAGAAGTTATTTGTTCCATTATAGACTTTAAAGATATCTAGGGCTATGTCACCTAAGGCAGCCCTAAGAAAAGGTGAGGAGAGGTAACTGAGCAGTGGCTGGCTTCACTGAAGTTCCCAGCCAATGTACCACCAAGGCTTGTCCATTCACAGGAGAAGCCCAGTTATCAAAGAAAGGTGTCAAGAATTTTTCCCATAACCTGAATGTTCACATTTAAATTTACTATATTTTAGAAAATTCTTCAAGAAAACTCCATGAATCACTTTATATGGCAAAAAATGATTGCTATGTAGAAGAGTATTTTTAAATCAACTCTAATGTTGACAAGTATTACCCAGACAAATATAAGTTTCTTGGTCAAACAATCATTTGGCTTTATAGTTCCTTTTCCTCCTCTTTGGCCTCATCCTCTTCATCTTCCTTATGCTTTCCCCCTCTGCTTCTTCCTCCTTTTCCAACTCCTCCTTCTCATCCTCTTCTTCCTCCCTAAGGCTTACAATCCAATTAGTTCTTCTATAGTAGCATGTCTGGGAATATGCTGTCTAAAAGAATTCTGTAAGCTCCATTTTGCAAAGAGGAAAATCATATCCAAAAATAGCTTGTAGTCAAGAGTCATGATGCATGTCTTTCATCCCAGTACTCAGGAGGCTAAGGCTGGTGGAGCTCTGTGAATTCAAAGCCAACCTGGTCTACAAAATGAGTTCCGGGCCATCCAGGACTACACAGAGAGACTCTTTCAAAAAAAAAATTAAAACAACAACAACAATAAAAAATGCATAATCTCCTCAAAACAGCTTGCAGGTTTACCCTTAGACCTTTAATGGCAGTCCAACATGGGCAGAAGCCAAATGCATATTCAAGTTGCTGTTCATCTATTAGATCAATTACTCTACAAATGTGTATTTATTTAATTCATATACACAAAGGCTGCATAAAAAGCAGGAGTGTGGTGATATATTGTGTATCAAATAAGTTTGCCTGAAGATCAGAGGACAGAGCCAGTCACAGAGTTAAACATAGAGGCCAGGCAGTGGTGGCACACACCTTTAATCCTAGCACTTGGGAGGCAGAGATCCAGATGGATCTCTGTAAGTTCAAAGACACCCTGGACTATATGAGATTGACTCAGTCTAGGAGAGAAACAGAGCCAGGTAGTGGTGGCACACACATTTAACCCCAGTACTTGAGAGGCACATGCCTTTAATTCCAGCACTTGGGATCTCATGCCTTGCTACCAGTATTTGGGAAGCACACACTCCATCAATCCCATAAATTCAAAGATGTTATTGCAGTGACCAGAGCAGAAAAGAAGAGAGCAAAGCAAAACCCTGCAAGAAAGGCTGCAGTGGGGACCTCCCCATACCCGGGGCTTGGATGTGGTCATTTATTACCCAAAAGTTCTCACTGGCTCCCCACATGTTTTAAGGAGCTGTGAATCCAGTGACTTCAGGATATGAATAGCAGAGCTAGAATTTAATTCCTGATGACCAGTATTGGATAAGGCCTTTCTCCTTTGAACCCCACAGGGAAACAACAGATGTCTCATTAAATATCTTTAGTGTATAAGAAAGGGAAATATAAGGGAAGAAGACAGCAAATGAATGACTGTGTTCCCTTCTTCAAAGAGAGCCTCTATTCTAACTGGCGAGTCCAGATGCACAACTATGTGGACAGCACAATAGTTAGTGAGGTGGAAAGAGGCAGGGCATGCAAAAAGAGGAGATGCTGGATTGAGAAGTCAGAGAAGGTTATGTGTTAAGGGGACATTTGGGAACGACCCTAGGACCTCAAAGAATAATTAGACTTACAACACATGAGGATAACCAATAGAAACTCAAGAAGACAAGCATGGGTATCCTAAGAAAGAAGGGGTTTTGTATTGATGTCTGGCTTGCTCAAGGATAACTCCACAAGCAATAACTAGAGAAGCATTGTGTGAGAAAGTTCCCTTGTCAACAAATAAACCCTGTAAACTTCAACATTTCCAAGCAGCTTTAAAGAAAGCACTCAACAACCTTAGTCCTTAGTTCCAGTGAATAAGCATAATGGAATAAAGGAGGCAGAATCCTGAGTGCAAAAGCATTTCCTTACACGTTTCTAGGAAGAACAAAATATGTCACAAGATTTGCAAATAAGCCTGACTCTCTTCAGTAGAAGAGGAAAGACAGACGAGAGCTCAACTCTGAAGCTAGATCTGGCTCTACTCTGTGACTGGCTCCAGAAGCCACCACTGAGACTCAGGCAGTATGCTAAAGGATGCTAAAATACTCTAAAGTACTCAGTTGGCTGAGTTAGCTTTTAACCCAGGTCACCACTGAGATTCAAGCAGTACTCTGAAGGATGCTAAAGTACTCTAAAGTACTCAGTTGGCTGAGTTAGCTTTTAACCCAGGTCACCACTGAGATTCAAGCAGTACTCTGAAGGATGCTAAAGCACTCTAAAGGGTGCACTCATGACAGGTGGCTGAGTTAGGTTTTTACCCAGGTCAGCCTAAACAGATTTCCTGTCTGTCTAGTTGTGTAGATCGAATGACAAAAAACAACATCACCAGCTACTTGTATATCCCCAGGCAGGGAGGGTCTCCATCTCACACCCTTTTCTGCCATATGCTTGCTAGATGTCAGGGCAGTGATTCGTTAGATGGATGCGAGATTATGTTGGAATGTCCTTTTTAATACATGATCATCTACTATTAATTGTCACTTTCACATCCCAAGCAGGACAACAAGCTTCACATCTACCTCTCTATTTAGAATGATCTAACTGGTGAACACCCTTGATGATATTATTGTTTGGTTTTGCTCTGTTTTGCCCATCCCATGTCATGCAGAGAGCTGGGCATCATAACCCTCTGCCTCAAATTTCACTGGGTGAAGGTATACCATGTGGATGATTGTAGCAGGAACAAAAGCCAGTGGTGAGGAGTCCCAGATCTACAAAGGCTGTGAGCACACCGTCCAGTAAGCCGTGGGGCTTGCAGCTAGTTTCCCTACAGGAACCAGGCTAGTGTAGGAACATCTGCCTAGTGAAACTGAGAAAGGAAGCACTCGGATGCTCTCTGGGTCTGGATGTCAAGGCTCGTGTCCATATTCTGAATGCAGAAGAAGCACACAGTGGAGCAGTCTTACAAAGGGAGAGACCTTAGGCAGTCACGCTGATAGTCATCACGAGGAATCACTGACTAGAGTCCTTTCCAGTGCTACCCAGGTGCCCACAGCTTTCTTTGCTCTTACACAATCCAGAGACAGAAGGGCCACAGTGATGCATGAGAGTCAACCCATACCATAGGGAACCAAAGCAAGGATGGAGTTGAATGACGTGTGTATAAGTGGTTCTTCTGAATTTCAAAGACAACCTAATTGTGCTTCAATTATTGATAATACGCTTAGTACCTTGGAAGACAAGGTGGGGGAATCTTATAATGGAAAAAAGATCAAAGGGAATAGATGACAGGTGCAGGGTGGCCTCGGGCGCCGTCTGTCCTTGAGTTCCAGAGTGCCAATCAGGATTCTTAGTTGCTGTGGGATGTTCTGTCTGTTAAATGTGTTGCTCAGATTGGTTAATAAATAAAACACTGATTGGCCAGTAGCAAGGCAGGAAGTATAGGCGGGACAAGAAGAGAGGAGAATTCTGGGATGTGGAAGGCTAAGGCAGAGAGACGCTGCCAGCCACCTCCATGACAAGCGAGATGTAAGGTACCGGTAAGCCACGAGCTACATGGCATCTTATAGATGAAAAGAAATGGGTAAATTTAAGATATGAGAACAGCTAGAAAGAAGCCTGAGCTATTAGGCTAAACAGTTTAAATAATATAAGCGTCTGAGTGATTATTTTATAAGTGGGCTGTTGGACTGCCGGGGCTTGGCGGGACCTGGAGAGGAAATTCTAGCTACACTTAGCCAGCTCCCTGCGCCTTCCTGAATACACATCTGAACCGCTAAGAAACACAGCTGCAGTGGGCAAACAAGAAGGTCAATCACAGCCAACAGGTTCATTGTCTCAGTGAAGAGTCCAGTGGATACTGTAAGTGGCACAGATCTCTTGGTACCTTTCGAGAAGGGCTGTGGGCTCTTGATGCCTATGGGATGAGGTCTGGAGAGACTTCTACAATGCTCCACCATATAAGCACTCTGAAATCTTTTCAGTGTTGGAAAGGGAGCCCCATACTGCTGAATTCCATGTTCCTATCACCTTGGTATCACATAGACTTGGAGTCTGGTTTAATTAGGTTGAAAGAACACAGTATAACATTGCATGGCTTACACTGCCTACTCAGACTTATTCACATTTCAATTGCAATAAGATTCTAGATTAGTGCAAGACCCATGACTATGCTAACTGATTTGCTATGGCCTTAGCAAACATTTGCTGGACCCTTTACAGTCTACAGAGGAATTATTACACATCAAAGGCAATCATGTTCCAAAGTTTCTTGTGGGAGGGTTATAGTCTGTGACTGACACTCTGGGGAAAACATACTTGAACCACAGCATAAGATAAAGCATATAAGCAGACAAACAAATAAATAGCAATTCAAGACATTTTTGTTACTTTGTGCTCTGAAGTAAACCATCCCAGATGCACCACAGTGTCTCTGAAATTCAAGTAATACAAAAATCCTCTTTCAAGGAAAGACATTCCTCTGGACCCCCAGAGTCTACAGCCATATGAAACCAGCTTTACTATATATAGGGATGTATCATTCCATTAATAGCAAAACAGACCTTTCCTTCCCACAATGAGCAACTTTTTATTGAGGCCATCATCAAATTTAAATACACCCATGACATTTACTGCCACGAAAGATGCTGTTGCCTGAGTTCATACCTGCATGTCCCAGGTAGTCCATTCTCTTTATCACAAGCTGTTCCCTGTGAGTGCTCACAGTATGTAAGCAGAAGTTTCAGGGTACAAGAGTTGAAATAGTCAGCTTGATGGGCACCAGGAGGGGCTTCAAGAACACAGCAAGCTGTACAGCATGCACCCTTGTTGGACGTGATGTCTCTTTCGTCTAGTCCTTCTTCACCTACTCCTGTTCATCCCACTAATATAGTGCTGGTGAATGAGCAGAGAGGTAGACAAGGTAAAGTTTGGCCTGACTATAGGAGCTGTAACACTTACACTCTCTGGAGGGGAAACTGGTCTGCAAAGAGCAACCAGAGTTACATGGGGCACATGTAAAGCACGTTGTGTGAGGCAAATCCCAGTGGAGGGTAATGTTATGTGCATGGTTTTTATCTTCTAGTTTGTAAGATGAACGGGTGTGTTGGGTGTTCATGGCATCTCTCATGTTCTTCTCTCCTCTCTCTTACTGACTCAATCACTTGCTCACTAGCTCCCTCTCCCAGCCTCCCATCCCCTTTCCTCCCATCTCTCTGGAGTAACCATTGCTTCCCGGCCTGAGAAGCACACAGACTCCCCTCCTTATTCAGTCCTCAGGACACCTGGTGATTATGACCCATGCTTCATTGAAGAGGAAACTCATGTTCAGCTCATTAAGATCAAAGGACTAAGGAGGGGGCCTGAGAGGTGGCATAATAGTTAAAAGCTCTGTCCCTCTTCCACAGGACACTGGTTCGATCCCCAGCACCCACATGGTGACTCACAACCATCTGTAACTCCAGTCTATGAGATCCAACACATCACCTGGCTTCAGTGAGCACCTGGTGCACAGACATGCATGCAGGCAAAATACTCATACACATAAAACTTATTTTAAAAAAATAAAATGATCAAACAGAGCTAAAAAGGGATGGGCTGATGTTTCTAGGGCTGAGTCCCACTGCAATCTCCTACAGAGCAGTGCTTTGGGGCAACAAGCTTCCTAGGAGTCAGGACTCAGGAGCCAGGAGGTAAGGATGGGGACAAAGTGGATGCAGACATCTCCCTGCTGCATGCTGCCCTGTCCATCATCTACCCTCCTCCCTTTACCCCATCTCCACTTCTGATCCAGACCATCCTGCCTCTCCCCACCCAAGTCTTTGAGACCAGGGAAATTATTCACAACTCAGTGGAAATCCTGGGACCCTTTCCTCCACTCCTCTACCTCTCCTTCCCTCTCTAATCTCTGCCGATTGCTGTCCCCCTCTCCCTGGTGGGCATCCATGACAGAGGCCTGTGGAAACAGAAGTGTGTGCTCTGGAAGACAGGCCCTATTGCAGGGATAGCTAGCTCATTTCTCAACGGTGAGATCTCATTAGGATAGGGGCAGGATGCCTACCAGTGGGTCTTCGCAGAGCCCCTCTCTCAACACCCCCCACAGCTGGTGAAGCTACAAACCTATTGAGGGGTAAGCTTCGATCCCATGAATATAGATTAACAGCACAACACGGTGGTGCACAATCTGAGTTCCATCTCAGCTGCTTTGTCAAACCCCACTGAGCAATCCCGTCTGAGCAGAATGCTTTCCAGGCATGCTTTCTTAGGGTTCACTCAGCCAAGTCAGCCCTGCACAGTGATTCCTAACATTGTTTCCCAAGGATTTAGCTAAAAAATAAAAATAAAAATGCTGATATTCTGCTGATTTCATGAGCCCCCCAGTCATGTGGAGTCACTGCAAATAAAGCCGTAATGAAGAAACAAAATCTGGTTTTTGTTTAAACTAACATTTCTACACAATAACAATAAGCGTGCAAGCACCGGGAGGTGTGTTTAGTGAGTCTCCAAGTACTGGTAAGAGTATGGACTCTTTTGAGGGAGGGAGAGGTATGCTCCACTCTCCCTGAGCTTTCAAATTAGTGCTCAATGAGCAGGGCGCCTGTGGCAGACTTCTCTTTCATACTAGTACCCTGGAAACCATGGTCAAGAGAAACCTCACAGAATGACCCTAGAGTCAGACACCAGCTAGAGGCCTCTCAGCTTCCAAGGCAGGAGAGTGGAGTCAACAGCTCAAGGTGCATCATTCCAGTCTCATCTTAGAGTTTCTATTGCTGAGCTAAAACACACTGATGTCCCTCACCAAGAGGAATTTAGAGCAGAAACAAAACCTGGAGGCAGGAGCCAGAGCAGAAGCCGTGGAGAAACACTGCTTACTGGCTTCCACAGCTTGATTGATCATACAAGCCAGGACCACCAGGCCAGTGGTGCCACTCTCCACAGTGTGGCTGGGCTCCCCCACATCAATCATTATCCCATAAAATGTCCCACAGGCTTACCTACAGACCAATATATCCACTAGAGTATTTTCACAATCGAGGGTCCTTCAAATGGTTCCCTATCTTAGGTCAAGTGAAAAAAAAAAAATCCAGGACAGGTCTACTTGACAAAAAGGAGTCTGCTGTGCCCAACCTCTATGTGGAACTAGAAGGGAGATGAGAAGAGGGTGAGGGACTAAGTCTCCACCCAATACCATATTGGCTTGGGTGTTTAGGTTATTGAGGGGGACAGGTTCCCTCTTTTTCCCCCCAGGGTACTCTTGAGCAGGGAGAAATGAAGAATATGTGGATAGAAATATAGAGGAGAGAGAGACAGTTAGAAATATAGGATAGGCTGGGAATGGCCTGGGTCCAAACCCACCAGCCCCTTCCGTCTCTACTAAAGGACTTTTAAAGGAATGCCAAGGGGTAGAGCAAAAAATCTCCCCCAGCACAGCCAAGTGCAGACCATTTCAGGCACCTGGTGACCATGCACATGGTCAAGCCATTCCCTAATGCAGCCCTGCTGTGTGAAGCAAGCTTGGATCTCACTAGGAAGCTTTTGTGGGCACCCACGGTTATTTATTATTTTACATCTATTTCTTTATTGTCTCTATGTGGTGTAGTACTCATGTAGAAGCCAGAGTACAATGTGGTGATTCTGCTTTTTCTTCCACCATGTCAATACCAGAAATTGAACTCAGGCCTTCAGGCTTGGCAGCAAATGCGCTTACCTACTGGGGCATCATCCTTGTCTCCCACATTTATTTTAAAAGAAAATTTATTTTGTATTTCCTGGCATGTCACCATCCCACCACCCTGTGACTGTAAATATGACCATGGCCCTTTCTGTGTACTGAAGTTATTATCAACTATGGTCCCCACTGCACTGAGCAATGGGCTGGAATTTGCTGAAGAAATGAAAGCTTAAATTATCCCAATCCCGATGCACCAGAATAACTAAATATGTTCAAAGACTAACGTGAAGACATTAGTAATGCCTGGTCTTGGCAGACACAGCCGCCAGAGTTCTTTCCCACCACTGGGGAACTTCCAAGCACATAACCAATTTGGAAAAAAGCTTAGTGGTTTTTAACAAAGTTTTATACATACTTTCTATACACCCCAAGATTTCCACCACTTGGTATTTACACACACACACACACTATCTATCTCTATATAGAGATGCTTGCATAGGAACTATGCATGTGCATTCATGTACAGGTCCATGCATAAGCTAAATCAGGTAAAAACAAAAACGGTTTTACTTTTAAAAGAAAAATAATGAGACCAACCCAACCATGCACCCAAGCTGAGAATTCATCCACTGGGATCCTACTCATGAATCAAAATCATAAAATAGTGAGTCCCTGATGTTCACCACCACACAGATGAACAAAAGAAGACAGAACTGTCCAAAATACTTATTCTGTTTAGAGGACAGCCCGAGGAAACTCTGTTCACATGTAGCAACAAACAGCAGGTTGGTCTCAGACAAGCCTGGGTTGGAAGGAATGAGGCTAAGATGACATCTGGGGTGATGGAATTGGTTCATATCAGTGGAGGGTGCATGAGTGTAACATTTACACAAACCTGTGGAACTGTGCGTGTGAACAGGGACATTTGACTAGAACTCACAGTCCACAGTTTCTCTGTGAATGCCCATGGTGGTCTCTGAAGCCATCCTTGGGGCTCCTCATGAGCTCACCAGCACATGTCCTTAAATCTCTCCAGCTCATTCCATGAGGTATTGCCTCCACTCCCTTCCTGATTCCCTAGCAGTTCTCCTGCTCTTTGGACATCTCAGGCATCCATATAACTATTGTAGTTCTCCATGGTCCTAGCCAGAGGAAGAAACTCTGTGCCCCTTGTTTTCCAAGCATTCTGAGTTCAAGCATTGATGTGAACAAAGTACATGTACCAAACCAGAGACCATCCAAGATACAGTCCTGGCGACATCCTAGAGCATACGGTGTCCAGTTTACACTGGTTCTTAGCTTTATCCAGCAAAGGGGATGCCTGTGAAGGCCTGGGCCCTGGAGTCCCCAGTTATCCACCAGACCCAAGTTAGGAATCCCCACTCCTTGCTACACATCCCCTCTCCCACCTTCAACCTCTGTTATGTGCAAAAATAGCACCAAGACTAACCCCCACCTTGATGAGCACTTTAAAGGACATTGTCTATTACTTTCAAAAGAAAATGGATAAAGGTGTTGTTTACTCAGTAAAGTTAATAGGACCATTTCAGCAGTGCCAAAATCTGGACTGCTGCACCCTCCTGTGCATGTGTGCACACATTTAAAAAGAAGAAGAAGAAGAAGAAGAAGAAGAAGAAGAAGAAGAAGAAGAAGATTAGCCAGTAAAATCTAAACCCAGATTTTATAAAAACCAAATCCCCTAACTGTCATCAACTCTGCTCATCTACCCACACAGCTACAGTTCACAGGGCCTGGGTAAAATAGAGAGAGATGAGGAGGACAAACAGAGCCTGAGGTCTTGGTTCGAGAATGTGCCCTAAAAGTTGACACTTGAAAGGCTACTAAGATGGCTCAATGTACTGCTCTGCCAGGTGGTAGTAGCACATGCCTTTAATCTCAGCACTTGGAAGGCAGAGGCAGATCTGTGAGTTTGAGGCCAGCCTTGTCTACAGAGAGAGTTCCAGGACAACCAAGGCTAAACAAAGAAAGCCTGTCTGGGCAGGGACTGTGCTGCTCTTGAAAAGGGATTGAGTTTAACTCCCAGAACCAATATCAGGTGGTTCACAGCCACCTATAACTCCACCTCCAGAGGGACTAGTTAAAAAGACATATTTTAAAAGTTATGCTATAGCTAGTCAGTGAGTTTGATTTCATCATCAGAAAAAAAAAATAAAATAAGCTTCAGTTATGCAGTCCTGAAGTAATCACAAGTGTGACCACAGATGTAGGTACCTGAAGGACACAGAATACAGGCAGTCAGGGAATCTGTGTAAAGAGGGAAGTAAAGGATTAGATAAGTAAGGGGTAAGATAGATGTAGACAGATAGGTGGTAGGAAAAATAATAGGAGAGTATAGATGAATAGATAGATAGATAATAAATAATTGATAGACTGATTGATAGAGGATAGATAGGCAGATAGACAGATGATAGATAGATAGATAGATAGATAGATAGATAGATAGATAGATAATATAGATAGATTATTAATAGATGATGGATAGACAAAACATTAGCAAAAATTGTTAAACTCATAAATATTTTGGACCCCTCACAAAATACTTCTATTGACCTATGAAGTAGATTTGAGTTTAAGAATCAAATATTTACACACATGATTGAAAAAATGGTTCTTGATTCCATTAAAATGAGGCTAAAGGCATTTCCAACTACATGAGTGACAATGTCCAAAGTGACCTCTTTGTGACAAAGCTAAAAGAGTTGAAACATTTGCATTAACCAGCATCCTAGACTCTGCCAGATGTGAGTGGATGTATGTATTGTAGAGCTGGAGGGTTGCATTTGGATGTTTATTTACTTACTCATTGTCACTCCAAAAGGAAAGAGACTAAAGAAAACTGGTAACTGATCCTTGCCTTCAAAGGATGCCAGTGTTCTGTGAATATATAACATACCAGCTTATGCAACTTGATATACTTGTGAATGGAAATCCAGTAGCCAATAGCAATAATCTTAAGCAGTTAACAGAAGATGCTGTGGAATTTCAGAGCTCAATCTCTAAGACCTTCAATGTGTCTAGAAGGATCTCTCTTTCTCTCTCTCTCTCTCTCTCTCTCTCTCTCTCTCTCTCTCTCTGTGTGTGTGTGTGTGTGTGTGTGTGTGTGTGTGTGTGTGTGTGAAGTCTCTCTTAATGTCTGTTGCCATCTCCACCAAACTGCCCATCGGGGTGCTTCTCACATCTGGGTTTTGCTCATTGCTATGTCCCCATAAGTGCATACTTGCCTTCATGTAGGAAACACTCAGTAACTGTTAAACGTTAAAGTGAACAATGATGGAGCATATTGTTCACTTTACTCATATATCTCTGATCTACAATGCACATTGATTATCTTCATTTGAAGAAATCATACTTCAAATCTTGTCTGCTGAAATAGAAGGCTGGGTGATATTTCAGTCACTAAAATGGATGTGCTGGCTCAGACTTGAAATCTTACTTAACACTGGGAAGGCAGAGCCAGGTGGATCCCCAGGAGGACCACTAACTGCCAGCCTATCCAAATTGGTGAGTCCTGGCCTTGCCTCAAAAAAATAAGGTGAGAATGGGGATATGGCTCAGTGGGTAAAATGCTTCCCATGCCAGCCTGAAGACCAGAGTTCAGATCCCCAGCACTCATGTAAAAGTCAAATTAGCAAATGACCCACCTGAATCCCAGAAGATGGGGCATCTCTAGAGCAAGCTGGCAAGCTAGGCTTGCCAAATCAGAGAGCTGTGAGTTCAAGTGAGAGATTCTGTTGTAGAATATTATTTTAAGGTGTGTTACTTTTGTTTGTGTTGCATATGTTTAGCTCTGTGAAGCTGTGTTACTGTGCCTGTCTGAAACACATGATGGTCTAATAAAGAGATGAATGGCCAATAAATAGTGAGGCAGGAGAGAAAAATAGGTTGGACTGGCAGGCAGAGAGAATATATAGAAGGAGAAATCTGGGAAAGGAGATAGCTAGGAGCCAGAGAAGGAGGAGGACATCAGGGGCCAGCCACCCAACTACGCAACCAGCAATAGAGTAAGAAAGAAAGGTATAGTGAAATAAAGCTAAAAGCCCAGAGGCAAAAGACAGACAGGATAATTTAAAGTTAAGTAAAGCTGACAAGAAACAAGTCAAGCTAAGGTCAGGCATTTACAATTAAGAATAAGCCTCTGTGTGTGATTTATTTGGGAGCTGGGTGGCAGGACCCCCAAAAGAGCAAAAACAAACAACAGCAAGGCTCTGCTTTAACTTATAAAGTGGAGAACAACTAGGAAGACACCTGACATCAGCCTCTGTCTTCCACATGAATGTGCAAACATGTGCTTGTGCATGCACATACACTGACGTGTGCTCTCACACATGCAGGAACCCACTTACATACATGCATACTAAACACATGCATACAACCAAAAAATTAAACATAAAAAGGTAGGCAGTTCCTGAAAAACAATGTGTGAGGCTGTCCTCTGGCTTCTGCAGGCAGATGTGCACACATTTACCGAGAGGCACATGAGGACACATACAGGCACACAAGAGGACAAAAAGGAGAGGAGAGGTAGGATCTTAAGAGTGACACCTGCACCTGAACTTTGGAATTATGAAGGAAACCCAAAGACAGCGCTGTCTGCCTGCAGCTTCATCTGACAAGCCCTGGGCTCTTTAAATCACAGGGCACAGCAAGATGCTTGAAGCTCTCAAATCACACTTTGCAAAGACTTGAGTAGAACAAAACTTGCCAGTGAGCCCTGGCTGCCTTAAGGCTCTGGTTACATAACGTCACCCAGGAAAATGAACTTGAACACCAGTACTGAAGCTACAAGCATAATTATGGCTTACATTTTTGTTCATCTGCTTGACACATAGCAAGGGGGAACTGTCTCAGGCAGACAAGAACTTAATTGTTAGAACAATGCAAAAGACTTGACGTGCTAAATAAAATGAAGACCAGACCACTGTTTCTTCCAGTTCTGCAAACTGCTTCCCTTTGATGGTAAAGACATGCTCAGACTTGATGCTTAAGGCTTACTATTCTTGAAGAAAGAATAAAGACAGATCACTAACTCATTCACCCACCTGGCCCACCTGGAAAGAAACTTCTGAACTATGGCAGTGACCTTAGGATAACACACTCAGGAAGCTCTCACTCACTGCCGTCTTTGGACCAGCTGTTGTAGGTACCAGTCACACAGCAGTAAACAACAGGAAAGATGGAAGATTCCATGACTTCCAGCAAAGCAAAATGTGTCAAAAATCCCTTGTGCTTATGTTAAACCTGCCTTAGGGATGAGGAGTAAATGAAGCCAGAGAAAGAGTTGGGAAAGAAATGACCATGGCAATGGGCATCAGCCCCTGAACTTCTCCAAGTATTCCAACATTGCTGACCTCAATGCTATTCAGTCATTTATGGGCACTCATGAGCACTACCCATTCCCTAGACTTCAAACAAGAGGAAAAGAAGCTTTGGCTGAAAAACAAACATAGTCTACTGCCTATAAACTGGGGATCAGAGGCTAACCCTCAGTGGCAGGGCTCTGGTTGTTCAGTTAAATGGTTAGTTCTCAATTCTCACATTCACCGACCTAGCAGCAGCCAGTGAAGCTGCTGGTAACATCTTTGTCAGGACACTCTTGTCTTCCAGAACATCTTTCTCTTTCTTTCCTTTATCCCCCTGCAAATGTCCAGATGTGAAACATGGAAAAAAATTAGAAAATATGACTGTCTGACTTAGGGTTTCTATTGCTGTGAAGAGACACTATGACCACGGCAACTCTTATAAAGGAAAATATTTAACTGGGGCTCGCTTACACTTCAGAGGTTCAGTCCATTATCATCATGGTGAAATACAGCTGCATGCAGGCAGACATGATGCAGGAGAAAGATCTGAGAATTCTACATCTTTGACCCACAGGCAACAGGAAGTGAGCTGCACACTGGGCGTGGCTTGAGCACATAGGAGACCTCAAAGCCTGCCTCACAGTGACACACTTCCTCCAACAAAGCCACACATACTCGAACAAAACTACACCGCCTATTAGTGCCACTCCCTATTAGCTTATAGGGACCAATTATATCCAAACAACCACGATGATCCTGACCCATGCTGTCCCTTACAAAGCCATCGTGGGATGGAGAGATGGCTCGGTCACTAAGAATACTTGAACCACCTGTAGCTCCAGTTCCAGGGGATCAATCCAATGTCCTCTTCTGGCCATGGTGGGCACTTGCACACACACACACACACACACACACACACACACACACACACAGATATACATATTTAAAATTCATTCTTTAAATCCATTCTGTTGGTTGGACACGACCATCATCTTTAACCACAGCAGACTTAGGAGTGGAAAGAAAACATGGTCCTTGAATATTTATGGAGCCCCTGCACTGTTCTAGAAATTTCTGTCTACCTGATTTTTACCTCATAGTTACTCTTTAAACTGTCTTCCTTCTCTTTTATGAATGCAAAGTGTGTTAGTGCAGCTGTCTGCGTGTGGGGACGTGCATGTCGTGTTAGAGACACCCGTCATTGCTCTTTCCCTTCCTTATAACTCATCCTGGAATGTGTTTAAAGTGAGGCCTCGAATATCACATTCTGGTTTTAACATTATTCCATTATCTAAAGGCCATTACTCATTGCTTTTATCCATTTTGTACCCTCTATGTTAAACACTTTCCCTAGCCTTTCGTGCACACCATGTTGTTAAAGCAGAAATCAGAATGCTGTCAAGTAAGAATTAGGTTAGAAGATTGTAAAAACATGGGCACCGGGAATAATCCTTTAAACTCTGAAACAGATTTGTCACAGGTATTAAAGTAACACTAACTTGATCTTTCATAAGCATTCCCAGTTCTTAACATTCATCTTCATAATTGCCTCATAACACAGCATGCCCATTTGCATTTAAGGCTGTCAGGACCAAAGTTGTGGGTGACCTCCCCAAAGTGCACATCTCAGGGTGATTAAACTTGCCACTCATCTGAATTGTGTTTAAAGTGTCTTGCTTTTCCCCAAGAGTAGCAGCTTGAAGTGGCAGGTCTGCCTCCATCATGATCGCTCTTGCTTTCCTTGAAGTCTGGCATTGCTGCTGAAGCTGGAGCAGTGTGAGGTGGAGGGCTCTGCAGAGCTGTCTGCCTCTGATAAGCCTATATTTAGTCCCAGTCACCATTTCAGGGCTTTGCTTTGGGACCCTGATCCACATTTTCATTTCCCGACTCACAGGAATCTGTAATTCCGTCGATTACAAGTCCCCAGATTATCTTGCTGGTAGCATACGGAGCACCTCTGCAGAGCCTGCTGGGTTACTATGGTGGCTAACATGACAGAAGAACTTCAGAAAGAAAGGACCCCATGTAAACATTCACTCCATAATGCCAGCACTTGGAGGATGTCATACCCCTTAGATAAGAAAATGTGTTCAGCAGTATCACTGAGCAGAGCGGCTTTCAAAATCTAACAGCTGGGAGGAATATGTTTAACAGCAGAGTTGCAGCTGAGAAGGACGTTACATCACACCAGTGAGGGGATTCTAGCTAGCAGCCACAGGAGCAGCGGCAGCAGCATGGGGTGGAACGTTCCCAACAAAGGATTCTTGCTCCATCTGCTTCGGCGTGTTCCTCTGACAGCCTGGGATGCTGTGCTCTATGCCACTGTATTCTCTTGACCCTCCCATTTGTTCCTTAAGTACCTCCCATGCCTATCTATTTTCCCAGGGATAATATGGGTTCCTTGGTGTGATTACACAAGAACTGTGCAATTGTATCTGTGTGCTTAGTGAGGCTCTTCTGACCCAGTGAGGTATGGACTAAGGGTGCAACTGCTGAGTTAGAATTTCCAAAACATGGATGCCCTCAACTTTTCTCCCCCTTAGCAACTCCCCAGATTAACAAAACTCTTTGGATGATAGCAGATACTCCAGCTGTCGTGTGTGTGCAAACAGCTCCACAATGGAGGAAGGACCTGGACTAAGGGGTCTGGTTCTTTCAGGCTCCCAATTTCTCCATTATCCACACCCTAGCTCCTATTCAGAGCAAGTGTCAGAAAAAGGGTCTCCACTTTCACAGCTTTCCCCTGGGTGGCTACAAGGGACAGACTGAGAAAAGAATCCATAAGCCTAGCCTGCAGCACCAGACAAAGATGTGAAATACCACAATCAGACCTGGACCATCAGCTGCCTGTGACCTTGAGACATCCCCAGACTAAATTGTTTAGAGAAGTCAGAGACAGCCCAGCCATGTCATTAGCTTAAACATTAAATGATACTTAGTTCATGTAACTGATAAGGCGGAAATTTTAACATGCATTCTACTCTACAATTTACAGTTTTTTATGCACCGTCTTATCTAATCTCTATAACAAATGTGAGGAGAGCACAGAAAGTTTGACATGGCCCTGTGGAATCTGTGGCTCAGAAGCAAGAGGAATAATTTTAAAACTTGTTAGAGAGTTCCACATGCCCCAAGACTAGGGAGGATGGAGAAATCTGTACTCCCTTTTCAGAGGAACCGGTGAAAGTTACCTGCAGAAACCAGCATCAGCATCTCTAGAGGGGACTGCAAATGAGTACAAGATGGATGTAAATTAACTCTAATAAGAGAAACAATTCAGCAAGAACAGCCAGAGTCATTGGTCTTTGAGCTGAGACCTGTTCTCCCCCTCCCCCCAACTCAGGAAGAGGAGCCTGGACTCCAGACAGATGTAGCCAAAACTGCAGTGTATTCTTCCATGTTAATCAGAGGCCCACCTTCCCAAGAGGGCCAGCATCTCTTACTCGGCCTCCATGATTTTGATAACAGATACATATAGGGACTAAGGCTGTGGATCTATGGTAGAGAGATTACGCAGCATTGCTGAGGCCCTGGGTTCTGTCCTCTAGACTGGACACTGGGGTAGGGGAAAGAGGGACAGAGAGAGCACAAAACACCAAAGACAAGAAAAGGTCACAGGTGTGGGATGCATCCTTCCTTCTAATAGGACCCCAGATCCTTCCGGAAGGGGAGCTTCATGCGGCTGGAGGCAAAGCCCCAAACTGCCAGTGATACCCACATCAAATGCTGCTTTAAAGCCAACAAAACAGAGCCCTGCCACTGTCCCTCTTCACAACTCCAGTGTTGCAGAGCACTGGATCTGACCTGGAAAGCAAGAAATAGACACACAATTAAGAGAGTCGAATCCCTTCCCCAAAAACCTCAGTGTAGAGAAGACCAAGCAAGTCCTTATGAAAACAACAGAAGTCGTAATGAAGACTAATGAGGTGCTCGTGAGTGAGCTATTAGAAGTAGGGACACTTGTGTCTTTTCATAGTGTCAGAGTTGTGTGTGTGTGTGTGTGTGTGTGTGTGTGTGTGTGTGTGTGTGAAGATCAGAGGGTAGCTTGTAGGAGTGTCTTCTCTCCTTTTACCATGTGGGTCAAAGGAACTGGGACTTGGGTAATCAAGCTTGGTGGCAAGTGCCTTTACCTGCTGAGCTGGATACTCCTTATTCCACTTAGTATCCATGGCCATCAGCAAGCAGTTTTATTTCTTTAAATCTTAATGACTTACAGCAATAAATCTGAGATTGTACAGTATCATGTATCCATTAGTATCTATGTGACAGAATGGCAAAGAAAGAGTTAATGTTGTGACAGTGATCACAGGGATCATCCTGAGGGAAAAGGCAGAGAACCCACACAAAGACAAGGAGAGTCACCCCAGGTGGTTGGGTAGTATCAGGAGGGCCCTGGCAGAGAGCTGTTCTCCTGTGGAGAGCTACCATTGGGGCTTCCAGAACAGTGGTGGTTCCTGTGAGACAAACCCAGGAGTTTGTCACTTGTCAATCCTGTGATAGATACACTAGAAAGCTTGTGAACAATGTCTTCATGCTAGACCAATGGGTGCCCTTATCACTCTTTGGGCTTCTGCCAGTAAATTTATAGGCCTGTTTTTTTCTAATTTGGTTGTGATATGGTCCTGTGTCTATGTGTTCCTTGTTGAATTTGTAAAGTTCATAAGTGGCAATATTTTATTTGCACAACTAACTAACTTATCAGCCAGTGCCTCTTGGTGTGTGCTGAACATATGGAGGTTGTTGACTTGGCAGAAAGGAGCAGCAGTGTCATTTTGCTTTGGTATTTGTGTTCAAAAAGTGGCCAACTGCTGCTTTCAAAAATGGAGTGGAGTCGCTTAGGGTGAAACTGTTGTTCTTTGTAACTGTGATACAAAGTGACTGTGTGGGCATCCCTGATTCCCCAAAGGATACATTCTCTCTCACAGAGGTTTAAACTAAGCTATAGGGTGTGTATTTTTCTGAGAACTCCCCAGAGCCTTACCAAACCAAACCTCACTGACCTGAAGAATCCTCTCTAGGAGATCACATCAGATGGGATCAGGTAACTGGAGCAAGAGCGTCCACCCACAGTAGGAGACAATGAATGGTGGTGAGTGGAAGACACAGCTAACAGTCATGTCAGCTCTACCAGTGAGACCACGATCCCAGGGGAAATATGCACATATCAAAGCCAGTGACACTTAGAATACTACAGCATGTTTCACATTAAAAATGGGAAACAGAGTTTGTTAAAATAATACATGTAATTACTTTTGAGAAAATGGAGATTAAGTCCAAGAGCAGGATGAGTACCAGACTTGCTGTCTATATTAATCTGAATTGCATTCCATGCAAAGTAACAGAAAATGATGCCCCCACACACATTGGAAAAGTGAAAGTGTAGGCAAAATAAACATCCTGTGAGGATGTCCAGATAACAGAGTTAAAAGACAGAGCACAGGTAGAAAGGGTTTAGAGAGCAACACAGAAACTCTGAGATTCAAAGTCCAATATTTGAAATCAATGTTGAAAAACGTGATAAAGGAAATCAACAGTCGGTCTGGGTTCTCTAAAGAAAATATTGGTGAACATGTAAAAAGATCGTGGGAGATCAGCCAGCCAAAAGAATAAAGAAAAAAGAAAAAAGGCTTAGAAAAAATGTGGGATACCACTAAGCGCACTTGTGTACACATAGTCAAAAAAATATTTAAACAGAAGTTTAAAAAAAGATAAGATTTAAAAAAATTATTGAAAGTCAAAAAAACTAAGAAAATGTTTCAAAACTGCCAGCGAAAGGCTGGATATTGCTTGGAGTTGAACTCCAATAATCTTGACAGCTGACTTCTCATTGGACATGATCAAGGTGAGGAGGAAGTGGAAAAACAAATCCAAAACACTAAAAGAGAACTTAAGCTTAAGAAGAAACACAACCATCATTGAAACATAAACATAAAATGAATTCAGTTTCCCATGTGGTAGCATCACTGAGAAATGTCCCCCAGGCTCAGACATTTCAACACTTGGTCCCCAGATGGGGATGCTTAAGAAGTTGAAGGAAATATATCATGGTGGGCAGGCTTTGGGACCCTATATCCGGATTCCTATTTCCAATCACTTTCTCTGCATCATGCTTTTGTTTGGAGATGTCAGCTTCCTGCTCCTGCAGCCATGTCTGCCAGGTACTGTGCCTCCATTCCACCATGGTGGACTCTAAGCCCCTGGAACCATAAAACATTCCTTCTCTACATTGCTTTGGTCATGATGTTTAATCATAGCAACAAAAAGTGAACACTACAACAGGTAGCACAATCTCATAGATAAGAACTGTTCTCAGCTGATAACTGAAATCTTTAGGAGCAACTAAGGGAAGACTCAAAGATGACAAATCAGAAGCTTTTGTGGCAACATCAATAAATAATATAATTATTGTCCTTTCTTCATGTGATTTTAAACATAAAATTTTCATAATTCATGCTTTGACCTTCATGTATATATAAATATCATATTGCAAGGAGGTGAATCAGAATGGAGATGTGTAGGTATGATTCTTCTATATACATTGGAAGCAGCATTTGTATAAGCCTGAAAGCATTTCTGATAAACTAAGATGTCCATGGTAAGAATTGGTATACTGACTCACAATGGAAATAACATTGCAGTGAAAATATCATTAAACACACAAGGATGGTAAACTAGGAAATGTTCACTAATACAAAAGGAAAAACAATGGAGAATAGGAGAAGTGTGGGACATACAGAGAACAAAGAGAGCCCAGCAGACATCAGCCCAATTTCATCCAGTAAGAACTATGAATGGGTCAAATAACGCCCATAAAAGATAGGCATGCCTGACAGTGTAGTGAAGGAAAAGGAAAAGGCACATCCTGTCTACAAGATATACAGTTTGGATTAGAAAAAGAGGCAAATTGAGAGAAAAAGGAGAAGACACAGACCACAGGGGATAGAAGCAGTTATATTCATATCGGACAAAAAGATTTAATAAAAGCATTACCACAGCTAAAGACGTATATTGTATAATGACTCAAAGGTTAAGAAGAAGAGAAATAGGGCAACAACTAAAGTATTCACCAGCCGCAGGGTACCAAAAACACATGAAGCGAGATCCGGGCACATGGGAGGACGAAGAGGTGGCTCAGGGGTCAGGCTGGAGCCTCAGCTGCGGAGACTCGGCAACGGGCAGGTGAACTAGGCAGACTGAGCAGGAAATAGGAAGTTCTAGCATTTCCCTAAACTGATTAAGTCCAAAAAACAGCTATAAAATACTGTAGCAGACAACGTCCACATAGAGATTCTTCCAAGGACACATAAAATCTGCCCAATATGAGCCAGAAGAGAAGTAAATTTTAAAAATATAAATAATGTCAATTCTGTTCTCTAACTGTGCAGGAGTGAGCATGAAACCCAACACCAAAAAGAAATTTAGAAAACTCATGAATATGTGTAAATTACACAAACAAAAGTAATCTTAAATAATTCAATGTATCAGGAGATGAATCACAAAGAAATTTTGAAAGTATTTTAGGAAGAGTACAAAAGATGATAGAGATATCAGATCCCACAGGATGTAGGAAAAACATTGATTAGTGGAGAATGTATGACTGTCTATAATGAGAAAGACCTCAGAGAGATTATGTTTTGCCTTTGGCTCCCCAAGAAAGTACTGCCAAAGATTAGAGTAAAATTATAGCAAAATAAACCATAGAAAGCAGAAACAAGGAGACTGTAAAGATTAAACATAAATAATGAAATGGGCATGAGGACAAACAGCAAAGAAAAAAAATATAGACTGAGACACAAGAAAATGGGGAGGTGACAAAGAGAATGTTCATCAATGTGGTAAATACAGTGAACAATAAAATAGAGTAAACTTTAAAGTCATGGAGTTAGGTACCAGGGAGGTCGCTCTACTGGCATAGCTCTTGCCATGCAACCAAGGAGACCTGACATCAATCCCCAGATTCAATTCCCCAACTCTGCAAAAAGCCAAGTGGTCTCTGTCTGGGGAGGCAGATAGAGAGGATGCCTGGGTTCACTGATCTATAGCATGAATCCTAATTGGTCTTAATAATAAAAACTCAGAGTCACATACAGGGGTAAATGCTGAAAGATCAGAGAGACAAAAGAACAAGCCACAGCTACCACCTCTTACCTGGCCAACTCCTCAGCCTGAAAGAAAGAGAGCTCCTGTCTCCTCCTGCCTTATATTTCTCTCTCCACCCAGCCATATCACTTCCTGTCTCCACCTCCCTAGTGCTGGGATTAAAGGTGTGTGCTACCACCGTCTGGTTGTTTCTCTTTTAGAGTGGATCAATCTTGTGTGGCCCAGGATCTTCCTGCTTCTTCCTACCAAGTGCTGGGATTAAAGGGTGTGCTACCACTGCCTGGCTTCTATGGCTAACTAGTGGCTTAGCTCTGCACTCTGATCTTCAGGCAAACATTATTTGTTAGATCACAAACAAAATATCACCACACTGGCCAGCAAGACTAGAGAACTCTTTGAAGGCCAAGTTCAGTGAGAGAACCTGCCTCAAAAAGCAAAATGAAAAGTGAATGAAGAAGATATCTAATGTCAACCTCCAGCTTCCACATTCACACATGTGCACTCATATACACATATTTACACACACACACACACACACACACACACACACACACACACACCACACACACCACACACACAGACAAATTGCTAAGATAGTAAATTTTAAATTACCTTACAACAAAAGACACCTGTGTATTTGAGATGAGGGATATGTTGCTTGGCTTCATCATTCCAAGTTGTATTCAGAAATCATAATATCACTTTATATCTTATAAATACACAGAATTATAAGTTATCATAAGAAATGAAACACTTTTTTAAATGTCCAACAGAATTAGCAAGTATTTGTGAGATTTATCAAAGAACAAAGACAGAAGACTTAAACTACAAAAACCAGACATATAAAAGGAGGGGGGGTTATTCAGAGATAAAAGAGAATGAAGATAGAGCATGCCACAAAAATAAATTAAGATAAAGTAGATCAAATGGACAAATTCCTAGAAAGATGCAAACTACCAAAACTGGCTCAAAAAGAAATAGGCCATCTGGAAAAACCTATAATAAGTGATCAGACTGAGTTAGTAATCCAAAAACTACCCACAAAGAAAACCCAGGCCCAGATGGAGCATTGCTAAATCCTAACACCAGCTCCTTGCAGACTCTCCTAAAAAGCAGCCAACAGAAGAACATTTCCCAACTCCGTCTAAGAGAGGAGACTGTTCCTGAGTGCAAAGCTAGAAAAAACACATCAGAAGCAAAGAAAGCTCCGTGGCATTATTTCTTATGAATATGGATGGAAAATGTCCTCAAAACTTAGTAACAAATGAAATGCAGCAATACATGGAAAAAAAATTCATGACCAAGTAAGATTCCCCACCCCCCCCCCCAAGGAAATGAGGCTTCTACAACAGTCCAGAATCAATTAATACCTGTGTGTGTAATGTGTGGTAGTTCTTCTTGACACAACCAAGAATTGTGTGAGGTCAGCTCAGCTGGGGAATGATGAAGAGCAGATTGCCCTGCAGCATGTCTGCAGTGAGCAGCGCAGTTTCAAGGGCTGGGCTTGAACTGTGTAAGAGTGACCAGAGCTAGCTGAGCATAAGCAGAAAGCAAGGAGTCACATTCCCTCTGCCTGGCTGCTCTTTATTCTGGATGTGGTATTTCAAGTTCCTGCCTCAGCTTCCCCAAAATGATGAACTGGAACCTGGAACCACAGCCAAACAAGTCCTCATTTGTTTCGTATCAGGATGTTTTGGTCATGGCAACAGAAATGAAACTGGGGCACCACATTGGGGAAGCGGCAGGCAAAGGCTACATGGATGCTACAGTTAATACAGGAGGGAGGAAAACTGGGAAAAAAAGTTATCCTTTAATGACAAAATAAGAAGTCTCAGCAAATTAGAACTGAAAGGGAGATTCCTAAGTCTGATGACAGGTCTGGAAAACTCAGAACTCACATCAATCTCAACGTCACAAAACTGAAGTTTTTCCCAAAAAGAAGAGAAGAACAACAGCTCCAGCGGCTTCCATGCAGCAGGACACACCTAACTAGCCTGGCTGGACGCTTAGGCAGTGAAGAAACAAAAGTAACCAGTATTGGAGATAACAGAGTAACATTGTATCTATTCAAAAACATGCACGATTGTGTAAAAACACTAATGAGCAAATGGAACAAAGTTGCAGAGTGTATGGTAAGCCAACAAAGTCCGAAGATGAAACTAAGAAAATAATTCCATTTACAAAGGCATCAAAAATAATAAAATACTTTGAAATAAATTTCTAAAGCGTAAGTGGAAAAGATAAATACTAAAACTATTGATGAATGAATGAATCAAGCATCTAAATCCATGGTCACTTTTCATGTTAATTGTTCAAATATTCTACTATTATTAAGACATTGGTACTATCCAAGAAGTTCTAGAAATTCAACACATACCTTAGTGTATTTCAGGATAGTTTCCATGTAGAAATATATTATAAGATTCTACATTCAGATGGAAGTGAGAGAGAGAGAGAGAACTGTGTCAACAGAATATATGTATACTACTGTGTTTGCATAGGTGCATGTGTACACACACACACACACACATCACTACACACACTCACTGGATCCTGAAGAGGGAAAATACAGGAGACTAATTTTCTTATTTTAAAGCTTATTAAAAGTCTAGAAGCAAGTCACATGTATATGGCCAACTCATGTCCACTAAGGACACCATAATTGCTCAGTTTGGAAAGATAAGTCTTTTCAACAACTAAGAGAATGAACTTAGACCATGTGATAAAGTAGCTCAAAACAGATCAGAGCAATCACATAAGAGATAAAATTGTGGAAGCGTTCGGAGAAAACAGCTGGGGGAGGGAGGATGTCCTACAGCTTTGTACTAGATGACAGGTTCTTAAATGTGACACCAAACCATAGTCAAGAAAAGAAAGTCTAATCAACTAGGCACCATCAAAATGTGTGCTTCAAAGGTCACATCAGGACAGGTAAAAAAAAGACAAAACCCACAGACAGGGAGTGAGTATTTGCCAATATTATATTCAATAAGGAAATTGGAACATGGAAAACTGACATTACAACTAACAAGGAGACAACACAGAAATTGAGCAGAGAATTCCAATAGATAGTCCTCAAGGGAGATGCACCTATGTCCCAAGACACTTGAAAAGATACTCAGTGTCTCGCTCAACCGAAAAGGAACAACTAAATCCCAAGTAAAAAGATACCTCACATTTACAGGGTGACTACACAACAAGCAACAGTGAGGAGATCAGAGCCCTCATACACTGCCAGAGGGAGGGATGTAAGATGGTGAAATCAGTCCTGAAACTCTCTCTGTGGCCCTCTAACACAAATTACTGAAAGAGCCACAAATTAAAGCCTTATTTGCATACCTAAGAGCTCTTAAAACAAGTGTCCTCATGACAACCTGCACAAAAATGTCTGTAGTGGTATTAGTGGCACCAGTTAAAATGTAGGATTAAGTCACACACCCATTAAATGACAGGGATGGACAGAGCAGGGATGTCCACACAAAGGAATGACACCCAGTAATAAAATGAACAAAGATCTGAGAGGCTCTGCAACAGGAGTGAAGCTTGTAAACATTGCACTAAGTAGAAGACTCTAGCCATGAGACACTGTTTACAAGAAATCTCCAGCCTACACAAATCTGTGGAGACAGAGATTAGATTAATGGTAGGATCTTTTAGGAGTGACAGTAATAATAGCATGGGGGTTATTTTTGAAAGTGTGGGTTTCTCTTTGAAGTGATGCAATTGATTGAGATGATGTATCCATGAATAGCCTGGGAAGCACACTGCATATCACACTTGATTCAGTATTTAGTTTTATTGTTGTTTGTTTTTAAAACAAGGTCTTACTGGGTAGCCCTGGCCAGCATGGAATTTACTTGGCATACTACAACATGGTGGCTTTGAACTCACCTACATCATCCTGCCTCTGTTATCTGAGTGCTAGAATTAAAAGTGTGTGCCACTGTATCAGACATGGGATAGCACACTTAAATGGATTGGTTGCATAGTGGCTGGGTTGCATCTCTTTCTAAGCTTGCTTTTAAAAGTTATTTGAGTCTCAGATTCTGCCGCTGACCCACTGATTAGCAAGTTAAACTTGTTCTTTGCCAAAGGCTTATCATGTGGTAGCCAGAAGGTAGCAAACTCTCCAGAGATGTTACTCTCCTTCAAACATTGTTTATCAGCCATATGAACGTTCAAACATGGAGGGAGGAAACACCTAGTGAGCAACATTCATTGAACTTGTATCCAGGATCATTCCAGATAGAAACTGAAGCCAAGAACAATGTGTGCACTCCCTGACTGCAAAGGATTTCCAAGAGCTTCCTCAATGCCCCTTGATTGTTCTGGGTATGACATAAATTATTAGTAGATTGAATTTTATCCTAATACATGAGAAAAGGAAGAGTTGTCCAAAATGTAATATGTTTTTTAACAGTGTTAATGACAATTTCTGTAGAACTGGGGAGGTGACTTTGGGGAAGATATGAGGATAGATAAGGAAAGAAACTTGAATGAAATCAAATGATGACCCTGCACACACGGCAGTTAAGAATGCATCGCCAGAGCCATGCCGGCTCTTACATACAGTCTAAGCATTTGGGAAGCTGAGGCATGGGGGCTGCCATGAGTTTCAGACTGCCTTGAGCTAAATAAGGAGACTCTGTCTCCAACAATCAGAGGTGCAGTAGGGAAGAGAGGTGGAGGGAGGGAGAGAGGGGAGGAGGGAGAGAGGAAGAGAGAGGAGAGGGGGAGAGAGAGTGTGGGGAGGAGATGGTAAAGGAGATGAATAAATTAATCTAACAACTCCTTTGAATAAACTATAACATTTAAAACAGGTGGTAAATTAAAGAACAAACCACTGTAAACACAGAAGTTGCTTCTGGCTGGTTTGCAGCAAGAGATGCCCCAGTGGTCCTAATGCATAAGTTATTCTCATCATGGGAATGAACAAGAGGATGTTCTAGCAGAAACATCTTAAGTTTGCACAGTGCCCTGTGGAGGCTCTGCCACTCCAACACTGTCCAGGGAAAGCTCCATGTTTCACTGGGGAGAATGAAGGATTGGCTCTTTATCCACCAAGGTTTTTCCTGCAGTAGATAGGTGGTGATTTTCCCCAGTGGAATGAAATGTCAGATACTTTTACACACTCACCTGGAGGCTACTCTTTCCTACCCATTAACACAAGACTCTCAAACTAATCTCTCCACTCTCATTCACAGAACTTCTACATCATTTACAAACAAGGAGAGGGTTGCCCAGACAGCTCAGGGGACAAAGATGCTTGCTTGCCAAACATAATGACCTGAGTTTGACCTCCAGGACCCACATTATGGAAGGAGAGACCTGAGTCCCACAGGCTGTCCTCTGGCCTCTACACTAGAGCCATGGCACACACATGTACACACATACACTCCCACATGCACATACACACACTAAACCACACTTTTAAATGTTTAAAAAAATAAAAACATTGAGAAAGAATTGTGATGGAAAGACTAAAGAATTCAGAGTAACCTTTGACTCCTGGCTAAACATGGTGACCTTTCTTATCTTGGAACCCAGTCCAACAGTTCATGCACAGACAAGCCAACTCCACATTTACATGCTTCTGTGATAAGGGTGAACAACAGCATGGGGCTGGAGCCGGGAAATGGCTCAGTGGTTAAGAGCCTGGACTGTTCTTCAGAGGACCTGACTTCAGTTCCCGGTACCCACACCAGCTTCTCATGACATGTAACTCCAGCTCCAGGTGATGGGAAGCCCTCCTCTGGACCCTGTGGATGCTGGCATTCATGTACACATACATACATATAATTAAAAATAAGAATAGGAAATCTTATTTTTTAAATGACACTTGAAGCAAGCAGTTGTCCTGTTACTACCATGCACACAGCATGTGGGCTGTGACAGGCTTTCAACCCTCTTCTTTCTCTCTACCCTGTCCTGGTATAGGGACATGGAAATGGCATTTGTGAGAAAATTTACAACATCCCACTGGCACTCAGACCCATTTGGTAAGGACTTTCTCCTTCCCAGCACAACACAAACTAGGGCCCTGGGCATGGGACTGCACTCCATCACATAGCCAACCACAAGCACAGAGCATGCAGGTTTCCCATCTTCCTGAGACATGCTGAGCCTTGTTCCAGACACCTATAGTTCTTCTGGTGAGGCCCATCCATGAGTTCCCTGGTGAAGCTTCCACAGGACCCTGCTCTGGGCTTTGTGTTTTTTGTTTTTGTTTTTCCTTTTGTTCTCACTGAGGTGCCCATACCAGGAACCTCATTTCTGAATTAAATTAGACAGTGTCATTTAACAGAAGCAGAGAACAAGTCAGCCATTTGTTTTGGAGCCAAGAGAAAAGTTACCTGATTCCCTACCTCAGATCAACAAAGTGAAATACACAGGAGCCAGGTAACCACCATTCATAGTTTATCTCCTTAGTATATTCCTAATCCAGAGAATCCACTGCTCCCACCAGAGGCCTCTCTGGACCCTATGCATCCTGCATTCTGACTTTAGTTCAGATTGTGAGCTTCTGCCAAGCCCTCTGAGCTACCTTCCCAGGATGGGAGTCGGGAACTTCCTCCTTTTCTAGAAGACTCCACACCCCATTCACATCAGACACTCTATAGAAACCATGCTACACACAGAATACAATGTCAACAAGACAAACAATAGGGATGGGGGGGCCTGGCAGTGGTGGCAGCGCATGTCTGTAATCCCAGCACTCAGAAAACAGAGGCAGGTGGATCTCTGTGAGTTCAAAGTCAGCCTGATCTACAGAGCAAGATCTAGGACAGGTACCAAAACTATAGAGAAACCCTGTCTCAAAAAACCAAAAAAAAAAAAAAAAAAAAGAGAGAGAGAGAGAGAGAGAGAGAGAATGGAGGGTGGATTGGGGAAGAGAGTTGGGGGGTGGGAGGAGAGAGGACAGAGGAATCTGTGACTGATATGTGAAATTAAGTTAATTATAAATAAAAATACTATAAAAAAGAGCCAAAGTGATGCTGTGAAAATGTGGCTTTGTTAAATGGAAGATTAAAACAAACTGCTTCTCTCGGCCTTGCTTCTAAAATAGGCAAGCCTCCAAAATCCCTCCAAGAGTGTTTCAGTGTATGTACACATT
This sequence comes from Onychomys torridus, assembly GCF_903995425.1. Classification (NCBI taxonomy): domain Eukaryota; kingdom Metazoa; phylum Chordata; class Mammalia; order Rodentia; family Cricetidae; genus Onychomys; species Onychomys torridus. The sequence continues at coordinate 49,776,248 of NC_050463.1, read as the reverse complement.
TTCTTGAAGTTTAAAGTTTATTCTTTGAAAATGTAGCCCAAAGAATTGCACATTGGACCTCAGAAGCACATTTTAAGTTGATTTCTTCTTGAGCATGCAGTTTCACCCTCAAGGGGCGAAGATAAAAGACTGTGGAGGTAAATTTACATCAAGGCCTAAAGAACGCAGTTGGAGTCAATTATTAGTTTTCACAAAGAGTTTACATTCATATTTGAGGTCACTATAGAGTGGAAAATAGCAACTCCTAAGTTTAATAAGCCTTGAGGAATCCAGAAGTGCCATTGGGATTTTAAGTTTTATTTGCATTTTTTAGCTTTAAGTGTATATATCTTTTCCACAAAGGAGACGTGCACTCACCCTACACAGGGAATCAATAACAGTCTGACGTATAGGGTACCCACCAAAGTCCAACTTTGAGATGAGTGTTTTTGAGGTTACCAATAGTATGGGTGAAGGGTTACTTCCAGTAGCAGGTAGGACTCTACTGCATTGGCAACTGCCTTGGCAAAGGCCAGCCCCAACTTGGGTAACCAGTCATGAAAACTGGACCCCTAGAGGTCACCGCACAACTGGGAGCCCTGCAGGTTGGAGCTGATCAGCAGTCCTCACAGCTTGTATAACCTTAGGGAGGGAGGAGACTACTGAATTGGTAGGTTTGGGGGGACTTCCTGAAGCTTCAGGGGGTAATTCCTGAGTTCTATGGCGCTTCCCTTCAAGATAGAATGTTTCATCTCAGAGGAAACTAAGTAACAAGGAGTTAAGATTTGGAACATTCCACCGACTCACCTCTATCCCAGCAGAATCAAGGAGAATTTAGCAAACTCTAAACCAGCAGGGGATCTCGACAGCAGAAGATTAATTCAAAGGATGTGCCTTCACAGAGCATCTACCACACGCCAGGGGCTGTAGGTGTAGAGGAATCACATAACTTCATCCCTGTCTTAGAGTTGCAAATAAATCCGAGGGTAGGTGTACTATTCATAAAAAAATGACATGATGGATGAGCTGAAATGTAATCGATGTTTGTTGGAGACATGAGCAGGGAGAAATTCACTCGGTGAGGTGGGGGAACTGATTGGAAATCATGTATGAGAACAAGAATAAGGCCTTGGGAAAACACTCTTCCAGTCTCTTCCAATTCTATAGTCTGTGCAGACAGGAGGAAAGTGAGAGATGGACAGAAGGAGAACCACTGAACAAGCCTGTAGAAATGTAACCATCTGCATGGTGGGAAATGTTAATCCTTGAGACAACAAATCTGGACCTTGGCTGCCTCTTAGAGCAGTCTTATAGCTGGCCACAGTGTGTGGTGTGTGTGTGTGTGTGTGTGTGTGTGTGTGTGTGTGTGTGTATAAACCCACTTATGTGTACATTTGCACTGGGGTATAGTCTGCAGTGTGCAAATCCATCTACCTCCTTTAAAAGGAATTAAATATTTTCTCCAGTTACTTCCCACATTTGATAATTAACAGGACTAAACTTAAGCCCAGGATGTCCAGCCCTGAGCAATGTTTCCCCAGCGCTATCCTGGAAAAAGAGAAGAGAGAAAAGGATCTGCAGGTTTGTGAATATGTCAGTAGGGGTGGGGCTATAGGGGTAGGGGCGGGGTCCTGTTAAACTCTCCAGGTAGACTGTGTGCCACAGCGTTTTATTTCTTTGAACTCACCCATTCATAACTGCTTGGAGTCATTACTTTAGATGGACTGAGTAGTTACCTGAGGGGATTTCCCTCCTCTCTCCACAGAGTAATGTAGTGTCTTGAACTTGCAGTCTGTGGGTCTGATGACCCAGCTGCTTCTGCATTACTCACTGTGACAACTAATCCACAGTCCTTTTCTCTTATGTCACCAAAGAGCTGATATTGTTCTCTTTTTTTCTTTTGCAAATAGAAGAGAAAATGAATGCTTATAGGTCATTATGTCTCTAATCTTTGGTCATTAATGACTTGAGTGTGTGCATTTAATTTGAAAAGAGAAAACAAGGTTGGCATTCTGTTTAAATGCCAATTTTTTTCTAAAATAAAAAACTACAAGCTAAAATATTTCCATTTAAAATTTAATGAAGTCCTGAGTCTAGTAAAATCCGAGGTCAGGTGCCATGCTCAAGCTCATAACATGGAATGTTCCCTGCCTGAGCTCAGATTCTTTAGACACAGATGAGATGCAAGATGGCATAGTTTGGGTGGCACATAGGCCTACATATACAGGAATCACTCGGTGGCATTCATCTCTACATCTTGCTCCTCTGAACCTCCCTTGCAAGGATTAATAAGTATATGAAGAGGGCTGACAGTTGTGTGTAAAGGATTTTTAACATTTTCTTTCCAGGACAGCTATTGGAGCTCAAAGCATTCACATCTGGGTAAGACTAGTGTTTGTTTTGTTTCCCAGGGAGTATGCATAGCATGTTCTAGCACCGTGAAAGCTGGCCAGTGTGAATGAAGCCTCTAGGTGAGAACCAGCTGAATTTCATTATGTCCTAGAACACAAGTATGTGTGCGTTCAGTAACAGGGTCTTACTGCCAAGTTCTGGAGGGTAACCAAAACATGAGCAGTTACCTATAATGTCTGGGGTTATTGGCCAACAACTCCAAAAGAGGTAACCCACATCTGTCACTCAGCTCTTTGTTAACATGTGGTGTTAACCTGTGCACATGCATGTGCATGCACATGTATACACAACACACACACACACACACACACACACACACACACACACACACACACGACCAGAGGTAGCACTGTCCAGGCTGCCACTGAATGAAGTGAGCAACATGGGCTCTCAGTCTCCCCAGCATACAGATGGCCATTGCTGGCATATCTACCACTTATCATAGAAGCCAGTCTAATCCTATTTATAATACATACACACCTTTATTGCCTCCATCCCTCAAGAGTACCTTGCCTCACACATGTAAGTTTCCAGGAGTGAACTGCAGATATGCACTAATGGACAAAAGGAAGGGCTCTCAGATAGCAGAGGGGTTCAGCTCCTGACGTCACCATTTGTCACCGAGAGTGGTCTCTGGACCTCAAAACCCTCAAATGAAACAGGAGAGACTTACCTCAGGCCACCAAAGTCCCCTCGGTTTGGGAAGTTATAGGTGGAAGGTGAGCAAGCTTTCCTGTTCTGGGTGGTGCCACAGAGGAGAAGGCTTTGCATACTAAAATGACTCCAGAGAAGAGGCTGAAGTCCTATGCTGCAACAGAGACATCAGTTCTGACCCCACAGCAGCTCTGAGTCCTTATGTCCCTCTCCAGTTCTCATTACCTGAAGTCAATCACTGCAGATTCAGATCCTGAGTGCTCTTGGTTCGAAGCACACTTATGTTCTGCATAAATTTCCTCATCGCCATTCACTGCCATCACAGTACTTAGCAGGGGGCGCTCGGGTCGGCTTGTCTGACTGCAGGATGAAGCTGAAAGGGTAGGGACACTTCTCATTTTTCAGCAGTTTTTGCTGTGTGATTCATCTTTGTGATCCCATGCGGTGCAAGGCCTCTCAGATCTAGCAGGTAAGAAATAAATGCCTGTGGACCCTGAACCGTCGAGAAACAGAAGCAGAGTCCAGGGCCAGGTTCCTGTGTGAATTCCACATCCCTCCTATGAGGTGGGCTGTCTGGCTTCTGCTGTTTTCATTCTGGGGAATGAGAGTGACGGTGTCTAAGAGTTTAAGGAACACAGAGACAGGAGTGTCTTTTGGACCAGAGGACAGCTGAGAGTGCTGTGAACATGAGAAGGTGTCTTCTGAGGTGAGAGCAAGAAGTTCCAGCACAGCAGTACTACTGGTTGACTGGTTTGTCCTTTCTCTTCCATTATATTTCTGTGATCCTGGGAACTGAGCCAAGGGATTGGCCCATGTGAGTAAGAGCTGTTCCCTAGCCCTGTTTTGATCATTTAATATTAGTTGTTGTCTGCTGGTTTTTTGATTTTTTTGTTTGTTTGGTTTGTTTTGAGGTTTTTGGTGTAGGATGAATATTAAATGATCTTACTAATAAAATCAAACCTGAGGCCAGTTATTGAGGTGAACGCTGGAAGATCAGAGAAGCTGAACAAGCCACAGCCACCTCACCTTGCCAGTTCCTCAGCTGATCCTGTTTCCTCAGACTGGAAGCCTCTGAGTCCTCATCCAGGATGGATCTCAGCTGAACTGCTTCTCGAAAGCCTGAATGCTTAACCAGCTAAGTTTATTAGCGTGCACAATATTTCAGGGAATGCAATACCACCACAGGGTGGGGCAGAGGGTTTTGTTTTTGTTTGGTTTTTGATTTGGGGGTGTTGCTCTGTTTTGTTTTGTTTTTCAGACAGAGTCTTGCAAGGCAGCCCATACAAAGTCACTAAATAGCCCAGGCTGGGCCAGAGCTCACTACCCTCCTGCCTTAGCCTTCCAATCACTAGGATTATAGGTATGTAACACTACATATGTGCTTCAATAGCTCCTTGCTTTTTTTTTATTTTAATAAGTTAGTTGCCTGAGGGGTAGAGTGTACATTCAGGAGCTCATACCCCCACATGCACATCCACCTTGGTTAAAGCTTCTTGGCTTAAAGCCACAGTTAGACAGGTATAACCACCAGGTGACAGACTGCTAGACAGAGATGGCTCACCTCACTGTCTTCCATCATCAACATGCTCAGAAAGGGATGATCATTCCACAGTAGCTCCATTTACTGTGCACACTAAATGTGCTGTTGTAATTATCCTTCACAATATTTGTCCTTGATGCCTGTCAGGTGACTGCAGTGGTCTCACTCCATGCTGACAACCATCTTCCTGGGAATGATAGATGACAGGAAGAGCAGATTGCTAAGGACTCCAGAGCTGTCAGAAGTCCTGACCGTTTAACTAAAAGCTCTTAGCTTCCTGATGCTTTACTTGGAAAGAGGAGAGGTCTGGTGCCCAAAACAGGCTGGACAGACATGAGCCTTCTAAGGTGACTGGAAGAGGTGAAGGCTGCAAAAATACCGTGCGACTCCATCTCTGTCATTGGGGGGTGGGGGTTGCTGCAGATGGACCCAGTGCCCTTGCACATCTGCAGCAAGTACTCTACCCCATACCTACATCCTTGCCCCATTCTCTTAAACATCTGCGGTACAGTTCCTATGAACTATATACTTCATGCAATGGAATAGGAATCAGGAGAGCTTAGCTGTAGAATCAAGATCCACAAGACCTCAGAGAACCTAGATTCATCATGTAATTAAACACGTGACCTTGAAGAAAGTACTTAACACCACTAGGCTTCAGATATCTCCTTAGTTGGAACTTTAGCCTTGCTTCCACAGACCACTTATGGGACAGAGTGACAAGTCACACCAGTACTGCATGCCACTGATGTCTACACAGACCTCATGACATCATTTCCAAGCCTTTGCTAACATTCATGATGGTTTCCTTACATTCATAGGTGCAGCTATGGGAAGGTTATATTACAACTAGCTATTTTTTTTAAACATCACTGTGTGCATCTGTGGGGTGGCAAAGATAATCCTTTCATTTGGAAAAAATATTTACATGGCCTTTTGGTGATGTAAGGATTGTAAGTAACTGAGCCATGTATAGAAGGAAATTAAAGGAAATGAATAAATGTCCATGATAGACAACAGACACTGTAGAGTACAATGGTCCTCTCCTGGCCTCTGTGGACACTAAGCCTGCCTTATCTTGTTGCCTTGTTTTGTTGTTGGTGGTGGTTTTTTTTTTTTTTTTTTTTACTCTTCACTTCTAGAAACAAACATCTTTTATTCATTTTTTAAACCAAAGGGGGCTGAGTAATAAACACATCATTGTAGAGATGACTTTTTAATCTCAAAAATCTTCCCCTGGTAGATCTGAGAAAAGACATAAGATGAGCTGAAGCTGGAGAAAAAACAAACCAGAGCAGAATCAAAGAACAAGAACACTTAGAGGGCTCCTCTCAGTTCAAAGAAAGGGTATGGTCAGCAGAGTGTAATGTTTCGTTGTCGTTGTTTTTAAGGATTTTATGCCAGCTACAAAGGAGAGCTTTCTCCGCTGTGGAAGGTTGATGATTAGACAATGACTGGAGTAGTGGACCAGGGTAAAATGCCAGGTTCCACACACCGCAAAATGCCAGTGGCTCTCACAAATCTTAGCACTTCTCAGAAAATCAGGAGACAGAAGCCACCAGGAACAAGGAATGTCTTATACCCACCGTCCATGTGGCAGAGCTCCATATTTACTTATATATGACCCTATCCAGGGTCCTTCATTTCCAGCAACTCAGGAGGCACAATGCATACCACACTGATGGCTGTCTTGGTGGATGGATGCTACACAATACTCATGAAAACTAAAGTTAAGTTTGACACTTTATGGGTAAATTGATTTGATTCTGGGACTGATTTTGTCTACTATGGATACTTAGGTTGCTAGGAGCAAAATGGCATTGGTCAGGTGACTAGAAGAGTCTGATAAATGGAAAGTTGGGAATGTCTGCCCATGCCAGCTGCAGCAGGCAGTGGTCCAGGGAGGGCAATGGTGAATTTGTCCTCAGACACCCTTTTGTTAAAAGTGAAACCTTCTTTGTGGCCACCATGACCACCATGCCTATGCCCATCCTTCACCACCATAAGCATCCCATTTTGAACAGTAAAGCTCTCTCCACACCACCTGATAGTTTATTTCTAGGGTAATAAGAGGTGACCGTGTCCACCTAGGATCCCCCCTAAGTTTGGATCCTGGTTACTTCCAGATAATATGAAATAAATGAGGTTGTCATGGAAATTTAATCTGAAACTCACCCCAGATTGTAGACCCCGGATTGAGGACTCATTTGTACACTTCTGGATAATTCTGGAATTCTCTTCTTCTGGCATCTGAAGACTCCGCCACTCAAGTCTGTAGGGCAGATATTGAAAGATCATGGTCTGAGATAGTGATTGGAAATCCAGTATAATTTTTTTTTACTGGAAATTTTCAGACTAGAAAACTATTTATATCTAATGACCATATTTCAATATATTATATATTTGGGGGTAAAGACATAAATTATTTTCAAGTATATTTCTCTTGACAAATCTTTGATACACAATCCTGGGCTGTTCTCACTAAGCCCCTTTCATTAGCTAACTGGAGTATTCGTCAGCATTTGGTACATAAAGTATACTTCTGCACTTGAGAATTCAGTCACTGAATTTAACTTCTGTGTTTTTCAGATGCAACTCAGATGTGAGTGCCCAAGTTCCTAGAAGAGCAATTCTCAACCAGTGGGAGGTCAGACGACCCTTTCACAGGGGTCACATGTCAAACATCTTTCATATCAGACATTTACATTATATTCATAACAGTAGCAAAATTACAGTTAAGAAGTAGCAACAAAGTAATTTTATGGCTGGGGGTCACCACAACACGAGGAACTCTATTAAAGGGTCACAGCACTAGGAAGGTTGAGAACGCTGTCCGAGAAGGTGACATGCCTGGAAGGTGTATGTGTGGCTCAAATGCTTCAAACTGGGACTTGTGTGGAAACAGGTGGATGAACATGGAGACAAGACGTTCCAGGGATCCTGGGGCTCCTTAGCTACTCTGACATGTAACTACAGGAGAGGTTTTTTTTCTAGCTTTTTTTGTTTTAACTTCAACATTCATTCTTTTCAAAGAGTATGGGCTTAAATAGAGGAGAAGTGCCTTGGTCTGTGTGAAAACTCCCACACCTCAGCATCTGTCCACTGACAGGAGACTGAGAGACCATGGCTGCTGGTTGGTCCTGACATTTCCTTGATCTCTCTGCTTTCAAACACCTCTTACCACTTCATCTCAGAAATTGCTCCTTCATGAGGAATCTATTAGTCCTTCCCAAGGTGTAAAATGACCTTTGGTGCTATTGATGGGCTCTGATGTATGCTGCCTGAAAAAAAGAATCACTTAAAATGAAAAATCATTAGGCCCTGAAAGCCCATTGTTTATTAAAGATCGAGCCAAGCTCAGAAACAGAACCAGTAAAAACATCCCTGGGTGTTACAAATACCCTCCAGGAAACAGACTTAAGATAAGTGATAAGCTCCACGTTCAATATAACAACTGGGCAAGGCATGGCTGTTCCTTCTGCCATGAGGAGAAGAGAGGAGCACAATTCAGGAATGTTTTAAGGATGCCACACTTCACAGGGCTCAGCTGAACACTCAATGGTCACGGTAAGCCACTAACTACATGTCACTGAGAGTCAATCTACGCTAGACACCCCGGCCTCTTGCTTATACTGACATGGGCTATGGTAGTTTGAGTGAGAATATCACTCATGGGTACTTGAACACTTGGTCCCAATTGGTGATGCTTTCTTTGGGGGAAGTTTGGGAGGTTTGGCCTCGCTGAGGAAGTATGGTCCTGGAGGCAGGCTTTGAGAGTTCACAGCCTGGCTCCACTTCCGGTTCACTGTCTCTGCTTCATATGTAGTTTAAAATGTGACCTCTGGTTTCTGGTTTTTGATGTGCCTGCAGCAGGCTTCCATGTCTCCACTTTGCCATGATGGACTACTCTTCTCCCTCCAGATTCATAAGCCAAAATAAAATCTTTTTGAAGCTGCCTTGGGTCATGGTACTTTATCAGGGCCACAGAAATATCTAATACACGGGTAGATAATCACTTGCCACACTGAAACAAACACTACAGAAGGGGGCCATGGATATGTGGAGGAGATGATGGAACTCAGGTTGGTAAGCGGAGTAGACTGTTTCAGAACTCTGCTTGTCTGGGACTTCTGGCCACAGAGTTTTCTGAGCTCAAACCTAGAAATACATACAGTTAGCCGGCAGTTTCAAAAGATCTTCCTATGGGGTATCAGGTGTGCATGTGCCACAGCTCACATGTGGAGGTCAGAGACGCCCTTGGGTGACCGTCCTCACTCTCCACCTTGTTTGAGGTAGGGTCTCTTGTTTTCAGCTGCATGCAGCAGGCACAAGGCAAGAAACTTCTGGGGGACTCTTTCTCTGCTTCACGCTTTGTCGTAGGAATTTTGGGGTGATCAACACACAGCTACCACATTCAGCTTTCACCTGCTTTCTGGGGATTTGAACGTGTGTTCTCACACCTGTGTGGGAAGCCCTTTTTCCACTGAGCTGTCCCTCCACAATCTGGCGTTGGTGTCTAAGATCTATGTCACTGTTGCTAATGAACCAAAGATGACCTTAAGGATAAGTATATGTAGACAGAACATCAGGGTCAAATAAGCAATAAGCATTTTATCATTGAGGGGAAATCTGTAGCATTTTAATTGACTTTCTTCTGTCTATGCTGCAAAATTTTGTTGTAGAGAGTATCTCTGGATTTGAGATGTTTTCCCTTTTACTCATATGAAATGCTCTTTTAATGTTACTATCTATTATTCAAAAAAATATGAGACACTAAACTACTAAGCCACCAATTCTGCAACTCCAATCTCTTCTCCCCCTTGTAAACACAGGGAGCAGAAGTTCCATTATACCTTAAACACCATTTTCAATGAATGTTTCAAATGAATGTACCAGAGTGAATCCTTTCTCTGAGTGGTCACATGTGTCAGGAAAGTAAGCTTGTTTTCAGTTCTCCATGACTATAAGCCTTAGGAAGTCAAGCCATCTTGGGGTCAAATTCATCTCCCAGTCATGTATCAGGTACCCTCAGCCCATCGACTAAAGTTGCAAAGAATAACAAGGGTTTCAATCAAATATGACTTTAAGAAGTACTATACTCAGTATATGGAGAATATTACATTTCATTGTAGATGAAGTTTTTCTGTCCTGAACACCTGCTCCCAAATAACCAACATAGAGGCTTAATAGTATTTATAAATGATGAGCCAATAGCTCAGGCTTGTTAACTAGCTAATTCTTACACTTAAATTAACCCATATTGCAGCACACTCTGCATTATACTACCTCTTTGCTGTTAGGATCTGAATCGCATGTCCCATGCAGAATTCCAACAGCCAGTCCAAGCACTGTACATTTAGAGGTGTGTGCTGAGTGTAGGGGAAACTCATTATCCAAAGAGTATCCAAGAAGAAGTGTGTTGTATAGAGAAGGGCATTGGGCAAATTTTTGAAAACCTGTTTGTTCACTTCAGTTCCATAAGCATTGTGGTGTTCTGCCTCCTGCCAGCCACCTGATGAGGGTCAAAAACTGAAGGGGACTCACAGGTGGGAAGAACCCATGCCCTGCTCAGAGGATCATGGTGGAGTATGAGGATGTTCACACAGACAACATTGGCTACAGGACAATGATTCTGCTGTTCAGTGAGTCTAATCCCCTCTGTGTCCCAACTAGAGTTCTTCAGAATTTCTGAAAATCCACAAGTAATAAGCATCCTTTCTTATTTACCAGCACTGGTGTTTAGGTTGTTTTTAATCCTACATTTTTTTGTCATTTCAAAATGTTAGAGGTGTGGGGAAACTTTGCTGTCTCTGACATCTCAACCCTCTGACTAATTTGGAGGGGCTTCTAATGAGTTGATAGGAATGCCCTTTTGGGGGTGATGCATTAACACAAAAAGGGACATTAACATGGTCACTGGGAAGCAGTGGAGCCAGGGAGATATACCTCACTCCCAAAAGTTAATTTCCTACCCTGATTTGATGTAAATAAGGCTTCTCAGAAGCTGTGTGGAGCTGTGCAGGTGCTGTGGGGGGAAGAGCCTTGTGAACGCTTCGAGACCGGACAAGCCAGACAGCCAGCACCTGCCCTCAGGTTGCTCTTCAACTGCCTAGGTCCAAAGAGTCTGGAAGTCAGTTGAAAGTACATTCAAATGGGTATTTTTTTCTTAGATATTGATAGTTACAAAGACACGTACATACATGCATATCTAATGTATTGTGATTCTATTGAGTCTCCCCCAGTTCTGTCTGGTACCCCCTTTCCTTTCCCTCTGAGCTTCCTATTTCTCCCACCTGGTCCCCCAGTGGCAACAACACTAGTAAAAATGATACACTTTCTCCAGCAACTATCAATAGTCACCAGGTCCTCAGGATGGATGGGGCCTCACAGACACTTCTATCTATAGTGGAAGGGGTCAATCTGGTGGAGGTATGCATGGCCACAGTGTGGTCCCAGTTACCAGCTTAGGGCCCTGATTGTGTTAGCCATTGTGCTTGCTGTGTTGTGGGAATGAAACGCCCCATTGGACTCTTGTTATCCTGTGCAAGGGTGAGGAGAGCTAAGGGAGCTATTAGCGTTACCTTATATGAGTGCAAGCTATAACCCCTTTGTTTCCTCAAAATCCATTCATTTCTTTTCCCATCCCCAGAAGCCGATGAGCCCATTCACTCTGTGTGGGTGTCTGCCTGACAGGTTCAATGTCAAGGGAAGGGAACGTGTCAAGTTCAGAAAAGCATTTCTGCAATTGTGCTCCTTTGCTGTTCACATGTTCAGAATCTTGGGACGTCTGTGGACAATGCCAGGACAGTTCCTAAGTCGTCTTTAAACTAGAACATGAATGCCCACTCACCTGCTGCTTCCAAGACCTAATAATGCAGCGATAGTGGGGGAGGAAGAGGAGAAAGAGAGAAGGGAGGGGGCCCTTTCTAATGGAGGCGGCCAGCTGGGAGGCTGATGGGAATTTGAAAGGGAAAGGATAAAAGGTAATTAAATCTTGGCTGTAGGTCTGTGATGGACAGCAGGAGAGGCAGAAAGAAAATGACTTCAGGTCAGATGCTCACGTGGAGTAAAAACAGATACGGAATAGTTGTTCATCCAGAAAACTCACCCAAACTCTCCTCAGAGACCTCTTGCCCCTGGAGAAGGAGCAGGGAGACCCTGGCCTGCCTCACCCAGCTGTGGAGTCCTCCTCACACTTGCTCAGGCAGCTTCCCTCACACAGTCTCACTTGGATTTGTGTTTTACTGTTTCCTCAATTCCAGGCTTCGGGAAATTCCCCCAGCTTGGTTTCTCCCTCGGTCTAGACTTGTATACAACCACATCTGCTTTTCTTGAGAGTGTGACCAGGGGAGGGGGGAGAAGAGAGAGGAAGGGAGGAGAGAACTGCACAGAGGCGGTTGGTGGTGGGAGACTGCACTGAGGATGGACACTAGCCTCTGAGACACACTTGCAGGAGAATGCACAGAGAGGAAAGGCCCTCAGAGGCTTGCCCACCCTGCACCAGGAACTAAGCTAGGGCTGTGTGTGGGGAAGGGGTGTTCCCAGCTGGCCTCTCTCCCCACATAATCTTCTGTCTACCCTTCACACAAGGACGAGGAAGTTGCTTGCCTGTGGACTTAACTCGATGTGACTGAACAGAGGTTTGAGCTGCAGGTGTTTGACTGTGCATCTAAAGATGCTTCTAGAAGACTTCAGAGCTGCGTTGACAGACATGGTTTAAGCTGTGGATTGTTTTCACTGTTTAGAAATCTCTCCCCAAGCAGGCAGATCCTGACAGGAGAGGCCTCCACACACCCCCGCCATGAGGATTTCATATCCACCGTGCTTCCACTCCAGTAGCTAATTAGATCAAGACGGGAATCATGACATAAACCATAGTTCAAACCAGCTAATTAGATTAAGATCAATATAAAAATCTTCTTTGACCAAGGTGCATTTGGACATTTCTGGCAGAGATAGCTGCATGTTGAGTCGATGAGACAAGGACAGAAAACACATGTTACAGAGTTTTTCCATGCCAGATTCCTCTGTCCTCTTTAATGAAGCAAGATCCAGGCTCCGGAAAGCAGCAGCAGGCAGTGTAAACAGGGGATGGATGCTAAGCACTGGCTTCAGAGATGAGGGCTGAAGAGGCTTCATTAGGTTACAACTTAAGCCTCAGTTTCCCCATGCCTGCCCATGTTTGCAAATCAGTGTGATGGTCTCTAAAGCTTCACTCCAGACTTGTCTGTCAGTCTTTCTTAGAAGTCTTTAATGAGGATGCTGTCCTGCCTGCCCTCAGCCACAAGAAAACTGAGTTTTTTTTGTTTGTTTTTTTTTAGTGAATCTGCTGCCATGTCCCAGATGATGTGGAGAAACAGGATTCAGGTTGTTCTAGCTCTTGAGACCAAATGTTTGCTGATGGAGCACATGTCCTTGGTTTGGTGGCATCTCATAAGCCAAGGGACAATGCTTGAGTCCTACACCCTGAGACATTAACTCATTCTTGACTTTGAGCTTTGTGGATTCAGAGCCCTTATCCATCACAAGCTTAAACATGTTATATCCATCATAAACCTTGATGCTTAAAGGTTTCTATGACATTCTAATGAAGGCCAGAAGTAGCCCAGGATAGCCCAGATTCATTCATATAGCATAATTCTTGGGCTTCTTAGAGTCAACTATCAAATTCTCCTTGGTGGGGGGGGGGGATATTTAACCCTGAATAGAACTCTCTGAATGGGGTCAGTCTAAGGTAATTCTAAGACTCACATGGGTCTGTCCACAATATTTCTCTTCCTAAGGTGAAACTTCCTGCTATATTTTATTTGATGCCTCACTCTGAACAAGAGTATTATTTTCTAAAACCAAAAAAAAAAGATAGATATAAAATATGCCTTAAAAACTCAGTACTGATGTGACCATGTACGGGACTCACTTTGCAAATCTCTTCAGTTTCTTCCCCTCCGTCTGTGACATCTATCCAATGTAGACACAGAAAATACTAGAATAATTCTTTGTGGGCTAAAAAAAAAAAAAGAATCAAGACAGCAAGACAAACTTGTGATGTCATAAAGGTGTATTTGCCTTTCAATTCTCCTACATGGTTTGCTTGCTGGGACAGAGGACCCTGAAGGCTCAGAGGACTCCACTCATGAAGCCCACCTGGACAATGGCACAGCTGTCCTCAATGGAGGATGGAGGAAGAGAACGGAGTTCATTTTCAGTGGCTCCCTGTGTGTAGTCTCCAGGGTCCAACTGTTCTTGGATGTAGGGAAGGCCCAAGGCATGGGTTAAGAGATCATGAATCCTGGGGAAGCACAGGAGGTTAATAAACAAAAGAGTAAAGAAAGCCAGGGTCTGATTGGCCAACCTCATGGTCTTGTGCCAGAGTCTCCTCCAAAATTCACATTGAAACATACCACCTGGTATAGTAGTATGTGATGAGAGCCTCCATGGTAGATATATATATATATAAATTTATTAAGGGGTCCTATGGGGAAAACAGACTCACTGATATAGGATAAAATAAATCCACCTGCAAAGTCCTTGGAAAGCCAGGGACTGATCACACACTGCTTCACACTGCCTGAGCACATCTTCACCACCCAAGAGAGCATGACCCCCTTTCTCCCCCCTTTTAAGTGGTCATGTAGGAAGATAAGAAGCACCACCTCTATAGGCCAGATAGCTCAAGGTCATGGGTGGAGTAAATTCCCACTACAGTAGTATGGAGAGTGTAATTTATACAAAATGATTAGGTCATGTGGATTCATCCCTCCCTGTGAGTTAAGCCTCTGGTTATCAGATGCTTGGGGTAGTGTCAAGACTTTTAGGACCTCTTTGCTTTCACTATGGGTGGGTCCAGTGTTCAAGGCAGCATCTTAGAAGCCAAGAGATGAAACCTTTACCAGACTCTGAACAAACCTTAATTTGGACTCTGACCTCCAGAACTGTAAGGGGTAAATTCTGCTCTTTATAGAGTACCAGTACCAAGTGCTCTGTTAACAGTAACACAAACAGACTGAAAGAAAAGTCTACACACAGATAGGAACAAAGGTCCAGTGTGGGTAGGAGCTATGGGGTCCTGACTCAAACAGGGATGACATGGAGACACAAGAGAAGCAAGGGGGAATGTTCCACTCTGGTCCCTGCAAATATCCTTAAGAATCCCACATGTATTGTGGAGAGAAGAGGTCAGGTCAGCACCAGGATGGGTTCTCAAAAATACTGAGTCATGAGATTTGCAGAATGTGAGAGAGGTACTGATAAGACTTGCCTTCTAACATTATTCTCCCACCATATGCTGAATCTCGGGGCTTTTTTCCTCAGTGGCCTGGTATGCACATTTTTTTTTTTTTTGCAAGATCATATATTTAACCGAGATATGTAGAAACCAGATGGTTTGCCCCAAGGCTATACTAACTAGATGCTTTTGCAATCCCACTTAACCCTCGAGTATCCACGTGGTCTTGCATGCTCTTCTGAGGCAGATCCCACATTAGCTTTTGCAAATAAATTCTCATGCAAAAACATTATTCAACAGGCTGGGGATGTAGCTCAGTGGCCAGATGTTTGCCTGACAAGCAAAAGTCTTGAGGTCTAATTCCAGTAGCACTGGGGGGAAGAAAAGCGAGGCACACAGAGAAGATGTATCTCAGCACAGAGGATGAAAGAAAAAAAAAACGTGTGGACAGGAACAGAGGTTCAAGGTCCAGTCAGGTATGGAGCTGTAAAAACCAGGGTCCCGAATCAGACAGAAATGACATATACAGAGGTAGGTGTGTGTGTATGAATGTTTGTGCAAATGTTTGTGCATGTGTATGTGTAAGTGTGTGCATGTGTGTGTGTGAGATTTATCATTTTCTCAAGGTCATGCTTCATATGCCTTTACATGCATCATTACTGACTTCACTGTCTAAAAGCCAGCTTGCTCTCTAGATGGTTCCATTCTAGTGGAACTCGACCCACAGCTTGCTTAGGAGGGAGATCTTAGATAGCAAAGGATGAAAGACAAAAATCCAGTTTGAAGTTAAACATGGAAAAGCAAGAATCCTAGGAAAGTATCCCCAGACATCTTTCACACCATACAGAGCTGAATGGAAATGGCTCAGGTTGGGTGAGCTATCAGTGAATTCCTACAACTTGACAGAAGAGCCACCAAGGAGACAGTGACATCTCCGGCCATCAGGACGTCTCTCTGCATCTGCTGCTACTGTTTCAAAATGATGTACTTTCAGCTTCACAGATGGGCCCAGCCCCCTATAGTATGAACACCTCATAATTCCCATTCCCTTATGAGAGTGTAAGCTCCCTTCATTCCCCTCTCCATGTTTCATCTCTTCCATTCTGAGCATGGGGAACCCCCAGACTGTAGGGTCTGGGTCCAAGGCTCTGATGTGAGGAGAGCAGACACAAATGGATGAAGAACCCCTGTGGCACTTGGTGTCCTATTCCTCTCGATGTTGCCCATCATGGTGTGCTTAGGTTTTCTTTTTTCCATAACTTTGAGAGCTAGCTGGGGGTACAGGCCAAGGAGCCTCAGGAAAGCAGGCCCTCCCTAGCTTGGCACTGTGCAGGTGACTTCAGATAGCATTCACAGCCAGCATAGCTCCTCCTGAACACATAGAAAAGCTGGTGTTTGGGGAAATAAGGGCATAATCTCAAAGGACCCAGATGTTGACTTCGTCTAACACCCATTCATAGCATGTAGTTGTGTATGTCTTTGTGAAGCTGAAATGTTCTCAACTTTCTTGATGAACACTCTTGTTGGGAAATATTATTTTAAGTGTGTTACTTTTGTTTATATTGCATTTGTTTAACTGTGTGAAGCTGTGTTACTGTGCCTGTCTAAAACACCTGATGGTCTAATAAAGAACTAAACAGCCAATAGCAAGGCAGGAGAAAGGATAGGCGGGGCTGGCAGGCAGAGAGAATATATAGGAGAAACTTGGGAGAAAAAAATAAGTAGCCAGAGAAGGAGGAGGACTCTAGGGGCCAACCACCCAGCTACACAGTAAGCCACGGAGTAAGAGTAAGATTTACAGAAATAAGAGAATGGGAAAAGCCCAGAGGTAAAAGGTAGATGGGATAAGTTAAGTAAAGCTGGCTAGAAATAAGCCAGACTAAGGGAAGGCATTCATAAGTAATAAAAAGCCTCCATGTATGTTTACTTGGGAGCTAGGTGGCAGGACCCCCAAAAGAGCCAAAGAGTAAAACAACAGACAACATACTTTATTGTACAAACATAGATAGAAAACATCACACATTGAGAATCTGCCAGACCCAATGCCTCCATATCTCAGTGACCTTCTGTTAGAACACCCACTCTAAACCTGAGGAGTTTACACTACATTCTGCATTTTCACTACCAATTTTATTTTTATGGACTTATCCACCACAAGGAAAGAAAGAAAGAAAGAAAGAAAGAAAGAAAGAAAGAAAGAAAGAAAGAAAGAAAGAAAGAAAGAAAGGAAGGAAGGAAGGAAGGAAGGAAGGAAGGAAGGAAGGAAGGAAAGGAATGGGAAGGAGGGAGGGAAGGAACTAAGGAAGGGAGGGAAGGCATGACAGTGTTAAAACTAGAAAAGTAATTGGCTTTATATCCAATTTGATGACTCACATGCCCATTAGCTGCATCCCATCCTTCCTCACCACCTAGCATTTTCTCTTCTTACTTCCTTATTACACATTTTGTTTATACACATACATGTGTGACCTACTTAATATTACACACTCTAAGTCCAGCCATTTTCCTGAAAAATTTGTGATTCCACATTCCTTTAGAGCAAAATAGTATTTCAACTTTCATAGCAGAAAAATGTTATGAACTTCATAAACTATTGCTGCCTTAACATAACTTGCGAAGAGAAGAGAGAGGGTGGAGATCTCCTCCTGGGCGAGTGAGCAAACTCAGACTGCATCTCCTGGTGACAGGTCCCCTGTGCTTCACTGCAGACAGCCCAGCCTCCCCTAATCCAGGCACTGAGTGCTGCCAGGTGCTCAGAAGATAACAAGCAGGGGTATATATTTCAGCCGCCTTGATTTAATCCTCATTAATTTAATGTGCTTAAGATCCTCGCATTCTATAACTAAAGTATCTCCATTTTACTGACAGAAAACCTGAAGCCCACTGCAACTTTACAGTTTGATTGAGGTGATGCAGCCAGGCAATGAAAGAGCTGTGTAACGCTCTAAGCCCTCAGCTGCCTGGATCTTACACTGGACTGCATCTACAAAGAGATTGTT
This sequence comes from Onychomys torridus, assembly GCF_903995425.1. NCBI lineage: Eukaryota > Metazoa > Chordata > Mammalia > Rodentia > Cricetidae > Onychomys > Onychomys torridus. Next base: position 49,758,439 of record NC_050463.1, on the reverse strand, counting down.
TTTTTTAATGCAGTCGCGGAAATGCAACCATTTCCCTCTATCCTCTCTACATTCATCCTCCGAATGTGATTATTAATTTGCAGCATCCTAGAGTCACAAATAAACTGTTAGGTGCTGAAGTCACCAATTAAAAGTGATTGTTTTATTCAGTTCAAGGAGATAAAGGCTCTCCTGTACCCCATCTGTCATAAAGGCCTTGCTTAAAAATCGCTCAGTGGAGACATCCTACTCCAACACAGAGATAAAAGGGAGATTTAAAAGTCATGATGTGAATCTGTCCTGGAGGCTAATAGAGTATGGAGGGAGGGAGGGAGGGAGGGAGGGAGGGAGGGAGGGAGGGAGGGAGGGGAGCGGTCTGTTGGTGTTCTCAGCCGCATATTAGCTCCCTCATCTATTTATTGTCAGGACTATCATTAGGAAGATTAAAAACCCAGTGCCTACAAATAGTCCTGAAATTTTTATCTTTCATTAGTGACTTATTATTATTATTACTGTAGCCCTCCTTCCCTCCTCCCCAGCAAAGACAATGATTTCTTCGTCTACATCAGGATGTAATCCATAGAGGATTCATCAGGGCTGAGAAAATATTAAATGCTATTTCCAACCTCTGCATCCTATTGTCAGAGGCCATCGCTGATAATAATAGCTTTAATTTATAGAATTATAAATAATACAATAGTGACGCCAGGAATCTAGGATCCTATAAATCTGTCACCGATCAGTACAAATGAGCATTGCTAAATGAAGCCCAGCTATAAATATATCCTACACCAGCTCAGGATGGGGAAAAATTTACAAAAATAAAAAGTGCAGGAACTATAATTGCAGTAGAAATGGAAACCTCTTCAGTCACCAGAGGGCTTTCACCTTGAAATATGAGCTGTCTCTACTTTCCCTTTTTTTTTTCTATTGAAATTTCAAAATATATTGAATTTGTTTCTTATGAGAGGAAACAGGCACCATGTATCTTGTCTCAGGCAATCCCCTTGCATGCTAGCTCATGTGCCACCCATAAGTTAAGAAGCAGTCATGCCGTACATATTCACCCTGCTCCTTAGAATAAGTAGATACATGATTTTACAAATGACCTGTTTGTTTATGGTGCTAGATTGTGTAGGTAATGTCAACGTCTTATTCCTTAAAAAAAAAAAAAATTTAAAAATTGCTTTTAAAATGAATGAAATCTGCTTTGGAGAATATTCTCTCAATATAAGAGAATTCACCTGCCCACGGCAGCTGAAGGAAGACATCTCTGTGATTCTGCTATTTTAGGCACTGTTCTATTGACTCCTGTAGGAAAAGGCCCCGGCTGCTTTATGTAATGCTGAAGAGAGCACCCATATAGAACTGAAAGGCAGAAGATAAGTGGGGTGGATCTACTTAATATTCCTGCCTAACATGGGTCATTAAAAACATCTTCAATCTAAACAAATGGCTTCAATTAAAAAAAAAAAAAAAAAAAAAAAAGCATGCAGAGGAAAGACTGTCCCTACAGAAGCATGGCTGCCTTTCACTGGGCGTGTCTGTTCATGAAGGAGCTGGAAGAGGAAAATGCCTTCCCAGGGCTTCAAGAGCACATCTCAGATGTGGACTCCAGGCATGTGTTGCTTGACATCCACAGAAGTGTAAGGTTTCTAAAACTCAAGTCTTAGTTTTACCAAGATGTTCTGGGAGTTGAGGGGCTGGGCAGGTGGCTCAGTGGGTACAGTGCCTGCTGTGCCAGTGTGAGGACCTGAGTTCGATCCCTGGCACTCATGAAAAGCCAGATGTGGCCACCTTGCCTGTGATCCCAGCATCGGGAACAGTGGCAGAAAAAGGTAGTTCCCAAGAGACTCAACCACCAGCCAGTCTAGGCAAAATGACAAGGTATGTGAAATACCTTGTCTCAAAACATTTAAAAAAAAAAAGCAATTGAGAACAACATCCCAACATTAACCTCTAACCTACATGCACATGACTCCACCATGAGCAAGCACATATATGTGCCCATATGCACAACACCACACACACACACACACACACACACACACACACACATACACACACACACGACAGGGGATGTAAAAGTGATATTTGACTATATATATATAAGCAGATCATTCCAGATCTTCAGTCAAAACCCTCCTTCATCTTGTCATCAGGATGAAATCATATTCATGATGAGTATGGTAGGGGTGTGTGCTGAGAAGTCTAAATCTGTTTACAGACTCTTTAAGCTTCTAGGATCCCCCCCCCCCCGGCCCTCTGCCAACAAAAGCAGTTCCAAGCCACAAGGACTGGACACTCATGGCTGCTCTCACTCACTGTCTTAGTAGAGGCAGCCACACTGCTGGGACCTCTTTTCGGAGAAAGAGTGTCTCTTTCAGGACCCCAACTCACCAAGGTCCAGCCCCACTGGCCTCACCCCCTACCCTGGTATAGTCACTGGATTAGAGCAGCAAAACACTTAGACTAGCATCCAGGTCCAGCCTGTGGGTCACCACACAAACTCCAGAACCGATGTCCCTTCTAGAACTTACACTATGTTCTGCCCATCTCTCAGGATACGGAGTTTGTGTACCAGATACTGGATGTGACCTTTCTCTTAAGTAACTGGTCTTCCCTGGCCACCACTGCTGGCTCTCTTGGCATCTTCCTGTTGGCCTTGAGGGAAGAGGGTGGCTCTTCTCACCTCCCATCAGCCCCTTCTCGTTACCATTTTGGTCAAGGCAGCCCACACCTCACAGCTGGTGTAAGTAAGAATGGTCAGGTTTCCGTCACGGTCCTAAATAGTGGAAGTAAATAAGCAGGGGATGGGGGAGGGCTTATTTGGTGTCTCAGTTTCAGGGATTCCAGAAACTTTGGGTCCATGGTCAGGGAAGCTTGTTCACATCATGGCTGCTGAGAAGCAGAGGGGCCAAGCAGCTGAATTGCCAGTACCTCTTTCTATAGTGTCGTAGTTAGGTTTACTCTAATGAAACACCATTACCTCAAACAACTTCAGGAGGAAAGGGTTGGTTTGTCGTATCCTTCCATATCAGAGTCCATCACTGAAGGAAGTCAGTACAGGCACTCCAACAGGGCAGGGACCTGGAGGCAGGAGCTAATGCAGAGGCCGTGGAAGTGTGCTGCTTACTGGCTTGTTCCCCATGGCTTGCTCAGCCTGCTTTCTTATAGAACCCAGGACCACCAGCCTAGGGCTGACCCTGCCCAATATGGGCTGGGCCTTCCTCCATTAATCACTAACTAAGAAAAGAGCTGGATCTTACGGAAGCATTTTCTCAGCTGAGGCTGCCTCCTCTCTGATGACTCTATAAAACCAGCCAGCACAAATGACATGCCCTTGTGTGGCTTTTCCTAGACAGATTCACCCCAGAGAGGGTACCAAGCACAAGCCAAAGAAATGATCCCATCACCTCCAGCTTAGTAAACCACTGAGTTCATTGGGGTTACTCATAGGGGGGGACTGGGCTTCCTCACAGGAGCAAGTATGACTTAAAGGCATCTGCTCAGCTGAAAAGCCCACTGCAGCAGGATGCCAACTCACAAAAGCCACAGCCCTGGATCCTCCTGCATGCCTTGCATTCAGCTCAATCCCTTGCAAGAGTCTCCTCTGCCCACCAATCATTATAGGTTCTACAACCTTGGTGAGAGGCCTGTGAACCTTGCAGGTTCCAGGAACTTCCTGAGACTGCTAAGTTTCCTTTACTTTCGTGTCCTTGATAGAATGTTTTTGACCCATCTTCCTTTGCAGAAGCACTATCTCCTGCAAGTCCCACCACCAGTAGTGGCACAGGCTAGAAACCCAGCTGTTAGCCTGTGGGCTCTTAGGGGATATTCCAGATACAGATGCTGGCAAACATGCAGCTGTAGAGTTAAGCCTATATCTCAAGCCCAACCTCATCACTTATGGCTGATTAATGTCAGCAACTGACTTCACTTCCTGTGGCCTAGGGGCGGGGGGGAAGGATGCTTCCCATCTGATCCTCTGCTTCTGCCAAGTGCCACCAACCCTGCCCCATCCCAGGGAAGCTCTGGTTCTGACTGGACTTGGCAGCTGAGTTTTTGTTTTGTTTTGTTTTTTGTGTTTTTTGTTTTTAGAGGGGATGATACAGGGTTTTGCCTCCTCAGCTCCTGTTTAGTAAAGCTGCTCAGGCTCCATGCATCCTTCACAGAGAGCAGCTGTGCCCTTGTAGACAGCTTATGTCATAGGCACTGTTGCCTGAGGAATCCAATAATCCACCCTCTCTGCTTGCTTTGGGTGGTAGTGGCTCAGCTGCTCCTCAGCCAGGCTCCTGGACCCCACACGTAGACTTTGAACATGCCTTTCTTTCCTGCTAGGCCGCTGGCTGCTGAGAACTGCCCCCATCATTTGTCTTCTGTGGTTTGTGTTTGTTTCTGTTTCATGAACTGTGAATGAGTGAGATAAAGTGGGATAAGCTATGCTGAGCCCTGAGCAAATGACAGCACTATAAAGTCAGTACCGGTGTAAGTGGGATGTGGGTCCTGGAGGAGGAGAGCCATCAAATTCAGAACTAGAAGCCCATGCAAGGCCGGGTCCTGTCTCTACCCGCCCCACCCACAGCTCCTATAGACATCTTGCGGCATGCACCTGCCGATTCAGGCCTCAAAGTTGCCCACTAGCCAATCAGTGACTTTCAGGTCACATAATAGAAGTGAGTTGTAGAGGAGACCCTGGATGGGGTAGGCAAGCCCCTTGTGACTGCATGTTCCTTCATCATGAAAAAGAAAGGCAGAAGAGCAGCTAGAGAAAGTGTAACCAGCTTTGAAGGTGAAGAAGGGTCCAGGAGCCAAGGTACAGAGACAGTTCCCCGGCAGCTAAGAATGGAAGAAACCAAGCACTTAGAATTTGTCCTCTGAAGAAGATCATTTAATCTGAACTTGTAACCTTCTATGCCAAATTTGAAATTCACACAAATTTGAGTCTGAGCAACATGTGTGATAAGGAACTAGAGTGAACATAAAATAGTGATGACCTATTCTGGAATGTTCATCCCCTATTTCAAAGATTTTTTCAGAAGGTGGAGTCTATCTGGGGAAATGAGAAATGCTGGAAGCATTCCTATGTTGCCATTGGCCATGCTTCCCATCCAACCATGAAGAGTTTCTGAGCCCCGAGCCAGTGGTTAGTCCCCAGGGTTTCACACACCTCTGTCATCCAACCACGCGTGCACACACAACTAATAACAAGTCTTCATCCTGTGTGTTTTCCGAATTCTTCAGTGTGTCTCCAGCCCAGGCTTCGCTGTGTTCCAGGTGAGGGGAGTAGATTGAGCATGTGTAATTTGGCTCGTGGATCTGTCTCTTTGGATCCTTATCAGGAGTTCTCTAAGCCTCCTCTCTCATCTGTCAACAGACTTTCGTGATACTCAGGCTCAGCTGTCTGAGAGTGGAATGTGTGCCACCCACAACGTGAAAGGAAACTGTACCAACTATAAAGACGTGGTTTCTTTTCTCAGTGCCATGATGAGATGACAGCTGTGTTTGTATGGTGATGTGGGGTTGTGGCAAGTGTGCATGTGGTGTGTTGAGCTGTGCTTATGTATATATGTTGGTCTGAGGTTATGAGGAATATGTACATGATGTGTAGTATACACATATGAGGATTAAGAAGGCATATGTATGGTGTATGCACATGTATGTGTGTATGTGGCGATATGGAGGTGTGCTTGTATATGTGAGGTGTTTGCTGTGTATATGTGCTCGTGGGTATTGATGTAAGGTGTACATATGCAGTGGTATGGCATATGTACATTGAGGTATTGGGATGTGTGCATGTGTACATGATAACATGGGATTCATGTATGTGGAGTGGAAAGACATGTGTATGGTATGTGCATGTATATGTCTATGTGTGGTTATGCAGGGGTGTGTGCTTATGTATGTGAGGTATGTGGCAGGTATGTTCATGGAGTGCTGTGATATGTATATGTGTTGATGTAGTGGATGTATATATCAGTGTATGGGGTGTGTCTATAGAGATATTAGGATATCCATGTGTATAGTTAAGTAGGATGGATGGATGTGAGATGGAGAAACAGGTAGGTGGCATTTACATGTATATATGACCTCATAGTTATGTAGGATGCCTATCCTGGGATATGTCTGTATATGACATGTGCCAGTGAGTCCAGGAATTCTGCATGTTTGTAGTTATGTAGGGCTATAGGGTATGGACTGTATATGTATGTGGAAAGTGTGCTGTTTGTTTAGGTTATATAGACCATATGTATGAGACTATACAGAGGTGTCTGGAGTGTGTGAATGTGGTTATGTAGGGCGTGCATTCATGAAAAATATGTGCACACTTGTCTGGTGTGTTGTGAAGAATCATATACATGCTAGGAGACACATTGGCTTTTGGATAGCATCCAGATCCAGGTCTTGCTCTCCTCTTCTTTTTCACCCATTATCCCACATATTTGGAGGCTAGCCCTGACTCAGGCAGGGTTCTCAGGTTCAACAGCAAACAACACAAGCAAGATTTGAGTTCACAGATCTTATACTTCCATGGGAGAAGAGACAATTCACTAAAACAAAACAAAAAAAAATACACAGAAAATAATTTACATCAACAAATGCAAGGAATGTTAAAGCACAGCAAATAGTCTATCAAACAGGGGCCAGTTTATCTACCTGGCTATGGAGACCTTTAAAGTTTGTTAGGCAGAACAGGACTTGTAGAATATTACTTTAAGGTTTGTTACTTTTGTTTATGTTGCATTCTTTTATGTTACATTTGTTTAACTCTGTGAAGCTCTGTTACTGTTCCTGTCTAAAACACCTGATGGTCTAATAAAGAGCTGAACAGCCAATAGCAAGGCAGAAGAAAGGATAGGCAGGGCTGGCAGGCAGAGAGGATATATAGAAGGAGAATGAGGAAAGGAAGAAGGAGTGAGAAAAGGAGGAGGATACAAGGGGATGGCCACCCAGGCACACAGCCAGCCACAGAGTAAGAGTGAAAGTGGGATATGCAGTATTAAGCCAGTTGGTGGTGGTGCATGCCTTTAATCCCAGCACTCAGGAGGCAGAGCCAGGCAGATCTCTGTGAGTTCAAGGCCAGCCTGGTCTATAGAGCGAGATCCAGGACAGGCACCAAAACTACACAGAGAAACCCTGTCTTGAAAAACCAAACAAACAAAAACTGCTCACTGGAAAAAAAAAAAAAGATATGCAGTATTAAGGAAAGGAAAAAGCCCTGAGGCAAAAGGTAATTGGGCTAATTAAAGTTAAGACAAGCTAGCTAGAAACAAGCCAAGTTAAGGCCAGGCATTTATAATTAAGAATAAGCCTCCGTGTGTGATTTATTTGGGAACTGGGTAGTGGACTCCAAAAGAGCAAAAACAACCAACCACAGGACTGACATGGTGACAAACATGGCCTTGAGTGACATCTGTGAGCTGCTTGGGAACTAAAATGGACCAAGTGGGCCAGGAAGGCAGATGCACATGATCTGTAAGCCTCTGCAAGTTACCAGCTCTTCCCATGACTGTGTGAGGGGCTAGTGTGGGTGTTAGGGAGGAAGAGGAGACAAGAGTCAGACTAGGGAAAGATAGACAGACAGGGAGTACTCTGAGTCCTCTGGACCACAGCTAAGAAGAAGGAACTGGGGCAATTAGGTTTTTAATTCTCCCTCCCCTGCTGAATGCTTCTCCATTCCATCATGGGGAGGGAGGGTCTTGCAAGCCTATACCCTTAACTGAGAAGCAATTGACAAGTGATAGCTTTGGGGAGGCAGAGAGTGTATTTTCTCTAAGGGTATGGCTCCTGGTAGATCAGTCATGCTCCAATGGATGGCCACACATTTATGAGCATGTGGGCAGCACAAATTGGAATCAGTGGGTTATAAGAAGAAGAAGAAAAAGAGGAAAAGGAAGGGGAAGGAGAAGAGGAAGGGTGTGTATGGGTTAAGTATAGTTTTTTCCTTGAGGAAGAAAAGCAAACAGACATGATCTCAACAGGCTGAGACTGCTGTGTTGGAAGAACAAGGGGCCCTAACCTTTCTGTGGGATGACAGTTGAGTGCATTTAGAGGGGCTGGGCATCACGCACGTAGGTAGCTCCTGGGAAGTTACATCTATTCTCTGGTGGACTGACTGGGAGCAGGGAGGGTTATTTTCAGTACCAAGGCACATTGTTTATTGTTTCTGCAGGTCAAGTGGACCAGTCAGGCTGGGGACAAGCAATTCTTTATGACTGGGAGCTATTGTCCAATACACCCTGACTCAGTTCTTCATAATCTGAGCCTATTACCCGACAGAGGTAGGCTCAAGAACAACATCCGAGGTTCCAGCAGCCTACTTCCTACACCAGCATGTAACACACACACACACACACACACACACACACACACACACACACACGCACACACGCACACACGGACCTGAAAAGCTGAATAGGAAAATAAAACATAACAAGTGCAATCAAGGTCTAATGAAAAAGACGTGATGTTGTTAATCACTTCATATTGTTACTGGACAGCCAATAATCATTACAATCATGGCCGTATAAAGTGCCCCATGCAGTCAGAACAGAGCCACAGAGCTCACACTGTCTGTCATCATCTGTCAAGACATATCTACAGGGCCATATGTGTAGGACTCCCAGATTAACTTGTGTTGGCTCCAGGAGCTGAGGCAGGAGCAGAGTCAGGAAGTAGCAAGGGCTTGGCATTGACATGTACAGGAGCCCAAGATGAAGCCCATTTGCTCTGCGCCTGATCTCCATGTCAATGCCTGACCATTCTGTCATCTCTATGCAGAGGGGAGTCAGGGAACAGGCCTTCTTCTTATCACCCCTAAACACATGTTAAAAATGCACTCCCTGAGATGGCAGTGCACACATGCCATGTGGTGAAGTAGGGGAAGGTAGTGTTTCCAGGTTGATTCACACAGCGACTATATTCTGAAGGTATTCATCTTCCGTGAAAGGCAATCACTGCCTTGAAGGGAAGGAATGCTGAGTCGAGTCCTTGGTTGCTGCGTTCACACATCCAGGCTCCATACTCAGAGGCAAAGTCCACTAAGGCAAGAGGCAGGGCTAACAAGTTCACATAACTGAGTAGACTCTCCATCCAGAATCTTCTAACACCCCAGATTATTTACTTTTCTGACCACTGAGTCCTGATGGTTTCTGTTCAGACCTCATATTTAGATCATTTATGATAACAAACTCAATCTCTTGGTCTCCATATAAATTAAAATTTGGACATTTTAAAAAAAGCCTTGCCAGGTGGTGGTGGCGCATGCCTTTAATCCCAGCACTCAGGAGGCAGAAGCAGGTGGATCTCTGTGAATTTGAGGCCAACTTGGTCTCCAAAGCAAGTTCCAGAAAAAGGTACAAAGCTACACAGAGAAACCATGTCTCGAAAAACAAAACAAAACAAACAAAAATCCTCCATGTGTTAATAGGTTATTACATAGATTTAGGAAGACACCAAGAACTAGGTTCCAGATGATAATAGATGCTGAAGACCTAAGGCTGACTTCTTTAACTGAGTTTCACTGAACTTTTAGTCATATGCTTGTAGAAAATAAGAAGAAGAAAGGAAAAATAAAAAAGCAAAGAACTGAATGTGTTACTGCTTGACCTGGTGGGAAGGAGGGATTCCAGAGGAACAGAACCAATAGAATGAAGTGATATCAAAATAAAAGTTGGTAAATTGTCCTACATGGTACAGTCAGAACAGCCCAACAAGGGCTGTCTCATGCTGGAGAGGCTGAAAACCTGATAGTTGCTCAATCCATGAGGCTGGATGACTCCAGAGTCCCCATCTGGTACTGACAGAGGATTCCTGGAAAGCCTGTAACCTCCTGGAGAGCTGATGATCTTCTGTCCATGTTGGAAGGCCAAAAGGCTGGGTTCTGACATCTAAGAAGGAACACAGCCTCAACAGAGTAGATGCATTTGCCAGCAATATGAGAAAGCAGGCAGGCAAAGCTTCCTCCTCTCATCTCGGTTCTCACCAGAAGGTGCCCTATATTTAAATAACCCCTCACAGGAGTGACTATTGGCTTGACCTTTAGCAGGTTCCAGATGCAGTCAAGTTGAAAACCAACATCAGCCGTGACAACAGGGGGCACTGTGAATGTCAGGCTGGCCTAGGGTGGAGCTGAGAGTTTGCTCTGCTGGAAGTGACACTGGAGAATACCTAGCACTGAGTTTAATTCTCATTAAAATTATTAGGGCTCAGTGTGGGACTGTATTAGCATGCTCTAAAGAAACAGAACCAGTAGAGAGGGAGGGAGGGAGGGAGGGAGGGAGGGAGGGAGGGAGGGAGGGAGGGAGGAGGTCTGAACTGAATAAAAGAAAAGCAAGCTGAGAGCCAGCATTCATCTCTCTTTGCTTCCTGACTGTGGAGATCACGGGACCCACAGCTTCACACTCCTGCCACCATGCCTTTCCAAAATGATGGACTACTGAGCCTTCAAACCATGACATAAAAATAAATCCTGCCTTCCTTAAATATCTTTGCCAGAAATTTTGTCCCAGCAGCAGACAAAGTTAATAAAATAGCACCTTATCCCTGTTTGTGTCAGCTGCCCTCAGCCTTCCAATGTTTCATATTGTTGGTTCAAATGCGTCATTTTCAAAAAAGAAGAGAAGGGCTTCCCAAATGTCCAGGAGGAAGCCTCTGCAAGGACCCAGCCTAGTTCCACGTCACCAACACATGAGGCTTATATGGCAGAAATGAGAGGCACAGGAGGATGGCAATGGATCTCCCCATTTATTCCCAAAGTCTCCCTTCTCATCATGAGGTTAGTATTATAGGGACAATGTGAGGGATTCACAGTCTCTTCACTGTTGATGTATAGAAGCACAGCATGGGAGGGTGGTGTACAGCTGAAAAACAATGTCCATGGATGGGCTGCATCAGCCCCTGGGCTGGGGCCCCTCCTGGAAGTGAGAACCATATTATAATTCACACTCTGTCAAATTCCTGCCGAGGGGAGAAAGCATTCAAGTTCAGAGCCATTGAAGCTGTCCTTCAACAGATAGTGAGCTAGAAGACACAACTCTCAGAACACAGGCCTGAATCAGGCTAGACCTCTCCACAGGTCTCTCAGAGGCAGAAGAGTTGGGAAGCAGTCTGCACTGTGACTTGGCAGCTCTCGGTGTATGGTATTTTGTTCCTCTACCCTCCCTGCAGCGTCCACTGTGTGACTAAATCATGGGACGTGAAAATCCCATCACCCCTAAAGGGTCATAAACGTCAGACCTTTCCTTTGTTCTGGGAACTGGTCCAGACTCCTCAGGGAGATGGCTTAGGGTCCAGAGAGGCCAGAGATGAGGGAGCTGCTCTCAGAGGGGACTCCTCCCCACGGTCATCCCTCTCATCTCATGGCAGCGCTCTCTCTCTCTCTCTCTCTCTCTCTCTCTCTCTCTCTCTCTCTCTCTCTCTCACACACACACACACACACACACACACACACACACATACACATACTTGCACACACATATAAGTGTTCTTATCCTGAATGTAGCTCCTATCCAGTCTTTAAAGAGAAGCTTTTCCTCCATCTAAGAATCCATTGCACTTAGACCTCCACATATTGTATGTTTTGTTTATGTCTGAGGCTCCCCCTCCTCCCTCCCTCCCTCAGGGTCCCATCATGGCCAGCAGGCCTGCTCATTCTCAGCCTCCCTGGAGGACGGAGCACTAACATTCATCTCATAACAGCATGCATTTAACTTGTAAAAGGTAATCTATGATATGGACATGTGGGGAGTGTTAAGTGTGTACATATGTGCTCTGTGTGTGCCTTGTTGTGGAAGATGTAGAGTATATGTCTTATTGGCATTTTGAGTGCATGCGCTGTGAGTGAGTATGGATGTGGTGTATAGCATGATGTGCATATGTGTTGTGGGGAAGAGTATACACTTGGCAGGTCTTATGTTTGCATAAAGGTTTGGGTGGGTATGTGGTAGGGAGGTGTCTGTGTGTGGTGTGTGTGGAATAGTATATAAGCATGTTTGTGGGTGAGTGGTGTACATATATGTGTAGGCCAGTGTGGGTGTGGCGTGTTAGTGCTGTGTGTGTGTGTGTGTGTGTGTGTGTGTGTGTGTTGTGCACATCTATAGTTGTTCATGTGTCATGTGTGGTTTGTGTATAGTGTGGATGGGTCATGTGCATATAAGGGTGTTGTCTGTGTGTGTGTGTGTGGTGTGAACAAATCATATACAGGTAAGAGATGACACATGTACATGTGAATAAATGTGTATGTGTGGGACTGGGATTGTGATGTCTGTGTGGTGTGATATGTAAGCTGCCTGTATGTGCTCTCATGTGTGCAGTATGGGGTGCCCTGTGTGTCACATGGTCTGCCATGCCAACAACAGCCCCAGCAGAATCTCTGGTCAGACCTACCATCACCAGACTCAAGTCTATAGCCATGTGGAATCTGTGACTGCTGGGCCACCCTGTTGGAGCTGCCGAAATAGGGCTGGACAAGAAGCAGGGGACGTCCCGATCACCTCTGCCCACAGCTGAGGGTGAGACAGCAAATACCCTTCATCAGGACAACCAAGTCTCCCAGGGTTCCATCCCCTCAGGTCAGCATGGCCACTGGGAGTGAGAAGGCAAGTCCTGTGGCAAAGAGAAGTCTGTGACGCCTGATGGACTGCTCTGAGGAGTCTGAATCCAGACTTCCTACTCCAGAGAAAGCGTCCCTTTCTGAAAGGGTTCTTGTGTGATTGCACACCTCATAGAACTGTAGAGGAAAGACCCTGGCTTCTTTTTTCTTTTTCCTGTAGATAGACACACCTTTTCCTTCTCAAAAAGCATAGCAGTTTCAATCTGTTGACAATTGCGTTCATAGTTTCCGGTTTTTGCTCTAAAAGTCAGCCACTTCTACCATGAATTCCTCCCCCAGCCCACTTACCCCACCCCACCCCCAAGAACTGGAAAAGGCGTCACCTCGTGAGACAGAAGGATGGACTACAAACCTGTCTGCCAAGCTTCCATTTCCCTCTCTTTTAGAGATAACACAGTGACAGTCTTGATGGCAAGGGCAGTATCTCTCTCACACACATGGGGGGGGGGGGGCGGGAAAGTGGCCAAGTAAATTAGGTCTCTTGTTCCCATCCTGGTCTGTTTAATTCTTTTCTTCTTCCCATCACTGGGGACAGAATTTGTACATGACACACAGCCCTACCCCACTTTCACTTGCTGTTCAAAGAGTGGGAAGGCCATTGTGTGAAGGGCAGGGTTAGGAGGCCAGCTGTTCCCAGCCCGACTCTACACCTCAGAGAGCCCCTCACACCTCTCATCTGCTTTTCCCATGAGCAGATGGTAGCAGTGGGAGTAGGGTCCTCACGGAAGCTTAGGGAAGCCCGTATCCAAACTGCCTACAAAGCCCAAGTTGTTTTGTGTCCCGCACAACCCGATGACATGTGATTCTGACTTTAAAGACACACAAATTAGAAAGCACATAGATAGAGTCCAGCAAGCCATATGTCTCCAGGCAGTGGGTTGTGAGGACCCCTCTGGTGGCCCCAGAGTCCCACCCAAAAGCTATCTCAAGATAAGCCCAAATTTGCATCTGTCCTTGTGGCTTCCAGATAAAGGCTACAACTTCCAGATATCTCGAAGTAGCTCTCCTAGCCCATCCTCTGCTCACCCAGAGGAACCTTCCTGCCTCAGGAAGTGTGGGAATGAGGAGACATGACTCACCCAGCCAATTAAAGTGGGAAATTCGCATTACGGATCTGCCTGCTTGTTTCAATTAGGAGCAAAAGCGTTCCCTCCTTTCCTTCCTAAGCAGAGAGGAATGAGGAACATGAGGAGGTGGGCCTGGGCTCCTTCGAGGGGAAATTTAAGAGTGCACAACTCGACTCAGAAGCCTCTCCCTGCCCAGAGATGCTGGAGGTCAGAGCTGCACGGAGCTGTTTGAAGAATGGCCGTCAGGAGAAGATAGATGCTTCCTGTTCACTGGGCGTGCTCTCTCTGACTCTTCTCCATCCCATCTCCGGGAGACCGGCAGTCCCTCGCAGCTGTGACCTCTCTAAACTGCCAGCCTCAGATGACTGACACTTCATCAATTTTGCCTGAACTGCATTTGCAAGCCGGTCGGTCCCAGGAGGATTGGCCAAGTGCATCAAGCATGGGGGCATTACCCTGCCGGAGCCAGATCGCAGCAGAGTGAAGGGGCTCTTCCCACCTTCTTCTCCCTGTGGCCCGGGCAACAAGCCTAGGGGCCTGCAGGCCAAAGGGAATGAAGGACTTCTGATTATTCCTTGTAAATTTTTCATGAGGACATCTGCCCGTGCTCCTCTCCCTCTGAGTAGCCCTCTATCTCTATCTCTCTCCCCCTCCTCCCTCTCTCTGTTCTCCCTTGTCTCCTTTCTTACTCTCCCTCCCCCCTCCCCTCTCTCCTCACTCTCCTCTCCCCTTCTCCCCCTACGCCCTTCTTATTCTCGCCTTTAACCCTCTCTCTCTCCCCTCCTCCCTCTTTTCTCTCTCCTCCCCTTTTACCTCCCTCTTCCCCCTCCTCCCTCCTTGCGTTCAGATCTCTGACAACTCGTGAAAAACGAGAGCCATTGGGCCTCAGCTGCCATGAGCCCAGACTTGCCTGATGTGAGGATGTGAGCATGGACCCCAGGCTGAGAAGCTGCCGGGCTGCAGGGAGGGGTCTTGGAAACAAAAGACTAGGCAGAATGGATGTTATGCGTAGGTGAGCAACAAAGCCCTCTGGACCCTACAGAGGGTTGAGTCTGCAGATCCTAGGCTCTGTGCCGGAAATCAGTACCCGGCCCGGGCTTCCCGATTAACGCTCCTGCATCCCTGGGTCCTTGAGGAGACTGGCGTCATGGAGTTGCCGGCACCCTGCTCTAAGGCACAGTCCAAAGCAAAGCTGAGAAAGATTGGAGTGTATATATAGGGAGTCTTAAATAGTAAAATATAGTTACTCTCATGTAAAGGGGTAGGAAAAGGTAGACCTCAAAACCCACTGTTTCCATACAGTTCGAACCAAGGGCCCACAGCTCTTTCTCATTACTGCGCCCAATCACTCAGATGTCCTTTTTGTGCCCCCTTTGAAGTGACATGTACTTCAATTTATTTTTAATATTCTAAGTGATGTCGGGACTGCACCCCGTGCACACGTGAAATCGCTGCCTTTCTTGGCTGTTGTCTAAAGCGGTTCAGTCCGCAACAAATCAAGTGCTTGGGTCCGGAGTCCGGGAACGATCTCAGGCTGGGGAGATGCGCAAAAGAACTGCGCAGAAGAGGTAGATGTATTAAGAAACCCTTCAGTGTACACACCTTCCCTACCTTTGTGTGGGTCCTGCCTGGCCCTGGTCCTTGAGGACCCGCCATGGAGGCGCTCCGTGGAGCAACAGTGCCCCCCAATGGTCAGTATTGGCAAGTGGCCGTCCCTTCCCTCGGCTGTCTTCCGAGGCCCGGAGTGTCACATCTTTAAGCAGTTTTCTACATGAAAGGAGGCCTGCAACTGATTCAAGGCCACCTTGCCTTGGAAATCTGAGCGTGCCCATAAAAGGCAGGGTACAGAGAGCACTGAGGAATGCTTTTGTTATGTCGGGGGGTTCACCCCCAACAGCTATGCTGGTGGTCATGTCAAAGGAAAAATAAAATTAAATATACTTACTTAATTTATTAATCAATTCCAATACATATGTGTATATATATGAATATGTGTGTGTGTGTAGATGTTTGCACAATTAAGATCTCAGTGTCTCGTTGAAACACCTAAACTATATAAATTCCATGAGACAATGCTCCTATTACTCTCAATAAAGGGAAAAAATGGCAGACGGATGTCATCAGATTTTGGAATTAGGCAGAGTGAGACCCAACCCTTGCTTGTACATAGACCTCACTCTGCTGATTAATTTAGGGGTGTCCACTTGCCCATCTGCAGTCTTGGGTCACCCAGAAGGAAGATGACATTACTGTCATTGGTGGTAACCCTGTGACTGCTCTAAGCTCCTGGCCTGTGATCTTGAGGTCTTGCCTCTCTCCTTGGATGTCCCTCTTTGTCTGCAAGCAGAACTCTGCCCTCCTCTTCCTCCTCCTGAAGCCCTTCCTTCACCTGCCTCGTGAATGTTGATGAGCACATGACACATGCTTAAAGTACTTCTGAGGAATTGATTGATTTCCAAAGTCACATACACCTGGATTGAAAGGCAGACCGTGTCCTACAAATAGTGAAATCCAGAGTCTAGCCCAATGATGCTTGCCTTCCTCGGAGTCAGCCAGAGTGGATTTCTCACGTAAAAACGGCGCTTTGCAAGGGGAGATTGGTGCTGATTTTAACCAGTTAGTTGTTGAAGCCTTTCAGTCCTGCACATGGCAGCTCGTTGTAGAAAAGGTTATTTGGTACAGATTTCAAATAACTAAGTTAGGCAGTGCAAAACCGTCATGAGGGAGGAGCTAAAAAACATCAACTCTGTGAAGCAAAGTAAAATATGACCAGAATAGCCCTTTCTAGATCATTAAAGCCATTGAGTTGTTGCTGTTGTTGTTGTTGTTGTTGGGGGTGGTGATGGTGGTGGTGGTGGTGGTGGTGGTGGTGGTGGTGGTGTGTGTGTGTGTGTGTGTGTGTGTGTGTGTGTGTGTGTTTTACCCCCTACCCACTGCCAACCAGACTTTTTAATAGTGTGATACTTGTATTAGTATTATGGCTAATCTTGTTTATTGTCATCACACACCTGGCAAGAGAGACCCTCCATTTGAGGAACTGCCTTCATCAGATGGCCTGTAGGGGACATTTTATTGATGGATGACTGATGTAGGAGGGCCCAGCTCACTGTGGATGGCACTGCCCCTGGGAAAGGTGGTCCTATGGTATATGAAAGCCAGGCGAAAGGAGAATGAACCAGGAAATACTGTTCCTTCATGGGCTCTCATTCAGCTCCTGCCTTGAGTTTCTGGCTTGGCCTCCTCAAGGATGGACTGAGACCTGTAAGTTGAAATAAGCCCCTGCCTCCCGAGTCTGCTTTTGGTCACAGTGTTTGTCAGAGCAACAGGATAACACCTAGGACAAATGGGAAGATACTGGAGTAGGCAGCCTGCCCAAGTCTTACCCTCTAGGGTTGTCAGGGTTCTATATGCTGGGGTTGAGAGCTGCCCATTGGCTCTAATATGTGCCACCTTGTACCATCTTGATATGGAGGGAGTAACTGGGGTCTAAGAGAAACTGAACCTGTGAGGGAACCAGGTCCTTGTCCTGCCTAGTTTTATGTCAACTTGCCACAAGCTGGAGTCATCTGAAAGGAGGGAACCTCAACTGAGGAAATGACTCCCTAAGATCTAGCCGTAGAGCATTTTCTTAATTAATGGTTGATGGGGGAGGGCCCAGCCCATTGTGGGTGGTGCCATCCCTAGGGTGGTGGTCCTGGGTTCTATAAGAAAGCAGGCTGAACAAGCCAGGGAAAGCAAGCCAGTAAGCAGCACCCCTCCATGGCCTCTGCATCAGCTCCTGCCTCCAGGTTCCTGCCCTGTTTGAGTTCCTCCCTGACTTCCTTCAGAGATGGACTATGGATGTGGACTCACAAGCCACTTAAGACCTTTCCTTCCCAGCTTGCTTATGGTCATGGTGGTTCATCACAGCAAGAGTAACTCAAGCTAAGACAGGAGTTGGTACTAGAAGTGGACCCGATCAAGTAGGTCTGGGGAGGATTAGGGATGGATTTTAGAACTCTGGCCTAGAAAAGTCACTGGATGTTCTAAGTTTGGTGATCTTTTCTGGAGCTTGGAAGATAAGGATGTTGAGAGCCATGTCGTCTACGGCCATACCAGCCTGAACGTGCCTGATCTCATCTGATCTCAGAAGCTAAGCGGGGTCAGGCCTGGTTAGTACTCGGATGGGAGAGCCATGTCTGGTTTTTGAAGTTCCAGGGGGTAGTTTGGAGAGTGACTTAAAGACTCTATCAGGGGCGTTTGCTATTTTGAGTTGAGACTCTGTGGTTCTGGTCAGCTGGGACTGAAGTGTCAGTTGTGATTCAGAAGAGACCCAGAATCACTCAAGTAAAACCTTATTTTTTCTGGGACAATGGATGCTGGTCAGCCGGAGCTGAGAAATTAGCCGTGATTAACAAGAGACCAACATCACTGGTGTAAAATCTGGGAAGTCCTTCATGAGAGTCAGCACACAGAAGCTGTGTTCCAGAGAAGGCCAAGGTTGTACCTCACAAAGGCAGCCAAACTTGATAGTGTAAGAGTCACCCAGGTGGTGCTGGTTTCAAAGGCATGGAAGGGTCATGAAAAGCAGCTGAGGTTTGGCATTGTGAGAGCTCAGGAGAGGCCATGGGTGAAGGTGCAGCCTCAATAGCAGTGGAAACCCCAAGAACAAAGAGGTAATGGAGAGAAGCTGAGGCTTGGCACCATGAAGAGAGCCTATGAGAGGCTATTGGCAAAAGTGCAGCCCAGTTGCAGCAGAGACCCCAGCTTTTTGGAGATGGCAGGACTGTAGGATGACCACCAAAAACAGCAGCAGCTGTGGAGCAGAACCAGCTGGAGCCTAGAAGAGAAGCTGTGAGTGCTGCAGAGGGCGGAGCTGGAGAAGTGACCCAAGCCCTTTGGAGGAGCCCAGAGAACTGTGAGTAAATTCCAGATGTTGGACACTGGGTTATTTACACTGTTGAGTTTTTTTTTTTTTTTTGCTTTGATCTCATTATGACTGTGCCCTGGTTCTTCCCCTCTTGAAGTAAGAAAGTGTTTAACTTTTTTTTAAATTTTATTTTATGAGTCCACAGTTGAAAGACATTAGATTTTAAAAGATTTTGGATCTTAAAAGATACTGAATTTTTAGGTATTTGAATTTTAAAGGCCATGGGACTTTTAAGTTTATAAAATGTTTTGTATTGTGATGTCTTTATTAATGTGTGATCTTGGAATAAACAAGGAAGGGAAGGTTGTGCCTTAACAGTGATGTGTTTTGTCAAGTTTTCAAGGGGTCAGTTGTGCTGGCTAGCTTTATGTCAGGATGACACAGCCAGAGTCATGGAAGAGGACTGAGCCTCAGTTGAGAAAATGTCTCTGTAAGATCAGGCTGTGGGCCAGCCTGTAGAGCATCTTCTTAATTGGTGATCAATGGGGGTGGGCCCAGCCCATTGTGGGTGGGGCCATCACTGGGCTGGTGGTCCTGGGTTCTATAAGAAAGCAGGCTGAGCAAGCCATGGGGAGCAAGTCAGTAAGCAGCACCCCTCCATGGCCTCTGCATCAGCTCCTGCCTCCAGGTTCCTGCCCTGTGTGAGTTCCTGTCCTGACTTCTTCAGTGATGAACAGTGAAGTGTAAGCCAAGTAAACCCTTTCCTCCCCAACTTACTTTTGGTCATGGTGTTTCATCACAGCAATAGAAACCCTGACAAGGGCAGCCCTACAATGACAAATAGTCCAATAGCAACTACTATCCTGGGGAGGTAGGTGTCTTAAGCATCCCCAGCCTGCCAGGCACTGCTCAGTACAGCACTTGCCTCTCCTTCTCAGTGGCTTCACGGGGACTCTGTGGAAAAGGCATCTTTAGAACTCTCTTCCTCATAGAAATGCCAAATGAAACTTAAGGAGGTTTAAGAAAAGACCCCTCAAGGCCCCCTGCTGGTCAATTGTAGCTTGGGATTTAGGCCTCCAGAACTGCCTCACCTGACTTACCTTTATGTTCACACATGAGGCTGACAAGATTTCTGAAATGCAACTGCAAGTCTACACAAGGCACTCTGATTAAACAGCCTCTGGCTAACATGCCAACAGATGGCCACAAACATTGCCATGAAGACTAAGGCTGTGGTGCACAGCTGTAGTACAAACAGGGCAGGCAAAGCTCACACTGCTTAGGGATAGGGAACTGACCCTAATCAGCGCAGTCACTGAAGACAGAGATAAAAGGATTAACACAGGGTAAGGTAAGCCAAGACCCTGGAGAGAGGGCCAACCCTTCTGCTGTAACTTAGTTATCTCTACTACTCTTTATGTGCAGAGCTGGCCCCAGTCTCTGAGACCCACTGGGTAACAGGGACAACCACTACCAGGAAGGTTGTGGAGTCAACCATTGCAGATACCCAATGACATGAATTCACAACATGCCCAGTGGACCTAGACACTTCCGCCTAGCCATTTCCAGGTCAAAACATCTCCCGTGACCAGGACCCTGTGGCTTTGCGTGGTTGCGTAAAGTGCACAGCGCAACCATATGATCTACAAGCATTCATGGGGTAGCCACATGAGCCTGTGTGCGCAGGCGCAGCCCAGCCTTTATAAGCCAGCACCATATTCCCCAGCCTCTCTCTCTTTATTCACGTGTCTTTCCTCTCTCTCTCTCTCTTATCTTAATAAAACTCTTGTTAGTGGATTCTGTCGTGTTTCGTGACATTTCCTCGCAGGGTAAGAGTGCCACCAAATAACTATACACCCTCCATACCCACAAACCACAAGGACAGAGCTGAGTTGCGGGGACAGGAAAATGCAATCTCCAGCCCAGGCCCTGAAAGGCGCTGGGCAAATTCTGTGACTTCTGGAGATGGCATCAGCTTAGGGTGGTAGGGAGGGTTACAGATGCTTCAGGAAGTTGCCTGGGTACTGCTTGTCTGTGAAGAAGATCCAGTAACATTTCTTTTTACAAATGCTTTGGGAAGAATTTGCACATGCTGCAGAAAGCTTTAAACAACGTGGTCCCATGCTGTTTTCTCCACTCAGCACACACAGATACAGACTCCACAAGTATCCTAGCTACAGCCAGCACCTTGTGACCTTCTTCCAGGAACTTACGGGTTTTCAGTGTATGGCCTCAGGTCCTTCATATTTGCTGGATGTTCTCACAAGCCCTTCTGAATGCAGTAGATCCCTTAGGGTTCAGGGCAATGGCATCCTTTTTTGTTTTCTGATTATGTGTTTATTTAGTAGAACAAGCTGGCTGATGCACACCTATGCTCCAAGGACTCTGGAACAGCAGCACAAGTTCAAGGTCACCCTGAGATGCCCAGAGTGAGACTATGTCACAGGAAAACCAATAAAAGTTGTTTGATAGAGCAGTCAGACTATCTTCTTTTGTTTATATGCTGCTGTGCAGCTTTTCCTGGGGAACTTTCCTGAACAATGTCTACTAGCCAGAGATAGAACACTGATGACAAGGGTTCCACCCAAGGTTAACAATGGGTTAATTTGGGTTACTGACAGTGCATGGGTGACCCAAAGTCAACAGTACTGGGCAGGTGACCCAAAGGCCCAGGAGGGAGCCCAGCATAGCTCTCTCCTGAAAAACTGCATCCTTGTAGCACCATAACCACCTTGCAGGCAGCTCTACCAGAGAGGATT
The DNA here is from genome assembly GCF_903995425.1 of Onychomys torridus. NCBI lineage: Eukaryota > Metazoa > Chordata > Mammalia > Rodentia > Cricetidae > Onychomys > Onychomys torridus. The sequence continues at coordinate 49,737,172 of NC_050463.1, read as the reverse complement.
GTGTCTCCTTCCTCAACTACAAGATCTGTTTTGCTCCCTTTGTGGTTTGTTTGTTTGTTTGTTTGTTTTTCCTTCTTAAAATTTGGTCATTGGATTTTCTTCTCACTCTATGTCAATCGGTTATTCTTTAAAGCAAATGTTGACAATTGAGGCATTGTTAAAGTTTTTGTGAAAGGTTCCAAGACACCACCCTTCTTGTTTTAGAGGTCAGATCTGTGACCTCTATGCCTCAGGTTACTGCTCATGTAGATCCACATGCTCCCTGTAGCTTTGAACACCTTGGCTGGTGGCATCTGCTGGTACCTGTGTCCTTTCCACGCTTCCTCCAAGCACCACCTGCCTTGAGTAAACCTCTCCCCATAACTTATTCCACTTTGGCAACCCTTCTAAACACCATGTAATGTGATAAGCGGCAAACATCTGCACGCTGTGAAATGTTTTCATATTGATTTCTCCAGTCTTTAAAATCTCACAACATTTTATAGAATGTTGTGCTAGGAAAAAAAAAAGTGAAGAATAAGTCATCCTCGCCAGGGGCCGTTGTTGTCAGTGCTGGTGGGTTTTGTTTTTGTTGCTGCTGCTGCTGTTTTGAGACAGTCTCATGTAGCTGAGGCTAGCCCCAACTGAACTTCAGATCCTCTGCCTCCAGTGTGCTAGGATTTTCCATGTGTATTTTACATTGTGCTAGAGATGGAATCCAGAGCCTCATACTCTACCAGATGAGCTACATTTCCATCTCCAGTGCTGGTATTGGTATTAAGACACAGCTTCTCTAACCATACCACCACCATTATTCCCCCCAAATAATATTTTGTTAAATGAATTACTAGTTCATGGTGGAGCCTCTCTCGGATGCATCTTTCTTTGTTTCTTGTTTGTTTGTTTTACATGTGTACATGTAAAACATGCCCTTGTACATGCATTGGGATGTGGGTGCCACCAAACAGGCCAGAAGAGGGAGTCAGATCCCTGGAGCTGGAGTTACAGGAATCATCTGAAGTTGGTGCTAAAAACAGAACTGGTGTCCTCTTCAAAAGAGGAAACTTCTGTTAACCACTGAGCCGTCTCTCCAGCTCTACAAGCTTCCTTTTCTAGATCATGTTTGTGTATTTCGCCATACAAGCTACCTTAGCAATAGCAGAGGGTTAGATATGCGAGAAATGTCAGTGCTCTGCCCACCTGTGCAGTGTGCAGAAGGGCCTGGGAGTAGTTCATCTGTTCACACACTGGCCTCTTGCAGTCTTTGACTACCTTTTTTTTCATCTTCTAAGAGTGTTTGCAGACAAAGGACATGGTCTCACATGTTTCATGTTGCTCTATCTGTGCTGCAACGGCCAATTTCATTAAAGGAAGAAGAAAATATCTTGTTAATATATGAGCTCTTTTTTGTCTCCTTCTGTTAAGAAAAGGCTGGGGTAAAACTCTATTGTAGAGCTTTTGCCTAACTTGCATGAGGTCCTGGCTTTGGTCCCCAGCATCACATATATACCAAATGTCTTTTGATAGAAGAGCCTTGTAAAGAATGTCCATTGAATTTAGTGGAGTTTGGCAAAATGTAGAATTCAATACTGTAAGTCTTAGAGCATAGCAGAAACAGCTCCACACCCCGGTTCCATGCTTAGGTTCTTTGAGCTGGATGAGTCCACATGTGGAATGCAAATGTTCTTGAGCTAATACATCCAGATGCTCTGAACAGAGTTACTTTCCAGGCATTGACATAGACAAGGGCCTGTGTCTCAGAATGTCCTCTCTGTGAGAGGTGCCTGGCTAGCTTCAGACTCACCTGATGGTCGTGGTTTTAACTGGGTTGTGGCTGATGGAACACTGGTGCCAGGAGCTGGATGTGAAGCAGCTATGCTTTTTCCTCTCCATTACCTTGTGCTTGTGGTTAATTCCCTTATCAATATCAAGTCACAGCTTTTGCAACTCTGTTCAGGGACATGCCCATTGTGAAGGACTGGAAACATTAATAGTAAATAAAATCATCTACAAATATACTTTACCAAATATGAGTTAAGCTATGTTGGCACCCAGAAGACACAGGGAGAAGCATGGAGCGACCACAGACGCCCTGTCCAGGGGCAGCTGTTATCTTCTCTCCAGAGAGCTGTCTGATGCCAGTTGGAGACAGTGTAAAGGACATTCAAGCTCTGATGGAAGCCTATCCTGGCTTTCCCATGTATTTGAGCCAAGTTGATACCTTTGCAAAAATTTTAGAGTACAGATTTGGAGCTTGCCTGTGTGTGAATTCATTTCTAGAAGATGGTAGATTGTCACTGTGATGATCCACAGTTAGGAATATACAAGTGCGCATGCATGTGCGCGGGCGCACACGTGCACACACACACACACACACACACACACACACACAGAGATACAGACACACACACACACAGACACACACACACACAGAGACACACACAGAGACACACACACACACACACACACATGCACGCACACACACACACTCACGCAAACATACACAGGAGCGTTCCTATTCCCCTCATGGTGTCAAGAGACACCCATCTGCAGTTAGGACGTCCTCCCGTACCTGATTATCCAGCGTCTTGGTCAGTCAGTATTGCTTAAAAAAAAAAACTAGATTGGAGAGCTTATGAGTGGTAGGTGTTTGTTACTCACAATTCTTGAGACCTGGAAATTAAAACTCCAGACACCAGCAAACCAGATGAACTTCTGTCCTTAGTAAATGCCGCCTTCTAGGTATCCTTACACAGCAGCAGGGGGGACAGGTTCCCTGGGGCCTCTCTTGTAAAGCCACTAATCCCTTTATTGGGGGCGAGGCCACATGACCTTCTCACCTGAGGTTCTGCTCCTCCCTATCAGCACACTGGAGTTGAGGGTTCAAAATTTGAACTTTAAGAGAGCACACATTCAAATCATAGCACTATTCTCACTGTGCACACACACACATACACACAAAACACACACAGGCCACACATACATATACTGCACATACACATCACACACCACACACACACACACACACACACACACACACACACACACCACACATACATATACTGCACATACACACCACACACATACTGCACATACGCATCACACACCACACACACACACATCACACATACACACACCACACACACATACACACACACTGCACACATACACACACACCCCACACACATATGCACACACACACATATGCACATACACACATATGCACACATACATGCACACACACCCCACACACACACATATGCACACACACACATATGCACACACACACATACATATGCGCACACACACACACACACACACACACACACACACAGCCCTTCTCATTGCTCACTCTCAACTGTCTCTTCCTTGAGTGGAAACTCAGGCCTTTCTCTGGGTTAAGTCACAGTGTTTGTAGCTCGTATGCACTCCCCACTTGGCACTTGGCACGGTTTTTACTAGGCTTCTATTTTTTATGCCACCACTCAGGATTCAGACCGTTGTGATTTGGGCTTCCCTTTCCCCATGAACCCTGAGGGTCTGCTGCCCAGCGTTCATGGAGGGTGTGCTGCTTTGTAAGAGCTGACTGGATAGCCCAACCCTCTTCTTTCCTGTCTCCCTCCATCACTTGCCGCTCAAATCATCCCTCACTTCTTTCAGTGCCTAAAGCAGGCCCAGGGAGCCAGGAAAGGATTATTAGAGAAAGTGGCATCCAAGCTGTGAGCAGAAGGATGGGAAAGAAGATGGCTCTGCCCCAAGAAAGCAGAAAATCTGTCCCTGTTAACGCAGGTGCTCTTAAAGGCATGATTTCAATGCATCTTCCCCAGTTCATGAGCAAGACATTGGGAACATCGTCTTGCACACAGAGTTCAGACAGCCTGAGCCGCTGAGCACCCCACAGAAGGTCAGGCAGCTTCTGTGCTTATTGTGGCACCAGTCACTACTGCTCGCCTGCATGGTGCCTGTCCTGTTTTAACTCCCCAGGAAGAATTCACACAAAAGCCACAAACTGTCACCTCCTATCCGGTAAGAACCATCCACCAGATAAGCCAGACAAGATAAAAGGCCTCTGGACCACTGGACCCACCCTCCTGACCTCCTCCCGGCTGTGAGCAGCTGGTGCTCCACTGGGCACATTTATCCATCATCACACAGGGGTGGAATTGACTCTCCAGAGCCAGTCACCTGGTGGCTTTGCAGACAGCAGTCTCAGTACTGATCCTTGCTGCCAGGACCAGTGAGGTGGCCACTGTCAGTGTTGGCTTTAGTTGGAGGCTGACCCCCCTGGATTGCTAAAAGGGAGGCAAGGAGCAACACCCAGAAACAGCTGCTTCCAGCACCTGCCATGGTGGGTTCTCCCAGCATCCACATTTCCCCTCCACTGAAGCAGATGTTTTGTCTGGCTGCTGGCCAGTCTGGCATCACCTCGCCTGGCAGCAGGCTGTGGCTGGGAATGCCTGGGGAGGTTAGACTGACTCCTCATTTCCAATTCTTCATGCACAGACAAAAGAGAGCAGAACAGAAGCTCCCGCACAGTGGCGTGAGAGCTGTGACAAGGTGCAGAGAAGGTGTGTCCATGACGGGCAAGCCTACATTCCATCATCTGCACATGCATCTCTCTCTGATGATGATGATTCACAGGAAGGTTCCAGCTCATTGACTCACTCTGACATAGCCACTTCAGTAATCACTTTTAGCACTGAGACTCCGAGGCTGCTGGAGAATGCCTATTAGGGCAACATGTACACATACTAAAACACAAATACACAATATACACATGTACCTTTCCCAGCAAGGCCAGTCTCAAATGTACTGTGTAGAACTTGGCCTGAGTCTTGCCTGCTGCTAGCCAAGTACAGAACATGACTCTTGAATGGTAGGGCTACCTTTGTAGCTAAATTCCTACATGTGTGCCTAGCACATGGCTGCCACCTGGGTCACTTAGAAGGGCAGACGGAGATGAGACACACAGAATCACACCTTTCCTGTGCCTTCTCTTTGTGCATCCAGAGTTCATGTGGGAAGGGGAGATAACAGCTGTGGTACCATGCTAGTCCCTCTCTCCAGTGTAGCAACATCAGCAGCTTCTTGGAGTCCAGGAGATGGGTATACCCTGGTACACGTTCCCAGCTCCCTAAAGGGGTGAATTCGGTGACAGTTACTGGCAGTATATTTCTGAGTACTCCCAGGGAGAAAGCAGTTTGTTCTGGGACCCTCTTGGGCTTCCTCAAACTGCTGTCAAGAGTGGACCCATCATCTGCTTCCCACGCATACAGCCAGATCACCCACAGTTTTTACCTGGGGACCACTGTCAAATTCCAAGACAACCTCTGTGTAAACTGTATTCAAGACAGGCCATGTTCTGTGGCTTTTCCCTGAGGATATGTAAAGAAACATTACTCACCCCAGACCAACAGTGAACCAAGATTTTAAAAAGTCCATCTTACTGAACCAATGGATTTATCAAGGTTTCCTACAGAAGCAATTAACAGAACCTCAAAGTTCTCTGCATGACCAGACTAAGGTAGGGGGACTTCCTTCTTTGTTCCTTATCTCTTATAACATGTTTTGAGGTCTCAAAGTTTGCTTTCTTGTGTTGGGATCCAAGATTGTTCTTTGGTTAACAGCAGTATGGCATCTCTGATTGTACCACAGGTAGTTCCAATATGTATCCAACATGTACCTGAAACACACACACACACACACACACACACACACACACACACACACACACATCTCCGCTCTACCCAGACACTAGTAGGATCTGTTCTAAAAGCTCCTTAAGTTAGCCTCCTAGGCCAGTGGCTCAGCCCACTCCCTATTAACTCCCCATGGACAGAAAAAATTAGTAACCTTCTTTGGCTACTGCATTCTAGGTCAGACTTTTTAAAATGGAAGTCCATTTTCCTGTGAGCCTAATTTTATATACTCCATAAGAGCAACAACCCGTGCTTTTCCATTTGGGGAAGAAAACAAAACTATTTGTGGTATTTTTCTCACCATAGAAGAAAGAATCCCCACGGGGTTGGGCGTTTCGCAAACATCATTCCGTGGTTGTCAACTTTTTAGAGAGAAAACTCCACTGTAAGTCATTCTAATGAAAAGAGAACTCCTGGGGAGGCAGGGGCTTTTAGAGAACATTTAGCTGCTGTGTTCTCCTGACCCATCAGGCCCTGCCACTCACAGAGATTCCACAAGGAAAGGAAGGGGCACAGAGCCAAGGGTCTTCCCGCCCAGCCTCTCTTACTTTGTAACCTTGAGGTGTCACTTTCTGCTGGGCTTTGAGCATTCTCCTCATCCACATGAGCAAAAGAAAAGTCCCCAGCTGGGAAGATGTCTCAGCCAGTGAAATGCTTGTCATGCAAGCGTGAGATCCCCAGAACCCATGTGGAAGGCCTGTGCTGGCAGTGACTGCTTCTAATGCCAGTGCTGGGAGGCAGAGAGAAGAGAAGCTGGGAGTCCCCGGCAATCAATCCAGCCTAACAGGCAAGCTGCAGGTCCCAGTGAAAGATCCTTCTCAAAAACAAAGGCAATGGCAGCAGAGGAAGGACACCCAGGGTTGTCCTCTGGCCTCCATAGGCATACACACACATCTCGAGACACAAAATGAAAAGTCCCCACATGGACACCTCAGGAGATGTTCCATTACTTAGGAACAAGGAGGGCAGACACAGAGCAGTCATAAACTATCTTTTTGAAGGAATAGTTAAGTGAACAATGTTAAGTAAACAAAGGAGAGATACATTGTTAAATAACAAATGCAAGAAAGTGGCACGTCAACTTAAGAACAGTTGAGTCATGACAGAAAGAAATGGTGAGGTATTCTCTACTGTTAGTCCTCAGCTACATGAAACAACCCCCCCCCCCCGAAAGACCATAAGCAAGAGGGGGTGGGGATGCTGAGGAGCTCAGTGAAGAGACAGGACCAAGGCGGGCAGGAGATGAGAGCCCATCAGCTCAGCACTGTTGATGCTCCTGACTCAGCCTTGCCATGGCCTGTCTTCTATGATCCACACTGTAATGCAAGGCAGTCGATATTTTTACATTTTAGTTTTACACGTGGGAAAAGAGACTTGACTCTCCCAGTCCAAGTCTCACAGGTAGGAATGGAGAAGAAGCTGTCACCAAGAGCTCTCCACTGCACAGGTGGGCTCCTGGCAGCACCCTCCCCCCATACACACCTTACCCTGTCTGTTCCGTCTGCTCACACTTCTGCCCAAGGGACTTGTTGACACACCTTGAAATGTTAGCATACTGCAGAAGGAAGAAACTGTCCCCACAGACTCTTCCAAACACAACCAGGAGAGCAGCAAAGAGACACATGCTGTGCTTTCCAGGGGAGCCCGTGGTTGCAGACTCCAAAGCTTTGGGAATGAGCCAACATGGCAGCAGGAACTGGGAAAGCGATATCATGCTGTAGGAAAAGAGCGTTGACCACACTTCAGGCTGTTATTGCTTCCTCCATCAATCCTTTTGGAAGACCAGGGAAGGAGAGGAGTGCTTCATATCAGTTTAAGAACTGAATGAAACCTAGAGCCTGTGAAGAAGGCAAAAAAAAAAAAAAATGTGCCTAGTAATAGGCAACTTACACAGGCAAACCACCCTTCCCTAAAACTATGTAGGCACCACCAGGGAAAAGTACTAAGATGCTAATCCTAAAGACTAGGAATGCCTGTCAGGGAAGGATCTTGTCTAATATCACATGAGCCACATGGCTGAGCCACCCAAAGGACACACACTGCCACCTAGGGAAGCCATTGTAACTCAATCCTCCGCAGGACTCGTCCCTAAAGCCTGGCTGGAGTCTAAAAGTTCTTGGAGCCCAAGTTGAGAAGTGCTGGTCCAGATGCTGCACAGGGGTTTCTGTAAGGACTAAAAGAATCGTGGAGGTGAAAAGACTTTATAAATTGGAGAGTATGAATAGTTTCTGTAACCAACCACTGCCTTACCTTCCAGGGTAGACCTCCTATGGCTGCTTTCTACTGAGGCCCCCATCAAGGAACTGAATATTTCTCACCCATGGCATCTGTTATAGAGTGGTGTCCTCTTATGGGTGAAACAGCGGCCATCTTTGCTAGCTCGGCTGTACCTTGCTACAGTGCATCACAGACAAGCTCGTTGATAGTGCCATGCCATGATCGGAGTGGATGGGGAAGATCGTTGGAGCCTCATCTAAGTCCCCACCCTTCCTTCTGCCAGGTATCTGAATGCAGTTCTACACTAAGCCCGTCTGGTTTGTGGCCTTTGAATCTTGGAGAGGAGCTGGAACATATGGGCTCAGGAGGTTGACTGAGAAGGGTTATGGGAAAGCCTTCACCCCTGCTGAAGGATGAGCACTTTCTCCTGTCTGTGTCCCCAGCACCTGGATGGCAGACACATACCACAACTCCCAGATTTTCTTAGGTAGATCTGAGCTCAAGTCCTCAGACTTATGCAGCAGGCTCCTGGCTGACTGAGCCATCCATCTCCCCGCGCCTGGAGTCTAATTTCTGAAAGGGTGAAGAAAGGACCAATGAGGAAGGACTGCATTAGGGACAGGACATTCTAAAGGAGCAGTCAGCCCTCCTGTGGCCCCTGTTTCCCCTCTTGCATCTTTCCCTAGGGGGCCCTTTGCTACATTCATCCTGCAGGAAGACCAGCTCATCTCTCTCTATGTGGAGTTCCACACCGAATTTCTCACAGCATTAGCAGAGCACCCAGGCATCCCTCGTGGAATTACAGCCCTATTATGTACAATTGAGTGTGCATTACTCCTTATTTTCATGTTGTCAGCTTAGAAAGGCTATTTCTAAAGCACTGAAGTATGCAAGAGTTACTTAGGGGCAGAAAAATGCCTAACTGTGAGGGATCAGGATGAAAAATATGAGCCAAGAGAAGGTATAGTCTAACAACACATTCATATTCAACCAAGGTAATTAAACAGGATGAGAAGAGACAAGGGTTGCTTTGCTTCCATTTTTGCTGGCAAAACAAAAGCAACTTGGGATGTGGCTCTCCTGCAGGAAGCAGGCATGGCTGTGGTCCTGTCCTGAGAAACGCAAGAGATCTAACACCTGATCACATGTGAGGATGACTCTAACACTTTTTAAAGGACAACCCTAATACCATTAATCATTGAAGTATTTGGACACAATATTTAAGAATAAACTATGGATATAGGTAGGCAAATAAAAATTCCAAGATTCAAATTAGAATTCAAATCTCAGAGGCTTGGGAGATGGCTGAATAGGTAATGTGTCTGCTGCAGGCACATGAGGGTCTGAGATCATCTCAAACACCCATGTATAAAATCCAAGCATGGTGTCATGTGTCTGCAATGCTAACACTGGGAGATCCCCCAGTGCTCTCTGGCCAACCAGCCTAGACAATTACTGAGCTTCAGGCTCCATAAGACAGCTTGCCTCAAAAAGTAGGGTAGGGGCCTAGAAAGATAGTGTGGAGGTTTAAGAGCACTTGCTTTTCTTGCAGAGAAACTGTTTTGTTTCATAGTATCCACATAGTGACCCACAACTGTACGTAATTCAGTTATGGAGGATCCTAAGCCCTCTTCTGTCCTCTATGAGCACCAGGCACAAACGTAGTACACATGCATGTATGCAAGCCAAAAATCCAAATGCATACATACAATAAAAATAAATATTTTAAAAAATATTAAATGCACACACATACCAGCATATACACACATGACACTACCCAAAGGGTAACGGTCATTTGATGCTTGTCCCTTTCTCCTATTGGTTTATAGATTTCTACTTGGGGGAAAAACCTTTTTGAGCATTACTGGAATGGTAAGGCAGCTTTGGTGGACACTTAGTGGACTCTGCTAGTGAAGGCACAATGGGAGAAAGGACATTGGCTTTTGACTTGTCACGACTTCACTGAAAAGTCCTTCCACTGTGTCATTACAATGTTTAACCTTGGCACTAGTGACACTTTGACCCATGAGCCATGCAGTCCATTTCCATAGCTGTTGACTTGTAGGCTGTCCTTAGAGCTGTGTCTTCCTCACACAGAGGACTCACTTTGAGTTGCTGCTAAGAAATTCCTTAGGGGAGATTGCCAACCAAGTGTGATAGAGAACTGCCTGCAGCCCTGGGGTCCAGTGTGGTCCCCATGAGATACACAGCCCAGAGAGACGTTGCTGTGGTTTCCAGAATGGAATGAGATCCATTTTTTCCTTCTCTTTCCACTATCTGAAATTACTGCCTCCATAGAGTAGACCCACTCAGGTAGAGGGCAAACAGAGGCAGAAAGGAATTGTAACCTTGTATCTGACTTGCTGAACCAGATGTTACTCTGAGCATCATTGGTTAGGTCTCTAGAAACACATTTCCCATACTGGCTTGTCAATCACTCTGTTTGGCAGGCCACACTGGGTTCTAGGATCCTGCATAGAAGTACAACACAGCTGCTATTTGAGAAATTACATGCTGAGAACACATTCAGTAAAAGAAAAGATTCTCTGCCCTTCCCCCCACCCCAGTATTCCTGCCAAGGAGCTGTCTTAAAAGACATAAAGGAGTAGGGAAGAAAAAAATGAGAGAAAGAGGGTGTGCTGTATTGACACAAGTTTTCAAGTTTTCATCCAAATTACCTATTAATTGACCCGGAGTGGTCACAGCAAAGACTGTTTACTGTGGTCAGAACAGAATCTTCACCTGAGATTTGTGCAAATGAGTCCAGACCAAGCAAGGATTCATGGTGGAGGTGTCCATCAGCTGTCAGCCAAACACCCACTTTTACATCCTTTAATTAAATCAGCAAGCCATTCACACTGCCTCTAAATTACACAAAATGAGTATCTTTCCACTCCAGGCTTACATGCAGTCAGCGCTGCTACCCTCTGACTTGAGGAATGACAGAGAAAATGAAGTCAGGTCCATGGGGGATTTGATTCAACCAAAGGCCTGCCAGCAGAGACAAGAGACAAGGTTAATAAACAGGTCCTAGAAAGAGGACATCACTGCCGCTAGGTCTTGACTAGATGAATACAAGAAAAGAGGATTTAGGGTTTGATCATGGCTGCCCATATTTTTTAAAGAATGGACTCATACTTCATTTTCCACATGGCAAATGCATTCTCCTCAGTAACATATTAGTGAATGCATGAATTATTGAAAATCTGGGGCAAAAACACTCTGGATAATTGCTTTACTTTATCAATAGAGATGATACTTATGAGCAGACTAAGATGGGAGTCAACAGTGGAAGGAAGAGATGTTCTATATGGCATGGCAGTTGCTTACTGCAAATTCAAACTCCACCTCTTATTAACTACATCACTTCCAGCGAGTTCCCGCAGTATAATCTTCTCATCTACAAAATGAGTCGGCAGAGTAGGTACGGAATCTTCCCCCATGGGATCATAGAGAAGGCACAGTATATACAATGAGTGTGGATGGCAAAGGCTTCATAAATATTACCCGTTATTAAAACCCAACCACCACGGGGGCCTGGGAAAGCCTTCAGAGCACTGGGAATGGCTCTGATCTGTCATGAAGACAACCCAGAGTTTAAATGCCACTTCTCCCACTTCCTGCTCTGGGGCTCTGGACAAGTGAAAGTTTCTGAACTTTAGTTTCTCAAGTTGGTAAAATGATAAATGGTGGAAATGACATCATCCCAAAGAAGCATTTGTCTCAAGCGGGTGTGGGGGTGGGGGTGGGGGGGACGACACACACATAACCAAGCACAGCTTCCAACACTGGTGCCCTTTTCCTTTTCTCCTCCATCAGAGAATTGACAGGAACTGAGGCAGACTGTCTGCAGACCCATAGACAAAGGAAATAAGCACACACCACGAGAATTGTCTGCTGGTCACTCCTTCACGTCCAACGGAAGCACAACACAGAGAGAGCGGACAATGGGAGAATGGAGGATGCTTTGCCCTAGGAGAGACTTAGTCAGTCAGCCTCCTGGTGCATGCTTTGGTTGTCTTTTCATTTGTGGTGATTTCATATTATTGCCACAAGTAGTGGCAGAACATGATTATTATGATATTAGAACACTATGCTGCAGGAAAGTCATGTGTCCCAGTACTCTGCAGTCAAAGCAGAATTTGACGGTTTGAACATGAGAGTGTCCTGAAGTCCTGGTGCAAGAAGACCCTCTAGGAGACTAGGGCTTCAGGCTTGTATGTTGCATTTGGATCTTAGAGAGAGGAAATTCCTGGAGCCTGAGAACTTGGGAGCATGCGCACTGAAGACCCAGGACTTAACCAAACTCTACTTACCCTCTCCCACAGCAATCCCTCTCCTGGAAGTGATTTTAAAGACTACTTTCTTTTAAAACCCTCAGGGACTTAGCATTCCTGTATGCGGAGGTTGTCCAGGCTACTTTTCTCATCACCTTGACAAAATCCCTGACAGGAACTTAGGGGAGGAAAGATTTATTGTGGCTCATTATCCTGGAAGGTATCTATCCATGACTGTGGGAAGGCTGTAGAGTTCATGGCTCTAGGAATTCCTGGTGGCAGCTCCTCAGATGCCAGGCCAGGAGTCAGAGAGCCAGACAGTTTCAAACAGCTGGGCAATGGCCTTCAAAGGTCAGTCCCTATTGACCTACCCACTCCAGGCAGACTCCACTGCCTTAAAAGGCCACAGTCTATCCAGAGGGCAAACACTCAACATGTGAGCCTGCAGGGAATACTTAAGATTTCAAACCCTAACAAGGACCTTTATCAGACTTTCTCTATATTAATTACACCAGAAACACCAGATGTGCCCCTTCCCAGTTTAAAATGTGTAAAATTCACAAAGGTCCCCTTTCTTAACTTACCCATGGGAACGGGGGCTTTTCAACACCAGAATTAAAAGAAAGACATGCAGCAGCAGAGGGACATGGTTACATGTTTATCATGATCATCCACATCCCATGCAGCTCTCCCCCACAGAACCCCGATTTAGCATGCCTTATTCATACTACACACTCCATGGGAGACCGAGCAACTGAGTCACCAAGGCAGAAGAGATTTTACCAACTGAGAGGATAAGGAAATGGCTCAGATGACAAAATGCTTGGTGTATAAGCATGAAGACTTGAGTTTGGATGTCAGCATCCACATAAAAAACCAGCATGGCAGCATGTAATAAACCCCAGTGCTGTGGAGTAGAGACAGGAAGAGCCTAGGAGCTTACTGACCAGCCAGCCTAGCTGAAATGGTGAGCTCCATTAATAATAATAATCTGATGTCAACCTTTAGCCACCACATGCACACAATCAACACAATCTCTCTCTCTCTCTCTCTCTCTCTCTCTCTCTCTCTCTCTCTCTCTCTCTCTCTCCCTCTCTCTCTCTCAGATAGAAACAGAAATAAATTATGGAGGGGACTGTGGGCTCCTGGTCCTGCATCTCTGGGGAGTCCTGTACAGTGAATCAAACACACCTGTCAGTCTCCTTGAGTGGGGCCAATAGTGTGTTTCCAGAGGCTGGCCTCCAGGTTTCTATCTGAGAACATGGAGGGCATGAGGAGGGAAGCTGGTTGGTGGAGATTCTTGAGATTGTTCATGGGTCCTCCAAGGATGAGAAAATGTGTATCATCTGTGTGGGAGACAGAGACAGGCATAGAGGTGAAGTCTGTCTGATGGTCTACATCTTTCCAGCATAGTGGGGAGCAGCTAATGGTGCAGGGGTGACAGCCAGAGGCAGGACTATGCCAGCACAGAGCATGTGAGGGAAGTCCACTGAGGACTGTCCATCAGGACCCAATGACAGCTGAAAGGCAGAACTGATGCAGAGCAGAGGAGCCGGCACCCCTGGCTGATGCCTTGTGGGCTTCCCCTGTGTGTTTTCATGGACAAAATGACCTTTTTAGGGAGCTTGGCATTTGAAAAGCTGATCTAAACACCTTCCTGGGATGGGGCCCTTTTGGACTGTCAACACCTGGAATAGAAAAACAGGAAGCTTAGGAAAAGCAACTGACATTTTTTAGAATTTATTGTCAAACATTCAGTGAACTGCTTTACTCAAAATCTCCCTTGATTCTCCCAACAGTAAACCTGAGACACATAAATAAATAAAAGCAAAAAGATGGTATAGCTTGGGCCAGGTGGGGTCCGTATTCAGAGGGACACAGTAAGGAAGACAAGTCTGGGTGAAGCCAATGGTCACAGCTGCACACTCACTTGGAAAAGCATATTTCCCTGAATGCTCTGAGATATGGAGATGCTGTAGGAGGTCCAGAGAACTCTCTCGAAAGATCAGCCTCCTTAGACTTAGAGGTCTCAAAATTCTGAGTTAAATTCTCCGCGTTTCTCTGAGAAGAAGAGCTGTGGAAACCCAGCTTCAGACTGAAGTCCATCTTGTATTATGGTGGTCCTCCCAAGGTCTCACAGATGGGGGGAAACACAGTGGCATGCCGCCTGTGTGATGTGAGACACTGAGGAGAAAAACAGCCTCTGGCTGTTCTTGCTCCTCAGGTGCATTGGTTGATTCTCTCATTGCTATGACAAAATAGGCACCATAAGCAACTCAAGGAACAGTGTTTCGACTTAGTTATTGGGGATGCAACCCATTGTGGCAGGGAAGATGTGGCAGCAGGTTCAGCATGGCTGGTCACTTTGCATTTACAGTTGGGAAGCAAAGAGGGATGAATTCTTTTTTTAAAAAATGTTATTATATTTGTGTTTTAATTTTACATATCAGCCATGGGTTCCCGTGTCCTCCCCCCTCCTGCCCCCACCTTCACCCCAGCCCCTCCCCTCCATTCCCATGTCCTCCAGGGCCAAGACTCCCCTGGGGATTCATTTAAACCTGGTGGATTCAGTATAGGCAGATCCAGTTCCTTCCTTCCAGGCTGAGCAAAGCGTCCCTGTGTAAGCCCAAGGTTCCAAACAGCCAGATCATGTGCTAAGGACAGGTCCTGGTCCCACAGCCTGGATGCCTCCCAAACAGTTCAAGCTATTCAATTGTCTCACTTATCCAGTGGGCCTGTTCCAGCTGGGGGCTCCACAGCCTTTGGTTCATAATTCATGCGCTTCCATTCGTTTGGCTATTTGTCCCTGTACTTTTTGAGGGATTAATTCTTGCATCCAGCTCACTTTCTCCTTTCTACTCAGCCCAAGACCCTAGCCCATAGAATGGCACTGCCCACGTTAGGATGCTGACTTCTTCTCTCAATCAACAAATTAATAATTAACCATCATACCAGGGAATGAAGGAGGGGCATGTAAGTTGGTAAGACGGGTAGAGTAAGGCTGTGTGCAAGTTCTAGATGGATATTCAATAACAAAACCCCACATTACAAAAAAAAAAATCTATGCAGGGTGGCATATACTTGTAATCCAGTGTCTGGGGAGGCAGAGACAGCCGAAACTCTGATGCTTGCAGAACAACAGAACAACCTGTCTGACCTATTTAAGGATTCCCAGGCCAGTGAGACACTCCACCTCAATATCACAAAGGTAGCCAGGTTTGATGACCCACACTTCTAATCCCAGCATTCATGGATTAGATACAAGTGGTTGTCTATGAGTTCAAGGATAGCCTGGTCCACACAGTGAGTTCCAGGTCAGCCAGGGCTACATAGTGAGACTGTCTTTAGATGTAAAATAGATGGACAATGCCTGAAAATGGTACAAGGTTGGCCTCTTGCCTAAATAGTCACATATACACACATGCACCTGCAGACACACGAACACACATATGCACATACACACAAAGAAATGCATAGTTTGTACTGTGCACAGTAAGCAGTGCAGCTGCTTGATAAACAGGTTTGTCTTGTGCCCTGGATCTCACTCATTTCTCCCCAGCTTTGGTTAACACCCCAGCCATCGACAGCACAATCCCCACTACGGCTGAGCTCTTCCCTCCCCTGAACTCACTCCCCTGAGAACACTGGCCAAGCTTTGCAGCAAGAGAACATGCAGAAGATGTCAGTTGTTTCGGCCAGGCTTAAAAAAAAAAAAAAAAAAGCGTGGCTGCTCTGTAAAAGCTCCCAAACAAATGAATTCCATTCAGCTAGGGCCCTGCCAGAGTGTGATGGCACAATTACCTTGCATTCTCTGGAGAGGTATGCATCTAATCAATAGAATCAATCTATCAGAACCAATGACAAAGGAAAAGCAAACTGAGGTCTGCAACAGGGTGGAAAGCAATGTGCCTTGGTTTATTAAGTGATGGAGGGAAGACTGTTTGTGGAACTCACAAAAGGTCGTGTTCTATGGCTGGAGAAAAAGAGACAGCACACTCTATTCTTGCAAGAATTTGTATGCAATTGCAAAGATTTGTTGCATCCACAAAGCTCCAGTCTACAAAAGTACACAGTACTTAGCATGAGGCCAAAAATCACCAGAAGAAAAATGTCACATGTGACTGTATATCTGTAGCTGATTAATCTAGTGGTGAAGGTTATTAACTCAGCTGTGTGTAAAACTGCATTATTTATACACATTGATGGCATCTGTCATTATGAGATCTAAAGAAGGACTCCGAAGATCTGGGTCCAAATTCAAAAGCATGATTCTTACCAAACATCTATGGTCCATAATTGTAACTGCACAATACCTGGGATCCGAGGCAGGCATGGTAGGAGCTAGTACTTCTTATCCCAACACTCAAGAGGTAAAGGCAAAAGGCTCAGGAGTTCAAGGACATTTTCGGCTACAGAGCAAATTCAAGACCGACTTCCGTTACCTGAGATCATCTATCTCAAAAACAAAACAACTAAACAAAATTCAGATCAGGCACCTGAAAATCAAAGGTTGAATGTGAATATAAAATAATGTTCTTAAATGTCATGAGATGAGATGAAGTTTTTTTTTTTTTTTTTTTTTTAATTTGTTTGTTTGTTTGATTGTTTTTTTAAGTTACCCTCAACGGTGGCAAAACATGATTTGGTTCTTCTTATTGGAGCAACAAAAAGCAGACTCCTCTGTATTGACTTTGAGAGAATAATCTATCAGCTATTTGCTTGTAGCTATCAAAACTGCATCTCCCTTGCCACCCACCAGCCTTCTTGCTGTTGTTTACCAAGGTTAAATCCAAGGGCCAGCCACACCATTGCTCATTCTGTCGGGCCATCAGTTTCCACCATATTGATCTCACTGGGCTAATTATCAGAATCGGTGTACAGAGACAGGTAGGTACTCTCTAGGCAAATGTGCTCGTCTTATTTACAGCCTGAAATTTCAAGAGGAGAACCTCAGAGCACGTTTGACAAACACCAGTGCACGTTAATGTAAATCAAAAGAGCCCAGGGTTCTTTTCACCCCATGAGCAGTTTTATGGGCATGTTCTGAAATAGCTGGTCTTCTTGGCTTCTACTAGGCAAATTGCATGGGCTGGAAGTCAGCATTTAAGAGGTCAAATCCAGGGCAAGCCATTCATAACCTGATAGGCTCCACAGGGAAAGTGGCCTACAAGGGCACAGCAGGGGTCTCAAGGTCACAGCAAGTGGATGGGATGGAGAGTCAATGTAGCAATGATATAAAGACTTAGCGCTAAGGTGGCTCAGGCTGTCTTCCAGGTGCGATGTATCCCTACCATCATTCTTGGCACTGAAGGCTGCTTGAGATGGAGGAGTTGAGTGGCCTCCTCTATTCCTGTGCTGGTTGGCTTTAACTGTCAACTTCTCAGTCTAGATTCACCTAGGAAAGGAATCTCAGGAGGGACTTTCTGTGGGCATGTCAGGAAGGGGTGCATGATGATGATGATGATGATGATGATGATGAACAACTGAGGTGGGAGGATTTGCCCATTGTAGACAGGGCCGTTCCCTGGGTATGATCCTGAACTGAATGGAAGTGAGAGAGTATGAGCTTGCTTTCTTTTGCTGTGATAGATGTTGTAGGGAGTAGAGGAAGTCCTGAGTGAATGTATAAAAGCAGACAAAGTCCTGAGTGATTGTGTATTGTTGACATGGGCATGTGAAAACCGATCCCCAGAACAATGGGAAATTGGGAAAGCCCTGCCAGGCTCTCCCCAACCCCTCTCCCCGATCTGTGAGTTTTAGGGGGATGGCGAAGCCTTCCTCTGGTCTGAGTACAAATGTTGACAGTATGTACAAGCATGAGTGTTGATTGATCTGTGTGGGCAAAGACTAGCAACTGCCGCTTCCTCCTCCCAGATGGTTACAATATGAGATTGTTAGACTGTAGGGTCCTCCTACCAAGACTAGTTAATTCCTCTTCCTGTGCTGTACATAACAAATGCATTGAGGTTCCCTGTGTGGCCCTCCATGAGGGTGTGCACAGCCTGCCTGACCCTGATTTTTCTGGAAGTGTGTCTATGCCCTTTTCTTCCTTCCCTGGCACCCCAGGATCAAGCCATGCTTGGTGTGGGTACAAGCGCCAAAGCTACTTGGGGGAGGCAAGGGTTTATTTGGCTTACACATCCTATCACAGTCCCTCAAACAGGGAAGTCAGGGCAGGAGTAGAAGTTGGGAACTTGAGGCAGAACCTGAAGCAGAGGCCACAGAAGAATGCTGCTTACTAACTTGTTCTCTATGGCTTCCTCAAGTCACTTTATTATACCCTTTAGGACTGTCTTCGCAGGGGAGGCATCACATACAATGGGCTGGGCCCTTCCTCATCAATCATTAATCAAGAAACTGCCCCCACAGGCTTGCCCCCAGACAGGGCAATCTGATGTAGGCATTTTCACAATTGAGCTTCTCTCTTCCAAGATGACTCTAGCTTGAGTCACATTGACAAACCCCCTAACACAGAGAGAATGAGATGAATATAATCATGCATATATGAATACACTGCTCTCTACTCTTGACTGTGAACTTGACTAGATGCTCCCCCTACCTTCTTTCTACCCCCCTATCTATTCCTTAGAAAGGGCAAGGCTCCCTTGGGAGTCAACTAAGCATGGCATGTCAAGTTTAGGCAGGATCAAGCTCCTCCCCCTGCATCAAGGCTGATCAAGGCATCCCACTACAGGGAATAGGTTCCAAAAAGCCAGCTCATGCACCAGGGACAAATCCTAGTCCCACTGCTATAGGGGCCCCACAAACAGACCAAGCTACATATCTGTCACCCACAAGCAGAGGACCTAGGTTGGTCCCATGCAGGCTCCCTAGCTGTTGGTCTAGAGTCCCTGAGCTCCCAGGAGCTCGAGTCAGCTGTCTCTGTGGGTTTCCCTGTCATAATCTTGACTCCCCCATGTTTATATAATACCTCCTCCCTCTCTTCAATTGGACTCCCAGAGCTCAGCCCAGTACTTGGCTGTGGATCTCTGCATCTGTTCCCATCAGTTACTGGAGGAAGGTTCTATGATAACAATTAGGATAGTCATCAATCTGATGTCAGGAGAAGGCCAGTTCAGGCACCCTCTCCACTAGTACTAGGAGTCTTAGCTGGGGTCACCCTTGTAGATTCCTGGGAGCTTCCCTAGCACCAGGTTTCTTCCTAACCCCATAATGCCTCCCTCTATCAAGGTATCTCTTTTGTTGCTCTCCCTCTTTGTCCCTCCCCCAACTCAGCCATCCCATTAGGGTAGTTTATCACAGCAACGATGAGAAAAATAAACAACACTCTCTAGAGTCTGGAGACAGTTGCTTTGACATCAGTGGGCACCACAGAAAAGCTGGAACTGTAGATACAACTTACAGAATGGCAAATTCCAGACAGAGCCACGAGGCATGAGGGAGTGAGGGAAAAGATGAAGAGGACTGATGAGTGGGGATGTATTTGTGCACGTTTCCATTCATGGGTCACAGGTTTGGAAAGTCTAAGGCTTCTGCTTATTCTCAGAGTAAATTGAACCAGACATTCAGTGAGTGTCCTTCTGCTGGAAGGAGGCTGAAGATGGTCCAGCTAATGGCAGGCAGGTAAGAATTCCATTCAGCCGTACATCTCTCTATTCACCAAGGAGGGACACTGGGGCACACCAAGCTGAGGATGTACCCAATAACATAAACTAAACTAAAATGCCACCCTGCACTCCAGTTGGTCACCATGCTTCCTCAGGGAGAGCTTGAGTGTGTGTACATTTGGTCAATATCCTTCAGAAAAGCTGAATAGATTTTTTTCTCCACCTTCATTAGACATGATTTCTAGGCCCTGAAAAGTCATGAGGAATTTGCACTTAATTAGACAGTGTCTATAGCCACGAAGTGCCTGCTCCTGTCAGGTAACACTGCTGGCTTGTGTTTCCCTTCCCAAATCCATCAGAGGTATTCAACAATACTTAGTGGAGGAAGTATCTCTTCCTCAGTAGCCCAGGCTCGCCAGTAGGGGGTGTCCTGCAGCAAGACAGACAGCTACCAAAAAGAAAGGAAACCATTAAAAACTGATTCTGTTCTGAGATCTGTTTCAAAGAGGGCACAAGTGAAACTGGTACTATAAGCATCCTGGATTCAAACAAGACACAGAACGCGCGCCCGCGCGCGCGCACACACACACACACACACACACACACACACACACACGCATGCACGCACTCACATACACACATGCACACTCACACATACACACACGCGCACGCGCATGCACGCACATGCACATGCATGCACACACGCGCGCACACACACGCACACGCACACACGCACACACATGCATGTGCGCGCACACACTCACACATGCACACATACATGAATACATATGTGCTCACACATGCACACTTGTGCATGCGCACACACGTGCACAAACACACACGCACACACAAACACACTCACACATGCACACACGCATTCACGTGCACACACGCATTCATGTGCACACACACATGAATACATATGTGCTCACACATGTACACATACAACACACATACACACACATAATTTTCCTCTACATGAAGACTCTCCTCTCCCACCTCAGTAAGGAGAACATGTCGTCTTGCTGCCCTTACCTCTTCACATCACCTTCTGGATAAACACAGATCCATCCCTCCAGTGTCTTTCTGGATGATGCTTCCAATCTCAGTGGATAGGAACCTTAATTCCTCCCCTCTCTCGGCGCATGTCCTTGACTGTACAAAACTCTTCGATTTCCCCAATCCTCAATTCCAACCACAAAGATTGGCTCCTCTTGGCCACCTTTAACTCTGTTTGATTCTTGCCTCTTCTTCTTTCTTACATTTAAAAAACAAAACAAAACAAAACAAAAAACAAAACACAGTCTCAGGTAACTCAGGCTAGCCTCAAACTCGCTTTGTAGGCAGAGATGACCTTGAACTCCTGATTCTTTTGCTTCTGACTCTTCAGTGCTGTGATTGTAGACAAGCATTACATTTCTCCATTTCATGCAGTACTGGGGATGGAACCCAGGGTGCTGGGTATGCTAGGTGAGCATTCTACAAACTGAGAGACACAATCAGCCCCTCTCCCACCTTCCTTTTGATTCTGGAAATGTAGTCAGGGTCTCTGAAGGTAGTGAGGATGGAGCTGAGGGTGCTGGCTGGGGGTGGGGTGGTCACTTAGTGACTATCTCCTGCTTTATCAGCAGCCCGAAACTCAGGGTGGGACACCCTTCTTCCTACTGTGGCTGGTCCATATACAGCCAAGATAAACCATTCCTTCATTAAATTGTTCCTGCCAGCTAAGATGCAAAGGCCCTCAACCATGAAAAGAGTCAAAGGGGCCCCGTGGAAGATAGGAGAGTTCTTCTGGGTATACAGGGTGGCTTTCTGTCTTCCCGAGCATTCATAAGTACTATTTGGCAAAGATTCAGAAGCAAGCCCAGTTCTGGGGGCTGCAGACATAGATGTGGTAGGTATGACCTGTCTAACAGATGGCTCATGTTTAAAAATAGAAAGATTACCCAGAAACCCCAAGAGCAGTCAGGAGAAGACACGGGGGATGGGTGGCATCACCTACCTGAGGGGCAGCCTTGGAGGAAAGGCCTTGTTATCCTCAATCTCTGAGACATGGAGAAGAGGAAGAAAAGGGCAGAGAGAGACAGAGGCAAAAGGAGAGAAGAGGGAGAGGGAGGAGGGAGGAGTGTTCCAGCCACAGGACAGGGGAGCAGTCCCTAACTGCAGGTGCTCTTTAAACACCACCTCTGCTCTGAACCACGTGGTTCCTCCCCTGACACTGTCCTCCCATGATGCTGAGGGCTCCATTATCGCTTAATCACAGCCAAGCCCCAGGCTAAGCCAACTCTAACAGTGAAAGAAAACATTGGTTAGCCAGGCCATGGTGATTGCTTGTGTACCTCCCTGTGTTCCCAATGAGTCAACTACAGCAGCAGAAGCTGTCAGGTGGAGGTGCCGGGACACACCAAAGTGGGAGCTGTGTCACAGGAAACTGCCAGAGCAGGTACACCAGTGAGAAATGGAATGGAGGCGGCAAGGTCGGTAAGAAATAATGAGGCTGAGGAGACAGCTCCGTTGGTAAAATGTCTGCCACACAGCCATGGGGTCCCGAGCCTGAGCTCCAGCACCCATATCAAAAGCTAGGCACAGTAGTTTGTCTCTGTATTCTCCATCCGCTGAGGTGACAGAGACAGACAGGGAGGATCCTGGAGGCTTGCCAGGCATCCAACCTAGCAAGTTCCAAAAAAAAGGAAAAGACTGTCTCAAAAACAAAAAACTAGAAAGTGACCAACAAAAGATACCTGGTGTCTACCTCTGGTCTCCATGTGCACATGCTCTACCACATATACACACATGTATGTTCACACACACACACACACACACACACAGGCACACACAAAGAGCTGCTAAGAGGTCAAGAATGTTCTAAAGAACATCAGCCACCTTTGACAGAAGGATGAAAGACACTGGGATGAAAAAAAGCTGGAAGAATATTCTACATTTAGTAATCAATACATTTAAGGGCACAACATAGGATATGTGGTGAACCATGACAGTGTGTGGGATGCAAACAGGAAGCAGCGTTTTTAAGTATAGGAATCAATTGCTTGCAAGATCCGGCCATGGGCTGTGGCCACAGGCAGGAATGCAATCAATTTCAATATTAAAGCTGAATGAGCTAAATAATACATGTTCCAAACAACCTACCGTCAGTCGCCAAATCTAGGAAATCCCACTGTTACAGTGAACTGGCATGAAATAGCATCAGGTGACGGGGTGATTGGGGATTCCTTGGCCAGCAGAATGTCCTATATTTCTTAGCAGTACTTCCACAGATTGCAACCCTAATTAATTAATTTGGGATCTATTTCACTGAATCACTTGTCTAAATTAATGAGATTTTCTTGCGGTGCGTCAGAGTATCATCTTCCTGCTTCTCCCTCATTTCCTGGTTGCCCAGAGCCAAAAGGGCTTCCATCCAGAAAAATAAAATATAGTCCGTGCTTTCGGAATGCTCAATCCATCCCTCCAAAGTGTAGAATCAGGATGTATGCTGTTTGTTGTTAGAGTATCTTTACTGAACCTGCTCCACCCCTTCCGTGCCAGCTCCTCAGACGATCAGTCACCCCCTGCACCCGACTCACTCACATTCACACCAGAGAGTTCTATGGAAGTGCACACAGCCATTTCTCTCGGTTAGGAGGCCCTTCATCTGGAGCAAGGCCCACACTCATCTGTGGGTTTTCAAAGGCTCCAGAGCCTGCTTCCCTCCCGCCTGTTTGTATGGCCTCTTCACCTAAGCTTCCCTTTGGGGTGAACACTCCAGAACCTTCTACAGTGTCTTACTGCTCTGCAGACTCCCTCTTCTGCCCTACCTACTCTGGGCCTTCTGCACTGAGCACCCTTACACACAGACACACACACACACACACACACACACACACACACACACACACACACACCCCTATGACTCTTCCTTTTTCTTTCCACGTACAACTGTGGCTGAATCACCTGTTTGTCACAGTGGTACCAAGTGGCACTATTCCATTAGTTTCTGGGTGCTTGCTTTTCCTGACACCCTCTGTTATGGGTACATTCTGGAGACCTGGGACTCTGTGTGTGTGTGTGTGTGTGTGTGTGTGTGTGTGTGTGTGTACCCATATATGTGCATGCACCCATATATACATGTGCGCACATATGTGTTCATGCCCACTTGGAGGCCAGAGGTCAAACTCAACTGTAATGCCAGGTGCTATCCTTCTTGGTTCTGGAGATAAGCTCTACCATAAGCCTAGAGTTTGCCAAATAGGCTCAGCTAGCCGGCCAGCAAGTCCCAAGGATCCATCTATTACAGCCTCCTCAGCTCTGGGGTAGCAAGCACCCATCAACCACTATCCCTGCCCATTTTACTTTATTTTAGTTAATCCATTTGTTTTTGTGGTCCTGATACAACAACGGGTTAGAAAATGTCTGCTGGGGCTGGAGAGATGGCTCCATGGTTAAGAGCACTTGCTGCTCTTGCAGAGGACCTGGGTTCCAATCCCATCACCCACATGGCAGCTCACTGTGGTCTGTTATTCAATTCTATGAGTTGGATTTCCTCCTCCAATTTCCATGGGTGCTCAGTGCACACACATGGTACACTTATATACAAACAGGTAGATGCTTGGACACACACAATAAAAATAATTGTTTTTAAATATGGCAAATGAATGAGTAGCCAAGTGAGGCTCTGTATCCTGGAACTTGAGCCAGACCACCCATGAGACAAAGCCAGCAAGGTTTTCCTTCTGGAGCCTCACAGGGTCCTGGGCAGCTGCCATCCAACCGTGTTCTCAGAAGCCCAAGTCTATGGCTTTGGCAGACAGTGGGGTGGGAGCTGACCAGAAAACCCTTTCTATACATCTCAGACCATGATCTCCCTAACACATCTCACCCCATCATTGTATGTAAGGCCCAACAACCTCTCTCAGACTCCGTGTGGGCCTCCTATGGAGGGAGGAGGAGGCTGACCGCAACAGAGTGTGCTGAGCAGGTGCAGTTGAGGCGGACGAAACTGCAGAGTGCAAAGACAGAGGCAGCACAATTTGTTGATGATCATTTACAGGGTGATGCAGAGAGCAGAGCTTCCCCTAGATGCCGGGAGGGTGGTACTTCCTTGTCTCTCAATGGGTCAACAGGATATGACAGCGCAAACCTAGCTGGACCCAGGACTCCAGGGGGAAGCTGGCTCCCCCAGTCTTGTACTGTGTTTCTAGAGACACAGCCCATGGCCTTGCCAGAGGTGACCAGATGATGGAGTGTCTAGATAGCTACACACTCCAGGAGCAATGTGTCCTGGTTGGGAACACCAGTGTGTGGACGCTGGTTCTATCCTAGAAAGCGAGTTTTCGTCAGCAAGATGTTGGGGGTATATTTCTATCCATTCAGAGCCCATATTCTTTGCTTTCTATAAGCCCATTAAAATGTCGGTAAAGAGAAAGAGCAAAAGACACAAGCTTAAAAGGGCACAGAGGACCCAAGTGCAGACAGTGTCTGGAGGGGCAGGAATAGAAGCTGCGGAGTTGGGAAGCCTCGGCGGCTACAGCTGTCCAGGGTTCCGGTGCCTGGGAAGGGCTCGGGCCCTGGAGACGACACAGTCAAGAAGCAAGAAGGGCTAGAGATAGGCAATGGGTTAGGAATGAGTGGAAAGAACAAAAACAAAGACCCCCTAGGCTCTCCCTCCTGTCCCGGCTACATGAGGAGTTGGTAAACCCTACACTCAGTGGAGGACTAGCCATGCTAGAGATTAGAGGGAAAGACCCCGCGTTCAGGTCACCAGCCACATAGCATGAAGGGAACCATACCCAAACTCGAGAATCCCAAGACCGTCAGTCTGCTTGCAGAGTGAGGAGGGCTCTGTCAGCTCTGCTCTCTGACCGTAGGGACAACACTGCAGATGGAAGACTTGTCTACCCAAGGAACAGCATAAAAGCACATAGCAGCCCCTAACACACACACACACACTCTCACACACACTCACACACACTCCCAAACTCCCTGAGAACTACCCACCTGCTTGTTTTGCCTGACCTATACAACACATCATGTGAAGAACCCTTTCTGTTAGTGAAAATCTACTGTGTGGAGAAAGGAGGGAAGGAAGGCAGACAGGAAAGGAGGAGGAACTCTGGGAATACTGTAGCAAGTGACCCCAAATCCGGTGACCTAAACAAAAGCAAGGCTCTTGCTCACTGCTGGGGAGTTCTAAACCAGGTTGGCGACAGGGCCAGGCACCTGGCACAGTCCCAGAGGAAGATCTAACCCCCAGCTCTGCTGGCCTCCTGTGGCTCTGATTTCTTAACACCAGTCTTTGCTTGTGTCTTCAAGGGGCTCTTTCTTTCTGAAAGCCATGGTCATCTCCTCCTGAAATCCATGGCTTCATCTCTACCAGACCCATCTCCCATCCAGAAACAGACCCTACAGTTAGGATTCTGACACATCTTTATGGCCAGCACCGTTCAACTCACTGCAGAAGTTCAGGTTTGCTGTGATGAAGCACTCTAAACATTGTCAATGTGGGGATGAAAGGGTTTATTTGGCTTATACTTCCAGATCATAGTCCATCACCGAGAGAAGTGATGGCTTTGACTCAAGCAGGAACTATGGAGGAATGATGCCCATTGGTTTGTTCATGGGCTCATATTCAGTTGCCTTCCTTATACATCTCAAGCTCACTTGCCTAGGGATGGCACCACCCACTGTTGCCTGGACCCTCCTATATCAATTGGCCATCAAGAAGATGTCCTATAGACATGCCCATAGGCCAATCTGATGGAGACAATTTCTCAGCTGAGGGCCCCTCTTCCCAAGTGACTTTAGTTGGTGTCAAGTAGGCAACCAAGTTTAGCCATCACAATGAAAAAGGAAGAAAAAAATAATGGAGTAAATTAAAAAAAAATGATTGGAGGAAAGGAGAAATCTTTTTGAAAATACAGAAAA
Organism: Onychomys torridus; assembly: GCF_903995425.1. Taxonomy (NCBI): domain Eukaryota; kingdom Metazoa; phylum Chordata; class Mammalia; order Rodentia; family Cricetidae; genus Onychomys; species Onychomys torridus. Next base: position 49,710,511 of record NC_050463.1, on the reverse strand, counting down.
GGCCATCAACTCCTCTGTTAAATGAGAATGGGCTAGGCAGATGCTGCATCCATTATCCAGATTGACGTGCTGTGCATGGGTCATAGTGACCTTCTCTGCCTGGTTGCTGTGGTTACCCCTCCTCCAGGATAGACTCCGTCCCTCTGGAACATAAAGCTGAAACAAACCCTTTCTCTTCTACGTTGCTCTGTGTGTGGATAGTTTATCACAACCTTTCCGTTTAACCTAACACCTTATTAGGCAAACATGTTACAATGCATTGCTAAGCTTAGCCTGTCTCCACCTTCCACCAACACCCCAGAACATTCTGAGAGATCACCTGCCATCTCTGGAAACTCTTCTGCTGTACTGCAGCTGCCTTTGTGATGCCCTGCCAATACACTTACCGGGAGCGTTGCCTCCTCCAGGACCTTCTTTGCATTTAGGCTGTCAAACTGCACATAACTTCTCTCAGCAAGACAAGCATCCAGGTAACCTGATCCTGTGTGCTTAGCCATGCTCCCATATTTGGCTCAGAACTGACATATTATCTTATCCTCTAAACCAGAGTTGTTATTTTCTACAGAGAAGCCAAAAGGTGGGAGCAACTCAAGTGTTCATTTAAAAAAAAAACACGGATAATGGAGGTGTGGTGTGTTCACATGACAGAAGCAAATTCTGACACTGGCTGCAACATGGTTGAATCTTGAGGCTCTGCACTGAGTGAAATAAGCTAGGCACAGAGAGGTCGATACTGTGTGATTCCACTTCTATTAGGCGTCCGATCACATGTACAAAGTAGAGTCATGGTGGCCAAGAGCTGGGGCAGAAGGCAGAGGGAGATGTTTAATGAGCATAGTTTTAGCTTTGCAAACTGACAGGAACGTGGACCAGCAACATGAGTATCAGAAACAAATGAGTAAAATAGTAAAAAGCTATATGCATCTTGCTGCTCATGAAATTAAAATAAAAATAAAAAAGGAAAGAAGTGAGGGGAGAATAAAAGAATAAAATCAAACTTTTAATGTTAGAAATATAATAAGTGTCCTTAAAATGAACCAGAAACAAGTACCTGTCTTAAATCTTTTGTTAGAACCCTGTGAAGCTCAGAATGGAGCCCTAGTGTATATCTCCAAGGCCTATCTTATTAGGGACATAGAATATCACAACTCACCTGGGCTGTACCACACTGCCCAGAAAAGAGGTACTGGAAAATTAGTAATGTCACATTTCCAGAATAGATGAAGCCAGTTGGCAGTTCAGATATGGTAGGAGACTGAACCCAAGCCAAGAGAAAAGTTCCAGAGAGGCCCTACTTTAGTGGACTGTAAACATCTCTTTGCTGTTTTCTCCCTCATAAGCTGGGGCTGGTGCATGGCTCCTGTTGTAGTGTGGAAACAATAATGTACTGGCTGGTTTTGTGTGTCAACTTGACACAAGCTAGAGTCATCAGAGAGGAAGGAGCCTCAGATGAGGAAATAGCTCCTTGAGTCTAGCTGCAAGGCTTTTTCTCAATTCAAGATCAATGGTGGAGGGCCCAGCCCATGGTGGTTCTGGGTTCTATAAGAAAGCAGGTTGAGCAAACCATGTGAAGCAAGCCAGTAAACAGCACCCACCCATGGCCTCTGCATTAGTTCCTGCCTTGTTTGAGTTCCTGTCCTGAATCCAGTAAGTGTAAGCCAAATAACCCTTTCCTCCCCAACTTGCTTTTGGTTATTGCGTTTCATCATAGCAATAGAAACCTTAAGACAAATGGCCTTGGGATGCAGTGAGAAGAATCACCAAACTCCAGAGACTCCAAATGGATGTGGGAAGCATGGCATCCCACCACTGGCAATGCCCATCAGGAAGCAACATTTACAGAACCAGCAGGAAATGAGTGAGGGAACTCAAGCCCTTCACTGGGGCCAGCACTGACTTTTGACTTCTGTGTGGTTTGGAAGGGCTGGGGATTTGCTGGGAACAGTAGTGAGGAAAGGTAGGAATCTGAGATTAGAAAACTGCCCTTCGGGAATTAAATGTTTACATTCATTCTCTCCAAAATTATATTCTTGACTTTTCCACAAGTGCAGGAAAATTACAGGCTGACAACACATACTGTGTGCATGATGGATTCTGTCTGCCTGGAGGGAGCCAAATGCAAAACAAATTCCTGACAGCAACAGCAGCACACACCTACACAGCAGCCAGGGCACACTTTAACCTTTGTGAATTAATAGCTGTTCTCTATAAACAAACATCTTAGATGAGAAAAGACCATCCCTTTGCTAACAGTTTCCAGAACCCACTTAGAGGGCAGAGACTTGAAAAATAAAGCTAGCCAACATGCCTTAATTTCATTTTTTTAGACTTTTTTTTTAATTTTTATGTGTGTGAATGGTTTTGCCTGAATGTATGAATGTAAATCCTGTGTGTACCAGGAGCTCACAGGGGTCAGAAGATGGCATCAGATTCCCTCGGGCTGGAGTTATGGACAGTTTTGAGATGCCACATGAGTGCTAGGAACTGGACTCAGGTCCTGTGCAAGAGCAGGAAATGCTCTTAGTTGAGCCCACTTTCCAGCCTCAAGTGCAGGAGAGGACAACCAGTAAGTAGCTTAGGTCATCATTGGGATTGCCCAGCAGCTTGAGGAAGGCGGAGATAGGGACCCTTGTGTCTCTTCTTCCATTGTCCCTGGTTCTGTCTCTCACATGCATGCTCCTCCTGCAGAGTCTTATGGTTTCAGCCAGTCCCCAGGGCAGCCAGAATTCAGAGTTCCTCTGCACCAATACTCTTCGTGCAAATTGACTACACTCGGGTGGAAACCTTACGACTACTGGAGTTTAAAATCATCATCATCATCATCATCATCATCATCATCATCATCACAGCTGGGAAGAATGCAAAAGAGGGATGAACTGGAGTAGGAGCAAGGGGGATTAGAGATCGTTGTAGTTTGTATAACAAAAAGAAAGCCAGGATGTTTCTTATCTGGAAATTCCCACACATCTCCATGCCTCCTGTGTGTTTGATCTGCCCTTTGGGACTGCACACCTGTGAGTTGGTGATGACTTCCTGGCCCAGGTCGGGTGCCCACTCAGGCCATCTGGGTCAGGTGGGCACCTTCCTATACTGTCAGTCTTCGGCCAGCCCTGAAGTCCCACACAGTCCCTCTTCCATGTCAGTTCCTTTCCAAGGATGGGCCAGCTGCCCTGTGAGGCACTCTGACTTGCTTCTGTGGAGTCCCAAGGTTGTCTAGAGTTCTGACACTGTTCTTTTTCTTCAGTCTCTGTGTCTGGTGAGAAGAACAAGAAGCCAGAAAGCATCATGGACCTGGCTCTCCCAGGCCTCACTGAGCAAGAGATCGGAGAGACTTCATGCTTTCCTACCTGGCTGCAGCACAGACTTGCAAGATGGTGGCCCTGAAGATGGGTTTGGGAAGCCATATCGCAGAGTGTGAGAGCTAGAGGAACCTAGGGGGTGAGACTGTTGAACTATTGTTTAAAATGTTGTCATCCAAGAAGAACTAAGAGGTGATAAAATGGTTAAGATGGAAGCTTGTGGGCTTGAACAGAAGCACTGGGACCCACATGTGGTGATTATTTGTAAAATATGATTTTATTTGCATGTTAATAAAGTTGCCTTGGGGTCAGAGCAAGCCATAGCAGAAGCTGGGTGGTGGTGGTGGTGCATGCCTTTAATCCCAGCACTTGGGAGGCAGAGCTAGGTGGATCTCTGTGTGTACAAGGATACAGCCAGCATGGCGACACACGCCTTTAATCTCAAGCCTTTAATAGCAACCATAGAAGACCTGGAGGTCTGTACAGACAGGCAGTGATGAGGAGGTCATGTGGCTGGGTTTACAACCAATGAGAAAGCAGAACAGAGAGTCTATATAAAAGACAGAACACACAGAAGTAGGTCTCTTGTGGAGAGGAAAGACAGCAGAAGCAGTGAAGGATAAGGCTCTCAGCTATTGCTCTGACCTCTTGGTTTTTAACTCTGCAACTGGCTCTGTGTTTCTTATTTAACAAGACATCTACTCCCACACTGTCTCAGGACCATCTCCTCCAACATGGCCAGCAGGCATCTCCCAGAGCAGAATGTAGGAAGCTTGGATGTGCCCATGGCTCTTCACAATATTCACAAGAAAGCAGACCTTCAAAGAATACCTACATACTCAGGAGACCCACACAGTGTTGAGCCAGGCTGTCTGTCCCAGACCCTCCAATAATAATTTGGTTTCTTTCTACCTTTTTCCCCCATCAGAAAAAGACAGGTGAGCTGGCAGCCAGCTCTGAGGCCTGTGGCTGAGTGTTCTTCCTGGTACCTTTTCCTCCTGACCCCACTGCCTCTCAGCGAACTGTGTTTTAGTGTGTGTGTGAATTTCCATTTAGATGGAGAACACGGTCCATTTGCTAAGGTCCATTTTGGTAAGTGACAAATTCCAGAAAGGCAATGCATTACTTACAACCAATTAGGAGGGTATTATCACCGTGGAGTGCCCTATCTCATGCCCTGGGACAGAAGCCAACATGTAACATTTATGAGTTTTACCACATCAGCTTCAGTGTGTGGTGAAGAGGTTTAAATCTAGTTCTACAAAATAGTTAATGCAAAGCCTGAAACTTTAGGATTATAAATTATGATTAGTCGGTCAGGAAGAGGGGTCACTTTAGATACTCATATATTATTCAGTCTCTCCTACCCTTGACAGCAGGAGTCAACTCAGGAAGTCCTGGAGTGTGCGTGCAATGTGTGTGTGTAATCTGTGAGTATGTGAGGATCAGAGGACAAACCTTGGATTCCAGTCCTCACCTATCACTTTAAGATGGGGGCTCAGGTTCACCACCACTATGTGTCAGGCAAACAGACCTACCCACTGCCGGTGTTCTTCTGTCTCCACGTACCATCTTGTTGTTGGAGGCCTGCATAGCAGAACTGAACTAATGTACTTGCCTTCATATAGACTCTATGGATCCGAACTCAGGTCCTCATATTTACACAGCAAGCCCCCTATACCACTCACTGAGCCAGTATCTTGTTAGTCCTGACCCTGGAGTGTTAAAAAACACACTAACTTGGGTTCAAGTCCTATTTGTATTGTTACCAAGACTTGTGTCCTCAGGAGCAGTGCAGTATGGAGTGCTACAAACAGTGGTATGTACCTCTGGGTTGTTAGACTTTGATGACAAAGGATCCAGAGCCTTTGCCACTCACAGAATGAGCGCCATGCCCAGCACCATGTGTTCCTGGCACTGTCCCATGTTTGTGAAGGCAAATTCACATCTTGATGGCAATCATCAGGGCATTCAGTATCATGTCTATGAAGAACATTTCATCCTTTCCTCAGCAGCCTTCTAGTGCAAAATCTGACTCTTGGCATCAATAGCTCACAGGAGAGGTAAAAAGAAAACCGGGCTAGAGAAATGGCTGGGTAGATAAGAGCATAGGCTGCTCTTCCACAGGATCACAATCCAGTTGCCAGTACCCACATCAGGCAGCTCACAACACAACTGCCTCCAACTCCAGTTCTAGGAGATCTGAGCCTCTCTTCTGGCCTCTGCAAACACCCACACACGTGTGTGCACATACACAGACATACACATAATTTTAAAAATATTTTTTAAAAAAAGAACACACCTCTTTTAAAATTGGTTAAATTTGTGACAATTTCATACAAATATATAATGCATTGTTTACTCTGACTCCTGTCATTCCCCATCTTCTCCCTACAAGGCACTTTTTCCACATCCACATCTTTTTGTTGTTTTTGTGACCCTCTGATTGCAGCAAGTACTGGCTATGTCACAGACTTGGAAGTATCCATTTTATCTCAACACTGAAATCATTGTAAATGGTCAACAAAAATAGAAATAAAGAGATGAGGTGTCGGAGGATTGGCTCAGTGGTTAAGAGCACTTGTTGCTCTTGCAGAGGATGCAGGTTTGGTGGTTCCCAGTACTCACTTGGTGATTAGTAGCTGTCTCTAACTCCAGTTCCAGGGGATTCAACACTATCTTCTGATCTCTGTGGATACCAGACATACACTTACATACGTGCAGGCCAAACACTCACATGCATAAGATGAATCAATCTTTAAAAAAATCCCCAAAACTGCAAGGTAGAAGAAAAATAAAGTTTTTATTTTTAAATTGTTTATCTTCAGGCAGGTGTAGCTCAGTAGCCAACTGATAGTCCAGCATTGGAGAGGCCATGGGGTCAGTCCCTAGAATCGCTACAAAAGGCAAACAAGCCATGTCAAATGTCAGCTTTTAAATTGAGGACAGTTTTCGGGTGAGTCATGTGTCTTAGTTACTTTTCTGTTGCTGTGACAAGACACTATGATCAAGGAGACTTACAGAGGAAAGTGTTTATCTGGAGCTTCTTCAGAGGCTTAGAGTCCATGACCGTCATGATGGGGAGCATGGCATCAGACAGGCATGGCACTGGAACATAGCTGCAAGCTCATGTCTGATCCATAGGCATGAAGCAGAGAGAGAGAGAGAGAGAGAGAGAGAGAGAGAGAGAGAGAGAGAGAGAGAGAGAGAGAGAGAGAAACACACTAAATGGGAACAGTCTGAAGTTTTTGAAGCCTCAAAGCCTACCTGCAGTGACACACCTCCTCCAACAAGGCCACCCCTCTTTCCCCAATGGTTCTACCAACTGGGGACCAAGTATTGAAATATGAACCTATGGGGGCCATATTCTCATTCCAACCACCCCAGCATGGAACTATGAATTTCAAGATTCATACATTTCAGTACATAAATGCAGACCATTTTCCAGAAAGTCAGTAGCCAAACACTGAACTGAAAAATAGCTGTATAGCCCACAGGGCTACAGAGCCCACATTTATAAATGGATAAGGAAATGCCTTGAACTTCTAAAAAGACAAGAATCAATAGGATACAATCAGCCTATTTGTGAAGAGACAGAAATAGACCCAGAAAAGACGTGGATACTCAAGCTCAATTTATATATATAAAAAATGCAAATAATGCAATAAAATTATTCACATATGTGACTCACACACATTTAAATATGAGAGTATTCTGCACTGTTGGCATAATTAAACCAATGTGCTTTTTTCTGCCAATGCTGGTTATCCAATTTGAACAAATTAGAAATGAATAGAATAAATATAATCTTGAGCTCTGCAGACTTTCTGTTATGAATTTATTCTACGGACAAGCTCCTGGAGCTATGCAAATCCACACACATGCAGAGGGAGAAGCTGACAGACCAACAGTATGGTTGGGGGTCCTCAGAGGAGAGAGAGATGACCAGAAGCAAGAGAGGGTAAATGAGCTCCAAAATAACAGCCCCATTCCACTTGAGCTCCCGATGACCTTGGGGAGGTGAAAACATAAAATTTCAGTAACACTCAGGACACTGGGGCCCTGAATATTGGCTTCCTGTGTGAGCCATGTCTCCCATGAAGGAACAGGCAACTTTAGGCAGATCAAAACACACATGACTGCTGCCTGACCACAAGCAGAGCAAGAGGTTCCCATCTAAAATAACCAAAGAGTTCAAGGCAATGGACAGAATGCTAGGCAGGACCTGGGTTTTCAGAGAGGGTCAGAAGTGCTAGGTTTAAAACCGCAGCCTTGAGCTGGTGACTAACCTATCTAGTCTTGAGTTCGTGCATGTAAAATGGACAAAATGGTATTCCCTGCCCCATCAGAACTTCAAAACGAAGGAGTTAGCAACAGTTTGAGAGCCTTGACTGATAAGAAATATGAGGCACAGAAATACTGTTTCCTTAACTCCAGTTTTCATCCACCCTCTAGGGGTGAGAAAATGGTCACACAGACAAACCTGGGCTAAGCTCAGCAGATCTCAAAATAAAAAGATAGATATGGGAAAGGGACTTATAGGTGAAGGTGGGGTGGGTGGTAGAACCAACAGAGCTGGAGGTCAGAGTAATCAGAGTGTGTTTTATACATGCATGCAAATCTTTAAAAACAAATTTAAATTATTTAATATTTTAAAATAATTTTTTAAAGAAAAAAATTGGCAGACAGGATGTCAAAATAGTTCCTCCAAATTTGCCTGGTTAGCTAATAATCCCCCAGGTTCAGGAACCTAGTACTGACCCTCTGGAGCAAGAAAACCTGAGAAGCATTCATTGTAGACCAGCAAGGGCCCACCCTCCACACATACCCCCTCAGTCCTTGAAGCTTGGCAGGGTGCTGTTTCTCTTCAGGATTCCAGAAGATGCAATTGCAGCCAGCTAACTCTGCCAATCCACAGCTGTATCTTTATCTGCTCCTAGCTCCGGGATTCTGAAATGGCTTTGCAAACAGTCAGAGGCTAGGAGACCATTACCTTTGGGCAACACTGGTGAACAGCTAACTTCCAGTACTATTCCGGGGCTCTCTGATGCCTGGCTCTGCTGTCAAGGACGTTTAGCCTCATTCAAGATGTTGCTCTTAAAAACGTGTTCATGTATTTTCAGTTTATTAGCCATTTATTGCAGTTCTAAATATGTCTTTAGGGAAATTGCTTATAAATTTCTACATCAAAAGGTAAACGTTATAAAACTCTTGGTACATTTTCTAATGCAGCTTTCTATAATTTGGGGATATGTCCTTTCGCATAGCCATGGCTGCTGCTTTCTATTTTTTTTCCACTAAGTTAACATGTTTTCTTTGAATGCTTGTTAATTTTGTATGTGTTCACGTATGTGTGTAGTGCATGTATACAAGCCAGAGATCCGCCTCAAGTCTCTTTCTCGGTCCTTCATCTTGTTTGTTTGGGACAAGGTGATTCATGGCCTGGAGCTCTCATGAAGCTGGGTGGCCAGTGAGCCCTAAAGATCTCCCTGTCTCTGCCACCCCCAGCACTGGGATTACAAGTACCACCACCATGCTAATTATTTTATTTTTTATTTTAATATAGTTTCAGGAGATCAGACTCTGTTCCACATGCTCATGAAGCGAGCACTTTACTACCAGAGCTATTGCCTAGCCCTAAATTCTAATTAATTTTGATAAATTGAAAATATGTCTCTTTATTTAAAATACACACACACACACACACACACACACACACACACACACACACACATGCATGCACGTCACTAGAATTATAGGAATTTCCATTATACCAAATCCATTTAATTTTCAGTCTTTGAAGAAGGGGGGCAGGGAAGGCAGGGAAGGGCTGTCCTTTATACTTAACTAGTTCATGGGCTTGTTGTGACAATAAAATGAGATCATATATTTTAAATGCTAAAGTGTGTTACGTAAATGTCAAGGAGAAAGAGAAATGGATCCCATCACCCGACTTCCGCTGAGTGCTTATGAAGCCGATTAATTACGGAGGCTCTTGCCTCTTCTTGACATTTCTTAGCATTACAGATAATTCACATATATGAGCCTGAGAATCCAGGCTTTTCTGGGAAATGTGACCAAGAAAAAAAAAAAAAGTAGTGATGACTTCCAGGAAGTCTTCCATCCCTTGGAAAAGATCAGTTGGCCCAAGTCTCTGCAAAAAGAGAGGATCAGGAATCCCATTTCTGAGCATGCCAGAGTTGAAAGGTGACAGGAGCCTAGATGAGGGCTTAGCTTCCAACATGACTGACAGCTGCTAGCTGGACCCTCACTGTTCTTGCTACACGAGACTTCAACTCCTACCCAGAGCTGCTTGCTTCAGAAAATTAAATCGGCTATTTAAAGGAAATGTGTTTGAGGATGTAAGAGGCATGTGTATGCTTGAACCACATTTGTTCCTTATTTAACTTTCAAAGTCTACTTCTGTAGCCCTGAAGCCAACACCACCTGAATTTATTGATGGCCTTGACCCATTGTTACACACACACACACACACACACACACACACACACACACACACACACACACAGGTACACAGGAGCCAACCCCAGATTTTACTTCTCAAAACAGCAGGGCAAGCCTCCAATGCCTCCCCTCTCACCCCCCCTGCAGTTCTTTGAATACAACCCTTATTTCCCATCACCTTAGGGTCTTGGCATTTGCATTGGCCCCCGCTGAAGCCTTTACGACAATCTATCTGGCTTCCTCACTTTCATGCGATATTGGAACATCCACCAGTGTTCCTACACCACCCAGTGTCACACCTCCACGCTGTTCCTGTCTGGGATCCCTCACCAGATACACACATCTAGATACTTACACCAGCTCTGCATGCTTCCCTGGTTCCCGTCTGTCTCTGTAGCCCAGGAGGAAAGCCAAACAAAGATAAAGCATCACCCCTGTTAGTCTAAGCCCTGTACTCTGCCAATAGCATCAGAGTGGCCAGTGGGTGGAAGATGCTCTATGCATCTGGGGAGATGGATCCATTAGTCAAATGTTTGTTGAACTCCTTCCTCAGAGATTGAGAAAAAGCCAGTGCAGTGGTGTGCACTTGCTTGTAATCTCAGTGCCCAGGAGGTAAAGACAGAATGTTCCTGGACTGTCTGGCCAGACAGCCTATCCAAATTAACTAGCCCCAGGTCTCAAAAAATAAGGTAGACAGAACCTGAGGAATGACCACAAAGGCTGACTTCTGGCCTCCATATGCATACACACGCACACACATACACACATCAGCAGACACACAAATGCATACACATACACGCATCTGTATACACATACACACATGCACATGCAGCCACCCATCTGCACACACATATACATGGACATATAGTCTATAAGAAGATCATACATTAATAGGTCTTTAACTGTGTGGAAAGAGCAAAGATTTGAAATCACTTGGGATCTAGTCCTTATGACCAAGTGCTCTCCAGGAGAGTTGTCAGCTGCCTCTTCTTTGGAGAATGGAAAGAAGGAGCAGAGCTATTTTTGGATAAATAGTTGGAGTTGACTTAGACCAGAGCCACAATAATAATAATATTATAAACAATAAGGAGTGCCACACAATGCTGCTGTGCTCCTCTAAGGCTCCAGGGGTTTCAGTTTGGTTTGGCTTTTCTCTGTTCTAAAAGAACATTAACTTGATGCTGGCTCTGCCAATGTTTATGATAGTGGCTCTCAACCAGTAGGTCATGACCCTTTTGGTGGTCAAATAGCCCTTTCACAGGGGTGGCTTCTCAGGCATCCCACATATTGTGATAGTTACAGATGATTCATAACAGTAGCAAAATTACAGTTATGAAGTAGCAATGAAAATAATTTTATGGTTGGAGGTCACCACAACATGAGGAATGGTATTAAAGGGTCAAAGTATTAGGAAGGTTGAGAATCACTGATTTATGACATCTCAGCTACAGCCTTCCTTCTCTGTCTATAGAGCCAAACACACATGGGATGTCCAAGAGTCATTGCTGTCCAACTTCACAACCCTGGGCAGATGATATAAGTTCAGAACAACTATGATGGAAGTGTCTCAAGACTCCTGGGTATTCTTGGCCAGAGCTGAGTGTGAATCATATTATTGGCCAGAGTAGATACTTATTTATTGGAAGTGTTCGATCTTTAACTGTAGAAAGAGACCTTGAAAGGTTTCTCATTTATGAAGTAGCATTGCTTGTGTTGGCTACTAAGGTAAATGCTTCTATGACTACATAACTGGCTCATAACTCTTTAACAGTTGCATTTTGGTAAAATTAAGTAGTTAGCCAACAATGTTCTGGCCTTTGGGGAAAAGAGCCTACATGCCACCATCACAAACTCTTGGATAAGTGCTTTGCATTGTGACTGTTCCTCCCATGGAAAGTAATAGTTATGTTTAACCTGGGAAATCTCAATATGCCAGCTTTCAAAATAACACAGCAGCAATATTAGGATGTGTATTTTCAGTGGGGCTAAGAAATCTTGCAAATCCTCCTGACTGGCTCAAGGAGGTAGGAAGAGGAGGGAGTCAGACACCAAACCTGGAGCTTTTCCTCCAGGTATAGGGGTCACCCCTTTCTACTACATCATCTTAGTTCATCCTCCAAATAGATCTCAGAGGGAAAGGATGATATTTTTATTTAGAAACCAGTGAACAAAGTCTCTTTGATATTAAATAATTCTTCCCCAATCACGAACCTTATATGATTGCAAATCCTAACCTCAGCTCAGGCCTCACAAACGTGATACAAAACTCGTCCATTCCATTGACAAGTATTTATTAAGTGCTTCTTGGATGTTGGCTGCTATATAGAAACTGAAATCATAGATATGTGTAACATAAAGTTGCTGGGTGGCCAGTGAAATGTGAGGAAGTAGAAATAACCGATACCTTGTGCTGTCAGGTAACAACCACAGAGATACAGATGATAAAATTATAGAAAGATATTGGAGAAGACAGAGACTTGCTCATGGGTGTAGATGGGACGTAGGAAGTACCTGATCACGGGTATCAGTGAAACTCTAATCTAATGTAGAGTCCAGATATAAGCAAGATAGATGTGAAAAATACTCATGAGTTTGAGCCAACTCGGCTGATGAGAGGTACCAATGTAGCTGGAGGAATAAGGAAGGTCTGTGTGGACAGTGATGCTACAAGGAGAATGAATGAGTAGTGAGATGAGAGGGTGGGGGCCTTGATCAGAATTAAGTATTAAAGGAATCTCATTGCACGCAGTTCAATGATTGGACTGTAGGTGGCTGCACCAGCCTTTTTCTTTAGGGCCACCAACCAGATCCCAAATCATGACAGGGAGACTTTATAGTTTTGAATGCTCAGCCTAGCTTAGGCTCGTGTCTGGCTACCTCTTTTAGCTTAAACTAACCTGTTTCTATTTATCTACCTTTTGCCTTGGGCTTTTTACTTTTCTTTCCATTCTGTATGTCTTTCTTTCACTGCTTCTCATGTCTGATTGGCTGGCAGCTGCATGGCTTCTGGCCCCGGGCATGTCCCTCTCCTTCTCCCTCTTCTCTCTCCTTCTCTGCTTTCTTTGTGAGCCCAGATTTCTCTTCCTATTTATTCTCTCTGTCTGCCAGCCCTGCCTGTCCCTCTCTCTGCCTAGCTATTGTCCATACAGCTCCTTATTAGACCAATCAGATGCCTTGGGCAGGCAAGGTGAAACAGATGCAAAAGGGCTTTACATAATTAAACAAATGCAGCAGAAACAAATGTGACACCCCTTTCCATAGTTAAAGTAATATTCCACAGCATAAACAAACGCCACACATCTTTGCCTAGTTAAAATAATATTCGACAAGAGAGGGCAGTAGAGTGTCATGCCAACAGGGAGGAGATGATTTCCATTAGCCCCACAGGGAGGTCAACGTGCAGAACCAAGAGGGAATGAGAAGAGTGGTCACCTATTTGCTAGTCCTTTCGCTGTCCCTCGAGAACTCACAGGGGAATCTTGATGCAAAATGCCCACTTATTTAAAGGTATTGTGGAAAGAGATATGTATAGAATATATAATATGCAAAAGCCACACTTCCTCAAGTTCTTAAAAAAAACACCTACACCTTGTGCTACAATCCTGTTACCCATTAGAATGGAAGAAGTGATTCCCATTTTAATTCAGATGCAGCAATGGTCCAGCATAAATAGGGGGCCTATGGACCTCTTGGAGCCTGGTCCTATTTTGTAAGTAGAAAAACTGAAGCCTAGAGACAAAGAATGACTTCTTTGAGGTCATATCCATCTAGTTGAGAAAGATAGTAGCTCTGCTTGCAGCCTGGAGTTCCTTCATCCATCAACCTATATTTATACACATACACAAAAAAGAGGGGACATCCATTATTTTTAATTAAAAAAAAACCCAAATGGTTCTGCCCACATGTCACATCAAAAACACATCTTCAAATGTACTTCTAGTACAAGCTCTGTGCAAGTAAATATAGCCAAGAAATACAGGTTGCAACATTCAGGGTTATAGGAGGAACTAAGCTTGCTTTCATTTGGTTTTTGCTTTCAATTAAAACTCAGAAAATAATCTTCCTTACCTAAGAGATGAACCAAAAATGCATTAGGATTGAAAGAACCAACACACCAGGTAAGCCAAGAGTGAACTTTGATATCGCTATTATTTTAGAGAAAGGGGTGACATCCTCAATTATGTCAAAACAAACACAGCCATTAAAATCATGAATGTTCATAAAAATGCTGGAAACTCCATAGGAAAAAAGTTTACGATGTGTTTTCTAAACCCTGGTATGTTTATGCCTGTTCAGTAATTCCAAAGGCAGAGACCTTGCAGGCACCATTAGCAAAATCCAACTTAAGCAGGACCATTCACACACAGAGCAAGATGGAATGAGGGGACCAGGGGAGGGACATTCTACAAACAAATGATCAAGGTCACATAAAAGCAGAGAGTGTTTTTTCATGCCAGATCCCAAATCATAAACCTCACAAGGAGAAAAATACACACACACACACTCAGTGTGTGTGTATAAGTATGGTTGTATATAATTCACTGCCCACTCCCCAACCCCTAATATGCTGACACAAGCCATAGAGTTATAAAAGGCATCAGAGAAAGAGTTGAAGAATTTATTACTCCATCATGCATCTGCTGTTACAAATTATATGACCCAGAGCAGGGCAGGTCCCTCTCTGGGCCTCATTTTCCAGAACTATTAAGGAGATTGAACCCTGTGATCACCATGGCCTTTCTTTGAATATTTTTCTGACCTCGGGGCTGTATTTAGAATTCTTGAAGCACGAAATTAGCCACTTTGAAAGACTTGCTACTTTGACCTAGAAATGTTCCTCAGTCTGTCCTTTGTTTTCCCATTAGAGACGACATTTAAATAAAAATGAGAGGAACTACTGTTTTCCCAGGCTGTGCGGTTTGTCTGTAATGAGGGAAGTGGTGAACCAGCGAAGAGAATGGCTCCCCTGGAAAGGAGGGAAATCAGCGCTTTTCCTCCCTCTAGTGGGAATGGAGTGGACTGTCACTCGTGGATCCAATCACTCCTCAGACCACAAGCAAAAAGGCAACCAATGAGCCCTGGAGCCAAAGTGAAGGTTTTTCAAGGAGGCATCTGGCACATAGTGACTCCTGGTTCCAAACGAAAAACTACAAAGGAGAATTAGGCCGATGCATGGTCTTCACATACAGCTCACAGGCCAAAGGAGACAATTTGCATCTACTTTTACCCTTTTGCGTCTTAAAATTGGTTCTTGTATGGAAAGCTCAGAGCACATGGGTGACGCCTACCAGTAATACTGGCTGGGCAGATCCTAGCCTTCCGGGACACAGGAGCATGTACATCAGAGTCCCATGCAGGGGAGACGCTAGTTTCAACTCAGTTTTCCATGCATGATGCATATCCTAGACAAGGTCTTCTGAGTTTCTCTCTCTGGGACCTTAGTGGACACCCCAAACCCAGTCATTTACCCCTGCCTGTTTATCTCAGAAATCTACACCTATGACAGGAGAACCAGAGTAAAGAAGGCTGCTACCCACCTGACCTGGTATCTGCCTACCCACTGAGGGAGTTTGGTTATCAGCCCCTTGCAGTTTGAGGGGATGAAAAAGATGGCATCAGAGAGTGGGACACAATGAGTGACCGTTGTCTGGTAATTGCCATGCTGGAAACTGTGCATTCATTCATTCATTCATTCATTCGCTTATTCATTCATTATTTTGAGAGTTATTAGAGTCTCATGTATACGGGGCTGGTATATAACCTGCTATGTAGTCAGAATTTGACATAAAAGAAACAGATCTCACCTTAAAGGGAACAAGAGAGAGTTTATTCTGGAGCCATTATGAGTGACTGTGGCCTGGGAACACAGATTTAGGTGACCCCAAATTCCATGTTCCAGTGGATGTGGCTTCACGGGGTTTTTATAATGAACAGGACAAAGATAGTCATAAGGTAAGGCGAGTTTAAATACATTGGTGGGTGCCCCAGAGAGAAAAAATGAGGAAAGCTTATTTATAGGCTCAAGATGCTGTCTGATGGCATTCTCGGCTCTTGGATTGGTGGAAAGAAGCTGGTGTTCCCCTAAGTTAATAGCACCAAAGAGGGTTTTATTTATTATCACAAGGTGTTGGTTCAGATACAGAGTGAGGCAAGGAATGGCTGTTTCAGGGGCTAAAAGTAGTTCAAGATAAAGTCATTAGCCTCCAAACCCACAGAATTCCAATCTCTCCATTGCAGTGAAATTCTGACCAGTCTCTACAGACATGAAAACTCCTTCCAGGAGGATTTTGTTGTTCACAGCCAGACACAGCTTCTTTGGAGGAATTTTTGTTCACACCTTGAACTTCTGAGTCTCCTCTTTCTGCCTTCAAAGTAATGGGATTACAGGCATGCACCACAAGGCTTTAGGAAGCAATACCCAGTGATGTTAGCATGCTAGACAAGCCCTCTACCTACCAAATCACATCCTTAGCCTAGACAGTTTAGTTTCAAAAGTGAAATCCAATCACCCTGGATGAATCCTCCTGGTGGCCACTCTAATACCCTTGCTTGGCCTAGAAGGGTGTGAATGGATTTCTACAGGGACATGCTATAGCAAGACTTCAGAGAATGGACAGGATAAATGGAATCTAGACAGGGGTCATCTGGGCGATCCATGCAAAGATATGAAAGATGAAGTTTGTAATCAGAAAAACATGAGAAGCTATGGGGAGGCTTCCTTCTTCCCTTTTGCAGTTTGTTTGAATGCACTAATAATGACCTCCAGGTCACCAAGAATATGCCAGAGAGGAATCAAAGCACTTCCTCTTGGTGTCATTTAACCAAGAGAGAGCCCAGATTTGAATTCCCACTTACACTCCCCCTATATATATGTATCTTCCATCCTCTCTGTGTATTGTGTGAATCTGAAGCTTTGCTTTGCTGAAAGCTGTCTTGTGAACCTTTCCCTCTATCTGAGTCTATGTCTGTCCCTAACAAAGAGATTTGCTCTATCTTTATTGAACAGCATAGAAAGCATCACATGGGAAACATCAAGGGATACTTTACAGTAATCTTTAACAGAGTTTTACAAGGGATTAAGTCACTCACTCTAACTAACCCCAAATAACCTGGACAACCAACAGTATTACAAACATGGTTGTTTATAAAGCAATATCCTTATATTGCTTTCAACCATTTGTGTTGAGTATTCATTTAGTAAGGCTGCTTTCAACTTCTGTTTGCTAGTTCCAGCAAGTGGTTATCATAACACAAATACATTGCTCAGGGTCAGGAGCACAAAAGAGTACATAACTTAAAATGACAGCTATGCATTAGATTGTAACAGTTGATTCCATGGGAAATGCAAGGCAAGCAAGGTTGATTGTTATGTTGTTCTCTTAAAGGCCACTTAAACAAACAGGTTGAGCACACAGTAGGATCACAGTCTTAGGTCTTAAATGACCACAAGTTGTATTATTAACTCTGGCTGTGAAGTCCAGCCTCAGTTCCAATCTCTTGGAATATGAGAAGTTTCCATAATATTGCATCACTACACACCTTAATCACAAGCAGCTGACAAATATTGCTAGAATTTGAAACAAACATCTTACTTGGAAGATACAAAGAAAATAAACTTTAAAGGGATTGACATTCTGCAATAATTAAACAAAACAAAGGCAACTGGAGCTGGTGAAAGGCACAGACAGAAAATGAAAATTATTCCAAGCCCACAATAAGGACTCCTCAGGCAGAGAGTGATGCTGGCCTTGCCAAAGGACCATCCTAAACATTAGAGGCAACAGGACCCAGAATGGCATGGGGCTTCTGTGGTACCTTCTGACTAGACTGAAAGGCTTCAGGATCCATAGGGATCTGATAGAATATTGCAAGAGGCTTGCCTCAGCATGGTGCGGTGGAGGGCAGTCAACTCTAGGGTTCTAATTGAATCATCTAACAAATTTTAAATGCAGCACTCAAGTGGATCAACCTCTTTGAATGAACCTAAAATGCCACCCAAAACAGAGGTGAGAAATTTTAATAGAAAAATAAAAGCAGCATCTGTTGCATAACAAGGTAGAATTCAGAATGGATGGCATCCAATCTTAGGTCTACCAAAACAAGCAGGAAAATGTGACCTAGAGTCAGGGAGAAATCAGAACTGCCATGGATGCTGAAACAGTCTTGCAAGATGCTTTACCAAAAATTTCAGTGATAAGCAGAGGTATGATGGTATAAGACTCATAGCACCTTTCCAGAAACTGGCATTCATTGAGTTCAGAGGGTGGTATGTCTTTGGGTGCAAGGAAAATAGCATTCCAATTTCTTTCATCTGTGTTATGCTTGAAAGTTGTACCTCTCAGTAACTGAGAGGAAAATCAATGAAGAGTGATGTTCTGTGGGATCCAGACAATGATCTGTGAGAGCCGTGGTTTTGGTTTTGGATGATAGACTTTATTAAGTACTGAGTAAGTCAAAGTAAAAGGAAAGAGAGAGAGAGAGAGAGAGAGAGAGAGAGAGAGAGAGAGAGAGAGATCATCAATTTGGGGACTCACTGTATAAATAAGGACATGACCACTCCAAGGTATGATGGAGAGGAAGTATTTTATTGTAGATATGAGGGAGAGTACAGCCAGAGGCATCTGGAGGAGTTCAGAGCAGGGAGAGAAAGTAGAAGACTAAGCATCACTAGTAGAATGAACGGGGCCATGAGAGGAAAGAGGAAGACAAAGGAGATGACCTAGAGAGAGCATGTCCAAAAAGGCGGGGTTATAAGGCAATCAGAATCCAAGGGAAGGGAAGCCCATGAGATAGAGAAGTTTGTGGTAGGGTGCAGCATGGAAAGAGCAGAGAAGAGCTGGGATACCAGCATGGACTCTGTGACAGGTGTTTGTGATGTTGAGAGAACCTGGAGGCCTGCATGCATTTTGGTATGTTATAAGCACCACAGTTAGCCATTTTTCCAGAGTTTCTTTTGAGCCTGACCTTCACACCATCCAGTAGAAATCAACCAGGGAAACCTTTTGAAGACAGGATTTCCCAGTTGAGAGTCCCAGGCAGAAAACTGTCTCCTGGTTGAGGCTTCCATTTAAAAAGTAGAAGTCAAGAAGGTGTAGACATACATCATCAGGGTGGGAGCTGTAGAATCATCCAACAGAATCCAAATAAGAAAGTTGAGGCAGTCAGCTGAAGTCCCCAAGAAGATTTTCTCTCTTAGCTGAACTTATAGTTTCTGTTTTCCACTGTTGCAGGTGCTTTTATACCCCAGGGAAATCACTGGCATCATCTGTTGTAAGTGGTTTACTGTCTAGTTGTTCTCAAAGACACAATGGTTTTACTCGTGGGCTGTGTACTGGCTTGTTTTATGTCAACTTGACACAAATTGGAGTCATTTGGGAAGAGAGAATCTCAGTTGAGAAAATGCCTCCATCAGATTGCCCTGTGAGCAAGACTATGATGCATTTCTTGATTGATGATTGATATAGAGGGCTCAGATCTGTAACCAGAGGCAGCTCCTTTCTGTCCCAATTGCCCAGTCCCAAATAAACACACAGAAGCTTATATTAATTACAAATGGCCGATAGCTCAGGTTTATTATTAGCTAGCTCTTACATTTAAATTAACCGATATTTCTTATCTATGCTTTGCCATGTGGTTCATGGCTTGTTACCTTATTTTTTTTTAACATGTCTTGCTTCCTCTTCATCTGGGCTGATGTCTGCACCAACTCTGCCCTTCTTCTCCCTGTATCTCCCATTTGGCTTTCCTGCCCAGCCTTATTCTGCCTGACTATAGGCCAAATCAACCTTTATTATCAACCAATGAGAACAACACATATTCACAGCATATAGGATCCTGCAGCACAGATTGCTTTGAGCAGTGCCACCTTTGGACAGGTGGTTCTGGGAGTGTATAAGACGGCAGGCTGAGCAAGCCATGGGGAGCAAACTAGTGAACAGCATCTTCCTTGGTCTCTGCTTCAATTCTTACCTCCAAGTTACTACCTTGAGCACCTGCCCCAACTTTCTTTTATGATGAACAGTGATTGGGACATATAAGCTGAAATAAACCCTTTCCTCCTCATATTACAATTTTTGTCATGGTGTTTTATCACAGCAATAGAAACCCTAAGACCAGCTGTTCGGATGCTCTCTGCCCTCCGTGTAACAGCATTAGAGGGTCAGGCCATCTTCATACAAGAAGATTAGGAGGACACTTCAATGAAAACATGCTTGTGTCTGAAGTGGCCAAGGGACAGGGTGGGCATTCCCACTTCTCAGTGAATTTAAACAGCACGTGACAACTCACCAACATACAACACACAAGAACAGATTAGCTGCGGAAGCAAAGACCAGTGAGCCTCAAGACAATTGCATAGAGATCAGCCAATGGAAAATGCAGAGAGAAAAAAAATGACAAAAAGTGGGATTATCAAATGGTGGTGGCCGCCTTGAATGATCTAATGCAAATATGATTGGAGAGAACTCACAAAGAGAGAAAGAGGAAGAGAAAAACTATTTGAATTTTTTTCAAAAGTAAGTAAAACTATAAATCTATATACTCAGCTTCAAGCATATAAGTAAATTTGGACAACATAATCAAATTATTTAAAGCAGTCATATAGAGAAAAGATGCCAGAAAAATGACATACATATACACACATACACACACACACACACACACACACACACACACACACACGCACACACACGCACACACACGCACACACACGCACACACACGCACACACATGCACACACGCACACACGGCAATGAAGAGAAAACTGACAGCCTGTTTCTCATCAGAAACAATAAAGGAGGAAACATTGAATCAAGGATGTTAAAAAGAAATAGCTTTTCTCCAGTGACTGATGGAAGCAGATGCAGAGATCCACAGCCAAACAACAGGCAGAGCTTCAGGAGTCCAGTCAAAAAGAGAGAAGAAGGATTCTATGAGCAAGTGCATCAAGATCATAATGGGGAAACCTGTAGAGATGATCAAACCAAACTAGTGGGAACTCATGAAAGATGGATCAATGGCTGTGGTGCCTGCATGGGACTGGACTAGGCCCTCTGCATGGTGAGATAGTTGTGTAGCTCGATCTGCTTGGGAGGCCCCTTGGCAGTAGGATCAGAATCCATCTCTGGTGCATGAGCGGGCTTTTCGTAGCCCACTACCTGTGATGGGACACATTGTGCAGTCTTGAGACAGAGGCTTGGACTTGCCTCTACTGGATGTGTCTCCCCAAGGGAGGCCTTGCCTTCTTCTGGGGAGGAGTTGGGGGTGGGTTGGGAGGGGGAGGCTGGGGGAGAAGGAGGAGGGAAGAGGGGGATCTTTGATTGGTGTGTAAAATGAATAAAAAAATTTCTTAATAAAAATAATAAAAAAAAATAACAAAATGAGGAACCAATGCACATGACCCAAAATCTTGAGACTCCCATAAAGGTAGGAGGACAGAACCAGCTCCTGAACATTGTTTCTAACCTGGAAACCCACACTGTATTACATATGGATGTGCACACACACACACACAATATTTTTTAAGGTAATGCAATATTTTGCATCCACAGAAACTGGAAACTTACAATGGAGATGTCAGTAGCATTGTGGTCCCTCTGAGGTGCTGGATAGAACTCTCTCCTGTCTCTTCCAGCCTCTGTTGGCTGTCATTTCTTGGTGTTCATCGGCTGCATCATCCTAACCCATGTGCTACTCATCATATGGCATCATTCCACCCTTTCTCTCCGCTGTTTGTAACTGCATTAACCATCTAGGATCTGGACGACTTGACTCCAGTACCATATTCTGGTAAATGACAATATCTACAAAGATTTTATGTCCACATTAAGGGACAGTCTGGGTTTCCCAGAAGGATGTGAGTTTCAGGGTCCTACACATATAACCACGATGTACATAACCCTGGTGTTCTGTGTGTTTATAATGGTGGTGTTTGTTGAGATCTTTGATCTCCTTTTCTTCTAGGACTCAAACTTGTGTATTGCAGGTCTCCATAGCTTTGTTTATATGTCTGGCATTATTCTGATAGAATAATTTTATAAATCAAAGTGTCCGGACACTTCCCTTCACACACTTATTCCACTAATAACTCAATTCATCAGTGGCCTGTTTTTCTAGATAGTGCTATTTTCACTGAATAATATCCACTCAGTAATATCTACCCAACCTCTATTGTATGAGTCACTCCAATGAATATCCTACACACACACACACACACACACACACACACACACACACACTCACTCTCTCTCTCTCTCTCCCTCTCTCCCTCCCTCTCTCTCTCTCTTCCTCTCCTATTGGCTCTGTTTTTCTAGAGAACGCAGCTTAACACACGTGGAAAACCCTGATTTTGTATATGTACTTTAACTAAATTAATCTACAAACCCTACATGGACTCTATACATATATTCTAGCTAAGAGCAAGACTTACTTCTGCAGAATGTCTGTCTCTTTGTGTGTGCTACCTTTTTATGATATGTGATAGGTATGTCCCCATTCCATCCTCAAGCACATTTGTAAAGCTACACTAAATTCCCAGATGCTCCCTTCTATACAAGGTCACCTTGGAGTTGCTCTCCACTACTTGACTCCTTTTTCTTTAAAAATCTACATGTGTGTTCCTTGGTGGCAAGTTGGGTAGTTTTGGACTGTATCCTATATTTGAGGAACATCATGTTGTAGATGCTCTGGACTCCCTCTAAGTCCTTTAGAGGCAATAGGAATTCCATCATTGTTGTTTTAGCAGGCAAGTAATTTCATTGGGTTTAAAAGGTCAGTGTAATTATCTTGCCCTTAGCTGGGATATATGCATGGAGTCCATGTATGGTTTGTAGAGTACCTTGAAATTTAAAGTGTGTATAAAAAAAAAAAATCAGGGTTTCCCACGTGTTAAGCAGAATTCTCCAGATAAACAGAAACAATAGAATATATATATAGTATTGTAGAATATATGTTGAGTTGACTTACACAAGAGGGGCTAGGTTGTTCAGCAGTGGCCATCTGCATGCTGAAGAGGCTGAGAGCCTGGTGGCTGCTGAGTCCAAAAGCCTGGGTGTCTCAGCAGTCCCAGTTGGCTGATGAGGACTTGGAAGATTCCCAGAGAGACACTCATATATAGTTCACATTGGAAGGCTGGGGAAGCTTCAGTCTGACACCAACTGAGGATGCCAGCGGCAGAGAGGGAAGTACCCATTCATGAAGGAGTGGAGGCAGCTGGACAGCGTGGCTCTTTCCTCAGACCGCTGCCTATCTGGACCAGCGGTAGAAACTAGATTCTTCCCTACCTAAGGGCAGTCTTCTCTCCTCACTGAAGCCTCTCTAAAAATGCCTTCATAGATACATTTGGAGAGATCTCTCCTAAGTCGTTCCAAATCCCACCCAGTTCACAAGTCCACTTAACCACCACTCAAGTGGCTTTTGGCTATCTTTTTACAAGATCGCCCCCTTACTTTCTAGTGGGCCCAGTCCATAGTTATAGTTATGGGTTTTCTACTGGATTCCAGTCATCAAATAAAGCAACTGTTGTCATGTCATTCCAACAAAAGCCAGAGACACTCGTTACCCCACATTTCTTCCAAGTACATTTTAGAATCTCCCCCTTTTTTTAAAAAACCTTCAGAACATTTCACCCTTTCCCCCAAAGCATATAGTTGCCATGCCTAGGAAGTTCAGATGTGGAAGGCGCCTGCTCAGCCATCCAGGAGCACAATCATTACAGATGATTTGAGAAGGCATGCTTGCCGAACACCAAGGTTTTCTTGTTACATAGGGACATTACAGAACGCGGAAAAGAACAGAGAATAAAAGCAACAAGTTATCTTCAACCAGAAACGTGTTTACATCTTACCTTTCCCACTTCTATACCGGAGATTGCAAAAGACTGAGGAAATCAAGGTCACATCGAGGATGAAAATAAATGTCAATATAATACTGACGTAAATCAAGAGACACCCCCACACACACACACACACTGGGAAGATAACAAGTATTTTGGACTCTTTGGAACACTATCCTTTTATCCACTGTCTCAAATGGGGAAGATAAAAGTCATTTCGAGGAGGACCATTCATTTCTCAAAGCTAAGCTTAGTCATCCTCTCTGGTTGTTACACCACTTCTTTGCCTAGCGCATGTCAAATAGCATTTATTATATATTTTACTTTGTGAATTGTCAAGTTCGAAGCAGCTGAGAGATCCAGCATACCAACTCACTATATAGTAAGGGAGCACACTGGTATATGTTTAAAGGAAGATAAGTTGTTGTATGAAAAAGAGTAAGAGCGAAAATGAGAGACCATTTTACACAACGGAATGTGTGGCGCTCTCCCATAGGGCTCCAGGGTAAACAGTCTCAGCTGGTAGACTCACTCCATCATTTACCTCACGCCCAGCTTCCCTCTCTGAAGACACAGCATTTCTTCCTGTGCTGATTGTCCTCCCCAGCAGATGACAGAAAAGCACAAAGGACCTGAGCATGGCTCTGTACAAACAACAGTCCTGAAATGCTATCATCATTGGTCACACCCCAGCAGCCAGACCAGGTTCTAAGGCTCGCATAGCTACCCGGGATTTCAAGATAAGAAATCATGTCTAGAAGGAGGACTGGGCATCCGTATAAGACTGTACGTAGGTTACTTTTCCCATCATCATGACAAAAATGCCTGGCCAGAGCAAGGTAACAAAGAAGAGACTCGTTTCGGCTCACAGTTGAAGATGGATGGTTCATCTTGGTGGGAAGGCATGGTAAGAGATTGAGGTTACACTGCATCCGCAGTCAGGAAGCAGAGGCCAATGACTGAGTACTCAGCTCATTTTCCCCTTCTCATTCAGCCCAGGACCCCATTCCGTGGAATAATACCACCATGGTTAAGAGTGGCCCTTCTTGCTTCAAATAAATAACTCCCCCAACAGATATACCCAGCAATCTTTATCCTAAGGGATTCTAGATAGTGTCAAGTTGTCAATCAATATTAACCATCACAGAAGGCAAGTGGTTGCATAGGAATGTGGGAGAGCAAACCGTGGTGAGTCATGCTTTAGGTACATGAAACCTATGAACATTGGATCCCATCTATTCTGTGTATCCCTAATCAGCAAAGACCTTCTCACTCAGCACACACACACACCTATCCTGTAATGGGTAGCCATTCCAGCTTTGACCTGGAAGTTCCAACCCCCACTGAGGCTTCGGTAATGGTCACGTCTACAAGGTGGGGCTGAGAGAGGACGCTGAAGACACAGGATCAAGATGCGAGGGCTCTCTTGGCTCCTGGACCTTGGATGCTGGAGGTAGACCTAGCAGAGTTCTCTAGAGAACACCGTTGGACTGTGCCACACCTTTCCCAGACCCTGCAACCAACTTCACTTGTAAGTTACCCCACAAAATAAACCTCCCTTTTAACTACATGGAGTGGCCTTAATAATTTCACCAATAATTCTGCTGGTCACCTCTCTGCAGGATCTCCTCCTGGCTGCTACCTGATCACAGCAGGGACAGAAGGAGAAAGGGAACACATTCACTTGACATTCCTCAAACTCCTTTTACCAGACCCAGCCAGCCAGACACATCTAAGTGTACAAGAAACTCAGACCTGAACACTGTGGCCTTAGCAGCAACATGCTGAGCTGAACTTCCATTATTGAGAACAAAAGAATGAATCCTGTAATAAGAACACATCCCATCCTTGCAGTGAGCAGAGCCATGCATCTTGGCATTGATAAGAGCCACAGAGTTTTCTGATGTAAATCATCTACCTATCAGCCATATAGAGAATGGAATTTTTAAAATCCCTTCCATATTTATAATATGAAAATAATGTTTGAAACAAACATTCCCCCACCAAAGCCCATTGACCACAGATTCCAAACTCACCATAGACTATAGAAAGACAAATCTGTGGGGAGATGTCCAGACAAGTATATCACATAGCCATAACAACAGATCAGGTTAGGAAAGTCACAGCAAGTTTATTCACTGCAGGTTTCATAAAGAGAGCACTAAGACTTTCTTCTGAGCCTCTATCACAATCATCTCAGAAAGGCTTGAACAAAACCCTTTGTGGAAGTAGCTGCCACATGACAGAGAGCCCTAACGTTATTTATCAGCTTTAAAAACACGTTCTACTGAAGCCAACAATGAATGTATTTAGATAATAGACACATTATTTATAATTTATACATAGTTCCAAAAGTGAAAAAATATTGATAGGCTAATACTAAATCTTATTATAACTTAAGATTAGGGTAAACCTGTTAAGGCTTCACATGTCATTACTTGGGGATGGATTCTTCTTCAGAAACAGAATGTGGGAAAAAATGATATAGAGGGCGTCCACATCAGAATTGGAATGTTAAATAATAGCCTGGCCCAGCCACCTCCTTATGACCAAAGATTACTTAATTCCTTTTACTGTTTAATTGTTCATTCATGTTTGTTTGTTTTTCTGTTTATATTTTTATGGAACTGGAAATGAAACCAGGGCCTGAACCCAGGGATAGAATGTTCAGTACAGTGTTCTACTGTGGGGTTCCACCCCCAGTCCCCTTCCTACTTTTTATCTTGAGACAAGGTCTCATTACATTGCCCAGGCTAGCCCTGAATGCAAGCTGCATCCCGGGAAGGCCTTGGATGTTCAGTTTTTCTTTCTCAGCCTCCCAAGTAAATATTGCTGGAGGGTTATGCCACCAGGCCCACCAACTGTCCTCTTTCAGACCAAACCATGAACACTCTCTATGTTAAATGCCTCAGCCAAGGCTACAGAGCCACCAGGATTCTCCTCCACAGCTCTTTCCTCTCTCCGAAGAGCCCTTAAAGCTGACTTCACATGCAATCAGGAGACATTCAAAGTGCAAGATAATTTACTATGAGATCTCATTCCAGAATCTACGGTGTTTATTCAGATAAATTAAATCTGTGTTGTGAAAACACACAGCCAACGCTGCATTTAGCTCCTTGGCCTCAGTTTTGGTTAGTGACTCAGAGCTCCTACACTGAGGAAACACACAACGTAAACATCAATATAAACAAATCAGTGTGTTGGGTAAGTGCAACACATCCAGCTCAGCGCAGACTGCTCATTACACTCAGAACTGGATTTCAGAGGAGGAAATGGAATACAGACAAGGAAAGGAGAAGAAGATGGGGTTGGCATGCTAGCAGCTTAGGGGCGCATGTCTATTCAGGTCTGAAGTGCTCCCTCAGGGAACTGTCTAAGGTCTTCTTTGAGCCTTTGAGCTCAAAGAACAAGATCAATGGCTTCTTTGAGAGTGTCCCCACCCATAAACGGCTCCAAGCAAATGGGATTAGGGTTAGGGACAATGCTCAGCTATAGGATTTGGAGTGAGAGGAGATGAGGCTAGCCCATCACAACTGATCAATGTGGGCCACATTTGACATCCTCAGCTTCCAGGTGCAGGAAGACCTCCACAGGCTCACCGCTGGATCAGAAGATCTTTCTAGGTGGTCACAGTGTGAAAATATATCCCAAGGAGATGGTATGTGGCTAGGCAGAAAAGAACCAGCCGCAGCTGGCTGGCTTTGTTGGTCAGAGCAAAAATGCCCATTCTCCAGTTTCCTCCCCTCTACATTCTCACGCAACCTGACTCTAAGAAGCAGCATGATAAGTGTTGAGTCTAGATGCAGCACATAACTTCTCTTCTGGCATAGTGAGGCAGAGGAACTGCAATTAATGACCAGCGCTCCGAATCAGCTGCAAAACATTCTGCAGGACAGTCTCCCTTGAGGGGCTGGCATCAACCAGGTGGCAGCTTGGGTTCTCCATCCGCTGGTATGTCATTTCCACCCTGGAGACAGAGAGAAGGGGAAAAGTCAGCTTCCTCTCCTACCCAGTTCATCCTGAAAAAGCAGCTTTCTTACCTTGTCATGGCAGCTTGGAGCAAACCCCCATCTAACTCACCTTGGCGGCCATCACTGCCCCTAGACAGATTCAGTGAAGTTCGTTCAGTGAAGAACGAGTCAGCCATGATACATCATAACTGACAACCTATTACCTGCCAACCAAGTCTCCTGGTCCTTTCTTGTGGTGGTATTGTGTTCCCCAAAATATTGTGTGACCCTAATAAACTTACTTGGGGTGAGAGACAGAACAGCCACAATATTAAACATAGAGGATAGGCAGTGGTAGCACACGCCTTTAATCCTAGCATTCCAGAGGCAGAAATCCATTTGTTCAAGGATACAGCCAAGCATGGTCACTCAAACCTTTAATCCCAGGGAGTGATGGTAGAAAGCAGAAAGGTATATAAGGCTTGAGGACCAGAAACTAGCAGCATTTGGCTGGCTAAGTTTTTAGGCTTTTGAACAGCACAGATCAGCTGAGAGGCATCCAGTCTGAGGACACAGGATCACCTGAGGAATTGGCCAGGTGAGGAGGCTGTGGCTTGTTCTGCTTCTCTGATCTTCCAGCATTCACCCCAATACCTGGCTTCAGGTTTGATCTTATTAATAAGAACTTTTTAAGATTCCTGCTACACTTTCTTCTCAGTTTATACTCAGAGTTAACTGGGAAAGACCATCTTCATTCTCATGGCAGAGAAGGCAGCCCAACCAAGGCCTGCTTTGCATCCCCCGAGATCAGCCTACGGTCAGAGTCCCCTGCTCAGGTGCCATGAGTCTCTAAAGAGGTGACTCTTTGGACTTTAGAACAGTGCTGAGACTGTGATAGCCTATGGCGACTTTTGAAGTTGGACTGAATGCATTTTTTGCACTGTGAAATGGCTACAAGCCTATGAGGGCCGGGGAGTGGAATGTAGTGGTTTGAATTAGAATGGCCCCCATAGGCTCATAGATTTTTGAATGCTTAGTCACTAGGGAGTGCCACTGCTTGGAAGGATTAGAAGGTATAGCCTTGTTGGAAGAAGCATGTCACTAGGGGTAGGCTCTGGGGTGACACAATCCCAAGCTAGGCCAATGTTTCTCTCTTCCTCCTGCCAATGACTCCAGATATAGAACTCTCAGCTCATTCTCCAGCACCATGTCTGCCTGCTTGCTGCCATGCTCCCCAACATGATGATAATGGATTAAAGCTCCAAAACCGCAAGCCAGCCCTGAAGAAATGCTGTCCTTTGTAAGAGTTGCCGTGGTCATGGTGTCTCTTCACAGTAATAGAACACTGACTAAGACAGATACTGAGGGTCAAACCCAGGTCCTCTTACTTGTACAGCAAGCACATTTTTGACAGAGTATGTCCCCAGTCCTGAAACTCTGGGTCTTAATCAGAGTCCTACCATTTCTGACACAGAAACCCCATTGTTTCTAATTGGTCGTGCTGAAGGCCAGATGGTAACAGGCATAGTGATAGAGACTGGGGTGGCTTAGGGGACATTGCCTCTTGCATTTGAAGCACAGGAACTGTGTCCTAAAGCAGTTCTGATCCTGGCTCAGGGACGAGAGGGACTCCCACCACTCACATCACCCTGGGGACACTTACTTCTGACGGAACACTTTATTGGCCTCGAGTTCTGCCTCTTCTTTAGTTTTCTCCATGCCCCGGCCCTGCAGTCTCCTCACTCTCTCCTCAGGATTCACCGTGAGCAGCAGGACCAGGTCAGGCTTCAGCAGATCTCCTGGCCACTGGTAGATGGGGTGGTGGGCAGGGGGTAGGTACTGCAGACCTCCACTCACCTCAGTGGCTATGGCGTAGGTGGCCGTGCTATGCCAGTACCTGGGAAACAAGGCAGCAGTGTGCTCTCTCATCTTAGGAAGGAGTCAAGGTACCATTTGAGAACCATCAAACCAGGCTGGCTCTGCTAAAGTCTTCCCAGCACCACACAAATGAACTACATTCGGATTTATTTCTAATGTGTAAAACACACACACACACAAACCAGAGTCGACAACAGCAGTAATAGGTGGGCTAGTCGTGAAATCACATATCTAATTGAAACTATCCTATACCACAAGGACAGGTGTCAAGCCATTCTGGCCCTTCCACACATACACTAACTTCTATTCGGCCATGAGGATAAAGATGACAGGCTGGCTCAGCAGCTCCTTGTATTTAACACTATGTCCGGAGCTAGTGAAATCTGGCAAGCCTGGGCCATTTCTCACAGTGCCAAACTCAAACTGCCCATGAAATCCATGTTCATGGAGCAGAGGCTAGAATACCATCCTTCCTCCCTTCACACAAGAACAGTTGTCTAACTGTGCGGCAGTGATTATACAATAAGGAGACCAAGCTGGGCAGCTGTAGAAAGGTCAGACATGGCCATAAAGGGAAAAGAACCCAGCACATTGTTTCTGGAAGCCCAACAGCTGTCTACCACCCACAGGAAAGGATTCTGGCTCCTCGTGTGGCATAGAACTTCCTCCCAGTTTGGACCACACACCATCTTTACTCCTTGTCTCCTAGCAACAGTGACACCCTCAACTAGTGAAGTCCCACCTCTGCCTTCAAAGTCCTGCTCCCATGAAGGCCCCATACAGAATCCAAGCTCCTCCTCTGGCTCCTCATACCCCGGAGGAGACTCTACTGAGGAGCTCCTCACTGGGGACCACAGCTATTGTCTCAGGAGGGAGATCTTGTCTCCTCCACAGAGTGGGAAATGCTCCTTAGTCACTTCCGTATTCTCATACATAAAAACTACAATGCCAGCACATGGTAGATATGCAATCAGTGAATTCCCCTTATGTCTATTAATGAATGAAATTTATTAGCATGTAGTAAATAATGCTCCTTCTGGCTATTGATGCACACATGCATGCATATGTCAATGGATATTTACTAACAGAAGTGTGCAATATTACTAGACCAGGAGCTTAACTATGTGTGTCCCAGACAATCCAAGTCCAACCACGGTCACCAAAACCAATGGTGACCAGCAGGAAAGAGGTTCCTGTCACTGCAGTCACACCAGGAAGACAGAAGGTACCTGTATTCTTAGCTTTGTCCTTGAGGGCACTGATATGAGCACCAAGGTTAAGAAGGGAAAGGGTAAAAATGTTGGGATACAATACACACATAGCTAGTCAGTCTTGGTCTGGATGTGACCTGGCTGATCACAAACTCAGGATCAGTCAGGAGAGATGTTGTCCCCATGAAAGAGTTGCTGTTGCTGAGTGGGTAGACTCAACCCTTGTTGGAAGATGTTCACCCATGATACAGACAATGTCCTGGAATCAAAGGTGGCCACAAGACAGAATGACTCAGAGCAAAGGAGACCAAGATATCTTTTCTATTGTTTTCTTTTCCTTCCTTCCTTCCTTCCCCTCTTCTTTCTTTCTCTCTTTCTCTCTTTCTTTCTTCCTTCTTTTCTTCCTTCCTTCCTTCCTCCCTTTCTTTCTTCCTTTCTCCCTCTCTTTCTTTTTTAAGTTACCCATCAGGCATTAATGGACATTGAGGAGGGGGGGCTCTGCTGGCCCTAAAGCAAAGTGTTGTTAGTGAAGGTACCCTCCAAGCCTTTGTTGCAATTGGATTCTTGCCCTGTTCAGGCAACATTCTAATATAAAGTGAATAAATGTGAAACTTCATATCCAATATCAAAGGAGAGTCACCTATAGCAAGTACTTACCATATAAACTGAAATTCCCAGGAAAAAGAAAATCCTTCCTAGGTTTGAAGATTCTCCAAGGCTGACAGCTTAGCCTATGTGACCATAGCTACTCCTTCAATTTTCAATAGTTCTGGAACTTTTTGTCAAAGGGCTAGTGCAGTGGAGACCACATGATAGGTCCACTGCATTAGCCTGGGGATTGCCATTGGTTATGATATTAAGAGGAATGATGCCTGGTGGTTATGACACAACCTTTTTGGACCCACATTCCTTATTTGTTAATTGCAGAGACTCTCTGATTCCAACCTACTCAAGGCACTATTCAGCTATTAGTATAAAATGTCAGGGTGTAATGTATGTAGTTCATAATTCAATATTCCTCTTGTAATCATAATGCATGTCCACAATTGAGCACCTAAATATATATGCAGAGAGAAGGAAGGAGAGAGACAGAGAGACAGCGACCTAGAGACAGAGAGAGAGAATGATATGTCACAGAGAAGGCATCTTGCTACTCACCTGTCTACAATAACAGGGGACTCGGCTGATTCTTTAGCTATTTCAGAAGCCACAAGGTAATTGCCCAAAGAGTAAAATGTTCTTCGAATGATAGTAGGTTCATTGTCAAAGATTTTCCTCCACTGGCTGATGCAGGGGGGTGGTGACTGCAAGAGGACAGCCTTGAGAGACTCTGACACCGACTGGGTCAAGGTGCTTTTACCTGCAGGATGTAAACAAAACAGAACACTTCTGAGCCAAAGCCGCCACAGTCCTCCCAAAGGTTAACACTAACCTATTAACCAAGGAAGAGAAAAAGGTCTTCAACCTGTTATTTGACAGGTGTGATTAAATAACACCCGGGTTCTCTGAGAAAGCTGGCTGAACAAAGTCTGGAGGAGAAAGCCAGCAAGCAGCATCCCTCCAGCAGCCACTGGTTCAACTCCTGCCTCCAGGTTCCTACTTGAGTTCCTGCCCTGACTTTGCTTCACGATGGGCTGCAAGCTGTCAGATGAAATAATCCTTTTCCTCCCTGAGGTGCTTTTGGCCATGGTGTTTATATAGCAACCAAAAACTAAGATGCCTTCTCCTTTCCCTGCCCCCCCTTCAGGGCCCCTTCATATTCTCCTTCCACTTCTGTTCATTCTTCTTCGAGATCCATCTGCTCCAACCTTGCAGCACGTCTGCCCAGCTCCCCTCCACCTGCTCCAGCCCCACTCTACTTCTGCTGAACTCCCCTCCAAGGTCCACCTTGCACTGTCCCTGCCCCCACTCTTGCTAACTCTGTGCCTGGCATTTGGCTTGGCATTTGGAGCTCCTAAGACTGACTTGTCAGAGGTCCAGTTCCCCCTTTAGGGTATATTTGAGTATATTTTTGGACTCTTCTTTGCACACCCCTGGGTGTCATACGGCCCTGAGCCACTTCCTGGGCCCATCTCAGATGTCCCAGCCTTTGCCTGCAGCACAGGACTACCGTGAAAAGGCATAATCGACTCTAGACAGATGTTCTTCACTGGCCTCACTGAGTGCCAACTGTTTACACTTAAGGCCCTTTTCCTCTGTCATATTTAACACTCAGGGTACCAATAACTTAATCACCGACTGTTTATTTACTGCTCAGGCAAATCACAACAGTGCTGACCATTTTGGTGTTTGTGCTATGAGCACACCACTAACACATAGCATGCTCTGAATACCCTAGTCTACATAAGAGTACCCACTGAGTCGCCGAGCAGTAGAGAAGGGAATGGAGCCATCCACAGTGGCCTCCTTGGTGGAGCTGGGCCCAGGATGCAGCTGTGGCAACAGAAGCTATCCCTTTCTTCTCTCCTTGTTATCATTTTCTGAACGTCACATGTGTGGGCATAGGTATGTGGAGGTTAAAGGTTTGTACTCTCTTTTAGT
The DNA here is from genome assembly GCF_903995425.1 of Onychomys torridus. Taxonomy (NCBI): domain Eukaryota; kingdom Metazoa; phylum Chordata; class Mammalia; order Rodentia; family Cricetidae; genus Onychomys; species Onychomys torridus. Next base: position 49,677,336 of record NC_050463.1, on the reverse strand, counting down.
CCCACAGAATCTGAATTACCTCTGAGTGCAAATTAGATGACCATAAAGACATACCAGACCCCCCCAAAAAAAACAAAAAAACAAAAAAAACAAAAAATGACCCAAAAAGTACAATGGACAGCTGATGTTAAAATTCTAGCCATGACTAAAATCCAACCTCACCTAGGTCTTGGCCTGGTGATGAGAAGTGCTGAATGCTGAGCACACTGCTTCTCCCACCTGATGACTTTCGGGCAGAGCCAGGACAGCGGGTTGCCGTCATCCCACTGTGTCACCTCCTTGTGACACAGAAGTTCCCATGTGGAAATGACCTTTGGCATTATTAAAGATAACAGCCTGTGACCAGGAATGTACATCTGTGGTAAAGCCCTTACCTAGCAAGTGAGAAATCCCTAGACTCAATCACCAGTACTTTGACCCTACTCTGCCACTGCAAAAAAGCACTGACTGAAACCATCATCAGGAAGTTATTTCATCTTACAACTCCCAGGTCATGCTGCATTGCCGAGAGAAACCAGGTTAGGGACTCAAGGCAGGAGCTGAAGCAGAGACAACGGAGGAATGCTGCTTAAGGCTCACTCCTCCTGTGTTGCTGAGAGACTGTTTTCTATGCAGCTCAGAACCTGCCCTAGGTGGCACCGCCAACAGTGGGCAGGCTCCCATACCAATCATCAATCAAGAAAAAATGTCTCTGCCAACGTTCCCACAGGACAATCTGATGGGAGCATTTTCTCACTGGAGGTCTCCTGTTGGCAGATAATCCTAATTTGTTCCTAGTTGACAAAAAAAAAAAAAAAAAAAAAAAAAATACAACCACCAAAACAAAGAGTATGACAGCCATCTTCACCCCTCCAAGTGACACAGGAGAGGCCTAAAGATAATAGCATGCTCCATCAGCTGTCTCCTGGACTTGAGTGTTCTAGTTACTATGTTAATACATTATTATATTCTGACCCCTCTTGAGTAGTTCAGGAAGCTTCCATGGCCTCCTTCCCCAGTTTGCTCTATTGGGGGCCTCTGGATATCTTGTGGCTCCTGGATGTAAGCTGTTTGCTAAAGCACTGGACCTTTGCCCAACCATTGCTTCCACCTTCCAAGGTTGTCATCCCCCAGCTCTTGTTTGTCCCTAGACTACAGCTTGGGTATCACCTTGGGTGTTCTCTGCAAGATACAGCAGAACAGGACCTCCTGAGAGGTCTATTAACACACACACACACACACACACACACACACACACACACACACACCTGGTTGCATCCCATGGTTGGTCTGGCATAGAGACTCACAGAAGGCTCTGTGTGGCGTTTAGTATTGTAAGAATGACCTCCGGCAACTGTGCAGTTCACGCTGTTGACAGAGACTAGAAAGCAGTGCTCACTTACCAGTGGCATCCAGGCCTTCGATGGCAATGACCTGGAACTCTCCTTTTAGGATGTCCCTAGGGCATTGGTCAACCAGGTCAAGCACTGCCCGGGCTTCTGGAATAAAGGATGTACACTGTAGGGGGAGAAAAACTGCATAAGCAGGGGAGCACTGGGGCTTTTGGGAACCTGTTGTGACTCTGCCAAAGACAGCACTGTCTGGTGCTAAAGAGACCTTTTCTAGGTTGAACATGATGCCTGGCCCATGGGTTCCTAGAGTTTAGAAGCTGAGACACACTCAAAACAAGGACTGCAAATGTCAGGGGTATACAACCTCAGTCCTTCACTGGCTAGCCTACCCTATACGAAGGAGAGGTAGGCACATAATTCCAACCACAGCCACAACAGAACTCCAGGCCCTGCTGAGAACTGGAGGTATGTGAACCACCCTGTAGACATAACCAGGTAAGTGCATCTACCCTGCATCCTGCCCCCCATACACATCCTCCCAATGGCCCAGAAAGCTGACAATGGTGCTCAAAGCTGGTACAGCTTCGAGCTGAGACTCTGCTGAGAATCTAAACTTCCTTACTCCCCATCACCACATCCCATTTCCTAGGACCTTCATCTGAGGCCCTCTCTCATTCATAAATATGCTTCCTGTAAGCAAGGCAAGCACCCAAGAGCTTTATTAGTAGTAGACTGGCCAATCTGTGTGAATGCTTCTGTTATTACCACCTTAGAGAAGCTGGAAGCGCATTCTTGATAAATGCCAGGAATCTCATCATCTCCCTGAGTGAACACGGGCTTTTCACCATCCTCTAGCCCTGTCCCACAGCTTGTAAAAAGTAATGTTAACTATATAGACCAGCAGGCCCCAGGCACCAACGCAACCTTAGGCTTTCCCCAAAGACTGCCAGAAACTTCTTGTCCTCCCTCACAGGAACATTTACAGATGATGAGGAAGATAAAGGCAAAAACGCTTGAGCAGTGAGGGACCGCATACGGTCCACAAACCAGTTGAATGCTTACATCTTCGTAAGTATATCTTCTGCACCCCCAAGATCCCAGATTGCAAGCAAATATCCAGCAAATTGTTCCCTTAACTAGCTGGCCTCGTTCCCCCCAATTCCCAGAGGACTCTTTAGTCCACCTGCAGGACTTCGAGAATGTATTCCTAGCAAGCATTGCTCAGCCAGGTGTTGCATGCACTCAGCCCTCGGTTGACAGAAACCTGCACAGGAAATATAGAAGGCAACGGCAGTGTCTAACACAGAGCCTGCACAGCTTGCCTACCCTGCTGACTCATGAGTAAAAATAAACAAACCTGCCGGAAGGCACTTGATTGGCCAGCCTAGGGCAGACCCAGCTCCGCTCAGGGCCGAAGAGAAAAAAACTCTTTCTTACCTCCTCCAATACCGCCCGTGCAGCATCCCGGTCTTGGAACACCGCAGAGTTGAGCAGATCTGGCAGCAATGGGTGCAGATGGGGCTCCGGTGCCGGCAGGACGCATGCGCAGTCCACTTGCACCTGCCTGTCTCCCTGCAGCTCCCACATGCGCTGCCAGAGCAAACCCTGAGAGTCGGCCTGGAACTCGGCTAACTGCGGGTGCGCCACCTCCTGGCACGAGCCCAGAAGCTGCAGCAAGGCGCTCCGAGTGTCCGGGTGGTCGCAAGGGTCTCGCAGCAGGAAGCCATGCTGGACTTCACCGTCCTGGTCGCCGGAACTGTAGCCTAGCAGCTTGCTCATCCGGCACCGCTGCAAAGGGCCCCGGCACAGCTGCAGCAGCAGACGCTGATGCATCCGGGCCGCCTGCACCCGGGGCCCGCAGCCTGTGCCCGGGACCAATGGCACGCACAGCGCGTAGCTGCGCCCCGGGGGCCCGAGCAACGCTGCCAGGCGTGGGTCCGAGTGGCTCGCCGTGTCCCCTAGGACGAAGTGAATCAGGGAGCAATCCGGCATTTCCACCGCGAAGCGCTGCGGCCGAGCCATGGTCCCAGTGCAGGCCCGGCGCCGCGCGCACAGCCGCCCAAGCCACAGTGGGGCTCGAGGGCGGCTCACTAAGGCCATGGGTGTCCCGGGCCGCGCCCTCAGCCACGCCTCGGAAACGAAACTGCGGGTGACCACAGACCCGGGATCCGTGAGAAACGAAAGCGAAGGCCGCTGCCTATGGGACCTCGGGTGTGGCCGCGCTACTCTCCGCCGAGGCTTCTCCGCCTCCCACCCTAGCCGCGCTTTTAACCGCCAGCGGGCGGTTAGGAAATTCTCCGGGCCCTGGGACTCTGGCGCGTTGCTAACGCCGCTGTGGTCCCCTGGCAACGCCTGCCCTGGAGCATTCCAGCCTCTCCTGAGCCATCAGCTTTGTCTGACTTGGTTCTGTGGTGGCAGGTGCTCCTTGTCCGAGTTTTAAACTTCTTCCCGGCTACTTAATTTCTGACGGGTGAGGACTTGGGGAGCTAGAGACTGAGGCACAAAGGAATCTCCTCTCAGAGAACACACACACACACACACACACACACACACACACACACACACAGCTTCATGACCCACCCGTACACACAGGCACCTGTCTCAGGAGACTTTCAGGTAGGTGCCTAGCGGTATCTGACCTCAGTTTACCGTGTAGTACCCACCTAGCCAGTCCTGCAACCAGTTTGGGCAGCTTTTCAACTTTGCGAATGAAGGACCCTCCAGTGTGCTCCTTACTCGCATGGAATCCTCTTGCAAACTGGGATGTGTGGCCAGGCTGTGGCACTGAATGATTGAATGATTGCCAATTAAAATCTCCTTCATTGATGTCTGGTGTTGAAATTTCTCTCTTCTCTCTCTCTCTCTCTCTCTCTCTCTCTCTCTCTCCCCCCCCCTCGTGTGTGTGTGTGTGTGTGTGTGTGTGTGTGTGTTTGTGTGTGTGTGTGTGTGTGTGTACTAGCTATGTTTTAGACCACCTTTACCTTGATGGTTCACAATAAAGATTTGTGTCTCAATGATGTTCCCAACTTAGGAGTTACCCCAGCACCGGGGGTGAGGGGTGGGGTGGGGGGGGTAAGGTCATGGTGTGAGAACCATCAACAGAACTGGTAGGTAGAGCAAGAAGGTGTGACGTGCAATAGAATCAGGAGTGAGCTGTTCGAGGATCACATTACCTCCAATGGTGAGCTGTGTGAAATCATAGCCCAGGACGCCTGATAGAGTATCAGAGTCTGGGGTTGTAATTCTTAGAAATAAATATTTTTGGTGTCACACAAAGAAACAAAATGGAAGTAATTCTGCAAGACAATTTGCTCTTGAAAAAAAACAAAAAAGGTGCACCAAGACCTAATCTTGGCTAGGAAGCACACTGAGGAGAAAAGTTACTTGGAGTTGTTCTAATGAAGGTGGTAACTGTGTCTTTTTTCTCATTGACTAGTATCCCACTTTTCCAGATTGGCTAACAAGAAGAAGGAGGAGGAGGAGGTGGAGGAGGAAAAGGAAGGAAGGAAAGAAGGAAGAAGGAAGGAAGAAAGGAAGGAAGGGAGGAAGGGAGAGAGAGAGAAAGAAAGAAAGAAAGAAAGAAAGCAGGCAAAGGGAATGAAGAAAAGGGAGAAGGAATTAGCCTCTCCAGGCCATCAGGTTCCAGAAATGTAGAGGAGAGGGTTTTCATTTTTAAAAGTTGCATGAAGATGAAACAATATGAATGCTTTTGCACAAAAGTTTAACAAAATTGAGAGATTTATAGAATGTTGACCCTTGGTGCTACCTTTGGTGGAAAGCAAAACAAAAAATATTTCTGACATACGAAGCCAGGACCCATCATAACAACGTGGCAGATTCCTCTCAATAGAATGAGGTGATAAGCTTTGATCTTTGACCTCTGTGTGAAGTCATTGGGACAAGTTGGTAAGTCATGCACATACACACAGCATTTCTAACCACTGGCAGAGACCTTTTAGAGAGACTGCTTGCCAAGGCTATATAGAAACTGCAGCTCTTGGTTTCTAGGCCCACGGTTATTGAATAGACAGGAAGCAGCAGTGAGTCTAATTTTTAGTGCCAATTTAAGATTCCTAGGAAAGAGAAGTGGTGGCATCATCTGGTTTGCATTGAATAATTGTGCCTGTAGCAATTTGCCCATGAGGGCACAGAGATGAGTAACTAGAAGCTGAGAAAATATTTCAAGAAGTCCTGCAGTCATGTATTTTTTTTTTTTTTTTTTTTTTTTTTTTTTTTTTTTTTTTTTTTGTGTGTGTGTGTGTGTGTGTGTGTGTGTGTTTCAAGACAGGATTTCTCTGTGTAACTTTGTAGATCAAGCTGGCCTCCAACTCACAGAAAGCAGACAGGTAGTTTAAGGAAGATCTATTGCTTTCAGCACTTAGAGAATTTGCTTTCAGTTTCCCAAAGCAGGCAAAGTAATTTCTGTTTAAATCCACAAAACTGGTCCATGCTCAGCACTTCCTGGTGCCAGACCAAAGGGAAAGATGAAATTATTCTAGGCATTCACAGATAAAGGGGAAAAAAGACAAGGAGGGTAAGTTCAAGACATTTAAATATAGTAATTAATGTAAAATGAAAAATGGCACAGGGTTTGAAGCACTGGTTACCTATGCTTTAGCTAGTCAGTTTAAGTATAAGAAATAAGACAAACGAAATCAGAGCAATGAGAACACATAACTACATAGAGCCACAGAATGTCAAGGACTCCTCACAGAACATGTCACATAATTACATATTAATGATTTAGTTGTCATGATATAAATAAGGAGGTCAGAAAATGAGAGTCAACAAAACAGATTCACAAAGAGTGATGGCTGTAGAGTCCAAATCCAAGTTGAGTAAAATGAAAGGGTTAAGAAACTCAGAGCAGTTATGTAAGTACCAAGTATCCAGGAGAGAGGTGTGTCTCCTAGGTGACTCCAAGACAGGCCCAGCTGACACCAAGGTGAAGCATTCCAAAGCTGTGCTTTGATCACAGGTGTGCTCTCCCTGTGACAATTCCATGATGGATTTCCTAAAGACTATGACGATCACAACTCAGCAGACAGATTCCATAACCCAGCAAAGCATCACAGCCTCTGCTGGGGCACTATCCCCACCAGAGTGCATGGGGCATGTTAGGAATGCACAGGTGCTCAGGGGTAAGATCCCTGGCTAAAGAGAAATGTTGGTGCCTCTGGCTACTGATACAATGTGTTTGAATTGTTTTCAGTATGAGACTCCCAAGGAGAAGAGAGCCAACTGGGGTCTCTATGATGCCAGCCATGGCCCATACCCACCTTCAGAGGTTTGCAGAAGATGCGCTCACCCACCTTAACTTTTGCAAACCGTGACTAGGAGTGGATCTCAGTCCCTGAAGGCTGCTGGTTTCCTCCTGGGAAGACACAACAGCCATATGACAGCCTTTGCTAGAATATGGAGGAGGAAAATGGTGAGGGGGGGTGGGGAGGGAGAGTCCTGAACAGATCTAGAATCCAGCCGTCATCATCAGCACTGGCCTTCAAGCTATTGCCAACAGTGGGACTGTAAATGAGCCCAAAGGTCAAGTTTACAAGTTGCAGGTGTCTCTGCAGGTAGTTGGTCAGTACCCACCATGGTCTTGTAGCTCAAGGTAAATGCTTCCATAAGTTCTATAGGAAGTCTGGGGTTGTGGGGAGAGGCCTGGGAATAAAGAGCACTTGCCAAAACAGTATAAACTTACACAAAGCCAAGTAGGGTGGGTGGGTGGGTGTGCTTGTGTGCATGTGTGCATATGTGTGTGTATCTCTCTCTCTCTCTCTCTCTCACTCTCTCTCTCTCTCTCTCTCTCCCTGTGTGTGTGTGTGTGTGTGTGTGTGTGTGTGTGTGTGTGTGTAATCCCAATGTTCCTAAAGGAGATGGGAAGCCAAGACTGGAGAATCTCCAGAAATCTGTGGACATATTAGCCTGAAGTGCACAGTGAAACAATAGGAGACCCCATCTCAAACATTGTGGAAGGCAAGGCTCAACAACCCAAGGCTGTCCTCTGACCCCCACAAACACATGAACTCCTTATATTATACAGAAACAGGATGTGCCCTCCCCTGAGCTCTACTCTCTGCTGAACAGGAGTTAGGAGAGCCCGGGCCTGCACTCAGAAACAGCAAATGACTGACTTGTGAGCTCTCTACACCAGGGATTCACTTCCTCAATTGTATTAGTTACTGTTCCCTCTGTTGTGGTCAAGTGCCTGACCTGAACTAACTAAAGGGAAAAGAATTCCTATTGGCTCAGGGTGTGATGGGAGATGGATGGAGACAGGAGAATATGATGGAGCTGGTCACATTGTGTCTGGGGCTGGTCACATTGTGTTTGGGGTTGGTCACATTATGTCTGGGGCTGGTCACATTGTGTCTGGGGCTGCTCACATTGTGTCTGGGGCTGGTTACATTGTGTCTGGGGCTGGACACATTGTGTCTGGTGCTGGTTACATTGTGTCTGGGGCTGGTCACATTGTGTCTGGGGCTGGTCACATTGTGTCTGGGGCTGGTCACATTGTGTCTGGGGCTGGTCACATTGTGTCTGCAGTCAGGAAGCAGAGAGAGATACATGCTAGAGCTCAGTTCCTCTTTCCACATTATTTAGTCTGGGCCCACAGCCTAGGGGATGGTAATGCTCACAGTCAGAGACACCTTCCCTTCTTTGTTAAACTTCCTGGAAACATTTGAATATACAAATGTTTCCATCATAATACTAAACCTAGCCAGTTTGACAGTGAAGATAACTATCAGATTTACATTCCACCCACAGGTATTGATATTTTTATACAACAACTTCATGGGGAAATTTCAATCAATATGCATCAAAGAAAAGAAAGATGGGAAAATAAAAGCATGCCTGAATATCTGAAAGAATGGATGAATTAATTAATTAATTAATGAAACCGGCCTGCACAGAGAAGTCTTACCAGCAAAGATAAGGTAATAGCATTATGGTAGTCATTTATGGAGCAATATGGCCAGTGTTTAAACACTCATTACAATCTTGCTCCCTACCATACAGCGCCAGGCTCATAAGGGAAGCAGACATTCCTCACTCTATCACAACAATCACTGCCCTTCATGCTTAACCTGCATCAAGCCCCTTGATATTATGATGCATGTGTGAGCTAGGCATGGCTATTTGTGTTTCCCAGATGTTTCAGAAGGTCAGGCGGATGAATGGCTGGGTCTGGAGCTGAGAGGTGACTTAAACACAACAAACAGATGTTGCCATCATAATACTAAATCAAGTCGACAATGGAGTTAGCTATCACATTCCTATTTCATTTATACTCTATGATATTTTTATATGACAACTTCACGGGGCACTCTCAATCACTATGCTTCAAAGAAAAGGAAGATGGCATGATGAAAACATGCTCTAATACCTGAAAGAATGACATAAAATAGATCTTAGGGAGGTAACAAAATCTACTCCAAAGCATGTGACTCCAGCTCAGCTAGATTTATCCGCTGAAACCTTTCCCCATCTCTTGAACTTAACACTGATGTCATATGCATGTGACCTTGCAGAAGGCATTTCTCCAATTGTGCCAGAGATTACAGCATCTTTATTTCCTCGGGTTTCAAGGACTTGGGTCAGATAACCCTGGCATAATTGGCTTCATTAAACTATGGGATTGTATTGCAAAGTTTACTTTCAGTTTCCCAGTGCAGGAAAAACAAGTTTCTGTTTCCATTCACAACAATGGCTCAGTCAGACGGTGTTCTGTTCCTTCAGGAAAATAGAGTTTTCCCTCTTCACAGACCTCAGGAGATGTTTGCCGAGAAGAGAGTATAAAGTTCACAGTGCATTACCTCAGCTGCATCACTCAGACCCTGAGCACAGTACCTCAGCTGCATCACCCAGCCCCTGAGCACAGTACCTCAGCTGCATCACCCAGCCCCTGAGCACAGTACCTCAGCTGCATCACCCAGCCCCTGAGCACAGTACCTCAGCTGCATCACCCAGCCCCTGAGCACAGTACCTCAGCTGCATCACCTAAAACAGTCCAATTTAGGAGTCTGTTATGTTTCTTAAGAAAATGTGAAAATGGGGGCTGGGCTGTGGCTCAGCTGGTAAAGAATTTGCTATCTGAGCATGAAGGCCTGAGTTCAGGTCTCTAGTATCCATGTAAAAAAGCCAGGTGTGGCAGCATATGCCTGTAGACCTAGCAATGAGGAGGGCAAAGGCAGGTAGAACCCCTAGAGCTTGCTGTAAATTCAGCCTAGCTAAATCTGTTAGCAAGTCCTAGGGACCTGGCTGTCTCCACTCCCCAGTGCTGGATTTCCAAGCAGGTGATACCACACATACCATTATTTATATAGTTCTGGGAACCAATCTCAGGCCCACACACTTTTGAGGTGTTGCAGCATGGTCTGTCCCCATGAGGGCAGAACACATTCACCTCACTGCCATTTTGAAGCAAAGATTTTCTTGTTCACTAAAGCAGGAAAACAGTGCAGTGGTATCCAAGTCTGCGGTCACCAAGTAGAGCTATTGACGTGGCACCTTGGTAGAGAGAAGAGGGGAATGTCACAAGACCTTCACCTGGTATATCTCTGTGACTCCTTCCTGTTCTCACTAACTCTAGTGATCTTGGGAAATGCTAGGCTACATTAGAAGTTTAAGATTAGCTGAAAGGGGCCTAGCATGACACAGTTTCCAGGAGGTCCTCATCCATGGTGGGATGAGACTTTGCCAAGATGTTTTTCTTTGTAAGTAGCCTATCCCCCATGGTGTATAAATCCAATGAACTCATTGGCTCACCAAATTGGACTTGGCTGGAATTGTGCTTCTGACCTTCATTGCTGCCCTATCTGAGATGAAAAGACATTTGTTGTTCTCATTGCCTCAGGAAATGTTAATGCATACAAGTCAAGCCCTTTACCGGCAGAGTTATCTTCCCAGCTCCTATGTCATATTTTCTTATCTGTCAGTCTGTAGATGGGCCCTTGGATGGACCCATATCTTGGCTATAGTAATACTACAGCGAACTTGGGCTTAGAGTCATCTCTCTGACCAACTGACGTCTTACCTCGAATAAATAACCAGTATTGGCCACCAGGAAATGCTTCTTTATCTGACTGTCACAATAAGCAACCCTGAGTATTTCATGAAAAGAATCATGGGAAGAAGCTGCCACATGGTTATTGAAGCTGAATGTCTGCAATTTCAAATCTGGAATGATTGTTGAGATATATATATATACAGGTGTAAAATTCCACATATGCAACTGCTTCGTGTGTAGACTCAGTTTAAAGTGTGTCTAGAATTACTACCAGGGCTGTAAGTGTGGATGAATCGTCAAGGAATGTCATTGTCAGATTTGGGCTGTGCCCCCCATCACATGCTATGTAAATTTCCCCCAGATCTGACAAACAAACCATGAAGAATCACATCTCACCTCCAGATGTTTGACAAGGAACACTCAACCTGCATTCTCTTTATTTTACAGGAGAAAGTAGATGCATTGGAAGCAAAGAAGGAAGAATTGGAAACAGAATTTCCGGTGTTATATAAAAAAAAAAGCAAAATGTTCTGTTTGAAAAGGCTTTAAAATAAAACAGCTAAAGGATATATTCCAAAGCCTCGTCTTGGTTAATACATCTCCACCAGCATCTATAAACCCTGCTAACTTGTGGTCTTAAGCCTTGGTGCTGTCCTTTCATTCACTCGGGCAGAAGGAACAGTATACATAAGAGTCTGTCTGCTTCCCCAAACACCCAAAGAACTAGAACCACCACAAAGAAGGAACACAGAGCTCCTAGGGAAATATGTCAGAGGGGAGGCAGAGGCATCAGAAGAGAAGACCAGAGACTAAGTAAAGCAAGTTTAATGTGTTGCCCTGAGGGATCTTATTACCAAAATACAGGAGCTTGCCTAGAGGAAAGGCACCAGCCCCATACTGCACAGTGTGACTGTTGGGATTTCCTGAACAGCCCCATGATGCCAAAGCTTTAAAGGAAAGAGTTTGAGAAATATTTACAGTACATGTCCTCTGACAGTATAAAAATAGAAATGTCTAATTCCTAAGGATTCAAGTTTTCAAATGGCTAACTTTACTTTGTGGCCTTTCTCTACCTGTTTTTGCTTGTTTTGCCTGACATATACCAGTCTTGAATTCCTTTTCTTTCCTCTTTGAAAGAGCTGCCAGGTGCTGCCAGGCACTGCCAAGGTCAGTGCACATCTGATTTGCTACCTACAAAGTCATGAAACTCTAGGTTTTTGGTGTTTTTGTTTTGTTTTGTTTGTTTGTTTGTGAGGCATGTGGGGCATGAAAGAAGAATATTTAGAAATTGTTAAGTATGCATAGTTATTCATACCAAGAGGCTTAACACATATTTTCCTGTTAAAAATCACCCGTAAGGAGGCAGCTGTGTGACGGTCTCTAAGACCCTTCTTTAGAAACCGGTGGCTGCTGGAATGTTTGCAGTGTCATCAGGACAGACAGTGTTTACACGGGTCATAGGGGCAGCCGTGAGCCAGAGCAAGGCAACCGGTTGGCCTCCATCTGGAGCGTCAGTCTTGGCTCTGATTCAACTTTCATTTTCAGAAAACAGAAACTCTGCTCAGCTGGGACTCACTCAAGGGAGGTGTTTCCCTCACCCTTGTGACAGAATGCTCGGGGGTGTGGCTGGCCCTCCCCTTATAAGTCCTTTCAGTCAGCTGCAGGTGAGTGCCGCTCACCATGGGGATGCTAGTGCCCACTGCCCTGGCTGCTAGGCTGCTGAGCCTGTTCCAGCAGCAGCTGGGCTCCCTCTGGAGTGGCCTGGCCATTCTGTTCTGCTGGCTGAGAATAGTCCTGGGGTGGCTAGGTTCTGGAAGGGGACAGCCACAGCCACAGGTCTTGACCGAGCCCAAGGAGACCCAGGAAGAACTAAACAGTTCTCAGCCCACAACCCCAGTGAGTGTCAACTATCATTTCACCAGGCAGTGCAACTACAAATGTGGCTTCTGCTTCCACACAGCCAAGACATCCTTCGTGCTGCCCCTGGAGGAGGCCAAGCGAGGACTGCTTCTGCTCAAGCAGGCTGGTAAGCTCCCAACCCAGGCAGAAGCCCAGGTGTTAATGACAGCAAGCAGGGGTTGTGCCTAGGATGAGGGTGGGAAGGGCTCCCTGAGGACTAGACACAGCATCACCAGGCAGGTCTTGCATGAATGGGGAAAGGAACCTTGCAAAGACATGAAGGACCTCCAGTCTGAGAGGTCAAGAAGGACCATGTAACAAACATTGGCTCCTGTGAAAAGAGGTATGTGGACCGTGGCCCGTGTTCCTCCTGGTGTTTGGGAACAAGCATTTGGAAAAGTTTTGTCACTCAAAGATTTTGTCCAGAGAAATCTGATTTCCAGAAACACTAAGTGAGGAAAGGGGAAGGGGAAACCCAAGTCCCAGTGTGAGTGAACAGCCTGGCTGTTTACCCTGTTCCTTCTGTGGTCCTTGTTGGAAACTTTTCTCTCTTTAAAAAAAAAAAATCTTTGTGTACACCTGCTGTGTGTGTGTGTGTGTGTGTGTGTGTGTGTGTGTGGTCACCTGCTTGGTACAGCAAGCCTATGGACATCAAAGGACAACTTCAGAAGTCACCCTGCTCTTAGCCTGTTTGAGACAGGGTATCTCCGTCACTGGCTGCCCATGTGCACTGTTGGTTGGTGTTTGAGCCTCACAGATTGTCCTGCTTCCTCCCATGCTGAAGTAGGGAGGCTGGCATTGGAAACCCTCACTACCGTGTTCAGGTTTACTCAGGTATTGGGGATCCAAGCAGAAGTTCTCAGACTTGTGCAGGAAGTGTATCACACATGCAGCCACCTCTCCAGCCCCATATAAACCTTAAAATGATTTTGACTGGCATGTCATGGGATTTTTTTCTCCCAAGATTTCCGGTCCCACTCCATCAATCATGCCCAGGTATGAATTCAGCAGTGAAGTTCCAATGCAGCATCTTCTCCTCCAAACCTTCCCTCCCTCTTCCTCCCTCCCTCCCCTCCTCTCTTTCCAGAACACCTGTTCACCTAGAGATTGCCTTCTCTCTCTCCTTACTCTTTCACTGAAGCACAGTAGACATGTCTAGGCATCAAACATGCTAACTACACTTCCAGATGATTCTGCCAGAGAATTATCGGCCAGTGCTCCAGGTGCACACTGGCCTCCAGCCACCGCCCTGACCCCATGGGAACCCCCAACTGGATTTCTAATGCTCACATTAGACTCACCTGATTCTGTGCTGTGATAATAAAACCATACAGTACACAGTACTGCACAATAGCATCTGACTCACTCAGTTCCAGTCTGCACTGGCTCATTACCCACAGTAAAGACCATGAGCCTTGTTACCTCACGGGGACCTAGACTAAGGTTTGGTCTTTTATCACCAGGAATTCGGTAAGGTAGTCACTGTCTCTGCTTTTCTCACTCAAAGCCTGGTGTCTCCTTAAAATGCACCTTTTGGAGTCACCTGCCAACTCATCTAAGCCTTAGGTGTTTCACAGAACCAGACATCACAGCCGTGATGAGCTCACTCTCACCTCTACATCTTCCTCCAGCTGCCTCTGGAATTGGCTTTCTTGTTTCGAGCATCTCCAGGTGGACTCACGGTGCCCTTGCACTTCTGAGAGAGTCTGGGGAGATGTGGAGCCGGTTTCCAATAATTGAGCGCACCTGTTTCCAAATAGAAATGGCAGAGTAGCAAACTATTACAGCGGTTTTCTTCCTGCTCCAGATAGGGATGGAACCCCCAGTTATTGATAGTGGTTAATATTGGAAAACAGGATGAGGTAAAAAAAGAGAGAGAGATTAACAATTGGTTTTATTTCATTAATTTTACCATAAGGAAATGTTAATTTTGTCTTTAAAACAAAATTGGATGAGGCTGTGAGTATCTTATCATGAAATGCCTGGCTAGTATGCACAAGTCCCTAGGATCCATCCCTATTCATTCTCTCTCTCTCTCTCTCTCTCTCTCTCTCTCTCTCTCTCTCTCTCTCTCTCTCTCTCACACACACACACACACACACACACACACACACACACACTAAAAAACAAATTAATAATGAGATTTATTTTATGTATGTGTGTGTGCATGTGTTTGTTGGTGTCCCCAGAGGCATAGGATCCCCTGGAGGGAATTGTGAGCTGTCCCAGGTGGGTGCTGGGAACTGGACTCTGGCCCTCTGAAAGAGCAGCAAATGATAGTCACGAATGAATTATCTCTCCAGCCTCATAAACCAACATAATGATGTAAGTATTTGGAAGATGCAAAACTATAGCTTTCGCCCCTCCCAGGTATGGAGAAGATCAACTTTTCAGGAGGAGAACCCTTCCTGCAGGACAGGGGTGAATATGTGGGCAAGCTTGTGAGGTTCTGCAAGGAGGAACTGGCCCTGCCCTCCGTGAGCATAGTGAGCAATGGGAGCCTCATCCGGGAGAAGTGGTTCAGGGACTATGGTAAGTTTCCTCCGTGATACCTTGGTCACTGAAGCTCATACTGTTGACGCCTGCATTTCCTCCCTCTCTGGGCTCCAGGCCAGAGCATCTGGGGAACCAGGAGGAAAGAAAATCTAATTCAATCTTTTTTTATTCTAATATCTCCTAATCTGTGTAGGGTGTTAGGTTATTTTGTTTCTGTTGGGTGCAAATAAACAGGTATGGAGAAAGAGATGACACAATAAGTTAGCATACAGATTGCTGTTACGCCTTCTCACAGTGCTCAAAGCTAACTAGGATCTAAGCTTAGCCATTGCTGGAGGAAATCAACACTCTATAGCTATATAAATGTCTCTGTTAGAGACAGGGCATGGTAGTGAATGCCTTTTATCTCAGCACTCGAGCGGCAGAGACAGATCTCAGTGACTTTAAGGCCAGCCTTATCAACATAGCAAGTTCTAGCTCAGCCAGGGCTATCTAGTGAGACCTTATTTTTTTTTTTATCTCTGTTAGGACTAAGCTATTTGCAAGTGTAGCCACATTAGAAGCTCATAACACATGGACTGGTTGAATTAGAAGACTCTTAAGGTTTTCCGAGAACCCCAATGATTAAGTTGTCCATGTTTGTAGTGTCTTTGAAGCAATACATGACATGGGGCAGCTCTTGGAAAAACAAACAGAAAAACAAATGTGCAGTGATGACTACTTTCCATTTAGAAGACAGTTAAAAACCTCTCCCAGAGTCCCTTTCTCTGCACTTGCTCTGTGACCCTGTGGCGCTCTGGAGCCATTCAAAGGGAAGGCTGGCACTTTGGACTAGAAACACCAATCAGATCATTTCAGAGGATCAGAGGATGCATCCATCTGCAGGCAGAGGCTGTGCTTGTGGGTGAAGGCTGTCTGTGAAGTCTGGGCAGGCAAGGAGAATCCTTAGAATCAAAGACAGTGACTCAGGGAGGAAGCTGGGTAGTATATTTAACCAGACTTCTGGGAAGAGAGGTGCTGGATGGAGACCGCTAGGAGGTCCAAAGTGAGACAGAAAGAAGACAGAAGCCATGTGATCAGAGAGCAGTGGACCATGTTTTGGAGGGTGTACCTGGGTAGCACTCGTCCTTTATGATACACTCAAAATATCTGTCCCCATGGCAAGGAGTGTGGACGGGAGGATTACTGCAATACAGTGCCAGAGTCTGGCCACCCAGAAATAGTGATATGGCCCAGTATTATCACAGAGAGAGAGAGAGAGAGAGAGAGAGAGAGAGAGAGAGAGAGAAACACACAGACTGCAAAATACACAGCTCTCTTTGTAGTAGTCAGGAAGATGCCATTTACAAATAATAATTGGCTTTTATACTAGATGGGAATTTGCCCATCTCAAATCATCTAAGATAAGTAAAACAATATTCAGTGTTAATTATCCCAATTATAAATGTCTACAAATAACTTGAAGTTGAACCTGTGTGCTTGGGCATGAGGAGAAGCTTGTCAGAGCCCCTCAGCCGCTCCAAGTTTGGTAGTTTGTTAGCCGGACTCTTTCAGTGAAAGCCAATACAGAGCACAGTAACAGCGGGGCACAGGAATGCATCACTGAGTTCAGAGAGGACATCTCCTTCTGAGCCCATCTCTAACTGAGCCCATACAGGTTCTACTTTCTTCCTAGCAGTGAACCTCAGGCCATGTTTGGGTTGCCTTCACACAGGAGACTCACTTCAGTCTTGGATCAGGGAGAGTCATAGAGTGCTGGTCACTCAGGCACATATTGCTAAGTGCATAGCCTCCAGGACCCCAACAATACATCCAAGCACATCATACATGTGTCTACACAATCCTGACACATGGCTCCATGGCTGGAGCTTACACACATCACCCACTGTTGTCCTACACCCTGGAGTAGCAGCTGTATACACAGGGGCTGCACAGTGTCCCACCAGAGCCTCAGCTCTTCTGGAAAAACACAGGCTTGAGCAAACAACAGAATTGCTCTGTCAAATTATTCCTCCAAGAGCTGTGACTAGGGGACAACACAGAAGCACAGCTGAAGGTGGAGCTTGGTGTCAGGACGCAGCCATGGACTCGGGTGCTCAGCACACTTGTCAGTCAGCCAGCTGAGGTGCTCCTGGAAGGGACTGGCTTCTGTGTGTTTGGTTTTGAGCTTCTGTTTTCCCTCGGTTTTGTTAGAGACCATGTGTGCCGTTTCCTCATCGGGTGTGACACCCTTTTAGGAATTTACTTGAGGTCAAGTTTTGGAACATTTTGAGTTGTTTTAAATAATAGGCCATTTATTCTGGCTCCGGTTTGTGCTTGTTCAATCCAGGCAGGAAGAATTAAACCTAAAATAGGAGCTAAAAGTAGTCTTTTCATGATTATAGAGAATAGCATCCAAAAGAAATTTTGGAACTCTTAGCTTCTATAATGTGAAGAGGATTTTAAGGTAAAATAGAATAAGTTTGGAAATCCTCAATAACCACAAGAGCTCAAGCTTGGTCAGCTGCAAGGAATAGCTTAGCCCGAAGGATACTTGCTCTTCTCAGGCAAGGGAGGGCAGGGAGCAGGGAAGGAAGATGAGGGGTCATACATGCACAGGGTAAAAATTGAAGCTATAGAAACCAGTAAAGAGAGGCCCAACATAGAGATAGGCTTCAATATTTTATAGCTCTTCAAATGACTCCCTATCAGAACTCTTAATGCATGGCATTGCAGGGTGGGGCCCGTTTATTCCATGGTTCCTGTACCCAGCTCTCCTTTATCTGGGTTTTGTCAGCCTCTATATCACTTGTACCTGACATAGCACGAAGTGTCTGTAAATATTTACATAGCAAATAAAATGTATAAGTCACGTCAAGAGGAAAGCTCATGAGCTTGGCAAAATTACTAAATATCTATGACACAATTTTGTCTGTGTGCTGGGTAAAGCAAATCTATAACTGTTCATAATTAATAGAAATAGGCCTCATAATTTACATAATCTCTTTGATGAAACAAGTAGAAAACCTTATTAAAATATGCTAGTGATTATTCATGCATATACATGTATGCAGAGTTTAAAATTGATCACATTAAGTAGCTCTGTGATTTCATTATCCATGTACGTATTTTAATGATAATATACATGTAATTCACATCTCTGACTTTCATGTGCACAAGACAAAGAATCAGGAAATTCTTTAAAGCGTAGCTGAGAAGATGATACACTTTACTGTAAAAAGATGTCAATTAATTCGAGGACTCAGGGAGAATTTTTTTAGTCTCATTATCATTTTCCTGCAGGTGACTTCTTGGACATCCTTGCTATCTCCTGTGACAGCTTCAATGAGGACGTTAATGTTCTCATTGGCCGGGGTCAAGGAAAAAAGAACCATGTGGAAAACCTTCAAAAGCTGAGGAAGTGGTGCAGAGATTACAAGGTGGCTTTCAAGATCAATTCCGTCATTAATCGCTTCAACGTGGACGAAGACATGAATGAACACATCAAGGATCTGAGTCCTGTCCGCTGGAAGGTAAATCCACATGGGAACTTGTTTGACTTTAATCCACAAACACTCAGGGGAAGCTTGGCTCAGTGACACTGAAAACAGGAACATTGAGGATTCAAACTTTTTAGCCAGGTCCTTGACTCTGGCTCTATTAAGTTTACACCTCCACTATTCTTTGTTTCCTGTCTGTTTCCAAAATTGTGAAATGATTTCTTCAGGAATTTTCTGAGAGTAGAGGTTGAGGCCATGCTGGGTGCTTGGAAATGCTTTGAAGAATAGCTTGTCAAGAAAATGACATTTCTTCCTACTCCCAGCTTCTGTGTTGATGGTGCTACATGTTCTTCATAAATGCTGATGCTCTTGGGTTTGCACTGAATTACTTGGCTGCAGGGAAGTCTATAGGGTAGTGTCAGACTTTATTCCAAAATGCATTCCTTAGGACTGGCCAAGATGGCAGCCACTGGAAGCTCACAAGGATACAAGCCAGTCCATCATAGACAGGACCCACAATGCACAGGGGAAATTCACTGCAAATTTAATTTTTCTGCCCCAGGCTGCTCAGAACCCATCCAGGGGGCTGCTTAGGAAGCAGCTTCTTCTTCATACATCCACTGATGTCCAGTAAGGGGAGGCCTGGTGGGGAGCATTGGCATGTGCTTGCATTTTTAACAAGCCACATGGTAACCCCTGTATAGTTCCTTTGAATCTGTGCCTGGAGACAGAGTAGGCATACCTAAGGATAAGATTTGGTAACTGAGTTTTGGAAAGAACTAGAACATGAAAGGTGCATGTTCCTTGACCCTTGTGTGTGGAGAACTTGGGAAGGTGGGGCACACCAAGCCGAAATGCAAAACATCATGAAAGAAATTGCATCTGGCTGTATTTTAAAAGCAGGAAAGAATTTATACATGGGGGCTGACCCAGGCAAGGTCTAAGGTAGGCCAGAGTCATGCTCTTCCAATAAAAGCTGTTATTGCAAGGTCACCTTGGATCTTCTTTAGATGCCAAGTTAACCAAGACGGTGGGGATGAGGATAGAACATATTTTTTCCCTGTTCATTGTAATATGTTTGGAAATAGGTTAGGAGGAAGCTTAAAATGATGTATATTTTAAATATTTTTTAAAACAATTGATGTATTGAAATAAAATGTCAAGGACACCCTCAGGCATAGAATAAATGGAAAACAACTAAAGAAAGATGAATGATAGAGTCATGACAAAGAGAAAAGGAGGCCTCAGATGGAGGGGCCCAGAGACCCAAGACTTGCCCTCCAGCCACCAGCCAGGCTGCTCATCTTTACTGTCTCTCACCTCGATGCTACTCCGTTGACTCCTACTGCCCCTCTCTACTCTCCCTTCACCCTCTTATTCTTAGAATTCATTTGTACACCTTCCCTCCTTGCTTTGGATTCCTCTTCTCTCATGGACTTGCCTTATATTCTTCTGCCTTCTACACGGGCTTCCTGATTAGTCATTTCAAGACGCTGGCTCTCTGTGATAAGGGTCAGTTTTGCTGCTTCTTCAAGACCTCTGATATCTGTGGGCTTTTGGCCAAAGTAAGCAATGCCCCAAGGGAAAGTGTCTGTCCAGTGTTAGCTCCATTGCTCAGACCCTCATATTATAAGTTTTCACAGACTTAGCAGTGACTAGCAATTGTATTCTGGAGATTGCTAGTCCTGAACTCACTCTCTCTCTCTCTCTCTCTCTCTCTCTCTCTCTCTCTCTCTCTCTCTCTCTCTCTGTGTGTGTGTGTGTGTGTGTGTGTGTGTGTGTGTGTGTGTGTGTGTGTGTGTTGGGGAAGCGGGGGTGGGGCTGGCTTTGTTTCCTGCAGGCTTGGAGTGAATGGTGATGTAAGGTTCTTGGTCTAACCAACGCATTATCCTTTTTCAGGTCTTCCAGTGCCTCCTAATTGAGGGTGAGAACTCTGGTGAAGACGCCCTGAGGGAAGCTGAAAGATTCCTTATAACCAATGAAGAATTTGAAGCATTCTTAGAACGCCACAAAGAGGTGTCCTGTTTGGTGCCCGAATCCAACCAGAAGGTTGTATGCAGCAAAAGCTGCCACATTCACTACCACAGAGCTATACTGACTCAATGTGGGGGAAGGGGTGACTCTCTCCTGAGGGCTTTGCCATTTGCCATCTTGTTATTCTAGACATTCTGGAAGGAGAGAGGGGAGGGGTGTAATCAATCCGAGAGTCAATGAGATGGAGGTCCACTGTGGCCACCTGTCATCTGGAGGTGGGGTTCTTCAAGGACATTGATTTATTTTCTAACCAAGAATGAGTTTGACTAGAAATGATGTGATTAGATGGATAATCATATTTCTAAACTCTAGTATAAAATACACACACACACAGTATTTCTACATGTTTGGGAAGCATGTGGGGAGGGGGAAGCATGTGGGGAGGGGGAAGCATGTGGGGAGGGGGAAGCATGTGGGGAGGGGGAAGCATGTGGGGAGGGCTCAAACACTGAATGAAGGAAGGTATGAATGCTTCCATGTGGGTGTCATCATCATTACAACTGTCCCTTACACCATCTCTAGTGATTATTTCAAAAGCTGGATGATATGTAGAAGAAATAGGTTGCCAGTTCTCAGGGTCTCTATCTAAAATTGCCAAGGAGCAGGGTTGCACTCCATTCTTTTACGATTTTATTTCCGTCTTTAGTTATTTGTTGTTTGTTTTTGTTTGGATGGTGATGGTGGAGGTGGCTGTCACAGTGTGGTACCGAGCTGGTTAACTGGAACACAGACTGTGGGGCCAGCATAGCAAGAAACATTAACTGATCTAGAAATGTGTCTGACTTGGGAGAATGCCTACTTAGCATGCTGGAAGCTCTGGGTTCAATCCCCCACTGTAGCTAAAAACTGTCATTGCAAGTCTATAATCCAGCAATCAAGAAGTGATATCAGAGGACCCCAAACTCAAGGGCATCCTTGGCCGAGTAGTGAGCGTAAGGACAGCCTAGTCCACCCGATGCCCTGTCAAAAGAGGGGTGGTGCTGGGCGGTGGTGGTGCACACCTTTAATCTCAGCACTCGGGAGGCAGAGCCAGGAGGATCTCTGTGAGTTGGAGGCCAGCCTGGGCTACCAAGTGAGTTCCAGGAAAGGCACAAAGCTACACAGGGAAACCCTGTCTTGGAAAAAAGAAAAGCAAAGAAAAAAAGGGATGGGTTGGAGGGAGAGAGAAGGAAGAAGGGAAAGGGGAAGGAAGGAAAATGAGGAAATAAGTATGGAAACAGGATGAAAAAGGGGAAGTAATCTTATTTACTGCTTAGTTCTTATTAGGGAAGAAAAGAAAAAAAAAAAAAGTGTGTCAGAACCTCCCTGCAGAAAGTAGAGTAGTGCCCAATACAACTGAGAGTGCAGACCTGTCGCAAGTCAGGTCACAACAGCAGCAGGAGCTTCAGAAACGCTGTCCTTTGCAGAGAGCATGGCTTGAACTTTGAAAACCTTGGAGATGCCCTGAATGGTAGCCATTGTGGTGGGGACTGAGATACAAAGACAATAGCCATCCTGGAAACAGCTGGAGGGGTAGGAGAAGCCAGGCTGCTCAAAGCAGCCTGCAGGGTAAAATTCTTTTGGTCTGATGCAGAAAAATCCAGAATAACTGGATGGACTGGGCTCTGCAGCCCCTCCACTGCTAAGGGCCACTCCAAAGTCTGCAAACAGTTGGGGAATATGGGAAGCAGGCAATTCAAGGCAGACACATACCATAGGAGCCACAGCCAATGGGGCATGCAAAGGAAACAACGTATGTTGGATGAAAACTAAATTTTGATTCTGTTTTCCTCTGCAGATGAAAGACTCCTACCTTATTCTGGATGAATATGTGAGTATTTTCCATGAGCTATACCATCACTGGAAAGCCAGCAGCTCAGAATACCAGAGATGTGCCCCAATGAGCACATTCTGAACACATCTGCTATGCCCAGTGCCTCTCAGGTGGCTTTATTGTCAGCATGGTACAACCCTGGCTTCACATGCCAAGTTCTCTCTCAGCTCAACCCAGGCCATTAGCCTGGACATGGATTGGTGTTAGCCACCACCAGATGGCATCCCAGGTAGCCAAGCATCTGCAGATATCATGAGGGTGTCACACCCAGTAGAGCCCACCACAGTGTGGTCTGGCATGGATTGGAGGGCTGCACTGTGACAACACACGGTCACCTCCACTCCACACTGTCTTGGGGAACACAGGGGCTGCCAACACCTCCACTGCAGATGAACCTTGACAATGGGAGGAAGTCTTATTGTCCCCTCCAGACATCACCCCCATGATCTCTGAGGCCATTGCCTCCAAAGGAAAACCCGCCCTTATTAAAAAAAAGAAGGCAGGTCACACTTGCTTTCCTCTTCTTTGTTGTTATTTAGAACTTTTGGATTTATAACTTCTGCTGATATTCCCAGCAGAGGACAGAGAATTCCATTTCAGGCTCTATTTTTTGTTTTGTTTTGGTTCTGATTTTTGTTGTTTTGTTTTGTTTTTTAATGAGCTACAAAAGGAACCAAGGGTTCAGTATTGACCTTGGCATTTTGAGAACTATTTGTTACAACTTTTGTGTTTTGCCATTTTGAAGTAAATCAAAGATAAATTCCAGCAATTTTGTTTTATTGTCAACGTGATTATGAAGCATAAGGGGAAAAGCGACCATAGAAATGCTCAGTTTGTGAATCTGAGGTAAAGAAAGAGGAAAATGAAAGTTATTTTGGAGTGTAAATTATCATAATTGGCTGGGGATTAGTAAACTTTGTGATGTCCACATAGCTGGAACAAAAGTGGATGGATTAAAATTAGTCTTCTTTTTTTTTTTTTTTTTTGGATAACTAACTGACTCAGTGTGCACCCCCTGATGCCCTACAGAACGTTCAATGTAGAGACACACCAGTGTGAAGACCTCCTTCCTGCCACAAAGCTGGAAAGGAAAGAGTCAGAGAAAGGCAAATGGATAGGGTGTGTTGGGGAACTTCTGTCCTTGGCCCAGCTCTTTGCCACCTCAATAGCCTGTCTTATCCCATCAAGAGAAGTCTCTGTGAGGGTTCACATTGCACATCGCACTGCGGCCGTTTGACTGAGATCCTTCAGCTCAGCCTCTCCATAACTCTACGCTCTCACCTACCTCAGTGCACAATGTCTAAACAAACTCAGAGGTCCATATTTAGAGGAAGTCTGCTCTTATTGTCCTCTCCACTCCAACAGACCATTGAGTCCTTTGGTAGTTAAACTACTGTTCATGACTCTTGGCTGCCTCTAGGCATGTTCAAGCCAGTCTCTCCATGGGCGTGAGTTGTATGAGTTAGGGATGGAGCCTGAGAATTTTAGAGTCTATTGTAGATCTCAATACACATTAGACATGGTTGGGATGTCAGAAGTGCTTTTCAGAGGATACCTTCAGTTGAGTTTTATAGGACAAATCATAGGTAAACATACTTATTTCTACCTTGTATTTCCCAGATGCGCTTTCTGAACTGTACTGGTGGCCGGAAGGACCCTTCCAGGTCCATCCTGGATGTTGGGGTAGAAGAAGCGATAAAATTCAGCGGATTTGATGAAAAGATGTTCCTGAAGCGTGGCGGGAAGTATGTGTGGAGCAAAGCTGACCTGAAGCTGGACTGGTGAGGCTGAGGAGACTCTGATGAGCTCTGGAGAGGTCCATGTGCAGCTGCCTCCACCACCTGGCCATTTTCCAGGGATGAAGATCTATCTGCTGCATATCCTCTGGCTGTCTGTGGTTTATTGTTACTGAGAATGCAGTTTGTCTGTCTGTCTGCTTGTTTCAGTTTGACTGAACTAAGAAAGGGGTAAAACCATGCAATGACAACCTATAAAACAGATAATCTGCCTGTGTGAAGGGAGAGAGTTCAGTTCACAGAGGAGCAAGGTCCCAGAGGCCAGTGTATTTAATTTGTATTTGAATTTTTAAGGAATTTTACTGTGAATCCCTTGTTTCCTTTTTCCTTTGTTCCCCCCACTTGTGAAAGTGAGTTATTTTCTGCTAAATATGCCAGTTTTGTCACCAGGAAACATCACACAATAATGTCTTCCAATTGCTATTCTATCACTGTTCTGCTTTGGAATGCCGGACTCTTTACTCAGAAGTCTAGGGAGAATGAAGACACACCCTAAAGAGCCATCAGTGAGACTCTACTCATTTGCCAAGAGCTCATGGAAGGAATCACTTCCAAGGATGCCGTTTATGGCCCCAACATGTGATGATGCTTGAAAGATGGCTGTTCTGCACGGTGCCGACGTCTCCAGGATTCTCTACAAAAACCAAGGGACACTTTGCCTTTCGTGGTGCAGCCATGAGGATGGCACTTGCGAAGCTGCATCCTCCCGGGGATGAGGCTGCCCGAGTCCATCATACTAAGACAGGAGTTTGAGTAAGGTGGCCATCATCTCACTCTGGAAAGCAACAGTGGCGGTGGCGGTGCATTCTGCCAAAGTCATGGGAGCATGGGGGGGGCAGGAGGGACTCTGCTGGGAATATGGAGTGTGGTTGGCTTGGTATAAAAGCACCTGTGGCTCCCTAAAACATTCCCAAAGGAACTCTGAAATGAGACCTGGTCTAGGTCAACCTGAGAGGAACCAGTTCCTTCTCTACACTGAAAAGCAGAAGAGACAATGTGACTGAGTCAAAGTTCTCTTCCTGTGGAAGCATTGCATAAAGTTTATCAAGCCTACACAGTGTCTCACTGCTTGAAAGAAAATTATTTCCTATCAAAGAGCAAAAATCATTGAAAAGTTTGTTAAAACCGAGAAATTTTACTTCCCCGGAATTCCACTGCTGCCACTAGAGGGCGCGGAGACGTAGGACTTCATCTCAGAAATTTTTGCTTCAGTCTAATTTTTTAGCACTTGGTGTATTTTGGTTCTATTTCTTCATTGTTTGCGTGTGCATGTGTGTGTGTGTGTGTGTGTGTGTGTGTGTGTGTGTGTGTGTGTGTGTGTGTTTGGATCAGAACTAAGAATTTGATAAGGAACTGGATTTTTCTCACAAAAGATGTTCGTACTTCAATTAATTCATTATAATTCAACTGAGACATACTTTTGTCTCATCAAAAATAGGTCAGGTGTTCTGTATTTTCTGTTTTGTTTGTATGTGTAGTTGTTGACCTATTTTATTTTTGCTTGAAACTATATATAACGATGTAGCCCAGGCTGGCCTGGAACTCATGGTCTTCCTGCTCTAACTTCCCAAGAGCTAGGGATTATATTTGTATATCACCTGACTCCTATGTAGACATTTTAAAGAGAAAATTGAGTCACATTTTCCCCTGCAGATTTTGATAATTTTCAGTTAAGTCTTGTGTACTCAGTTCACCTGGGAAAGCCCAGAGGACATGAGCAGATGCCCACTTGGTCATGTGACAGGAAAGCAAACTTGGAGCCGAGGCTCCATCTTCTGGGTTAGAGGGTGTTTTCTTCTAGCTGAGGGACCTATACGTCTCTTTCCCCTAAGGAAAACCAGCATGAAAAGTGTACACTTGGGAAACGAGCCGTTCTAAATGCACTCCCAAGTGTTTCTCTGACTCCTAACCCCTTATGTTTGCACAGGAAGTATGAGACCTCTATGTTTAAAATATTCAAATATCCTTCTTTCTTAAAGGGAAGAATTGTGATATTTTATCATCGTAGTAAAAATCAGACTTGGATTAGATCATGGGTTGGTTTGCTTTCTCAGTTTCAAATCTGGGTGTTCATTTTGTGAAACACATGCTCTTTACTGGGAAAGTGAAGAGCTATTTGGTTGACATTTATTTGCTAAGTGTTACGGACAGATAGTTTGTGTCAGGTTGACTTAGGATGGGCATGCTGTGAAAGGGAATTTACTTAAGAACTTTGGAGGGCAGGACATCCAAAAAGCCCCTAGTGTTTCTATTATATAGTATTAAATGATAAAATCATGGGCTATTTTCTTGTATGCTGGATGCCAAATGGTGTTATTTGACCAAATCGTCTGAAAAAAAAAAAGGTCTCAGGTTTGGTCTGCATTAGGTTTGGGGGTCTAATTGTTACATAGAGCAACAGCCAAACAATCAAACCCAGCCACCATTGGTTCCTTCCAGCAATAATTCAGCTCATGCTCTACCTCTTGATGAACTGATATTGTTTAATAAGCTCTTTTAAGACAAAGGACAGTAGTTCAGGTGACCACACATCATCTGAGTGTGTTCAAATAAGGTTTAGTGTTGGGAGATAGATGTATATGTGTTCCCCTGTAGAATTACACTGTGTTTTGAGGCATTGGTCTAATGTATAGTAACGTGTATTAAAATGTTCTGTCCATGACCTAAGATTCTGTGTTCGTCTCTCTTTGGCATGTTACAGTCACTGTGCACTTTTACATAGTGAGTTTGCTAGAGGTGAGTTCACATTAAAACTCAGCCAAGTTATGGATATGATTGACTCAAGACAACCCACTCTGCAGCAGGGCTGCATGGAACTGAGCCACTGGAGAAAATGTTCCAGCCTAACATGCAAGAACATGTTTGGGAGCCCAGCAATCCAAACGCTGATGATCTCAGAAGGACACTGTGAGCTGGTCAGGGAGGGTTGCCCCCAAGCCCTTGCTATGGCCACCAATGTGAAGGATACTACTGCTTGATAGAACTTGGTCAGCAGCACAGACCCCAGAGCTGAACCCACTCTTCTAGGCTGTCTCCCTGAGATGGCAGGGTCCTGACTCTGACAACTGTTGTAACTAGACTGTCTCAGCAGAAGTATGAGACAGCCACCGTCCAGCTTACTGCAGTCAAGCAAACCCAAAAGATGTTCACCTCTGTAGCAGCAGTCCATGCAGAAAGGCCTATTCCCAGCACCAGACCTGGACTGAAGATTTTAGAAAGCTTAGCCGTAACCATCAAACTCTGCTGATTGACAGGCACCTCTCCCAGGCACTTCCCCAGCCTCGACTCTGTTGAAAGCATCACTGAGAGATGCAGATATTCATGGAGTTCGCAAGAAGAGACTCCTTTAGATTCCTATAGCGCACACACACACACACACACACACACACACACACACACACACGGGGGAAGGGGGGCAGGCAGACAGAAAAAGGGACAGAGAGGGGGAGATAAAACTTCAAGAAACAAGACTCATTCTCATGTTTAAATGCTTTTACATTTTATTTTAAAATATCACATACAGCGGGGCAGTGGTGGTGCATACGTTTAACCCCAGTACTCAGGAGGCAGAACCAGGTGGATCTCTATGAGTTTGAGGCCAGCCTGGTCTACAGAGTGAGATCCAGGTTAGGAACCAAAACTACACAGAGAAACCCTGTCTTGAAAACAAACAAACAAACAAACAAAAAACAACAAAAAAAACATACTAGAGTGAACCATTTAGATGTGTCCTCCCTTTGAGAAATTGTTGTGTTTGGATAAGTAAATTTTTCTCAGAGCTGTCACAACATACTGTGGGAGCCCAGCTGGGAAACCTGCTCCCACATTTTACGACAGGGAACTCTTGAGGAGAGAGGGATAAGAGATATGAGGTTAGAAAGACCGAGGGAAGGGAAACAGATAGAAACACAGGATAACCTTGGGAGGGCCTGGATCCTTATCCACCAGCCCCTTCTGACCCTTCTAAATGGCTGTTTATAGGAATGCCAAGCGGTGGA
The DNA here is from genome assembly GCF_903995425.1 of Onychomys torridus. Classification (NCBI taxonomy): domain Eukaryota; kingdom Metazoa; phylum Chordata; class Mammalia; order Rodentia; family Cricetidae; genus Onychomys; species Onychomys torridus. The sequence goes on along the minus strand of NC_050463.1, from coordinate 49,649,480 downwards.
GCATCCCCCTAGCTCAGCCAAGTGTAGACCCTTTGAATCACCTAGTAACTACTCACATGGTCAAGCAATCCTCTAATGCAGCCCTGCTGGGCAAAGCAAGCTCAGATCTCACTAGAAAATCTTTGTGGGCCTCCACAACATGTGACAAATAGGAGTCCCACATTGATGGCACAAAAGACACACATCAAAGAAAGGCATTTCCCACATATTTGACCAACAAAATGCAGGATGATGGCCAGCATGCTGGCTCAGCACAGAAAGGCATGCTACTGCAAGCAATAATTTGTTAACTGATGAGAAAAAGTTCAATAAATCAATAAATTGTGAAAATGAAACTGGGAAGTGTTCTTGAACGGACACACCACAAAAGATATCACCCAAATGTCAAACTGGCATTTAAAAATGTATTTCGCTGCCCCTGGCATCTGGAAGCAGGAAATGTATACACAACCAAAAGAAACAGAAAGCTTAACAATGACACTACCAAACAGTGGGGAGAATGTGGAACAGCCAGGACCCTTTATCACCCCTAAGACCAAACACAATGAGAAGATTATATGTAGTAAGATAGACATATGTGACTCTTATCAGCCAAGGATTCCATTAAGCCATCACCCGTATGGATCCATGCTTCTTCAAATGGAGGCATGGGAGAATGTCTTTAGTGTAATGGTGAGACACCCCGAAATACACAATTCTTGGTTACAATAGAGTAAGTGAAATGTACTGTGCAGACAGTGGAGCCTTTGTAGCTAAAGGGATGAGCAAACCACAATAAGATGGATAAATACAAAAATAAAGCACAGAGTGAAAGGAACTGCAGAGAAGGATGGTGAACTATAAGTGAATCCATGCAGTTTGACTGAGCTGGAACACGGCTTGAAGAAGCGAGACAAGCTTACCTCTGTTTTTGTTTTTGTTTTTTTGTTTGTTTTGTTTTTTTTTTGGGGGGGGGGCTTTTGTTGTATTTGTTTTTAAGAGAGCATCTTATTATATAGCTCCAGATGACTCAGCACTCACTGTGTGGACCAGGCTGGACTCAAACTTACGAAGAACCACTTGCTTCCACCTCCTGAGTCCTAGAGTTAAAGGCGTGTACTGCCATGTCTGGACTGGGGTCGTCTTTTGAGTAGAGGTAAAGGTTCGGCCAGAGAGAACGTACACAGAAACCATCCGTTCTGTGAATGAGTGTTGTGTTCCTATCTGTCACACCTCCTCAGTGCTGTGACAAAGTGCCTGAGAAAAGCACAGTAAGGAAGGGAGGGTTTGTTCTGGCTCACAGTTCCAGAGGACACTGCCCACCCTAGCAGAGAAGGCACAGCAGGGGTTTAATCACACCCTGCATGCATCTGCAACCAGGAAGCAGAGATAATGTGCATACTCATTCCTCACCAGTTTTTGTCTTTTTAAAAACAAAGCTGGTTTTGTCTGAGACCACCCAGTCCACAGATGGCGCTAGCCACATTCAGGATGGATCTTCTCCCTTCAAGTCATCATCTCTTCAATGCCCTCAGAGACACACTCAGAGGTGTGTCTCCTAGGTGACTCCAAGCCAGGCCCAGATGACACCAAGGTGAAGCATCCCAAAGCTGTGCTTTGATCACAGGTGCGCTCCCCCGTGATAATTCCATGACATATTTCCTAAAGACTATGACGTTCACAACTCAGCAGACAGATTCCATAACCCAGCAAAGCATCACAGCCCCTGCTGGGGCACTATCCCCACCAGAGTGCATGGGGCATGTTAGGAATGCACAGGTGCTCAGGGGTAAGATCCCTGGCTAAAGGGAAATGTTGGTGCCTCTGGCTACTGATACAATGTGTTTGAATTGTTTTCAGTATGAGACTCCCAAGGAGAAGAGAGCCAACAGGGGCCTCTATGATGCCAGCCATGGCCCACACCCACCTTCAGAGGTTTGCAGATGTGCTCACCCACCTTAACTTTTGCAAACCGTGACTAGGAGTGGATCTCAGTCCCTGGAGGCTGCTGGTTTCCTCCTGGGAAGACACAACAGCCATATGACAGCCTTTGCTAGAATATGGAGGAGGAAAATGGTGAGGGGGGTGGGGGAGAGTCCTGAACAGATCTAGAATTGGCCACCCTCGTCAGGCCTTAGCTTTCAAGGACCTGTCTTTGGAGGTCCCTAACCAGTACTTACAATCGTCCTATGCCTTAAGACAAATGCTTATGTAAAGTAGTGAGTCCCAAAGAAAGTCTACGCTATGGAGACCTGACTAAGGGTAATAGCACTTGTCACTGAAGCCTGGAGACCCCAGTTCAGACTTTCACAACTTATACAAAAGAGCACATGGTAGTGTATGTCTGTAATCCCAGCACTCCTACAACATGGGATAAGATGGGGCAAACTCCAGAAGCTCAAGAGCAGCTATCAAAGTATGTACGGTGGGGAAACCTTGTATCTGACCTCATACCCCAGCCATGGGACATGTAACTTACACTCACAGACACACTGGTCTGGAAAGATGTCTAAGACACACCTGGAAATAAAAAGACAATGTGCAAAACACATGCATAATAAGATTACATCTGTGAGCAGGACTGAAGACATACAGTTCTTCTAGAGGACGCAGGAGAAAAAGAGAAAGGGCGTCAGTGGTCAATTTAATCCAAAAAAGAATTGACTCCACACTTTGTCTCTGCCTGTACAAACTTAGATTTTTAGATGTTAATAATCTTTGACACAGTAAATTTTACCCACTACATTTTTTGTCTGACAAAAAAAACCTCACATATGCTACATGTAACATACCACAAACTCTGAGTTAAAACTCCACAGGAAGGGACTAATTCCTTTGCATTCCTGGCCACAGAAAGGAACAGGGATTTCCTCCTCTTCCCCCCAGTGTTCACTCTGACTTACACACACACACACACACACACACACACACACACACAAAAAAAAAAAAATTCTGATTTTGTTCTTTTGATTTTAAGTCTGCCCTTCCTCTATCTCTACTCTCTGCTGAACAGGAGTTAGGAGAGCCCGGGCCTGCACTCAGAAACAGCAAATGACTGACTTGTGAGCTCTCCACACCAGGGATTCACTTCCTCAATTGTATTAGTTACTGTTCCCTCTGTTGTGGTCAAGTGCCTGACCTGAACTAACTTAGGGGAAAAGAATTCCTATTGGCTCAGGGTGTGATGGGAGATGGTAGGGAAGGCATGGAGGCAGGAGTATGATATGATGCGGCTCAGTCACATTGTGTCTGGGGCTAGTTACATTGTGTCTGGGGCTGGTCACATTGTGTCTGGAGCTGATCACATTGTGTCTGGAGCTGACCACATTGTGTCTGGAGCTGGTCACATTGTGTCTGGAGCTGGTCACATTGTGTCTGGAGCTGCTCACATTGTGTCTGGGGCTGGTCACATTATGTCTGGGGCTGGTCACATTGTGTCTGGGGCTGGTCACATTGTGTCTGGGGCTGGTCACATTGTGTCTGGTGCTGGTCACATTGTGTCTGGAGCTGGTCACATTGTGTCTGGGGCTGGTCACATTATGTCTGGGGCTGGTCACATTGTGTCTGGGGCTGGTCACATTGTGTCTGCAGTCAGGAAGCAGAAAGAGATGCATGCTGGGGCTTGAATCACTTTCTCCCTTTCCTCCTTTTTTCAGTCTGGGCCTCCTGTCCATGGGAAGGTGTCATGATCATTAGGAATTGGTTGTTTTTTCTTAAACTTTCCATAAATACTGAAATACACACAACCAGAAATGTTTCCTATGTGATCGAAATCTATAGAATTGAAGAAGACTATCGCACACTCAAGCTTCATTCATATTAGCTATGGTTATAGAATATACTCATGGATGTGCTCAAAAAACACACACAGAAGGAAAGAAAGATGAAAGCATATATGATACCTGAATGAGTAAAGAATAAATGAATGAACGAATGAATGAATGAATGAATGAATGAATGAATGAAAGAAACTGGCCTTCACAGAGAAGTCTTACCAGCAAAGAGAAGGTAACACCATTATGGTGCAGTGTGGCCAGTGTTTAAACACCCATTGCAATCTTGCTTCCTGAGTGAGGTAGGTGTGCTAAGCTGTAGTGTGAATCAGCGTGCAAACTACCGCACAGCACCAGGCTCATAGGGAAGCAGACATTCCTCACTCTATCACAACAATCACTGCTCTTCATGCTTAACCTGCACCAAGCCCCTTGATATTATGATGCCATGTGTGAGCTAGGCACGCCTATCTGTGTTTCCCAGATGTATCAGAAGGTCAGGCAGATGAGTGGCTAGGGATGTGGTAGAGCACATGACTAAAATAGAACACTGATCAGGAATGAATAAATCAACAAAAACCTCAGATAGGAAAAGAATTCATCCGGATTACATCATAGCCACCAAGCAGGATTTAACCTTTAGATCATTTTTCTCCACCCAGGGTACATGGCTGTCCCTCTTAGCACCAGGCCCAACAATGCCATCATATGCCTATGTGGTAGAAGGAGTTCCTCAGTTGTGCCAGAGATGACAATATCTTTGCTTCTGATAGTTTCAAGTACTTGTGTGGGGTAAGGATGTCTTCATTAAACATACTACATTTGTTTTTAGTTTCCCAGGAGAGAAAAAGCAGAGGTTTCTGTTTCCCTCCACAGCAATGGCTTCTGTTCAGTGCAGGCGGCGTTCTGTTCCTTCAGGAAAATAAGTTTCCCTCTTCAAAAAGATCTCAGGATATGTTTGTTGGGGAGAGTAAAGTCCACAGTGCAATACCTCAGTTGCATTATACAGACCCTGGGCACAGCACCTCAGCTGCATTACACAGACCCTGAGCACAGTACCTCAGCTGAATCACCCAGACGCTGAGCACAGTACCTCAGCTGAATCACCCAGACCCTGAGCACAGTACCTCAGCTGAATCACCCAGACCCTGAGCACAGTACCTCAGCTGAATCACCCAGACCCTGAGCACAGTACCTCAGCAGCAGCATCCATCCAGCTCCTGAGCATGAGGTCTCTGATTGCCAAGGTTCGGCCCAAACTATTCCCATTTCCACCCAGACAGGCCATTCTGGTAAAAGTGGAATCAGAAAACAATGATATTTAGGACTCCACAGTGCTTCCTAAGAAAATGTAAAACCAGAGACCAGGCAGATTGTTTTTCAAAGTGACCATCGTGAACTCACAAAGGGCAAGAACCTGGAGGCAGGAACTAAGGCAGGGTGGTGAAGAAACACTGCCAGGTCATTTTCCAGGGCTTGCTTATTATTATTATCCTGTCTTCTTGTGCATCCCAGCACTGCCTGCCCAGGGGTGGCCCCACCCAGTGGGCTGGACCCTCCCACACCCATCAGCCATCATAAGCGCCCCACAGCTGCACAGCTCTCCTGTCCTGAATTCTCCCTGTCAAGCAAACTCATTCACCATCTCTCAACAGGTCCTCACACAGGTACTCAGAGCACAGGCAGGGTAGACAGAGCATCAAGTGAACGGTCCCTCAGCACAGTTCCTGATGGAATCCCTGCTCCCTTCCCAGATCATTAGCCAGGCCATCCTGCCTACACGCCTCTCAACATTATTATCTTCCAAGTTCACACAATAACTCATCATTGAGCTCTGCTTCTAGCACTCAACATCTTTTCTAGCCCAAAGTTCCCAACCCCTCCACACCCTCCCGCACTGCTGTTCCAGAGGCCCTAAAGCCACGGACGCCATCACCCTCATCAACGCAATGGCCCTACTTCCCGGGACTTCACCTTTTCTGTCTTAGCGCTCTCTGCTGTCATTGTGATAACAGAGCGACCCTGACGAAATGACTTCAGTGAGGAAGGGCGTTCGGGGCTCACACGTCCAGGCTACAGTCCATGGTTACAGTGAAACAGTCGAACTTGAAGCAGCTGGTCACACTGTTTCCACAGCAGCGAAGAACAGAGAGCGATGACTTCATGTATGCACGTCAGTACTGAGTTTTCTCTCTCCTCTTCATTTCCAGTTCGGGACCCAGCTCATGAAATGGTACTGCGCACAGTTAGGGTGAGTTCTCCCACCCCAATCATTTTAATTATGGAAACTCCTGACAGACATTTCCCTGGGGCAACCTAACCGAGACAACTCCTCATTGAATCTTCCCCTGTGGTTCTCCTCATGTTAAGACCAACCACTTCAGTCCCCATTTGTATTTTTATTCCTTAAGGACTAAAGCACTGTGCCCTTGGGTACCACTTTACCCTCCTCCCTCCGCCAGCTCTTTATGACTCCTATTCTACTGCCCATGGCAGTGGGTTTAAACATTCACATTACACACTGCAGATGAAGACAGAAATCATGGCCAGCACTCCAGGTACGCTGTGGCCTCCCTGTGCCTCCATGGGGACTCCAAGCTGGTTCTCTGATGTCCACATTATTAGGCTTGCCTGATTCTGTGCTGTGGTAATGAAATCACACGGTGTGTAACACTGCTCTGTGGGACCTGACTCCCTCAGCTCTACTTCTACCGGCTCATTATCCACAGCAAAGACAGTCTGCCTTGTCATCTCACTGGGACCTAGATCAAGGTCTGGTCTTTTACCACCGGGAATACTGTGGTGATGCCAGCCTCTTCACTTTCCTGGCTGAAAGTATGATGTTGCCTTCAAATGTAGCCTTCAAATTCCCCTGCCCACCTAATCTAAGACTTAGATAGTGGACAAAACCTGAGTGTGAGCCTTGACATCAAGGCCTTGGCAAGTTCACTGTCTCTTCCACATCTTTCCCCCAGATGCCTCTGGAATTGGCCTTCTGCTTTGAGCATGCATATCTAAGTGACTCAGCATAGCCTACAGGACCCCAACAATACATCCAAGCACATCATACATGTGTCTACACAATCCTGACACATGGCCCCATGGCTGGAGCTTACACACATCACCCACTGTTGTCCTACACACTGGAGTAGCAGCTGTATACACAGGGGCCGCACAGTGTCCCACCAGAGCCTCAGCTCTTCTGGAAAAACACAGGCTTGAGCAAACAACAGAATTGCTCTGTCAAATTATTCCTCCAAGAGCTGTGACCAGGGGACAACACAGAAGCACAGCTGAAGGTGGAGCTTGGTGTCAGGACGCAGCCATGGACTCGGGTGCTCGGCACACTTGTCAGTCAGCCAGCCGAGGTGCTCCTGGAAGGGACTGGCTTCTGTGTGTTTGGTTTTGAGCTTCTGTTTTCCCTCGGTTTTGTTAGAGACCACGTGTGTTGTTTCCTCATCGGGTGTGACACCCTTTTAGGAATTTACTTGAGGTCAAGTTTTGGAACATCTTGAATTGTTTCAAATAACAGGAAACTGCCTTATTTTGACTCTGGTTTGTGCTTGTTAAATACAGGTGACGTGAACTGAGGCTTGAAATAGAAAGAAACCCTGCTCTTTGTGATATTAGAGAACCGCAGTTGACAGGGTCTTCAAGACCCTCAGCTTCTATCATCTGAAAGGAAATTTAAGAGAAAGAGTACACTCAGCAACGTCGAAATTACCATCAGAGCTCAAGTTTGGCCATCTGCTAAGAACACCTCAGCACCGAGGATGCCTGCTCTTCTCAGGCAGAGAAGGCAGGAAGTAGTGAGGGAGAGAGGGCATCACAGGAAACACAGAGCAGAAAGTGAAGCTGGAGAAGCCAGTGAAGGGGAGCCAGAAGCTAAGATAATTTACAGTGTATCTGAGCTCCAATAACGACTGGCTTGAGAGTTCTTTGTACATGGCCTTGTAGAGTGATCTTGTTTGCTGCCTGGTTCCTGCAGGCTATGTCTGGGTTTTCTCAGCCTCTGGGTCAGTTGTACCTGACAAAGCACAGGGAGTCTCTAAATATTCATATTGTAAATCAAATGTACAAGACGTGTTAACTGGAGCTACCGAGCCCGGAAAAAAAAAATGCTAGATATCGCCGGGTGGTGGTAGCACACACCTTTAATCCCAGCACTCGGGAGGCAGAGGAAGGCGGATCTCTGTGAGTTTGAGGCCAGCCTGGTCTACCAAGTGAGTTCCAGGAAAGGCACAAAGCTACACAGGGAAACCCTGTTTCGAAAAACAAAACAAAACAAACAAACAGAAAAGCTAGATATCTTCTACAAAGTAATTTTATCTGTGTGATGGAAAGAGAAACAAATCTGTAACTGTTTTGTGTAAGAACGCCAAAGACATTACAAATAATTTTTAAAACTACTTTTGTGATCTCTATGCAATAATAAATGAGAAATTCTCCCTTAAATACAGGAACACGAGTTTGTGCAAACATGTGTGCAATTCTAAGTGATTGAATTCAATAGCTCCATCATTTATATGCGTATCTGTATTTGGATAGATATTTTATGTAAGTACTATGCCTAGTTCACATCTCAGTAACCTATGCACACACAAGAGAGAGTGTGTCACTAAAAATAAGAAAACAGATATAAACACATGATTTTTGCATAAAGAGTTCTAATGACCAGAGGGGTTGGTTTTTTGGAAAGAAAAAAGTAGTAATTTTTATTTATTCTTTGGGGATTTCATACATAATTCAATATAATTCTACAGACTCTTTAGTCACCACTCCAGCTCCTCCCAGGTCCCCCGCCTGTGGCCCTCTCCCAACTTGATGTCCTGATCTGTTGATTCTTAAATAATCCAGTGAGTTCAATTTGTGCCGTCCATATATTTGTGTATGTAACCCATCCCACTGGAGAATGGAAAAACTGCCAAGGGCCATACCCCTAAAGAAAACTGATTCTTTGGTCCCACCAACTGTCAATGACTCTTCAACTAAGAGTGGTCTTTATAGTCCCCCATCCACACTGGATGTTGACTAGAAGGTGGGTCTTCTCTAGGACACCACAGCCTTGTGAGTTCATGAGAGCAATGGTTGTCCTGTCTAGACATCTCCCCAGCCTTCCTTGATCTCTGGCTCTTACAATCTTCCTTCCCTATCTTCTGAAAAGTTTGCTAAGCTTGGAAGGGAGATGATGGGATGTAGATGCTCTATTTATGGCTGAGTGTTCATGGTCACTTGTTCTGTGACTGTAATTTTGACCAGTTATGAGTCTTTGTTTTAGCTATATCTACTACACAAAGATGCCTCTCTGATAAATACAGAGAACTGTTTCAATTATCTAAGGGTACAGAGAGATATGGTCAGAAGGTAGTTTGATGCTATGTTTTTTTTTTAGCAAAATAAGGGTGGTAGGTTTGCCCCTAGGGTCTGTGAGCTCACCAGCCATGGGATCTTTGCCAGATGTACAGTACCAGGCATATGTTTCATTTTCCTTCCTTCTAATGTGCATTAAATCTAATCAGAAAGAGGTTGGCCACCCCCATAATATTCATGCCACTCTTATATTTGTTGGGGTATCTTGCCTGGGTGGCCATTATTGTATTTTTCATGGTTCACAGCTGCAGAAGACAGTTGACTTCACTCTGAAGTAGCTGGCATAGCCCCTTCTGGGACCTTGAAAGCTAGAAAGAATGGAGGAATCTTCTAGGCTAGTGCCTACTTGATTTTTGTAAGTACTGTTGCCAAAGTTTGTGGTGGTTTCAGCACTAGGGTCTTATTGTGAAGTTCTTCTGGACAGCTAAGAACAGTAGCAATTGGCTGTGTTGATTTAGGTGTTCCTGCAACCAATAATTCAAGGGGAGATATTCCACACCTGGCACAGGGCTTTGTATTTGGCAACCTATGGCTTCTGGGAGGCCCATTATAAAGTAACATACATATATATGCATATGTATGAACTTTTGTATATGCATGTGTGTATATATATGAGTGTATGTGTTTGTATGATGTTTATAAAGTTGTAGGTTTACATATGGCTTTCCCTAGCATACTTAGTATACAAAGTTTTTGGTATTAAACCTGTAGGCTAGTATTTGGACATTATTGCTATCTCCTTTGACAGCTTTGATGACAAAGTCAACTGATAATTTTATAAGTTGAGTAAAATGCAAAAGGAATAATTTATCAGTTTTCAGTGTCCTTAAAATCCATGAGGAAAAAGGCTGTGGGCCTTCTCTGATGATGTCCTTTTTGTGGTGACTTCTATGGGGTAGCACAGAGCCAGTTAGCTCTACTAGAAACTGTGTGGCCTGCAGAGCAAGAAATGAGAGCTGTGCTTGGGGTGTGGTTCAGTTAATAGAGTGTCTGCCTAACAGACAGGGAGCCCTGGGTCTGTTCTCTATCTTTGCATAAAACCAAGTGAGTGGATCACACCTGTAATCCCAGCACATGGGAGGTCGAGGAAGAAGGATTTTCACAATGTTCACAATTGCAAGGTTATCTTCAGCTACAGATTAAGTTTGACTCCAGCTTGAGTCACCTGAGACCCTGTCTCGAAAAAGAATAAGAGAAATATTTGTTGCCTGTTCCTCAACAGGAGGAAAATACATCGCTGAAAACTTCACAGTGGACATTCCAGCATTATCTTGATACAAACACAGGTGACAGCCGTCTCCAGTCCTTCCAGAGCAATATTAGGATGTTCAGGGAAAGCTCCCCTTATTTCCTAGGTGACCTATTACAGCGGGGCTTCGCCTGTGTAGTGGAAAGTGGGGAGATTCCCCGTACAGTGGCCACTGTTGTGTGGCATGTCAGAGATAAAAATATCAGCTCCCCTGATAGCAGCTGAAGGGGCAGGAGAAGGAAGCCCGAGGTCCTTGTCAGAGAAAATTGCCCAATGAAGTTACCTTTCACCCTGAGGCAAACAGTCAAGGCTGCCTGGATAGACTGGACCATTCAGAGTCAGCCCCAAATGCATGCAAATTGGATGGGAAACATTGAGTTCAGAAAATGCAAGGTGCACACACACAGCAGAACCCACAGCAGAGCACACACTGAGTAGTGTATGTTAATGAAACTGAAGTTTGATTCTGTCTTCCACTACATGGAAGACTCCTTCCGTATTCTGGAGGAGTATGTGAGAATTTCCATGAGCTATACCATCACTGGAAAACCAGCAGCTCAGAACACCAGGGGTGTGCCCCAACGAGCACACTCTGAACACATCTGCTATGCCCAGTGCCTCTCTGGTGGCTCTATTGTCAGCATGGTACAACCCTGGCTTCACATGCCTGGTTCTCTCTCAGCTCAACTCAGGGCATGATCCTGGACCTGGATTGGTGTTAGCCACCACAAGATGACATCCCAGGTAGCCAAGCATCTGCAGATGTCATGAGGGTGTCACACTCAGTAGAGCCTACCACAGTGTGGTCTGGCATGGGGTGGAGGGCTGCACTGTGACAACACACGGTCACCTCCACTCCACACTGTCTTGGGGAACACAGGGGCTGCCAACATCTCCACTGCAGATGAACCTTGACAATGGGAGGAAGTCTTATTGTCCCCTCCAGACATCACCCCCATGATCTCTGAGGCCATTGCCTCCAAAGGAAAACCCGCCCTTATTAAAAAAAGAAGGCAGGTCACACTTGCTTTCCTCTTCTTTGTTGTTATTTAGAACTTTTGGATTTATAACTTCTGCTGATATTCCCAGCAGAGGACAGAGAATTCCATTTCAGGCTCTATTTTTTGTTTTGTTTTGGTTCTGATTTTTGTTGTTTTGGTTTGCTTTTTTTTAAAATGTGCTACAAAAGGAACCAAGGGTTCAGTACTGACCTTGGCATTTTGAGAACTATTTGTTACAACTTTTGTGTTTTGCCATTTTCAAGTAAATCAACAAGAAATTGTAGCAATTTTGTTTATTTATTGTCAGTTTGAATTTTATATCATCTAAGAGGGAAAGTAACCCAAGAAATGTTCGGTCTAAAGTTAAAAAAGAAAGAAAGAAAGAAAGAAAGAAAGAAAGAAAGAAAGAAAGAAAGAAAGAAAGAAAGAAAGAAAGAAAGAAAGAAAGAAAGAAAGAAAAGAAAGTTACTTTGGAGTATAAATTGTCATGATTGGCTGGAGATTTTAGCAATATTCCCCTAATAAGCTGTCTGATCCCCAGAGTTGAAACATACATTGACAAACCAACATTAACTTCTGTCAATAACTAACTGTGCCTCAGTGTGCACCACCTGATGTCCTACAGAACGTTCAGTGTAGAGACACACGAAGTGTGAAGACCTCCTTCCTGCCACAAAGCTGGAAAGGAAAGAGTCAGAGGAAGGCAAATGGATAGGGTGTGTTGGGGAACTTCTGTCCTTGGCCCAGCTCTTTGCCACCTCAATAGCCTCTGTCTTATCCCATCAGGAGAAGTCTCTGTGAGGGTTCACATTGCACATCGCACTGCAGCCGTTTGACTGAGATCCTTCAGCTCAGCCTCTCCACCACACGGTGACCACTCTGCTGTGCTCTGTGCTCTCACGTACCTCAGTGCACAATGTCTAAACAAACTCAGATGTCTGCATTTAGAGGAAGTCTGTCCTGCTGCACCCTGCACTGCCCTTAAAGGTCCATGTCCCTGGGTATCAAGGATATACTTCGAAGCACACTCTACTGCTCTGCATGTCCAAGCCACTCTGTCCATGGGCAGGAGTATGTGAGTGGGGGAATTCAGAATCCTGCTCAGCTTTCAATACCTATCTGTTGACACGACTGAGAGGTCAGAAATGAGGTTTTATGAATACTCACAGTTGTCCTAACTGAACGTTAAACCATAGAAAGGATAGCAGTTTTTATCCTCAGAGTCCATCTTGGTTGTTGGAGTGGAAGGTGAGATGTGGGCATTAGGTCGGGCCAGAGGTGAACTGGTGAGGGTCAGAGGGAAAGGAGAGCATCTGTGGGAGCCCACACACAGTTGCAAGGTCCAGGGCTGACTCTGCTGCACATCACATCCGATTGTCTGTGGATTATTTTTATTGAAAGGTGTCCTGATAGTTTTATGTCTAGTTGACACAAGCTAGAGTCATTTTGGAAGAGGGATATCAATTAAATGAATGCCACTATATTGGCTTATGGGCAAGACTGTGGTGCATTTTCTTGCTGGTTGATGTAGGAGGGCCCAGCTCTCCGTAGGTGGTGCCACTCCTGGGCTGGTCATCCTCTGTACTATGAGAAAACAGAGTAAGCCATGAAGAGCATGCCAGTGAGCAGCACCCCTCCGTGACCTCTGCATCAGCTCCTGCTTCCAGATTCCTGCCCTATATGAGTTCCTTCAGTGATGAACTGTGATAAAGAATAGTAAGCAAAACAAACCCTTGCTTTCCAAAGCTGCTGCTGGTCCTGGTGTTTCATCACAGCAGTAGCAACCCTAACTGAGGCAAAAAGGCAATCTGGCTTTTTCAGCTCTAACTGTGAGAGGTGTACCGCTCTGCTAGAAAGCACAGACAAGCCACCTGTGCACAGGGCTGAGACTGTGATCCACAGAGGCACGTGCGAGAAGGATGTTTCACAGATAAGAGCAGGGAGAAATAAAGTGGTCCTTTGTGTTTTCTTTGAGAATTTCACTACAACTGCCCTCTTCTTATTTTGAAGCTTTTTGCTTTCTTTTCATTGGAGGTGTCAGTGCTTTCCTGGTTGATCTGCTAGTTGCACACCAGGAAACCTCACCAAATGGGCCATGCATGTAATTACCACTGCCTGTGTTAAGACTTCCGTTCTCTGCTTTGCAATCTTGGAGTTTTTACTCAGAAGTAGAGCAAGAGTTGACATGCATCTCACAGAGCCATGAGTAAGAATCTTTTCTTTTTGTAAAGAGCATCTGGAACTCCCCGGGAGATGCTGTTCATGGCCCCAGCACCTGATGATGTTGCATGAAGGATGACTGTTCTACACTGTCACAACTCCTTCAGGATTCCTTACAAAACCAAGAGATGCTTCGCCTTTCATGACGTGGCCATGAGGATGGCACTTGCACAGCCTCGCCCTCCCGGGGATGAGGCTGCCCGAGTCCATCATACTAAAACAGGAGTTGGAGTAGAAGAAGGTCATTATCTCACTTTGAAAAGCAACAGTGGCTGCGTTGGTGCATTCCGCTGAAGTCATGGGAGCATGGGCAGGAGGGACTCTGCCGGGAATATGGAGTGTGGTTGGCTTGGTATAAAAGCACCTGTGGCTCCATAGAACATTTCCCAAGGAACTCCGAAATGAGGCCCAGTCAAGGTCAACACGTGAAGAACCAGGTCCTTCTCTTTACCCAGTAGTCTCAAATTGAAAGTCACTATGCTCTCTAGCTTTTTGTCAACTTGACACAAGCTAAAGTCATCTGAAAGAAAGGAAATTCAACTGAAAAGAATGCCTCCATCAGATTGGCTTGTAGGCAAGTCTGGGGGTCAACTTCTTGATTTGTTGATTAATGTGGGAGGGTCCAGCCCACTGTGGTGGTGCCGACCCTAGACTGGTAACTCTGGCTGAGCAAGCCATGGGGAGCAAGCTAGTAAGCAATGTTCCTCCTTGGCCTCTGCATCAATTCCTACATCCAGGTTCCTGTCTTGAGTTCCTGCCCTGACTTTCCTTCATGGTGGACTATAAGCTGTAAGATGAAATAAACGCTTTCCTACACAAGTTGATTTTGGTCAGTATTTTATCACAACAATAGAAAAGAAAACTAGAATAATCATGTAGTCAAAAGCCTCTTGCTGTGGAAACAGTGCATGAACTTTACTATGTAACCTAAACAGCATTCCAATTGCCTGTTTCCAAAAGCCATCACGAAAATGCTGCTGCAATTCCAGTCTCTGCCACTAGAGGGAACTTAGCCAGTTGATTCCCTTGAGTATTTTCCAGAAATTCTCTACTTTTTAATCTACTTTTCCATATTTGATGATTTTTTTTCTCATATAAAATATTGTTACTTCACTGTAATTCAACTAACACGTGCTTGTGTGTCATATGGAACAGGACAGTTTCCTGTACTTTGTAATTTTTAACTTTTTTTGTTTGAGATGGGATCAGTCTATCTATGTGGGAACTCAGGAGCTTCCTATGAGGCACACATCACCATGCCCAACTTTTACAGGTTTTTGAGAGGGGGGGGAAGAGAGGGGAGAGAGAAGAGAGAGAGAGAGAGAGAGAGAGAGAGAGAGGCCCTGTGGAGTTTGATATTACCTAAGCTAAAATGGCCTTGGGATAATCAGCTTACATGTAAAACAAATCTAGTTAAACCCAGTGTGCTCGCTTTAGGGATGAAAGCCCCCAAGACACTGACTGATGCTCAGTGGGAGATTAGGTCATGTGACCATAATGTAAATTTGAAACTGAGGCCAGAGCTCCTGTGTTGATGGTATTTTTTTTTCTCTCTCATTGAATTTTTCTCTCTCTGTATTTCTCTCTCCCCTAAAGGGGAAAAAAACAGTATGAGCCAAGCACATGTGCTAAACGAGGTACTTTAAATGCACCCAGCTGCTTCATCTATCCTGATTCCACGTGCATGCGCAGGATGTGTGTGGCCTCTACGCTTAAAACATTCAAAAACCTTTTTAAAGAGGCAAATAAGAACATTTCATCGTGAGAGTCAAAATCAGCTTTGGATTAAAGAGTGCTTTTGCTTACGTCTTTAATGAGACCTGAGTATTTTTTGGTGACACACATGCTGTCTCCTGGGAAACTAGAAGATAGTTTGATTTACATTCTTACGTGTTGCCCACAAATGTTTTGTGTGAGATTAATGTCCCGATTAGGATGACAATCCTGTGACTGGGATTTTATAATAGGAAGCTGAGAGGGTAGGACACAAATGAGCACGCTGTGCTGGCTGGTTTTATATCACCTTGACACAAGCTACAGTCATCTGAGAAGAAGGAGCCCCAAATGAGAAAATGTCTCCATAAGATTGGGCTGCAGGCAAGCCTGTAGGGCATTGTCTTAATTAGCAGTTGATGGGGGAGGGCCCAGTCCATGGTGAGTGATGCCATCCCTGGGCAGGTGGTCTTGGTTTCTCTAAGAAATCAAGCTGAATAAGCCATGGGGAGCAAGCCAGTAAGCAGCACCCCTCCACGGCCTCTGCATCAGCTCCTGCCTCCAGGTTCCTGCCGTGTGTAAGTTCCTGTCATGACTTCCTTCAGTGATGGACAGTGATATGGAAGTGTAAGCCAAATAAACCCTTTCCTCCCCAACTTGCTTTTGGTCATGGTGTTTCATCACAGCAATAGAAACCCTAACTAAGGCAGCATGTTTGTGGGGGCACTTTTTTCATTATTAATTGATGTGGGTAGTAGCAGCTGGTCCTGGGTTTATAAGAAATCATGAGCCAATGAGCCAGCTAGCCAGCAACATTCCTCATCAGTTTCTGCTTCAAGCTCCTGCTTGAGCTCCTAGTCTGTCAGTGATGGACTGTGACCTGGAAGCGTAAGCCACATAAACCCTTCTCTCTCCTAATTTTCTTTTGGTCATTGTGTTTGTCAGAGCAGCAGAAAACAAGCCAGACTGCCTGGGCTTGGAGTTTGCACGCTTGTGCCTCAGAGTTACCACTGGGCCATTTTGCAACCCCAACTAGCCATATGTTTAGGAAGCCAAATCATTCAAGTCTTGGAACATTCAGACCCACAGCAGATTAAGGAAAACACCAGCACCACCACAACAAATGCTTTGAGCACACAGTAATTCAAATGAAGTACTACAGGATTTTCTCCAGAGTCCCAGCCGCCTTGGTCCCAGTCTCACTCCCACAATCCCCCAGATCTTTTCATTGGCAGGTGGTGTCCAGACCCTGTGGATAGATCCTAGTTCCAGCCTGCCTGCCACTGTGGTCTAGTAACCATGAGGACATGTGCCCGAGGCTCCCTTAGCCATCTCTCTCTGGGGCAAGGGGAGCTTGCTTCCCCGACTTAGCTCAGGTCTCTGAGGAGGAGTGTGAAACAGACATTGGTTGGCAAGAACTCCTGTGGAAAATGTGAGGGGAATCGGAGGGCCTGGATGCATTTCTGTGCAGCTCTGAACCCGAAGAAGCCCTCTGTCCTCCTTCAAGGCAAGGAATGCTGGGTAGGCTTTGACTCCACCAGCAGTGCCTATTGGAAGCATCTTTGGGTGGGGCAGTTTCTTTTGGCTCCCTATAATGCCTAGGAGGGGAGTCTCCAGTATCCAACACACCAGTCAGCAATCAGGGCCTGGAGTACCTGGATTCTATCTATGTGGCATGCACACAAGACACTGGAGCATTCATTGCATTATAGAAATCTAAACCAGTTATATATTGCAGGGCATGCATTGCATTCTTAAAAACTCACTCAAACTTGGGTGTGGAATACCATATGATGTCTATGATGTCTTCTTGTTATCTTTGTTTTGAACCTTGAGGGTCACTTGCCATGGGGCAGTGTCCAACGTGAATGAAATTGGGGTGCTGAGTTGTCAGGGACACAGCCCTGGGGTTCTTTCCTGCATTCTCTTCCTGTCTGTATTCTGCCCGGACTCCTTCCAAATTCTAATATTTGAGATGGTAGCTTCTTTTTGGGGGTTTAAGATTGGCAGATGTGACTTGCTCATCATTGTTCTTTGTTTCTCTCCAGAGACCCGAGTACATACAAATCAATGCTGCTCAAAACTAGTACATGATGAATGTGTTAGTTTGGACCAGACTGTGCTGCAGTGATTTCTACAGCTTAACACATATGGACTTCTTAAGGAGTAGCCAGAGGACCATTGACTTCTCTGGGGCTCCCATGGACTCAGTATACACAGCTCGAAGGCCAATATGACAGAGTTCAGTGAAGTTGAGCATTTCAGACTCCCCTCTTTGTCTTATCCAGAAGTGCAGCTCCTATGTATGTACACCCAAGAAAGGAGCTGTGTGTCCTAAGGGCAAGAGAGATGGAACCCAGAGGGTGAGACTTTAACTCTCTGTCACAGCCAAGTTTACCTACATGGAATGTAATGTAATTATTCCTTCTGAGTCGAGAAAGCCTTTAAATTTGTCAAGCCATAGGGGCCAAATTCTATTGATTACTCTGGAAAAAGCAGTATAATAAAGAGCAAAAAGACGGCTGAATAAGCCAAGAACCTTAGGTAGCAGCATGCTGATGCCACTGGCTGGCAGTCATCTCAGAACTGTCCTAGGCTGCTTTGTGCCTCAGGCTTTCATATGAGTGATGAAAAGCCTGAGCAGAGGTGTCTCTGTTTTGTATTTTGGCTCTAACTAGATTCTACAGCACTTGGTTTTGAGACACACACACAGAGCTACAGAGGGCAGGATCCATAGACTTTTCTAAACAGGATCTCACATAGCCTAGGCTGTCTAAGCAAGGCTGACCTTGAACTTCTGATCCTTCTGCCTTGACCTCCCAAGTGCTGGGATGACAGGCATGTGCCACAACTTCTGGTTTATACAGTTCAAGGCATCTGAGCATGCTAGACAAGCACTCTACCAACTGGACTACATTGCCAGCCCCCACTTCCTTCCTTTGACAAATATGTATTGAATGTCTGGAACTTTCCCTGTCGGTGCTGAGAATGGCAATGAATAAGATACACCACGCCTCCATTCTGGAAGAAAACCAGAGATAGAAAGGCCTTGTTTTCATTCACAGCTCACCCTTTTCACTAAGTTCCATCGATTTTCCTGCCTTCGGGAGACACTTTTATTTTTAATACCACACTTTCCTACTAAATTTTAGTTACACGTGGGCATGTTCCAGGTGCTTGCCTTAGCTTGCTGGGTAAATCGGTGTCTGAAAGGTACAAAATTTATCGTCTTACAGTTTGGAGGTAAGTTGATTAGCTAGACTGGATTTCCCATAGAAACAAAATCACTAGAAAAATATTGTATACATTATATACACATATAGAATAAAGTCCATATGTATCTATATAATTATGTAGAAGTCCAAGATCTAGTGTGCACATTAGAACTGGCTCTTGTGACTATGAAGAGCAGGGCTCCTAAGATCTTCTATGGGCAAGCAAGATGCCTTAGAAGTTGCCTTTGAGACTCAGTCTGAGCCCATGGGCTGGAGAATCAGGATGGAGTTGTAAGGATAACGGGGAACAAGCCAAGGTGATTCCTGGACTCTAATGTTCAAAGGGCAGGAGAAGATGGAAGTCCATGCCAGCAGAGAGCGAACTGTCTGGTGCTTACCTTCTGTTCCCTTTCAGCCTTCAGTGGGTTGGACCATGCTCCTAGTAGGGGTGGGCCTTCTTTATCTAGTCCACTGGTTCCAGGGCCAGTCTCTCCCAACACTCTCAGACACAGCTCCACGGACATCCAGTAGCCCAGGCAAATTGACGCTATGCTAGGAGCTGGAAGTGTGAGCTGCAGGTATAAGCAGGGCTGCCTACCAAGACATCGAGTAAGCACCTGCTCCGGGCATCATCTTTGAGGTGTCCTGGTTTACAGACCTCCCATCCCCAGTTCTCAGTGCCAGCCCTGAGGAAGTGTGAACTCGTATTCTGATTTCCCCATTTCCTAAGGACAGCACTCATAATGGACGCGGACCCACTCTGCTCTGCCATGACCGCCCCTTAACCAATGCCACCTGCCTGCTGTCACCCTCTTTACCAAACGCTCATACTTTGAGATGCTCATGTTGGACTTTACACAAATTTCTTCAGGGTCAGGGTGGACACAGATGCATCCGTGGCAGTGTGGCTTAAGGACTGCCACAGAGAAATGGCCGCTGTGCTCACATCTTCTCCAATGTCCTCCACTTGGAGGACAGTATCTCTGTCTTATGTGCATGTGGCACCACAGACAGGTTTTCCTGAGATGTCAAAGCTGAGCAAGAGGAAGGCTCTGAGGCAGGTGTGGGTGTGGCTGGGAACCCCACCCACGAAGACCCGATGAACCGAGAGTCTCACGAACTTCCCTCCTTCTTGAGGCTTTGTCCCCCTGGGGTATGCTGTGTGCATCACCTGAAACAGTGCACCCTGCAGAAAAGCACACTGTGCCCTTGCTTCTGAGTGCCTTTCAGAATGAGACTAACAGGCCCAGATGGGCCAAGGGTGGGAGAGGGTACCCCCTGTCTCCAAAAACACGAAGACCCTCGGGACCCTGGGTTTCCCTGAGGAGAAGCTGAAAGAGGAAACAACACTCAATGCTCCACTTCCCTCTAGACACAGAGAGTCAGCTTAAATAAAAATATCGACATTAAGCTGGCGCAGGAGGGCACATGTTTGAGAGAAGCCTGGGTTAGATTGTGAGTTCCAGTGCAGGGTTAGACTGTCTCAAAAGAAAAAAAGAAATGAAAGAATGTGTATTCTATACTTAGAATGTGTGACCAGAAGTTTAAACAAATTGCATTGTCCATTTTGTCGTCCCCCCCCCCCCCACGCTTTTAACTGTAAAAGCCACAACCTAAAACTTCCTTCAATTGTGTCTGGGAGAAAGCTTCACAATGGGTTTCCATTGCTTTGGCCTCTAGACCATTTTCATAGGCACCGGTGCTCTGGCCCACTCCCCACCCCACCGGGCATCCAGTGCCCACTGTGAGTGATCATAAGGTCCCTACCCAGTGAGCGACAGACCCTAACAGTAAGGTCTTTCAAAGACGCCCAAAGTGAACACCTTGAGAGGAGATGGTCAGTCTTCCCCTGGCAAGGGGCTGGACTGAAGAGCCACTGTGAGGGAGAAATGACTTGAAGAGCCAGGCAGCCTTCTGGGTAGAAAGGCATTAGCTGCTGGGAACTCAGAGGAGCCAGCTTCATTCATTATGGAGCACTTTTTACGCTCAGGCTCTGTGTGGGATTTCATGGAAAGATTCTGTAGACTAGTGTTCTAAGCTTCGGAGTTAATACCCAACACAGGCAGCATGGTAAGTACCGTAATCTACATAAAAACAAAATAAATATATACACATTTGGAGATCCAGGGATTCCAAAAGCAAAGGCAGATTCAACAGGTTTCACAGAGAAAACTGGAAATGAGCTGCACAGTCAGCTGCAAACCCTGATTTCAGTGCCCGTGTGGCGGCCTCACTCCATCTATCCAGCGATGGTCGCATTAGCCAACCCATCAGGTCATGGGAGTGAGGATGCATAGTGACCACATAAGCACTACTAGGTGTCATTAGCGCCGTTTGATGATGGTGCGTTTTCCACCTTCCCCTAGATGTTCACAGGCAATATGTTTCTATTCCCTTGTGTCCTGGACAGCACAGAATCCCCCAATACACCTGCTTCTCCTTGCTGGGAGCTTCCAGTCTCCCCAGCGAAACTTCTTAATCCTTCATTCATAACTCTGCTCCCCAGCCAGGCCTGGGGAGGTGTGAACACATTTCTCTCAAAGCTCAGGCCTTTAGGCAAAACTATTTCCATCTTCCAGTGAGAGGCCGAAACAACAAAGTGTCCTTGTTAGGATCCTTCACACTGCGAGCTTTCTCGGACAATGGCGTTTATACAGAGTCTGGCACAGACCAAGGCACCAGAAGGCCAGCGTGGGTCCTTGTTTTGTTTAATCTGACTTTTTGCCGATTTGACATAGGGTCTCACTCTCTAGTCAGGTGGCCTTGAATTTGTGGCACGACCCTTCCACCTCAGAGCAGAGCTCAGAATGCTAGGCTTGCGTATGTGAGACACCTCCTCCACCAAGTGCATGATTTTGAAAACTAGAGACATTCAACACAATAACTGGTGAGGATGTGGGCACAGGGGCTCAGGAAAGCTCATTCACACAGGCCTGAAGATCCAAGTTCAATGTCCAGCATCCATTTAAAAATACAGGTGAGGTGCATACCTATCATCCTAGCCCTAGGTAGTGGGGGCTGAGGGTAGAAACATAAGGGCTCCTGGAGCTCTCTGGCTAACCAGTGTAGCTGAACTGGAGGGTTTCCATTCAGAATATAAGGGAGAGAAAGATAGAAGTGGACACCCCAATATTGACCTTTGGTGTGCATGCATACCCATAAACACATGTATAAGCACAAACGTGCACACACAGACGAGAATGTACCAGCTGAAGAGAGGCTGTACAGAGCTTTAAAATCCTGCTGTGGGGCAGGGAGTGGAGAGGAGGGGGTGGGGCAGGGTGGGTGACCAGAGAAGTCAAGCTAGCTAATGGAGTCTCTCCATTCCCCAAGCCAAACGGTGCCGTCTGCTTGGGTCCAAATGCTTCACAGAACATCTTCATAGAGGGGGTGTGTATTGGTCTGTTTGTGTGTTGTGTCCCCCCAAGGGACTTCCATAGTTAACTCTCATCCTCTGACATTCCCAGAACCTTCCAAAATATCCCTACCAGCTGGGGGATACAAAAATTCAAAACACTTGCCTGTGGGGACTTTTCATTTTAGCTGTCATTCATAATCACAGGCTTCGTTCATGTCTGCACGTTTGCCGTGGATTTAAGGCATGTACTTCCAGGAACTACCAGAGGGAGTGCGAAGACAATAACATGGGGATCCCCATCCAGTGGTGGATCTCGGGTTCAAAGAGAAAGAATTGCCATGTCGTGCCTGCTGCTTCCCATAGGTGTGCGGAGCCTCAGCCTCGGGCCATGCAGGTTGAGGCTTCTTCTCCATCCAACTGCATTCAGGTGTGAGGGTGAAAAGACGATGCTTGTCGTTGGCTTACAGTCTTCATCGTAAAGTATTCACAGACAGGATCATCAAGCAAGTCCTGGCAAGCCCAGAGGCTCCAATTTACATGGCCGAACTCCATCGCAGGTTCCCAGATGCCCAGCTGAGTGATATTCCCAGCTCCCGCCTAGTAGGGTCAGGCTGCTTCACGCATTTCTTTCTAGCTGCTGGTACTTGCTTTTATAGTATTGAAGCAGGGGTCCACCTTCCTGCGGCCTCTTTGCATCCTTGCTTTCTTCCAGGGCAACCCCATCCGTGAGCTGACCAGGGCTACCAGCCGGCTGGTCCTGGTGCATGGACTTTGCGGCACCTCTGGACAGCAGGGGGCGCTGACGTGCGAACTGGCTCTGCCTCCCGCGCCCGCGCTTAGTGCGCGCTCGCGCCCCGCCGACCCCGCGAGCACTTCTCGGGGCGCAGGGCGGGGAGGCATAAAGGGCGCCGCGCTGCGGGGCGGGCTGCGCGCGGGAGGCTGACGGGGCAAGCGGCACCCGCGAGCCGGCACCGGGCGGGGCCATCGCAGCCGCGCGCAACGAGGCCGAGCGGGAGCCCGGACCGCGCGGGACCAGGTGGGTGACGCGCGCGTCCCCTTTGTGTCGGCATCGCCCGAGCGGGCCGCGCGGGACAGGGCTGTGCGGGGGCTGATAATCGGTCCTCCCCAACCCCTGCTGCCAGGCGGTGACCCTCAGGCTCCGGAGCGGAGGTTGGAGGGCTCTGCTCCCAGTGTCAGCTCGGGTGGTGCCCGCGTCCCCCCGGCCGCTCGCACTTGGGGATTGTGCGCCGCGGGGCAGTCTCCAGCCGCAGGCGCATGGTGCCCTGGGCTGGAGTGGCCCGGGTGGGCGGCCGTCTGCAGGCCTTGGGTGGACTCCCGCCGCGACCTGGTCGTGGACCGGGTTGAGGGCGTGGGGAAGGTCGGGTCCGTTCCAGCCGGCGGCAGTGGCGAGTACCCCGCAGTGCTGAGCTGCGCCTGGCCGTGGTCATCGTCCTCTGCTGGCCTCTGGCCCAGGAGTCTCTGTGTCCCTTGCGCCCCGCCCGCCCTAGGAAGTCCCCTCAGGTCTCGTGCATCCCGCGCTCCGCAGCGCTCCCGGTTTTCTACACCATCTGTGGAGCCCAGAGATTTAATCGCTCGTACTAACAGGAGGCTTCCCGGCCGCAGGGCGGGAAGAGGCGAGTTCTTTACCTTAGGCGGGTCCCTGGTGGTCGTTTCTAAAGTTTGCTCTAGCTCTTGTTTGGTCTCTTTTTTCAGAGGGCATTTCAAAGGATGCTTCTTTTGAACAGTTACCTGCAGCCTGTGTGGTGGTGCGGGGTCAAAGGCCGGGTAATGAAGAGAAACCCTTCCCAGGGTGCCTGTGACCTAGGATGGAAGGACAGTCCCATCTTGCTTAGGACAGTTTTAGAAAGGAAGTGCCTTCCAGGAGTGGTGCCTGGGAGACAGATCCTTCTCAATGACACTGGCCAGGGTGAGAGTTTAGACTGCTAAGAGATGTGAATAATACAATGCCAGATGGAAGGCAAGGTGATCACAGCGCCCTGGGGTGAGAGGGCAGAGCCTTTCTAAAGGAGGGACGTGGGGTCAGATGACCAATGAGGCATAGCCAGGGTGGCCGGAAAGGCCCCAGCAAAGGAATGCAGAGTGTGAAGGACCTTTCCTACAGGGTTGCACCCTTGGCTCCCACAGAGCCCCAAAACTTGTTCCTTACGCCTTCATCAGTGATACCAGAGGTCCGTTCCCACCCGCCCCCCCCCCCAGTTTCTTCCACAGTTTTGCTTTTATTACATTTGAAAGACTGCTCAGGAAGTATGTCTAGAGAGGTTTTTGAATTGCAGGCCAAGACTCTGGACTTGCCTCTGTGGAGTGGGAACCGTGGGTGGTCTTTCAGAACAACAGGCAGTACCCACTTGGCTTCTGAGAGGCTATAGCCAGCCGTGTTGAAGAGGGAGGCCTGGGGCCGGGTGCCCCTTGTGGCCTCTAGAGCCAAATACCAGCCTTTCCCACACATACCTATTTCACTCGCCAGGGTTCCATGTGAGCCTCCTGGGAAAATGGGTGCCCGTAACTCAGCTACATGAGGAGGGAAATTTTCCAGACCCCACACAATTTGAATTCTGAAGTAAACATGTTGATATAAACGCTCTTCTTTAGTTTTTACTAGTGAATTTTTGTAGGCTCTCAAGCTCAGGCTGGCCCTATGTAGCTGAAGATGTTCTGAACTCTTCAGTTTGCACCCCTGGCATACTGGAGTTAATAGAATGGACAGCTGTACTCAGTTTATGTAGTATGGAGGTTCGAACCCAGGGCCTTGTGAATTGTGAATGCTAGTAGACACATACTCTACTAACAGCCCCTGGAGTTCATGTTTCTAAAGACGTTCCAGGTCTCATGTCGGTCCCCCAACCCCATCACAGGGAACTGCTGAAGGACGAACTCAGAGGCATGAAGCAGGAGTCCACAGCCCACGAGCAAATGGAAGCTCTGGACAGTCCTGGGCGTGTACTTTACAAGCATCTCTCAGAACTCCGTTTGCAAGCTTGCAATGCCTGTTTCCAGTCTGTTCCTAGACGACGTGGCTTCTCCTCGGGCCTTATTGTGGCTTGGGAGTTGGAAAAGAAATCACACACCGAGTTACAGAAGCTGCCATGTTCAGGGCTAATGTGCCGTTCTGCTCTCAAGCAGTGGTAGGGACCCACGCCAGGAGCCACGTTGCCTGACTGAGAAGGCTGTTTTTTCCACTGTGGTTCCTCACTTGGCCTTTCTGCCTCCTTTTTGTCCAAATATCTCCTCTGGAAGGCCTCTTTCTATAGTGGCAGAGAGAGCAGGCAGAAACCTGTCCTGAGCCACTGAGGGTTACAGATAGAGATGGGTCCCCAGCCCTCCTGTGACTATGAGGGCACTGTGGCTGGAGAGGAGCAACCGGGTGCCCTGGCTGCATGGGGCTGTGGTGGATCTGGCCTGGAATTAGTTCTTCTGAGTGTCTATGGTCCTTTCCCTCTTCTCTTATTGGAATAGGACAGGGATGTGTTTGCTCTCCTGGGGGCCTATGATCCTGAGCTATTTGGGAGATGTTCTTCTGACTTAGCAGCACCTCTAGTCCCCTGGGGTGTTTCCATATTGGGGCTGGTTCAGAGACTGTGTGGAAGGCTTTTTAGGAAGGCAGACTGTCACATCTCTCCTGGGTCTTTGTGGAAGGTGCCCTTCATTCCTTCTGGGCTGGAGAAGTTATTTGAGGCTAGCCTCCGTCTTTTGTTTCCCAAATGCAGATACACATGGATACTTTTTCTTAATTAGCTGGAGAAATTAATTGAAGCTATTGTTCACATGTCTGCAGGGCATTGGTTCCCCTCAGTGTTCCTATCCAGCTGTCTGACCTTGGCAAGTGTCTGCTTGTCTAGATGGCCCCAGTTCCCTCAGGAGAGCCCTAATGTGTTGGCCCAAATGTTCTCCTAGGTCCAGTAGCAAAGCTGCAGTAGTAGTTTCTAGAAGAATCGATGCTATAGACTAACCTACAGATGCAACTGTTTGTGTAGACTTTTACAAGGAAAAGGTGTATTTTTCACTCCCTAAAGGGTGGCTGTTCTCCAAGGCTGTGGGGTGAGTAGTAAGCTAGGGAAGGTAAAAGAACCTCCTAGCTCAGCAGAACTGGGGAAGGCTTCCTCTAGAGCAGTTCTCAACCTGTGGGTCTCGACCCCTTTGGGGGTCGAATGACTTTCTCAGAGGTTGCAATCAGATATCCACACTGTGATTTATAACAGCAGCAAAATGACAGTTATGAAGTAGCAATGAAATAATTTTATGGTTGGGGGTCAGCACCATATGAGGAGCTGTATTAAATGGTTGCAGCATGAGGAAGGTTGAGAACCACTGCTCTAGAATGTGTATTTTTAAGCTGGATGCAGCATTAGGGAAGAGTCTGCTTCTAGAGTCAGCTTCCTGTTGGCCTGAAGTCATGTGTCAGCCGGTGTTTGATTGTGCACTCTATGTCAGATGCTGGAATGGGAGGAGACAGAAGTAATGTCCACTGAGCCTTGGTCATGTGCAGGCTTTGAGCATCATATAGACCATAGATGCAGCTCTCACAGCCATAGGACAGGTATATGGTCTACTCCCACCTGATGAGGGCAGGCATATTCCAAGATCTCATGGGGTACACGTGGAAATCAGGCTCAGAAGTCTGCAGAAAATGAAGAATGTATGCCCTTGATCTACAGTGTAGATCAATGTGGTAGACTGTGGTAGCATCATGGGCTTTGGGATCAATGTGGTAGGCTGTGGTGCATCATGGGTTTTGGGATCAATGTGGTAGACTGTGGTAGCATCATGGGCTTTGGGATCAATGTGGTAGACTGTGGTAGCATCATAGGCTTTGGATCAATGTGGTAGACTGTGGTAGCATCATGGGCTTTGGATCAATGTGGTAGACTGTGGTAGCATCATGGGCTTTGGGATCAATGTGGTAGACTGTGGTAGCATCATAGGCTTTGGATCAATGTGGTAGACTGTGGTAGCATCATAGGCTCTGAGATCAATGTGGTAGACTGTGGTGTAGCATCATGGGCTTTGGGATCAATGTGGTAGGCTGTGGTGGCATGGGATTCAGGATCTTCTTGGGCCTCCAGCTTTCCAGCAGTGGTGGGATTTTTTTTTTTTAAATCTGTTTTCTGTCCCTGTGTTAAAACAGCATGACCGAGTAACTTAATGAAGAGAGTTAGCTTATGGTTCCAAAGGGATAAGAGTCCATGATGCATGTCAGCAATTGGCGGGCATGATTGGCCAGAGCAGGAAGCTAAGAGCTCACACCCCCAACCACAAGCAGAAAACAAGGTGAAATGCAAGTGCTATGAAGCTTTGAACTACCAACGTCCCTTCTAGCGACACACTTCCTTCCGCAGGGCCACATCTCCTGAATTGCCTCCAAGAACTCCAGTGACTAGGGACCAATTGGTCAAATGCCTGAGCCTATGGAGGGCATTCTCATTCACACTACCACGTGATGGCAGCTCGGAAAGGCCTCAGAGTCTGATGTGCATGGGGCTGGCTGTCTCAGCTGGGCTGTTGATGTCTGACTAAGGTCTGTAAGCATTTCATAGAAAGGCCTCAGAGTCTGATGTGCATGGGGCTGGTGGGCTCTGCTGGGTTGTTGATCTCTGACTAAGGACTGTAAACATTTGATACAGTGTTATGCTTCTGGGAGATGTGCTAATCTTTCAAAGAAGGAGTTTTCATGCAATCTCTGGATCAGGGCATGCTTGGGTTTGGGGTGGTAACACAAGAAGAGGGGGTGGGTCTTGAGGAAGGAACTGTGTGATAGATACATCAAACTAGGATGGCCCCTGACCTATGAACTGGCCAGGCAGCCCATCTTGGATTGTGGAACTTTTACCCGACCAGTGGCCTGGGAAGCTTACAAATTCTGTTTACCACCCCCGCTATGCGGCCCATCCCCATTATGGGCTCCCTGCACCTTCTTGTAAAGGTGATTTTTTTTTTTTTTTTTCTGGCATCCACCACTGGATTTCCATATCCTTCCCTGGGCTCCTTTATACCCTCCCCAATGAATCTGCTGTCATTCCCTGAAGGAAGCTAGCCTGCTGTCAGGGGCCACCACTGTCCCCAAGTCCTCACAGGACTGTGGGAGGAGAAGTTTCCCTTTATGGAAACGTTCAGCGCTTGGTATCACTGGCCCCCCCCCCCCTTCCCCACATTTCCACTCTTGAATAGGAGCAACATAGGTATCACTGGGCTTTCGTGCAATGCCTTGTGTTGGTCCCCTGCTGCCCCCCAGCCTTCTGTCCACTTACTCCTGGTTACTCCCTGCTCAGACACCTCCAGCAACCCCATGGCCTGTGAGGATCCCCTGGACCCCTGGGTTGAATAACCTGTGTAATGATATAATGTGTACCTCAATAAAGCTTGCCTGGGGATCAGAGGACAGAGCCAGCCACTAAATTAGATATAGAGGCCAGCCAGTGGTGGCACACACCCTTAATCCTATCACTTGGGAGGCAGAGATCCATCTCTATCTCTGTGAGTTCAAGGCCACACTGGGCTACATGAGAGAAACAGAACCAGGCAGTGGGGACAAACACCTTTAGTCCCAGGAAGTAATATGGTGGCAGGACACAGACAGGTATATAAGGCATGAGGAAACAGGAACTTACTCTCTTTAGGCTGAGGGTTTTGTAGAGGTAAGAACTAGTGGCTGGTTATTCTGCTTTTCTGATCTTTCAGTTTTCACCCTGATAGCTGGCTCTGTTTTTTTTTTTTTTTTTTTTTTTTTTTTTTTTTAATTAAAAGACCATCTAAGATTCGAACAACATCTAGCTCCCAGCATGGGGCAGGAACCCATGACCCGAGATTAAGAGTCTCATGCTCTATGGACTGAGCTAGCCGGGCTTTGGCTACAAACCTGTAATCCCAGGGCTGATCTCTCAGTAGCTGCCAATTTGGACCTTTTTGCTGCCGTCTGTGTCAAGACCAGACTTCAAATGATCTGCCCATAGATAACACCTTTTTCCTTCTCTGGAGAATTACTCATGCGTATTCACTTTCCCTGACACTGGTGTTTTGCAGAGAAGGAAGTAGAAGTATACTGAGAAGAAGCGGGACTACAGAGCTAAGGCCCAGGCCTAGGCCCAGGCTCCCCCGGGCTCAGAGTTCCTGTAGTCCTGGCTTCCCTAGGCTCAGGTCCTCCTAGGTTTACATTGCCCGAGGCTTAGCCCCCACCCTCCCTCCTCCTGTAAAGTAGATTTTCCCCATTGGGTACTTGATAATAACTTTCCCTCAGAACCCTCTCTTGCATTTATCTATTTTGGTGATCTGTGTAACTTATTTCCTCTACTAACCACCAGCACTGCAAAGACAGGAACTTACTCATTTGGGAACCCTCCCCTCCCCAAGGCCCATTATACCCTTCCTGCTCTTCTGTGCAATGAAATGATTGACAGTAACTCCAGAGCAGCTCGCTAGATGGGGTCTCTGGGTAGATCATAAGTGAAAACCAGGATCTTTGAACTGTCACTCTCCAGGGTGACTACAGCACATCCCATGTTACTGGCCCTTTGTTTGGAAGGTTGGGTTGGAGCCAAATTCACCTCAGCAGGGCCAGTCAGATTGGGGCGCTGGCTCTGGAGGAAGAGGGGTAGAATTCTGCCAGAGTGCACTGTGGAAGCTCTGGGGTCCTGGGCTTGGTATGCTGAGTGTGTAGACAACTCCATTCTGACAAGTGCTGAGGGTCTGATAGACAAAGGCTGCACATAGTGCAGATGAGGCATGAGGTATGGTCCTCCTCCTGAGGCATCCATCGTGTACCATTGGATGAGATTGACACATTAGATTAGGAGTAAGATACGGGCTGTACTCAGCAGGCTGGTCTGAGGGGAAGCCTTCTGAGGAAATGCTCGGTGGCCCTGCATTGGGTGTGATGGTGGTCTCTACAGGTTAGGTGTGAAGACAGGTGCTCTCTGGTGCCAGGACTGACTCAGTAGCAGCAGGTTTCCATTTGAAGGTGTTGAAGAGATGGGCTGGCATGTGAATCCCAGGAGCAGCAGGGTAAAGGAGTTTCTCGCCCTTATGTATGGAAATCCTTCTGAAACTAAGACCTGAGTAATCACCTCAAAGTAGTGGGCTGAGCTGTTCACAGGTGTGCTTGCCAGCCGAGGAGGAGGAGGGCTTGTTGTGCTATTCCTTAGGGAGAGAGCTGCCACGCAGACATACTCTGCCTTAGGAGAGAACAGCCTGTGGCCTCTGAAGAGTCCATCCATGAACTTGTGCACTCACAAGCATGGGCAAGTGTGTCCAGGACCTGTGCATTGGAAGTGGGCAAGTATGATCAGAAACACAGATTCATTTTTCTTGATCATCCGCCATGGCTCTTGGTGGTCTGAGCCTTGGGGTCTGTCACACTCTAAGGCTGAGCAAAGCAAGGCCTTCCAGATGACTGTGGGGTTTGGAAGTCCAGGTTGGGGAACTTTTCAGCTAAAAAGTGTCTATTTCTTCATGACCACATGGCCATAGCCAGGGTTTGGCACTCCAAGTCCTCAGGTGGGTGGGTCAGAATGGACTGGGTGTGTGTGGAGACCCTAATTCCTTCTTTGCTGCTTGGAGATGTAACTGCCATAGGCAGTCTGGAAGATAAAGGGACCAGATGTGATAGGACATTGAAAAAAAAGGGGAAAAGATTCCATCTGTTTGAGGCCCAAGAACCTGCCTGTCAACATGTATCCCCAACTTCTGTCCTTGCTCTCGGCTCTCCCCAAATTCCCTGTCCCTAGGCCCAGCACTTTAGTGCTTAGAGAGGAGGGAGAATGTCCCTGCTGTCCTAGGGTGAGAGCTGGCAGTTTGCATGGAGTGAGATGGGGGTAGGGGGTTGGCAGCCGCAGGTGATGGGCTGGAATCCAGGTCAAAGTGTTGCTCTGGTCCTGTGATCATCTTTGCCTCTGCCTCTTGTCTTCTATCTGTCCCCATAAGGGCACAATGATTGAAGGCCCACCCTGCTTGATGGCATCTTAACCTGCAAAGACTAACAAGGACACATTCACTAGTGGCCTATAGCATATGTGTGTGTGTGTGTGTGTGTGTGTGTGTGTGTGTGTGTGTGTGTGTGTTTGTGTGTGGTTGATGGATATGTGTGCCTGTGTGTAGTGTGTGTATGGTGTGGTATGTGTGCTGGCTAGTTTTAACTGTCATCTTCATACAACCTAGAAGGCATCCCTTGGGATGAGAGTCTCAGTTGAGGATTTACCTAGATCAGGTTGGCCTTTGGGCATGTCTGTGGGGGGGATGATCTGGATTGTTAATTGAGGTAGGAAGGCCCACCCTGGATGTGAGTGGAACTGTTTCATGAGCTGGATTCTGCACTGTTGAAGAGCGAAGGAAGTCAACTGAGGAGCTCGAGAGCAGGTAGCATGGCTGACTCTGTTCACTCTGCTCTTGACTGGGGATGTGGTATGACCAGCTGTCTCCAGTTCCTGCCCTGCGTCTTCTCTGTTGTAATGGACTGTAACCTGGAATTGTAAGCTGAAATAAACCCTTGCCTCCTATCTACTGCCACAGAGATGAAAACAGGAGAGTATGTACACAGCCTGGAGTACACACACTCACAAGCACATATGCACGCACATACACAGTGGGGGAGGGAGGCCCCTATACCCCTAAGTAACTGTTAGTGTTTGTATGTATTCATATAAGTCACCATATATTTTGGTAGCAGCAGAGTGTCTGCTAACAAGGATTTGAACCCACAGGTATCTGTTTACTCATCACAAGGTAGTGAGGGGTCAGTGGTTGGAGGCTGAGGTAGCTGCTTCTGTGTCCCTAACCATGCTCCCCTCTTTGCTTCTCCATCCTTAGGCCTCAGGATACTGGCTTTTCTTGCACACCAGTCTTAGATGGCTCTCCTCAGCTGTGGGCTTGTGTCTGTATTTCTAGGAGTCATGTGTGTGTGCATGGCATCTGCCCCCTTTCATCACAAAAAGTTTTCCGAAACCCCTGCAGTTGACTCTGGTCTGCTGTCGGGCTGGAGCTAGGAGTTGAGACATACAGAGACTCTGCAAGCATGCGGGAGCTCCAGAGGCTAGGGTGAGGCAGAGTTCATGGTGACAGCCAAGGGTGTGCTTGGCTGTGCTGGGCTTCCATAAACAGCTTTCCCTGTTATTCCTAGAAGAGCAGGAATCCATAGGGCGCAAGGTTCAGGTGGATGTTTGTACAGCTTCTGTGCTCTCGATGTGGTGGGGGCCCCTGTGTCTTTGTCCCCGGACCCAGTGTGAGTTGCAGAGTCTTTGTATCTATCAGCTGCATGAGGCCCTCTCCAGTAGGATTTAGTTGGGAGTTGAATCTGCATCTTTTCCCACCAAAGCCGTGTAAGTCCAAATGCAGTCTCAACTATTCATTATATTCGTTTATGCTATTAGTTCTTACTTTATTCACTTGTCAGGAAGTCCTGGTTCTGGGGATTTGAAGACTGGTTGAGGACTCTATAGAAAGGGTAAGGACTTACAGAGAAGTGGGGATGAGGGATTGCTGAGGCCTTTCTGTAACAGGTAGGGCATTATATTCTGTGGTCTGCAGAACATGAACTTCGAAATGATTAGCATTTCTTGCATTCCACTTGCCCTCTAGAAATCTGTTCAGCTGGAACCCACAGAAGCCGTTTTCTTCAGAGCCACACACAGCCTGTCCCTCACTGATGGCTGTGGGGTGGCTGACCCTGCAGGTGCGTAGATTTCCACAGGCTGAGTAAAAAAACGACAGAGCCCCACCCTCAGCCAGGCACTGTAGTATCCTGGCTTCTCTTGCCTTTGAGGCAGTCCAGAAATTCCTGCAGGCCAATTGGCTGCCCAGAGCAACTCTTATCTCTTAATGCCTTAATACTCCCTTGCTTCAGCCCTTTCTGGCTCTCAGCTCTGCTTCCTTGACAGTGACCTTGTTTTCGCTCTGTCCTGGATTCAGGCAACAGGTCCAGCTCCAGCTAGGAGCAGCAGCTCAACCAGGCCCATTAACGACAGATGTAGGCCTTGAGTGGGTCCTGCCTGTCTGGCAGATAGGGACTGTGTCTCTGGGTGTCAGGACCGCCCTTGTGTGGCTGGCAGCCATAAACACAGGCAGATGGAGGAGATGGGACAGCCCTGGAGCCTGTGTGTTGTGGGGCTTGGCAGCTGGCTGCTCTGGCTTGTCCTCTTTGCGCTGTGTGGAACGTGGGTGAACAGTGTGAAAACACAGTGTGGAGCACCCGTAGGGATTTCTCTATGAATCACATGTTGAGATAACTGTATTTTGGCTGCATTGTGTTAAATAAAACACGTTACTAATTGGACCAGGGAGATGGCTTGGTGGTTAAAATACTTGCCATATAGGCATGAGGACCAGAGTTGGAACCTCAAGATCTGGTTTAAATGCCAGGTGGGTGTGGCAAACCCAGGCTTCCCGGAGCTGGCTAGCCAGACTGATTGATTGAGGGACCCTGGACAGGTCTAACATCAAACTTCATATACTGTCATATACATTTGATAGGCCTTCATAGACAACATGCACCCACATACATGTGCTCACACATATGCACACTTACAAATACCTATGTGTGCACCACACACACAGACACACACACACAAAGAAAAAATACAGTACCTAAAATCACTTGGGACAGTGTCCCCCTCTTCCTACATTTTCTCCCCTACTTCCTCTTCCTCCTTTTCTTCCTCCTCCTCCTCCTCGTCCTCCTCCTCCTCTTCCCTCTCCCTCCTTCTCCTACCAGAAAATACACGTTCACCTGTGCAGCTGGCCTCCTCTTTCCCTGGACTGTGGTGCTGCTATGGAAGGAAGGTCTGAGATAAGCAAGCTCTCAAAGCTAATGTCCTTCTGACCAGGCCTGTCCCTCTCTGGAGAAGCCACTTTCCCAGGAATGGGCAGGCTGCCTGGTGGGTTCTGGTGCTGTGTTTTCACGGATAATTGTGAATTGGGTCTAGTTGACACTGTGGATTCCCACCCAGCTTGGCCGATCTGTGCAAGCCTGCAGCCTCTACCATGGGTACTCAGCTACTAACTGGGCTCAATTCAGCACCAAATTCGAGTCTAGAGTTCTTCAATTTATTTATTTGTTTGTCTGTTTTTAGTGTGGGGAGCATAGCCTTTCCCTTAACAAAATTCCTCAACTTTGGAATATACCTGACTGTTCTTCATCTTTGCCTCAGGTTGGTTGTCAGGTGACCCAGTTTTCCCTCCTCTCTCTTGCCAGCCCCTTACACAGCTGCTGGGGACTTTTTTTTTTTTTTTTTTTTTTTAATCATTCTGGCCTTCTAGGTTCAAAGCAAGTAGTAGCCATTGAGGGTTCAGGGTAGCTGGTGGAGAGGAGCTCCTCTCCCCTGTGCTTGGCCCTATGTAGGCACACATTCCTCTCCCCTGTGCATGGCCGTCATCCCAGCCAGCTGCTCCATGACCCAGATTCTACTCTCCTTCTGTGACCCCTGTGCTGCTGACCCCCTTTCTGAGAAGACTTTTTCTCGGAGTCGCTGTGTGCGCTTTCATAGCTGCCCCAT
Organism: Onychomys torridus; assembly: GCF_903995425.1. NCBI lineage: Eukaryota > Metazoa > Chordata > Mammalia > Rodentia > Cricetidae > Onychomys > Onychomys torridus. The sequence goes on along the minus strand of NC_050463.1, from coordinate 49,615,108 downwards.
ATCTTATCCACGTCTCTGAAGCTCAGGGCTTTGCCTGGCGTGTGCACTGTACCCTGGCTCTGATGTACAACTCCTGGCTCTCCCATTTCCAGTCCTGTGCAGTGGATGTGTGTGTGTGTGTGTGTGTGTGTGTGTGTGTGTGTGTGTGTGTGTGCACGTGTTTCCAGCAGGAGTCAGGGCCTCATGGCTTCCCCAGGTGGCTCTGGCATGGTAAAGACAAATGGGGAGGAAGTCACGATCCCTCTGTTCCCTAGGTCAGCAGAGGGGCTTTGCCAAATGGGATATTTTCAGAGCCTGAAAATAAGTGCATTAGTTCTGAAGTACAGAGAGACAGACCTGGGACACATATGTTGTATTGTATCAACAAAATAGAGCGCATATGGGACTGAAGCCCAGGTACAGTGAGACAGATTACCCTGAAATGAGGTGCTGCTCAATGTTCAGGTCAGAGCTGGGGCGGCAGGGGGTGAGGAGGGGGTCAGGAGGGGGTCTGGCACACCCCTGCTCTGAACACTGTTTTGACCTGTCTTCCCAGGCATTGAAGAGCAGCTCAGATCTTTGGGTAACAGAGCAGCCGATGGGCTCCCGGGACAGAAGCGTGTGTCAGGTCCACTTAAAAATTTCCATCATAGGACCTTGTAAATCAGACTTCATTGTGCTGAGCTTCTCCCTGAACTCTAGGTTGAGCCTAGTGATGTCCTAATACATGGGACACTGAGACAGGAGGATAACAGTGAGTCCAGACCAGCACCAGAATGAACTCTAGGCCAGCTTGGGCTGCATTGCATGGCTCTGTCTCAGAAACCAAAAAGTAAGGGCAGGTTGGAGGAAAAGGAAGAGAATCCATTAAGATCACATGTAATGGGCTAAGGGTGTAGCTCAGATGGTGGAGTACTTGCCTGGGCATTACCTCTTTGGCACAATCCCTAGCTTTGCACACAATTATAATCTCAGCACTCAGGAGGTAGAGGATGATGATGAAGAATTCAAGATCCTCCTCAGCTACATAGTGGGTTCTAGGCAGCCTGAGCTCCATGAGACACTGTATAAAACAAAACAAAACAAAACTCTTGCTTGGAGGTATATGTTGGTGATTTTCAAAGCTATGCACAGGTATAAACTAACTCCTGATGAGCAAATAAGAAAAGTCACTTAAGGGTCACACAGTCCTAGTGTGTGTTGACTTGCTTAGATTTGAATCTCTCCATGTGTTGATTCCAGTTTGCTTTCTACTGGGTTCTGTTTATGCAGAAATGAGGTATAGTTATAGTGTTACTGTGGGCAGCCACAGTAAAGACCATGGGAGATAAGATGAAGGGTTTCTTGGTAAACATGAAATCATTAGTACTTAGAGTTTGTTTTTGTTTTTGTTTTTGTTTTTTAAAGGAACTAGCTTAAAGGAGCTTACTTTTTTTTTTTTTTTTTTTTTTTTTTTTTTTAAGATGAACTAACTGTGCTCTGAGAAGAAGGTGAAATGCATCATGCTGGAATGCTGGATTGGTCAGAGAAATAAATCTCTTGGCCTGAGCTTGGAGAAGGGCTAGATTAAGGAAGGATATATTATTTTTCTTTGCCATCTAGCCAGCCCCGGAAAACCATGCTAAATGTGGAGAGAAATAAATGATTTATTCACAAATGCTTAATGTTTTTATTTTCGTTTTTTTTAAATGTAATAGCCCCAAATGGAAAACATCTAAATGTGGCTAAATAAACATCATTCACTAATTAGATAAGAGTTTTGGAGATTTTGGCCCTGGGAAAAGGGTTAGCTTATGCAGCAAAAATGATTGTGAGACAGGATTTTGTGTAAAATACGGTTTGGTTTATCAACATGGAAAATATGCTAAAGGAAAGACTCATAACTCACAAGGGACAGGGTTTTTTTTTCCTGGTTCTTGACTTTTTTTTTTTTTTTTCTATTGTGGTTTTGTATTTGGCTCCCTGTATCCTCACTTGGGTTCAGCCAACCCTGGACTGAAAACACTTAGGGTTAGGACCTTTTCCTGTCTTGATTTTGCTCTTGATGTGATTGCCGAGGTTCACACTGTGTGAGGCAACATGTAAAGCATAGAGGGTGTGAGCTATGTGGAGCATGGGTGTGGGTTCTGTCATCAGTGCTGGGGACACAAACACAGCCCTTACCCCCTCTCTCTCTCTGCAGGACCCTGGGGAAGTTCTCTTCCCTTAGGGGACCCCCATGTTTGCAAAACCAGGACTCCTGGCTTCATAGATCAAGGAAAAGGGTTCCATGGTGCACTAGGATGAAGCAGGATTGGGAATTTACCAACTGACATCTTAAAGGTAGCTCTCAAGCAGGGGTTTTTAGAGAGACTGATGATCTGAATGCGCACCAGGAGGATGAAGGTGGGCTTCTCTGGGGCAAATCACGATAGGTTTTTTGACAATGGGTGTATATAGTATTCTGTTGGCTCTGGTGCTGGTCACATTTTTTTTCTCACCTTGACACAAGTTGGAGTCATCTGGGAAGGGGGACATCAGTGGAGGAATTGCCTCCATCAGTTTGGTGTGTCAGCAAGTCTGGGGCATTTTCTTGATTAATGATTGATGTGGGAGGACCAGGTCTACTGTGGATAGCCTCCTCCTCTTCAGGTTATCTGGGCTTGTATCAGAAATCAGGCTGAGCAAACCATGGGGAGCAAGCCAGTAAGCAGCACCCCTCCATGGGCTCTGCTTCAGTGCCTGCCCTGAGTTCCTGCCCTGACTTCCCTCAGTGATGGACTGTGAACTGGAAGTGTGAGCCAAATAAACCCGTTCCTCCTCACATTGATCACGGTGTGTGTCACAGAGGAGAGAAGCACACTAGGGTCACTCTCCAGTTACATCTCTAACGGTTGCTTGCTAAGGCCCCTTTTCCCCCTTTGTCCAGAAGGGCCACTTAACAGGAAGAGATGTTCAAGGATATTCATTTGGAAATGGAATTGTACAGTAGATTAATGGACATCGTTTGGATTTATGACAAAGAGTAGGAATTCAAGGTTGACACTGCTTGGGCCCTATGTCAGCACACTTCGCTTACTGTCCCTGAAGGGTGTCCTAGGAAAGTGTAAGTTGTCTCTGTGGGTAATTTGGGCTTTCTGGGCATTTCTGATGTTTTCTTATTCCGACAGCTGGAGGTCAGCTGGGCCAGCTGGAGGTCTTTCTCACTCTCTCCCCCATCATCTTCCGGCCTTTCTCTCCTGCCTCAGCAGAGACTGACAGTTTATGTAAGGACTGGGGCATGTGTAGATTTTGGTGTCGGGGAGGCAGAAGCTGGAGCCATCACTGGCTTGATCCCAAGTGATGACTGTATTTCATTTCAGAGTGAAATATATTATTTTAGTTAAAAGTGTTAAAGAAATTGTAAATTATATACTTTATTTTATATGTGTATGTGTATGTATTGGTGTGTATATGTGCATGCATGCATGCATCTGTGTGTGTGTGTGTGTGTGTGTGTGTGTGTGTGTGTGTGTATGTGTGTGTGTGTACAGTCATGCCATATAGCACGTCTGTGGAGGTCAGAGGATTTGCAGGAAGTTCTTTCCTTCTACCATGTGATTTCTGGGGATTCAACTCAGGTCATCGGTCTTGGCACAGACGCCTTTGCCCACTGAGCCAGCCTGCCAGCCCTCTACCAAAAAACTTTTAAATGTAAATTAAGGCTCACCCCAACACACATATGGTATTATCTCATACATGGCACACATTTCAGCAGATGAGCCAGAGGTCTAGAGGTAGGCGTTTTGCTGTGGTGGCTTAGAGAAAAATGAGTAATAGACCAGGAAGGAAGGAGCCCCGCTGTTATTAAACCAAACAGCAACGCAAACATCAGCACTGTTTTGGAAGGGCTGTTCGTTGGCTCCTGCGTGGGTCAGGCCCCTGCAGATCTGCCTGGGATGGTGAACCTCAGAAGGGAGACATAGCCTGCAGAGTCAGCATGCATGGCACCTCCCAGTGTGGCAGCTGTGGTCAGGGATTGTGCAAGCTGAGACAAGATGAGGTCAGAGAAGAAGGGTCTTGCCCAAGGCCTCAGCCCCAGTAGGACTTATGCAGAGGCCTTTGACTTCCACAAATGTTTCCAGTTTGCTCATGTACATGGTGAGAGTGGTACCAAGTTTACTCTCTTCATGGGGCTCCTTTGAGGACCGAAGACATTATGCCTCTGAAAATGTAAAGGGAGATATTAAAGAACAGTCCAAAAGGGAAATCCAGGGTGCCTCTTGGTGGGAAAGAAAGAGACCATAGCATGCATAGCAGTGGGGAGAGCATGGGCCTGGAGTTGTGCAGAGTACTTGACGAGAGGTCTATAGGCCCTGGGCCCCAAGCCCAGCACTGCATAAAATGAGCAAATCAATAGTAGAAATTAGAACCACTAATTATTGTCTTTAGTTTTCAGCTAAAGGTAGAAATACCTAAATGAATAACACCCCATTCTCTTTTTTTTTCTATTTTGAGCATTGTTTTGTGCTAAGATTGTAGTAACATCTGTAGCCCATGAATAACGTGTGTGTGTGTGTGTGTGTGTGTGTGTGTGTGTGTGTGTGTGTGTGTTAAGAGTGCAGTAACATCTGTAGCCTATGAACAATATGTGTGTGTGCAGACATCTATTTTTTTTTCTCTCTCTTTCTTTCCTTTTTTGTCCATACACTGATTGTTTCTCACAGTGTCGAGGGTAGCCTAAACATCTCCAGGATGGGGCTTTCCTTGGTATCCTTTGGCTACTGATTTGGGTTTCAAAGCAGGGGCACGAAATGATTTCTGTGTTTTTTTTTTTTTATTTATTTGTTTTTATATTTATGTGTCGCTTATGGCCTAGGATGTTTCATGGGAGCCAAGTAGAGTTCAGATGGGAAGATCAAGTTGATTGTTGGTGTTGTTCAGATCATCTTCCTCTGTTCTGGGATTTTTTTGTTTTGTTTGTTTTCTTTTGCTTTGTTTTGTTTTTGTTTTGCCTGCTGAACTTGTCCATTTCCCGTGGACGGTGTTAAATCTCTATCTAATGGCAGCCTCTCCTCTGCCATTTGACCAGCTTTGCCTTACGTGTTTTGGCACTCTGTTGTTGAGTGCGTACATGTTTTTATGTCTTCTGGTAGAATCTGCCTTTTTACGTTTTGCAGCCTGATAGGTCTTGTTTTAAACTCTTTGTCCTTCTGTTTTCTTTTGATCGGCTTTAGCACGGTGCATGTTTCTCCAACCCTTTACATTGAATCTGCTCCTGCAGCTTTTCAGTGAGTTTCTTAGAGGTAATGCAAAGTGTGATTGTCTTCTTTTCACTCCTGTACTCATATTTGAATGTCTTTAACAATTTGAGAATTTTGTAAACGTATACAGTGTATTTTGATTATATTCATTTCCCCCATCCCTCCCCTTATTTCCTCCCAGGTTTATCCATGTCCTTTATCCTCTCCTAACTTGGTGCCCTCTATTTTTTTTTTTTTTAATTTAGTAACCCACTGAGTCTAGTTTGCGCTGCCCATTTACTCCTATGTGTGAGGCCATCCATAGGAGCAGAGTGGACCTATCAGGGGTGACACCTTTAAAGCAAACAAACTCCCCATTCCTCAGAAGCCATCATTATCTCCTCAGCTAGGGTAGGGGCTGGAGTGTTGATTGGCTTGGTGGTATGCAGGCAACCACAGCAGCCCTGAGTTCCCGAGTGTGGCAGTCCTGTCAAGTCCAGAAGATACCAGGCCTCTCCAGCCCCTGGTTCTTAGAGTCTTTTTGATCTCTCTTCATTGCCCTGAGCCTGCAGGGCTGTGGCATATGAGGTATCATCTGTGACCAAGAACCACGCAGACACTCATTCTCTTTACTTTGACAAGTTGTGATTTCTGTATGAACAGCCACCCACTTCACAAAGGAACTTCACAGATGAGGTCTGATATCCACATGTTTTAACTGTGTGTGTATGTTTTTTTTTTTAAAGACCACTCGTGTTTAAAGTGATTTTTGATATGGTTGCCTGGCAGCTGTAATACCCTGTGGATGGATTATCAATTTGTTGTCTATTTTCCTTTTTGTTTTCTGACTTTCCTGCTTGAATATGTATGGGATTGCCAGGCTACCACTATTAATAGCCCATCATTATACTTAAAAAAAAAATCAGTTTTTGCCTTATAGTTTGAAGTCTGTATTTATAAATATAACACCCTTTCCAAAAGCATGGTGCCACCAGATTGTGTAGAAAATAGCCCTTACAACAGCATATCTATCCTTCCTAGCTCCTGCCCCTGTGATGGGTCATAGCCATGAGTCTGATTTCACTTCTCTATAATGTGGCTTTGTCCTGGGTCTTTATTTTCTCATTGTTGTAAGAAGTCTCTCTTTTGTGACTTGCCTGGCTTCTGCCTGTGACGATGGGAGTTTCAACCCTGTAGGTTTCCACACAAGGAAGCTGGTGTCTTTGGTTTCTACCTCGATTGTGTCAAGGTAATGCCGCATCACAGTGTCCTGCAGTCCCTGGCTGTGATGATGGAGAGGGCTCATGTCACACAAGGCTCAGAGAACTGTCGTGAGAAGCTGGGCTCTTTGGGAATTTTGAGACTTGACCTAACCTGTAAGCAACTTTAGAGATGACCTTGTTCTCCTGGCTTTGAGCCTAACGTTATCACTTCAGAATAGCTCTGGCACTTTTACATTGGTGAGATGTTTAAAAGGCTCTGAGAAGTGGGCAGTTACCAGCTGCATGCTCTTTGCATGGAGAGTTTCATCTTCTGTCATCTGTGGGGTTAGATATAACTGATTTAGACACACAGATAGCCTTGGAGAAATGTAATGCATGGCTTTGATGGAACTTTCCCAAGAAATATGTCATTTCAATTTTAGCTTTTAAACAGGAACTACAAAAGGAGCCAGACTTCAAAGGTTAGATTCTATTTGTATGAACTTTACAGAAAGACGCAAGACCATGGGTGCATACCAGAAGATGACTGGCTTACGGTGTGAGAGATCTGAGGGGTTTTATTTTAGATTTAAAATTTTCTTTATTTATTCATTTACTGGATATGCACGTATTCGTGCTGGCTGTACCCTCTCACTGGCCCTGAGGTCTTGTTTTGAGGTCATGTAGATGATGGTGTAGCTATATGATCCTGTGAAATAACCAGCCACACTGACTTGTAAACACTAAAAGCTCAATCTTATGTTATATGAATAACATGAATGTGATACATTAAAAACGCACATGCCGGACAGTACAGAATTCACAGTACAGAAATCCTGTCCAGGCCTTCCGTGTTTGGATACAGAACCATCCATGCCTGCATGGCAGTCTTCTCCTTGTGAGGGGCCCCATCTCTTCCAGCACACATCTGTTTTAGATAGAAAAATAACTCATCTTGCTCTTTTCAGAAATTCCCCCCCTGCTCAGCAAACACAAACCCACCTCATTCTTCTTAAAGACACGTCGCCCAGGGAACTGCTTTCTGAGTCCTTTAAAGTCACAGAGTGTTTTATTGTCGAATGTCTCTAAATAAATTAGTTTTTTTCTAGTGTAGCATCCCGATGGCAACAAGATTCTTATTTTGTCCTTGCTTCAGCCCTCAGTCGGGTAAATCAATTGGTTCTTTGTGAGCATCTTGAAGCTTGAGAATCAGTTTTGTTTTTTATGAGTGATTTCTTTGAGTTAGGAGTGATGGTTGGATAACCAGAGGCCTTTCTTTTCAGCAAGAGAATTAAAAACACAAAACAAAACAAAACAAAACAAAAACCCCAAACAGCTAACCCTCAATTTTAATTGATATCCAATAAGCCAATGAGAGTGCTTCAGGGCTGCCTTGAGAAATGCTTCAGTTGCTTAATTTACCCCAGAGAAGGCAAGTGTTAAATAGGTCCCTTCAAGACAACTCAAAAGGGATTGCTGTGGCGCACTGGGTAGCTTCCCAGTGGACAAGACTCTCAGTATAGGATGCATACAAACAGAGAGGTGCTTTATTGAAGCCAGACAAGATCCCCATTCATATCGAAGGCCAGAAGCTCACACATGTGGAAACCTCTGCCTGCAGCCGCTGTGAGAACCTCCTCACGAACAGTCGCACTGGGTTTTGAAATCCTGACTTTCAGGATGAACAGCCGCTAGAAGATAGTCCTGGGCTTGGGAATGGAAAGACCTGGGGAGAAGCAGCCGGGGCCTTTGGGTCCTTTCTGTCGTGTGTTTGTGCAAGGAGTCATAGGTCTTTCCTCTCCATGTGCTTTGTAGTGATAGCCACAAGCAGGTGAGCGGAGACTAAATGTCAATGTACCGAGTGTGAGTGTGTGTGTGTGTGTGTGTGTGTGTGTGTGTGTGTGTGTGTAGATGGGGTAGGCAGCAAAAAGAAGAGAAAGCAAGCCCTGTTCCTCTGTGGGGCCAGGAATGCAAGGCAATTAGGCTCTTCCTGTAGGGTTTTCACTCAGTTTGTGGTATGTTATACATGGTGTATGTGATGCTTTGTCAGACAAAAGGAAAAATGAGAAGTGGGTAAAATTTACCGTGCCAAAGATTGTTAATCTCTGAAAATCTAAGGTTGTTCCAAAGAGGAGCAAAGTGTGGAGTCAATTCCCTTTTGGATTAAATTGACCACTGACGCCCTTTCTCTTTTTCTCCTGCGTCCTCTAGAAGAACGGTATGTCTTCAGTCCTGCTCACAGATGTAATCTTATTATGCACATGTTTTGCATGTTGGCTTTTTATTTCCAGGTGTGTCTTGGACATCTTCCCAGACCAGCACGTGAAGGGCCAGCTCTTTCTTACTCATGGGGATGGCTGTCACTGATTCAGCCCGTTATCCTCAGTGACGTCTCCCAGTGTTTGTTCCTGCAACGACTCCCAGGGCTGAGACATCACACTTCACCATCGCTCCTCCCGTGTGAGGGCTCCCTGGTCTGGTCCTGTCCCCAGACTTCCTAAAGGGCCCTGGGCATCGGTTTGGCCACATCGATTGCTCCTGGCACCCTATGCTGTGTGTCCCTGTGAGTTGTCATTTCGAGGGGTAAGGCACATCTGCGCACGTCTGTTGTCCTTTCCTCTGGTGCCCATGCTCGGATGACTCTTGGCAGTCTCCTGACACACAGAGTTCTTCTGTCTGGCACAGAGCAGCCCAGGGACCCGTGCTTGCCATCTGCCTAGAGCCTCACAGGTGTACACGTGGTGTGAAGTGCTCTGCCACTCACAGCCAGGTGCTCCACGGCTCACAATGAAAACCTGGACGCATCTTTGGCCTTTTCGCTTCCTCCCTTTCTTTTCTTTCCTTCCCCACTCTCCTTCCCTCCCCCCTTCTTTCTCCTCCTTGTCCTCACTTCCGTCCCTCCTCCCTCTCCGTCCTGACCTCCCCTCTTCTTTCTCTACAGTCAGTTGCTCCGGAAACTCACTTCAGAACACATCTAGCTTTGGTTCCTCTGGCCACAGCTGCTAGGGCTCCCCTGAGTCCTGCACACCAGCCTTACTGAGCTGGTTCCTTCTCAGCTGTCTTTACACCCTGCTTCCTCATTTCAGTCATTCTGTTATCACTCTTCAGAGACCGTGAGACCAGTCTAAGAAATGGCCCCCTTCCCATGCAAGGCTTTACCTTACTCAGCCACTTAGGACTCACAAGCGTACACATGGGCGTGCTTACATATGTGTGTGGATATGTATGCCTAGGCACAGAGACTGGGAAGGTTTAGCAGGCCTGTTCCACCATTCCACAGGGCAACAGATTGTCATCTACAGAGTTTACATTTGTGCAATCAAATTACAAAATAAAGTTGAAAAAAAAAGTCTCATAATGTTTGTAGTAAGTATGGTTTTTTCTTTGTTTGTTTTGTTTTGTTTTTGTTTTTGAGCTGGGGATCGAACCCAGGGCCTTGCGCTTGCTAGGCAAGCACTCTACCACTGAGCTAAATCCCCAACCCGCAGGTATGGTTTTGTATTAAGCTGGCATGGCTATCCTGGGGCACACACAGCTCCAGAGCTATGGTTGGATGTGCTGGGAAAGGTGCCAAGTGATGATTCCAACTTTGTATTCTCCTCACAAGCATGGTTATTTTAGTGACTGCCTTTATTTAATAAGGCACAATCACATATGACACTTTTATATAGAGATGTGCATATACCTGGTGAAAGGAATCAGTGAGATCATTTCTTCATGTTTTCTGCATAAGCTTGGCCTTTGGGGGCTTTTATATTTGTGGAGGCATCCATGTTCGTATGAAGGAATGAATTAATTAGATGCTATTGGGATTGTCTGCCAGGAAATGAAAAGGCTCACTCCATAATTTATTATATTCGCTCACTGGGACAAACAGAAGTGAATTTTGTTAATTTCTAGAAGGGTCATGGGAAGACTTGGGGTTCCATGTTGTGGAGAATTCTTTTTTTTTAAATGATTTATTTATTTATGTATTTTATGTATATAAGTACATATATTCCTGTATGACAGAAGAGGGCATCTGATCTTATTATAGATGGTTGTGTGAGCCCCCATGTGGTTGCTGGAAATTGAACTCAGGACCTCTAGAAGAGCAGTCAGTGCTCTTAACCACTGAGCCATCTCTCCAGCCTCCTTGCAAGTAAAATTCATAAGTTTAAGGACTCCTTGCCCATCACTACTCCAGTCATACCTACCTGTCTCTCAGCAGGAGTCCAAGTACAGGTGAGGGACAGAGGGTGCAACCAACGTGTCCATTGCTGGTATCTGCAGAAGGGTTATGGAAACTGGCAGGGCTCATTGGATGCACACAGAGAGGGCTGAGCACCCACAGGTCTCATCACTGGCTCATGTTGCTGGGCAAGAGGTGCTGGATACTCTGGAGTCACAGTCCTTGCATGGGGACTGTATGCTAGAATATGTGTGACAGACAGCCAAGGAAGAGACAGACACCGGCACTTTAAAAAAAAGATCAAACTTTATTGCTCTTTATGTATTCTCTTCCCTAAATCAGTAAGCCAATGAGAGATAACTTAAAACACCTTTACCATTTACCACCATTAATAGTGTCTTCTGACAACTTAGCTCTAAAAATGCAAATGAGGGGCTGGGGAGGTGGTTCAGTAGTTAGTAGCTACTACTGCTCTTGCAGGGGGCCAGAGTGTTGTTCTTAGCACCAACACTGGGCAGCTCACCACTGCCTGTCACTCTAGCCCTGGGGAATCTGATCCCTCATTCTACTCTCCATATACACACATACCTGCCCATAAATAACAAAATACATTTAAAATGCAAATGACTCATCACTACATCTGTACATAATACATGTGTTCTATGCGCCTCATTAGCATATGTTAATTATACATAGTAACAGGGTTCCTTGTGGCACTTTTCACACGTGCATGTATATAATGTATTTTGGCCATATTCACCCCGTTTCCCTCTCTTGTTTCACTCCCACCGGTCTCCTTCTCCCCCATCGATCTCCCTAGTATTCCATGTCCCACTTGTGCCCGTTTTCCAGGGTAGATGCAAACAGGCTTTGTGAATGAGGGAGCAAGTGGGCTTTGCAGCCTGAGAGGTTGGAGAGTAGGGACACAGGGCTCCTAACTCTGCGCCTGGGCGGGTTTACAGCTGGCTGGCCTTGGCAAAGCTCATCTTGATGCAGCTCAAAAAGTGGCCAATCACCAGTGTGCTGTCTGAGCAGAATGCCTCTTTCCTGCTGGAGTCTCAATGCTATTTCTAGGCTCTTCCTATGTGGGAACACCAGCAGCAAGGTACATCTCTAGAAGGAATGTGTTGTCTTTTGTCTGAAGAGTCAGAAGTTATTGCCAAGTGAAGGCAGAGAATAGTCCAGTAGCCTAGTTGTGGCATCTTCTGGAATAGGCGTAGTGAAGCCTTTCAAGGCCAGTTGCATGCAGGGGAGAGGCTTAGGGGTAGGGGGTTAGGGCTCTGCCGGAGAAACAGGGTGAGTGTTGAAGTCCTTGGCCTTGAGCAATCAGCTCATGAGTGTTACAAGAGACGTGAGCATTTGTATGCTGTATGGGAAAAGCCTGATGTTCTAGTGTAAGGGAAGAGAGAAGGAAACACCAAAGAGACACGGGTCTGTCTACCAGGATGTCACCTACACGACTGCTCTCAAGGCCCTCATTGAAGGGACCAGGAAGTCTTTTCCTTCAGGAGCAGGAAATGGCCACTGGTGGTTTGTGCCCCATGACCGTAAACCCATCAAAACAAGCACAGTTCCTTCAGGAGTGTTGCAGTGAGCAAAGCCATACTTGAAGAAAAGCAAAAGTTTTAGAAATTCTGGTGCAATCTTACCCTATACTCCTGGCTTCTTCCAGGGGCTTGTGCTTACCCTCCCTCCCTCTCTTCTTCCCCTCTTCCTCCCCCCCCCCCCCTTTTTTGTGGTTTTTGGAGACAGGGTTTCTCTGTAGCTTTGGAGGCTGTCCTGGAAATTGCTTTGTAGACCAAGCTGGCCTCAAACTCACAGAGATCCACCTGCCTCTGCCTCCTGAGTGCTGGGATTACAGGCGTGCGCCACCACCGCCTGGCCTTTCCTCCTCTTTTAAGCTAATAGTTTTCCAGTCCTGCCACCCATAGCATGAAACTCATTGTCTTAGAGCCCCCCATGCAGGCGTTTTGAGTATGTTTGCAGATGGTCTTGTGACAATCACCATGACCTCATTCCAGAATGCTTTCAGTGGTCTCCAGTAACCCAGGACCATGCAATGCGTCTCAGCAACCCAGGCATTGCCTTTCTCTCTCCATTGATTTGTGTGTTGGGACATTTGGCACATGAGTGGTTGTATATAATGAAAGGCTCCTGTGCCCAATGTCTTTTACTTAGCATAGTGAGTTCAAGATTGACCTTCAGGCTGGGGGAAACGGCTCAGTGGGTAAAGTACTTGCCGAGGACCCAAGTTCAACCCCTCAGAACACATGTGAAAACCCAGCCATGGCTCTTGCAACCCTAGCACTGGGAGATAGAGACAGAAGAACCCTCAGGCTTATTGCCCACCAGTCTTGGCCAAATGGTGAACTTTTGTTAAGTGAGAGACCCTGTGCCAACTTTTGTTAAGTGAGAAACCCTGTGTTAAAAAAAAATGGGTGTGATAGTGATTTAAGAAAGACATTCCAGCATCAACCTTTAGCCTTCATTACTGTCTGCACAGGTGAGCACACCTACATACCACACACACACACACACACACACACACACACACACGTGTCTTAGTGTGAATCAGTACTGTAGTTCCTTTCCAGACCAAAACAGTTGCATGGTCACGCAACACTCACCAGTTATTGGACATGTGGGTTGTTTTCACCAGTACCCTAGTGTGAGGGATGCTACTTTGATCATGTGTGTGCAGGACTTAGTATGTAGCCATCCTTTTATTTATCTCAGGCATTTCCTGGGTCATAGGCCCCCCTAGCTTTTAAGATCTGCAAAGTGTTTCCCAAGCAGGCCTCACTGCTTCCCACCCTCCACCAGCCCTGTAGATTTCTCTGCATCCCATTAGAGCCATTTAATATAATTACTAATGGAGGCGTGCCTGCCTTCATGCTGTTTCCCACAGCTCTTGTTTCTCCTAATTCTGTTTTTCTCATTATGCATTCTCGAGTTGTGTTTTTCAATGTTGCTTTTCTTGATGGGAAGAAACTTTCCATTGGGTGTCTAGAGAGCAACACTGCCTGTCTCCCTGTAGGAATCCTGTTGGGACAGAGCTGGCTGGTTGAGGACTGGAGGATGGTCCTCAGTGATGGGCTGATCTGTTAATTCTTGGGTGGAATTTGCCATGGTTACCTGGTGAATCATCATTGTTTTTCTAGCACACTGTCATGTTACATGGATGCTTCCTGTGCTAAGTTCTCAGACAGCTGTTTACCCCGCTTGGGCTTGGAATTAGGAAGATCTGTGTGTCAGTGTGTCCTCCTTAGCATCTGAGCCTTGTCACCCTGCAGCTATTCCTGTGCTGACCTCTCCATTCTCTTGCTCCCTAGGTACCTTGTGCTCTGCTGAGTCTGGCATACCCAGGGCTCCCGTTCTCAGCTGGAGGGGCCCTACCTAGTACAGAGACCTCTTTGTTCTACTTAAGGGAAGAGGAAACCTGAATGCTCAGGAGCACAGCGGTACCCCAAGACCTGGCAGGAAGATACCGCCTCTCCTCACCTCTGCCCTTCTCACAGGTACCTTTGGACTCTGGAAAGGAAGGCTTAGAGCCCTCTCTTATCTCTTTCTCACTCTTAAAGTCTCAGTGGGGGGGACAGTTGGCCTGCCTCAGTAGACCTTTTAACCCTTCTTATGCCATGTAGGTGAATTCCTTGCAGATCTCTCCTGGATGAGTTTCAAGGAGTGCTGTGGATGCACTTACGTTACATTTATGCTTTAACATGTTTTGCTCTTTGGCTGCTGATTATTTTCACAGTGTGAGGCTGATGTCACTAATCTCATGTTGGAGCTAAGTGACAGGTTCAGAAAGCTGTTGTCACTTATGTGACTCACGGGGGTGGGGGTGTCTACTGTATTCATTCATGCTCTGGCAACATAAAGAATGAGTTGTCGTGTGTACCTGGTGCTCTTCTGACACAGCAACACCAGGGAGGGCTGCCTCTCGCTGTCTGTCAGGTGGTGAGAGGACAGGGTAGGAACAGCCGTGGGAGACGCCACCTGTAGCTGATGGTGTGAGGAAGTGACTTATGATGCTTGACAGGACACAGGTGTTGTAGAGAAAAGAAAATACAGGGAAAGCTTTACAAGTACACACATAGCAGTTTTTAATGGGTGGCCAGGACTTTTTAAACGGGTGGGATCTGAACTCAGACCTCTAAGGGCTGCATGCTTTAGCCACTTAGCACCTGGGCAAGAACGTTGCCGAGGGACACTGAGGTCACCAAGGGTGAAAGCAGTGCATCCTGGCAGCTTGCAGAAGCTCCATGGAAGACAAGAGTGTCTCGAAGGGAGCCTGGGAAAGCCAGAGTCAGGCTGGGTTCAGAGATGGCAGGAATCTGGTTTGTCTGACATGGCGGCCATTCAAAGATTTCAGGTTGCATCATGGGAAACCTGTGCAATTTTACTGAAGCAGAGGAGGAAGGGAATCCATATCCCACCCAAGTAGATTCACTTTGGTAGCTGAGATGGCGTCGACTCAGAGGGTGAAGGACAGACATACAATCTAGGAGGTGGTCCCAGCCACCAACCACTAGAAGAAATCACTGCGGCATCAGGGCAATACACAATGGCAGTGTATTATACAGGCACAGAAGACGTAGAGAAAAGTGAGCAGTCACTAGATATATCTTACAGATAGATTCCATAAGATGTCATGAGAAAAAGGAAAAAGGTTTATGAAATATGTCTTCATACAGCTGACCAGGAGGGAAAGGGTGACTGGGGAAGGTTTGGATTCCGGAAGGAACTGGAAAGTTCCTTTGTAGATGTGTTGAGTTTGTGATGATTCTGGGATACCCTAGTGTGGATGTTGCACTGGCCGCTCTCCCCAGAGCCTACGTTAAGAGACAGATCCACACTGAGACAGAATAAATGGGATTCTGACCAGTGGCCACTGTTTGAAGGAATAAGATGTGAAATGCCCGGTGAGGGAAAGATTTAGAAGTTGAGCTGTGGGACCTTCTAGCTTCAGGAAGAGCATGAGTGGAGGGTTGTCCAGTGAAGGAGACCTGCAGGAGACAACCAGGAAGGAAGGGGAAGCAAGGGCTGGCCACGTGAAGGCATTTTTCAGAAGGAGCCACCAAGGAGCTGTGTCAGGTGCTCATGGCCTGGGTGAGGTGAGTCAGACTGATGGATGCTGGGATCTGAGCCATCTGGGTCACTGGTGATGCCAGTGGTTTGGTCTGGTGGCTGTGACGGTGCTGGAAGGAGTGATGGAGAGAGTTGGGAGGTGCTTTGAGCAGCTTTACTGCAGAAAGACCAAGTTCAGAAGAGTTATTTATTGTTTGGCTGGGAACAGTCTGTGTGTGTGGGGGGGGAGAGGTGGGGAGTGACTGCGTCTAATGACATTGTGAGCGTACTGCTGAAGGCATTTTTGTCTCTGGCTGAGGAGGCACTGGGGCTTACCATGGGAATGCTGTTGGGGGATATGCAGCTATGCTGCGTACTGGGTGGAAGAAATCTACAGGTCTGCAGGTGTGTTTCTTTGTGAGCTAGGGTGACAGGTCGTCCGCTCCGATGGTTAATAGATGGTTAATATTGACTGTCAACTTGACAGGATCTAGAATCATCCAGGAGACATATTTTTGAACGTGTGTGTGTGTGTGTGTGTGTGTGTGTGTGAGAGAGAGAGAGTCTCTAGATTGGATTAATTAAGACAGGCAAACTAACCTTTAATGTGGATGGCATCATTCCATGGACTGAGATCTTGAACTAAACAAAAAGTTGAAAGCTGATTGGGCGCCAACATTTGCAGGCATCTCTCTCTGCTTCCAGACGTCAGAGGCAATGTGACCAAGCTACACCACGTTGCTGCTACTGTGAGCTAAAATATTAAACCTGGATGGCCCAGCTGGGGAGTCAGAGGCACACAGTAGGTCATGAGCTGAGTTGCTGTTTGGCTAGACAGTCAAGGGACAAAATGAGAGAGAATGGAGCTGCTGGCATGCAGGAGAGATGGGGAGTCTGCTCACAGTGGAGGCTGAGATGATGTAGTAAGAAGGGAACTGAGTCTAGTGATCAGAAGGTTCACACCCTGGGAGTCAGGACTTAGAGGAGGTGAGTGTGGGTACCACCCATGGCCCTATGAGTGATGAGGGACCAGAAATCAAACATCTCCATGGTACTTTCTCTGAGCCCCAGAAACACAGGCCTTCTTCTGCCATACACTCTCATTATTTGTTCTTTAAAAGGCTCTGCTTCAGGAATTCCATATCCATCCTCCATGTAACCATGTTACCAGCTTGCTCTTTTGAGGACAGTGATGCATTTCTTTGCTCAGTCAGTACCACCGTCAGGTGCCTGGTGACATCAAAGGTGACATTTCAAGGGATATCCCACTGCCTGTCTCTTCCTTGGAACAGTGTTGTGAGCTTGTATCTTCTCATCAACATTTTAGGATCATGGCAGCGCTGTCTGCAAGGAACTTATTGGTCCAGAGAAGCAGGCTCTCCCAGCTGTGGGGGTAACCATTAGGGAGCAGACCCAAAAGCTTTCCAAGGCTGAGCCGATCCTGCATTCCATCCAGCGTCCACCCACACCCATCTCCTAGGATGTTTGTTTAGGAATCTGTCTCAAATTCCAAAAAATATGAAATGGCTTCATACTCAAAAAAAAAAAAAGAAAAAAAAAAAAGAAAAAAATTCGGGCTAAAGAGGCCAAAATACTAGAAAATGACCCTCTGGCCCAAGCAAAAATTATTTAGAAGTATTTAGGGTTGAAATGACACAGTTCAAGATACCTCCAGATAACCTCCGTCCACATCTGGAGTCGGAGTAGTGGAGCGATATATAAATATCTGCTTTTCTTCGGATTTGCTTCCCTCTTCCTCCAATTTGGAGACTAGTCTTCATTTTAAAAAAGGGTGGGGCAAATCTGGCCGAGAAAGTTTGGCTGGGCCTTAACCATCCTTTGACCATGGAGACGGCTGGAAGTGAGAGAACCACATCTGGTTATCCTAGCTCCCTGCTGCTGTGCACTGGGCTTCCTAGCCTGCAGGGCCAAGGCAGCTGTGGACCTCCAGCTAGGTCGGCAGGTCTCTGTGTCCTGCTTCCATGGATTCAGGGCCATGGACCTGGAGAAATGAGGTCAGACAGGGTCTCTCACTAATCTGAAGCTTGATGTTCCAGCTAGGATGGTTGGCTAGTGAGCTCCTGGGGTCTGCTGGCCTCTACTCCCTAACACCACGCCCAGCTTTTCATGAAGATCGGGGGAATTGGTGTCAGGTGGTGCTTTCACACTGAGTGCTCTGGCCCAATGAGTCAGCTCCCGTGATCCTGTGGTTTTTTTTATGTGACTTTATTGTGGGGAATTTCTGGGCTACGCTTGCAGATAGACACAGGATAGTGATGGTACGTTTTGCTGCTTCCATCCAAGCAGCAACCTGAAGAGCAGAAGACCCAGAAGCTGGGGCATGTGCTGAAAGAAGATGAATGTGTCCTTCCTTTGACTTTAAAACTACAGTTGATTTTATTATCCCCTCAAGGCCAACAGTAGAGTTTTGTAGACACACATTCACATTGGCAGAAGTGCCGTGCAGCCTTCTCTCATACTCTCTGCATAAGTAACTCCCCACTTTAGCCCCATTTACTATTACCACATTAAATATAAACGAGAAAGCCATTAGTATCTTGGCCTTGTCCTGTGCTTCGGAGTGGATAGCACAATTCAGCCACTGCAACCTCATTTTAATCCTGACTTTATTGCTTATAATAATCATCGGACAAGTTGTGCCTGGACATGGATTTCTCAATGTTTTAGGGCCCCCATCTCTAGCGTTCATATTATATACATGGAATATATAGTAAAAATGAAACATCTGAATTCAAAATTTAGGTGAGGCTGCTTCTGACAGAGTACAGGTATAATGGATAGGTTCGAACATCATCTTCTTCCTCTTATATTTCTGGAATGATCAAAACAGCCAAATGGTCCTCACCAGCATATCATTAAAGAATGTTTGCAATAAAATCACAATCACAAGCTGAATTTCTCCCCTCCCCCCCACCTCTTTCTGTGTATATGGACCTGAAAAGTACATGTTTAAGAGACAAGTCATGGATACAGTTGGGTTATTTGCATAATTCCCATGCAGCCTTTTGATATGTTCCAGCTTTTTTTTTTTTTTTTTTTTCTGTTGCTATGACGAAACACTGACCAGAAGCAACTTAGAGGAGGAAAGGGTTTGTTTCAGCTTGTACTTCCAGGTCACAGTCCATCACTGAGGGAAGTCAGGGCAGGAACTCAAGCAGGACTTGAAGGAGAAACCATGCCACTCCTGGCTTTTTGTGTAGATTCTGGTATCTGAACCCAGGTCTGATGCTCTTCTTCCCCACTGAGCCAACCCCCCAGCCCATGTTCTAGCTTAATCCTAGGATTCCTTATAGCTATAGTTATGACCCAGGCACTCTCCTGTCACACACACGTGGGTTTTTTTTATTGTTCGTCTCGGCTGCCACAAGCTCACTACTATCAATATTCTTGTATATCTTTCTCACTTGCAAATGCATTTTTTTCCTTGATCAAATACCACCAAAGGGCATCTGTGCCAAAGAGAAGTGCATTAATGATCAGTTACGAGACCATCTTGGTGATTTCCTCAAGCATGCTAAGCTCTATGCTTGCTCTTACCATTGACAGAGTTTCCTTCCTTCAAAGTTGTGCTTTAAAAACATCCTGTTGTGCTGTACTGTGGGGCATGTTAGTTCTTCCCCAGTTCGTGCTGATGTGACTGGCATGTCAGCTCACACCTGCACACTCCATCCTTCCTATGGCTACTGGCTGTTTTGTCCTACTTCTGTCCTTCATCCGTTAGGCTGCATGTTCCCTCCCTGACTTGAAACCAGTCTTTATACATTCTGAAGACTACTGTTAGTGTTGCCTGCTAAAAATAGCAGCTCCCAGTTTGTGCCATTGATTATCATTTTCTGTGAAGTATCTTTTTGATGGTTGCACAGTCTTGACTACAGCATGCAGAATCTTATCAATTCTTCCTGAAAGTTAAGGACCCGACGATTAAGGGCATGTACCCGAGATGCTCTATATCCTGAGGTCCCAAAGTGCTCCTTTATTGTTTCTTTGGATAGTTTTGTAAATTATTGGGCACTACTTTGTGTGTGGGGTATTGGGAGCTGACATGATTTTTATCCATGGGGGACATACAGCAGGACTCTATTGATTAACCCCCATCCCTTTTTCTCCAACAATCCTGATGACATGCTGTGATGGTCTGAATAGGAATGTCTCCCATAGACTCGTGTGTTTGAATGCTTGGCTCCCAGGGAGTGGTACTATTAAAAGGTGTTGCCTTGTTGGAGTAGGTATAGCCTTCTTGGTAGAAGTGTGTCATTGTTGGGGTGGGCTTTGGGGTCTCAGAACCTCAAACTATGCCCAGTGTGGGACCTTCATCACTAAACTTGTTACCTTCAGATCAAGATGGAGAATTCTCAGCTACCTCTACAGCACCATGTCTATGTGCTGCCATGTCCCACCATGATAATAATGAACTAAACCCCTGCAATT
Source organism: Onychomys torridus (assembly GCF_903995425.1). Classification (NCBI taxonomy): domain Eukaryota; kingdom Metazoa; phylum Chordata; class Mammalia; order Rodentia; family Cricetidae; genus Onychomys; species Onychomys torridus. The sequence continues at coordinate 49,595,036 of NC_050463.1, read as the reverse complement.
ATAAGCCAGCTCCAACTAAATGTTTTCCTCTATAAGAAAACATTGGTGGTCATGATATATCTCTTCACAGCAGTCTGTGTGTTGTGTATTTGTTTGGGGTTCCTCCTGTCACTTTATCTGCTCATCTCTGTGTCACTGCTTCTTATGGTGTCACCGTAGCTCCTGAGGAGCTTCCATATTTGGACTCCAAGAAGTTGTAACCTCCTCCTGGCTCTTTAACATTCTACAAAGTTATAGAGTTAGTTGATAAAGCATCATAGCATCAGAAGCAAAAACAAAGCAAAACTCACACTGACCCGGACAGCTTTGTCAACCTGACACACTCTAGAATGAACTGAGAGAGAAGTTCTTGACTGAGGAATCATCCAGATAAGATTGACCTTGGCCAGGTCTATGAGAGCTATAGTATCGATTGTTAACTGATGTAGGTGTGTGTGTGGCCCCATCCCTTGCTAGGCTGCATAAGAAAGCTCACTAAACTTGAGCCATAGAGCAGCCTCACAAGTGAGCCAGCTTGTGGTGCTTCTTCATGCATCCTGCCTTGAGTTCCTGCCTCGACTTCCCTAAATGGTGCACTGGGACCTAGGAGTGTAAGATGAGGTAAGCCCTTTTCTCCTCTAAGTCGCTTTGGCCATGGTGTTTTACCACAGCAAGAGAAAGGAAGCCAGAGCACAGCCTACACCATAGCAAGGACATAAAACCAAACCCAGCAAACCCTACTGAGGAATTGACTGGCTCGTGTTAACTGTGCAGGCCGACAAGACCTTACGGCCATTTTTTCCCCATTGAACTTTCTTATGGGGACATTGGGTCTCTATCATATGCCTTCTTAACAGCTTTGTTTACTTCAATCTTGTGCTCTTCTATAGATGAGCCTTGCCCATCTGTGCAGTCTAGTCGTATGTCAACTTGACACAAGCCAGAGTTTGAGAAGAGCGAACCTCAGTTGAGAAAATATCCCTATTGAGTTGTCTGTGGTGCATTTTCTTGTTTGATGATTGATATGGCAGGGCCCAGCTCTCTGGAGGTGCTGCCATCCCTGAGCTGGTGGTCCTGGGTTCTATAAGAAAGCAGGCTGAGCAAGCCATGGGGAGCAGGCCAGTAAGCAGCACCCCTCCATGGCCTCTGCATCAGCTCCTGCCTCCAGGTTCTTGGTCTGTGTGAGTTCCTGCTCTCACTTTCATGGATGATGGGACCTGAGAATCAGAAACTGAAATAACCCTTTCCTCCCCAGGTTGCTTTTGGTCATAGTGTTTTATCACTGCTGTGGAAACCCTGACTGGGACACACTCTGGTGTGGAGTTTGTCCCCAGCTGCCTGACTTGGGGAACGACAGCTATCAGAGTCCGCCTACACATTCATTGATTTTTTTTTTTTTTTGGCTGACCCTGCATGGAATTACTTTATTACATCTGTATTTAAAGTATTCTTTAAAATCTGTATGAAGATTCCCCTACCTATAAAATTCAGTTGTGAGTAATGAGAAATAGGTTACTCCACTTCGTTTTCTGTTTGTCATAGAGGAATTTCTGTTGGGGGGGGTGGGGGGGAGAATGAAAGCCGTGAAGGTGTTCTTTCCTTGTGACTGATTTTAATTAAAGCTGTTTGTTGTCGCTTTTCTCTGTGTGTTGGGTTTAGTAGGCTAAGGAGGTACCCCCCCACCTTTGGTTTGTGTTTCAGAGCTCTGTCTTCTGTTTTTGATCACAGATGCATGTTGGGGTTTCCCTCAGTTTGGTGGGATCAGACCCGTTTCCCACCGAGTTTTTTTTTTCTTCTTCCTGTGTTACGTGACACGTTGCTTATTGTAATGTCAAATTCTCTTGCTGTCCTTGGAGAAACATGTTTAAATACATGTCTCACGCACATCTGGATTCTATTTGCTCATATTTTGTTTTAAATTTTTCTCCCTTTACTCATGAGAAAGTCTGGCCTACACTTTTTCCTTTCTCTAACTGCTTTTTTATCTGATTTAAGAAAAAAGTGGTTTTCTTAACTCTCAGTTAATCACTCTACCCCATTTCCTCAGAGATTCTTTTGATGTAATGTGAATTACATGCTCCTGACTGTTTAGTTGGGCTCAGTTATAGATGAAGCCTAGTGATCCATTATGGGGAGACACTGTTGGGAGCAGCATGTGGGTGCTGGGAACTCAACTCTGGTCTTCAAGGTCAGCGAGTCTTCTTGACCTCTCAGCCAGCTCTCTAGATCCTCAGTACTTCATGTGAAATTCACCTCAAGTTTGTCCATTTTTTCTTTAGAACATCAGAAGGAAGCTGATTTGTCTTGATTGTTTATTGAATGTTCAAGAAGCCCCATGGCTCAAAGCTGACTTCATTGTGCAGAGCATGCACGATGGTGGCAGCCCTTCTCTGCTAGGAGGTATCTCACAACCATTGTGTACATGGTCAATGAAGACAGAATGACTAATAGCCAAGGTAGAAGAAGCATTTTTGATGAATTTGAGCTAAGTGGGAAGTTCAGATCTCACACCTGTGTAAGAGCAGGGTCTTCTGCCTGTGTCCTACACACATGAAGAAGGAACATAGTAATTGTAAGATTGGTAATTTTCTGACCAGGGGGATGGCTTAGTCGTTAAGAGGCTGCCATATAGGTCTGAGTTTGATGTCCCCAAATTTATGTTAAATAAAGTCTTAGTGTGATGGCATGTCTTGTTATTCTGGGCTGGGGGTGGGGGGCGGGGCGGGACAGAGATGGGTGAATCCATGGGGCTTGCTGAAAAGCCAGTCTAACAGAACTGGCAAGCTCTGGCTTCAGTGAGAGATCCCATCATAAATAGTCAGTGAGAGACCCTGCCTCGAACAATACGATGGAGAGTGATAGAGGTACTTGATGTTCAAATGCAGTCTCCACACCTTCACGTGAACACATGTACAGAGGTGGGTGATTATCAAGTTTAGTTCTGGATTTGTTTCATGGTTTCATATTGCCTGTTTTTTTCTTTCATCATCATAGAGGGACCTGAGACCTTCATCTTCCTCCTAAACAGTGAGTAGTGTATTTGATAAGTGCAGAAACTTCTTTGTTCCACTTTTTTCTCCAGTGACTTGAAATTTGGGCATACATCAAGGTTTCACAGCCAGATGCATTTACAAGGTGCCCATTGGATGGAGTGGGGTCCCTTTTTTCTGTAGGTCTTACTATGAGTTAATGTGCATCTAAGTGTGGAACCACGGAAAGTTCATCTTAGAGTGAACGGTTAAGATCATCCCATGCAGTGATTTCCAGACACTATTTTGGGCATGGCCATGGAGTGATCCTTTCTCACAGGTTACCTTAAAACTAAGTTCAAACAGCATTCCGCCCAGGCCCAGATTGGAACAAACCCCTGTGGCCTGTGCTCACCATGGGTCTCCCAGCTGATGCTCCCAAGACAAAGTCAGAAAACCTACAAATTCCCCAGGAACTTAATTTACTCTTTACCCCATCTCAGCAGAGTAGGAACTAGATGCAGAGTGGCTCAGAGTGCCTTTCCAAAGCCAGGCACAGTGGCTCCTTCATGCAAGGCAATTAGGAAATGGTTACATTTCCACTTTTATTACTCTCCCTTTTCCCCCCAAAGATTTGTTTATTTTTGAAAATTTTATATGTTAGCATGTGACCTATGTGTATATATGTGCATTGTGTGCATGCCTGATGCCCATAGAGGTCAAAAGAGGGTGTCAATTCCTTGGAGTTACAAATAGTTGTGAGCCATCGTGTGGGTGCTAGGAACTGAACTCTGGTCCTCTGGACAGGAAGCCCCTGCTGTTAACCCCTTGTTGCTTCTTTAAAGCCAGCCTCCTCTCAGGACAATTGCTCACACTTATTGCAGCCTGGCCCAGTCATCACAGTTCCAGTTCTGAGTCTGGTGTGTCCTAGACTTGGGAAGCCTTCCTGGTGTCCAGGGATGGGCATGGGGACAAAATTCCCTGCTTTCTGGCCTGTCCTTTATTTGCTGGTCCATGCTGGGCTTCTCCCTGTTTGTCACAGGGAGTTGGTTCTTCCCAAGCAGACAGACCACATGCTATTTCTAGGCTGTAAATTTCCAAAGCTGTTTCCCCATCCACCTCTCCAACCACACGCTGGAAAGAGACGTGTGTTTCCAGCTATAATCGGTACACTTAAATACTGGTTAAATTCAGGGGGAATGCAAAATCCGTACATATCCTGACCCTGAACGAGGCTATAAAAATCTGCCATGGCCAAAAACCCTCTGGGGGCCTTTCAAAATAAGGTGATCCTTTTTAACCTTTTAAGAGCTTATTGGGGGGTTCCAGAATAGCACAGACCACATTTAAGGGGTTGTCTGATTCATAGGGGACTGTGTCTGACCACTGAGGAGTCCTGGATGCTCACTGGCAAATTCCTTTCTTGTTTCTATTTTTACTAGAGATGAGGTGCCCTGAAAGGAGATCTTGCTGGTAAACTCCTGAGGGTACTCCCTAGCCTTGGGGTCCTTGATATGTAGTGCTGGGACTATGCCTGAAAGAGGTGTGACATGGTGGGCGGGGGTCTCAGGAGTCAGAGGCACCCCTGAGGAAGGCCTTGCAACTGTCTGCCTTACTGGCCTCATTTGTTGATGGGTGTGCTTTGGTATTTCAGTCTAGTGGTTACAGTATACATCCCTTGGTGGCTTGTGGGAAGCTGCCTAGTCACAGGCAACCACACTGAGGTACCCTGGGCTTCATATGCTTGCTTGGGAGTGTGATTGGCAGTTGAGTCTTAAGTCTGAGAATCTCTTAGACCCATATTCCCTCTGTTTCATAGAATCCTTGGGTTTGTCTGATACTCTGTCTGTTACAGTGGTATCTACAAGATTGCTCGGCTTCCAGCCAAGAACAATCATCCATGCTTCTAGAGGCATACAGGCATAGAGGGCTGCCCCTCGCATGTGATCTGATAGCCGTGCAGACAATTGACACACTGTGGAGAGAGCACAAGATGCTTTCCACTCACCCCTCACCTTTTAGAGTCTTCTCAGAATTGTCTGTGAAGCCACTCAGCTACTTCCTTCTTCTTAAAAAAAAAAAAATTACTTTATGGGGCTGGAGAGAGTTCTCAGTGTTTAGTTAAGAGCACTTTCTGCTCTTGCAGATAACCTGGCTTCAGTTCTTAGCACCCACATGGTGACTCAGAACCATCTGTAACTCTAGTTCCAGGAGATCTGATGCCCTTTCTTGGCCTTTGTGGGCACCAGGCACATGGTGCAATACATATATGCAGGTAGAACATTCATACACATAATTTTTAAAAATTACTTGTTATTGGTGGTGGTGGTGATGATTCTCTCTCTGTCTGTCTGTCTGTCTCTGTCTCTCTCTATCTGTCTCTGTCTCTGTCTCTCTCTCTGTGTGTGTGTATGTGTGTGTGTGTGTGTGTGTGTGTGTGTGTGTGTGTGTCAGGGACAACATTGTGGAGTTGATATTTTTTCTTCACACCTTGACATGGGTACCAGGCATCATACTCAACAGCAAGAGCCTTTATCCCTGAGTCCTCTTGCTGGCCCTACAGAATATTCTTAAATGTCAAAGATCTTGAGACACCTGTAGTTGAACACTCCCATCAGTGGCTCCCAGGACTGGGTTAACTAATTTGGACCCATGAAGCAACTCCTAAGGAGCATCCTCTGCTTCTCTAGGCCACCAACACATTTTGAGTGTCCTCCAGAGACTTCAGTTCACTCTTCAGGTCACAGGTCTGAGATATACCCGATCTTTGTACAGGTGTCTCTGGGAAGTGTGGGAGTGGCTTTTTGGAACAGTATCATGAACAAGATGGTTACTGGGCAAGCAGCTCATCTGATGTCCCGTGGGCATGGGCAGAGCTGGGACCAAAGAGCCATGCTGCACAGGTTGATGGTACGGGGAGTGAGCACCCTGTGCTGTCCATCCTGAGCCTGGTTCTAAGTAGCTTCGCATAGTTTACCCAGAGCCGCCTCTTCATGGTGTACCCGGGTTTGACTGGTACAGCAATCTCTTGGAGCAGCATCTGGACTCAGTGATGCACCAGTTCTCATTGTCCCCTGATATCTGGGAGAACACCTGGAGGCACACCCCGAGGGCCACCTCTTTGCAGATGCTTCTATTTTTAAGTATAAGAAATGTCTTCACTCCCTCCCACCCCGTTTCCAATCTTAGAACCGCGGATTGTCTCGTAAGTTCTGCAGGCCACCACGCACTCCACTCCCACCACCCTCCCAATCTGTCTGTTTTCGCCAGCTCCCTGTCAGATTCTCAGCTTTTCTTCTGAGGTTACAGCTGAGGCTTCTAAAGTTGGATGTATGCAGAGTGGGGATGGGAGAGCCAGCCTGGGATTCCAGGGATACACATGGATCGCTGGAGGGCTGCTGTCACCCTTGCTCTGAAGGTGACAGATGGGAGCATACGCCATCTTCTCTAGCCACAATGTAGGGAGGACATAGGGTCTTGCCCTCAAAGTTGGGACTTGATCACCACTCTGCTTGGCCTGAGCAGGCTCTTTCAACACTGCTGAGCTGGGCTGTGGTCCCTGGCACACACGCTGGTGGGGTGCTGAAAACAGAATGTCAAGATCTATCTCATCCAGTGAACTGCAAAGACAGGGACAGGGTACTGCAACACACCAGAGCAAGCCTTTCTCACGGTCTCACTGTCTCTGTTTCTGGGTGCTCACTCAGTCTGGGTAAGCAGAAGACAGTGGTATATATCCAATAGATCAGTGTACTCAAATGAACGTTCCAGATCCGGGCATAGAGATCTCCAGCCCCATCAGCATCTATCTTTATCAAATACCTCTTGCAATCCACAGCTACTCTTGATGTATCACTTCCCTTAGGGAGTTCTTGGCCCTGGGCTGTGGCTCCCACCTCGTGTCTCTTACATGGGGGAGCATTCCCGTGTCACAGTAGTAAGATCATGGAACTTTAATATGGTTTTTTGTTGTTGTTTGTTTGTTTGTTTGTTTGTTTGTTTTTGGTATGCCAAGTCATAGCCTTCTGTCCACCATTCTGGGAAGGTCTGTGTGACCACGATCAACTTCCTTGATGGCCTGATTCTCAGTCTTACAGTTATCTAGGTAGACGTCTCAGGGGCTGGAGCTGGAGTAGATGTGGGTTGTTCCCTAGGTTTGCCTGCAGCACATGGACATACCAGGACTCTTTCACCTTCCCTTGTCACACTGGCTTCTGGTAAGTAGACTCACTGTGTCTGGAGGAGTTCATACTTGCAGCAGCAGGGCATAGTCATTGTTTCTGATCCTAGTGCATCTCAGCAACATCGGCAGGTATTTACTTTGAGTGTCTGAGACACACATTTTCTGACCTCGTCCTCACAACAAGCATCCCTTCTCTTAGTTGTAGGGATCTCCATCATCTGACAGGAGCCACCTTGCTGAGATGTACTGGTCTAGCTTAAGCTCAGGTCTGCCTAGGCTCATGACTTCACTCACTTTCTCTTGCTCTGTCTGTTTTCTCCTGGGCTAATTCAATGCAGGATCTACCCATGAAGGTGCCTGCTGTATAAAAAGCATTTGCTAACACTGTAGGACAGGGGTTTCCTCAGCAACCTGGAAGGGACAACAGGGAAGGCTAAATCAGGACCTGGGTTTGGTGACACATGTGCCATGAATGATGTGCTGTGCAGAGGGCCAGGTTAAGAGCAGCCATTTGGGAGGCCTCTGGACGGACCTCTGGACATAGCCCAGGAACTAAGTGCATTCCACTAAGCAGCAGCTCCCAAGTTACTCTTCCGATGATCCTGTGTTTGGGGTGTGTTCGAGGTCATTGCATAAGCTGTCTGACCCTTGTTACTACCCTTGAAGCAGGCATGTGGGGTGGGGGTGTACATTCCCTCCAGAAGGACTGAGGCAGGCCATGTGGCACCTCTGCAGATCTGCAGCTCCTCTGAGAAGGTCTGATCGTGGGAAGCCTTAGAACTTTGTAATCTGCTCTTCTAGCATGATCTCTGTGGGTGGCCAGGAAGTGGGAAATGGAGAAAGGAAGCAGGGGGTGAGGTGGACATAGGAGGTGAACAGGGCCTCTCTTCGTACTCGTAGGGAGTTAGGAAATGGAGGACCGTGGCTCATTTCACAGCACAGTCAGATGGGGCATTGCTGCAGCAATTAGGTGAGGCCCCTGAGTGCTGTGGGCTCCTGTGACTTACCTATCACTGGGGTCAGGGTGGAGTTGTCTGGTCTCTGGGGCCTGCATGTACCTGCCCTGCCCTCATGGGAATCATTGTTCTCTGTATTCCTGTCCCTCTGATTCTTGGTTCCCTGGTACCCCCTCAGTCTTCACGTTCTGAGATCCTAAGAAATAGTTTTCCTTAGAGATGTGCAGTCCATCCCTCCTGACTGGGAATGTGTTCTGTGGCCGTGGAACCATTGGAAAAGTCAATGGAAACAGGAGGAGGGAAAGTAAGCTCTGCTTTGCTTTTTGCCAGGAGACGATTTTAAATCCTCTTGTCTCCTTGGAGAAGCCTCAGGAGATACCCATGCCTTTGTGGTGGAACCTGTGCAGCCCAGCCAAACCCTCCGAGGTCTCTAGATGTATTCAGAATGGGTCTTACGGTCTCCATTTCTCATCCAGCCTCGTTGAGGTTTGTAGCTGGCACTTGGGAAGGAACCTTCTTTGTCCCTTGGGCAGCCTTCACCGGGAACATCCTGTGGGCTGTGAGTGTGAAGAGGAAAGTGAAGACCAGAATGCAGAACATTTTTTTTCCCTTTGAGACAGGGACTCTGGTTGCCTAACCTGGCCTTCAACTCACTGTGTAGCTAAGAATGACTTTGAACTTCTGATCCTTCCTTCAGCCTAAACTTGCTGAGTGCTGCTGGGTTTAGGTCAGTGCTCTACCAGACCTGAGTTTGCATGGCATGCTGGGAGCCCTGAGCCCACAATTGCATGCCCACTCTGCAGACATTTTACCAACTGAGCTGTCTCCCCCACCGCCTGTACTCTCATGTCATCTGAAGGAGAAAGCCAAGGTTTAGGAGAATTGGTGGGGGTTAGAAGGGTCCCCACTCACTCTCTGCCTAGTTAGGCATTTTCTTCAACTCACCCGCCCTTTAGTCTCCTCACATGGCTGATGGGCATGTTTTGGGCATTTCCTTGATTGCTAATTGATGTAGAAGAGCCCAGCCCACAGTAGGTGGTGCTGTCCCTAAGCACGTGGGCCTGGCCTGTATAAGAGAGGTCGCTGAACGTAAGGAAAACCTGGAGCAAACGAGTGAGCAGCGTTCTGTGCTTGTTTTGTGTTTCTTCAAGCTTCTACCTCAAGTTCCCTCGCTGGACTATAACCTGTAAGATGAAATGAGCCCTTTCCTCTCCAAGTTGCTTTTGGTTATGCTATTCATTACCACAACAGAAAGCAAACGAGGATATGCCTCTTTTCAGGGACACCAGCTCTTGATATTTGGAGCTGCCCCCCATTGCTTTCCCAAATGGCCCGTTCACTTCCTTCAGCTTGGTGGGAAAGCTGAAGCCTGTAGGGTTCTGCCCTTGACATTGAGATTGGCAGTGAAGTCACTGGTTGGTGTAAGGCTGACTTAAACGATAAGGGAGCACGCACATCTGTAGTCACGTGTGCATGTGCTTGGACTGGAGAGCTTTGCTTAATGTTTGGAGTAAGACCTCGGAGCCCTCAGCTGCCTCCCGGCATGCGGATTTATGGTTTGTCTTTTGTATGCCTTTTCTGGTAATTTCTTTTGAAAACAGCTTGTGATGCTTTTGCAACTGAGAAAGAAATAACAAATGATTTCTTCTCCTGAGGCTACATCAGACCAGCCCACAGTTTCTCATCACCTCCTCTTGCATCATAGGGAGGCCTGTGGTTTCACAGATATTTGGTTTCTGCTCAGTTTATATATATAGAGTCTCCCATTATACACAGCTGTGAATGGTGATAAAGGCCACAGGCAGACCCGATCTGGCCAGGAAAGTTCAGACTCATCTGAAGGCAGAGGTCATGAGCTTCTCAGACCCTTACTGAGTACCTGCTGTTTCCTGGATGAGTGAGAGGATTTCTCGGGATCTAGGGAGACCTTTCTACATTTGGCTGGTTAAGCTTTTAGGTTTTTGAGCAGCACAGTTCAGCTGAGAGGCATCTAGTCTGAGAAAACAGGGTCAGCTGAGGAATTGGCAAGGTGAAGTAGCTGTGGCTTGTTCTGCTTCTCTGATCATTCAACGTTCACCCCAATACCTGCCTCAGGTTTGATTTTATTAATAAGACCATTTAACATTCATGCTACATCTATACCAAAGGTGTAGAGCCAGCCTTTGGATATTTGAACATGCTTGGAGAGACGGGAAGGGCATAATACAGATGTAACTAATGTTTTATGTTTACAGCTGATGGTATTCAGAGAGTTAGGTCTGATGGTGCATGGTTCCCCCAGGAACAGAGCTGGGCATCTTCTACCACTGTGGGACTTTCTGCTCCTTGTGCCTGGAAGCCTCTTCTACTCACAGAGGAGAGCCCTCCTCCAGCCTGAAGGCCTCCATAAGTAGCATGTTTGAGTGAGGCTATCCTGATGATGTCTCCTGGCATGCTCTGTCCCTACTCCTGGGAGTGAATGAGAAATGTGGAATATAATTCGAGTGTAGAGGGGTTTTTTTGTTTGTTTTGGGTTTTTTTGTTTTGTTTTTTAAACTGTGTCTGGTCTCAGCTGGTTTTAGCTGGAAATACTACTGTATATCGGTATTGGTATATTGGTATATCCAGGTGTAACCTTAAAATCCTAATCTTCATGCTGCTTATTCCTTGGTGCTGTGATTATAGACATGTATGGTATACCATATATGGTTTTATGCATGCTGGGGATTGAACTCGGGGCTTTGTGCATGCATACTGGGCAAGTATTCTCATCAACTGAGTGACATCCTCAGCTTCCTAAAAATGTCTTCATTGTTTACTAAATATACCTAAAATGTTGTGTAAACTATTGATCTCTGGCTGTAAACTATTGATTCCTCACTTGAAAGCCTATGCCACTGGCATGCGATCGGTTAACTAAGGTGACAGGTGAAATGCAGGACCCTTCCTAGGCAGCCAATAATCCATTAGTTATTTGCCCGTTTTTCTTGGTTACATAGGCACCTGTGTCCCTTCATCCTATCACCTGAGGCTGGGGGATGTGGACCCAGGACTGGCTGGCTCCAGAATTCACTTGGGGAAGTTGAACTGGCTACAGCTAGAAGGCTTTGAGATCTTTGGGACCATCCATGTCTTGTTGATCCCCTGGGATGATGATTTTAAGATATGGATGAGGGCTGGGGAGGTGACTCAGTGGGGAAAGTGCTTGCCCCACAAACCTGAGGACTGGAGTTCGGATTCCAGACTGTGTAAAAGCCACACAGGCATGGTGGCGGCCTCTACTCTCAGCACTCTGGAGGCAGGGACTGAGGATCCCTGGGACAAGCTGGCTAGCTCGATGAGCTGGCATGGGTGAGCTCTGGGTTCAGGGACAGACCCTGCCTATCTGAATGAAGTAGAGAGCTATTGAGGAACATACTGGTCATTTACTTTCCCCATTCATGCGTCCCTCACACTGTGTGTGTGTGTGTGTGTGTGTGTGTGTGTGTGTGTGTGTGTGTGTGTGTGTTCACGCTTGCATACATGTGAATATACATATATATGTGCATGAAAATCACACACACATACACAGGAAAGGAAGAACGATGGAAGGGTGAGAAGTCAGAAGGCCTGAGGAGAGTTGCACCAGCTTGCTTCCTCACTTCAAACTTTCTCCATCCACAGAAAGCCTTGATTTCTCTACTTGGGTGTAAGAAACAGTGGTGGTTTAAGAGGGTCATGTGAGTACACATGATATTAGCCAATAGTTTTAAATTGGAGTTACTCTTTAATGTTAGCTATTTCCCTCACCCGCCTACTAGGATGCAGAATGATTGACCTTGTAACGACTCAGCCATCTGTAGTTGCCATGACTACCGTGTCTTCCCAGAACCCGAGGTGGCTGTGTCCTGAGATTTGATTGGGGTGAATGATAAGTTACCCGTGGTCCAATCACAGTTACTGCTGTGTGCAAGGTGGTCACTGTAGACAGCAGCATTTTAGGTGGAAGCTTCTGGAACTCACTTCCAGCCTTCCCATGGCAGCCTCTATTCTAGCGCTTCTGAAGTACAGTGTGAGAAGATGTGGGGGGAGGGCATCCTTTCTGGGGTTCTGGGACTTGACTGTGTCACTCAGAATATTTCTGAGCAGTGGGTTGTGCAGCTGGCAGGAAGTGGGTGGCAGGGCAGGTGCCCAAGATGCTGTTTCAGGTGATTGCTAGGAAGGTGTTTCTCCAGGGCAGTGTTTCTCAACCTTCCTAATGCTGCAACCCTTTAGTACAGTTCCTCATGGTGTGGTGACCCCCAACCACAATATCATTTCATTGATACTTCACAACTGTAATTTCGCCACCGTTATGAATTGTGATGTAAATATTTGAGATGCAGGATATCTGATATGCAACTCCCCCACCCCCAAAGGGGTTGTGACCCACAGGTTGAGAACCACTGCTCCAGGGGGACAACTTCTAGCTTCCTCCAATGACAGTCTAGCTCATTTGATAAATTACTGCAATTCACCTGTCTTAGTTGCTGTTCTATAGCTCTGATGAAATACCACGACCCAAACAGCTTATGAAACAAAGCATTTAGTTAGAGAATTGCTTACCATGTCAGAGGGTTAGTCCGTGATCATCATGGTAGGGAGTGTGGTCCAGGCAGGCATGGTGCTGGAGCAATAGCTGAGAGTTTACATCCTGCTCCATAGGCAGCAGGCAGAAAGAGAGATTTGGCCTGGCATGGGCTTTTGAAACCTCACCCCTCCCTCAACAAAACCACACCTCCTCCAACAAGGCCACACCCACTAATCCTTTCCAAACAGTTCCATTAACCAAGCATCCAGGCATAAGAACCTTTGGGTGCTGTTCTCATTCAAACCACCATACTACACTTGAGAATGTTAAAAGAGACTCAGTTCCTCACCCAGAGACACAGCTCCTGTTACAGTGACTTTCTGTAGCTGTGATCGAATAGACAGACAAAAGCAGCTTAAGGGAGAAAGGGCTAATTTTAGCTTAGAGTTCCAGGGCAACACAGCCCCTCTCAGGGGAGAAAGTGTGGCCACAGAGGGTTAGGCTGATTGGTCTCCTTTTGTCAACAGTCAGAAAAAAGCAGAGACAGACAACATGAGGTGGATGGAGTTGACTAGGAAACCCCATGAAACTACTTCCTCCAGCAAAGCTACACCTCCCCAAGGTGCCCCAACCAACTCAAACAGTGCCACCCACCAAAGACTAGCTGTTCAAACGCATGAGCCTGTGCGGGACACTGCACATTCAAATCATGACAGCTCCTTTATCACATTCCTCAAGAAATATTCCTGGAGGGGGGGGGTGGAGAGATGGCTCAGAGTTAACAGCACTGACTGTTCTTCCAGAGGTCCTGAGTTCAATTCCCAGCACCCACATGGTGGCTCACAACCACCTGTAATGAGATCTGGCACCCTCTTCTGGCATGCAGGAATACATGCAAATAGAACACGGTAAACATAATAAATAAATCTTAAAAAAAAAAAAAAAAGAAAGAAAGACATACTCCTGGGGCTCCCTAGAGCACCCTGTATAGGAGGAGGAGACTGTGAAGAGAGCAGCTTAGTGTGTGAGTTGTGGGGATGCCAGTCCACCACTCCTGCCTGCCCTTACCTTCGGTTTCTGCTAGCCTACTGTGGGAACAGGCATTTGCTTACATGAGAAATGTCTCTGGGGAGCCCAGGCTGGGGCGGAATGGCAGCAGGATTCATAGCTCAGGCTCAAATGTAGAGCATCCTCAACTAATTGATGGTCAAGTGTACCGGATGCTGCCAATCCTTGCCTCCTGAAAGGGCCGACTGTGGGACTGAGTGTGAGTTGGCATCAAGCGTCCCCTAGGATTAAGCCTCCAGTAGCCACACTAGTCGCTCAGAAAATAGCCCCTTCACTGGCTGGCTGTCCTTGTCTGCGGCACTTCTCTATGTCTGTAACTGGGTTCTGTGGGAAACACTTCCCAATATCATCTGCCTACACTTGAACCATTGTGGGCTTTTGGGAGAGGTCCAACTCAGAGCCCTCTGCAGATTTCTTTATTCTTAAGTGTGAAGTGAGTATGCCCGGGAGCTTGTTGGGCACATGATTAAAGAACAGAGAATACAGGTGTCCCTTTAAACTCAAAACACTAAACCTTCTCGGTAGGGCTTTTGTTTTAGGTCTGAGTTCTATTTACAGTTCAAGGATCATAGAGGTTTTCCAGAAACCAGTCTGCGTGTTCTGTAAATTGTCCATACCCCTAGGGCAGGGGGGCATGGTTGCTTCTTCAAAGGATGCTTCTTTCTGGGACACCTCTGAGACCCTTTTAAACTGCACACTCCCATCCTATGGCCGACCTTTCCAAGGGTATTGTAGCCACGGCTGGAGAAAAAAGGAGATTGCAGTTGAAGGCAGAACGTCACTTCCCAAGGTGATGTTGTCCAGGGACAGTCAAGGTCAACATGGCTGGATCCAGCGCATAGATATCTTGTCTGGCCATTCCTTCAAGTTCTCTTTCCTCTAGAGATCACTCTTGAGAAGGGTGGGTGAGGCATGATCTGGCACATTTTGGTTGTCTTTAATTGCATTAGAAATCCTAAAAGAGAGTACTATGTGAGATGATTTTAGAGTCCGAATAGAGGGGCGAGTCATTTTGCAGGGGGTGCCAGTTAACACACAGGGCTTAGCAAATGGGTCAGCATGAACCACAGCATGGGCTCCTGACTGGTGTGGCCAGCTCTGCCAATTATTCCTTGCTTTCCAGCTGGGGGAAGCCAATGATTTATTCTGGGGACACTGAAGAGACTCCTGGAATTGAATGAGCTCTTGTGGCTGTGGGAGTAATGAGGCCAAGCCTGTGAGACAGACGCCTGGCCCCGAGGACTGAGCTCTGAGTATCCTTGCTAGGGAGGTGAGTCTGCCCTGAGCACAGGAAGCCAACACACTTGACAAAACATTCATTTTCTCTAGTTCTCTAAAATAGCAGCTGAAATGACCTGTCCATTTATTTATTTTTGTTTTGTTTATCTTTACAAATCAATTTAGCCACAGTGTTGGGGGAAGGAAATGGATTCTTCTGTGGAACAGAGTAGATACCCCAGTCTGACAAAGCAGCCACCAGCATGTCTGAGGATCATCCTCAGAGTGATGGTCAGCATTCACAGGGTCCTCTGTGGACCTGCAGTAGACCTGGGAGGCTGGTCAGTGGGGTCTAAGGTCAGTGACACTGTGGCCACAGCATGACTAGAGAGACCAGCACCTGGACTCAGGCATACTCTGATTGTTGCCTCAAAGCACAATATCCCATTGCTACCTTAGGAGATGCTTATCCTCGGGGTGTGGGGGGGGTGAAGCTCCTGGAGATGGCGATGAGATGGAGTGGGGGCAGCCATTCTGGAGCCCCCTTGATTGAGCCCAATCTTATGGCCTCATCTGTAACATTTGGATCTCCACTGGGGGATCGATGTTGGTGTGGATAAATTGCAACCCCCTAAACTTCAGGATTCATACTGCAGTCCTTACCCAGGGTCAGGATCTAAGAATTTGAGCTGATTTGGAAGGCAAATCTTGTGCAAAGGTTGTGAGGTTGAAGGTCACTTACTGTAGGGTCAATGCTTCAGTTGGGTCATGCACTTGTAAGTGGGAGACATGTAGAGACAGACACAAGGAGGGAGGAAGATGTGAAAGAGACCCTGAAGATTGCCACATTGCTCCTCCAGGTGCTCAGAAGCCAACTTGCAGATGCCCCACCCCCCTTTAGCTCTAGGGTCTAGAACTGTGGGACAACTCACTTCTATTGGGTTTAAGCCTGTGTGTCTGTGATAATGGGTTACAGCAGCCGCAAGAGACAAAAGTATGCAGATACCATTTTCCTCATTGTATGGACCAAGGCCCTGAGAGTCAGGGGCTTTATGAAGCCTGCAGAGAGTATGCTAGGCACTGTGGGACCCATGCCTAGAGAAGTTAGCCATATGTCAGCTCCAAGGTGCTGGGGCCAGTTTTCTCCCAATGGGTGATCCCTGGGCCGCCAGGTGCTTTCCTGCCAATAGTCTTTTTCTTTGCTCAGAGTTTGGAGCCCCATTTATTGCTGCAAAATTACAAACTACACAGAATTTAGTGCCTAGAATTTACTCCCCCAGCTTTTAAAAATCATTCTAGTGAAGTATGTTTGACATTTAAGAAGCTATACCCATTACCGTCTACTACTCTGAATTTGCGGATGAGTTAACACACATATAGAAATTACCATTATCTGAGGAATAAGCAAATCTATCATCAACCTTGATTTCCTCCAGCCTCACCAGTGATGTTTTTTGTTTTACGATTAAATACTGAAAGGCAAGGAGATGACTCACTGGCTAGTGTCCCCACATAGGAGGATCCAAATTCAGATCCCCGGAACCTATGAAAATACAAAACAGGCACTGTCCCTGCCCCTCACCAACAAGGGTGGTGGTGGTGGAATATGATGCCAGTGGTGGCCTGGGCACAGGAGAGCCGGCCACGCCCCTCGCAGGAGAACTTGCCCGGCCTTTCATGGGATAGATGGCTCTGCCCTCATATAACTGGCCCTGCCTCTCGTAGGAGAACAGACCTCACCTCTCGCAGAACTTGCACTGCCCCTCAGGAGAGCTGGCCCAGACCCTCACCAGCTTGCAACACTGCAGTGCATGCGGTGGTGTGCATACTGGAGAGCTAACCCCACCCTTCTTTGGCCTCCACAAGCTCTCCTCAGCTGATGGCTTCTGGAGCACATGCAGGTGGGGAAGGACTCATCGGACTGGCCACTGACCATGCTCCAGTGAACATATGGACAACACAAGATGGACTTTGGTTTTTTTTTCTGAGGGGAGGGTCACAGGGTAGAGGGAAGGACATGGGGAGACTGAGGTGAACATGATTGGGGCATATGATGTGAGATTACCAAATAATAATCATCATCATAAATAAAAGGCACCATAGTATGTATGTGCCTTCATACACATATGTATACAAATAAGTCAGTACATGCCAAAAAGCATTTTTTTTAATGTCAGGCAAAGATAGGGGAGGTAGACAGATCCATGAAACTCATTGGTCAGCCAGCCTAGTCCACCCTGAGCTCCAGGTTCACTGTCTCAAAGGGTAAAGATGAAGAGCAGTCAAGGAAAACACTCAACTTGAGTTTGGTCTGTTGCCTACACATATGTCCACATGTGTGTGGACACACATGTACACCAATGCACATATACACCCCTAACTCAAAAAAATACTTAACAAGAGATTTGCTGTCATATATCATCAAGCATTATTAGCAATCCTTCTTTTAATTAATATTTTAGTACTGGGAATTGTATGTTGACCCTTCTGCATGCTCCACAAAATTATGACAATAATCAAAGGCTCGGCATATGAGTTCTGCATACGAGGATCACTCCTGGCTCCACCACATATCCCTAAACATTTTGGGGAGCCACATTTTTTTTTCTTTGTTTCTTTTAAAATTAAGTGTGGCTTCCTAGAATTCCCAGTAACCATAAAAGAGCCAACTGCTACCATTTTATCTAACATTATGAATTTTTAAAGTACGTGTTTGAGTGTTTTGCCTCCATGTATGTCTGTGCACTGTGCACATGCCTGGCTTCTTCCAGAAAAGGGGATCTGGTCTCTTGGAACTAGAGTTAAAGATAGCTGTGAGCTGCCCTGTGGGTTCTGGGAATTGAACCTGGATCCTTTGAAAGAGCAGCCAGTGCTCTAACCTCAGAGCCCTCTCTGTAGCCCCTACCTCCTCTGGGCTTCCCACTGTCTTTTCGCCTGTTTTTTATTGCAGACCCTGTCATTGGCTGGATTCAGCAGCTGGATTTAGCCATTCACCAGGAAGTCACATGGGTTCCTCTGGGGACAGAGTGCAGAATTCCCCCGACCCCCCTTCCATTTCCAAGCCTGGAACCCTTGCCTGGTCTGCTATTGTTCCAGCTGTCTGGTTTCTTGAGACTGGCTATTGTCTTTGGCACTTGGGGCCTGGTCATGGTTGTGGGGAATGTCATGGGTGGGGACGCCGTGGCCAGCCATTCTTCTGGAGATGGTAATTCTTTGTGTGGTTCAGCCCAGACCCACAGAAAGGGAGAGAAGTAGGGCAAGGTGAGTTTACTCAATGCCAAACATAAAGCCACACCCAGAGAGTTCTGTTGGCAGCTGACATGCCAGGACTCCTAGAAACAGATAAGAAGACAGGAGTTCAGTTCCCAGGTCATCCTGTACCTGCTCACCACAGGGCGTCCACCTGAGTCCATAGCTACCCACTAGGCTGTTAGCAAGCTGCTGAGGACCACTGAGAGAGCGCATTGAGGTCAAGATGTGTGAAAGGATGAAGGTCCAGGAGAGCCTTTCTTTTGTATTGAGATGTAGCCCAGCTGCTAGGGTGCTTGTCTAGCATGCATGGAACCCTGGGTTCCATCCTCAGCACCACAGAAACCATGTGCGATGGTTGCATGTCTGCAAAGCTCAGGAAGTAGATGGAGAAGGGGCAGATGTCCAAGGCAAGTCTGTGGGCTGATGAGAGCCCATTTCAGAAAACACAACAGGAGGGCAGAAAACTCTGCTCATCAGGGAACTGTCTGCTCTCAGCAGATCCCCAAGACCCCAGTTGCCTGTCCCTGCTGATGAGACAAAGGCCTGAACCCTCCACATTTCAACTATGCCTCATTTTGCTTTCTCGCCTCGCCTGATTTTTTTTTTCTTGATAGTTTGCAAAGCGCAGGCATGGCAGGTTGGTTTTATAAGCAGAAAGGCTTGGAGAAGGAGCCCTTTTTTTCTACACAGCTTTGGGGGTGAACTGCTTCCCCCCATAAGGTTCTTATCAGTCCCACAGCTTTATGCAAGTGACTATAAATTAGGCTGATGCTGCTGGAACCCTCTCTCAGAGCCTCAGCAGAAGCCACGAGTCACGCCAATTCAGATCTAGCGTGGTGTCCACCTCCTCTTCTCTGCCACCCCCTCACTCAGAGCTGGGACTGTGGGCAGGCTCCCTTGGCTGCATTGGGTGCACGTTAAGCGGAGGGACTTGGCTGTCAAACTTGGGGAGCTAACCTTTCCTGTTGCTGGGAAACGAAAAGTGACGTTGTATAATTTCCTGCCCGCAGCCCCACCCTCCCTTCAGTCTTCATGAGGGCTTGACGATGATCTGATCTTCTGCTTTCATATGACCTTCCGTGTAGGTAGGGCTGAAGGAATGCAGCCCCAGATGGGTTGTTCTTGTCTTAGCTGATTCTTGCTTCCTGGGTCTAGATGAAAGGGTTGGGAGGGCTGTCTTGTCTGTCCCTAGTCCTCTCTGCTCCTTCCATTCCTTCAGAATGTGGACCAGTCTGTCTGTGATGGTAGCTGTTGGTTGCACTTGTTCCCAGGGACCACAAGCAACATGGCTGCAAGCTGTGGCCCCTGATCATGTGCCCTCCTAGTCAAGGGCACCAGATGTGCTGTTGAGACCAAGGTTTGGGTTCGTTTTTGTGGTTGCACCTAGGCCCATCCTCGCAGCAGAACCTTCTTGCAGATTTGGGTGTCTAGACAAGGCAATTTTGCGTGATGAATGTGATATGGTGTGGTGGTTTGAATAGGCATGGCCCCCATAGGAGGTGGCACTGTACGAGGCGGGGCCTTCTTGGGGAAGTGTGGCACTGTGGAGGTAGGCTTTGAGGTCTCACAAGCTCAAGTCTTGCCAGCCTGTCTCAGCCTTCACTTCTGCTACCTGAGGATCAAGATGTAGAACTCTCAGCTTCTCCAGCACCGTGTTGGCCTGCACGCTACCATGTCCCGCCATGATGATAATGGAGTAAACTTCTGAAACTGTAAACCAGCCCCAATTAACTTTTAAAAGAGTTCCCATGGCCATGGTGTCTCTTCACAGCAATACAACACTAAGGCATATGGCCAGCTGTTGGTTAGTCAAACCCAAGTCCTCTCCTGATGGTGTTGTGATGTCAGAACCCCAGGGCTTCTATTATCCAAGAGGCCCAAGAGCTGTGGGGTGTTGGGGCGGGGATTCACAGCCAACTTCCCTGTGCTTCAGACTCCGACATCGACTCATTTTGTGACATTGGGCTCCTGGTAGGATTCCAGCACCTTAGCTTTCCCAACCTTAGACAGTGTGGTTGCAGTATCACAGGGACAGATGGAGGACTCTGGGCTTTAGTGGAAACTTAGTAGCTGAGCTGTGGTCAGAGCCGGCTGCTTTTGATGCTCTTGGCTGTTTGCCGAGACTCTCACCAGTAGGGAGACTGCTCACTTCCCAGTACCGCATTAGGCTAAGGTGGCATCTTCGGCTGCTTGTATAGTCTTGACACTCTTTTCTCAGAGTCACCAAGGGTTTCACCACAGACAGCTTGGATTTGTTCCCCCAGCCTTCCTGAGTTTCTCCTCTGCACACTGTTACCATTAAACCTATACACGAAGTACTTCCCTAAGGTGGCTGGACCCAAGCAGGCTTATCCCTTCCTCTGAGAGCCGCACGGTGGGGGAATTTCTGTGTCAGGCTGGGTGGCAGTGCAGAGTCCAGTGGCCACAAGTGGACAGATGGTTCAGAATTAGGTCGTGACTGTCTTTATTCTGGGCTCATGGATTTGGAACCCAAGCCTCATTTCAGAAACTCGGTGGCATGACACATAAAGACTTGCACAGAGGGAAAGGCTTGGGATGGAGGTGTCTTTTTGAGAGTCACTGGTCTCCACCCCATAGGTTGGTATCTAGCCACTCACCTGCCTTTATAAATAAGTGCACTTGGACCCCAGCCAGGGCATGCGTTACACATTATCTCTGCCTGCTTTTATGCCGGAGCGTCAGGGTTGAGTGGTCCACAGGGTGCTGTGGTTCACCGAGCCAGAAGTATTGACTGTGTGTTCCATTATAGATGCAATCTGCTGACTGGTGGCCTTCCGGGTCCCACTCTTGCCAGGTACTCACCAGCTGAAGTAAAGATGTGGATTTCAGGACAGACTCAGGTCCAGCTCATTCCAGATTTGGACTTCACACACCTCTTGACTGTTGAACAGTGTAGAATTCTAGCCGTCTGAGCTGGGTCTTCATCCTGACGTTGGGAGCCACACACGTGCTAGTGGCATTTCCCAGTGGAGCCACCGAGAGTGTGGTGACCGAGAGGGTTTAGGGTGTTGCCACCGTCAAGGGGATCCTCATCAGTTCATCCTCTTCCTGTTTCAGTTCCCCGCCATCAAGTAAGGTCACAACATTAGCGTGTAGCTCCGGCCTATCATCCCAGCTGCTGGGGAGGCTGAAGCAGGAGGGTTGCCAACTTCCAGGCCAGCTTGAGTTTGCAGAAGGAGTTCAAGGCCAACCCAGACAACTTCATGGGGTCTCTCAAATTCTAAAGTTGAAAACAAGAGTGGAGCCGAAAGGCAAAGCCTGAACTGCAAAAGGCCGCAGGTTTAATGGGTGCCACCATGCACACACAGATGCACATGCAGCGATGCATGCCTAGAATCGCAGCATGGGGGAGGAGGACACCAGAGGGCCTTTGAGGCTTCCCAGCCAGCCATTCTAGATGAGTTTGTTGGTTCCAGCTCAGTTAGGGACCCCCACTTGGGGAAATAAGTTGGAGACCCACCCACCACTTTGATCTGGTTCTGCTTGGTGTCTGAACGTGTTGTGTGGATCAGAACTTCAGGTCAGTGCCATCGCTCAACCCCCATCAGAGAGGGATTAATGACCTCAATAAATGGTAATTAATAAGGGACCCCACAACTAGCCAACACATAGAGAATAAGGACTTTGGGAGTGCCCAGCCCTAAATAGGATGTCTACATCACACCCCTCCCCTCAAGGCTCAGGGATCTAGGCTGGATAGGAAGCAGGAAGATTGTAAGAGCCGGAGGCAGTAGGTGACTCTAAGGAAACATTCGACACAAGGTAGATGCACGTATGAACTCAGGAGACTGTAGCGGCGTGCACAGGGTCAGTACAGACACAAACAAGACAAGTCCCAGCATGGAGAGGGGCACGTGGGCATGAGGTCCTACCCCCAGCCAAGAAGTAGTTGGCATTTGATTACTACTAGGTGAAGGAAAGTCACCTTTCATGGAGTGAGTGACATGGGACGCACTGACCACACTCCAGGGCAGGCCTCACATCCAGTAGTCGACCAGCACAAACTGTGCTCCATGTGTTTGTTGTTGTTGTTTGCTTGTTTGGTTTTGTTATTTTTAAAAGAGAGAACATGAGATTTGGTAGGTTGGGAGATGGGGGCATATGAGAGGAGTTGGTGGAGGGGAGTGAATATGGTCAAAATATATTTATGAAGTTCTCAAAGAATAAGTTACTTTTAAAAAAGAGCTGTAGAACAATTGAGAAAGCCACCTGCTATCAGCCTCTGGCCTGTAGCCAGGGAGCCCCAAGGATCTACCTGTCTCTGCCCCCCACCCCCAAGTGCTGGGGTTACAGATTCTACATGCACCCCACATGGCAATGCGTCTGACTTTTCCATGGGTTCTGGGCATCTGAACTTAAGTCCTCATGTTCGGACAATAGACTTTTACTTAGCTGAGCCATCTCCTTAGCCCATCTAGTCTTATTTCTTAACTCTTATTAGAATTATGTTGCTTTTATCCCCCTCCTTCTTCTGTGGAAGAATTAAGTCTCTTTCCAAAGGCTGCTGGGCTAGAGGTTCAACTTAGAAATGAGAGACTCTTGAGTCACTGCTTAGCTCTGATGGGGATGAGTCAAAGGCATTGTTCTTTTTGACAATAGAGTAAATTTTGGATTTTAAATTAGGAAAAGACGCACAGGAGAGCGGATGTACATGGACACTTTTGGAACTCAGAATTAGCTCAGAAACGCGTAATACTGTGTCAACTGGAACTTGTGATTTAAATAATACCAAATGATGTCTCCTACATTCCTGGAAGAGCCAGACCGATAGAATGATTGGTCACCAACCTTTGGTTGAATTAAGAAGACAAGTTATAGACCATCTATTCCGAATGACCATAATGGCCTTCTTTTATTAAAATCTTTGTAACTTCTAGAATCTATGAAGTTCCCTGTTAAACTTCATTAAAGGTGTATATTTAGAATTCTGGCTGATCCAGTCAGTAAATTGCTTGTTGTGAAAGCATAAGGACCTGAATTTAAACCCAGTGCCCATGTGAAAGGCTTGTTCTAGTAGCATGTGCCATGCCTGGAATTCTGGTGCTAGAGGTAAGGAGGGAAATGAGAGGTTTCCTCGAGATCAGTGACCAGCCTAGCCTAGTTGAACCTGTGAGCCCCAGGTCCCAGTGACAGACTGTCTCAAAATATAAGGGGGAGAGTGCCTGAGGAATGATAATTGACCTCTGCCTATTATGTGCATAGACATACACACACATAAACACACACACACACACACACACACACACACACACACAAGTGTGCATATGTAAATACACATCAGCACACATAAATAAAAGCGCTCTCTGTTGGGGATCTTGCTGGCATTTGCATGTGACCATTCTGTGCCTGGTCCAGCCCTCCCCACTTCCTTAGGTACCAACTTCAGTTAACATTTTGACATCTTGGTCTAGTGCTTATACCAGTAAACACAGCATATACTGCGTATCACTGCATGCCTTGCATCTTTTACACACATGTTCTGCAACTTTCCTATTCTTCATCTTTCCTCGAGTAGCTGTGGTTGAAGTCATGAGCCTTTTCCTTGAGTTGATTTTTGTTTCTTGGCATTACAAGCAGGGACACAGTGACTAACTTTGGCCCAGTGCTGAGAAATGAGGTTACTGGGTCAGTGAGCCAATAGGTAAACTTTGGGTGATATTGCCGCACTCCTGGGTTCATAGCTCCTGTTATTTTGAACCACTCTCAGTGGGGTGTTCCAGAAGCTCATAACCTCACCAACAGTTTCTCTTGGCAGGCATTTGGATCGCTCCTCATTTGCTTACTGGAAATTGCATCTTCTGGCCATTTGATTCTTTTTTTCTGTGCACATTAATTGTTCTGTGATTAATAACCATTAAATCATTGCTATTGATTGGCTGATTTACTTTTTGTTATTAGTTTTTGTGAGACAGTCTTGCTTCAATGCTTTGCCTATTCTGGAACTTTATATGTAGCCCAGGCTGCCCTCAAGCTTTAGGTAATCCTCCTGCCTCTGCTCCCTGAAAATTGGCATGATAGATATGCCTTGTGCCTAGTCTTTTAGTTGATGGTTTTTGAAGCCTTGTATGGATTAAAGATGAATATTTTTGTTTTTTGAGACAGGGTTTCTCTGTGTATCTCTGGCTGTTAAGGAACTCACTTTGTAGACCAGGCTGGCCTTGAACTCAGAGATCCCCCTGCCTCTGCTTTTTGAGTGCTGGGATTAAAGGTGTGCATGACCACTTCCCAGCTCAAAGATGTGCTTTTTGCCTATGATCAGTTTTGCATTGGTTTTACATTTAAAAAAAATCTCATTGGCTTTGAAGTTATTGAAATTTATTTTTACAGAGGATGTTGCAGAAAGAAAAAGTCTCTCCTTTTAATCAGATAGTTTTCCTTCTGTGAGCATGCCTCCATCCCTTGCAGTGACCCCACAGTGAAAACCCCCCCTCAAAGTACTGGCTAACTTTTTTTCTACCCCTATGGTATGGTACACATTTCCCTTTTCTGCTTTTACCAATCCCTTTAACAGGCACATCACACTTGGAGCTTCCTAATATCATAGGAAATACCGTAAGGCATCATCCTCACATCCCTGATTTGTTCTGTAGATGAATTCCCAGGACAGGGGCTACTTAATGATAACATAGAATCATTTCTGAACCCTTGCAATACTGCCCATTGCCTATCAAAAGTGTCATTTCTCTGGATTTTATCATCCTCTACATTTGTTTATTAATTTCTTCAAGACTCTAACGAGGTAATTGCAACTTCATAAATGCTGGTTGATTTTACAGGAGGCCACTGGGTTTAGGAGGGAGCTAAGAGGTCAGGTCCTGCACCATGTGCACAGAGCCTGCCAAAGACAAGCCTGAGGGCCAGAGCCAGGCTTGTTCCTCATGCAGGGTCATCCCACCAAGGCTCAGATGACTGGACATGTTTCTTATAAACATCTCAGTGTGTATGGAGCCTAATCACACTGAGCCTTCATGTGCCTAGTTGAATGAGCATTTTTGTTTCCTAGAGAAGATGATACCTATTCCCGGCCATATACTCTGCATGTGTGCTCACACCACATGCACCATGCTAACTAGCTGGCACCACAGGTGTGTCCTCCTACTAGGAGGAGGTGAGGACACTCCAGCCAGGTCTCCTTCCTAGGTAGAAAGTTCTAGGGTGTCAAATGAATGTTACAGACAAGTGCCTACTCTGTGCTACTGTTGGGATACATTGCCAGGCTACCGTAATAACCAGGAACAAGGTGTGTTCAAATCACTAAGCTCTTGGAGAGTCTGACTCCAAATGAGAAACAAAATCAACATGGCGGATTCATAACAATGGACATCAAGAGTGGGAGGGATCAAGTCTGATAGTCACTGCCATTGGAGTCTCTGGGACAGAAAGACTGATGAAATGGTGTCACGGCATCCATGTGGCCGTTCGGACACCCCTGGGAACTACATCCCAGCCTCCCATCCCTCCTCATCTTCTCATATGGATCCATGGACTAGTGGAGAAAGGAAGCCTGCCATCCATTGTTGTCCTGGGGACAGGGAATCAATCCTGGAATGTCAGAGCCATATTGGTGGCCTTCATGTGGCAGAGGGCCATGGCAGCTGTGAGGGAGGCAGACATTGTCTGGACCGAGTGACCCTGTTATTGTAGAGGCTGTCATTGTGCGTTAATGGTTCTCAGGTGGGTCTCAGGAACACCTGGTCCCACTAGACCCATTACCATTTTTACAACTGTGTCCTTTCCCCAGATGGGGCCTCCAAGCACAGGGACATCTGGCCATTGTTGTAGGAATATTAACCCCAGGTTGAAGTGGGGTTGTAAATAAGCACCTTTTCTAGACTCTTGTTAAGTGGGTATCCCCAACAGGCATGCATCTAGCCTTGGGGACTGCGCCCAGGCTGTCTTCAGGTTTTCTTTGGAATAATTGGAAATCCACACCTCTGTTTCCCTTAAGGAGGAGTTGCGTCAGTTCATCTGGTTGCGTTCAGTTCCCCTAAGGTTGGGTTGCACACAGAGCTACACGCTTGGATGTGCACAGCTGCCTCTGTGGTCTGAGTCCTGACCGTTGGTCTGGGTTTTGCTTCTCTGTGAATATTCTCAATCAAGTTGTGCTCCACTTCTGCACCTGTGGGGACTGTCACCATGTCAGAACTCATTCTGAGTAAGTTTTGTAGTTTGCTTTTCTGTCTAATAGAACATTACAGAGTATTTTCCCCCCAAATGAAGTATTGTCTTCTAGGAAAAGGGGACACAGGGATCTGGCATATTGTTGCACTGTGACTCTTTATTGTGACCTTTCTACCCTTGCAAGCTTGTCTGAACTTGAAGTCTTCTCAGCTAGGACCCAAGGGTAGAAGGATTGGAATAGCCGTGGTGTTCCATTAGTATAGACTGGCAGACAGGGTCCAACAGGGAAGGGACTGAGGAGTGTTGGAAAGAGACATCTACTGAGCTCCTGGACAAGGAGGAGAGGAACTCAACTCCACCCTTGGTCAATCCTTTCTAGAGATGTATCGTCCTCCCAGCCTTTTTCAGGGAGAGGCAAGGATTAGCAGGTCCCCTTGAACCTGTGTGTTAGGACAAATGTTCGCTGGGATTGCCTGTGAGGGAAGGGAGAGGACTTCTGTGAGTGTGGTTGAAGATGTTGAGCCCTGGGTTTATAAGTCTGCATCTTGGTAAATTGGTTATTAGCATACCAAGGCTTCTGCTGCCAGCTGGAGGACATTTTGGTGAGAAGCATATTGCTGTCTCAGAGTGTGACCGCTTCAGTGTGTCTATGGATGAAACAGTCAAATAGCAAACACCCATGTGTAAGGAAATGAGAGTCAGTGTTTGTGAAAAGGATCCAGGGAGCCTGTAGCAATGGGTACATTGTCTTCACTTGGTAGACAATGAGTGTAGGAAATGGGCCCAGATTAATGAGTTGTTGAGGAAACTGTGTTTATATCATTCTTGCACCTCAACATTTTATCTGTTGACAGTGAACACAACTGATCTAAATTTGTCTCTCTGTGATTCACCATGTTCACTAGGAACTACAAAATACAAGATGTAGTGAAATGTGAGAAAATACTACAGATAATTCTAAGTGTGTCACAAGATGATAGGCAGCATTCTGGGTTAGAAACTGGGTGCGTGGGTGTTGCAAGTAAGCAGTGTAATAATACAAACTGTTACACTTATTTATCACTAAGTTTACAAGCTATGCCATTCTCTTCAGCTTCCCTTGGCTGGGTCCTTGAGGTCTCACTTGGAGTTGTAACCAGGGCAACTGCAAGATCTTTGTTCCTTTCTAATCTTACTCTCAATGTGCATATCAGCCAAATCATGGATCACAGGTTACATGTGGTGTATTGATTACAGAAAAGGCTACAGAGGAGTCAAGATGAATGGAAAGAGTCAATGCAGGTGGTTAGTGTCCTAAAGAAATAAAAATGATCATAGAGATGTGGGGGAAAGGGCATACAGACAGTGCCAAAGTGGGTGGCAGGGTTAGTAGGGAGGATTGCGCGAAGCTGAGTCCTGCCTGTCAATCTATTTAGCAGAGGCTGTGAGAAATATGTGGAAACAGTCACTGACAGAGCTCCAGGTGGGTGTGCCCTACTGCACCCTCCTTAAGTGTGTCTGACAACCTGCCGACTGAGAGTTAGGTGTGCCCAGCATCTGCTGGCTTAGGCTATTTGCATAGATAAATGGCAGCACACTCCACCTTGAGAGTTATTCTGCACATGGGGCAACTCCCAGCCAGCTGTTCTACACGGAATGGATGGGACAAGCCTCTGGTCTGTGTAGAATGCAGTGATTCTGCGCAGTGGGCCCTCTCCGCCTTATGAATGGCCAGGGTCCTCTCCGCCCTCCTCACCTAAGAAGCAGGCGTTGCCCAAGGGAGCCTAGTCCAGCTCTAGATCCCGTTAACAAAGGAAAGAGCAAAATGCAGCAGGGTGTTTCTTTCCCCTCTGAGAAGTTTCATCTTTTGTTGCTTCTTAAAAAAATACAGGTAATGTCAACACCAGTTCCCCAAGGGGCCTTTCTTCCTCAAGGCAGAGTGGGGCACCAACATAGGCCACTAAATAGATATCTGGGGTGTCAGAGAGTGTCTCTGGGTGAGATACAGAAGGGAGGGGCAGAGGGTGAAGGGGGATTGGACTGCTTTCAGCAAAGAGCAAAGAATCAGGTGCTGAAGGAAATGGGGGTTTGGAAATGTGAGGACCTCCCACATTGCAGACATCATGCTGCTGAGGTGACGGGGTTCTTCGAGCTCGCTGCACCTTTTTTTTTTTTTTTTTTTTTTTTTAAGAGAATATATATAAAAAGACAAAAGACTTAGGAGTTGAGGCTCCATGGAAAAGAATTCCATAGAAGGGCTCAGATGGCTTCATTTGAGCATGTGTGAGGACTTGACCTGAAGTGTGTGTCTGCAACCCCTCTGCACAGAATTCATGGAAACTGGGGGCCAGCTAACCTGGTGCTAGTGGCTCATTTCTTTTTCTGGGATCTGACCTCTCACCCACTGCCCTGGAGGATGTGAGGGCTGGAATTTCCTGACATGTGTATAAGGTTCCATTCAGGAAACCTCCCCTGTGCCTCCCCAGCAGCCCTACCCCAAAACCAGGGAGGGCAGATCCCTGAAGCAGGGGTTAGCAGATTGTTTCGTGCAGGGCCAGAGGGTTAACTATTTTGAGCTTTCACAGACTTGGTTCCTTTGTTTGCCTATGTTTTTGTTTACTTGATAATCTTTAAAAATATTGTGTGTATACTTGTTGGTGTGTGTGTGTGTGTGTGTGTGTGTGTGTGTGTGTGTGTGTGTGAGAGAGAGAGAGAGAGAGAGAATGAATTTATTTGACAATGGGTGTTTTCTGTATTTCTGTCATCACTATCATCATATGTGTGCACACATTTGGAAGTCTGTCTGTCTCTTCCCATCCTGGGTCCTAGGATCAAACTCAGGTTGTCAGGCTTGTGCAGCAAGTGCTTGTACCTGCTGAGTCCTCTTGCCATCCTGGTCTGCTTTATTTTTATTGTGTCTTTGTTGGTGTTTTTACTTGTTAGTATGTCTGTGCACCATGTGTGCGCAGTGCCCTCAGAGGCCAGAAGAAGGTGTTAGATCCCCTGGGACCGGAGATGCCATGTGGGTGCTAGGGATGGAACCTGGTTCCTCTGGAAGCCTGCTCTTTGCTGCTGAGTCATAGAATTTCCTGCCTAGTGCCCCATCTGGGGTGCTGACCCTGAGTCTTTA
The DNA here is from genome assembly GCF_903995425.1 of Onychomys torridus. Classification (NCBI taxonomy): domain Eukaryota; kingdom Metazoa; phylum Chordata; class Mammalia; order Rodentia; family Cricetidae; genus Onychomys; species Onychomys torridus. Next base: position 49,565,632 of record NC_050463.1, on the reverse strand, counting down.
GTAAGAGAGGACCAGCATCCAGAAGAGGACATGGATGTTCCCAAACCCCTGTAAGTAGTAGTGATGCCCCTGATCCTATCCCAGCCTGCTGGGGATGGCAGCAGAGTTCTTCCTTGGGCTTCTGTGTCTCTGAGACTCAGCCTTTCTCACACACCATCTCCTGCTGTCAGCTATTCTTTCAGGGTGTCTGTAGAACAGATCTACTTGCCATGGGCTCTGATTACCATGGTACCTGTGGGGATACTCTCCCCACTTCCCATTGTCTTACCTGGACTGTCCCCAGCCAGCCACTGGGCAAGGCAGATGTCTTCAGGGACGGGCTCCTGTATTAACATATTGTCAACTCATCTATCTGTTCCTTTCTCTTAAGTTAAAGCTTTAAAGTGCAAGCCCAGCATGCCCAGGGGCATTCCTGTCTATCATTTGTGTCTTTTACACCTGTCTATGATCTTGGTTGGTCACACCCAGGAGTGACCAACTGAGCATGCTCAGGAATGGGCTCACCCTTCTATGAATATGTATGTACAGGTCCCTTGAATAAAATCACCATGCTTCTTTCATTCCAGGAGACATGGCTGTAGAAGAGACTTCCTTATCTCTTGCCCCCTGGCACGCTTCTGAGTCTTGACTCTGCTTATGTTCCTTTTTCACTCATCAAGAGGCAAACCCACTGCATCTGGTTATGCCTTTGTCTCCCATCAAAAACACCCTTTCCCGGTGATGCCTTGTCATTCTCCCTGGTGGACCCACGGCCAAGGCTGTAGTCACTATCCAGAATTCCATCCTGTTCCACCAGTGGATGAGCTGCATGATTTTCAAATTTGCATTGCTCTTGTCTATCATAGAATGTAAGTTCCTAGAGGGGGAATATGTTTGTTTTGTTGCCTCTCATCATTTCTAGAAACCAGTTTAGGGGCTGGGTCGAGCACACTCTCCTGATGGAGTTGGTGGGGTCAGAGCCCTGCCCTGGAAGCCCTAGCTGGGCTCTGTCACTCATCTTCAGCGAGCTAATTAAAGAGACAAATCATCATGAAAATCAAAGAAAGACTTGTTCCTTATGGCCACATTGGAAAGAGGCACAAATAAAGGGGTCCATCTTCAGATATCTGTCATGAAGTTTAGGTTCAAAAGAGGCCAAGCGACATGTGTAACCAAGCAGTCCTGGTTGAGGCATGGTCCTGCCCATTGTTGACTCCTCATTGTCTGGGCTCCTGTGAGGTGGTCTGAGCAAACTGTGAGTGACCTTGAGAAGACACGTTTCTCCTCTGGCTGGGTCTAGGCATCAGCCTTTTCCTTCTCTGGTTGTGAGACTCCTAGGGAAATTCCAGTTTCTTGGGGGCCACTTTTCAATGGGCTGTCAGTTGCTTGCCTCAAGAGTTTCTGCTCCCGCCAGGAGGGTTGTACTTTAGAAGGATTAGTGGACGAGCACCCTCTGTGGTAGAGCGTGTGAGATCAGTACAATCTTTAGCTCTGTTCCAGTTTTATTTTTTATATTTTAACCTGGCGCAAAAGCTGTACAAATCGATGGAATGCCAACATAATATTCCATGCCTGTGGATGCCATGTGATGTTTGGGCCAGGGGCCTCCAACGCCAGTTCTCGTGGTAAAATGCTTGCTTGCTACATGCTCGGGGATAGAAGGAAAAAAGCACACAGATGTTTGTGAGCGTGTTTATATTGAGTATTCCCCTGCCTCTGGGCCTCTGCATAGTTCTGAACACATGGGTGATGCTGGAAGATGAGGTGGCTTCATAAAAGGGACTGTTTTTGCCAAAAAAAAGCACTAACTCTTCCTTTGGGCTTGCAAATAGCCAATGGATCTCCAGCACCAAGGCCCAATTGGCTTCTCTGCCTTTGTTTGTGTCTGTCTCCTTTGCCCTAAACCTTGGGTTAGTTCTTGCTCAGCTCTGTAAGGAAGTTGCTCTACAGGTCTCTGCAGGAGACCCTAGCTGCTGCCAGGGTCCTCCTGAACCTGGTGATCTTCCCCCAAGCCTGGAGATGCAAACAGAGAGCAACTGAGCTTGTTCCAACAGGCAGCTGCCAGCTTTTATTTACAACATCCTGTTCCAGACCCCTGGAGTGGTGCCTAGAAGGCTTTAGTCATTGTCTGTACCTTCTAAGAACAGGAGTCCTTTGTAGACATCACCCTAGTGAGAGACTGCTCCTCCTGGGGGCCAGAAAGCAACCCCCATACCTCCACATCCCACATTAAGTAGTTTCTCACTGCTGTGGCAAAATACTGAATAGAAATAACTTAAGGAATGAGGGGTTTATTTTGCATCACAGTGTGATGAGGCAGTTGAGTGCTTCTCAACCTGTAGGTTGTGACTCTTTGGGGGGCAATCAAATCCCCCTTCCACTGGGGTTACCTATGGCCATCGTAAGATTCATAACAGTAGCAAAATTACGGTTATGAAGTAGCAACAAAGATAATTTTATGGTTGGGGGAGGCACAACAGGTGGGGCAGTATTAAAGGGCCGCAGCGTTAGGAAGGTTGAGAACCACTGGTGTAGTCCATCGTGACGGGTAAGTTATTGCAGCAGGCCTGTGAGGGGCTCAGAATAAATTTCAAATTTTCTGGCAGAATCGTGTCAGGTGACAGACACTGCTCTGTAACAAAATAATAGCAAACTTAACAGCCCTCCGGGTCCTCCCTTGTCATTTTGTCCCCCTGCCCTCGGCCTTCTGATGATATTTGCCAAGCCAGGTGCTCTGATTAGAGTAGGCAGAGAGTTCCCTTCCACTGTGCTCTGTGGGTGACTCCTGGCCTTGTTGGCTTTCGTAAGTCTTCATCCACAATACTGCTCCAAGCTTCCAAGATGCCTAATGCCCTTTGCTTAATACCTGCTGGAGAGTAAGTGGAAGAACTGTGTGTATGCAAATGTAGGAATAAGAAGAGGAATTGTGTGGCGTAGTGGCCCAGACCTGTTGTCTCAGAGACTGCACGAGAACCTGCCTTGATATCTGTCTCTGTCTCTCTCTTTCTCTCTCTGTCTCTCTGTATGTGTGTGTGTGTGTGTGTGTGTGTGTGTGTGTGTGTGTGTGTGTGTGTCTCAGTAGGAACTGTGAGGTTGCCATTTCAGGAGGCTTGGAAGGCACACAGTGTGGTATGTAGGATGATGTCTGAATAGAAGACAGCTCAGCCCATAAGAATATATCCATTTGACCCTGACCTGTTAGCTGAGTTTAAGTTTTGCAAAGTGTATCTTGTCTTCATGGCCTCTCCCTTTGAGATGGTTCCCCTTTGTATGAGGAGCACAGTCACATGACTCCAGGGAGGCCAGAAGCTGAGTATTTCCCAGCTCTGAGAAGATTTTGGCTTTGAGGAATGGAGCCCTCCCCAGCCAGCCTTCTTGGTGGTTACACCCGAGGCCACTGGTTTGTGAGGGTGCAGGCCCAGCTCCAGGTTCTCATGGTCACCGGTTCCCAAAGCTGAGGTTAGACCTGAGTTTTTTTCTGAGTCTTCTTAGAGTCCTCTCTCACCCCGATTACCTCCTCTCCACTCGGCTGCCTCCATTCAGTTCTGTTCGCCTCACTCAAAGGACCTAGGAGCTCTCAACCCAGAAATTTCCCAGGCTTGTTGCCCTGGCAGCAGGGCTTCTGTTTGTACCCTAAACAACTATTGTGCTCCCTCCTGGGCTGGCCACAGGCCTGTTCTAGACCACCGCTCACAAACACCCAGTTAAAGGAACCACAGGAGCTGCAGATGAGAAGACACCCCTCCCCCACCCCACCAATGGTTCTTTGTGCAGCCGAAAGTGTGCCAAGTCCTGTCACTCCGGGCTTTGCATAGCTGTGCCCGCGTTCTCCTGCCAATGTCTCAGTGTGTCATTATCTGAAAATAAAGCAGAGCAAAGGGGAAGGTGCAGTGCCCCCCGCCAGGTCTGAAATAATACATCAAAGGCCCATTTATTCCCCAACATGTGGAATCGTGGAATAGATGCTGAGGTGTCTTCCTGTGAGTGCTGAGGGAGTCTGCAAGCATTTGAAGTTGGGGAGATTCACTCTGGAAGCAGAGGTGATCTAGAGAACCCCCTTCAACCTCAAACATGTAATGACTCAATGCTTGATGTTTAAAGTGCTGCTCTCTGGTCGCCAAGTGTAATTTTTATCTGAGTACCACGAACTGCTGTTGAAATAATTAGCCCTTTATGTGTTCCTTTGCATTTTGTTCCTGGACATGGGTCAGGGAGCTTTGGCCTTCCGTGGGAAATAAGCTGTGATAATAACAATACCAAACGTGAATTTTTTGCTTTATTTTTGAGATTGTAGTAGTAGTATTCCATCATTTCTCATGCTCCCAGAATTCCTTGGTTGCCCATAGTTCTTTGTGTAGGGTTAAAGCCTTGCGGGCTTTCCCTCCCCACTCTGATGTGTTAGTTGCTATTGTCCTTTTCAGCTCCTATTTAGGTGGTCATGTTGGTGGGAGTTGACGGGTACAGGCTCTACCATCACTAGGAGACAGTCTCACAGCCTGGTCTCTGGCCTCTGGCTTTTACAGCCCTTCACCTCTTCTTCTGCAATGTTTCTTCTGAGCCTGGGCTTCAGGAGTTCATTTATAGATATATCTGTGGGACTGGACTCCACAACTCTGAATTTTGATTGGCTGTGTTTCTGTGTGATGGCATCCATCTGTTTTCAAAGAGGCGTTTCCTTGATGAGGCAATGAGGACTCTATCTGTCAATATAGGAACACATATTTAGAGAATATATGTTGGGGGATTTATTAAAGTTGTAGGTTCTCATTCTAGATCCTTGACTTCACTAGCCCTGGGTAGTTGGCTAGGATTCCTGTATTAGGTAAGATTTCCCTCCTTGAGTGGATCTAAAATCCAATTAGAGAGCTGTTGGTTACCGCTAAGGTATGTGCACTGCCACCACTGGACCCTTGGGGTTATTGTGCCATACAGGCTGGTTGTTGTTGAGGTTCATAGATGTCGTAGCTGAGGATGACAATTCATTGTTTAGCTCCTTTGGAAGCTTGCAAGGCACCTTCTGGTACCCTGAAAGCTAGTTCTTAGGGAAGGGGGGACCTCTGGCCCCTGTGTCTGAAGCACGTGGTCGTGTCAGCAATAGAAATTGATCTGCCACCTCTGGGGGGCCGCCAAGGACAACAGCAGTACTCAACCTTGCCCAATTGTGGGGGCGTGTTGGGAATTTTTATCACTAATGTTTTGGGAGTCTCTTGGCTAACCCTGACCAACAACTCAAGGCTTCTGTTTACTAGGTGGTTTGGCCTGTTGGAAGGACCTTTGTTATCCCAAATCAGAAAGTTTTATTTAAACTATACGTGTCTGTTTATATACAGACGTAAATGAATTGCAGGGGATTTTTCGGTAAGTAGTTAACAGTTACGATTCTTTATAACTTTCTGGCATCCTTACTGATATTTTACATTTCTCCCTTCTTCTTCTTCTGCATTTCTCTCTCTCCTCTCTATTGCTTTATGTATTTTCTTTAGGTTTGGTTTGTTGGGTATAATTTTTCTTAGGCTGCTTATATCATGGTTAAGTTTTCCTTTTGCCTTTCATTACTTAGCAGATAGTTTTGCCGGGTATATTGGTCTAGGCTGGCCATGGTTAGCAGTTTTGCTGGGTATTGGTCTAGGTGGCCATTGTAGTATTTTAGGACTTTGAAGGCATCTTTTGGCTCTCAACGTTTTCATTGAGAAATCAGCTGTTACCCTGAGGGTTTTCCTTCATATGGCACTTGCATTTTTTTTTTTCTCTTGCAGCTTTCAAGAGGAAAAAAAAAAACGTTCAGTGCTGTGCTGGCTGGTTTTATGTCAATTTGACAAAAGCTGGAGTCATCAGAGAGGAGGGGACCTCAGTTGAGAACATGCCTCCATGAGATCAGGCTGTAGGCAAACCTATAGTACATTTTCTTAACTGGTGACTGGTAGGAGAAGGCCCAGTCCGTTTTGGGTGGTGCCATCCCTAGGGTGGTGGTCCTGGGTTCTATAAGAAAGCAGGCTGAGCAAGCCATGGGGAGCAGGCCAGTAAGCAGCACCCCTCCATGGCCTCTGCTTCAGCTCCTGCCTCCAGGTTTCTGCCCTGCTTGAGTTCCTGTCCTGACTTCCTTTGATGATCAATGGTGCTGTGGAAGTGTGAGCCCAGTAAGCTCTTTTCTCCTGGAGTTGCTTTTGGTCATGGTGTTTCATCAGCATAGAAACTCGAACTAGGACAAATACACTTTCTTTGTTACGTATGTGAAGTGTTTTCACTGTGATATATCATGGAGATTTTCTTTTCCGGTCTTGTCTACTTCATGTTCTGTGTGCTTCTTGGATCTGTATGGGCGTGTCTTCCCTTAGTTTGGGGACGTTTTTGCCTATGATTTTCTTGAAGATCTGGTCTGTGTCACGGACTTGGGGTTCTTCTCCCTCATCTAGCCTTGGTTTTTTATCGTGTCCCACATTTCCTGTACGTTCCTTTCCTGTGTTTTGTTTTGCTGATTTAATTCCTAGCCCTTGCTTATTTGGTCTAGGTTCTTTCTCTCTTTTATCTCTGAATATATATTCTATTTTCTACTTGATTAATTCTGCTTGTAGGACCTTTCCTTTGAGATTCCTGGTTGTTATTGGGTTTCTCAACTCCATCTCCATTTCAGCTTGAGTCTCTTCAGTGTTTGTATCATCTGATTGAATTCCATTCCCAAGTCTTTGTCATTTTCATCAGCCCTACGGTTTGTTTTTTTCTTTTTGTTGGGTTGGGGAGCATCTTTCAGACATTAATTCTCCTTAATTTAATTGAGTTGTTACTTAGTGTCTTCTTTAAACTCCTTGAATTCTTTGATGAAATCTATTGTTGTTCATTCAAATTCTGTGTCCTGGGGTTTATCTAGGTAATTCTCCTTGCCTGAGGACAAGCTATAGCAATCGGCTCCCTCCAGCTATGTGCAACTGTTTCCAATTAGTCTGTTTCTATTTTGAATGCACTAGTGGGTCAGAACCCCCATGGTCTAATCCACCCTGGGATGGCCCTCACAGACACACTGGGAGGCTTGGTTTCTTAATCTCCTGTGAGTCTCTCAATCTCCGTGTCTGAAGTCAAGATTAACCATCATGATGCTTCCTCAACCTGGCCTGCTGGAGGCTCAGGCTAGTGTTGGACATGCACCCAAAGGCTGTTCCAGCATGGTTTCTTTCTGTGTGTGTGGCTGTCCCTTTGTTTTTATAACCTCCTGTGGGCAAAAAAAAAGAAAAAAAAAAAACAACAACAGCAGCTCTGGAAACCACATGGACATTTCTCTTTTGTGGTGCTGATGATACAGGTGCAGATCCCTGAGCACTCAAGTGGAGGGGAAATGTGGTCTGCAAACAGTCCCCTGCCATGGTTATGTATCAATGTACACCCCATCCAGCCCCACCCACCCACCCATCCCAGTGTCCAGTCGAGGCTGCTGTTCATGTCCTTGAGTTCCTAATGACGGACCTGTGACCTCACCTGGACAGGTGTGTGTTAAAGGTATTCCATGGCACTGGCTGTCTTTTTAGTGAGTGGTCTATGCCCAGCCCTGAGCCCTGTGGCAGGTGGGCAGGCTGCCTCTTTGGTCCTTTGCTCTTGGGTCTGCCTGGCTCTCCCACTGCAACACCTTAATTTAGGGATGGGCTTTATGGTGCAAAGCCATACATACTGGTGAGTTGTCTTCTTACAGAAGGTATTTCACAATCTAGTTGATCCCCAACATAGAACCATTTTGCATGTATCACACATTATTCATTACCATATCAAACAAAACCTTAATGGGTGTGATCATTCAAATTTCACTAAGAGACCTATAAACTTTGTTTCCTCTCGATTTTTCAGATTTTAGTATCATCTTGGGAAACCCTAGCTTAGAATGTCATTCTTCCCTTTTGAGTCTATATTTCTGGGATGGGGGTGGGGGGCTTTTAAAAATACACTTCATTTGGTACAATTTAGGTTGAGATTGGTAGGTTTGGATCTAGAGGTAGAAAAAGGTCAAAGATAGACCAGAGAGTTCCCCAACACGCGCGCGTGCGCACACACACACACACACACACACACACACACACACACACACACACTTACTTTCTTCCTCCTGTGACACCTTGGGTTATTATCATGGTCAACAAACCTATGCATTCCTCACTGAAACCTTCATGTTATTCAGACTTCCTTTACTTTGACCCATAATCCTACCTTATCTTCCAGGGTCAGAGTCACTCACACTTACATGGTTTCAAGGAAGCCACTGGCAGTTTTGAGGATGATTGGCAAGACTGGTGAGGATTCTCTAGAATATTTCTGAGCCATTATTTGCAACATTCTTCCCCCTATAAGACTGGGGTTGTAGGGTTAAAGGAGAGGGCCATGAGGCAAAGTGTCAATCTCATCCAACCCAGTTAGGGATGCACACTGTCACCTTGCCTGACCTCTGTGACACCCACAGTGTGTCTCCAGCAGAGACAGTGTGACATCACCCTGCCTGCCACCCTGCTCCCTGTACACCTGGGCAGGTGGTCTCTGTGTGCAGCTCACCCGAGTCTGAATTGTGCTCCATCTGCCCAGGGGAAGTAGCTACAGAGGCCAGCAGAACTTTCTCACACAAGATATGTGTCTTTTCTCTTTTTTTATTTTGAGACAGGGTCTCTCTCTGTAGCTTAGCCTGATCTGGAAATCACTGCCCTCCTGACTGTCCTCTGAGCAGTGGTGTGTCAGCATGGATGGTCATGCCTAGCTTGAGATTTGTGTCAGATTCCCTTCAGCTGTTTATCTGTTTAGTATTTTTTTTTCTCTGTAGCTGCAAGGGCATTAGATTTGTATTTGGGGTTCACAGTTCAACAGCTGCTCAGAGCGCTTAGATGTTGGCTCATTCAACTTTTGGGTGGCTTTCCATATCACTAATGCAAGTGGATCATTTTGAGCTTGTCCCTGTTTTGTGGCACCATGGGGTTTTCCGTGCTTCTCAGAACCCCTTTTGGTCTCTGCTAGAAGCAGCCATTTATCCTATGCATGCTGGTTTATTAAACTGAACTTCTTACTGGACTGAGGATCTGGGCATGGCATGTATTTTGTATAGAGTCCCTTTCCCTCTGTATCCTCTCAGCTGGTGAACACGGAGCACATGCACACGTACCAACCAGTGTGTGTGCCAGCCTGTCCCCTAGAAATGCTTTCCATCTGCTTCTATAGTAATCTGAACTTGAGTTTCTATTTAAGTTCCCAGTTCTGTTCTGTTATCCCGGGATTTCCAGCCTCTTTGCCTTGCTTATCTTTAGCCTCCTACCAAAAGGGGTACCTTGAGTTCAGTGCAGATGAGGAAGTGATGAATGAGAAAGATTAGCACAATTTCTTGAGCAGCTGTGTGCTTATGTGCACACAATGTAGAGGCCACAGGGCCCCATAGGGTGTCCTGATCTCTCACCTCCCACTCCATTCCCTTGAGATGGCATCTTTCACCAAATCGAGTTCATTTTATGACGAGGCTTGTTACCAGGGAAGCTGAGGTTCCCTTTTGGGGTGCTCACCAATACCATAATTTAGAAATGGACTCATGAAGCAAAGGACAGTTTCATTAGAGCTTAAGAGAAGCTGCTGGGAAAAAGAGACTGAGAGACCCATGCTGTTTCTGTTAGGCGTGGAAAAGAAGCAGCTTATTAAGAAAGAAAAGGGCATCCCCAAGAATGAGTTTTCCTGCTGAACTGAGAAAAGTACCCCAAAATTATCAAGCCTGGTAGCAGTATACTGTCTTTCACGGCCTTTGTAGATCACGGGCTGTGTGTTGTGCATGCACGCCCTATTCACTGGATGATGTCACTGGAAAGAAGGGTTTTGATTCTTCCACAAACTGCCTTCTTTCACACGCTAGTCTTGATGTAGCTGGTTTTGTTCCTGCTCTCCTATCCCAGACTTGCTGGACAGAAATACCCAGGGACCCCCCTCCAGTGCTGGGGTTACCGGTGGGTATGGGCTTTTGTAGGTGTTGGGGACTCCAGGCTCAGGTCCTCACATTTGTGCATTAAGTGTTCTTACCCACTGAGCCATCTCCCCAGCTCCCATTGTCTTTTATATCTTTGATTATTATAATTATGGACTACCTGCCTATGGAGATCCCAGTCTAGAAGAATGGATCAAACCACTGACCATTGCATAATCTCACTTGAAGGTAAGGAGAGAAACTGGCAGGTATCATAGAGTTCAAATACCACACCTAACCAGAGAGAGTCCTGGTAAAGAATGGTTGGACATTACTATGTATATTCAGCTCAGTGCCTGGAACCCTGAGCCTGTGTGGACCTTGAGTCATGTGGATGTGAGTGGGGACTCTCACATGAAATGATGCTGACCAGTGGTGTACAGGCTCTAGGGGGCGTCCCTATCTCCTAAAAACTCCTGACAGAACAGCCTACTGTGGCTGCACTCACCAGTTTCTGACTTAGTAGATCTGGGTTGGAGATTAACAGAACACTGGACAAAAGCGACTCAAGGAAGAAAGATTATATTTTGGCTCACAGTTCAAGGGTGCAGTCTAAAATGATGGGGTTGCAGGCATAGCAACCAAAGTCTGAGGTGGCTGATCACACCCACAGTCAGGAAGCAGAGAGTGAATGCTGGTGCTAATTCTCTTTTTTATGCAGTCCAGACTCTGAGTTCATTGAGCGGCACTGCCTACAGTTGGGATCTTCCTACCTCCATTAACCTAATCTAGATCATCACTCACAGGCTGCCAGAAGCTTGTCAGCTAGGGATAGTGGGCCCTGTCAAATTGATCTCACAGGTTCTCTGCTGCTGCTCCAGAGAGTGAGAGAGCACCGTGGGGCACACATCAGAGAGAGAAAAGAGGCGATAGCTGAGGACTCAGAGATGTCATGGGAACTCTGTAAAGCACCAGGCACAGAAGCTGAACACAGGGGGCAGCTAGAGTTTAGAGAAGTGGTGAGTGGGGATGGCAAGGGAGCTTGAATAGGAGGAAGAGACATGGCCTGGTTTGAGAAGGTCGTGAAATAAAGGGAAGATTACAACGCCCTTTTCTGCCCCTTCCCCATCTTTGCTTTGAAGATGTTTAGGTGGAAGGACCAGCAGATGAGTTGATTCTGGCAGACATTCCCATCCACGTTCTGTTAGTGTGCCAAATGTCTTCCATGGTGGGCAGTTGGTCTCTTTCAACTATTTCTTGCCCTCGAGTCCATTCCTGTCCCACCACAGTGCCCAGCCTCGTGCGTAACTTCAGTTGTGCCTAATAAATATCTTGTCCTACAAACATTTTGAATTACTTGAATCATGCTTGTAATTGACAAGACACCCTTAAAATTGTTTGTTTCCTAGGACTTGACATTCACATTAGGAAAAACAAAGACTTTTCTTTTTTTTCTTCTTTCATGGTGCATTGTGATTCCCTTAGCAAATTCCTATTGTAAGTTTGCAGCTGTGTAGTGCTTACAAAAATCATATTCAAGCCATCCCGTGTGTGTGTGTGTGTGTGTGTGTGTGTGTGTGTGTGTGTGTGTGTATGTGAGAGAGTGTGTGTATGTGAGAGTGTGTGTGTGTGTGTGTGTGTGTGTGTGTATGTGAGAGAGTGTGTGTGTATGTGAGAGAGTGTGTGTGTGTGTGTGTGTGTGTGTACACGCGCGTGCGCAAAATCCCCCATGGACTCGCACAATATAGGCATTTTTCTTGTGTCCTGTTGTTGCTATTGGAAGTGTGGTTTGTGTATAGCTCAAAGTCTATATACATAACAGGAAACAATACAGAAGTGGCACCTCAAATGGGAATATGACTTGCTTTTGAAATTGCTTATGAGGAAGGGGCAGGGGCAGAGGCAGAGGTAAGGGCAGAAGCTGACCTGTCCCATGCCCAATGCCGTGGGAAGCCTCATTGTCTAGGGGTCAAGAGCATGGACAAGCGAGAGAGGAAGCCAGACAGTTCAAGCCCTCCCAGCTGCTCCAAGGGAGGCTGTAAACAGGAAGAGGAGCCAGAGGAGCCGGGTGCTGAAGCTGGGGTGGGGAGGCAAGTCTTGGGAACAGCTAAGATGGGGTAGGGCAGTGGCCTGAGACAGAGGCTGTAGAGGAAGCAGGAAATTGCTCTACTTTAGGCCAGAGCCTATAGAGGGTGTGGGTGTGGGAACTCCGGTCTCCGTGCATTCAGTTCAGCTCTACTAGTCTGCATTCTGTAACCCACCTGGGCTGATGATGTTCCATCTTGGGCATTTTGTACAGCTAATGACCAATCAGGGTTCTGGTGTTTGCTTCTTGCAAAGGTCTCAGCTGTTGGATGGACTGTCCTGGAAGGGCCTCTTGTCTGGTCCCTTCTCTGCTGTTGTCTTTTCTTCCCCTTGCAGACTTAATGGGTTATTTTTCAAGTTCTTTGACCTGACATATGTAAATGACTCTTGCTTACCAAGCTGGCATTATCTGTCTTCTCGCTCTGCAATTCAATATGTACAGTGACTGTACATGCATTTTACAAGATGATAGGAGGTTCCATCACCTAACATGTGACAGAGTATTGAACCCAGGCCCATTTAATTCCACCCCGGTGAATGCCCTGCCACAGTGCTTTGCAAAATCGGGACCCTGTACCTATCTGGCGTTGTCAGCAGCAACCTTTTCCCCTGCCTCTACCCTCCAGGACCAAGAAATCAGTTAGCAGAGGCTGCTCCCTGTCTTGTGCATGAAGCGTACCAGCCCTCAACTTGAGGGAGTCTTGTTAAGGTTTGTGAACCCTTTAGGACTAGTGACCCTGCTTAATCAAAACCTAGTCACTTTGTACAGTGTGAAGTATAAACTTGTAAAAACAAAATTAGGGATTTAGACAGGAAAGATGCAGAGAGCTATAAAATAAGCAAGTAATTAGCAAACTATGGTCTAGGATCTGTAGACCTCAAAAAATAAAAACAAAAACATGCTGGCATTTAAATAATAATAATAAACTTTTGTTGCTGTTGCTCTTTTTGCTCTTTTTTGGGGGCCCTACCACCCTGTTTCCAAATAAATCACACACGGAGGCTTAGTTTTACTTTTGAATGCCCGGCCTTAGCTTGGCTTGGTTTCTAACCAGTTTTTCTTAACTTTAATTATCCCATCTACCGTTTGCCTCTAGGCTCTTCCCGTTCTCTTAATTCTGTAAATCTTACTCTTACTCTGTGGTTTGCTGTCTACCTGGGTGGCTGGCCCCTGATTCCTCCTCCTTCTCGTGCCCTTTCTTCTCCCAGATTTCTCCTTCTATTTATTCTTTCTGCCTGCCAGCCCCACCTATCCATTCTCCTGCCTTGCTATTGGCCATTCAGCTCTTTATTAGACCATCAGGTGTTTTAGACAGGCACAGTAACACAGCTTCACAGAGTTAAACAAATGCAACAGATACAAAAGTAACACACCTTAAAATAATATTCTCCTACAATAAACTCAGGGTGTATGGATAGGCTCTATATGAACACAACCTCAGGGTTGAAGAGGTCCATAGTCATAGTGTCCTCTTGTACCCCCAAACACTTAGAAACCTTGAGATCCTCTTGTGCTATTGGCTTAGGCTACATGAGGACCCATGTTTAACTCATCTCAAAGCCTCCACTTCATCCACCTAAAAGTCTCTTTATCTGTGTCAATGAGTCCTTTATACCAATGGAAAATATACTTAGTGTGGAGTAAGTTAATTGCAGCCGTTGACTGCCCTGGAAAACTGCTGGTTCATCCTCGCTGCTGCCCATTCTCTGCCCTGAATGCAGGTTGGTAGCTCTTATTCCTGAGTGATTCCTGAGCTGTGTGGCTATTCCTCTGTCTCCTTGGGCTCTGCTCCTGGGGTCAGGGCTCCCTGTGTGTCTACCCTGTCCCCACACCACTGGCCATTGTATCTTACCTGTCTTGTGCATTTCATGCTGGCTCCTTTTGCATCCCAGATACTTTGTCTCTCAAGGGTATCTGGTATCGAATCCAACTAGCAGTTGGCCCTAACTGAATGTTTACACACAGGCACCCAGTGAGCCTTGGCTGACTGAATGTGAGGGAAAGTGTAAACATGTAGACTGGATCTGACACCAACTATAGAACATGGTGGCATCATGAGAGTCTTCTTAGAGTTCTCAATCTGTGGGTCATGACCCCTTTGGGGGTTGCATATCAGATATTTACATTGCGATTCATAACAGTAGAAAAATTACAGTTACGAAGTTGCAACTGTGGTGATATTGTGTTCCCCAATATATTGTGCACCCTAATAAACTTATCTGGGGTCAGAGAACAGAACAGCCACTAGATAGTCATAGAGGCCAGAAAATGGTGGCACACACCTTTAATCCTATCACTCTGGAGGCAGAGATCCATCTGGATCTCTGAGTTCGACGCCACACAAGAAACAGAGACAGGCAGGGTGACACATGCCTTTAATCCCAGGACTTGAGATCTCATGTCTTGCTTGGGAAAGACACAGTCCTTTAATCCCAGGAAGTGATGGCAGGAAGCAGAAAGATGTTTAAGGCTTGAGAACAAGGAACTAGAGGCTTTTAGGCTTTTAAGCTGTTAGCAGTAGTTCAGCTGAGATCCACTCAGAGAGGACTTAGAGGCTTCCAGTTTGAAGAAATAGGATTGGCTGAGAAGTTGGCGAGGTGAGATTAGTTGTGACTTGTTATGTCTCTCTGATCTTTCAGAATTTACCTCAATACCTGGCTCCCAAGTTTTTTTCTATTAATAAGACCATCTAGGGTTTGTGTTACAAGCAACCTAATAATTATATGGTTGGGAGTCATCACAACATGAGGAACAGTATTAAAGGGTCACAGCCTTAGAGGATTGAGAACCATTGTCTTAGAATGATGAAGCCGTGTTGGACATGAGACATGGGGGTGGGGGAGACATCTGTATGTTCCCTCCTTATCTCACCCTTCCATGAACTGGGATTGTCAACCCCTTCGCACACATGTGCAGACTGAAGTCTACATGGGTTGAGGACCTGCATGCTACTATTTATAGGTGATAGTTTGGAAACATTAGTTCATTCCTAACCCAAAGCACACAGGGTTCTTCCTCAAATGCCAAGCCCTGTCTTGCCTCTGATTGGACTGTGTGATGGTCAATCTTTGTAACTAGGCAGGACCTGGAGCCACCCAGGAGACACACGGTGTGGCTTTGAGGGTATTTCCAGTGAGGTTTTGATTATAGAGACCGAAGTCCCAAATCAGATGAGAAGATCTGTGGTTAGAAATCCCCTGAGGTATCTGTGAATCTTTCTGGGATGCTGAAGCTGTTGTTTGCTGATAGTGGTATCATATTTCTTTCATTTTTTCTTTCCTGTATATGTCTTTGTCATTGTGTGTACAGCCCTAAGGGGTTAGAAAGGATACAGTCTTGCTCTCTGCTCTCACTTGGGGTATGCAGGTAGTCCTGTCTGACTGCCTCATTCAGAGTGGGATTTAGATGAGGAAGGTTATATGCCCTACCTCTGCATCAGTGTTGATATTAATATGAGAAGTGGCGAGTGTTCAGATGACTAGAGGTAGTTTTAATGGGATGCTATTCAGCTCCAAGCTTAGCAAGCATGAGTTTGGAAAGCGGACTACTAGAATCACAAAGCACATGTGTCATGGGTACCAAGTGGGTACATGGTGCTTAAAATCAAGTGGCAAGGACTGTAAATGAGAATTAAGATCACTAGATGCAGGAATTGGTTTATGCAAACAACAGGCAATCCCTGAGGGTGGGGTGGATCTTTAGACAGCTGTTGACCTGAGAGCTTGAAGGTCCACCTTTTTCCTCTCCCCATAGTCCTCTTGGATGCCTGGCTCAGCATCAATGATTAAACAGCCAACATAGCTAATGCAGCATAACCACTGTGCAACAGGCAAACACAGATGGGCAAGGGACACCAGCCCTAGGTGGCTTGGGGTGTGACAGAGGAAGTCCTGTGGTATGGGGAGTGAGCGTCACTGAAGGTCTACTGTACACATTTTGACTCCCTTATGTGAGCCTGACTGCCAAGCACCCCCTCACTGTCCAGAGCTGAACATTCTAGAAAATGGGCTTAAGAAGCACACAGGACTGAAGGTGTGGCTGGTAGGCCAGTGGGGAAACTGCACGCCTTATGAGGGCAAGAAGGGCCTTGGAGACGGGCTTCATTGCGTCCTTCCCCTCAGATGTTTCTCCACCACAAACTGGGGAAGAGTCAAATCCAAGCAGTTGACTACCTTAACCAAAGCCTCTCTTCTGTGGTTGCTAAACTTGACCCTTCCAGAAGGCACTTCCCTCAGAGGGTCGGAGGGAAGGGTGGTGTGTGTGTGTGTGGTCCTTTTCCAATTCTGAGGATTAGCACCAGACTGTAAAATTACCCCACACAGACCTGAGGTGGGGACCCCTGGATAGACCTCCCCAGAGGAGACCTTCTCTCCATCCACAGTCACGTGCTGTCCCCTCCCCAACCTGGTCCCATTAGAACCAGGAGGTGCGATTCGATTCTCAACTGTGTTTCTGTGGAGGCCACGGGAGGGACGTCTTGAGCGTGTACGTTTCTCGTTTCAGACTGTTCTGCGATGACCACAGCGAGGTACCGGCCCACCTGGGACCTGGCGCTCGACCCGCTGGTGTCCTGCAAGCTGTGCCTTGGGGAGTTCCCAGCGGAGCAGATGACAACCATCGCCCAGTGCCAGTGTGTCTTCTGTACCCTGGTTAGTCTCTCACTCAAGTAACGCGTTCAAGGAGGCTATTGCTCTCGCACCCAGACACCCCACGCCACACTTGGCACTACATTTTCATGGGATCCTAAGTGTCTATTCAGACTCTCACATATGAGGGGAATTCTTCAGGCGGGTGGCCAGAGAGGAAGCTTTCTGTGACAGTCGCCTGTAGTGTGGCGCACAAGCCGTCACTTAATCCAGGATTGTAGAAACCAATTAAAAATGCGCAACACAGCACACATTCTTCTGGTTAGACAACAGGCTTTTCCACACCTCGTTTTCAGTTTAAATGATAAGTACACACTTGACATGGTGGCAGGGCTAACCCGAGGGTCGTGGGTTGCTGTAACATGCCACCACCAGTGCCATCTTTGCCTGCAGAATGCTGAATGACAGTGTCTACCACTTGAGGTCAATTTTCTTACAGTTTCTTGGGGTCAAATGAGCTGTTCTCAACAGGAATATAGAGACTCCTAACTCAAGAGCTTTGGGTTTGGGCCTAATTCAGACATGATCGTTTTTCTTTTTTCTTTTCTATTTTGTTTCTGAATATATATATATTATGTGTGTGTGTATCTGCTATGTGTGTATTTGTGTGTGTGTGTGTGTGTGTGTGTGTGTGTGTGTGTGTGTGTGTGCTGTGTATAGGCCAAAAGAAGTCATCAGATCCCTGTAGCTGGAGTTATGGGCAGTTTAAGCCCCTTGGTGTAGGTGCTGGGAATCAAGCCTGGGTCCTCTGGAAGAGTAGCATGTGCTCTTAACTGCTGAGCCATCTCTCTAGCCCCAGACTTAGAATTTTTATCCATCATAAAAGAAACAACAACAACAAGAAAAACTTAGTAGGAGAAAAAAGAATAGTTTAAAAATGAAGAAAACATTGTTGACTTGGTTTTTCTGATTTTTTTTTTTTCCTGGTGCTTAAAGAATAGGAGTGGAGGAAACATTAATAGAGTAGGTTGGGGGCTGGAGAGATGGCTCAGAGGTTAAGAGCGCTGACTGTTCTTCCCAAGGTCCTAAGTTCAATTCCCAGCAACCACATGGTGGTTCACAACCATCTATAATGAGATCTGGCGCCTTCTTCTGTATACATAATAAATAAATAAATTTAATAAAAAGAAATAACACATTTTAAAAAATCAAGCAGAGGAGCTGGTGGTGTTTTATTAAAAAAAAAAAAAAAAAATTGAGCAGGTTAGACAAGGCGATGTTGCCCAGAAGGTACAGGTGCAACTGTGTGACCTGACTCTGATGTGTAGAGTGTCGGGATGGGTTAGACTGCTGTGCTGAGTGTGAAGCTGTGCTGTTCCAGCCCGAGTGTTCTCACCAGGGTGAAAGGCAAAGCACAGTAGCAACTGCAAGATTGTGATATGACCTTTGTTGATCCTTTCACAGTGCAGGGCTGGGGAGAAGGCTCAGTATGCACAGGGGCTGGCCATGCAAGCCTGACAACCCGAGTTCAGATCACCAACCAGAGCTCACATACAACCAAAAGCACAGCATGAGTGTCTGTAAGCTAAGATGGGAGGTGGGGACAGGAGGGTCCCTGGAAACGCCTGGGTCACCTGGACTGGCTTACACAGAGGAAAGAAAAGCAGCAAAGACACCCTGTCTGAAGCAAGGTGGAAAGTGAGGACCTACGTCATCTGAGGTTGTCCTCTGCACACACCCGCATTCGCACACATGAATGTACCTGCTACACACACACACATGGAAACATCAAGTCAGGCACCTGAAGTGTGCTGTTGGTGTTTTTCAGGTACATATCACTACAGCTGGATGGCAAAACTACAGTTACTTTAAAAAGTATAGAAGTGGGGAGAGAACCCTCTATAGACTATTCTTTGAAAAGGCCCATTGCTTCTGAATTTGACTGTTATTCTGACTGCAGAGTGTGGGCAGCTGCCTGTGGAGTTGAGATGAGAACATGGCTGGAAGTCTTTCCTACCTCCCTGCCTGGGTGTCTTCACTGTTCTGCCCGTGGCCTGCACCCTCTGTTTCATTTATGCCTTCAGATCTAGGAGCCTGAGCCTTAATTAATCCCACGTCTTATTCCCAGCAGGTTCTAGGCTGCCTCTCGGAAGCAAAGGAGACTTTCTGGTTCATTATGTATCCCCTCAACCCATAGCTTAGTGCAGGACTCATAATAGCTAATCAATAAAGGCTCAGGACATGAACCAAAGTGATTTGATCTCTCTCCGAGCTCAAATTCAGAGATACGTGCCTCATTAAAGCCCTGAGAAAAACTAGCATCAACCTGCTGAAAAAGGAAATTGCTTCTGGTGCTTTCGGGAGGTGGGGCAGAGCAGCTGGGGGAACAGGAGACTAGAAGATGATGGAGTGGTTCTCCCCATCTGATTAATGAGGGGCTCAGATCTCAGCCAGTTGGATGAGCTAGGATGGGAGCTTGCCACGTTGTGCTGAAAAGTTAGCATTCTGCAGAGTACCTTCTGATTGCCTGAAGGGAGATTTCTTCAGTTCCCACCAGTCCCCCCAAACCCCTCCGCCATCAGGGCTTTGGGGCACACCTGCTTCTCTCCAGTCACCTGGAGCCGTCAGAGCCACCGTGTGCTCTTTCCCCTGGGAAGACTTGTCTTCTGCCCTGGTGCCAAGCCTTTCGTTTCATTCTTGTTTTTGTTCCCGAGTCTAGAGAATTCTTGTAAAATAAATGAACAACTCTAACTCACGCCAAGGGCTTCATTTAAGTCGAGGAATGTAAGAAGCAGCCATTGTTTTCCTCAAAGAAGCCAGGCCAGAAGTACCAAGGAGTAATGTAATAATATGGCAGTTGTGATACCCCCCCCCCCCACCTCCCCACACCCCACCCCACTCCCCTGCCTCCGTACCTGTTTTCTAAAACTGAGAATGTTGGAGACAGGCGTCCTGTCTGTGTCTTGTCTGTAGCTCTGGGGTGTGATGTAATAGGGACACCTGTGTGTTGGCTGAGAAGGGTAAGTGGTGTCAACATGTCATATCAGTTACACATCATCTCCTCTGCTGGGGTCACTGGAGTCACAGCAGTGTGGATAAGCCATCAAGGAGCTAAGATCCCTAATCAGGCAGCCAGGAAAGCAGTACAGTTGTGTCACACTGAAGGAAGGTGCCCTGCTTCAAGACAGAGCTGCACAGGGAATGGTAATGTTGGATCTGGAGAAGGAAGATATTTTCCCACAAGACCCTCTTGATGCATGCATGGGTCAGGCTGACCTCTGTGGCTGGCCATTGTGTGGGGCCAAAATGTTACTGAGCTTAGGTACTGTGGTGGTTTGAAAGAAAATGCCCCCCCCCCCAAAGGAAGTGGCACTATTAGGAGATGTGGCCTTATTAGAGTAGGTATGGTCTTGCTGGAGGAAACGTGTCACTGTGGAGGCGGGTTTTGAGGTCTCATGTATGCTCAAGCCATGCCCAGTGAGACAGACCACTTCCTGTTGCCTGCAAGCAAAGATGTAGGACACTTGGCTACTCCTCAGCATCATGTCTGCCGGCATGCTCCCATGCACCATGATGATAGTGGGACTAAACCTTGGAAAGGGTAAGCCACGCCATTAAATGTTTTCCATTGTGAGAGTTGCTGTGGTCATGGGGTCTCTTCACAGCAATAGACACCCTAAGACAGGTACTTTTGTGTAGATGCACATCACATGGAAAACTGATGAGTGTGAACAGACTGTCCTGCCAAATGGAGTTAGGAGCTAAGAGCCTCAGGGTTAGCCTCACCCTGCATCCTAGTGCCCAGAGGTCAGGCCTCAACTCTGAATCAGAGAGGGATGCAGATGGGAGAACCAAGGAGCAGAAGAGGAGAGCATCCTGGTGTTGGTCCACCAGGTGGGGAAAGGCTAGCGGGATGACTTCAGGTGCAGCAAGTGAGTCTCTATGTCAAGAGGCTGCCCAGGGGCCTGAACTGACTTTTGCGTTCTGTGCTCTGAATAGCTTCGTGACCCAAATGGACTCCTCAAATTCTCTCGCACAACTCATGTGCCACAAGCAGAGCATTTCCATGTCCACCTCAGACTTAGGGACTTAGGGTTCTTGTAATACTCCTTCATTAATACTTCCCAGAAGGAGTTGGGGATAACACACAATGATGGTTTAAGGTGGTGCTGGTTGTTTGTTTTTTTGTTTGTTTGCTTTTTTTTTTTTTTTTTTTTTGTCAACTTGACATATAAACCTAGATATATCTGGGAAGATGGAACCGTAATGGAGAAAATGCCTCTGTAAGATTAGCTTGTAGGCAGGTCTGTGGGGTACCATCTTGATTAATGATTGATGTGAGAGGGCCCTGTCTGCTGAGGGCAGTATGCTACCCCCAAGTCCTTCATCCTGGATGGTATAAAAAAGCAGGCTGAGCAATCTGTGAGAATCAAGCCAGTAAGCAGCACTCTACATGATTTCTGCTTCAGTTCCTGCCTTGAGTTCCTGCCCTGACTTCTTTCAGTAACAGAGTGGGACCTGGGAGTTGTAAGTTGAAGTAACCACTTTGCTGCCCACATTGCTTTTAGTTGTGGTATTTTATCACAGCAACAGAAACTGAACAAGACAGAAATAGTACGAGGCACGAGGTATTGCTGGGACGGACCTGACCCTGTGATTTGGGAGGAACTGTGCAGGGACTTTGGAACTTAGGGATAGAAAAGCCATCAAGTGTTCAAAGCCTGCTGAGCTTCGTGGGAATTTGGAGGATAATACTGGGAGAGATGCAGACAGTGGGAGGCTTGGCTTGTGAAGTTCCAAAGGGAAATTTGAGAGTCCCCTAAAGACTGTAAGGGTACTGGTATAATATTTTGAATTCAGAACTACTAAAATGAGACCTCTGTTTTGCTGGGACAATAAATGCTGGTCATCTGAAGCTGAATAATCAGCAGTGATGAAGAAGAGAACAGAATCATTTAAGTAGTATCTTATGGGAAGTGTTTCCTCAGGGTCGCACACAGAAGTTGTGGTCTAGTGAACGTCAAGACTGTACCTCGTGCTAGAAGCCAAGCTTGGAAATGTGTAAGACTCTTCCCGTGTGGTACTGGTTTGGGAAACATGAAGAGGTCATGGAGGAGTGCTGAGGCTTGTCACTATGAGAGGTCAAGAGAGGCCATTGGTGGAGGAGGTACAGCCTTCGTTGCAATATATGCCTAAAGACTGGGTCATGGAGAAAAGTTGAGGCTTGACATGGTTTAGTTTCCCTCAGACAGCCTATGAGAGGCTATAGGCAAAGGTGCAGCCTAGTTATTGTAGAGACCAGAGCATTTTGAAGATGCCAGTACCTTAGGATGATGACCAAAAACGGCAACTGTTGTGGAGGAGATCTAGACCTTGGAGACAAGCTGTGTGTCCTGTGGATGGTAGAGCCAGGGAAGTGGAGCTCTCCAAGCCCTTTGGAGCCCAGAATATCATGAGTGGGTCTCACACATTAAACACTGGGCTCTTCACATTGTTGGACCTTGGTTTTGCTTTGGATTGATTGTGACTTTGGTCTGATTTTTCTCTCTTGGTGTAAGAATGTACTTGGATTATATTAGAGAGTCTTTAACATAAAAAAAAGACTTTGGATATTTTAAAGAGACTGAACTCTTAAAGTGTTTGCATTTTTAAAGACTAGGACTTTTAAAATTTGGAATGTTTTATATTATAACATTGATATTAATGTGTGATCATGGGATTAGCAAGAAAGGAAAGTTTATAGCTTAATAGGTGTTGTGTTTGTATGTCAAGTTGACAAGGAGTCAATTGTGCTGGTTGGTTTTTGTCAACTTGACACAAACCTAGACATATCTTGAAAGAAGGAACTTCAAGGAAATGAAAAATTGAGAATGTTCCTCTATAAGGCTGGCCTGTCGGCAAGTACAAGGAGTACAGTCTTAATGATTGATGTAGAAGAGCCCGGCCCATCGGGAGTGGTGCTGCCCCTGGTCTAAGAAAGCAGGCTGAGCAAGCTGTAAGGAGCAAGCCAGTAAGTAAGCAGAGTTCACCTGTGGCTTCAGCTCCTGCCTCCAGGTGCCTTCTGAGTTCCTTCTCCAGTTTCCCTCAGTGATGTAAGGGCCCTGAGTGTTGTAAGCTGAAATATATCCTTTCCTCCCCAAAGTTGCTTTTGGTCCTGATGTTTTATCATAGTAATAGAACACTGACTAGACAGGGCATGCTAAAGGCTCTCCTGTATTCCTTCTCTGTTCTGCTCCTAAAAGCCTATGGCATGGACAGATTTCTTTGTCTGGTATAAAGGACCAACAGATAGATGGGGAGGTTATAATGGGCTGTCAGGAGTGTTGCTCAGTATGCCCAGATTTCCAAGTCTGTGCCTCATCAACTTTAATTTTACATGGGACACCAGTGAACTGAAATGGCAAAAGTGAATACACACACACACACACACACACACACACACACACACACACACACATTCTGTAAGTGATCCCCTGGCAGCCATGCTGTGCTCTGTCCCACTGAAGTCCATGTTTCGTCCTGACAACTTCTGTTATGCAGAGTGCAGCCCATAATCCTGACTGAAGCAAGACAGTTTATTGAGTGTCCTTAGTGTTCTCAGTCCTGTCCTTGATTCTTCACAGTCCCTCCCTTGATTCTTCACTCATAGCCTTCGGGTGCTTTTGGTACAACCTTCCAAGCTGGCATGTCTGTGTCCTAATATATAATGTGACAGTCGCCACAAGCTTGAACGTGAGGTTCTTTGTGCAAGAAGAAATGACAGTTCGTGTCCTGACAGCAGAACACCACAGCCCATTCTATTGAATAGTCACTGTATAGTGACAGCTACTTGGCACCAGAACCTGAACATCAGTATGCCCTCTCCCTGTGTATTAGAAGACAAAGAGGGACAGTCCCTGAAGCTCTCCTGTCTGGTGTCCACCACGGCCCCCAAGGAAAGCTGGGTTCCTCTGAGGCAAAGCTACCTTCTAGCCCTTGCTTGTCTGAACTTGACTATGGAGACTTTGCCTCTACCTCCTAGTCCTTTTTTGTGCCCATGGGATCTGGCCGTTACCTGATGACATCTCCACAGATCTCCTCTGCCCTGGCATTCCCTCTTCCCATCCTTGCTACCAGCCTATCCAGTGACATCTTCTGTGGTAGACAATTGCCCTGTTAAACAAAGCTGAGTGGCATGTCCCAGAGAGGAATGCAGTATCTCTCCATATCTCATGATGGTCTTTAAGAATGTGTTACCCCCATATCACTTTAAAAAAAAACATAGCAAGGAACTTGGGGCTGCTCTTAGGCATTTTCTCACCCACTGTGGGTCAAAGTCACAGTTTCTTCCTACAGCCCACAAGCCCAGGTACCTTCTGAGAGGGAGCCAAGGTTACCTTCCTCCTTCCTGCTTTGGGGACAAGTCTGTCCCCAAAGTGACCCTTGTGTTCTTCCAAGAGGCCTGTCTACAACATGTATAAATAGATCCACCTCATATCCAGTATTGAGAAGACACTCTGAACAGTGTGCTCTGTAGTCCCCCAGTCCATTGCCATGATGTAACAAACTTAAAACTCCACTTTTCAGTATTTGGTAGAATGATTGTCCATTGTGTAAAAAAAATCATGTCTCCCTTGGTGAGGCTGAACAAACAGAGTTGAGGCCTCAGTGTTACCAGTCTGAGAAATAATGTGTGATCATGTGTCATGTGGTGATATGCTCAGACTTCCAGTCTCACCACACAGCCTGTACCCCTCCCCAGGACTTGTTACCATTCCACAGGCATAGAGTGTTCCTCTGGCCTCAGCCCCTTCCTCAGGTCCCAGCATACTTCCCTGTTAAAAAAACAAACAAACAAACACTTGTCTGTGTTGAGTTGACCTTGAACTCCAGACAGGGAGCAGATTAGCACCTGTTCCAGCCAACCATCAGTCCATACCTTCACTGGGCACACATAGTTCAGGCCCTCTGTAGACGCTAAAAGGTCTTCTCAGTGGGCACCCACAGCCATGAGCTTCTATGTGCAGCCTGGATGGGTGTCTTAGTTCACTCTTCACCGGAAACCTGCAGTTATAGGCCCCAGATATCCCATTCTTTCCTGGACATCAGAGAAGTCGTGGCTCCTGTGTAGAGCCTAGAAGGGAAACAGAGGGATGCAGATGCTACCACCTCTCACACTACCTTGTGTGTGAGAGAGTGAGATGTCCTCTGATACTGGATAGAGACACTGGATACTCCTCAAACACCAGGCTGGTTATGTCATAACCAGGAGGCCCACTCTATTTTGGACTAGTGAGCTGAGTAAGGCTGGGAGGTAGGAGTTTTTGTTTTAATAATCGAAACATTTTAAAAAGTAAAGCTGAAGGTAAGGAGTTATAGGAGGTAAATTGGTAACTATTTATGAAGTGTCTCCATGGTGAGAGGTGATACCTGCCCTTCTAACAGGGGGGGTTATCAGCACAGATGAAGCGATGATTGGAACAGGCACATAAGAACCAGACACTGGCAGCAGACATGCTTGTTAAGTACCCGTGTGCAGTTGAGATAACTCTTCTTAGAAGCCTTGGGAAGGTACCAGGGGGGTTAGTATCTGTTGATTTTTTAACAAAATCTAAATGTTTTAAACTAAATCTCAATCATTCAATTTTACCAATAAAGACTCAGGAGCCAGATGCTGGGGTGAAAGCCTGCTAGCTCAGAGAGGCAGAGAAAGCAGCCAGCTGACCTTCTCCTGCTGTCATCTCAGAAGGAGACTTCTCCCGTCCCATCTGAAACAAAAAACTCCAACCGGATGTCTCTCCCTTCTCCTTCCTGTGCATTTCTCTGTCCATCTTCCCGATTCTCTCTTACTCTGTTTTTTTCTTCCTGTCAACTGGTTGCTTGCTCCACCACTAGACCCATGGTTGACTTTATTTAATCTTGTTTACAATATTCAAGCAGAAAGCTCTTAAAGGTTAAAGGTGTGTGCTAGGGCTGAGCCACATCACAACTAGAAACAGATTTTTTTTTTTTAATAAGTGCAATCTCGGGGTTCACAGTGTGATCAGATATCCTGCAATAGGTACCCTGGTGTAGCAGATGGTGATGTGAACTTGACCAGTGGTAGAACTGAGCTCCAGAGAATGCAAACTACATTTACTTTGGAGACATGGTGTCCCTGTTTTGGCGGGAGCACAGACTAATAAAAGAGGAACAGTTTCCTTCTTATTTTTAAACAGGTAAAGTCTGGATTTTATTTTTCTTTCATTAATTTTCAGAGATGTTTCTATTTTGGAAGCTTGTGAGTGACATCAGGGCCTGTGGTTGTGGGGACTGCTCTTGCCGGAAGAGATGTGTGGGCAGTTTGCGCTAGCTCCAGGGCCATCCAAGGTTCTCATGAAATTGTCTTAAGAATGCTATGCTGTTCAACCGTCTCCTGATGTGCACAGTGCCAGTCTCGGACTCAGCAGCTCAGCTCACTGCAGGCCTGTGTTGGCAGCGTGCTGCGGGCTCAGGTTACCAAGTCTTCTGCAGAGACACAGCATGTTGGTGGCTAGGTTCTGGCTCAACTGTATGTTGATCTGTGCAGCACCAATTCCCCACTGACTGGCACTGTTGGGTGTGGATAATAGAAAGGAGAATGCTAAGCCATTCTGACCTTCAGAAAACTTGCCATCCGATGGAGGAGAAACAAAGAGTTCCTTTACTGCTAACTCCGGAAACGCTGGGAGAATGCTGACGTCCAGCCATCACCTGGGGCAGTGTGTCTCTGCAGCTCACATGCTGGAGAATGACATTTCCCATGTCTGCCAAGCTTAACCCACACCCTGTGGCAGAAGGCTCCCAGATGACGGTTTTAGCCATTTTGACAAGACTGGTTCATGGGTGAGCCAGGATCCAAACCCAACTGTGATTCCAGGGTCCTTGCTCCCGAAATGGTAATCTTGGGGTGCACTGCTTTTGTCTGCATCTACCCCCAAGTGGTCTTTGTAAACCGCGATTTGTGATTACTCAGGCCACCCGGGTCCGAGCAAGCCACAGTGTCTGGGATCTTGTCATTGCAGTGGTAGTAGCCAGGCAAGCCTTCCTTGGCAGGAAGCTTCTAGTGGAGTGGGAGTGTCCTGGCCAATCTGCAGAGCTGTCTGTCTTTTCAACTCTTTCAAAGAGTTGGAAGCCACAGTGGAAAGTGTAATGCCTGGAACATTCTGTGGCCGGGTTCCTGCTCTCCACTCCTTTCTGTAGTCCATGCTGCTTTCCTGAAGTCCCTCTTGTCTCCCAAGCCTTCGCTGACACCAGGTGACACTGTACCCTGATGTCTCGCTTTGTTTTCTGTTGCTGCGAAAAACACCGTGACCGGAAGAGGAAGGGATTTATTTCACAGGTTACACTCCATTTTTGAGGGAACTCTCTGGTAGGGCAAGAACTTGAAGCAGAAGCTTTGGAGGAAGGCTGCTTGCTCACTGGCTCATGCTATCTTTCTCACACAGCTCAGGCCCACCTGCCTAGTGAGGGCAACACCCAGAGCGGGCAAGGCCTTCCTATATCACTTGGAAATCAAGACAATCCCTCTTAGACATGGCCATGGGGTGATCCGATTGAAGCAGTTTTCCAGTTGAGGTTAGCTCTTCCCAAGTGACTAGGTTTGTGTAAAGTTGACAATAAAAACTATGTTTGTTCAGATGTCAGTTTAATGGATATAGTCTTTGTTCTGTGAAAATTTTTTGATGTAACAGAGAGGCTTCAAAAATGATTGCTTGTGCTATGAGAGCCTCTGTGTGTGTATGTGTGTGTGTGTGTATGATATAGTGTATATGTGTGGGGTGTGGTGTGGTGTGTGTGTGTGTGTGTGTGTGTGTGTGTGTGTGTGTGTGTGGGTTCTTTGAGATAGTGTTTTGCTATATAACAAAAGGAACTCACTGTGTAGCCAGTATGACGTTGAACTCATTATCTTCTTGCCTCATCCACTAAAGTACTGGGATTGTGGGACTGAGTCACCAGACCCAGTGTAAGGAGTTAATTAAGGAAGGTAAAGAGGAGGAAAATCAGACAGAAAACCTGGAGCCAACCTTGGAGTTAGGCACATGTGTCTGGGGCTCAGTGCTTATGTTTGTAGCAAATGGCCTTGGGTGACGATTAACTCCTGAAACCACACTTTCACTATGGTAGTGGTATCACCCCCCACGGTTTTGGTTTTAGGACTGTTTATTGATCCAACAGGCAACACCACAAACAGCAGTCTGATATTTGGAAGGCATTTGATTAAAGAAAGATGATACGTATATCAGAAACTGCGTCAGTTCCTATCTGGGGCATGTTTGTTTATTGTAACAAAAGTTTCCCTGGTTTTCTGATTTGTGTGTGTGTGTGTGTGTGTGTGTGTGTGTGTGTGTGTGTGTGTGTGTGTGTATGCATGTGCTCATTTTAAGACATCTTTTTGCCATTAGATTGGAAAACAAAGATTGTGAGTCATGACCCACTTAGTATCTGGAAGGGGGCCGCGGCTGGTTTTGATGGATGCAGGAGCAGCCACACTGTAGTAAGCAAATCAATGTTCCCATGACATAATCACAGTGTGTGCTGCTCAGAGATACAATCCATTGGTCTGCTGAGCTTGCTCTTGGGGCTGCTGTCTCCCAGACGTGACTCACAGCGAGCCTTTGAACAGTGTGGTTGTGAGACATCCCGAGGGCACACATCTCATACCTGGTTTAATTGTTGTGTTCCCTGTTTAGAGAGAAAGAGGCTGTGTCATTATATCGGACTCCAGCCAAAGTTGTCCGAGTTTTCTGAGTTCGGTTGGTTTAAGACACTCCAGGATCCTCCAGAGACCCGATTAGATAGATGTAATTATAGACAGTAAGTAATGATCTTGTTGCTAAGGATTTGGGCTTTTTTATGCCTGTGACTGTAAAAAGGCTTACCACACAGACAACAGCCCCTGCTTACTTAGCTGCTATACCAAGATTTGTGCCAGGCGTCATGATATTCTTTCTTTCTGTCAAGAAAGCCTCGTAAGGCAGGCATCCCAATTTTATTATCTAGGGAACTAGGGGCCAAAAGTATCAAGGATGTACCTCCCCCCACCATGGCCTCAGCGGAGGGACCAAGACTGCCTGAGTCTGTCTGACTCAAAAGACTGCAGGGCCATATTCCCTTTACATATTGCCACCATGGTCAAGGCATAGCACTTCCATGCCTTCCACACACAGAATAGACCTTCACTGCCAAGCCAAGTGTCATGTCACAGCAGGTCTGCAGTGCTGTTTAGGTTGGGGCTGGGGCAGCACTGTCACCCTGACAGGACTTGGTGATGCTCCTATATTTACCTGGCGACCTGCCCTCTCTTGTCTTGGGAAGGCCTCCCATGGATGACAAAGAGTTTGTTTCTGATAAACCCCACCATCTTGTACCTCCAGCAGATCTCCAAAGCCTCTCTCATCCACAGGTAGATGTAGGTGGGCCGTGTGCAGAGCCAGAGTCCTCATCAGAGCCCTGGCAGATGCATGAAGCTGAGGCTGATGGACAAGGGCCTCTGCTTGGAGCCGTGGTCCTCAACCTTCCTGATGGTGCAACCCTTTAAATGCAGTTCCTCATGTTGTAGTGACCCCCAACCTGAAATGATTTTCATTGCTACTTCATAACTGTAGTTTTTCTATGTAAATGTATTTACAATGTAAATATCTGATATGTGACCCCTGTGAAAGGGTTGTTTGACCCCCCCCTCAAAGGGGTCATGACCCACAGGTTGATAAACACTGCCTGAGAGCCCAGGGCGATATTTTGCACATGATATCAAGTCTCTGGAAAATAGATTTGAGAATGGGGGCTCTTAGGGAACTTGGCCTCTTTCTTCCTTCCTCACTTCTTCTCTCCCTCCATCTTACCATTCTCCCTCCTCCCTTCCCTTTCCTTCCCCTCCTTTGTCCTGCCATATTTGGTAATAGCCGTTTCTCTGCCTCTGGCCCTTACAGTCTTTCTGCCTCTCCTTCTCCAATGATCCCTGTGCCTTGTGAGTAGGAGTATGGCATGGCTGTCCTGTTTTAGAGCTGAACACTTTAATGTCTCTTATTCTGTGCACATTGGCTAGTTGTAGGATCACTCCCTACTGAGGAAACTTTTCTGATGAAGGTTGAGAGATGCACTCCTTTATGGGTATGAAAGTAAAAACTTAGGGAGCTGTTTAATATGATGTCCATTTAGCAGAAGAGTCATAGTCAATTTTATTATCTAGGGCCTATGACCTAGACAGCCACGTGTCATATGCAGTTCACAGTACCAAGTATGAGTTCCATCTTAATGACCAGACTTTAAATCCAGTCAGAAAGTGTTTGGTTGTTCCTGTAACATTCATACCACTATTGCCCCAATAGGCATATCTTGCCAGGCCAGTAGTTAATGTAGCTCTCAGGGTTAATAGTTAGCCATTTGCTCAACACATCACTTTGTCTCCGGTATTTGGGAAGTCCAGGTGTTTACACACTTTTCTTTCTTTCAGTGCCTGAAACAGTATGTTGAGCTCTTGATCAAAGAAGGACTAGAAACTGCAATTAGCTGCCCGGATGCTGCATGCCCTAAAAAGGGCCACCTTCAGGAGAATGAGGCACGTTCAGGGAGGGAACACACGGTTTTGTTGCCTGTGTATGGTGGGCTGTAGCTGGCTTCTCCGGACCCTGTTGTTTTCTGCTTGTCCTCATGTTGGGTTACATTCTAGCCCTCTGCATATGACAATCCTGACATTTATTTTATTTTTTCCTTTTTGCAGATTGAGTGTATGGTTGCAGCTGAAATTATGCAAAGATATAAAAAGCTACAGTTTGAAAGAGGTAAGTGGCCTGCTGTGTTGGCCGGTTTTGGATCCTACAACAGAAGGTGGATAATGTTTATGGAGCTTTCTCTTGGGAGACATGAGTGTACATCATTGGATGGGAGTGAAAAAGATTCAATAAGGGCTAAAGCATGGTATAAATTGCACTTCTGAAATAAGGTTGGCGTGGAATCCTCTGAGCCGCTCACAGCCTGGCAGCCTGGGCTTGTGACCTATTTGGCAGCCAGAAGGACTCAGGAGACACTATTTATATACAGAGATTGGGACTTCTTGCTGACTTAAGAAGATCCCTAGTCCATATTTTTCTTCAGCCGGGTTTGGGTCTAAAGGTGTGGCAAACTCTTAGATCCTCCCTGCTTTAAAAGACCCAGCAGTGTGTGAGGAAGTCCTGAAGCTTGATATTCCTGCAGGTACTGCTGTCAAGCACTGAATCGACATTCACCCTACTCATGATTCACTACCCCTTGAAGGCTTAGATAGCAGTGCTCATGAGTTAGTGAGCCTTGAGTATCAGTGAGTATCCCAGGCCTGACATACCATGGTCCACTGTGCTCACACCCATGGCAGCTAGGTGACCTCCATGGTTTCTAACTCTAGTGGGGGTCTGGCCACATCTCCAGCTCTGAGAGCCAACTTCCCGCATCCTGTTGGGCCCTTTACGGACCTCTCCTTTCTAGATCCAGTCCTGGTGAGGACAGAGATAGATGTGTGGAGCACTAAGACAGGCTGGATGCCTGGTGAGCCCTTCATCCTTGCACTCTGGAGATCTGAAATCATAAAATGCTGTTTGAAAGGACCTACAGACCCCATTTGCTCTGCTGTCAGGGACTTGAGGTCACCTGCAAAGAGCAGATGGGAGACAGTGTGATGCACACGGCTCCTGCTGTAGGGCTTCTGGGAAGGCACCAGTGAGTGCTGGCCCTGCAGGAAACTGCTGTGCCCACATCCCCTCTCCCTAGACACCGTGAGCCCGTATCACAGGTACTTGTGTTGAGCCAGATCCCAAATGATAATGCTTAGGTGGAAACACAAAATGCAGAGCAGGATGCAGCAGCAGCAGAGTGCGTGTGGATCTGCAAACGTGTGGGGTTTAAAAAGAAAACAGGAGGAACGCTAGAGGTCACCTCTAATATATACATGTGTGTGTGTATGTACTTTTGTATGTATTTGCATGGATAACTTCAAAAGCCAGTCGGGGTTGGAGAAATGGCGGCTCAGCAGTTGAGAACACTTCACAGTTCTTGCACGGGTGGTGACTCATGACCAACTCTAGCTCCAGTTCCAGGGGGTCTGATGCCCTTTTCTGGCCTCCATGAGCACGCCAGGTGGGGGGTTCACATACATCCATGTAGGCAAGCACATATACATTGCATACATGTACATAAAATTAGATTAAATAAATCTTTTACAAGGTCAATAAGGATTTTTGATGGCTTCAAAATTTGTTTTCCAGAGCCTGTCTCTTTAGATGGCATACATCATTCACACTGGCACAGCTTACCTTCAGTCTGATGCTGTGCAGCATTAAAGGGAGACTGAGGAGTTCTACAGTCGGTTAATTTGGATCTCTGAGAACCTCAGGCTCTTTTGAACTTGTTTTCATGGGATCTGAACAGAAACTGGGAGTTGTTTCAGTCACAGGAGTATGAACTTTCTGTGACATCAAATTTAATTCAGAAGTGCAGCTGGATAGATTTTTCTACCAATTAATTATAATCCTCCTTTTCCTTCCCAGTACTCTGGCTTCGTCTAAAAGATTCTGGCTCTGGTGTCAGAAATGAATTACCTTAACGTAGGTTAGAAAAATACTAAAATACTGAAAACTATCACTAGAGAACATCTTAGCAGCCAGACGCTGAGTGAGGCTTTAAAAGGATTTGGACTTACTAGCACAGAAGTGCTGGCCAGATGGAATGTTAGAAGTGGCACCTAAGACACAGCTGTGTACTCTAGCCAGCACCTCGGACGAACCTAGAGTTGTGATCAGAAAGCTAGCTTGGACTTGCTTCATTCCTTCAAAGTCTAGTCCATGGAGGATGCCTTAGGAGGAAACTCACTTAGATGACTTTCTAACATTGTTAGTTATGGAGAAGTCCTATGGTGAGTTTAAGCTTCAAAGGGCTCTTTATTTAGCCCTGGTATGTCTTAACTGACCCAGAAGCCTGGATTTTCCTTTTAGATTCTTGGCCTCTGCCCCTGAAGTCTTTGAACATGTGGAGGCCAGGGAGTGTTCTGGGGTACTGCCCTTGCTTTCTGGAACCTTCTGTCCCTCCGGGCTCACTCTGGCACCTGGGTGAGGAAAGGCTCTAGAGAGAGGTCCACGGAGCATGCCCTTGTGCATGCCTGCCCTGAAGCATCTGAGTGTATCTGGAGTCTGTTTGGAGGCTCATGGTATCCCAACTTGATCCTTTGGTGCATTAAAAGAAAGAAAATCTTTGAGTGATTAATAACATGGGCAGGTCCATTTCCAGCTCTGACAAGAACCAGGATCCTCAGTTTGCAGTGTCTTCCCAGCAGGACCAGGCCTACCACCACAGAGGAGGACCAGGGCACTAGGTGCATCAGTCAATACAGCAGCAGGGAGCACATGAGAGTGTGTGGGGTGCTGGTCCCTTGGAATACTTTCGCATACCATTTGTCTTTAAAAAGTAAACCGCCGTTATGGAAAGTGGTCGGACATTTTCTAATAGAGCTCTTGGCTCACTGAGGGTCCTTGAGAAACTCACGTTAACCTGGTCTCCTGAAGAGAAGTATGTCTTTGGCAGACTGGAGTTCTGATTGGATTCCTCGGCTCCCCCAGAAAACATCGCTTGCTTCATGTTAACATCTCTCCTATACATACATGTGTGTATGTAATATAATAGATATAATATACACTCTGTAAGATGCAGTGTGGACAACAGGTTATTAATAGATGCTGGTGACAGGAAAGCTGAGTGACACTTCCTATACATTCTAAGAGAAGCACCTGAGTGCTGTCTGCTCTGAGCTTTGTTACTGACTGATGCCTGCTTGTATGCACAGCTGGCAGAATCGAGCAGCGGGAAGAACAATGAGAGTATTAATAGATTCCTGCTAAGGGTTGGGGCTGCACTGTTGGCCTCACAGGGCACGGAGGATGCTTGTAGTCCGCTCAGAGGCAGATCACTTTGCCTGTAGGGAATCTCCCCGAGTGACAGTCGTCAGGGTCATCTCATGGCCCTGAGTAAACCAGTCATAGACTTGGAGTTGTTACCATGGAAACCTTCCTTAGGTCTCCCCCTCCATGCCACAGTCAAATGGGCCTTCTGTGATAAAGGTGCAAGGAAGCCTCTCTCACTGTTGTCAAGGAGTTGTAGCGCATGCCAGGAAGTGTGTGAAGAGAAGCCTGCCCCAACCCCCACTGATGTCTGGGCCTTCCAGAGCACCGGAGGATGAGCAGGCAGGACATGGGGGTTCCCAGGGTCTGAGACAGGAAGTGTACTCCCAGCAAGGTTCGACTACAACATGTTATTAAACAGCTAGCCAGAGGCCTGTGTCCGCGTCACATGTTCAGTACATTCAGTCCCTGTGTCCCCTCTCCCCAGAATGCTATTTGTAGTACATCATATGTGGTCTGGGGCCAGGCTAGCTCCCCCATCTCATGCATAGAGGACTGGTAGGTAAAATGGAAGTTATTGTGTGTTGAAGGCAAGAACTGCTACCAAAGAGAATCCTGAGGGTTTGGTGGCTGTGGGAGCTCCCTGGGGATTTCCTCCCAGCACGTACCTGAGATCTGTGAGTATTCTGGGTGAGCTCTCGGCATCCCAAGCCTGCAGGGCCACATTTCTCCATGTGCACCGGTTCTGTCTCCACACATATCCACACGTTCACTGGCCATGCACCTTCCTCAGACAGCAGACATTGACAGCCACCCAAGCTGGACAGTAGCTGCTGTTCACATTGACAGCCACCCAAGCTGGACAGTAGCTGCTGTTCACATTGACAGCCACCCAAGCTGGACAGTAGCTGCTGTTCACATTGACAGCCACCCAAGCTGGACAGTAGCTGCTGTTCACATTGACAGCCACCCAAGCTGGACAGTAGCTGCTGTTCACATTGACAGCCACCCAAGCTGGACAGTAGCTGCTGTTCATTTTCTCAGTTTCAGGGGCATCTCAGAGGTTTTGCAGTATTGTAATGGAGTCCAGTCGGTGTGTAATTCAGGTTCTCAGTCCTGGAGTTCCTCGGGGGTCACAAGTACCATCTCTGGCCCTTGCTGTCATATCAACAAGATCCTTTTATACTTTTGATGAACTTACCTTCATAAATAAGGCAAGGAGTTGCATTGGATTAAAGAGTCAGCCAGCCGTGGCTAGCAGACCAACCAATCTCTGCCCCCCAGCTGCTTTAATTTATGTTTCCTCAGGACCTTCATTTATGGGTGGTAGTCTGCTCTTAACCCCATTGCAAACCAAGTAGATGTTACAGAAACCCCCAAATCACATGGTCCTTAGGAATATAAGTAATCCCCTCCCTGCCCTTTACAGAGGTTGGCCAGCCTCTACTACAGTGGGTAAGGTCGTTATTGAGCTTATACCTGACAGACGTGCTCCCTCAGCACTGAACAGAGTGCCCCCTCTTATTGAGGGGCCTGGAACCCATAGAAAGGCACACAAGTGTATGAGGTCGGACTTTGCGGCTTTAGACCTTGTCAGTGAGGATTTATTTGCCTCACAGTTGGGAGTTCTGTAAGTCCACCGCGGTGGGGAATTAGTGGTGGCAGGGACATGAGGCGCCTGGTCCCATTGCATCTGCAGTCAGGAAGCAGAAAGAAAGCTCGATGGCTCCTTTTTATTCAGTCTGGGACCCCAGTTCATGGGAATGATAGAAGGAGTTGTCCCATTTCAGTTATCCTAATTTAGAAGCCACCTCATAGATGTTCCGAGGCTTGTGTGTGTGCTAGGTGATCAAGGCTCCTGTCAACTTGACTGTCGGTACTAATCATCACAGCCTTCTCCCATGGAGTAGAGCTCCTGTCCTTTTTGATGAGCCACAACCATGCCTGGCTTCCTGGGTAGGGCCCAGACATTTGCAAACAAGCACCCTTTGCCTTGCACGTTAGCAAACACCTTTTACACATTTCCTCATCACAGTTCATGTTCTCCAGATTGCCTCTCAAGATCAGCCCAACTGCAGAGCTGAGAGCCAGTGGCCCATGCAGCCTTGTGGAGATGGTCCTGTAATGGGCCATCTGGCCTGCTGTGGTCCCTGTTAGAATGTGAGCCTCCTGTTTGTGTCTCCTACCACACCTGATGAAAGTTCAAAGTCCACTAGAGAGGAGGAAGTGAGCTGCTGGGCTGGCTCACTATGGAGGCCAGCTAGGGACGAGTTATAAATGAAGGTTTGGGGTCAGGATGTGAAGGAAGGAATGTCACCATATCCTGTTTTTAAACTAAACTATTTGACCAATCCCATTAAGAAAGGCTTTGCAATAGCTTGGGCTTAATATGCAGGAAATGCAAGCTGCTAGTTTTACCCCAGTTTAGACTTGGCAAGAGAATCTGTCGTGGGCATGTGAATCACCCTATTAGAAGACTAACTATGAACAAAGTAAGACACCCAGTTCTGGAAGTGCCATAGCAAAATACAGTTTTGTACGCCACCTTAAACAGGTAGAAAGGCAAGACTAATCTTCCTCTGCTCCTTCCTTTTCACCGTTCAACAAAAACTTTCAAGTGGCTATGTGTTAGCCTGGCACGAGATGAGGTTTCAAGACAAGGCTCTCACCTGACTTCAGGAAATGCGTCCTGGTTGTTGTGGGAACATGGAGGGGGGTGGGGGTGGCACAGACAAGGGCCTGGTGATGTGGGCACTCAGAGACACTGGGCTGGGTGAGCACATCTCCTCTCCAGAATGGAATGGAACTGGAGACTGAGATGGCGGCTGTGGGAGCCCTTGGCCTACCAGGAACAACAGTGAAAAGATGGAACAAGCTTGGGTGGAATTGGATGAAATTGGGGGCACTGTGGATCAGTTTATCTGGAGCGTGTCTGGCTGGGTCACCTGCATGTCCTCCATTGTGACTTCCTTAATTGTCATGCCATTGTCAGGAGCCCCCAGAGGCCACCAGGAGTCCAGGAGTCTGAGTTCCTATGCAAAAGCAAAGAACCTTTATTGCAAGCTTGAACTCTGTCCATTCCAATACAGTGATTGCATCAGGGAGAGTCTCTAGCTCAGTTAAAGCGGGGGTGGTGGTGGTGGTGAAGGAATAAAGGATGAGGGGGTAGGGGAATTCTGGATTCAGATGGGGGTTGAACTCATGATTGGACAGGAGTGAGGTAGCACAAGCTTTGACAAACAGGGATTGATACTGGCGTCGCTGCAAGGAAATTGGCAACCTTTATACAGATTATATAAGCTATCCTTAATGTTCTGGAGCATCTAGTACTTATGTGTCTCAATTCTGATTGGTTCCCCACAGGGTACAGTTTGTGGCTTCTCCTGGTTATTGTAGTGGTGAGGCCTCGTCCCGGTATTGTTAGTCTGCAGCCTGTCATATCCGCACTGATGTTACGTTAGGCCTCTTCATCGTCAGTGCCCCAGAGGGTCTTCTCCGTGCTCACCCTCTCCAGTGCTTGTGAGGTCCTGAGTCTGACTTTTGTCTCCTTGTGCTAGAGGTTCTCTTTGACCCTTGCCGGACGTGGTGCCCAGCATCCACCTGCCAAGCTGTGTGCCAACTCCAGGACGTAGGACTGCAGACCCCTCAGCTGGTGCAGTGCAAAGCCTGTGACATGGAGTTCTGCTCTGCATGCAAAGCCCGCTGGCACCCTGGCCAAGGCTGCCCCGAGACCATGCCAATCACCTTCCTTCCTGGGGAGACCAGGTACCACTATATAGGAGCTGTGGTAGAATGAGTGGGCCGGGAGCTGAGAGCCGTGGGCCGGGAGCTGTGGCTGGCGGAAGGTAGTCTTCCTTCTTGTAAGTGACACCTGAGAGCATGTGGCCATAAATCACTGGCCTCAGTCCAGGGTCCACCTTTCTTTTAGACTTGTGGTTTACTTGTGAGAACATTTGCCAGGTACATCGCAAGTCCCTGGGAATGTAAAGATGTGTAAAAACCACTCTCTACTCCCTGCAGGAAATGATAGCTGCATTGTGGGCTACACACCTAGATTAAGTCCTTTGATAGCTGCAATTTTTCCATAGCTACTCTCTATGGGGGGTCTGAAATAGGAGTATAGGAACAAGAAGACTGGCCATAGTGAGTGCTGCTTACAAGCAAGATCACTAGTAGGTCCGCAGGTACCCGAAGCTAAGAGCCCCACATCTCTCTAAAACTGAGTCTATGAGCATATGGCAAAACACAACTGAATTTCCTTCCTCTTGTTCCTCTCAGTCAGATAAGCTCAGCTGCTTGGTCAGGTAGACTCTGTCAGTTAATTCCACGAACCGTAAAATTCAACAGAGTGAACTGTAAGAAACTGGTTCTATCAGGGGCATCTCTCCCCAACAAAATGTAAACTGTCGTGTAGTTCAGCTAGGCAAAGTGGCCAGCCGTGCTGCCGACAAAGAGACTATCATGACTGCCCTCTCTCTGCCCAAAGGGGTCTTCCCCACCTGGTCCCTGATTTCCTTTGTTTTCCCATCCTCAGGAAGATGCCCCCGCCATGCCCTGGCTACAGATCCTCTGTTGCTCTCCCAGCACAGCACTGTCCCCTCTCACTTTATACACTGTCCCTGGGCCCACAGGTCCTTCTTCCACCATGTTCCTTCCCAGATCCTCCTCAATGCCCTTTTCATAGGGCTCCCATCTCTTTGGTCATCTGTGTCTCCAGGGTAGGGTTGGTGACTGCATCCTTTGCTTTCTTGCTGCAGTTTGGATGCATTGACCACCATCCAGGACTTACTACTGTGTTGTAGGTCGCTGTTCCCATGGCTGATGCTTCTGCTGTCGGGGGCTCTGCGTGCTTCACCTTTGACCTGGCATATATCAGGCATTTGATGCAAGCAGGGATCACTGAATTTAGATGTAGGGTTACCGAAGTGACCAGACTCCAGGAAGAAACATACCTGCTGTGTGGCTTGGTTAAAAGTGATCAACAGAGGTTGATGTCCAGGGAGGGGAGAGCTAGAAGCAGATGAGGTGTCTACTCAGGGAAGCAACCCAGCTGTTTATCTCTAAGAGTAATCCCTAGTGAATGAGTGAGTGAGTCCTGCCTCTCAGCAGGAGAACAGGAATGGAGGACCCTTTCTAGTGGAATAAAGGAGGCTCCCAGCCCAGGCATTTTCCTTACCACAGAACTTCCTCAGGGACTAGAGAAGAGCTTGCTCAGTAGACTGCTTGCCTAGCATGCAGGAAGCTGCATGTTCAGTAACCACCACTGCATACACCAGACGTGATGGCACATACTTATCATCCTAGCATTCAGGTGGAAGTTGACACTGAGTATCTTCCTGGATTACTCTCCATTATATATTCTGAGGCAGGGTCTCTCAGTTGAACCCAGAGCTCATCAGTCAGCTAGACTCACTAGCCAGCTTCCCTTAGGGACACCCTGTCCTTATCTGTCTCTAGTGCTGAGATTATAGATAGATGCCACACCAACCCAGCTTTTATGTGGGTCCTGGTGATCCAGACTCTATCCCTTGTGCTTGCATAGCAAACACCCTTCCCACGGAGCCATCTTCCCAGCCTTTCTCAGAATTTCTTAACCTATCCCCTTCCACTGGTGGACAAAACAGAATCCCCTTCACTCAGCACACGAGCCTCATTACACTTAGGAAGCAGGTGGACATGATCATGAGGAATGTTCACCGCTAATCATCACACAGGTTGTGCTAAGGCGTCATTTAACTCATGTATATACTGTGGCCTTTTGGAATGCTCCTCCACCAAGATGCACACTAATAGCAGCCCTGCCTGACTTCAGCAACTGTGCATTCAGACAAAACACTGACTGGCATCTCTTTCCAGATCATACTGGAATGGTGGGTTCTCACATATGAACCCCCATAATCTATAGTCTATTCTCTTGGCCTTTACCATTTACTCTTCCAGATGTTGTCACATATAAGAGAATAGCCATCCCCCTTAAAAAGGGGGGAAAAGAATGCTATGGGAGATCTTCCTCTGCCTAAATACCTGTTTTACTTTCGAAACATTAATTAACAATGTTGACTTCTAGCTAGTTTGTTGTTGTTGTACCAGTTACTATCTTAGTAATGGTTCTATTGCTGTGAACAGACACCATGACCAAGGCAACTCTTATAAAAGAAAGCGTTTAATTAGGGGCTGGCTTACAGCTTCAGAGGGTTAGTCCATGATGATCATGATGGAAAGCAGACAGGCATAGTGCTGGAGCAGTAGCTGAGAGCTTTACATCTTGATCTGCAGGCTGGGGATTGGAGGGGGAAGAGACACTGGGTGTAGTGTGGTCTTTTGAAACCTTAAAGGCCGCACCTACTCCAAAGGCCACATGTTCTAATCCTTCTCAAATACTCCCTGGTGGCTAAGCATTCAAGACTATGAGCCTATGGCAACCCTTCTCCTCCAATCTACCATAGCTACTTTGCAGGGTACTTTCTTAGGCTCACACTGAAGACTGAGGCTTGTAAAGGTGTCTGAGAGCTGTTCTGTGCAGGAGCCAGTATCTGCTACTAGACTTGAAGCTGTAATAACCATTGCACATCCCTCCTAGGTCCTCAGGGAAGCTGTAGTGACAAGCAGGCCAGGTAGACCTTCTGAAGCAAGCCTGTATCTTCATGTGTGTGTTTATGACTGATTTTTTTTTTTCTGACAAGACCAAAGTGCATAAAATTTATTATCCACTCTTTGGAAAATGCACACATTTCTGAAGCCCCAGCACCATTCTTTGGGTTCCCCCAGTGCAAGTTTTGAGATTTATATGAGAGTTTCTATAGAAATCTAAAGTTAGGTATGTGCTGATATTGCCTTTTGTTTTTGTTTTGTTTTACCTTAATCAGGTCGATGTGTCCTGTTTGGGCTGTTTGTTTTCCATGGGCTTTAGTGACAAGAGGTCTGGGGTCCCTGCAGTAGAGAGGTGCTCCAAGGTACCCCCAGCACAGCCCTGCTGCTAGGTCTCTCTTGACCACCACTGCATGACCCTCATAGTGTGTCTCCCACAGCTCTGCTTTCAAGATGGAAGAGGGCGACGCACCCATCAAGCGCTGCCCCAAGTGCAGGGTGTACATCGAGCGGGATGAGGGCTGCGCACAGATGATGTGTAAGAATTGCAAGCATGCCTTCTGCTGGTACTGCCTGGAGTCTCTGGACGTGAGTACTGCGCAGCAGCCGTGAGCTCTGGGTTCAGACATGTGGGAGAGGAGGCTGGGGGCCCGTGCTGGTGAGTGAAAAGCACCAGGGGGTGATTCTCCTGTGTTTATGGGACTCTTGGTTTTTGGATGTGAAGCTTGGTCACTAGTGCTGGGTGTGGAAGCTTAGGGCAGGCTTGGGGTTCAGCTCTATACTGAAGAGTGTCGGGGTCTCAGAACAACACCAGGGCTGGCAGAGTCATGATCCACGTGAGGTAAGAAGGAAATCTGGTTCAACTTGATTTAGCCAGTGCTGGTTCAAGCTTCTAGAGTCTGACCCCAGGCAGTTTTGTCATATTTAAGCACAGTACAATTTGGGAAAATGTTTCCTGGTGTAACACAATCCTGTGTACACAAGGAGACACAATTACACTCATAGTGTTCTCAAGTACATGTCACTTTTCTGTGGAGATGGGTTCTAGAGATAGGCCCCATGTGTTATCTTAAGGGCCAAGGGGAGAAAATGGAATGGTCTCGGTTGTGCAGACAGCTCAGGTCCTTTTGCTCCTAACAAAAGAAGAGATCCTGAATGTTCTAGGGTGTCTTAGGGTCTGGCTCTTTAGGGCCAATCCTGATGAGCTTGGATGTTATGATAGGATCCCACAGGCTGTGTCACAAACAACAGACATCCATATCTCACAGTTCAGGTGCTGGAGAGGTGGACTATGGCCCCTGGCAGATGGGGACCTGATGAAGGCTCCTTTCTGATTCTTTGATGGCTGCCTCCTCCCGGGCCATGTTGGGAAGAGCAAGCTCTGGTCACTCCACAGACACTAGTCTTGTCAGGGACTCCATCCTCAGGACCTCATCTAAACTTAATCATCCCCCAAAGGCCTACCTCCTGACACCACCATACTGGGACTTGGAACTTCCATGAATTCCAGCATTTGGGTGGTAGAAAGCATGTTCAGCTAGTGGGGTAGCGGGAGAAAATGAAAGTGCATACAGCAAAGCAGGCCAGGCATCGGGAAGTGCCTGTGCTTCATCTACATGGAGGGAAACATACATTCCCTTTGCTGTCTGATGTTTCTAGCCTACTGTAGCAGACTTCTCCCATGTTCTCTCTGGGTCAAGCCCCTGATGCTGGTGCTGCTGTCACTATAATGGTGTCATACTCTTTCCCTCTCTAGTCTCCTCTCTGCTACTGTAGTAAAATGCTCTGCTCAAAAGCAATTTAGAAAAGGATTTCTTTTGTTTGCATTTTAAATTTTACAGGGAAGCCAGGGCAGGTACTTGAAGAATCCATGGAAAAATGCTTGCTGCCTCACTCCCAGCCGGGCTAGCTGATACAGGCTAGCTGATACCACAAGCCCAGTAAACCCTTCCTTCCTTATGTGGCTTCTTGCCAGGCGTTTGAGTGAATCAAAGAGTGAAGGAACAGTGCAGTCCTTATGAAAGTCCCTGGGTGCATAAGAAAAGCCTCCTTCAGTATGCGTGCATCGTATTCAGTAGGCCTGTTCTGCACCTGGGCAGTTCCCCACTGGCAGATGATGGGTAACTATGCATGATATCAGTGTGGAGGAAACATCAGTTGAGTGTTTCAAGGAGAACTCACATCAGGTGGAAGGGGCCAGATGCAGTTGAGGGAGCCAAGGTCATGGTCTTCAGGGTCCAGCCCTGGATGGGGAAGGGGGTTCTTTTGCCCCGCTCCTTGGCATTGTTATAAAAAGTCTTTTTGAAGGCAAAGAAGGGTCCAGCCCTTCTCATGGGGTATACTTGCCGTGGAAACAGACTTCTGGATCTGTCTGTGAGGGAGGTTCTAGATGGAGATAATTGAGGCTAGATGTGGGCTGGAGTCCTGGACTGAACAAGAGGCAGGAAGCTAACTGACTGTGGCTTCAGTGTGACCCCACTGCCTCAAGCTCCTGTGTGAAGCCATGATTTACAGATGTGGTGGTACTGTGTTCCCCAATATATTGTGTACCCTAATAAATTTATCCAAGTTCAGAGAACAGAACAGCCACTAGATATAGAGGCCAGAAAATGGTGACACACATGTCTTTAATCCTAGCATTCCAGAGGCAGAGATCCGCCACACTGGAAACAGCCAGGCGTGGTAACAAGAGCCTTTAATCCCAGGAAGTAATGGCAAAAAGCAGAAAGGTATATAAGGTGTAAGGACCAGAAACTAGAGCCTAGTTAAGCTTTTAGGCTTTGAGCAGCACAGTTCAGCTGAGATCCATTTAGATGAGGACTCAGAAGCTTCCAGTCTGAGGAAACAGGATCAGCTGAGGAATTGGTGAGGTGAGGTGGCTGTGGCTTGTTCTGCTTCTCTGATCTTCCAGCATTCACCCCAATACCTGGCGCCAGGTTTGTTTTTTATTAATAAGACCTTCTAACAATTCTGCTACATACAGAACCTTCAAACCATGAGCCCAAAGGGACCCCATCTTAATAACAAAGTAGCTAACACACACTGCCAGGCAGGAGATATTCTGGCATATGGTGAGGGCACATTCCAGGGAGAGGCTAATTTTTGATGGTCCACTACACAGAGTGACATGGGAGCAGAGGCTGGGGGGTGTGGGTGACTGGAACGTGAATGTTGAGCAAGAGTGTGTTCACTGCCAAAGAGAACAGGAGGTGTTGAAGGCAGCAGTTACCAAAGAACTGGAAACAATGAAAGGACGTGAGGGTGTGTGTCGCCTGACATGGCCGGAGATGCTGGTGGGAGGAGCCGAAGCCAGGGTGAAGTCGTGACCTTCCCTGTCTCTGTGTGTGAAGTTGAGGGCTCTGACCCCCAGCAGGGCCTGATTACCTCGTAAAGCAGCCATGCCAGGAGTCGTCTGGGAAGTGGGCATGCCCTTTGCCTGTGGGTCAGTATTATTACTGGAGCTGTTAGGATCAAAGTGTGGACTTTGGGTAGCTCTTACAACTAGGCTACTCAGCCCCAGTACCCCAATTAAAGACATAAATGAGAAGCAGAGAGATTTATTCAGTATAGTCACATTGGGAAGAGGAAGGGATAAAGGAGTTCAGTGGTCCCCACCCCCCACCCGCTCCCATAGACTCTTAGCTTTCAAGTATCAGCATGAGGTTTAGGTTTAAAAAGGGGGCAAGAGATAAGACAAAACTTAGCAGCCTTGGCCAAGGTGTGGTCCCTCCCATGATTGTCTCAGCTGCAAGGTAGCCTGGCAAGTTGTCAGGAAGGTGTGAACTCTTCCTGAGTGACATCACCTCCCAATCTCCTGCCAGGATTCAACCTATTTCTTCTAAGACTCCTGGGGAAATCCCAACTCTGTGGAGATCATTGTTTTCTGATAGCTGTATAGACACAGGGTTTGGGGGTGGCTCAAGGGTCTCTCTTTAGAATGGTTCCACCTCTGCCAGTGTGGTCACAGCATCTGTGGAGTGTGGCCTGGGAGGCTAGAAAGCCAGTAATTGCCACTGGCTTTCGAGGAGGTTTGGATAACCAGTATCCACTTTCAAGGATGAAAAATAATAAAGACTTGAAAGTAGGTGATGCCATGTGGCTTGGTGTGAGCTTTTGAAAAGGACTTCAAAGCCTTTTCGAGAGCCGCAGAGCAAGGGCAGTGTGATAGGCAGATTGGATAAACAAGATAAGTGCACTTAAACTCTTCTCTGGGTAACTGTACATTAACAGGAAAGGGTAATTCAGAGTCCAAGGGGAGAGCTCACAGCAGGCAGATATGGCCGGCCAGAGGGGTTTCAACAGAAACACACCTGGAGCTACAAGAGGCTGTGAGCTCACCTGTCTGGG
Source organism: Onychomys torridus (assembly GCF_903995425.1). Lineage (NCBI taxonomy): Eukaryota > Metazoa > Chordata > Mammalia > Rodentia > Cricetidae > Onychomys > Onychomys torridus. The sequence goes on along the minus strand of NC_050463.1, from coordinate 49,521,280 downwards.
GAAGGTCCGGGGAAGGTGAGACAGCCGCTGAAATCTGCCCCCAGTGGTCATTGTTTGGAACTGCATCATAAAAGCCAGGGTTTACTGCCACACTGCCATGTATTTGGACCCTGAGAGGCTTGACCTCAAGTCAGCAAACTCCAGGGTGGTTCCCTTTCCAGCACCAGAGACAGAATGGCTTCACTACCCCATAGCTCTAGCAGAGTTGACCTGAGGGGGCAGAAGTTGCTGGGTGGTATCCTAGGTTTCTCTGTTTTTTTCTTGTCCTTTCAGTCATATTGGACACTTTACTTCAAAGGATGCTTCCCGTGGTGGCCTTGGTTTCTTACCTGTTTCCTGTGGATGATGGACAGGCAGGGCCTCCTGTGTGCGGGGTGCAGAGTACCTGTCCCTGATACTCAGTGGTGCTGATACACATTGAGGGTCCTTGAGGGATAAGAATCCTCAGAGATGACCAACACAGTGAGCCCTCAGCCCAGCAACCCAGCAGTCTGGAAGAGACTGTCCTAAGAATGTGAATTCAAGGCCACGTGCACTGGGAAGGGATGCCTGCTCACTCTAAACAGGAGGAGACCGTGTAGGTAGAAGGTGGTTGCTGGACTGGTTCTTGAGTAAAGAGAAACACTGTAAAATGTTTCTGGAAATCTGAACTGAGGGAGGACTGGCCTGGTGAGAAGCTGGTCTGGTCTCGTGGGATCTGACACAGGCCGGCCCAGAGGAAACTCCATCTTCCTCTGCAGTCATCTGTGTTGGTACAAGTTCCAGAGACTGGCCCTATACCCAGGAGATGCTTCTCTGGCTCAGTACTGAAAGCTGGCCCCAAGACTTCCTCTATGGGACTAACAGTTCCCTCTGGCTGCTCTGTGGAAAGGGGTGGTGGCCCAGAGGAACAGTGTCCAGGTTTCTGCACATTCCCCTGCTGTCACTCTTGCCCAGGTCCACACACTGTGTATCTGGAATATAAAACATACCAAGAGCGGAGTCCAGCATTCACTGTTGACCTTTTTTCTTCGCAGGATGACTTCCTTCTGATACATTATGACAAGGGGCCCTGCCGCAACAAGTTGGGCCACTCCCGGGCATCAGTGATCTGGCATCGGACACAGGTAAGAGGCTGCTCACATCGGACTTTGATCTCCAGGAAAGTGTGTGTGTGTGTGTGTGTGTGTGTGTGTGTGTGTGTGTGTGTTTGGGGGGGTGTTGCCTGCAGTTGTAGGGTTGTCCGCATGAAGATGTATGATGTACAGCATTTCAAAGACACATAGGCCATGGGAAAGGGAACACAGGCCATCAGAGATTAGACAGGGATTGAAATGACTAAAAGCAGTGAGCAAACCAGGGATCAAGGATGAGGGAGGTTACCACAACAGTGACCTGAGTGTGTGAAGTGTGAGAGGCCAGCTCCCACCTTTTAAAGGGCTCCTATGAAGAGGAGAGAGGGATAAGAAACTTTTAGATAGAAAGAGAGTGGAGAGGAGACAGATAGAAACACAGGGTAGCTTCGGGAGGGCCTGGATCAACATCCACTGGCCCCTTCTTTGCCTTCAAAAAGACTTTTTATAACAATGCCAAGGAGCGGGGCAAAAGAACCCCCTTCCCCTTACTAGATCAAAGCCCACGGCACAGCCAAGTGCAGACTGTTCCACATACCTGGTGTCCACGCCCGTGGTCCAGTCATTCCCTTAGGTAGCCCTGCTGGGTAAAGCAGCTCAGATCTCACTAGGAAACCTCTGTGAGTCTCCACAGTGAACTAGCAGAAGCAAAAGGGAGACATGTGGCTGTCCATGAGGGAGACTGTGTCTAGGGAAGGTCTCTCCCCTCTACCTTGTACATTTGCAAGCAAGGCTAGGTCCGATGTTAGGTTCCCACAGCTTTCAATTTTATCCAAACCCAACACACCACAGAGTGTTCGTGACCTCCAAAGACCCCTTTATTCTTGTGGTTTGCTTGGCTTGGTGGCTTGCCTGGAGAGGCCTTGTTCCCCTGCCAGCCTCCTGGTTCTGAATCCAGTTGCACCTCCCCCATTTCCTCTTTGGACAGGCTTCCTGTCTTAGCTCTGCCTCCACAGACTTGTTAATGACACGGAGAGACAGGGTTTTATCTTTCATCAATATACTCATGACATCTTTATTGGGTGTTTACAGAGTACCCAGTAGTATAAGAGGGAAACTTAGGAATCCAGTCTACATCTTTCCCTGTGCTTATGGGCTTGGCAAAAAATACTCCTGTGCTCTCCTGCATCTGCATAGCCTTGGCCTTCATGACCCCTGAATCTCTGCTTCCTGCCCATGTCCAGCTCTGAGAGTGCATCTACACTCTCTGCAGCCCATTTAAGCCTTACATCTCTGACTCAAATATGTGATGTCATCCCCCCTCCCCCCCGTCCCTCAGGCATAGGCTGCACCCCTGTCGTGCCAGTTGCTTTCACATCTGCCTTCCCTTCTGGACCCTGCATCTGTCTTGCTTCTTGTTGTACATCCGCCTGTCCTTGAGGTGTTTGCTCATCCATGTAACCTCAACGCCTGGGTCCTGTTCCCAGAGCAAAGAGGTGCACCAGAATGGTTATCAGATGAAGTGAAGCATGGACCTTAGTGTTGCTTCATGGCCATGTCCCCAGCTTTCTTCCATTAGCTGCTTCCTGCATGGGTAGCATGTTTGAGATAGGGTAGTCATGATCCTTGTTCTGGCTCTTCAGGGTCTGTTCCTGCTGGACTGACAGAGGTGGAAATAATGAGCTTGTGGGTTCCCACCCAGAGGAGGACTGAACACCGGGGCATGGGAACAACTGAACACCGGGGCATGGGAACAGTGGTGACATTCCTTGAGAGTCTGGTGAAAAGACAGACAAGTTCCAGTGAAGGACATGAACCTGGATGTAGCTGTAGTTTTCTCCAGTCCCGCCCAGGCCCGCAACCACTCAGACCCAAATAAACACACAGAGGCTTATATTAATTCAAACTGTATGGCCTAATGGCTCAGGCTTCTTGCTAGCTAGATCTTACATCTTAAATTAACCCGTAATTCCTATTTATGTTTAGCCACATGGTTTGATACCTTTTCCCAGTTCTGCCTTCACATCTTGCTTCCTCTGTGTCTGGCTGGCGACTCCTGACTCAGCCTTTCTGTTCCCACAATTTTCTCTCTCTTTGTCCCGCCTATACGTCCTGCCTGGCTACTGGCCAATCAACACTTTATTTATTAACCAATCAGAGCAACACATTCACAGCATACAGAGCAATATCCATGGCATCTGAAGCAGTTGTGTCAGGGGAAGCAGAGCCCAGTGACAGATGTGATGTGAAATATGACATGTACACAGTGGCTGGAGAGGACATCTGTGCTCTCAAGACGCCCACATACACCTAGGTCCACCTTTCAAAAGTGGGTCCATCCAAGAGATGGCCTCTACGTCCTCTGCCTGCTTCTCGAATCCTGCAGGCCACTGGTGTTCTAGCTTGCTGCTCCATTGCTGGTCATACCTTCCCATTTGTGATGCTTTGAACACAACCCAGCAACCCTGCACATCCTGATTGAGCCTGTTCACAGGCTGGAACCCGGGGGTTCTCCTAATATTGCAAGGTGGTCTGAGAACTGGAAGCAAGGATATACCTGTTGATGATTCAGGCTAGAGGACGGTAATAGAGCAGAATGAAATGGGTGTGGGTGGGACATTGCTATATAAGATCACGCATTCTGAAGGCTGCAACTTGAAAAAAAAAAACACTTTAAAGGAGGAGAAAGTATGGGCAGAGACTCGATATGATGGATTAATGTCATTATGCATTTGGGGTGCATCTAATAGTAATTGGGATCAGACATGAACTGGGAAGGAAGAGAGAGGGTGCTATGGCATAGGCTAGGGTTAACATTGGGAACCCACAAGTTTCAGAGCCCCAAAATAAAATGCTCCAAGGGGGTCTAACTTAAAATCGCGCCTATCACATTGAGCATCATCTCTACCTCTACAAAGCAGGCTGGAAGCCTCACAAAAGCCCGATGACCTCTCTTGCCCTGCCCTCCCACTCACACCCCTCCCATCCATTTAAAAAATCTGCTCCAGTCCTGTCTCTTGCAAGGCTCGGGGTCTTGCTCACCTCAGACCTCCATGGCATTCATGATCGACCTCCAGTCTAGGTCTAGTGACCACAGTGTTTGAGGGTGTTGTCCTTAGTGTGAAATATGTTGATTTTGTGGGTTCCCGCTCCCTTACTCCTTTGTTATTCTAGCAGATTTGTGTGTGTGTGGTGGGTGGAGCCTCTGCTCCTTGCTAGTCTTTTATCAGTTTGCTGAGCACAAAATACTGTACATTACATTTTACTCAGCTCCCCAACCCCGCCTCGTCACATGCTCCATTCTAACACAACTGCATGCGCGCACACACACAAATAAACACACACACACACACACATGCACATGGTTATACACACACATTTATTCTGGCAGACAAGGTCTTCTGCAGAGATAAACAGGAGTGAAGGTGGCAGTGTCTGGGCTGGCTCTGGTGCTAATGGCACAGAAAGACCTTATGAGCTAGTAACTCAGTCTCAGTTGATAATGATAGCTATGCCCAACATCCAACCCTCTTTTGAACATTTAACATAAACTCCACCGCTGGGTCGTGTCTGTCGGCTTTGCTCGGTCGCCATCCCAGACACAAGCTGAAATGCAGAAGAGCTGGACACTTTTTTTTTTTTTTTTTTTCCCTCACTAGAGCAAAGCTCATGCTTCAGGACATGGCCATCTGCCAGGAGAGCCCTATCCAAGCTCCTCCTTTCCCTGTGGGTAGCGAAGAGAGACTTTTCCACTCAGGTCTTGTCTAGCCAGAAGGCAAAACTCATTTCAGGACATTGGGCCAGCCAGTTTTTGACTATGCATTCCCTTGTGTATGAGGATATGCACGAGGTCCTCCCCACCACCACCCCCAGGGTGAAGGACTGGGGTTCCTGCAGAGTCGCCTGACCATCTGAGGCTGGAGCAATATGGACCTTTGGAAAAGCATATTGGGTCATAGATTTTGCATCTGTAAAAGAAAAACATGGAAAGCTACATGCAGTAGTGCTAGTCGAGACTACGGGGAAGTGGAGACAGGGTCTTGCTGGCCACCCAGTCTAGCCAAATCCATGAGCTCAGGTTTAGTAAGAAACCCAGAAAGAAAAATAAAAAGTTGGAGAGCAACTGAGGAAAACACCCAACTTTGGCCCGTGACCTCCACACACGTGTTCACATACCCACAAAACTGTGCACACACATAGAGAAACAAACTTTAAAAATGAGAGAATTGAACTGTGTGTTAATCCAGACACCCAGTGAGACTCTGTCATCTTAGGCCACTGACATTTGCTCTGTCAGTGAGTGACGTTTAAGACACTGGCCTACCTTTTCCTGGCTTTGATTTGGACTCGGTCTTCCCAAGTTGGAATGCAGTTGGAGTCTCTGGGAAAACCATTGACCATGTGCTATTTTTCTGTCCAGTTGGGTCATCCTGGGACATCTGTAATCAGGGGGACTTGACGTGTTGACAAAGCTTGTGCTCTGATATAACAGTATTGGCTTATGAAACTCACATGGAGGCTTGTGGTGATTACCCATGCTGCTGTCACCATGTGTGTGACATCACCCTCTAGGGACCCTCGACCCATCCCTCTAACACCCACATACTTAGGGCTTGACTATCGTGTTCTGATTCATTTATCTAATTATTCTTATCAATAAAAACACAAGAGTCAGATGTTGTGGGAAGAACCTGAATGATCGGAGAAGTGTCAGAGAAGCAACCAGTGACCTCCAATCTTAGTCGTTCCTCCATCCAAAAGGACCAAGATCCTCTCTAAGCCCCGCCTACTACTTCCTGTGTCTATCTGTCCTCAGTCCTCCAAGACCTCTATGGTTAATGTTGGTCAGCTATTTCTGGCTCTTCCCTCTTATTCAAAGCAGACTTTATTGTCAGTCTCTGGAGCGACAGAATTCAAAGTGTCACACAACAGTGTTCCCTGAGTGAATGTTTGGTTTTGTGTAACCACTTTTGTCTGTCTTTTTTTTTTTTTTTTTGGTTTTTTGAGACAGGGTTTCTCTGTAGCTTTGGAGGCTGTCCTGGAACTCACTCTGTAGACCAGGCTGGCCTCGAACTCACAGAGATCCATCTGCCTCTGCCTCCCGAGTGCTGGGATTACAGGCGTGCGCCACCACTGCCCAGCTTGTCGTTCTTTTCTTCTGGTGATTTTCACTTCCACCTTTAACCGGCTGGTAGTGGCTTGGTAGGGCGACTTACCAAACAGCAAATGGAGATAAGGCAGGCTGAGGAGCTGAGATGAGCTGGTGCCTTACTGGAGAGGCTGTGAACGTGTGCTCATGGGTTTGTCTGTGGAGGATGTGTGGCTCCTTCAAGGCTGGCAGTCACCTGCTGTGAGGCTGGGGTTTATTAGGAGCTCCAGGTGACCTCACTGTGCCCTTATGGGCCTTAAATATCAGTATGAATGTGGTTTTTTAAAAATATTTTTAAACATTATTTGCCTGTGTGTGTGTGTGTGTGTGTGTGTGTGTGTGTGTGTGTGTGTGTGTAGCTCACCTGAGTGCAGAAATATAAAGAAAACATCAGCTTCCCTTAGAGCTGGAATTACAGGCACTTGTGACCTGCTCAGCACCAGTGCTGAGAACCCAACTCGGGTCCTCTGTAAGGGCAGTGTGCACATCTAAGTGCCAAGCCATCTCTCTAGCTCCCACCGTCGTCACGTGATTTTAACATATCACCTGACCTGCTTGGTGCAATCCCACCACCAATAGTATTCTTGTCAAATGAGCGCTCTGGATGAGACTCGGCATCTGCATGGCCTCATTTTCCAATGCAGTGTGATGTCCGTTATCAAATATGGTTTTATTTATAAATGTGGGCATGTGCATGCATGCAGGCACTGTGGTGTGGTGTGTGTGTGTGTGTGTGTGTGTGTGTGTGTGTGTGTGTGTGTGTGTGTGTGGTTTGTTTCCAGGAAAAATTCTAGTGAGGGAATTTTTTCCTTCATTATGTTGATTGCTTTACAGTAGAGTGGACCCTTAGAGATTGTTAGTTAATTCCAAAGAAGACAGGCTTGGGGAAGTCATGTTATTTCTCACCTTGAACACTAGGTGGCAGTCTAACTCCACATTCAGCTTTCAGTAGGAAGAGTAGGGTTGATCTAAGTCAGGTAGGACCTGTTCATTTCAAACAGCCCCACTGGCTGGTGTAGATGTCAGCAGGTCTTCATTTGAGCCTTATACCTAGAGGGGAGAAAAAGACCAAGTTTTTAAAAAATCAAAATATAGCCAGTTGGTGGTGGCACATGTTTTTAACCCCAGTATTGGGAGGCAGAAGCAGGCTGATCTCTGTGAGTTAAAGGTCAGCCTGGTCTACAGAGAGAGCTCCAGGACAGCCAGGGCTACACAGAGAAACCCTGTCTTGAAAATCAATAATATGATAGTAATAATAATAATAATAATAATAATAATAATAATAATAATAGCAGTCCATATTAAGTTTTAAACTCCAGAAAGGCAAGGGTGCCTCGGGGTGATATCTGATGTCCCATGTCCCTGCCACTCTAGTTCCTTTGTTTGAAGGTTTGTCCTTGCCCTCTCACATACTAAACCATCTGGGCATCTTTGTCATCTCAGCTGTTTCCTGTCCTCCTGGAAAAGTAGGTCTCTATTTCTTGGATGGAACTGAACCCACTTCCTGTTACTAGCCTTTGATGAAGTCTTGGTCTTCCCATTAGATGACATTTTCCTGGAGTGTCCGGATCTCAGGTGTCTTTGTATTTGTAATAGCTGGCCATTGTCTAATCATGGTTGCTCAAGGAGAAATCAGTAATTAGCTGAATGCATAGCAAAAAATGGATGCGGGGGCAGAAGGGATCCACAAAGGGAGAAGAGAAAGCAGGGGAGGGAGAGAAGTGAGGAAGGAATACAAGCAGATGAAGCAATGATGGGTTGGAGAGATAGGGAGAGAGATGGGTATGTGGGTGATGGTTAAAGAAGTAGATGAGTGGGTGTGTAGATGGTAGATGGCTATGAGCATGGCTCGGTGGATGACTGGATGGGTGAGTGGCCAAGTGAGTGCATAGACGGATGGGCAGTTGAGTAGGTGAATACATAGGGTGGGTGGGCAGACTGTATGGTGGACGGACGGATGGATGGATGGATGGATGGATCGATAGATGGATGGATCGATAGATGGATGGATCGATAGATGGATAGATGGATAGATGGATAGATAATGATTGGATGTATTGGTAGAATCATGGTTTCAACTTCTGCTGGGGAACCTACAAACCATCCCTCCTCACCTCTCCTCTGTTTCCCTTCTAGGTGGTGGGAATTTTTGCTGGATTTGGGCTCCTGCTCTTAGTGGCTTCCCCTTTCTTGCTCCTGGCCACACCCTTTGTTCTTTGCTGCAAGTGTAAGTGCAGTAAAGGTGACGATGACCCACTTCCCACCTAGAGGACTGCGTGATGCTGGAACAGACCCCTGCTTCGGGACGTGTGGCTCCCCTACCCTCCACCACCTCTCTCTCACTAAACCTGTTTCTTGCCTTATGTGCCCCTATGAGCTTCAGTGTCCGGCTTGCTGCAGAGATTTCAGGGATGATGTCAGCAAGTGGGCCGAGGCCTCAGGTGTGGTCTCCAGGGTGTGGGGGGAGGTGAGGCAGAAGTGTGTGGGGCGCATCCCACATCTGTGTCTGCAGACATGGCCTGAGGTGGCATCAGCCACATATCAGGCAGTTTTATTCCCTGGCCATCGTAGCTTGGGACCCACTCAGACAAAGGGACACCTTGGCTTCAAGATGGCACCATGTTGTCAGGAGAAGTCTTCAAGAATTAGGACTCTCTTCAGCCAGCACCTGATAATCTGACTTGAGAAAATCTCTCCGTTTGTGACAGCTGTTTTTACTCCTAAAGGCGTTTAGTAAAACCCTTTTTAGAAGGCTTTTTCCCCCTTTCTGTCAACTGAATAGTGAAAATCAACAAGGTGCGTATAAACCATCCTATGCCTTTTTTGAAATGTGCATTTTATGATGTTACAGATAAATGACTTTTCTGGCCTGACCGTCTTTTTTTTCCAGGAGCTACAGAAAGCCTTATGCACACTTTGTGTTTTTCTTGGAACCTGCTGTAATTACTTTTTGAATGCTCTGAGCTGTATACTGTTACCCACATGGGCCCCCTGTTGTTGCATTTCCTTGAAGATACCAACACATTTAAGAACTGTCTGTAGCTTTACATCACCCCCCCCCCCACACACACACACACCACTTCTCCAGTTCAGCTCACAGGACCCATTCCTCCTGTCTCCAGGTGGCAGCCAATGCCTTTGAATATCTTCAAACCAGATGTTTTACTCTGCCCGACTCTGCTCTGACCCCTTGCCCCACTCTTCAGGTAGGTGGCGAGGAGAGTTAGAGTCATCTGTCCCTGGGGACCTCTTGGAAGTTGGGTGGGAACTTTCTGAAGTCTCAGTTTGTTCTTGCTAGGGAAAAAGAAAATGAAAGGAAAGAAGGGTGGAGGAGGGAAGGAAGGAGGAAGGACCCTTCTGTTTCGTTGAATTATTCCGCTGTGGGAAGTTGGTGAATTGGTCTTTCCTAGGCTATGTGTTTCCATGTCGACAAAGTGCAAGATAATAAGAAGCAGGTCCTTCTCTAGTTGCCTCTGAAGACAGGAGAGAGTCCTTTCTTTCAGGATTGACTGTCAGAGCCCAACATGCTTCCCAGGAGCAGGGTGGAGGTGTAGAGGTTTGCAGGGAGGCAGTAGTCTGAAGGCTTATTAAGCATCCTACAAAGGAGTAAAGGGAACCCAGAGTCCTATCATCTCAGCCATTGTCTTTGCAAGCGCATCATATCCTTAGTGGCTGTCTGTGTGATTCAGCACTTAGGGGTCAGTGTCAAGTCCCAGCAGATGCTGCATGTGCGGAAATGATGTCATTTTCTTTATTTTAAATAGACAGTGAATGAGGTAAGACAACCACTGGCTTCTCACCCTCTAGGATTGATTTTCTTTATTAAGTGAAAGCCATTTAGAAGAAGCTCAGTCCATATCAAAACCATGCTCAGAAAGTCATCTGGTAGTTGAAATTTAAAAGTTCACTGATAAGGTGTGACCTCTGAGACCTTCATTCTGGCTGAAGCCTGGCCTTGTGCCTCTGTGGTTAGAAACATGGGCAAAGGTGGCCTGGCTTTTCTGGAAAGGTCTGACAACTTTATGTGACTCAGTGGCTGAATTTGAGACCTCAAGCCCATGATTTGTATGTGAAACCATCCGGCCACCACCCTTTAAATATGCCTTTCTGAGGTGGTGGCCAGCCGGGGCGCTGGTTCCAGCGGTGCATAGGCAGACTTCACACCATGGTCCTTCCTGCCTTGCCTGACCACCACTACTGTTTGTTTCAATGTTTCATCCTCTGTCCTTGTGGTGGGAGTGACAGCCTCCTGGAGGCTGTGTTCCCACTCTGCAGCTCAGGCTCTGTAACTGGAGATGGAGTCACCTGGTATCTGGGACGCTTCTGAAGCTTTGCACACCTCTGTAACCCCACCTACTCACACCTCAGCCTATGGCAATCTTCCCAAGCACATGACTGGACACAGGCAGGCACCATAGGGTTGCTATTGCCGAATGAGTGTGGACAGAGTATCCCTGTCTGCCCTGAGCCTTTGTATCAAGCCTACTTACTCAGTTAGATTTCCTAATAAAAGCTAACTTGTCCATTCCCTTTAGAAACACCAGCAAGATCACACTGAAATACGTAAGCTTGCCTTGTTCCCTGTGGGAGTCCTTTTAGCAGAGACAACCGCATCCATTTATTATGGACATTCAGCTGGAACCATGTGTGATGTGGAACCGCACATGGAATAGCAAAGCTGGCCCCCAGGTGCGATTGGTCTTGCTGTCAGTCCAGGGTAGCCTCAGGTGCTCTATGACCAGGAGTAGCACCATTTCTCTTGTTCAGTATAGGTTTTTCAGAACTGAAAATGGAGTTCCCTGAGACAGACCCTGTTCCTGATGGAAGAAGACTGTTCAGTCCTGAGCTTGTGGAAAACCCTCTTAATGACGGGCAGCTGTCTGGTAGGGCTCTATATCAAGCAGGGCTATCTGTACCAAGGGCCTGCTGGCCTGTGGGTTATCTGAGGCCATTCGGTGGCTAACCATGCCATAGTCTTACTGGGTGTGCTAATCCCTGCCAAGCTTAGCCCTCCAGTCTGTGACTTCACATACTCACCAGGGTGATGGCTTCAGAGGCAAAGTCATGATAGGTGTTTCTGGAGCTGGGAGCCAGCTCCTGTGGGGACACAGATTGGGACTGTATGAATTCTGGACCACCTCAGCACCTGGGAGTAGCTCCGATTGCAGGCCCAGCGCCTTCCCCATTTTGGTCCCTATCTTGAAGAGAACAAATACTCTCTATAGTGTATTTTTCCAGAAAACAGGTATGAGACCTTGGCCAGGTTCCCCGTTAAACACAGCCCCCATAGGAGGAAGGATCATCAGGCGTGAACATCTGACTTCCAGATGAATTCATCTTTTGGAATTAGAAAAGGGGAAAGGTTATTATTTTATGAATTAGAAGTGTTTCCCTCAGTTGCCTTTAAAAATTAGGGGATGGGAAAGGACGAGGGAGGACTTATTTTGTATACTTCCTAGATTCCTACGGATTAATAAACATACCTGTGAATATATATATATGTAAATCACACTGAAATCATCAAGGGAAACACTTTGCATGTATACAATTTCATGAAGGTTTTCTTAAAGAAAAAAAAAAAAAGATACCAAAGCTTGTTTCTCCCTCACAACGAGCCCAAACCCTTGTAAAGTTAAATAAAGTAAAGAAATTGTGACTGGCTCTTGCCAAAAAACTCAGCCAGGAGGGAGGGGCTTATGTTCAAACAATTGTCATTGCCCTGTGACTAGGAGAACCTGCCCTTTTGGTAGTTAACCCCTGTGGTCTCCAGCCCTCCTGACTTGTATAATCCTGTCTTCCAAGATCCTAGGGCCCCCCAGTTAGGTGTAGCTGTGTGCCACGTGCCTGACCTTTCTTTTATACTTTGCCTCGGGTGTATTTTAATCTTGTGTAAAAACATGCATGTGTCAGTCATACGCACGTGCACACATATACATTCTGTATTTGACAAGTGGTGGTAAAACCCAACACACAGACACACACACACACACACACACACACACACACACACACACACACAAGATCAATTGAAAAAATTGCATTTGTGGTTTTGGAAATGTGAGTACACTTTGTACCACTTACACTGTGATGTATAAGAGCTGTTTGAATGCCTTTTCATGTTGTGATTTGTACTTTAGAATCCTATGGAAATGTCGGATTTATAATTTCAATACATATTTTAAATGTATTGTGTCTTACGTCCTCTGTCTCCCCTTCCGAAGGGACTTCTTTTTAAAGATATTTTGGCTGGAATACAGGTGAACTTTTGTAAATCCTGCCTGTCTCCATCCTTTGTAGCTGCTCCAGTGACTAATGAATACGGCTAGAGGTGGGAGGGGAGGAGGGTGAGGCAAGAAGGGGAGGGGGGATGCTGTCACTTGGAACACAGCATCTATATGCTGAGGCTGGCTTCATTCATCGCTGTGAGAGAACACCGCACAGAAGCAACTTCAGGACCATTTTGGACCATGGTTGGAGGGGACGCCAGTCTCTTACCAAGGAGAGCAGAGGGTGCAGGCCATGCCAGCCTAAGTATTGCCTGAGACTCTCTACATTTCAACCAGGTTGGAAGCAAGAGAGGGACCTGCTGGCACCCGGTTGATTTTCTGCTCTCTCCCTATTCATTCATTCATTCATTCATTCATTCATTCATTCATTCATCTAAATCAGGGTTTCTTACCGCTATAACAAATCCCTGACAAAAGCAGCGTAGGTGGGGCAGGGTTTCTTTCAACTCCTAGGTTAAGGGCATGGCATCAGGAGTGTGGGATAACTGGTCACATGGCCTCCACCCACAGTCAGCAAGTGGGGTTGGGGTGGAGAGTGAGCCTGGGAGGCAGGAGGGGAATGCCGATGCTCAGCTTGCTTTTTCCAAAAATCTGCTTCATGGCCCACATTCAAGATGAATTCCCCCTTCAGTTAATTCCTGATAGAAACACCCTCAGAGATTCACCTAGAGGTCTGTTTCCATGGTTATTTGATGAAGATTGACCATCATACCAGCCCATGAGATCATGTCTCCCACATCCACCAGGGTGGACTTTTCCCCTTTGTGGGAATGTCTTTATAGACACACAGGTGTGCTTCACTAATGATGGAGCTGTTTCGTGGTCCACAAGTTGACAATGAAGATTAATAATCACAGACTCTTTCCAGTAGTGTTTGGGACGTCCAGATGGAAATGTCTTGGAACCTTCTGAGGGCTGTGGCGAAGACTCACATATACCTCTTTGCTTCCTCTTGGTGGTAGTATCTGGCAGCCCTGGGCCTTCTCCAGCTTGCACATATATCACCATAGTCTACCTCTATCTTCCTGTGGTGTCCCCACTGTGTACCTGTGACTGGCATTTATAGCCACAATGAGAGACTCAGCTTGATCAGTCAAGGGGATAAAGTCACGGATTCATGGGTTCCTGGGGTTCATCTTTTGGCATGTCTTAAGGGAGTGTAATTCTGCCTTAAACTGGCAGCATAGTTCACAGAACACTGCCCCACAAATCACCCCAGTAGCTCATTGATTCAGCTAGGCTGGTGGACCAGTGAGCTGCCAGGACCACCTACCTCTGTCCCATAACACTAGGCTAGAGACATGCTGCCGTCTCTGGCCTTTACATGGGTGCTGGGAATCTCAACCCAAGTTCTCATACTTGTACTGTGGGCACTTTACGGCTGAACCATACCCTCAGCCCCCAGGTAACAAGTTCTTAACTTCTGTTTACACAGTAGATGAGGAACTCCAGGTTAGGCAGGCAGACTCTCTCCCATGACAGACTCTCTGGGGATTTGACTTGCTGAGTCCACCGGGTACACAGATCCTCAATCATAACTCATTTGGGATCCACAGAAGGACAAGAGCCCAATTGTGCTCAGCTCTTCGAGGAGATCCCTTCAGGGCCGAGAGAACGAGGTTGCCCAGAGCAGAATGCGCTCCTCTGCAGAACTCCTAAGGCATTGTCAGAGCACAATGGATGGTAAATGATCACCGAGTGTTTTTATTAACGACAAAGGAGCAATCAGAGCCGTAGTGAAACTTACAGATGAGTCTAAACTGGGAGTTATAACAAATACCAATTAGGAGACCGAGACAATGAAAAGAGACCCCCCCACCCCACCCCAGAGAGAAAGTTACAACAAAGCAAGTTTCCGGTTTTTGCAAAATTACCACAAATGCACCTGCAGAGGATGCATACTGTGGGGAAAGCCCAGAGTGCTGAAAGGCAGACAGCCCCCTCCCCCTACGACAGGCAGGACAATGTCAGACACAGAGTGTCACCCGTGTTCCTCACTGAAGCATCAGTACAGCGAAGCCATCTCATTTGGGTGCACTTGGGAAGCTATACCCGACTTCAACTGTCCAGGTCCTCTTCTGTTTCTTGTGGGTGCACTGGGGTTGTCTTGCAGCTCTCCACCTCTGTTTTAAGGATCTTCCCGATGCTCTTATGCTTCTGCTGAAAGCCCTTGAAGATCACCATGCACCGGTGTGGCTGAATCATATTCTTTACCTATAAGACCCTTCCAAATAGGCCCACCTACTGGCTTAGTGTTCATATGACCTGCAGATGGGGGGCGGGGGCAGATGAAGTGGGAAGCAGTGTCTCTGTCCCCTAGAAGAGGGAGGAAGGGGGGCACATATCTGGTTCCTCCTAATATGTCTTCTGGCCTCTGCTATTGTTCCTCAAATATACAATAGCTTTCCGTCTTCTCTCCATAGGGATTCGACTTGGGGCCTGGCAAAGCCCTGCAGACCCCCCTCCCCAAGTTCTCTTGCCTCATGTCTATCCTCATATTGTAAGAAAGAAAAGACAGTGAAACGTTTGACAATAGGATTCATGCTTTAGGTTTGGTTATGACAAGGAGGGGTGACTGGATCCACTGGAGCGGCCAGGCTTATGGCAGTGGGAGCTTCCATCTAAGACCCCCTTACATCCTGGATGCACCAAGAATTAGAACCAGCGAGAACCCATCCCTACGGTGACCCACTTTCTCCAGCCAAGTTCTGCCCCCTTAAGATTCCAGGACCTTCCCAAACAGCACCAGTACCTGGGACCAAGTGTTCGAGTGAGATCCCACGGGTGGGGTTCATTTTACATTCAAACCACAAGGGATTTTGAATGCTAAGCCATTAGGGTAAAGGCTGAGGGCATCAGCTTTGCGTGTGAGAGGAGGAAGTCTCACCTGCTCTGTGGAGACTGGAGTGAAACCTTATGATTCCTAATACTTGGGGAGAACTCAAGTTCTGTCTGCTGACCATCCATTGAGGAAACAAACCCGAGACCTCTCTGCCAGCACATCAGCAGTCACTTAGGATGGATGGAAGGATGAAATTTGAAGAGAGTCACATTTTCTCAGAACTCTGCCCACCCAGAGTGGGGGATTAAGCAGGGGGCTGTGGTTGGACACGATGCCTTCAGAGAGCAGACCCAGCACAGAGAGTACTTCCTGAGGGGTAGCTAGGAAGTAGAGGTTAAGAGGTAATGGTGAGGGGAAATGAGAGGACAGGAGAGGCTGAAGCCGGAGGTTTGCCATGAGTTTGAGGCCAGCCTGGGCTATGTAGTGAGCTCTGAGCCAAGGGGAGCTCCAGAGTAAAACCTTGTCTCCAAAGAGAAAAGAAAGACATGGAAAGATAGAAGTTAGGAAGGAAGAAAAGAAACTTTGGATTGATTGTGTAACTGGAAGTACTTAAAGCCCACTTCCTGCTTTAAATTTTTTAAATGATTTGTTATTTTTATTTCATGTGCATTGGTATTTTGCCTGCATGTGTCTGTGTGGGTGTCAGATCCCTTGAAAGTGGGGTTACAGACACGTGTGAGCTGTCACGTGGCTGCTGAGACTAAACCTTGGTCCTCTGGAAGAGCAGCCAGTGCTCTTAACCCCTCTAGGCCCTACTTCCTGTTTTTGAATGAGGTTTTAAAGTCACTATTTAGTGCTCTAAATGTCCCGTGGAAGAAGTACTGCTATGTGTGTTTAAGGTCTTTAGTTGCTGTCAAGGAAAAATTGAAGTACTGTTCTCCATGACATGAATTTTTGAAGAATTATCTGTCCATCATCTGGAAGTTTCAGCCAATTAGAATAATATTCCACCTGTGTCCATTTCCTTCAGGAACTTGGTTCCTTTGGGAGCAGAAGGGTCCTGAATCGGCCCCTTTGGTTTCCATAGCGTCTCAGTGAAGGAGGCACAAATGGCTTCTGAAGAGGTGGATGGAACCTGTGGGATCATCTGTGGCACAGATCTGCTTTGGGGGTGACATCAGCAATTAGTAATTGTACTCTAGTTACCTTGACCACCCCGCTCCACCCCGTCACAGGTGGAAAGACATTGTCATCTTTTCAGACCCTAGCTTCAATCTTAAATCCAAATCAACAATCGGCATCCAGGCATCCAAGCGAACTGGAGCGCAGTATGTTCCCTGTTCTCCTCAAGCTTCTTCACGTCAACATTATTTTGCCTGGTTTATGCCTCTAAGTTGGTTTATGGTTGCCAGTGTCAGCGTGAAACCCTGATGGGAGCTTAGCTTCCCACCAGGCTTCAGTCGAATGTGTATGAATAGCCCATAGTAACTGCTTCTATTGTTCCTGGAAGACTTCTATTATGTAGAGAGCAATTAATCATTTTCTGAGGCAGCTTGAGGGAGCCAAGCACACAGTGAGGTTGATGATGGCTTTTTCTTCCAAGATGAACAAAATAAAAACCCCAGCCAAGGCTTTCCTGAAGACGGGCTTATCTCCCGCATCGATCGGCAACATTTCCATGCCAAGGTGGAATTCCATTACCAAACAGCCAGCTTACCAACGCAGCTGAAGGTTGGACCCCTGCTGCCAGGATCTGTGGACTCTTGGCACAGCTAGGCACATCGGCTCTGTGGAGCTCATGATTCAGGCTCAGTGCTGAGTACCGCAGCTTCCTCTTGCATTTATTGCCTTTGATAAAGGTATCATTGCCCCCTGGATCATCCAAGAATGAGGAACATTGCTAGACTTTGGGTGGTTGGTAGGAAGGGGTGCTTGGCACTTAGTGGAGTGCTAGGTAAAATTACCTGTACCTTAAAGATGCATGTATTTTATGCGTATGAGTTTTTCCCTGCATGTACAGGTATGCACTATGTGCATGCCTGCTGCCCTGGAGGCAAAAAGATGCCCTGGAACTGGAGTTACAGATGGTTGTGAGCTACCAGGTAGGTGCTGGGAACTGACCCTGGGTCCTCTACAAGAGCAACAAGTGCTATTAACCACTGAGCCATCTCTCCAATCCCACCAAATGGCTCACAGATTTTAATAGAACGTATATAATAGCCGTCATTTCCCATCTTACTCTGATGTATTTAAAGAGAGAGAGAGAGAGAGAGAGAGAGAGAGAGAGAGAGAGAGAGAGAGAGAAGAAATGTGCCAGATAGCTGCTTATAAGGAAGGCACCACTCCAAGATTCAGTGGCTTCAGTTGGTAAGCATCATTCATCACCCACAGTTTAGTGCATGAATTCTCACCCTCTGGATCATGGCCATTGAAAAACACATGTGTTCCCCCCCCCCCCAACCATAAATTTAGTTTTCTTGCTACTTCATAACTGTAATTTTGCTCCTGGGTGGTGCCTCAGTTCCTAAGACTATTGGAAATACATGTTTTCCAGTGGTTCTAACCCACAAATTGAGAACTGCTGGTCTAGCGGTGTCTGCAAGAGAAGGCAAAGTGCTGGGTGGTGGTGATGCACGCTTCTAATCCCAGCACTCAGGAGGCAGAGGCAGGTGGATCTCTGTGAGTTCGAGGCCACCTGGGCTACCAAGTGAGTTCCAGGAAAGGCACAAAGAGAAACCCTGTCTCGAAAAAACCAAGGGGAGAGAGAGAGAGAGAGAGAGAGAGAGAGAGAGAGAGAGAGAGAGAGAGAAAGAGAGAGAGGTTTATTTGGGAGACTTCAAAGCTGCCATGGCTATTGGTAAGGGAACAGAGAGAATAGTAAAAGGCAGTGACAGCCTTGCCAGTTTTAAGGAAACAGATTGTGAGGTGGCAAAGGGTGCAAGCCAGAGCAGCATGAGGACTTAGACATGTTAACAGGGAACTAGATACCCCATTGCCTCCGGTAGTTGTGGTTGGCTCTCAGGGAAGGGAAATGACTCTTCTGACAGACAGAAGGCCACGTCACAACTTTCTGAGGAGTGCCGATTTTAGGCTTTTGTTTATCCGCTTGTGGTCCTGTTTGCCAGGTTAGAGTCCAGGCTGAGCTGAGCCCAGGCTGTCACTTACGACATTGTCAATGGCACTGCCATTCGTGGGCCCCACGTTAACCCAACACTAACCTGGGGTGCTCTACCTGTGAAACAGGTGACTGACACACAAGTGGTGGTGGCTGTTGAGCTAGTGGGACCCTGGATTCAGTTCATGGAACCTGGGGACTCTCCTCCACCTGAGCCTCCATGTGACCTGAGCTGTTGATGTCTCCTGCCTCAGGGCAACCAGGGCACAGGTTCTAGAAAGAGCAGAGGTTAGCAAGAAACTCTAGTCTTGGGCTTGCACTTCATATTTTAATTCTTCTGCTTTCTGTTTTTCCTATTGATGGCATTTTTTTTTTCTTTTTTCTTCTCTTCCAAAATGAATCTCAGAACCCAAGAGTTACGGAGCAGCATGGTAGTGGTAGTGGGGTGTACGTTTTCCTTCCTGGTGGAGGCTGATGGGAAGCCCTGTTGCAGGGGCTTGTGGGAAGACGGAGCACTATGAATCAACCCCAGATGTATGTGAGAAAGCAATCACATCCATGTCTTCTGGATACCTAGGAAAAAGAAAGAAACAGAAAGGGTGTTTTCAGTCCCAGCAAAGTCACCGTGTCTGTGAGAGGAAGGGCATAGAAACCCACAGTAGCCCAAGAATATAGACAGGGAGACTGTGCTGTGTCAGGTTTGTGCACACACTGTCATCAAGAGGGTGGAATGTGTGCAGGAGAGAGAGCAGGAGGTGTGCATGGGAACGAGAGCAGGAGGTGTGCATGGGAGAGAGAGAGCAGGAGGTGTGCATGGGAGAGAGCAGGAGGTGTGCATGGGAGAGAGAGAGCAGGAGGTGTGCATGGGAAAGAGAGCAGGAGGTGTGCATGGGAAAGAGAGCAGGAGGTGTGCATGGGAGAGAGAGAGCAGGAGGTGTGCATGGGAGAGAGCAGGAGGTGTGCATGGGAAAGAGAGCAGGAGGTGTCCATGGGAGAGAGCAGGAGGTGTGCATGGGAGAGAGAGCAGGAGGTGTGCATGAGAGAGAGCAGGAGGTGTGCATGGGAGAGAGCAGGAGGTGTGCATGGGAAAGAGAGCAGGAGGTGTGCATGGGAGAGAGAGAGCAGGAGGTGTTCACAAGGGGCTTTTACCAACAAGGAATAGGCTCAAGGCAGAACAACACTGATGGACAAGCAGAAGAGGGGCCATAATTCTTAGAATTGCCGAGTGGTGGAGGGTGATACCGTGAGTAGCAAGTAGAACACTGGGAAGGAGCTCTGGACTCTCGTCTTATGTCACAGAGGATGCCTCTCTGGGGTCTTTTTGAATGCATCCCTCATCTCTGACTTTAAGGAATTTGTTGATGATCTTGTCAAACTCATCTTCATGGAAGGGGGTAGAAGCCAGAGACTGGTTATGAGAAATGGTGGACAGAGGATGGCTAAGGAGACACAGTACATATCCAAATGGCTGAATGAAGAATGAAAGAACTAGATGAATGTGGGATGTCTTTCTATGGGCTGTGAATATGTGTTGCGCCCACTGGTTAATAAATAAATCTGCTTTGGTCTATGGCAAGGCAGGATAAGAGCCAGGTGGGAAATCCAAGCAGAGATATAGGGGAAGAAGGATGGAGTCAGAGAGAGACGCCATCCAGCCTCCCAAGGAGCAAGATGCCAGCAGACCAGTAATGCCATGGCCACGGGGCAAAATAGAGATGGATAGAAATGGGTTTTAAGTTATAAGAGCTAGTGAGACAGGGCGGAACAGAGAAAAGCCTCCCATTACAGATGGATGCCTGGAAAGAATCAGCTTTTTGCAACAACAACAACAACAGTAAAATGAAATGTCCCTGATACGTTATAAATGCATGTGCTAAATAACCAGGGGCAGGCATTTGGAGGAGGTCCTTCAGTGAGGGGGCTTAGGAGGAGGGGGGTCTTCCACCATGACTAGAGGGTCAGAAAGCCCAAGGAGATAGGGGCTGGTAGAGTAAAAGACAGCATTAAAGGAAAGCCAAAGAGTTCCAGCCTCTGACATCTACTTTTTGGAAGCAGAGGTAAGAAGAAGATATGTCGTGTGCAAAATTATTTAAAACAAACAACAAAGAAGTAAAATACATAAAATGAGGACAGCCAGCATGCAATGACTCATTATGGCCAGCAGGGGGCGCACAAGCACTGTGTTGCAACTTTTGAGGCCGTGCTTTGCTTTTAACGGTTAGATTAGTTTGTGTTTGCTTTTTTTGTTTATTTCTTTTTATTTTCTTCTTTATGGTAAAAGACGTGGATTTTGTGTCTGCTCCGTCTTACACCCACCGAGTTCCTTTCCAATTTCTTGCAGGTTGTATTCTCTGTCCTGATCCAGGTCAGGCCCTGGCTGGAAGCCGGGATATCGGTAGACAGGGTAGGCCCTCCTGTTCTCAACTCACTAATTGGAGACCTCAGGACTGGATGGAGTTTAAGCTCATCTACTCCTGGGGTTGGATTTGCTGGGTGTAGTTCCATCACACAGGAAGATTGTTTCCCCTGAAATGAGAGAATGGACTGGGTGGAGCCAGGCTTGGAATCCTTCTCAGTCCAGAGGCCTAGGCAGGAGAAATGGACAGTTGGGGCAAGGGAGGAAGACCCCGAGTCAACACCAAAAGTTAAAAGAGGGCAGAGGATAGAGCCCACTCTGAGTGCTTGCCTAGTGCAGACGAACATACACAATAAACCACACACACACACACACACACACACACACACACACACACAGTGAGAGAGAGTATACTCAGGTAGGCTCATCTTTCTAAATAAAGCAGGTATGTTTACCTGGACAACCTTCTTGCAGAGTAGTTCTCTGCGCAGGTCTTGCAACCAGTGGCACAGTTTTCCCCATGCTTGGATGACGATGGCATCACTACCATCACCTGCTGGAACCTGGTCATTCTCCATTGCCTGGGCATTTTCAGTTAAGGATTTGCCACTGTTTGTTTGTCCTTGGGAACCAGGTGGTTTTGACAGCTTTATTCTGTCTGCGTGCAGAATGCCATCAATTTCCTCCCAAATCCAGGTTCTTCCCTTATCATCCTGGTCATGATTTTATCCTCATGCCTCTGTGAGACAGGTGAGGTTGATGTACTTGTAAAACACTTGGAATGAGCACCAGGCCCTGTGTAAACCTCAGCAAGGTGCAGGGGGTAGACAGAAAATGAACCATTCCTCACCTTGGACATCCTGTCGTTGTTCAGAACCAGGGTCGTGTGTTCAGGGGCTGAGTCGGAGTGCAAGCTCCAGGATGCTGCACACCAACCTGTCGGCCCTGCTGGGCGATGACATGTTTCCCCATCCACCAGCTTTGCATGCAAGCATTCATTGCCATGAGTCATTCGCCTGCTTCAAGGATTCTGGTTTCTGGGGCACCATAAATACTGGGCCATGAGAAGAAGACTCCGCTCGGATATCTGTTGTTGCTCAGAGTCAGGGTGATGTTGCAGCTATGCGGGGCATCCGCAGGCAGGTTCTGTGTGAGGTCCCCGCTGCTGCACATCCCCCATCCTCAAAGTCTGCTACTCCAAGGCTCGACAGGCTCAATCTTTGTGCTTGTATCCCGTGGGCAGCACCGCTGCTCCTCACCCTCCATTGCTCAGCAGGGCAAGGGGCAAGAATGGCAGCTGCAGCAGCTCCATGCTAGGTGCCAACTGGTAAGCTTAGGACCAGCCCTGTTCAGTCATGACAAGTTTCCGAGGGAGCTCCAGGCCACTGCACTCTACCCGCTGTGGAGTAAGAAGGACCAAGGGAAAACACCCTACCCCTGACTTGACCCCAGGACCAGTGCTTCCAATCCCACCAGTCCCTGAGCACAAAATCCCACCAGTCTCTGACCTTGCTCCAGAATCAGATCACAAACCCCACCAATCCCAAGACACCCTGGAAAAGCTCTGCCCCTCCCCCCAAGAAACCCTACGTAAGCGCTGTATTCTGTTCACTTTGATGTCGCTTCTCACCCTAGAGGTGGCCATCCTCCTGGATTTTGTGATTTTCGCAAGAACAGAGTCCAAACTGTATCTATCTCTATAGATATGAGGTAGATATGAATCTACTCTGAGAAAAAAGATAAAGAATAATAGGATAAATGGGTAGATCACCGAATCTACTGTAAAAAGAAAAAGGAAGATATGAAAATGACAAAAGGTAGATTACTGAATCTACATTTTAAAAAGGAACTACTTGTTTTAAACAGGATAAGTAATGAAAATTTTTTGTCTGAGTTTATCAAATGTTATTGGACTGGACATTGTTATATATTAATGGAGTTTTTATCTGAATCTGTCAAATGTTAATGGACTAGACATCATTAATGTAATTCTTGACTGTATAAATTGTATATACTTATTGAATAGTTTTTCTTGTATTAGTTATAAGCTTTTTTAAGATTTTAGACAAAAAAAGGGGAAATGTGGTATTTGTTTCCCAAAATATTGTACACCCTAATAAATTTATCTGGGGTCAGAGAAAAGACAGCCACTAGACAGATATAGAGGCCAGAAAATGGTGGCACACACATTCCAGAGGCAGAAATCCCTCTGGATCTCTGAGTTCAAGGCCACATTAGAAACAGCCAGGCACAGTGATATTCGCCTTTAATCCCCGAAAGCGAGCTTTTAATCCCAGGGAGTGACGGCAGGAAGAGAAAGATATATAAGGCGTGAGGACCAGAAACTAGGAGCATTTGGTTAATTAAGCATTTGGCTGGTTAAGCTTTTAGGCTTTGGAGCAGCACAGTTCAGCTGAGACCCATTCTGGATGAGGACTCAGAGGTTTCCAGTCTGAGAAAACAGGGTCAGCTGAGGAATTGGCGAGGTGAGGAAGCTGTGGTTTGTTCTGCTTCTCTGATCTTCCAGTATTCACCCCAATAACTGGCCTCAGGTTTGATTTTTATTAATAAGACCTCTTAAGCTTCCTGCAACATATTTATTTCTCAGGAGTGTAACACTTTTGCTAGGGACCCCCCCCCCCACGGGAACAGAGCTGTTACACTTACATTAGGACTGCCCACCCCCCCTCCCCCCCTCCCCCCACCCCCCACCACCACTCCCCCCCCACCCCCCACCCCCCCCCACCCCCGCCAGCAGAGCTGTAACACTTGGAGGTGGGGGCAGAGCTGCACAGCTTATAGAGACTTTGGTATTCCTTGGCTGCCGGGATACCTTCCCATCTGAGCTCCAAGGCTTACACCCTGGCCTTGATAGGTTCCAGCTGCCCCTCATCTGGGCCTACTAGGCACAACTGCCGAGCCTGTAGGCTTCCAGCTGAAGGAACCATCCCCGGGTAAGCAGCACAGGAACTCCAGGCCACCACACACCACCCTGTCCTCGGTGCACCGGCAGGCAAGACCTCTGTGCCTGCAGGCCACAGACGGCCCTGCTGCTCCTCGCCCTCCCCCAGCTCAATGACATCCAGCAAAGACCTGCTTTCCCGGGAAAAACCCAGAGGCAAAAGACAGATAGGTTAATTTTAAGTAAAGAAAAGCTGACTGGTAAGCCAAGGTAAGTCCAGGCATTCATAATGAAACATAAGCCTCTGTGTGTGGATTTATTTGGGAGCTGGTTGGTGGGCACCCCCAAAAGAGTAAACACAAACAACACTGGCCAGAGTTGTTAAGTGGAAGACTCTTACGTTGTCTCATGAGAGGTTTTTAAGGTTTCGCCTTATAACTCAGTATCATAATTCTTTATGCCATGACTATACTCTGAGTAAGTACTGATTTTTTTTCCTGTGGTTTAGTCAAAAGCCAGGTTTCAGGACTGTGTTGTTTTTGGCATGATGTTTATTTTTATAGCACTGAATTAGACCTGTGGCAGCTAGCTATGGTCCTAGTTTTAATTATTCTGCTTAAGTTTCTTATGTTAGTATTTTGTCTTTTTTTTTTCTTTTAAATGAGTAGTGAATGAATATTTTGCCATGGGTGTTTTTCTATTTATCCATACAGGATCTTTACTTCTTGCTTATACATGTAGGGGACTGGGGAGCCCAAAGCTTAGGTATGAGCTGGTTTGTGCTGGAAGCTTGGCTCTGTCCCAAGTTCACCCCAAGTGTGTTTGAACTGAGCTTCTGTGTCTAACATGGAAAGTGAATTGGTGGCCCCTCCATTCTGGAATCTTGATACAGATAAGGAACATGGTTTGCAAAATGCCAGGTTCCCAAAAGACATCAAGATGGTGTGCAACTTCTGAGGGCTGATGAATCCATTTTTATACGTATGCTGGGCTCACAAACTGTGGTGATATATTGTGTACCCCAATAAAGCTTACCTGGGGATCAGAGGATAGAGCCAGCCACTAAATTACCTCTATGAAATTCTTAGCCTCAAGAGAGCAAGTTCCTGTTTCCTCATGCCCTGTATACCTTTCTGTATCCTGCCATATTACTTCCTGGGATTAAAGGCATGTGTCACCACTACCTGGTTTTGTTTCTCTCGTGTAGGCCAGTGTGGCCTTGAACTCACAGAGATCCACAGGATCTCTGCCTCCCAAGTGATAGGATTAAAGGTGTGTACCAGCATTATCTGGCCTCTATGTCTAATCTAGTGGGGTACACAATAGATCACCACAACAAACCATCATGGTCATCTTTACCAGTGACCAAGTGTCATCTCCAAAGACAACATTCTGATCATTATTTCTTTGGTAGTTATGTGTATGAATGCTTCTGCCATGATGTCAGCGTTTCCATATCTCCATCACCCTTCCTATCTTGTGGCTGCAGCCTGAGAGTCCTCACCATTACTGATGTTTCTTTTGCTTCTGTGCTGTTAAAAGTAATTCTAAGCTGTCCAATGCCCACTGATACACCCAGTTTCTGTATCCTGATATTAAGTCTCTGCTGACACAGTAAGCCGACTCAAGCCGAATTAAGAATAAAAGACCAAGTTTATTGGGCAAAATATTTCTGGGTGATTTGCCTGCCCCCTGAGATCAGATGGGAGAGGGGACCAGACAAAGAAAAATGTGTGTTCACCCTGTAGGTGCAGTCTTGAGTAGCTCTAGGGAAGGAGCCTCCTCTTGGTATGCTTCCTGAGAGAGGGTGGGGTTTGAAATCAGAGAAAGAGAGGCTGGAGCAGAGCTTCTACCTTAAACATAGGTGAGGGCAGCTCTGCTCTGCTGCTACTTCCCAGCTGCCAAGAGAGTGGAGTAGCATGAAGGGGTGAGTCTCCACAGATACCTCAAGGTACTGGAAACTTTTTCTATCCTTTAAAGTCCAGCCAGAGCTTCACATCGTAAAATGCTAGTTTCTTTTTGTCCCAGAATGGGAACAGGGCACAGAGAAATGATGTTAGCACCTGGGTTCCCACATCCTAGAGAAGAAAGTCCTGATTCAGAGGCCAGGAGCCAGTACCCACCTGCATGTATTCTGCTTCCCACATTTGCAGCCTTATGTCTGAGCTAATGATCTGCATCCACAATCATCTAGATCAGGTTCTAAGACCCACTCTGTCTAATCTAAGACAGGACACTGTATCAGCTCTCAACAGGGTGAGACTGTGTGCCAATATGAGGCTTTTTCTGTGGGAGGAATTTTGAGGATCTCTATCAGCTCTGGGGCTTTGGCAGGCACTGACAAGCTGTTATTTCCCAAGGAATTATGCATTTAGAGAGTCTCCTTAGCCTTTCAAGTGACAGGACGAAAGTGCTTCTATGCCTGTGCCATCTGAGGCCAAGTGGGGGCTGAAGTTTGACCACAGCTGGCTAGCATGCTTTGGTCCAGCTATGCCTTTTCATTGTTGACGTGTATTTTAAATATTATATATGCAAAAATGTTTAAAATTAAATATGCACAGTACTTGCTACCCCCACAACCTTAGATGTTACTATTAGTTCAGGTCATGTCCCTGCCATAATCAGGATGCTTGAGAAATATTACCCTTTCCTGTCTGTGCTTCATCGTGATGGATGGAGTCCAGAATTGCACATGTGTGTAGGAGATGAGTCAAACAGGTCAGCAGAAGCTTGGAAGATTAATTGCGAGTGCAGTTTGGGCTGTTTATATTTATGGGCAAACACACCCATGTAGATACAGACTATCACACCCCACAATACTGAATGTGATCCTCAGGCCAAGTATACAGGTTTTTTTGTTGTTGTTTTGTTTTGTTTTTTTATGACAGACAGGAGGTCTTACCCTGGCTGACTGGTTTGCTGGGGCCGGGAAGGGTGCCATGTGCTCAGAAGTCATAGTGGGTCTGGTCAGAGGAAATGAGTGGCAGCATATTTTAGAGAAATATTTGTAGTTTGAGTGTGAGATATCCTGTACAGGCTCATGTGCTGCAGCCTTTGGTCCCCAGCTGGTATACTGTTTGGGAGGCTATGGAACCTTAGGGGGCTGGGGGTCTAGCTAGAGAAAGTAGTTCACTGGGAGACAGGCTTTGAGGTTCACAGCCTAGCCCTAAATAATACCCCTCCTCTTTCACTTGAACTAGGTGCTGCATGCACCGGGCATCATGCCTTCCCCACCATGCTGAACTGTATACCCTGAAATCAGGAGCCAAAATAAGACCTTCATCCCTTAAATTGCATCTTGTGACACTGTCTGGTCAAGGTGATGAGAGAAGGAGCTCATACAGCACCTTAGCTGGCCAGGTGGCTTGCTCCAAGTCATTGTCACACGCAGTGTGTTGGGAAGCAGCAGAAGCAGAGGCAAGTCAACAGAGAGAAAGAGCAGGAGGGAGGTAAGACCCCCCTGCCAGCGCTCAAGTGTGTGTCACTAAGCCTAGTCTATAAGGAGTCCCAGCTTGTTGCTACTGGTCGGGGGCTATGCCATGACAACTCAGGGGCCAGTCTGGACCAAGGCCAGAGGCCACATGGATGGGGTAGGGAAAGAGCAGAAATCCCCAAAAGAACTGCCTTCCCTCTGAGTCTGGAAGTTATCTGCCTGGTTCAGCTGGAGGCAGCTCAACCATCCAAGCCAGTCAGTTAGGAGGAGGAAAAGGCTCTTGTGTGGCTCAGAGGTGCCACACCTTTGTCCCAGGGCAGGAACACCTGAGCATGGGGAATTTTGGTACCTGTCATGAAGTGGATAGCAGCCCAGGAGGGGACCCCAGGGAGGCAAGGGCTCATGCAATGAGAAGAGATCAAGGGTGGCTACCGATGAGGGTACAATTTTTGCGTTGTTTCTCTTTTTAAAGTCTCTGAGTTTGCCGACTTCAAAAATGATATTTGGGGAATCTGAGGAGATGAGTTAGTGGGTAAGGATGCTTGCTGTATAGGTGTGAGGACCTGAGTCCAGATCTTCAGTACCCACAATATGCCGGTAATCCTTGGACTGGGGGGTGGGGAGTGGAGATAGGTGGATCCTTCAGGCTTCCTGGCCAGCAAGGCCAGGCAGAGTCCATTGTGTTCAGTAAAATATCCTATCACAAGGAGATATAGAGGAGAGTTATAGAGCAGGAGAACTGATGTCCTGTGCTCCTCTGGTCCTGTGTGTGTGTAGATATGTACATACATGCACACAGAGAGAGAGAGAGACGGGGGTGGGGGGAGAGAGAGAGAGAAAGGGAGAGAGAGAGAAAGGGAGAGAGAGAAAGGGAGAGAGGGAGAAAGGGAGAGAGGGAGAGAGAAAGAGAAAGAGAGAGAAAGAAAAAGAGAAAGAGAAAGAGAGAGACAGAAAGGATACTTTTAACTATATAGCAATATATCTTTTGTTGTTTAAATCTCTGCTCATAAACATCAAGCCATCCTGTTTAGCTGGTATGGAAGAGGACATGGAATTTCAGCATCAGTGGCTTTCCAGGTTGTGAGCAGCTCATGAGTGGAACACAGATGTGGATGGCTTCACCAATTGTGCTCTGTATTCTCTTAATCCCCTGGTACCCAATGTCCTCATTTTATCCAGGCTCCCCAAGGTCACAAAGGGGTTAGTTTCTTTTTTAAAGCAACCCATGGTAGTTGTGTCTGTCCAAACATTGCCAGCAGGCAGCTCAGAGCCGTGTGTGTGTGCTTGATGCAGGGGTATATTTGTGAGAGTGATGTTTACCTGTGCAAACACCAGATTTGACTTAAGGCAACCGGCAACCATTCCCATCGACCATACCCAAACACCCAGAGAGGATGCCTAGCTGGGTTCTAAAGCATGTGATGGAGGAGGTCAGCCTCTGAGGCATGAGGGGGCATAATTCTTTTCCATTAAGACCTGGAAACATCTGCTCTCCACAGCCCATTTAAAGGCTACACTTTATTAGGTATTGGTTAATGATCGCAGAGTCATTTGCCTTTAAAAACAGGTGCTCTTCTCTGCACTTAGAGCTGGTGTTTGAGGCCAATGGGAGAATAAATGAGTCTCTACACAAAATGTGGGTGTCCCCAAAGGAGCCCCAGAGAGTAGAAACAGTAGACTATCCAGTGGAGGATTCCCCCTCTGTCCTGTCTTCTAGCCTTCCTCCTCAAGACTATCGTTGCACTTAAGAGACAGATGCAGAGTTTGTGATTACGTCTAATACTGTGGGATGCTCTACTGGGACACACAGAAACAAGTGCCCCCTAGGGTGGGCCTAGTGAAGGCAGGCAGTTCCCCTACAGTCTCACTACTTCTGTATTCCTGTAGACCTGATCACTTCTCTGTGGTTGCTGGGACAGCATGAACTTGAGCTGCTGCCATTGGGCTGGAGACTGGGGATTCCCTTCAATGAGCTATGCAGTGCTTTCCCAAGTACGTTAGAGCTGGGAGGGCCTTCATGTTCAGGTGTGCCACCATTTTACTAGAAATCTAAAATGAAATTTTCATGATTCATGGGCTGAGTGCACTGCATGGTAGCAGGACAAGTGCCCAGTGTATAAAAGGCCCTGGGACCTGTGTCCAGCACCATCACTGCCAACAACAAAAACATCAGATGTTGAGATTCTTTGATCTTGATTTGTTCCAACTGTGGAAATGTTGAATGAGCTCCTACTCAAAGCCCAGTGCTCTGAGCAGTGTGTGATGGGAAATCAAGCTTAACACATTTTTAGAATTTCAACAAGTTTCAAAAACTTTTGGGTTCATCAAAACTTGACTCCCTATCTGTATGAATCTAGGCCTCTTACCCTTTTGACCTTGGTATAGACTGTAAAGGGGGGCCTTCAACATGCAGCTCTGGAACAAACATGGACGGCAAAAGTGGCTTCTTCAAGTGAAGGGTATGCAACTCTGTTGTTCAGTGGTTCTCACCTCAACTATGCATCAGAGCCCATGGGACTTTGTTTTCTTGTTTTTCTTAGGAATTCATTTTTTATTATTTTAACTTGTGTGTATGTTTCTGCATGTGGGTATGTGCACCTGAGTCCAGGGTCCCATAGTGTCCAGGGGCATCAGATCCCTAGACTGGAGTTACAGGCATTGTAAGCCCCCAGACATAGGGGGTGGGACCCAAACTCAGTTCCCTGGGAAGAGCAATACGTGTTCCTAACCATCGAGCTATCTCTCTAGCACCCATTGAACTTCCTACACACAAGGAAAAAGCCATATTCCAGAGACCGAGTCACAGAATGGAGCTGAAATGTATTCACTTCTTGGCCCCCAAATGATGAAAATATGTGACCATCATGGAGAGTCTTTGCCTCAGTGCTAAGAGAAAACAACAGGTGTGTCATATTAGAGAAACCAATTTGACTCCATTCTGAAGTGGCCAAGTTATTTATTTTTCAATAGCTTGGGTTGGCTATTGAATGTCATTTTTAGTTCCAACATCCAGCAACATAAAGCTCCTTGAACTTGAAGGGTGAACATGTGTTTAATTTAAATATGCATTCATGTGTCATTTATTCAATAATATTACTGAGGTGCTTTTTGTGCTAGGGAGGGTGCTAGATACAGGGATACAGGAGTGTGAGACAGTTGACCTCTGTGAAAGAAGTCCTTGATTTATTGAATGAAGTAAGTCAATGACTGATTCTATTGCAGGACAAATGAAGAGAAACTGATTGCATAACAATGGCCTCCATCACAGTTGATGAGCATCTCAACCCTGGCAGATGCACAGAGAACCCCAGCTTCAGATCAGGGTGTTTGATTCAGACCACAAATTGACCACTCCTGGGATGGCTCTGCTGTCGTAGGAGAATGTCCAACAACCAGCTCTTTGCTTTCTCGGTCCATTCTAGGTCAACACTCATCCACCTGGCTCAGTGCTGCAAAATCTACAACTCACTGTGGAGATACTATCATATATCCATTTTGTGAACAAGACCACATTGGTTTATTAGTTGTTTTTGCCTTTCAGAGTGTCGCAGCTCTGCTTTGTGCAAGAGGACCTCTTTATCTCTGACATTATTTCCATGAGCACCTACGCTCAACTACAGCTTTCATATTGGAAGAGGGAGATTGATGTAATCCAGTAAATGAAGACCACACACCAAAGAGCACCAACCTCTTATCCCAGACACAGACCACCTAGTGCACAGCTAACTGTGCCACCCATGTGTGAGCAAGGTTCTTTCTCCCATGGGGCCAAATGCCAGGCAGTGCGGAAGCAGCAGACACTGAGAACTCTCCTACTAAAGTACACCAGAACTTGACATCTGCAGGGGATTGGTTCCAGGATCTTCTGTAATACCACATTCGAATGACACCTGAATCCCTTGATAAAACCAGCTAGTATTTACACCTAAATCCATGCCCAGGCACGTTTTAAACCCTCTCTCAGACGACTGTAACAGTGTGACATTGGGAATAGTAATGAGATAGAAGTCGGGCATGTTCAGCACAGATGCATGTTTTGTGAATATTTTCGATTTGAGGTGGGGCCAGTCTTGTGGGGACTGAGGGCAGACTGTGTGTCAACAGCGCTCGATTCCTCTGAGGTATCTCACTTTTGCTCCTCTAAATCCACAGGTTCATGCAACAATTTTAAAGCCTCAGTCTGATTTGGAAAATTCACTTTTTAAAATTATTTTTAATGTATGTACAGGGCTCGAGTTTGTGGATTTGCGTGTGTGTGTGTGTGTGTGTGTGTGTGTGTGTGTGTGTGTGTGTGTGTGTAGATGTCAGAACAACCTTGGGTGTTTCTTCAAGCACTGCCCACACTTCTCTGTGGGGCTCAGGGTCTCTCTCACTTGGAAATTGCCAAGCATGCTAACCAAGTTAGCAGTGAGACCCAGGGATTCTCAGGGCTGGAAAACACTCGTTACCATGCTAGGCTTTTTTATGGGGTTTGGATGATTGGAATTCGGTCCTTGTGCTTGCAAGTCCAGAACTCTAAGCCTTGCCTCTGCTCTTTTCTTTTGTCTTAAAGCATTACAGTTGATCTGTTCTCTCATTGCTCTTCTTTGACTAGTTAACCAAGGCAGGCCTTTGGGTATTTATCCATAGGAACAAGACAAGGAGGGAGAGGCATGAGAAAAAGCTCCATGTGTGGTACATCTCACTCTCACTGGGCAACAGCAGCAAGAGGAACATTTGTATCAAGATTTTGTGCAGACATAATGGAGGACATGCTGTGGTTCCAGCCCTTGCTCAAGGCTGCTGCATGCCACAGCTGTTTGAACATTAGAGCTTGAGTTTTCTTCCATATAAAACAAGTGGTAGAGGTGGGAAACATGGGGTGGGTGGGTAGAGTAGAGATGGGAGTATGACAGTCTGTAACTTCATCTGAGGTTTCAAGGTCTACCCAGGCTGTAACAAACAAGGAGCAGATGGAGAAAACCCATGGCACCTCTGTTAAGAAGCATGGGGACACAGTGGTCAAATGTGTACCTCTGGAGGGGCTCAAGGTCACAGCCATCTCCATATACAGGCCTGTTCCTCAATGGTGAGGGACATGTCATTATGTCTACAGACAAAAGATGCTGAGATCTCCTGACTGTGGGTCTCAAAAAGCAGTTGAATATTAGATAAGCCTGAATCAGTGTGTCATGTGCCTGGTTCCCAGGGGGTGGTCCAGTGTCAGCTTTGTCTCCCGTTCCTTATAGTGCACAGTGGTGGGAGACTGAGCACTGGACACAGCCTTAAGGACATTTTCCCAACAGTAGCCTTTGGGTCTAAACATCTGGATTCTAGACAGCTGTAGCCAAAAGGCCCTTGCTCTTGGCTAATGGCTAAGGATTAACTAGGTGTG
Source organism: Onychomys torridus (assembly GCF_903995425.1). Taxonomy (NCBI): domain Eukaryota; kingdom Metazoa; phylum Chordata; class Mammalia; order Rodentia; family Cricetidae; genus Onychomys; species Onychomys torridus. The sequence goes on along the minus strand of NC_050463.1, from coordinate 49,488,830 downwards.
TGTTGGCTTTAAGAAAAAAAAAAAAATGAAGCAAACAGTTGGACCATTCCTGCTTTGTGTTTTTGGCTGGCTGCTTCCTGCTTCATAAATCTGGAGAGGGATGTGAGGGAGTCAGCAAGCTGCTCCCTACGTTCCCAAGCCTGGCTGTGTTGGGGTAGGGGGAGGCAGCCACAGCACCTCTCTGGACCAGCTGCCGTATCCATCTGCAGCTGGGCCTCTCCGTGATCTACGGCCAGAGCGCTGCGCCCAGAGCCTTTATTGCGGCTTTGTAGCAGCTGGTATGAATGGGAGTGGAAAAATAAACCAGTCTCTTCCCCAGCATTAGGAAAAATGCTCCCTAACACAAATAAACGAACACTCACCTTACCCCTGCTGCTGAGGACCAAGATTATCCATGTGCTGCTGTGAGACCCTGGCTTGCAGTTCGGTTTTTACCTCTAGAGCTGATGCATCCATGTTAGATGAGCCTCCATGGCCCCGAAGAGGTGTGTGAGAGTCCCTAGAAAGGGCTGGCCTTGAGTGAAGAGAAACATCGTCACTTTCACTGAGACTGGATCTCAGTTTGAGAGCTGCTCTTCGAAATGACAGATGGCAAAAGCCATTACTTAGCTGTTGACAGTACTGCACTTTATGGGACCAGTGAGGCAGCGAGGCAGCATTTGAGGTTACAGAGAGCCTGTGCACCATCCAGCCAGTCTTTATTCAGGCTTACAGACAGCAAGCCATGGCATGGCCTGTGATGCCTCAGTGGACACACACAAAGTCTCATGCCTCCATCACCTGATCAGAGGTATGCTGCACAGCTGAGGCGGGCATACACTGTCTATCCTGCAAGTCTTTCAGGTAGTTACTGATCAAGGCCAAATGTCTGGTGTGGATATACTACAGGCTCAGAAGTGGGTCAGAACTTCCGGCGAGGACAATGGAGCTGTGCACAGTGGTGCTCCCAGCATTCAGGCAAATCCTTACAGGGAACACAACAGAGTTGGCCAGCAGTGAGGGTCATGAAACAGGATCGTGAAAGACCCAAACACCCCACAGTAACACATAAGGGTATGACTGAAATCTCCTATACATTGTGAAATCTCCTATACATTTCTTCATGAAGCCTTTTCTAACTGGCACCTAGCTAAGTGATGATTTCTTCTCCTAAGCACCAGTATTTTAATCTATTTCCATTTGGTATTTCCTAGGGGGTTTAGCACACATCCTGTAAGGGCAGCAATAGCATGAATTACATTTCCTATATACATGACAAGGCAGTCACGTGTTCACTTGCCACCTTTGCCTAAATAAACAGCTGTCAGCTGAGTTCCTGGTGAGTACTGGGTGCCTCTGAAAACTCTCCTGGCCTGGTGAGCTTAGGGGCAGTCAGACAGACTGAGATGGGGCCTGGGTCTACAGGATGCCCACCCTTTCGTACTGTCTGCATCTACCCAGGTCCTTCTCCCAACACAGTCCAGAGTCCAGTGGAGAAGGAAAGAGGGGGCTAATAGGAGGAACTGTGCTAATGTGAACCCAGAAAACAAACACTGTCCCTGCAAATGGAGCAATGGTTGAGCAGCCCTTGGCTGATAACGTCAAACACAATAGCCACGCCCCCTGTGTGTTTTAATTTCACTCTCACAGGTGAAGAATACCCTCCTCCCCAATACGTGGTTTCAGCTCTTCAGCTTTTCATCAACTTCAGTCTGGAAGTGCTAGATAGACGTGATATGGGAAGCCTTAAATTGTGCTCCATGCTGATCAACATGTTGGAGCCCATGCCACCCCTCCTGGGGTGTGAGTCATGGACTCACTCCTGAGCCTAGTGTACCCATGCTCTGACCATCGCCTGCATGTCAGTCACAGGGCCAGTGTCTTAGTGATCACACTGGCTGTTGGGTGTCACCAGCCCTGAGTTCAAATGCCCTTTGCTTTACTAAATAATGAGCCTCAGGCACCTAGGTGTGGTGCTATCAAGTTTATTACAGTGCAGTTTTATAATTATTTGATTTTGTTAACGTTGATAATCTCATACTGCGTGTATTGTTTGTAAGATAAAACTCTGTCATAGGTTTGTGTGTCTAAGAAAAACAGAGCATATGAACTTGGGGTTGGCGCTGTTCATGGCATCCCCCTGGGGGTCTTGGAATACATCCCCTGTGGATAGGAGGTTACTCTAAGGCAGTGGTTCTCAACTTGTGGGTTGTGACCACTTTGGGGGGGGGGCGGTTCTCAGACCATTGGGAAATAGATATTTACATCACAATTCCTAACAGTAGCAAAATTACAGTTACGATGTAGGAACGAAACAATTTTATGGTTGAGGCGGTGGTCAGCACAACATGAAGAAGTGTATTAATGGGTCACAGTGTTCAGCAGGTTGAGAACTCCTGCTCTAAGGCCTTGGAGTCTTTGCATTTTGATATGTATTTCAGCAGTGTAGAGCAGCCCTCAAAGACACACCCATGAGGACACCTCGTTGGAGAATGGCATAAAGAAGCGTGAGTCAGGACTCATGGAAAGGGGTGTATAAAAAGAGACCAATGGTTTGTTTTCAATAATACCATCAAGTGTGTTAAAGACAGTCAGGACTAATGCGGGCTGGTGGGATGGCTTAGTGGGTAAAGCTGATGCTGCTGAGCCGGAAGAACGTCGCTCACTCCCTAGAGCTCACACAGCGGAAGGATAAACATGTACACACGCATGTCCCATGAACACACATGGGCAACACATGAAGAAACATGTTATAAAAAATTTGGAGAGTGCTAATGGAAGACTGGGTGACAACTGCTGACCTTTGTCCTACTCTTCCCCTTAGGTCCCCAAGTGAGCCCCTCAAATACCTTTAGTAATTTCCATTGGCTCAGAAGTTGGGATTTTTAAATATGTGTATCCTACTGCGGAGGTCGGGAGTCTAGAGGTCAGACGGCACACCCCACACACACCTCTTTCATGTAAAACATGACTTTTAATGGACCCAGAAATTATTATTTTTGCAAGAGTTGAGGCTCACTCTCTATACTTGAGGGTATTAAATATAATATGCATAAATCAAAGCGAAGGTCACAAGCATGCTCACAAGGACTCTACTACTGAGTTACATCCTGGGCCTGAATCAAATCCAGTTTGTTTTTTTGTTTTTTTGTTTGTTTTAATAAATTTCTTCATTTAAAGATTTATTTATTTATTATGTATACAGCATGTATGACCTTAGGCCAGAAGAGGGCGCCAGATCTCATTACAGGTGGTTGTGAGCCACCATGTGGTTGCTGGGAATTGAACTCAGGACCTCTGGAAGAGCAGTCGGTGCTCTTAACCTCTGAGCCATCTCTCCAGCCCCCAAATCCAGTTCTTAAAGTTTTCCTCTGTGTACTCTCTTGCCTCAGTGAGTTAGTGAGTGCCACTCCTCATTATAGATACAAGCTCACCCCCACCCCGTTGCAAATACCTGAAGAACAGTTTAAAGGGGAGGTTTGTTTTGGCTCTCTGCTTCCGTCTGTGGCTTCTTTGCTCTGCGTCATGGTCAAGAATAGCATTTCAACAGGTGAGCACAGAGGAGCATACCTGCTCCCTCCATTGGCATCCAGGCAGCAGAGAGGGAGTCTAACTGAAGCTGGGGACTACAAAGTTTATCTTTCCAGGGCACACCCCCAGTCATCTGCTTCCTCCAGCCGGGTCCTGCCTCCTGGTGCCCATTGCCTCCTACAATGCAGTCCGATTACAAAATCATGGAGGGATTAATCCTTTGACCAGTCAGAGCCTTGTGGATTCGTTCCCCTGGCTTGGAGACCAAGCTTCCAGTGCTTAAACCTTTGTGGAAACCTCATGTCAAACCAGGGCAGTTTCCTTCCCCTGTGCTCTTTCTTTCATACTTATCTTCTGCACTGAAGACTTTTCTCAACTCTCTGGTGCTTCTGGAATTTCTGTTTAAAAAGTCAAGACTTACCCAGCTAATCAGAGGTCCGAAGGAGCCGGTCTTGTTTACGGGCAAGCATCTGGGCTTTATAAGGTGTGCCCTTGGGCCATGCTCTTTCTTTGGGGCTTTCCTGGGGTGTGATAGGAACACATAGTTAGGGTACTTGTTCTACTCTGGGCACCTTCATGTGTCCCTCTGCCTTGAGCTAGACCCCCACTTCACCAGTGACATCTAAATCTAGAGACCGATTCAGTTTCAACGAGGGACTCCCATCCAGATGGAGGGAGTGCAGCCTCTTTGGAGGTGACTCTGCTTTAGGGCTCTTTGCATGAATGACTAGTTATCCCTTTCATTTCTAGACCGACTCCTTAACCCCTGCACGGAGCCTGAATCCCCCAATGCACCTTCTGTTCTTCCAGCATTCATGTCTCTTGGCTTCCACACTGTCCATGCCGTATGACCAGCTGCTTTGCGATCTACCTGCCACAGCTGGAGCTTTTCCTGCCCCATGACTTCTTTACTGTGAGGATCCCTCAGGCTGTGAGCCAGAACACACACGCCCTTCCTTAAATGGCTTTTGTCTGGAAACTAGGAAATTATCCACAGTGATAAAACAGACTTGAGCCGTCATCCTGTGTGCCGGACATCCCAGGTACAATCTGGGACAGGTGCTGGCTGAGGAGTCAGAGAGTCAGGGGCAGCACCTGGGGATTAGTAAGGAAGAAGTGGAGCAAGGTCAAGACCAAACCACCTCAAGAAGCGCCCATATTCCATGCCAGCAGCTGGGGTGGCTCCTGTGGGTGCTGAGATTCCCATCCCAGGAAGGAAGGGTGGAGGATACCCAGAGGACCAGGACACTCTTCACCTTCTGCTGCTTTTCTTCAATCCCTTCTTTCCTGCCTGCTCTCCTGCCATGGTCTTCCCGGTAAGCGATCCCACAAAGCACTTTAAGACTCACTGAGCGACTCTCGGTTTGTACCACTTTTAGTAACAAGCACAGAGGGTTTGATTTGTTTGAAGCCGTTTTCTCTCCCTTCAATTATTAAAATGAACATTTCGCACTAATCAAAAGAAGTCAGTATGTAGAGCAGCCGGAAATGGATAGACAGAGAGATTGGAGGGTGTTCTGATAGCTGAACAGCTTCAAGGTCTGTGTGGAAAGGTTGCTCAAGATGGCCTTATTTTGAAGGTTGGTAGAGCTCAAAGACCTGTTTAAAATAAGAAAGACCTGTCTCAAGTGCTGACTGTACTTGTCCTGTGTATAGACAGAGTCTGTTTCCTAAATGTCATCCAAGAGAGGGTCAGAGCTGCCCACCTGGTCCTCATTTCACCAGCTGTGAAAAGAGAAAGTTGTGACCAGAGAGCTTCCCAGAGATTCATGGCTTTGGCTGGGCACCAAGAAAACAAAGGAAGCCAGGTTTATTGAGTCTCTGTTATGTGCAAGCCCCTGCATGGCCTACCTTCCAGGCATTTATCTTTCTTCATGCAGGAGTGATGAGGGGCAGGTGGCGGCCTTCCCAGCTTCCAGTGATGATGAAGAGAAGAGAGGAGCTCCCCAAGCTGGAAAGACCCCAGGCCCAGGAGCATATCCAGGCTCGTCTGCACCCCACGGCTGCCTTTCAGGTCCAAGAGTTTCTGCTGAGCCGCTGTTGCCTCTCACTGCACACAGCTCCAAGAAAACTCCAGAACCCCAGCGCAAGCTGGGAGGGAAAGCAAGTCTCCTTGACGTTGCTGGTCGCTCGTGACAGTCTGTCTTCACTAGCTGGATGCCCAGGGTCAGTTTAAATCCTTGGATGTGCCAAGAACCCCATCTGTTCCTCCATCTGAAATGGGAATATTTTGCTCTTTTCTTTTTTAAAATCTTGATTTGGTCTTTGGGTGTTTGTGTTACAGACTCCAGCCCAGAGGCCAATTATGAGCAGATGTATTAAGCGATATCAGGGAATGAGTGGATAGGGCCGTGGAAAGAAGAAGATAAGGAAAGGGCGAATGAAGTCTCTATGTGACATCCCCGTCCAGAGGAGCCGGGGAAAGCACACTGGAGCCTGAGATGCTTCAACAGACACGGGGCTCTGGCGCCATGTCTAAGTGTGAAGGGCCGAGAAGACACCAGGGGATGTGACAGAAGCACCTTGAAGAGACAATTGAAAGTGCAGCTGTTGCCATGGGACCACTTCTGTTTATTCATATGCTCATCTTTTGTATGTGCCCGACTGTAACACACAATATGTTGGAGTCTGCAGACCTCTGGGGTCTCTCACCCTTTGGCCAAGAAAGCTACTACGTCTCTCCTGTACAAGAAAGTGGATGGCTGCAGAGTTATAGAGCCTGAAGTTATCAGGGATGGGGATGCAGAATCAGGGACAGATGGAATGAGTGTGTGTTAGACATCGCAGGAATGTGGTGAGGACCACCTGGGTTCCTGCTGCTCACTGATGCCCAGAGTATCTTCTTCAATTGTTTCATCTGGAAGGTGGAGTCAGGCATGAATATCCCAAGGCTCACATGATGAGCAAGGGTGCAGCCATGTTTGACTAATTGTTTGAAGCTAAGGTTATAGACACGATTACTCTAATACGGCAGTTTCCAACCTGTGGGTCACAATCCCCCTGGGGGTCCCATATCAGATATCTTGCCTGTCTGGTATATACATTACAATTCATAACAGTAACAAAGTTCTAGTTATGAAGTAGCAGTGAAATAATGTTATGGTTGGGGGTCACCACAGCATGAGGAACTGTTTTAAAGGGTCACAGCACCAGAAAGGTTGAGAACCATTGCTTTAATAGCTCTTTTTGACACTGTGACAGACACACACACACACACACACACACACACACACACACACACACAAACAACAGGGGGAAAGTGTTACTTCAGTGTTGGAAGGCACCGTGCCCTCATGTCAGGAGAGTGAGGCAGCGAATGAATCCTCATATGGCAGAAGGGACCAGAGAGCATAGGCTAGAACCGAGGTGTGTAGCCCCCAAACCCAGCTCCCAGTGACCTACCATCCAGACTCTAACTGCTAAGGTCTCCATATCCTTTGAAACAGAACAGTGCCGCCAACCTGTGGGGAGCATTCCAATTTCCGGTGGTAAGATGGCAGGGATCTTGCAGAGTGGAGGAAGGGCAGAAACCATCACCCTTTCCTTTAGAGGTTGTCCTTTTCATCTGCATTTGTTACTTTCTCTCTGTGAGTGGTCTGTCTTGGTTGTCACTGTGGCAGGGAGCCACATGGCAGAGAGTCACATGGAAGAGCTGTGGCATCCCACAGAGAATGAGGAGTCTTCAGGAGGCATCAGGAAGGTGGGCTCCTATAGACAGCAGGCTCCTGCAGGTGGATGTTTGTCCCACACTGCAAACTGTCCATGAGGTTCTTTGGTGGCTCGGACACCCCTTCATAACAAAGTGGAGGATTCCTCTTTTCTAACTTTAAAATTAGACTCCCTTGTAGGAATTTTTATTGGGGGGGGGGGGGGGGGGGGGTGGGGTGGGGTGGGGATATGAGAAAAGAATTTGTGGTGGTCTGAATGAAAATGGCCCCCACAGTCCCGTAGGGAGTGGCATTATCTGGAAGGACTGGGAGGTATGGCCTAGTTGGAGTAGGTGTGGCCTGTTGGAGGAAGTGTGCCACTGGGGTGGGAGGGTGCTTTGAGATTTCAGAAGCTCAAGCCAGGTCCAGTGACTCACTGTCTCTTCCTGCTGCCTGCAGATCCAGATCTGGAACTCTCAGCTCCTTCTTCAACACCATGTCTGCCTGCCCGCCACCATGCTTCCGGCCATGATGAAACTGAATCTGTAAGCCAGTCCTAATTAGATGAGTTGCCACGGGCATAGTGTGTCTTCACAGCAATAGAAACCCTAACTAAGACAGTATTCAATAAGTTTTGTTTTCCAAGTTTGGGCACTCTTGGAGTGGTGGTTTGAATAAGAAAATGCCCCCATTGGCTCATGCTATTGAACACAATCTTCATCCAGTAGTGCTCTTTGGGAAGGTTCTAGAACCTTGAGGTGCAGCCTTGCTGGAAGAAACATGTCATTTGGATCTGACTTTGATAGCTCATAGCCTCACACCACTTCTAGTTCATTCTCTCCCCACCCTGTGTGTGTATGCTTGAGATGGGATCTGTCAGCTACCTGCTCCCGCTGCCCTGACTCCCCATCATTAGACATTTCTCGGTGAGTTGCCTTTGGCCATGGTGTGCTTTTCTCACAGCAAAGGTAGCTAATATTTGAACTCTACTCCAGGTTCCTAATTGATACACAGCAATGGCTGCTGGTTCTCATGGTCTTCAAAGTGGCATCTTTAGGGATTAGTGATACCAGGTGGAACCTCCAGGTTCTAAATAAAAGCCGAGCTTCATTTCTTATGAGGTTCCTATGATAAAATAGCCTGACAAAAGTAACTCAAGGGGGTGAACAGGGAAGGGGGTTATTTCAGCTCAATGTTCAGGATACAGTCCATCATGTAGGAGAAGTCAAGGCAGTCTGTGCTTGAGGCAACTGGACACATGGCATCCAGTCAGGAAGCTGAGAGCAGTGCAGGCTTGTGTTCATCCCCCTTTCTCCCTTTCATACAGTCCAATACCCCAGCCCAGGGAATGGAGCCACCCACCTTTAGTGTGGGTCCTCCCTCCCCAATGAGCCCAGTGTATACAGGCATGCCCCAAGGCTAAGTAAGCCCTCACAGGTGTGAATGCCTGGATGCCCACCCCATAGATGATTCTAGATCTTGTCAAGTTGACAGCACAAGAGAAGGCCGGAACACAGAGATGAACACTTTGAAGGCATTTCTTCAACCACCTGGGCAGTGGGCCATTTTGTTATTCCTCTTAGTTCCTAAACTCAAAGTGATTCTCAACCTGTGGGTTGTGACCCCCACCTTGGGGGGGGTCACATATCAGATATCCTACATATCAGATATTTATATTACAATTCAAAACAGTAGCAAAAATACAGTTACAAAGTAGCAACAAAATAATTTTATGGTTGGGGGGGTCACCACAACATAAACTGTATTAAAGGGTCACAGTATTAGGAAGGTTGAGAACAGCTGTTATAAGGTAAGAACTTCCTCAGTCAAGAATTTCAAAATCCCACCTTCGTTAAAAGTTAAGGCGGATTAAAAGAATTCTTTCCCAAGACAGAAAACAAACTGAACACAGGCCTGGAGGCTGAATGCTTAGGGATGTTATGGTTTCTAGTGTTTTAAGATAAGAACAGTGATGGCCTTGCAACCTCGGGTGTCCTGTTACAGGGTGAACCAGGGTAGAGCTCATCCCTGTGTGGCCGACAGAGCTCAGAAGCTCCTAGCTGCGAAGTGGCACCTGTGGGGATGGATTCTCTAGGGGACAGCACTCACTCAAACAGCCTGGTCTTGGCCTTCATGGGGTGGACACACAGCTGGGGTTTCCCAGCCCTCCACTTCTCATGGCTCTCACTAAGAAGGCTCACCTCTGTTTAACTTTGGCAGAGCAAACCCACAGCTTTGGGTCATGGCACCCCTTAGCATGCTTTGCTTTTCAACCCCCCAAAACATTTCCCACAGTCCCCTCTTCTTCCTGCCCCAGGCCTCTCCTTTGGTTTGTTTTGTTCAGTACATCAGGGCTTATTCCCTGCAGAATGAATCGTTTACCAAGTAGGAAATGTGAAAGCCTCATGGACCCCCACAGAGAATTTCCTTGGAGAAATCACCAGCTTTGTTTCCAACAGCAGGTGGCAGTGTTGCTGTAGGAAATCCCATGGCTTCCTGGGGCCTGGGCCAGCTCCGAGATATTTTTACCCAAAAGAGAAAAGGCCCAATATGAAACAAAAACTTGGCAGAAGAAATTCCAAGAAGAATGCAAAGCTCCTGAAAGACTGTAAATTACCAGCACGTCCTTACACACTGAGCCCTAGCTTCAAAAGCCCTCCCACCCCCCACCCCTGTCCCCACCCCCGGACCCCAGGCCTTTTGGAAAAGGCAATCATCCCGGGCTATCTATCCCAAGCTGCTAGTGACCTCTCCACCTGGGCAGCACAATTCTACCCCTTCCCACTAGGCTAGGAAGTTCCCACTCAGAAGGATGTGAAGGAGCTGGGAGCAAATGCCCTCTTGTCTCCTGCACTATGGGCCTTGAGGGGAACAAAGGGGATTTTGCTGCTGTGAGCTCCAGAACTCCTGGCTTACATCTCCTGAGGCTAACTTCAGCAACAAGTGCCTGTGCTAAATCTCAGAGTTACCAGCTGGGCTTGGGGACCATTCAGGTGTGAGCACTGGAGCCAAGAGGCAAAGCTGTTTTTTTGTCACCACCCCCCTGTGGCTTGCAAAGCTCAGTCAGGTATGGATGGAGGTCTGGGATCCATAGCAACAGTATCTGAGGCTCCTCTGTTTAAAGTGCTGGTGTGTGTGTGTGTGTGTGTCTCCATGTAAGTAAAGGTCAGATGTCAGCCTCAGGCGCAGTTCCTCTGGACTTGACACCTTTAAAAACAACAACAACACAGGTCCTCTCCATGGCCTAGAGCTCTCTAAGTAGGCTAAGCTGGCTGAATAGTGAGCTCTTGGGGTTTGCCTGTCTCCTCTCTACTGCTGGGATCTCAAGCACATTCCACCATGCCTGGCCACACCCCTGTAATGTTTATACAGGTCAGCTCTGCTGGTTTGGTCTTGGCAGAAGTGGGTTTTTGTTGTTGTTGTTTGTTTGTTTGTTTTGTTTTTTAATAGAAATTTCACACATCATGAAATGTAAACAAAGAGTTTGGGGTGAATGGGAAGGCTGTTTATGCTCATAAACAGCACATACAGACCAGTCATAGAATTCAGTACATGATATCTATACACCGTAAGAAGAGAAAGAAAAATCAAGTTGGGATAGGCTGCCCTGGTTAGCTCTGATTACCAACTTGACCCAGCCTACAGTCATTGAGAGGAAAGTGTCTGCTAAAGAATTGCCTCGATTAGATTAGCCTCTGGACACATCTGTGGGGCTTGTCTTACTGTGAACAGATGTAGGAAGATCCAGTCAACTGTGGGCAGCCCCATCCCAGGAAGGTAGTCCTGAACATAGCTGATAAAGGCTGGCTTGTGTGCCAGCTAGCAAGCAGCATTCTCTCCAGTTCCCTGCTGTACTTGACTACGGAATGAGTTCCTTGGTCAGAGGTAGTACAAGCTGATCTGCCTTCATTTCCCTCAATATTGGGCTGTGATCTGGAGATGTAAGAGGAAATACACCCTTTCGTCTTCATGTTGCTTTTAGTCAGAGTGCTTGACCACAGCCATAGAAAAGAAGACCAAAACAGAGATGGGAACTGCTGAGTGAGTGTATGGGCAGAAATGGGTGATCATTTTAGTGGGTGGCTTGACTTCTCCAACCCCTGACGAAGCTAGTTATGAGGTGGGGGTCAGGATCCCAAGTAGTATTTGATAGACTAGAGTGATAGATAGTTGATCTTGCCAACTTCAGGCGTAGAGTCACCATGGAAACAAACCTCTGGGGGTGTCCATGAGGAGTTAACTGCATTAACCAAAGTGGAAAGACCCACCCTCAATGCTGGTAGCACTGTCCCCAGGATGGTGTCCTAGAGGAATTCTAAAGGACAAAGTGGGCTGGGCATCAGTGTTTAAGTCTTCCTGCTTCCTGGCTGTGACTGCAATGAGCTACCTCAAGCTACTGCTGCCATGTACTGAGGGACAGTGAGGCAAGATAGACCCTTCCTTCCTTGAGTAGTTTTATTAGGTACTTTGTCCCAGCAAGAGAAAAGTAACTAAGAGTGGATTTAATACCCACACCACACTTCCTAAGGATGCACCATGAGGTATGTGTAGCTGAAGTTTTCCTGGTCTTGCCTGGCTCCTGCGGCCCCATAGTCCTTCAGCCACTCAGACCCAAATGAACACACAGAGGCTTGCATTAATTATGAACTGTATGGCCTATTGGCTCAGGCTTTTTGCTAGCTAGATCTTACATCTTGAATTAACCCATTTTTTAAATTTATACTTTGCCATGTGGCTTGTGGCTTATTAGTACCTTTACATCTTGCTTCTCATGGCGGCAGCTGGCAGTGTCTCCTCGGCTTTCTGTTTTTCTCCTTCTTCTCTCTCTAGTTAGAATGTCCTGCCTCACCTTATTCTGCCTCACCATTGGCCAGACAGCTTTATTTATCAACCAGTCACCATTGGCCAGACAGCTTTATTTATCAACCAATCAGAGCAAAACATAGTCACAGCATACAGAACGACATCACCCATTAAGTATGACTAAACAGAAGGACCATTTTTATCAAGGGAAGAGAAATTACAGTATTTGTTCACTGAAAAATGGGCTCTGGACACAGCAGTGAGATTGAACACATGACCTCATAAGGACTGTGGCACTAGTTCATGTAGTGGGTGTTCATTCCACCCATGGCCTTTGGGTTCCAGCCCCCAGGGCGTGGCCTCTTGGATAGCTTAAGGTCTGGGGAACACATACTTGGACCCCTTACTCTCTTGTGCTCTTGGGTGGTGAAGACTGAGTCAGATGGTGTGAAGCATCGTGGGACCAGTTCTCAGCTTACCTTATACTGTATCCGTGAGTTGTTCCCCCATACAATTCATTAATAAATAGTCCCTTTCTCAGTAATCTGTGGATTTCCTGCATCAAGTTCGGGCCAACAAAACCCCATCGTGGATGGAGGAGGCGGCATGAAGTTCTGCCTATAGCTCAGAAGCTATTGCAATTGAAATCTGCTAGGAGAGAGTCAGTTCTCTTTAAGGGTGTGGTCCCTGCTAGGTTACTCATACTCCCAGAAGGCCACTCCACCAAGAGTGTATGTATAACACAAATTGGACTTGATGGATGTTAAAAAATGGGGGAACACAAAGTTGGGTGGGCAAGGAAGGCAGGGTGGATCTTGGAGGAATTGGAGGGGAGTGAATACGGCCAAAATCCATGTAAAAAAGTTATCCAAGAATTAATAAAGCATTGTAAAGCTGTAGATGCTTTCTTAGTGGGAAGAGTTAGTTTTCCTAGGGGATAGACACAATATTGTCCAGTAGCACAAACTCCAGAACCCCAGAGACTAAGTTTAGGCCTTTGACCTAGACCTGTGTTAATATTCAACCTTGGGTTAGTCATGTGTCCAGTGAGACTGACTGAACTTCCAACTCTCATTGGTTGTAAGCTAGTGTGGAGGCTAAGGGAGAGAATGAGCATGTGTGCCGAAGAAGAGTGGATGTTGGCTGTGTGGTCAGTAGGTGCTTGCTCACAACATGAGCAGATTACACCTTGGCTCTACTTCTGGATGCACAGAGCTGCACGGCTGTGGCTCTCATAGTCAGGGGTAGCAAGGTTGAGCTGTCCCCTCAGATACTTTGGTTCACATTATAGACAGTGTAAAGACTGTTTGCTGCAGGAGCTTGGAGACCAATTGTACTTACATGGGGAAGAATGTGATATTAGTGACAGGCATGAGCATGGGCAGGGGATGGGGGTGTGGTTTCTGTTAAGAGTCATATGCCACTGGGTGGTGGCTGTGGGGCAGTAGCAGCACACGCCTTTAATCCAGGCTCTTGGGAGGCAGAGGCAGGTAGATCTCTGTGAGTTCGAGGCCAGCTTGGTCTACAGCGCAAGATCCAGGACAGGCTCAAAGCAACACAGAGAAACCCTGTCTTGAAAATCAAAACAAAACAAAAGAGTCAAATGCCATCTCAGGTCAGCCTGGCAGGCTTGATCCAGAAAGCTGCACTGTGTATGAAACTCTCAAAAAACAAACACACAAAAGCTAGAAAAACAAAACAAAACAAAACCAAAAACCTAAAAATATACACTCTTTCTCTCCCTCTCTGTGCCGCTCCCTGAGCCTGGGGTGTAGGGGTTGTGTTGTAGATGTATTGATTGTGGCTGGGTACTTACTACTTAGTTCATAGTCAGTTTCCTGTGTTTTGACCAGTGGTGACTTTCTGTAATAGTTTCCATCTGATGCAAAAAGAAGTTTCCCTGATGAGGGCTGAGAGCGACACCATCTGTGGGCATAATGATAAGTATTTAGAATGCAGTCGGGAATTTTACGGCTTTGGGAAAATGGCAGTCATTACCTGGGGTCCCCGAGATTATGTGTTCTATATATGGCAGAGATGCCGTATCCGTGAAATCTTAATTGTATGGCTGCCTGAGCAAGACCTACACAATGGCAACTCCAGTTGGAGCACCAATGAGAAGGAAGAACTACACAGAGAGGGGGGATCAGTGTTCTCCAGGGATGAGCCCTGGATGGGCCATCCAAACACAAACGGTCATCCCTAAACCCATATGAATAGAAGCAACATGAAATGGATGTGGCAGTGTGTGTGTGTGTGTGTGTGTGTGTGTGTGTGTGTGTGTGTGAGAGAGAGAGAGAGAGAGAGAGAGAGAGAGAGAGAGAGAGACAGACAGACAGACAGATGGGGAAATTACATAAATTCAGTATTTATGTGTGAAATTCTCAAATTAAAAAAAATAAAAAGCAACACCCAGTGTTGGTGCTGAGAACTTTACTTGAGTTCTCTGTAAGGGCAGCAAGTGCCTCAGCTGCTAAAATAAATCCTTCCCAATTGGACTGATAAAGCAAAGTGACTTTATTTGAATACCCTGTTATGTTGGAGGGAACTAAATACCATTTCTTTTCCTTTTCTGTGTTTTCTATTTTTCCAAGTAAGCACACAACAATGCATGCTAAAAGTCATGAAAATTAAAGAAATAATAATAAAAGAACAATGTCAACATGAATTGGAACATATTTTACTTAAAACAAGAAATCAACATTTATATTTACATGTCTCTTTGTGTGTCCCCTTGTAAATATATGTCAAAGTGTGTGCAGTGCCTACAGAGGTCAGAAGAGGGCACTAAGTCCCCTGGAGCTGGACTTATAGGAGGTTATGAGCTATCTGATGTGGGTGCTAGGAACTGAACTTGGGTCCTTTGGAAAACCAGGATATATTCTTAATCTCTAAACCACCTCTCCAGCCCCAAACTGTTTGGTTTTAAAGAATGCTGTATTTATTTATTTATTTATTTATTTATTTATTTATTTATTTATTCATTCATTCATTCATTCATTCATTTATTTATCTATTTATTTATTTATTACTTGGAGCAGGAAAACTGTGATTACAAAGAAATGTTGCTAAGACTAATAACCAGAATGTTATAGACAGGGCATTGAGTGCCAGGGATTTTGTACTCTAGTCCTAGAGGTAAAGCTCCAGGTCAAACCCTGGAGACTTAATGTCTAGTGCAGGCATCATCCTGGCTTGCATATGTCTGTTGTCTCTGGGTAGAGAAAGAAAGGAGAAAGACCCGAGATGGGCAGGGGCAGGGGGAGAAAAAGAAGGAAATGTGTGTGTGTGTGTGTGTGTGTGTGTGTGTGTGTGTGTGTATGTGTTCGCGCGTGCGCACGCCTTCAGAGACCACTAGGGAAATTTAGATTCCTGCAGTTGGAGTGACATACAGTTGTGAGACACCCAGTATTGGTGCTGAGAACTTTACTTGAGTCCTCTGTAAGGGCATCAAGTGCCCCAGCTGCTGAGCCACGGTCCCTGCTCTGTTGTTTCAATTCTTATGAGAGCACTCATCTCATTCATTGGGTACCATCCTCATGACCCAGTTATCCCAAAGTCTTCATCTCAATGTACCATCACATGGAATTCATGGAGTATACAACCATTTATACAATCATATACTCAGTTCATAGAAGTAACTCACTCACTGGGTGTCTGTATCCTGGGATAATGTCTTCCTATATATCCCAGGCTAGCCTGCATCTCTTGATCATCTTGCCTCAGTCTCTGTAAGGCTGGGCTCACAAGTGTGCACTGCTCCATTCTTCTCTATCAATTTCAGTTTCAACCCCCCCTTTCCCTTCCTATGGACCAACTAACTGGTGATGGAATGACCTGGCTGCCTTAAGAACATACACAGAAAAACTGAATCTTTGTGGCAACTTGGGGCAACTATAGGTTCTGAATCAATAATTCATCTCTCAAAAAATTCATTCTTCATAACTACAAAATAAGGGCAATGCTGTTGATCCCGCTTCATTGTAATATCCTTGAGACAAGAGAAATAAACAAGATTCCTATTGGTCTAACAAAAATTGACACTTTGTAGAAATCCTTCTCAGATAACAAATTTAAGGTCTTTCAGATAGATGGAGGCTGCCTTGCTGGGAGGCAGTTTGGGAATCTGAGATCATCTACAAGCCAGTGTGCAAAGATTAATTAGCAGTCTGTCGAGAAGCAGGTCACAATGCTGAATGCCAATGTGCTAACGTGTCTCCTGGTTTCAAGACAGTCACACCTTTTGTCTAATTTGTTAAAATCAAGGGGCTCCTGGAGCTAAGAGAGATGAGTGAAATCAGTGTGAAAGACAAATTCTCACTGACTAAATCAAGCTCTGTAGTGGTGGGAACCATGCTACTTTGGTGAGCTTCCCTGTTGAGCCTGGGTGGGTGCTGTGTGGTGTCTTCCCACAGGTGGACTTTCACCTTTAAAAACTGACCTTTCACCCCCATCAAACATGGCGAAAGTTGGTTGTTGTGAACTTGAGAGTAGATGGTTGACCAAACCTAAATTTCTACTTGAGTCTTGTTCAGCTGTACAGATTTTTCCAGCTGGTCCAATATTCCATAACCCATGGCATACGTCATCAGAAGCCATGCACGAGTCTTTGCTATTTCCATTCAAAGATAGAGAGCGATTGAGCCCAGTGACTCTGATTGGAAAGATTACATGACCCACTTTAAAATGTAGTGATTAAACACACACACACACACACACACACACACACACACACACACACACACACACAAAGTTTTGAATTCAGTTGACCCTGGAATTGATTTCCAACTCTTGAGTTAGCCTTTGGCTTGATGGATGAGTTGGTAGCATTGTCTTTTTGGGTTTTGTTTTTGTTTTTTTCCACCTTACTTTCTAGGACACAAAAGGCACACATATTTTCTTGTAGATATCTGTTTCAAACAAACAAACATTCAGGAGTAGAAAGTGGGAAATGGCTCAGATACCAACTCTCCCCTTGAATCTCACTTTTCACACATTAGCGATATTCAGTGAGACATAGAGCTATCTAGTGAGCTCAGCAGAGGCCTACAAAAGACAGTACAAAGCCAGGGATGGTGATACATTTCTATCATTCCCTTACATGGAGGTTGAGGCAGGAATATACCAAGTTCTAGACCAGCCTGGGCTACAGAATAAGACCCTTTTCTCAGAAACAAAATCAACCAACCACTACCACCCCCAAAACCCAAACAACAGGAGTTGGTGGGAGTTTAGTGTATCAATATTTGTGGGGATCCCTTTTAGTGCATGCAAGGGCCATGCTAGCCAGGCCCCTAACAATTGAGTTTTATTTATTGGGGTTTTATTTGTTTGTTTGTTTATTATTTTGAGAGATAATGGTTCATGTAGCCAAGGTTGGTCTCAGACTCTTCGTGTAATTGAGAATGGTCTTGAACCTTTGATCTTCTTGTTTCTATTGCCTGGAATTACAGGCTGCAGCACCATGGTTGATGCAGTGGTGCTGTGGGATGAAACTAGGAAAACACTCTACCAATTGAAATATAGACCCAGCTTCCCACTGTGGCTCCAAATGGTATTGTATGCTGTATTTAACCTCTCTGTGTGCATGTGTCCAACCATAACCATAACCAAACCCCTGGAAGTCTGGCCAGCCTCTCACACCTCCGTATCACCTCTTTTGGTAACAGGGCATCCCATTCATTCAAGGAATTCCATGTTTCAGATAGAGTGTAAGGCCCAAGCAGAGGCAGCAGCAATACATACTGTTAGTCAACATAATGGGAGAAGTCGGGACCTTTGGCATAGCCTGGGTTCTGCCACGGGCAAGGCATACCCCTCCCTGTGGAGGTTGCTTCTCTACAAATCTTTCCTCTGTGTGGCCTTTATCCTGCCCAGGCTGAAGTTTGCACCCTGATGAATCACTGGTTCATCAGAGAAGCAAACAAGAGCCAGTAGCTTCAGCATCTGAAGGGCAGGACTGAGTTAGCATCAGAGCCTGTGGTTTCTAGCTGGGCTCATTTCCATGCTGATTAGAGTTTCCAGGCACTCCATGAGTTTGCCGGTGGGCTAGTCCTTAGCTGCATACACTTTTAGATAATTTACATTTATTCTATGTTTAGAAAGAGCATAAAATCTTTCAGTTGAGACATTAATATCCTCTGACACTTCGTGTACTTTTGTCACAACCAAATTTCAGGAGCCGCCTTTTACCTCCTTAAAACCGTTAGTTCATCCTTATGCACAGCAAAAATCTTATATCTCTGTGAACTTAGGGTTATAGGGGGATACTGGTCTTTTCCAAGACTTTTTAGCCATTAACTCTTTTGTTCCAGCAGCATGCTATTTATAGGGCACCATGCTTACATTAGGTCAAAAATTTATATTATGTATATTTTGATCCTGACCTTACGTTAAGGCTTTCGACCCTCAAGACAAACATGCAGACTTGAGAACATAGGATTATTGTCCTCATTGTATAGACAAAGGGGCCATGGTGCCTAGAGGTCCAACACCTTGTCTGAGGTCATAGAGCTTGCAAATAGTGGGAGATGCAATTCAGCAGAATGGTCTAATGTGTGCAGAGCCACCACAGTGCGGCTTCCCATTAATGGTGGAATTCATTTGTTCAAAACTGACCTGGGAGCCAAGACCCCTAACTTTTTTTTTTTAACTCTAGCCTCTTCCATTTCTGGAGCCACAGTTCTCACTCAGTTGGGGCTTTTCTAGATCTCATTACGTTAAATAACATTGTATCTCCTTGATGCATTTCCCCTACACACACCAGAACACTGAACTCCAGCTTTCTCCCTCCTCCCTCCCTCTTCTTTTTCTCTTTCTGCGTGCAATGGGTGTGTGGGCGTGCTTGTCTGTGCAAATGTACATGGTGAACAGAAGTTTATGCCCAATGTCTTTTGCCATGGTTCTTCATCTTTCTTTTTGAAACAATGTCTATCACTGAACCCAGAGTTTGCCATTTTAACTAGCTGGCTGGTCAGGGAGCCGTTAGGAAGTACCTGTCTCTGCTTACCCAGAGCTGGGGTCACAGGCACATGCAGCTCTGTGCAAGAGACACCATCCCTGTGCAGCTAGGCTATTACCTCTTGCACCAATTCCTCAGCCCTCCCCACCCTTTTTTTTTTTTTTTTTTTTTTTTTTTTTTTTTTTTGAGGCAGCATCTCATGCAGTTCTTGGCCAGGTAGCCCTGGATAATCTTGAACTTCTGATTCTCCTGCCTCCACCTCCTAAGAGATGGGACATAGCATGTGCCACCATGTCCCCCTGCTTTTGTAATCCTGGGGGTTGAACCCAGGGCTTTATGCACACTAGGCAAACACTCTGTCAACTGAGCTTCTCACTCAGTCCTGGACAGTTGGTTTTCAGGTATGTCCACTTGATGGCTTTTGATGAATATTTAAGTCAGTCCCCACTACAAAATGTCCACACCTGCTCCTCCTCATATCACAGAACAGCCTTCTCTATTCCAGTGACAAGCCATCCTGGCCCTCTCCCAGGTCAAGCACAAAATACCAGTTTTCTTTGACCCAGCTCCTGGGAGAAGCTGACCAAATCCGTCTTCAGGATATGTCTCAGTCACTTTTGCATTGCTGTGATAAAACAGCATAACCAAGGTGGTTTTCAAATGTTTAATTAGGCTTATGCTTTCAGGTGGTTCACAGTACATGGACGCCCAGCAGCAAGCAGCAGGAGCAGCTAAGAATTCACATCTTAGTCTGCAAGTGGGAGGCAGAGAGAGGGGGAGGAGAGAGAGGGGGAGAGAGAGAGAGAGAACGAGAACAAACGAACTAAGAATTGTGTGAGTCTTTCATGACCCTAAAGCCTACCCCTAGTGACACACCTCCTCCAACAAGACCACACCCCCTAATCCTTACCAAACAGTTCCACCAGCTGGCACCTATGAGGGGCCACTATCATTCAAACCACCACAGAATACATCAACCACCTGAGGCTGTTACCATTCCATTGGTGGTCCTGACCCAAGCTGCCATCATCCTTCTTGGATGATAGCAGCTCCCTCCCAAGATATTTTATCTCAGGGCATATCTTTCTGCCACATGTCATCACGCAGCTTTGTTTGAGCATCCCCTCTTGTTTAAAGGTGCATCTCTGACCTAAGGTACATGGGCATCAGGATGGATCTTCTTGCCTCTGAGAGGTCTCATCCCCTGCCATTTGACCCTGGCCTGCTCTGTGGGCCACTTTTTTTTTTTTTTTGCCAGTCCCCCATAACTCCTTAATCCCCTCCCTTTGCTGAGGCAGATCCATGCCTGGGACTCTTCACTGCCATTCCTTTCTTGCAAGGTCGCCATCCTCCCTCTCTCTTGCCACAGCTCTGCCTACATCTGGGAATTAGAGTCTATCCCTGGACACTCTGGAAATTGTGTTCTCCCTCCTTGCTGCTCTGGGAGCTGGGGTTTAAGCACTCATCATCTCATCGATGTTTTTAATGTAAACTCTGGGCATTGAATTAAACTAAGGTCCTCACATTTGCTAGGCAAGTGTGTCATTGAATGAACCATCTCCCCAGCCCTACCTCTCTCTTGTTCTTTCTGACAGTGAGCGGTCACTCGGCAAACCCCATCATTCGGCTCTTTCACTGTGTGCGTGCTCCTTCCTATATCAAAACATACCAGCATTCTGTGGAGACAAGGCAGGACCTGTGCTTCTGTCATTATTCCCAGACTTGCTGGCCATAAGCCTGTGCTGAATAGACTGAGTTTCGCCCTGAGAATCTTCCATTCAGGAATGACACAGACATCTACAAACAGTCCTCAGCCACCTGAGCATAGAACAGGGTCACAGGTATGATAAAGGCTAACAGACAAGAAGGGATGTTCAGAACAGATGACTCTTGACTGATGAGCCATGAGTCTACATAATATTTATCCTTCCTAGGGTAGGTGGCTTGGCTAGTAGGGATGGATGCTGGCATCATTTTATTGATCCCTGACTAAGAGCATTCAAGCTGACCCAGTTTAAATGTAGGAGGTAACATTTGTGGAGGAGACACAAAAACAAATTCCACTCTCTTTTGAGCAGAAGGAAGAATGTGTCTTCAGTCTAGAATGTGAGGAGAGCAAGGCAGCAGTCAGGGCCAAGCCCGGGAATAGCCAGAGTCCAGTGATGCAGAGTCAAGGCCAGCATTGTGTCCAGTGAAATCCTGGGGTCCCATCATCACAGCCTTGCTTCTTGCTCCAGTGGATCAGACCATGTTGCTCAAGTGCACCAGGTCACACCTGCAATCCATCTACACTGAGGTAGGCAGGCTGGGAACACGCAGCACAGCAGACTACCTTTCTGGAATCTTCCCCAGCTTCTGTTTATGGGATGCACCTCCTGTTCCTTCCCGTTTGTTTGTTTGTTTAAGGGACGATTAAATAACCTCACACAACATCATCGCACCTGAGAATAAAATGAATCTGGAGGTTTTTTGTTGTTTTTTTTTCTTTTGCAAGGAGATAATGAAGTAAACAAACGCCCTTGCCTTCTGCCCACTTCTCAGGTGTGCCTGCTGTCAGCACTCTCCTGCTCCAACCACCTTGCGTCTGAATGCATTTTTACTTAAAGGCATTGTTGGAGGAGCTCAGTGGATCCCACAGCCCATTTCTTCTGGAAGCCTTCCTTGTGAATTTCGCTGAACATTTATTTGCACAACAAACCCGAGCCCTCCCCTGCGGACAATGTGAATCATTGTCCACTCTTTTACTGTCTGAATTAATTCCACATTTATCATCTAGCCCAGGTTTCTATTCTGAGCCCAACAGTCGTGTAGACCATTGCACCTGGGTATCTCAAAGGGAGCCATGTTAAATTTGAAGCTGCCTTTCCACAACGGGTAGTACCTGCTTCTTTCTAGAACACCTTGTTTGGGCTAGCAACTGTTTAAACGCCAAAACAGTGTCAAAACCAGATACAGATTAGCCCACAAGTACAACACCCAGTCACATTACACATAGTTTAATTCTTCTGTAACAAAAACAATCAGTCATGTACCCTGGCCTCTAATGTGGGCTGGTAGAGACTGTGGCTTCTCCTCGCTCCTATCTCCAATTTACCAATGACCTGTTGCCTGTGGCTTCTTTCAGCCTCAGGCTGGTCTGTTTCCTCATTGACCACAGTCAGTACAATCACTTTCTATCCTTAAAAGATGTAAATATATAGAAGTCATGTGTTAAGTTACAGCAGACATGCTTTGAGAGAATTAGGACCAGTCAGAGACCAAATACCATCAGAGGAATATAGTAGACCATCAAGGTGCAGACATTGGATGACTGGGTAAAAGTGGTTCAGTTTTCAAGTTTCAAGATCACATTGAATGTTATGGTCCCAGCTCTGTTGAGACAGCCATAGATCTACCCACCGTGCCCATGGTTTCAACGAAACCTTCACTGGAAGGGAAAGTCAGAATATTCAACTCTCCTTGGGTGACTACAAGGAGAGTCGTTATGGTTTGATTGAGAACATCTCTCAGAGGCTCAGTATTTGAACACTTGGTTCCAAGTTGGTGGCACTGTTCAGGGAAGTGCAGCCTTGGTGGAGGAAGTGTGTCACTGGGGGTGGGAATTGAGAGTTCATAGTCTCACCCCTTCCAGATTGCTCTCTCTGCTTCCTGTTCGCTTTTGAAGATGTGAGTTCTCAGCTTCCCTCTCCAGACACCATGTCAGCCTCTTGCTGCTGTGTCTCTCTTCAGCCACGATGGAATCATAGGCCAACATAAGTTCGTTCTTTCATGAATTGCTTTGGGTTATGGTATTTTCTCACAGCCACTGAAAAGTAACTAATGCAGTCACCTACTTAAATGTTTAAAGATGAAAGCAAAAAGTATTCTTCCTTGAGACTTCACAAGCATAAGTAGAGCCTCACACAGGCTTGGGCTTCTGGTTTATGTTTCTTGTGAACAAAAGATGTCAAGTCAGAATTGGATGTCCCCAGCCACTGGAAAAAGCAAGTGCAATTCCTTTCTG
This sequence comes from Onychomys torridus, assembly GCF_903995425.1. NCBI lineage: Eukaryota > Metazoa > Chordata > Mammalia > Rodentia > Cricetidae > Onychomys > Onychomys torridus. The sequence continues at coordinate 49,465,906 of NC_050463.1, read as the reverse complement.
GAGGTATCCAACTTGTTAGGTCCCACCTCAGATCTACTCAAAGAAGAGATATAAGCATAGACACATTCAGGAATTACAAAAGCAATGTTCCAATTCAGAGGAACTTACACCCAAAAGTCATATGATGCACAAGGACTCAGGTACCATGAGCCAAACAAAGATACAGCATAATAACTCCATAAAGATGGCAGAAAGTTGAATTGTCTTACTGCTTCCAACAGTGTGTGAATAATCCAGAGGTGTTTTTATTTGATAACAATGAAATCCTGACTCGGGAGGACCACTTACTTCTTAGCAAACTCAAAGGTGCTGCCACTGTGGCAGGTCTGTGGCCCCAGCAGTATGCAGTGAGGTTCTGATGCTCATTCTGTGATGCATTTGTTTCCTAGTGTTCCTGTTTACTGCAGTTTAGTCTTAAAGCACCAGGTATGTCAGCTCATAACTCTACAGGTTGGAAGTACACATTGTCTCAGAAGAGCTCTTCCTTCCCAGTTCACAAATTCTGAATGTAGTGGTCAGTGGCTCAAGTTCTGTGAGAAGATTATAGAAGAACCTCTTTCTAAGCTCACTCATTGCTGGTAGAATCTGTTTTTTGTTTGTTTGTTTGTTTGTTTGTTTGTTTTTCTCTTTTTTTGTGGTTAAGGCTACATTTCCTTCCTTGATGGTATCTGAGGGACCACTGATAATTCCAAGTTGCCTGTTTGCATGGGGACTCCAACATCTCCAAGACAGCAGGTGATTCTGGGATTGTTTGAGTCCTATCCATCCAACCTCTTCACGCCTCTCCATCTGTGGCATTTCTCTCTCATTTCCTGAAGAAGAAATCTCAATCTCCATCTTCCTTTCTGCTCCCTCTCTCCTTCCTCCCCTCCCCTCTCCCCCTCCCTCTGCCTTATGTGAGCAGATTGGGTCATGTCAATGACTGTGCTAGCTAGAGTCTTAATCTTACCTGCAGAGTCCCTTTGAATCTTCTGTAAAATAGTTATAGACTTTAGTGTATCGATATTTTATCTTGGGGCGTATCTTTACGCCACATGACATTAAGGGAAATTAGAATGTCTAATATCTACAAAACTAGGAAAATAAAAAATAGGTTTATTGGAAATACGGGTGTAAAAACAAAAACAGTGCAGTAATTGAAATAAAAAATCTGGTTGGGTGGTTAGGCACAGTGAAAGAAGAGTTAGAAGTGGTATGGTTGAGAGAAGAATGGGGGTTATACAGGAGAGCAAGGTGGAAGACAGGGTTGCTGGCAGAAAAAAAATGACCTTTGTCAGAGTTCGTGAGGGAGATAATGGAGAGAGTGGGAAAAGAAGCAATGTTTATTCAAGGACACATTGACTGGGTTGTTCCACAGTTCTTAAAATAAATCAGTCTTTACAGCAAGAAACCCCTCGAGACCCCAAGCAAGAATAATAAAAACAATATAAAGAAATTCTTACATGGAATATATTCTAGTGAAAGTGAAAAATAAAGATAGGAACAAAGAGATTTTCAAGTCACATAGGCTGTTGCCAAGGCTATTGGTTGCTGTCTGCAAACTGCTGGTAAGGGCCTATTGCTGAGGACACCACCTATGCAACTTTCAGGATATGGGGAAGTTGAACTGGTGTCTAAATAAAGCCTTCACCCTATGGACTATTGTTCACGGAACTGGAATATACGCTGCATGTTCCCAGCAGAGTAAGGTAAACACCAGCCCCAGCTATACCCTTTGATCGACGATGGTGACCTGCCTTTAAGTGCAATGGTGGTACAAAGCTTGTGGGTCTGACCAACAGGTACAAGGTTGGCTTTAAGGCACTCTCCATGAGATGGAGCCCATACCTGACATTGCTTGGGTGGCCAAGAAGCTGAGACTAGATAGGCCAGGGACCGAAGGGGAAAACAAATACTACCATTCTGCTGAAGGAGCCTAGCAGTAAAATAATGTTTGATGGCATTCTACTATACCCATGCATTAGTGCCCTGCTCGGCCATCATCAGAGAATCTTCCTTCTGTAGTAGATGGGAACAAATAACAGAGATCCACAGGTAGACAATGTGCAGAGTGAGAGACCTTGGGACACTCAGCCCTCAACGGGACGTCTCCATCAGATGCCTCCCCTCAGGGCTTAGGGATTCTGCAGAGGAGGAGGCAGAAAGATTCTAAGAGCCAGAGAGGATGGAAGACGCCAAGGAAACAGGCCTTCTAAACACAGCAGTGCTGAGGCACATATGAACTCACAGACTGCCAGCACCCACAGGGCCTGCACGGGTCTTTGTCAGGTGGGGGTCTCGGTGCTGAGAGAAGAAGAGAACACATACACCCATTTGTAACCTAGAATCTGTCTCCAACTGATAACCACTTACAAAGGAGAAATTAGATTTCTCGAATGGAGTCTCACTTATCACTCTTAAGGCAGGCCCAATGCCCAGCAATAAATGGCCAGTAAAATGCCTCAGTTCCAAATTTTGGAGGTTCTTTGTCTCATAATGTTTAGTCAGGGCATTTATTTATTGGTTTGTTTGTTTTACTTTACAGGTCATTTGCATATATATTATAGCTTCTGGTTTTGTGTTTCTATGGGATTCCCGAGTGTCTGAACAGGTGTATCTCTGCGTCTGTATGTCTTTTGTGCTTTTTTTTCTTTTTTATTAAGAAATTTTCTATTCATTTTACATACCAACTACAGATCCCCTCCCCTCCAGTCTTTCCCCCTCATCCTAACCCCCATTCCCACCTCTTCCAAGGCAAGTCCTCCTGTGGGGAGTCATCAGAGCCTGATACACTCAGCTGAGGCAGAACTAAGCCCCTCCCCCCGACCAAGGCTGTGTAAGGTGTCCCACCATAGGCAGTGGGCTCCACAAAGCCCACTCATGCCCTAGGGATGGATCCTGATCCCATTGCCAGGGGGTCCCTTAAGCAGATCAAGCTACATAACTGTCTCACCTAGGCAGAGGGCCTAGTCCAGTCCCAGGGAGGCTCCACAGCTCTTGGCCCCTTGCTCATAGAATCTTTCTTCTCTCTCTTCCACTGGAATCCTGGAGCTTGGTCTGGTGTTTGGCTGTGGATCTCTGCATCTGCTTCCATCAGTTACTGGATGAAGGCTCTATGATGACAGTTAGGGTATTCACTAATCTCATTGCTGGGGTAGGCTAGTTCAGGCACCCTCTCCACTATGGCTAGTAGTCTACGATGGGCTCATCCTTGTGGATTCCTGGGGACTTCCCTGGCACCTGGTTTTTCCCTATTCCCATGGTGTCTCCCTTTATCATGGTGTCTCTGTGGCCTTTTTGCTTCTGTTTGTCTGTTTCGACTTGTTCGTTTTTGTTTTAACTTGTCCTACTTCATTTTACTATTGTTTTCCTATGCTTGTTTGCTTTCTAACAAGAGACAGGATGGGTGTGGATTCAGATGGAAAGAGAGGTTGGGGGGGATCTGAGGCATTGGGAGAGGGGAAACAATAATCAGAATACATTGCATGAAAATAATCTGTTTTCCATAAAAGAAATACGGAAAAAGGAAATAAAATAAAAAGGTAAGATGATGTTTACCCAAACAGCAGTTTCATACCTGACTTCTCCAAAGGCCATAGTGGAAGACTCTCAGAGTAACAAGAGAACATAGATATCAAGGGACGGTACACACAGAGTGAAAGGACCTACAGAATGCACAGAAAAGAGTCAACATTAACAGAATGTGGTCATGTCTGTCCAGCAGAAAAGGACATTTCTGAAATGTGGAACATAGGAAGAAGAACGATTGTCACCCGTGAAAGTTCTGTGACTCACAAAGGGCCTGATAAAGAGGGTGGTGAGGGTGAGACCCCACTGTAGGTGAAAGCCTACACAATATCAAAGATGAGTAGTGAAGAAACCAGTGAGAACCAGCATGAGCAAGAGTCGGTTTGCATCAACAGAGAGGCACAACACAGTACCTTTTAAATTATTATTTATTCTTTCATAATTTCATGTGTGTGTTTATCATATTCTCCCCTCTTAATCCCTCCCCCTTCACCGAGCTCTCTCTTCTCAAGTTCCCCAGGAAGCTATTATTAACATCTTAAAAAAACATTCTTAATATGATGTAGAATAGTTTATGCGTAAAATGGAAGAGAATTATTAGAAAATGTAAGATCTCAGTGCTTCTAATGTGGAAGTTAAATTAATTTTGTCTCCGAACAGTTATGTATGCCGTGAATTCTCTGCTGACGGAACGGGATGTGTTAGTGCCAAGTGAGCACTGGGAAAAAAAAAAACAAAAAAAAAATGAGAATGTAATGGTATCAGTTCCTTTTTTTGCTGCTGCGATGAAGCACCATGGCCAAGACAATTTGTAGGATAAAGAGTTTGCTCTGACTTCCAGTTCCAGAGGGTAAGAGTCCACTATGACAGATGAGCCTAGCAGGAAGTGGCAGGAAGCTGAGAGCCCACATCTTCAACAGCCAACGGGGAGCAGAGAGAGCAGACTGGAAGTGGGGTGAGGCTATGAACTCTCTGAGCCCGCTCCCAGTAATGTCCTTCAGCGATGCCGTGCCTTTCATAACCTCCCCGGACAGCACCACTACCTCGGGACCAAGCGTTCAAATGCCCAAGACTATACAGGACATTTTTCATTCAAACCCCACAGTGACCAATCAGTTGTAAGGTCAAGTAAGACAGAAAAAAGCCAAGAGTCACCCAGTATCAGTGAGCCCACACAGAATCTGCGTGCATGTGTGTATGCGTTAGTGTTTATATTAACATAGCTGGAAGCGAACTAAAATGTTCAGTTAAGCCTAAGATTATTCGAGTTGATCCAAGTTGCTTTTAATTTCTTTAAATTTTTTTTTTGTGTGTGTGAACATAGGGGTGGGTGCCCATGCCACAGCACACGTGTAGAGGTCAGAGGACAACTTTGGGAATTCAGTTCTCTCCTTTCACTGTACATGTCTTAGTGTCTGACTCACGTATCCTGGCTTGTTAGCAAGCAAAGTGTCTTACTAGCTAAGGCCCTATGTCTTAGTCAGTGTTCTGTTGCTGTGAGGAGACACCATGACCATGGCAACTCTTTAAAGGAAAACATTTAATTGGGGCTGGCTTGCAGTTTCAGAGGCTTAGTCCATGGTCATCATGGTGAGAAGCATGGTGGTGTGTAGGCAGACTTGGTGCTGGAGAAGGAGCTGAGAGTTCTACACCTGTATCTGCAGGTGTTGTGGGGAGAGAGAGAGAGAGAGAGAGAGAGAGAGAGAGAGAGACAGAGACAGAGAGAGACAGACAGACAGACACAGACTGGGCCTGGCTTGAGCTTCTGAAACCTCCAAGTCCAACCCCAGTGACATACTTTCTACAACAAGGCCACGCCTCCTAGTAATGACACTCCCTATGAGTCAATGGGGGCCATTTTTATTCAGACCACTACACCCTACAATTGTTTTTTTTTTTTTTTTTTTCATAGAGAGATGTGTTCTATTTATAAAAAACACATCTGAGATAAAGCAGGGCAAGATGGGGAAAGTGAAGGCAAATACCACTCCCAGGCTGCATTTGAATCCTTCTTTTCTTTCCTTTCTGTTCTTGGATGAAGTTAGGCTTTTCCAGCCTGTATTGTTCAGAAATAGATGAAATCGAGTTACGTCCTAAATTGACATGCGGAGCTAATGTTGGCATTGTCATCTGCCTTGCAGAGAAAATGTTGGTTGTATAGTTGAGATTGTCTTCATACAAGCATGCTCAGCCGTGTGTAAACAGTATCTGAACCTTGGACTGCCATTCATCTCCAGTGAATTACACGCATCACAACTGGGACATGCCGCTGAGTGAATCTAAAATTGTGTTATGTGTGCGCCGTAAAGTGTGGCTCTGAAATGGTATTATGCTCCCCTACTGAAAGCAGGGGAAGCTGTTCATATGGCAGAGATCGGACGCTTACCAGCTCGGCCACAGTCTCAGACAATGCAGTCACAGCTGATGCATGCTGGCAAACACAGCCCCAAAGGACACACAGGTTCTCAAGCTGGTAGAGACTGTTGATGCTAAAGTGTGCTCTGTGACTCGATTCCTCCCAGACTCTCAGTTCCTTGGTTACCTGAATAAAAACTGGCTGCCTCCAGCTAGCATGCCAAGGCAGCTCAAATTCAGTATTTTCAAATTTGATCTCATGTAGTGCTTCTTTTTGACTATTCTCTGAAACATACTGCTATCTGTTACTGACCAAAGCCAGAATCCTGTGCATCAGGGGGCAAATCCAGCCCAGAGCCGATTTTTTAAGGCTCAAGGACTGAGAATGATCTAAATCTTAAAAGTATTTGTTTAACAGAAAATACATTGAAAGAGAAAGAAAATCAAGAAAGAGTCCAAGTGAGGATTGCAAGGGCTGAAATACTTACTCTGTGGACCATGATGGAGAGAGCCCATCAACTCCCAATTTAGACTGTGAAGGCTCCCATGGCTGCTGCTTTCTGGATGATGTTTGGTTCTCTGGAAGGGAATTTCAGCTCAAATAAGATCCAGAAGGAAAGCTCGCTGAGGTTAGTGGCAACCATGCCAAGCCGCAGAGCCTAGAAGGTGATGTCAAGTGCCAGGGCAGGAAAACAAGCCATTGGGTAGGGTGGAGGAGTGAGGAGGGTCAGATGAATGGCCCAGAAATGTAGATCAGGAGAGCATAATGCCTATCCCCTCTGTGGCTGTGATAAAAAACACTCTGACCAGAAGCAGCTTTGGAAACAATTTATTTCAGCTTACACTTCTAGGTTACTATCCCTCTCTGAGGGAAGTTCAAGGCAGAAGCTCAAGACGGGACCCTGGAGGCAGGAGCTATGGAGGACTGCTGCTTGCTGATTTGCTTACTCACAGGTTCACGTTCAACTACTTCTCTTATATATCGTAGGCCCACCCACCTAAGGATGGTGCCTCTCACAGTGGGCAGCTGGTCTTTCCCATGTCAGGCACCTAGACGATTTTTCAATTGAGATAAGAGCTAACCAACAGAGTAACTATGAGATTGTTGTGGGTTTTCTTTGACACTTAGATTTTCTTTCCCACGTGGACACACTCTGTGAGACCGTGTCTTCTCTGGCTTTGCTGAGCATTTCACCCCTGTTGAATGGATGTTCCGATGGCATCCTTGGTTTCAGTGCAGGTCATCGCTGGTTCCACGTTTCATGTACGTGTGTCCCTTCCATGTTAGATGCCACTGTAGACTGGAGTTTGTGTGCCAAGGGATTCTGAACTGGAGGTGATGTTAACTGGGACAAATTGTTAAAGATTACCAGAGGCAACACAAATAGACAGGAAATATGGACACATTCAAGCTGTCCCAAATGTTGTCCTAGGTCACACTGGTATTAATATTGTATGTATAGAAGGAGCATTTATAGATCATACCCGAGAAATCTGAATTCCATTTGTGTTTTAGTCTGCCGACCGCTTCAATGGTCACACACAGCTTAGAATTTCCTATGAAGAAGGTCTCACTGAAGGTTGGCGACATTGGGTTGGTCTGTGCACATGTCCGTGGGAGTTTAATTAGTTCATTGGTGTTGGAATATCCAGCCACTGGAGGCGGCAGCATTCCCTAGGCCTGGCACTGAACTGTTTGAGGGTGGAGAAGAGGAGCTGAGCACAGCAAAGGAAGGGCATAGCATATGTCTTCACTTCTCTCTGCTCTTGACTGTGGGTGGAATGTGAACTTCTGTCTCAGGTGCCTTCCTTGACTTGCCCACAAGGATGGACTGTAACCTCGAACTGTAAGCTGAAATAAACCCCTTCCTCACACCTTGGTTGCTTTTGGCCAGGATGTGGTGTTACAGTGACAGAAATGAACCCAGGACATTGACTATACACTCCCAGGATTTGAGCTCTCTGTCACAATAACCCACTCAGAGCCACTCTAAAGGGGGTGACCAGAAGCCAGTGTGCTCCCTGTATACATATTGGGCACTTCGTGGTGAGCTGCCGTTCCTTTTGATGGGTGTGTGGGTGGGGTGAGAACAGCAGAACAGAAAAGCTCACCCTAGAAAACAATCACCTTGTTTGAGGAGTTCATGCCTGAGTGAGCCTGGCTATGAAGCTATAAATGGCTTTCTTCTTAAAACGGCCTGAAAGAATTCAGTTTAACACATTTCCCTCCTCTTATTCCTCTGGACAGCTGGAGTTTGTGTCTTTGTTGTTGACAACATTGGTCATTTTCCTTGAGCTATTCCAAATATTCTGGCTTTCCAAAGAAATGCCCAGGTGTGAAACAGGTATGGATGCAAAATTTTCTCCCCTCAATTTAAAATAAGCCTGAGAGGTTTTTACATCAAACAATCCCAGCTGCTGTGGTGTCAATGTGTGTGGAGTTAATAACAGGAAGAAAAGTGCTAGCTGCAACCTAGGGAGAAAGTTTGTCTCAGGCAAGAACTTTCTTTGGAAGATTGTACCCAGCATGGAAACATTTAATTCCCCTACAGTCACACCATGGGGACCCACAGAGGGTGCCATCAGCAATAAACAAGGAGATGCTGGCTACAGAGCCTTGGAATTACCATCCTGAGTTACAGAGAGGGAAATGACAGGGAAGAAAAGAGCTTTATTAGCCGTGTCTCAGCCTTCGTAGAAGAGTGTGAGATGAAAATCATGTGTGTGGATGGGTTTCCATCTTAAACTGGAGCTCTTATGCACAGTAGGTCACCAAGAAGTCTTCACAGTGGGACTGAGCAGATGGTTCAGCTGGTTAAATTGGATCTACCCAAAGAAGGGAAGATCACTGGGAATGGTAACTAGTCTGGTGAAAATGTGAAGATGTTCTGTTAGTTTTGAAATGTTTCTGAAATATCCTTAGGTGTTTAAATAACATGTCTTGGGCTTTACAATGCACATGATACAATGTTCTGCAAAAAAAAAAAAAAAAAAAAAAAAAAACCAGGGTGGTGGGCTGGGGAGATCATCCCATAAATACAGTGCTCACTATACACTGTACAAGCACAAAGACCTGAGTTCACTCCCCAGCACCCATGTTGGGCATGCTAGTGGATGCCCTGAGCCAGGGAGGGCCTTCTGCTAGAGAAGTGGAGGCAGCAAGTTCCTTTGGGCTTCCAGGCTGGTCAGCCCTACCTAACCTGTAAGCCCTTAGTCCTAGTGAGAAATACTATAACAGAAGCAAGAAGCAAAGTGACTGAAGAAGGGTGACATCCAAGGTTTTACTCTGGCTTCCAGGAAGGCTCATGTGCACCATTTACACACACACACACACACACACACACACACACACACACACCCCGCAAAAACAGGATGAGAAGGAATACATAGAAGGATCCTATGCTTTGTTTGCTGTCACTTGACCCTGTACACATTACTTAAAGTCAGGCTGTTATAGTTGCACATGCAAATTAAAATTGAAAGGAGCCACTATACAAACTATACCAAAAAGCTGTGCTAATAAGCAAGATTGATGGAAATCATATGCTGTTGAAGTAGACTGGCAGAAATCATGTAAAATATAATTCATCTAAGGGAAGGTGAAGAAAGAAGAACAAGGAACAGAACAATCAGTAAAACAAACAACAATACTACACACTCAGCCAAAGGATAAACATCCCACTAAGTGTAAATGGTCTTATCAGAGACTGAGACTGTCAGAGTGGAGAGAAATCCAGATCCAGCTCTATCCTGCAGGACTGCTAGTGTTTTAGTGTGGGTGAACAGACCAGAGCGACAGAGTTGGAGACAGTTGTAAGACAGAAGTAGAGGGATTGTCTTATAATTCGTGTTATAGTCCAGAGGAGTAAAAATGACTAGGAAGAAAGAAGCTCTTTTTCATCACAGCCTAGAAACAAGATTGCCAAAAGAATGGAATAATCTAGAACCCTCATTAATCTACCCCAGAAGAAAGCTTCAAAAGTGTGCAGGGACAACCACAAGAATGAGTGACGGTTGGAGTTGAATTTCAGTGTTCCTTTCCTCAGAATCTGACGGAAGTTAAACATGCCGCTGTCTCCCTAAACCTCTGACTTTGTGAGAAAAATGGTGTGGTCTCATGCAGATCCACCAGCCCCATGTTCACAGGCTTGAATGTGCACCAGAACTATTTGTTTCCTTGCCTGACTCCCAACAAAGAATGTTTAAGGAGGGAGACAAGGAAGAGAGCACATTTGGATCCAAGCCTTCCCAGGAGTGTCCGGGATTCACTGGTGTGTGAAACAGCCCAGGGGTTGCATTCTGTCCTCACACAAAACCTGTTGCTAATTAAAGATTTAAGAAATACAGCTGGAGAATTCAGAGCAGCCCAGATGGCATTTCACGGAACCTCTGGTGAGGCTGAAGGCCGACAGTAATTCTGCATGATTCATTGCCCAGGTGGGACATGGGAGGCTTAGCCCAGCACACTCCAGGTGGAGAAGTACACCCAAGGACAGGAGACTCATGGCCACGCAGATGGCAAACCCTGAAATCACTCAGGGATGATGCAGCCCTCAGCTCCAACCCCTCTTGTCTCTGTCATGGTGTATTTGTTCACTTGGTAATGGAGGAATGAGAAGTTTCATTATTCAAGTTTCATGTGGCTTTCCTAGATGACTTATTTAGCCTCCTTATATAATAATAATAAAACGAATATGTGATTAACATTTCATTATAGAAAGAAAATTAGATTAGATTTATGGAATGCAATATTGACCAGAGTCTGAACAATGGAACACCAATTATTTTAATGATTCTGGAATAAGATGTCTTAAAACAAGCAAAAGGAGGTTGGTATCACAAAACATTGATTAAAGAAGGACCAAGCATGGTGGTACATACCTGCAATTCCCAACAGGAATCAGAGGTAGGAGGACACAGTGAACAACATAGTGAATTCCAGGTCAGCCAGAGTTATAGAGCATGATCCAGTCTCTAGCCCGCTCCTAAATCTTGGATGCCTTGGTGGCTACAGTGCATGTCATGGACACATGAGGACCAGAGTTTGGGTCCCCAGAACTGATGGAAATTCTGGGGGTTGCAGGCATGGCACCCAGCACTTGGAAGGTGGAGACAGGGGATCCCTGGATCAAGCTGGCTACCTAGACTAGTTCAATCTAGCTATAGATTCAACCAATAGACCCTGCCTCCATGAAGAAGGTTGAGAGAGTTCAGAAAAGACCAATAATGATACTTGTTGCCAACTTCAGACCTCTGCACATAAGCACACACATGTACCCACATACATGGGGGCACACAGGTACATACATCATCAACATTCATAACCAAAATTCCTACCTCCCAAACAAGAACAAAACCCCAAGTGAGATGAGAAATGGAATATTTGTTTGGGATGAAAATATAAATAATTACAAAGGTTTTAAACATTAGAAATTTTAGTCTTGGGCTTTTCTAGGCAATATTTTGGCAACTGACCAGACATGCTACATAAAAATTCTTCCATATTAAAGAACTTCACCTTCCCATCAAATCTGGAAACATGCCCAGCAGTTTTCAGGGTCAGTGGGATGGAGGAAAGACTAGACATTCCGGATCTAGCTATGTCAGGTTCATGTTCTTGGTTGACTCCTCTGGCCTCACAAGCCTTCCCAAGGGGCCAAGGACTAATTACCATGTGTCATAGGCTTTCTATTGCTCCAAAAAGCAACTTGGAGAGGAAACATCTTTGTTTTTGTTTTACTTCTGTATCATGGAGACCATCATTGAAGAAAGTCAGGGCTGGAACTCGAGGCAGGGACTGGGAGGCAGGAGATGATGCAGAAGCTACTTCCTGGCTTCCGCCTCATGGCTTGCTTACTTTACTCTCTTATGCATGAATCATTTCACAATCTACAAAGGACCATCTTCCCAGGGATGGCACCTCACATAATGGCCTGAGTGGTGTCACGTTGATCATTAAGTTACAACAGTACTCCACAGACTTACCTACAGGCCAAGACATTATGGAGACATTTTCTCATTGCAGTCCACTATTCTCAAGTAACTAGTTTTTCTCAAGTTGACAATGAAATTAGCCATCACACAATGGAACAAGGGCATACAAATACCGCAGCTACATATCTAATATCAAATGGCAATCTGAAAATCATCAGACATAATTTGTAACCATGAACACCAAGTATTTTATTTAAAATAAGCCATAATGCACCTTACCAGATGTGTATAAATCTTCCAGGGAAATTCTGGAAGCCGTACTGAGATGTTGGTCTACCTCTTAGGAGGTAAACTTGCTGTCTGCAGGTTGCCATTCCCTTTCTGCTACATGGCCACACTGGGGCAAACTGGTTTGGGGGTTAAAAGCAATGTTGGTTTCTCCTTTGAATAGCTTTTTAGTGAATTTCTGGGGCAAAATAGTGCTGAAAATGATCACCCATGAGTCTGCTTTCAGCCAGCAATAGGAGAAGCATGTAGCAGAGATTCTGGAAAGAATTGAAATCCTGAAAACATAGTTTGATTTTGCTCAAACTGCCTCAGTGCTAGCTGATAGCATACCAACCCCATGATTTTCAAAGACAGTCCAGAAGAACAATCAAAAGGGAGCCCCCAAGTTCTGGGCTTCAGAGTCCAGATTCAAAGGATGGGATGCTTTGCTGGGATGACTAGCCAATGACATTTCATAAATATCAGGATGTGCGGGGGTGGGTGGGGTGGGGGACCATAGCCAGAGAAGTGTGACTGGGGACACAGGAGTGAAATGAAGCCCAGGAAAATTGAGTGAAGGGAGATGAAGGCCACCATCCCAGCGAGGACTCTTAAACCACACACACACAAAAGTCCCCCGAGGGAAGTGATGGAAACCTCCTTGCTTGAGCCATTTCAAAATCAGCAATGCAGTGGGGGAAATGGACTATGGGGAGCAGTCTGGTGCCAGCAGGGAGCAGACATGATGACTGAATAGTTCTTTTTTGGTCTTTCACGTCCACGTTCTGTGAAATTGTATTGCGGCTAAGAAATGAGACATCCAGAATTCCAGCAGGATGTTCTGCAGCAGAGAGCTGGAGAGAGAAGAAACACAGTAAAAAAAAAAAAAATTCTGTCCATCCTTCTCAACGTTTTTGTAAGTTAAGGTTTCAGGTGTGACAGGAGGTTGGGGTGTAGGCTGAAGTTTCTCTTCAATCATCTTCTACTGTGAGGTGGTTTTGATGAGCCTGGTGGCCAGAGGAACGCTGATCAGACACACTCTGTAGGACGCATGTACATTTCTCATGGTTGGACTTGGTTTTATCCCTTGGTCTGCACATAATACAGGAGTGCAGGCATGTGCCTCTGTATTGAAGCTGCAGATCCCTTTGGTATGCTGACCCAGTGCTGAGACTGCTCCTGAGGGCTGGCAAAGGGACACCGTGTTTAGAGGAGAGTCCTGCATGTGCTGTTTGAGGATTTGGAGTCTTTCCTTCATTGCCTTGATCATCTGTTTATGTTGCTGTGATGATAATTCAATCCTATTTTATTCATGTTACTCAAAGGATTCTGGCCTCTGTGACAGGAGTGCTTTCAGATCAGTGTGTGTGTCCTTTCCTGCTGCTGATCCTATCATTTTCATACATGTGTGTCCTATAACTGTGACATGCTCCAGGATTATCTTGTGTTCCCATGTGTGTCCTACAACTGTGACATGTTCCAAGATTGTCTTGTGTATTCTCATGTGAATTATACAACTGTGACATGTTCCAGGATTGTCTTGTGTGTTCCCATGTGTGTCTTACAACTATGACATGTTCCAGGATTGTCTTCTGTATTCTCATGTGAATCATACAACTGTGACATGTTCCAGGATAGTCTTGTGTGTTTCCTGTCTTTGTTCTGGAGACAAAGACTTCTTGGAGGAATCCTAGTTCCTTTCATATCAAGAAATTCTTACAAACCAAAACCTAAAGGTCAGATATGCTTATTCATCCCCAGATGTTAAGGTCCTCTCAGTCGACTGAAGGTACATTTTAAATTTGTATGTTTTTATCCAGACATGTCATCTCTATAGACATGTTGTTCATTTGTGTGGATATATAGGCTGCATCTCTCACATGCAATCACACACATAGGCTCATGGGGTTCATTCTAGTCTCTTTAGTCTTTTCATTGGTCTGTACACACACACACACACACACACACACACACACACACACACACACACACACACTGATGGAATTCACTATGTCTTTATCATTTACCATTTAATACCAACCAGTCATCATACCCAGGTAACTCAGGCAGGCTCCTCTTCTTCCCCTTGGGGAGGTCATGTGATAAACCTGTAATACAGACAGATTAAGTTGGGATTTTAAATTCCATCTTTGGATCATCTAGTTTAATTTTTGTTTTATAGCTTGCACATACTCCAGCTTATTCTTTCACTATGCAATCTGTGGGTTTTCACAAACTTGTAGATTCACATATTTATTGCACCCATGTTACACACAGATATATAAAAAAAAAAAAGGTCAGTGATGGACTGTGAGAGTCAGCTCCTATAAAACATTTTGTGGAGTTTGACACGCACATTTGTAGCATAATTATCTTTGCTCTCAACATTGTAGTGCTTCTTGAGAAGTCTGAGACTGAGAGAATGGAGTATTCTCCATTCCCCACTCTGGTCCTAGTATTGTCGTCCACCTTTCTTATCTACGACCGAGGACAGTAAAACACACTGTTCTCATTATGGTGAGCAAATGGTTATCTTCCAGATCCATTGAAACCGAGGAGAACAAATGGTACCGTTTGCTTTCATTTTTCTCCCTGAAAGTCGACTTCCCCTTATGGGGAGACATGGGCTCCCTACCACTCATTTTCTTTCTCCTTGAAGAAATCTTATATATATATAGGTTTTTTGAGACAGGGTTTCTCTGTGTAGCTTTGCGCCTTTCCTGGAACTCACTTGGTAGCCCAGGCTGGCCTCGAACTCACAGAGATCCACCTGCCTCTGCCTCCCGAGTGCTGGGATTAAAGGCGTGCACCACCACCGCCTAGCTATAAATATTTCTTTTAAGGCACGTTTGCTGGTGACAAATTCCTACAACTTTTATTGGTTTACAAAAGGACTTAATTATTTTGTAATTTTGATGGATAATTTTACTGTATATGTAATTCTTCATAGATATTTCTCTTCTTTGTTTAGAATTTGTTTTATTTTCAATTTTGTAACTGTATGCATGTGTGTGTGTGCATGTGCATGCGTGTGTGTGTGTGTGTGTGAGTGTGTATGTGTGTGAGTGTGTACATGTGTACATGTGCATGCGTGTGTGAGTGTGTGTGTGTGTGTGTGCATGTGCATGCGTGTGTGTGTGTGAGTGTGCATGCGTGTGTGTGTATGTGTGTGAGTGTGTACATGTGTACATGTGCATGTGTGTGTGTGAGTGTGTGTATGTGTGTGTGTATGTGTGTGAGTGTGTACATGTGTACATGTGCATGCGTGTGTGTGTGTGTGTGTGTGAGTGTGTGTATGTGTGTGTGTGTGTGAGAGTGAGTGTGTGTGTGTGTGAGCATACGAACACGTGCGCTTGCTTACAAGTGCACATAGAGGCCAGCGACAGTATCAGATTCTCTGGAACTGGAGTGAAAGTGCTCTTAAGATGTTAGGTGCTGGGAATGGAACCTTCGTCTCCTGCAAGAGCAGTGCATGCTCTTAACCACTGAGCCCTCTCTCCAGGCTTTCTTGCCTGCCTCCTTCCTTCCTTCCTTCCTTCCTTCCTTCCTTCCTTCCTTTTCTTCCTTCCTTCCTTTTCTTCCTTCCTTCCTTTTTCTTTCTTTCTTTCTTTCTTTCTTTCTTTCTTTCTTTCTTTCTGTCTTTCTTTCTGTCTTTCTTTCTGTCTTTCTCTCTGTCTTTCTCTCTGTCTTTCTTCCTTCCTTCCTTCCTTTCTTTCTTTCTTCTTTTCTTCTTTCTCTCTTTCCCTCCCTCCCTTTTTCCCTCTTTCCTTCTCTCCTTTGACAGGTTATTTTACTCAGCTCTCTTCTTGGTTTCATGGTATCTGAGAAGAAGTCAATGATGTTTATAGCCTTAGTTTTCTGTCCACAAAGTATCCCTATATCCTGGCTTCTTCCACAATTCTCTTTCCCGTTAACTTCATCCAGTCTGAATAGGACACGTGTGGGCATTGATAGATTTTTTTTTAATTTGGCCATAGATTTGTATTTAAGTTCCCTAAGCTTGTTGGGTTTATGGTTTTATGTCTGACAATAATCGTGGACATTTCCCAGTCATTACTGCTTTACAAAGTTTCCCAGTTGTCTTTGTTGGGGTTCCTACCACTGTGGTAAAACACAATGACCAAAATCATCTTGTGGAGAAAGGATTTATTTCAGCTTATCTATCTACATCACAGTCCATCGTGAAGGGGAGTCAGTGCAGGACCTCAAGGCAGGAACCTGGAGGCAGGAGCTGATGTAGAGGCCATGGAGGAGTGCTGCTTACTGGCTTGCTCCCCATGACTTTCTCAGCCCACCTTCTTATACCTCCCAGGAACTCCTGCCCAGGGTGTGCACCACCCTTAGTGGGCTAGGCCCTTCCTCATCAATCATTAATCAAGAAACTGTCCCATAGACTTGCCTACAGGCCATTGGTGGTGGCATCTTCTCATTGGAGGTTCCCTCTTCTGAAATGACTACCTTGTGTCAAGTCCACAGAAAAACAGCCGGCACATCATCCTTTATCTTCCCTTTTACTTCTGGCAGTTCTGTTATAAACATGCCATGTTCTTTGTCATATCTTCACATTCCTGGAACATTCTACCTTCACCCCTTGCTGTTCTCTTCCTTAAAAAAACAAAAAAACAAAAACAAAAAAAAAAACAAAACAAAACAAAAAAAACACACACACACAGAACAAAACAGAAGACTCTGCAGTGTCTATTGACATAATGCTAGGTTTCTGATCTTTCCTTGGCTGTTTCTTCTTGCTACTCAACTTCTGAAGGCCATACTCATCCATTACAATGTTTTGGGTTTCTAGCATGTACATTTTATTTAGAGTTTCCACTCATGTGTTTTGTTTTTTAAAATGTTTTTAGATTTTATGATATGTCTATTAGTGTTTTATCTGCATGCTTGTATGTAGAAAACAACCATATTTGGTAGCAACAGAGCTCAGAAGAAGGCTAGAGTACATCAGGACTAGTATTACAGATGGCTATGAGCCACTGTGTAGGTGCTGGGAACCAGGCCTCTATAACTGTTGAGCATCTCTCCAGCCCCCACACCCACCTGTTGCTGATGCTTTCCCTGATTTCCATTTGATGGCTTTGCCTGTCACTCTGTTATTTTAACTTCTTAGCCTGATGTCCTAAAGGCCTGACATACTTGAGTCTATCTCCAATCTTTGCTTCAGTGCTGTGAGCTGTGTTTTTGTATCTTTGCATATGCTTCATGCCTTTATGGAAAGCTCAATATGATGCCGCATAAAAGAAGTTGAGAGAGGTAGGCCTTTGAATGGGGTTTCATGTTTCTCTGGCTGGAAGTCAGCCTATGCTTGCTGTTTGCACAGCTACAGGCACCAGGGGCTGACATTTTCTCTAGTGTTCTAGTTTCTGACTGTCTATGTTTCTGTAGAGACTCCTTATTAAACTGTGTCTTGGATTTGCTGCATAATTTCCTGTCATTTCTGTGTGTCTCATGGTGGTAAGGCATGAGGGCCATGAGGGGCATGAGGCATTTCTTACTATATTCCTGTGACCCAACCTCAGTCTCTTAGGAAGCCCATGACACTAGGCTGTGACTTTTGTAAATATTTTTTACTCTATCTGTACCACAAATCTTAAGGAGTCTTATTAATAAGATCAAACTCAGAGGCCAGTTATTGGGGTGAACGCTGGAAGATCAGAGAATTAGAACAAACCACAGCCACCTCACCTTGCCAATTCCCCAGCTGATCCTGTTTCCTCAGACTGGAAGCTTCTGTGTCCTCATCCCAATGGCTCTCAGCTGAACTGCTGCTCAAAAGCCTGAATGCTTAACCAACCAAATGCTTAACCAGCCAAATGCTTAACCAGCCAAATGCTTCTAGTTTCTGGTCTTCACGCCTTATATATCTTTCTGCTTTCTGCCATCACTCCCTGGGATTAAAGGCTCACTTCTTGAGATTAAAGGCATGTGCTACCACTGCCTATCCTCTATGTTTAATATTGTGGCTGTCCTGTTCTCTGACCTCAGATAAATTTATTAGTGTGCGAAATATTTTGGGGAACACAGTACCACCACATCTATCCACATCCTTAGTCTCTGTAGGAAGTTTAGCTGGAAGGGCCTGAACCTTCATGTGTTTTTCCCCCCCACATGAGTCAGACTAAGATCAAACCCAGAGATGTCCGGCTGGTTCTTTTAGGCAATTCTTAGTCAGGGGTTCTCTGGGTGGTCTTGAACACAGTCTTTCCCCTCCCCTGCCTAAACATGAGAGGGCTCCTTTTCAATCTCACATAGTTTATTCTGGGCTAGGTGATGGGATGGGGGTAAAACACATGTGCCTCGGTTCCTCCTTGTAATCTAGACATAATGGGAGTTTTTAGCTTTCCAAGCAGTATGTACTGATTCACAACAGTCTCACAAGTTCAACTGAAGTTTTCCTCTCAGCAAAATACAAAACATCATTATTCATTAGACGTGAATGTGCATTAAGTACAACTGTACTAATAATTTGTATTTTATATATTATGCACATGCATAAATGCCCATATATATATAATCATATAAGTAACAACTATGCATATGCACCTGCATATGATTCTGTGACATGTATATGCCAAAGAATTAATTTTGACACATGGGAAAAGAAGAACTATTGCCAAAGCAAAATGCAGACTTCTCTAAGTCCTGTGTTCTTTGCCTATCCCGCCCTCTGTTGTTAGTGACCCTCTCTGCCTGCCCTTTCTTTGTACCTACTCCAAGAGCTCTTGAAAGGCTCCATGATACTCTCTGCACTCTCCTGGTGGTGGTTACAATGGAGACAAGTTGTCTCATCCCATGCTTTTGAAAACAACGGACTCTTTCAGAATCAGGGGTATTTTTAAATTCACTGACCATCTTTTCACTCAAGGGAGGTGTATTATTCTGTCTCCTTTGTTCTCCTGTTTGAAATGCTGCAGTTTTGAAAGGCTGACCTCCAGTTTTTCTGTCTTTCTTGTTGCTTATAAGGGAACAGGCAGGAGCGGAGCCTTGCCGCAGACCACTCGGGCCCCGTGATGCTCTCCTCTCACAAAGTAGCTACCCTATTGTGCTGGAATGGGTTTTTAAAAATATCTCATCGTTCCAGAAATATTAATCAGATGAATATTCATAGTGTAGCAGTGTAAGCAGGTAGAATTTACCAGGAGAGTGCTTGACCCGAGGGAGACTTCTGCACAAGGCAAAATGCAGAAAAATACTTACAAAAGAATTTAAACTGATCCAGTGCTTTTCATTTTACTTGTTTAAGATTGGTGAAGAGGATGGAAGGAGCTGTTACTTGTTTTCTGGATGTGACCAGTACTCCCATTTCAAATCTCCCATCCTGTCTTTGTTCAGCTTTGTAGGCACTGGAAGCCAGTAACACAAACCTTCTTGTTTCAGTTGTTTTTTTTTTTTTCAGGCACGCCACTACCCAGCTCCTGGACAGCTTGGATGGCTGATGACCTTGGGAGGGAATCAATGCCATCTGCACTGCTGAAATCTTATTCACCCTGAAGCTCTGGGTCAGGGTCATATGACCCTTCCACTGAGTGTGGGTAAACTGAGGCATGTGTGACACACTGTTTTGTCACAGTTGTGGTTGGTGGATTGAATTATTTAAGTCAGTGTGGACCTCTTTCCACTCCCTAGTCTGGCAGAAGGGCTTATTACAGTAAGGATCCCAGATGACCTGGAGCTAATGCTAAATCATTTTCTTATTAGCTATAAATGACAGACCTTCTGCCAATCAGCAGAAGCATTGTGCGTCCTCCAGAGCATTCTCACCCTTTCTCATCTGCCTCTGTGTCCCACACTGCAGTGAATGAGAAGATTTAGGGGATGGTCAGGCACGTGTGATTCATCTACCTCCTCATTGGACCGTAGGGACCTGCACTTTGTCATTTGTTGAACATTAGTACAGGACTAGTACTCCAGAAAGCTCAGTGTGGTCATTCTAAGACAGGAAAACAATGGGATTCCCCATTATGTTTTCCATGCTAACTGCTGTCAATCTCTGTCTGCTCATTTTGGTTTTTGTCTTATTTCACTACTTGCTTTTCTAACAACACAGACTTAATGCTGACATTACTCTCCCCTCTTACTTATCAAGTGATGTCCTGGTCCATGAGGCAACATAGGTCTTGGATGTAGAGTATGCTGTGAGAGATTCAGAAGCAGAAAGGGGAAGGAAGTTGCTTTTTCATGTTTCTGTGCCCAAGACCTTGAACAACCTAATCAACACTTGCTCTCTCAAGTCCCCACTGTCACTTTCCAGCCAGATATGTCGTATGGGATCTCACCTTTCAGGCATGACCTGGTTATTCCTGTCTTGGAATGATAACCACTGTAATTATCCACACAAACCCCTCACAAGATACAGATCATTGACATAGAAAGAAGGCTTCATGAGGCTTACATGTAGTGTATGAGGGGGCTCATGTGCTGTATGAGGCCCTGTCCATTCCAGCGACCCAGTTTTGGTGGTTTAGTTGCCCCCAAATTGCCCATGTATGGATGAATGGACGAATCTCTCCCGCTTGCCTATTCCCAAATAAGCAGTCAGAGGCTTAATATTAATTACAAACTGTTTGGCCTATGGCTCAGGCTTATTACTAGCTAGTTCTTGCATTAAATTAACCCATTTCTATTCATCTATGTATCACCACATGGCTGGCAGCTTACTGGTACTTTCACATCTTGCTTCTTGGATGGCTTACTGGTGTCTCCTTGACCTGGTCCTCTTCTCCTTGGATTTCCCACCTGGCTCTATTCTGCCTTGCCATAGGCCAAAGCAGCTTTATTTATAAACCAATGGGAGCAGCACATATTCAGAGTACAGAAAGATAACCCACAGCACCCTGCTAATAAGAGTAAGCCCAGTAAGTTCATTGGTTCTCCTGTCTAGAGTTGGGCAAACTTGTTTCTTTGCTTTACATGGGTGTCCTATTTGGAATGACCAGACATCTGTTCACATCTCCCCAAGAAAAGTTAGCATATCATATATGTGGAAATAGGTTTTTAACATTGGAAAGTGTGATTGATGTTCTGCATTACATGAGGAGGCTGTAATGTAAGGACAGTAGCTAACATTTATTAAGATATCATAGATGATAGGAACTATGAAACAAGGGCCTTTGGTCTCCTGGAAACCTCCTTTGAGTAGGACATCTCATGTCTAGTCACAGAAGGGGGAAGAGCAAATGAAGATCCAAAGAATTTATGTGTCTGTCCCAAATTTATATTTTGTATGGAAGGCACAGGCAGGATTTCAGTTTCAAAACTTCTTCTCACATACTGGATAGTACACTCAGGGCAAAATGAAACTACATCAGTAAATTGAATGCCTGAGGCATCCAATGATAGTTTAGAGGACAGCTCTATGTCTGTTGACTGAACCCATCTATGTGGTAAACTGACCAACTGTGCCTGCCTTCCTTTCTTTGCACAGACACAGAATGGGAGAAGCCTCTTTCCCCTTGCTGACCACTTCACAGTCTTTCCTTTGGTTGGAATATGGCTTGCCTTGCCATGATGTACTGGAGCCATGAGCCAAATGAAGCCATTCTCTCTTAAATTGTTTCATTCATGGTTTCTTGTGATAGCAACCGGCAAATAGTCATCAACAATTCATCGTTTATTCCCTTGTTTATATGATGTCTATTCTATATTGATGTCCATTCAGTGCCCAAGCTGATTGCAACCACTTGGGCAACAGTTAAGCCTGCGACCCAACACTGGAAGGAGTGTAGAGGAGACCCATGACTCATTCCCCTGGCATGTTAAATCTTGGGCATCAGGGTCCAAAAGCAGTTACAGCCAATGACCAGCCAAGACAGGGGGTAAAGGGTGTCTCCTTCAAAGAGGATTCTTGCTAACTGAGGATGCGATTGTATGATATGAATGTATGCAGAGTCTACTCTGTGTCCTAGATCTGCCAGTATAAATGAAGCAGATGGGTCTCATGGATGGACATGTCCTGGGTCAGGTCCCTGAAGTTTCAGCCTTACACTAATTCTATGAGAAGACACCCTCCTTTGTCGTTGATGATTACATTTTCTTGCTGCATAAAATCCTCTGTGGGTTTGGGCTTCAGACCTAGCAAGAGTTAAAACTAATCCACACATCGATCGAACCCAAGAAGAGAGTGAAACGGGAGTCAAGGGAACAGCATCGGAAGTAGTAGCAGTTTCCCTGTGACTGATGTGACAGTCTTGCTCCTTCCATCTTTGGACTCCTCTTTAAGGTCCATTTGCATGCTAGGTGGAGCTGGCCAGTTTGTCACGCAAGCACAGAATTGCAGAGCTTTCACAAGAGAACCCTTCCTTTAAAGTCTTCCTGTGTAGTTCCAAGACCCAGGGAAGCAGACCTGTTTCCCCAGGCACTGGGTGTGGTGTGGTGTGTGTGTGTGTGTGTGTGTGTGTGTGTGTGTGTGTGTGTGTGTGTGTAGGGGAAGGGGTCCCCCTGCTCTGCAGACCTTTTATCTCTCTCTGGGAAAGCTGACACTTTGTACAGTTCAGCTCGCCACATATACCGCTAGATCCACAGCCAAGACACAATGACGAACTGATTTACCCTCCCAGCTTTTGCTTGGAGACAGGACCCAGTGACCACCCTGCTTCCCCAAGGGAAGGAGACATGATCGGCCTTGGATCCCTGCTGGTGTCTGGTGAGTCGACTCCCAGCCCTGGACTTGGCCTGTCTCACAAGAAATTCACCCATGGAGTTTGTTTTGCAGACCAAGGATTACATGGGTTGATGAGATGGAGAGTTTACACGTTTAGTCCCAAAGTCAGCAGAACTGAGAAATCTGTTTTTCTAGTTATTTCCAAATTCCTTAAGCATTCTGTGGGAAAATATATTTACCACAGCTAATAAGACTCCGTCTCTCCACTATCATTACGTTTCTGCGCAGCGTCTCCAGTAAGAGCACTCCAAATTATCCCCCCTCAGCTCCTTCATCTGTTCAGTCAATAAGCGTCATTTTATTGCTTTTATGAATTAAGCCCTCTGCTTCCAATCATTTTGCACACATCTGTACAGAGACAGTCTAGGGAGCTTTTGAAAAGTCAATCAGAGGAGAACAGCTTTCACTTCATGTGTTGGGCTCCTCTCTCTCTCTCTTTTTTTTTTAAATTTTAATAACGTGTTTACACATGTTTGCTGTGCCTGAAATGGAAACACGGTGGTGGCTGTCGCTGCGGCGGTACAGAGTGCGGGAGAATGGTCACGGGCAAGGTGACGGTGGCCTCTGGGTGAGGCTGAGGCTGTGGATGCTGCAAAGCAAGGTGGAGGTGACTCTTGCTGACTGATGGACAATGCCCTCTTTCCTTTCCAGCCCTACTTTTGTGAGTTCCCCCAGAGTAAGTAAGAAGAGGGGGGAAAATGTCCAGTGACAGTAGGGTGCTTGGGGCTGGGTATGCCACCTGAGGCTGACTGCTGTGGTAAGATGACAAAAAAAAAAAAAAAAAAAGAAAAAAGAAAAAAGAAAGAAAGAAAGCATGGTGCTAGCAAGATAGCTCACTTGGTACAGTACTTGCCTTGCAAACAGGGGAACCCGAGTTTGCTCTCCAGAGCCCATTTAAAAAGGCTGGGTGGGTGTGGTGTTCACACGTGTGGTCCCAGTACTGGCGAGGAGGAGACAGGTAGATCCTTCACACTCCCTGGTCAGTCACCAGAGCCTCCTCGCCAAGCTCCATGCTAGTGGGAGACCCTGTCTGAAGAAAACAGTGAACGGCACCCCAGGGAAAACTGCACACTTGTCCACATGCACAGGTGCACCCGTACACACATGGACATTGTACACATGTGCACAAACACACACAAGAAAAGAAGAATGGAGAAGGCAGACAGTGCTTCCCAGGGCTGGTGTGTTGAGGCTGAATTCTGGAGAGGAAGACTGGGTCTAGGTGCTTCAGGAAGAAGTCTGAGTTCACTGAATTCTAGAGACCTGTGGTGCATTTATTTCAGTCCTTTTTGTTCATTTGTGCCTCCTTTATATAGCCTGGATGAATTTTCACTATGAGTTTCAGTGTGTCTCAGCCTATGTGGTTTTTCAGGGCACTTAGACACCATATGCCTCTTCCTGTTCTTTGCGTGTGAGTGAGGCTCCTTTCTTATGTGAGTTTCAACTCCTGGGGCTGCTGTGTACCCGGTGGTGGAGAGGGCAGAGCAGGATGCACAAGCATCAGCAAGGAGAAGGAGCTGAGAAGCAACAAGACCAAGGCAAAGATGCGGAGGGAGAGCAGGCATCAGGGAACCGTTTCCTGGGTAATCTCACTTCCTGGAGAGCAGTCTGTGGCAGATACAGGAGGTGCCTTGTTGGGAGAAAACCTCAAAAGATGTGTGACTGTTCTTCATTTCCAGTTCTGCTTGTCTGTCTGTCTTTGCCATTGATGGGTTGAGGAGTTTCCTTCTGTCTTTCCCCCTTCCTTCCTTCTTCTTCCTTTCTTTCACCCTTTCTCCTTGCTTCCCCCTTCCTCTCTCCTTCTTCCTCCCGGGATGGGACCCTAAGGTCTCTTGTGTGTAGATAAGCACTCTACCCCTGAGCTACATCCCTAATTCAGAGTTTCTTTTAGGCAGGGCAGTGATGCTGTGCATTGCTTCCTACCACAAGAAAGAGTCACACAGAGAGAGGGAGGGAGGTTGGTGAGAGGAGCAGAAGGCCATTTTAAACAGTGAAGGGATCCAGAGTAAAACAGGATATGGGGGAATGCATGCTGCCTTCTAGATTACATCTTGATAGTTGTGGTAAGATCATGCAAGACCCAGGATGAGAGAAGGTGGAAGAAAGGTCTATAGGAAGGACTGAGAAGAAGCAAAGTGTCTAGACAACATGACTCTAATGTTTTCTCCATATCCATCAAGAAGAAAAGCAAAGGACTACTTCCATCTCTGAGCTCATTCCTCACTAACCAGGAGTACAGAGGCCTTGGTAAGGGCCCTGGCGGTGATGGACATGCATCTATATGCATGGATGGGAAGCAACACTCTGAAGCCCACACAGAGAGAGGGTTGAACATTTTTGGAAATCTCTGGCTGCCCCCTGGCAGCTTGAGAATAGCTGTGAATCCAACAAGCACCCTTGGCTCAGGATCTTTGCAGAGAGGTTGTGTGGCCCCCAACTCCCTGATACCTCTGCTGTCTTTGATGGAAGGTATTTAAATCACTCCAACATCAACCCCAGTGGAAACTTTTAAGGAGTTGCAACCTGCTTTACATTGAAAGGAAGCACAAGGTTTCTGTACCCATTCCTGCATTGAGGAAGTCAAGGTCCATTATTGAACACTGGGCACAGATGTGGATACTTGCACTTCACTTTGTCATGCATATTAGAGGGCTGAAGTTTACCATTACATAACAAACAGGAGGCTCCCATGGGCAGTGTTCAGATGGGCTACCTTCCTTCTTAAAATTAAAGATTGCTTTGACGGATACTAAATGAATTTTTTGTAACATGAGGATGCTTCTGTTTGGACTGCTAATGCATCATTACCTTCATTTATTATTTAATGCTTTGTAGCTCTATCCTAAAAATTGGCAAATGGGAGTAGTGAGGTGTTCTGCTTGTTTTGCTGTTATTTACAGTGTGACTAGCAAGAACTGTTGTGGGTATAGCACCGACCCTTGGACGCCCACGGCTGCAGATGTCTGTCTGGCATTGCTGTTGGACACACTAAGTGGGAGAAGTCTTGTCCCTTCATCACCATGCACTGCCACAGATGAAGGACTCTCCAGTGAGACTCTCATGTCAGGTGTCTTCTGTCTTGGCCCAGCTCAGTTGCAGCCACTTTTTGATGACTTCAAATTGCACAGGTATTCTAGGACATGCATGTAGTCCATGGTTTGCTCCCCACTGTTTGCTCCTTGTTCTCTGGGGATGACTAGACTTCTGCTGTGGTTTGTTGGATGTATGTGTTCTGAGGGACACAAGGCTCCTCTGTCATGTCCAGAATTCCTCTATTCCTATAAGTCACTGAACACTGGCTTTAATGAACATAAGTCCTCTGAGTTCTGGCCATGCCTTGCTCTTTTTTACACACCACTTTCTATCCTCTATACTCTGTCTTCACCTGGATCCCAGAACACCATCACCTATGACTTCTGCCTCTCTCTCTTCTTAAAATGTTTGTTCATTATATTTTGTATGGCTATATGTATGTGCCTGAGTATATGTATGAGCACCCTGTGTGTAGAAACCTGCAGAAGTCAGAGGAAGGCATAGGAGCCCATGGACTGCAGTTACAGGTGTTTGTGAGCTACCATGTGAGTGCTGGGACTTGAACCTGGGTCTTCTGCAAAAGTAGTAAATGCCCTTAACCACTGAGCAACCTCTCCAATCCTCTGCTCTGCTGTTTGGCTCTTTTTCTGGTCTCCTTGGACAGATCCTGCTCATCTTCCTGACTCCAAAAAGCTAGGGAGCTCTCAGGTTCAACCCATGTTTTGTTTCCTGACTTCTGTTGCTAGCTTTATGATCTCACGCCACCCACAGCTTTAATTACCAGCTAGTTAGCAATGACCTCCAATTAACATTTCCGACTTGGATTCCTGTCTAATCTCCATGCTTCTGTTTTTAATTGCCTATTTCAAATCTTTCCCACTGTGGGCCTTATTATGATCTCCAAAAACATATGTTGGGATCCCATGAGCATGGCCTTGTTGGGAAGTAGGGTCTTTGCACACATAATCAAATTAGGATGAGGCTACACTGGATTAGGGTGGGCCTTACCTACTTCAATGACTGGTAACCTCGCAAGAAAGAGCTTAGAATGTAGGCACAGGAAGAGTAGCACGTCACATCAGAAACCGGAGTGCTGCATCTAGAAGCCAAGGGCTATCAGGAGTGCTGGACACCATTAGCAGCTGGATGGAGCCAGGAAGACTTCTCATCTGGAGTCTTCAAGGAGAACATCTGGATTTCAGAATGCCAGTCTCCGAAACTAGGAGCTGATAGTTTTATTGAAGTTCAAAGATAGCCCAGACACTTTTCTATAGTAGCCCAAAGAAGCCAAGTGGGTCCATAATCCAAATCCTGAACTTTTCTTTTGTTTTCCTGAGATATGGTTTCATGTTATAGCCTAGTTTTGACGGGCTAGCCTTAAACTCAAAGTAATCCCCCAGTTTCAGTCACCTGGGTGCTGGAATTGCAAGTGTGAACTACTGTACCTGGCTGAAGCCTGATAACAACCCTCGCCCACTCTCTTCATTTTGGGAGTAAGAGTGATTGCGTATTATTCTTGTTTCTCTGCTTAGAGGTCTTGGTATTACTATCTCATTGCTCATTTGGGTTCTCATGTACATGTTTGTGTGTATGTGTGTGTGTGTGTGTGTGTGTGTGTGTGTGTGTGTGTGTGTGTGTATGTTTGTGTTCGTACCTCTTGATGTATGTATGCATGTGTATGGGGAGACCAGCGGTTCGTGTTAGGTTTCCTTTCTAATTGCTCTCTGCTTGCCCTGTTCTGAGGTGTGCTCTCTTGATGGTCTCTAGATCCTGCTGATTTGTTTAGACTAGCAGGCCAGCAAGCCCCAGGGACATTCCTGTCTCTGCCTCCCCAGTGCTGGGCTTACAGGCACGCACCGCCATGACTGCCTGTGTTCTAGCGTACTAACCCCATCCTCTTTCCTGCAGGGTGGGGACTTCACCTACACAGCTGTCTCCACAGCCCTGGTTGTAGGAACTCTTGCTGGGTCTCACTGTTCTCCTCTGGTCAGTGTGGTCTGTTGTAGCAGTTGATGGGCAAAGCATGCCCTGCTCGGGTCTTCCTGTTGTAGAATATGATTTTAGGTGCGTTACTTTTGTTTATGTTGCATTTGTTTAACTCTGTGAAGCTCTGTTACTGTGCCTGTCTAGAACACCTGATGGTCTAATAAGGAGCTGAATGGCTAATAGTGAGGCAGGAGAAAGGACAGGTGTGGGGGCGGGGGGGGGGGGTATGTAGGAAGGGTAGGCAGATAGAGAGAATATTTAGAAGGAAAAATCTGGGAGGAGCAAGAAGAAAGAAAAGGCAAGAAAACAAGGAGAAGAGGATGCTAGGGGCCAGCCACCCAGCCACCCAGCCACCCAAGCACCCAGCCACCCAAGCACCCAGCCACCCAAGCACCCAGCCACCCAGCCATCCAGCCACCCAGCCATCCAGCCATCCAGCCACCCAGCCATCCAGCCATCCAGACACCCAGCCACCCAGCCACATAGCCACATAGCCATCCAGCCACCCAAGCACCCAGCCACCCAGCAACCCAGCCACCCAGCCACCCAGCCACCCAGCCACACAGCCACCCAGCCACCCAGCCACATAGCCACACAGCCATCCAGCCACCCAAGCACCCAGCCACCCAGCCACCCAGCCACCCAGCCACCCAGCCACCCAGCCACCCAGCCACCCAGCCACCCAGCCACCCAGCCACCCAGCCACCCAGCCACCCAGCCACCCAGCCACACAGCCACCCAGCCACACAGCCACACAGCCACACAGCCACACAGCCACCCAGCCACCCAGCCACCCAGCCACCCAGCCACCCAGCCACCCAGCCACCCAGCCACCCAGCCACCCAGCCACCCAGCCACCCAGCCACCCAGCCACCCAGCCACCCAGCCACCCAGCCACCCAGCCACCCAGCCACCCAGCCACCCAGCCACACAGCCACCCAGCCACACAGCCAGCTATGGAGTGAGAGTGAAAGTAAGACATACAGAAGCAAGAAGCAAGAGAAAGGAAAAAGCCCAGAGGCAAAAGGTAGATGGGATGATTTAAGAAAAGCTAGCTAGCTATAGGCCAAGGTAATGCTGGGCATTCATAAGAAAGAATAAGCCTCCATGTATGATTTATTTAGGAGGTGGGTGGCGGGGTCCCCAGAAGAGCAAAACCACCAACTACACACTCCCTTAGCGCAGTGCACTAACAGGTACTCCCCCTCCCCCAGGGGGAACTTCTTTTTGTTTGTTTGTTTGTTTTGTTTGTTTTGTTTGTTTTGTTTGGTTTTGTTTTGTTTTGTTGAGACAGGGTTTCCCTGTGTAGCTTTGCGCCTTTCCTGGAACTCGCTCTGTAGACTAGGCTGGCCTCGAACTCACAGAGCTCTGCCTGGCTCTGCCTCCCAAGTGCTGGGATTAAAGGCATGCGCCACCTCCGCCCGGCAGACTTCTCCCTCTTGCTTGTTTCTCTGTTCCTACCTGTCTTCCTTCACAAAGATATAATAAGCTCTACAAAGGTGAAGAGTTTGGTCTCTTTCCTGGCTGTGTTCTTGGTGCTCAGGTCAATACCTGGCACTCAGCACATATGTTAGTCGAATGAACGATGGCCTCAGCACCCTGTTTAGATTAATCATGTCTGTCAGTTGGGTTGCTCTCCTCTCTGCTACCTTCCCTTGTCCTGTTTTTTCATCACT
Organism: Onychomys torridus; assembly: GCF_903995425.1. Classification (NCBI taxonomy): domain Eukaryota; kingdom Metazoa; phylum Chordata; class Mammalia; order Rodentia; family Cricetidae; genus Onychomys; species Onychomys torridus. The sequence goes on along the minus strand of NC_050463.1, from coordinate 49,436,476 downwards.
TTGAATTCTCGACTGGGAAACCAGGCTCAGGCTCCCTAACTGAGGAGTCACAGGAGCCATCATATTAGAGAGTTCAATTTGCAGGAGCATGAGGATCATCTGGCCCCCTCTTATTTAATGGTACCCCAGCTTGGACCAAGTACCACAGCTATGTGGGATGCCAAATTTTCTTTGTTGCATTTTACCTGAGAGGTAATGAGTTATAGTAAAACCCAGAACTCTCTCCCTGATGATTTGTGTGAATAAGTGTCTGGGTTCTAGGATTTTTTTTTTTAAGGCCAAATTAAATTTCCATTTTTCTGACCTTGCTGTTTTTCACCCAGCCTCCAGATTATTTCCTTCTGCTCGGATATAGTCAGGGGATTGCACTCTAACAATGAGCTTCTGTGGGGTGGCTTATGACGGTGGGTGTTCATCTTATGTCTTACATGATAAATTGCAATTAGTGGCTCAGCAAGTACTTATTTATTAAATGCTATTTATGTCAGCATTAAGTTGGGCTCTCAAGTTCATTTAACAAGGAAAATGGAGACTTGGCAGTTGAGTCAATTGCTTATGATCCTGACTCTGACTGGAAGTCTGCCTGGCCTATCCCAGATGCAAACAAAGGAGTGAAGTGAGCAGGGACAGCCAGCCTGTGTCATAGGCTGGCTTGGCTCTGTGGTCTCATGGGTTGCTCCCAAACAAGCCTGGTCAGTTGTCTTCAGGTCTCCTCCAAGGAGATCAAGAACTCCAAATGCTAGGAAGCTGGCTGAAGTTCTCAAGGCTTTCAGAGGCTGAGATAGGGTGTGAAGTCAAGTCTGTGAGGCACAGAGCCATCTACTTGCAGATGGAGACATTTCAAAGAAAGATATTTGAAGGAAAGGCACCTATACTCTTTTACTGGTGGTACATCTTGTCTTCTGGTAGCCTTTGGATCCGGCACATCTTCAAAGGCTTCCATGTTGAAGACGTTGTCTGTCAGGCAGAGCTGCTCTGATCTCATGGTGGATTAACCCATCGTAGATTCAGAGTATGGTGGACTACAGGGAGGTGATGGAGATTATGGGCTGAGTTCTAGGTGGAGAGCGATGGTCAGCCATTAGAGAACACTCCTTTGAGCAATTTATCTACTTCTTGGTCCTTACCGTCTCCATTATTTCCTGTCTTAGTCCTCATCTTCTTCCTGGTCACCAATAGAGATGAACCTTCTTTGCTCTTTTAATCCCACTTTTGATGGTCTGCCTTACTACAGGACCAGAAACACCAGAGCCAGTGACCATGCACTAAAAACCCTGAAACCACAAGTCAAGATAAGTCTTCCCCACTTCATATTTATTTTCTCAGTTATTTTGTCTTTCTTGACATTTTAACACAGCTTCTGTCTGGAGACACCTGCACACATTTAAAGTCAATGCTCATCCAATGTGTTCTAAGGACATTCCTCCCCCTTCTTCCTGTTTCTCTCCCTTCCCTGCCTGGTATCCAGCCAGAGAGAGTGAGAGCTATGTATGCCCGAATGTTTAAAGTGATATTGTTCTGAAAAAAAGAAAAAAGGTCAGATTCACAGATAATGCAAACATCCCATTGTCCCTCAGTAGCTACAGCAGACTTATGAGAAGCGCAGAGTAAATAACTTTTGAGAAAATGAGTGGTTGCCAATAAGGAGAGAAATTTAGTTCCTGAAGCTAAATTTCAAAGGAACAAGGATTGAAATATGCACAGGATGGTAAAGTGCATATGACCGTTGACTTGGGCATCTGTTATCATAGTTGAGCCATCTGTGAGTCTTTCCACCCTTCCTCTAAGCTAGCTACATCTGAGCACAATGAGTTAGAAGACAGAGCTCTGACCTAGAGGCCACAGTACAACCATGACCAATATTCTCCACTATCTGCCTACACATATAATGGCAACACACCCTGTGTGCTACCAGCAAGGTGTTAAGCAATTCTCTGGTTATTTCCTAGGTCTCTGTGGCATGTCCACCAACCACAGAATGAAAGTAGTGAGGGGTAGGTGACATGGCCTCCCCACTGCCAACCTTCCTCAGAACCAGCCAACTAGAAACCAAGTCACAGCCAACAGTTTAGCTGAAAGAGAGTCTTGGAAATGAGTCTTTAATCTTCCCAGACCTGGCATGACAGAAAGTCTGTGAGTTGGGTTGAAAGAGAATCTACCTATTTCCCCACAAATTTCAGAGAGAGTAAATGAATGAAAAATGGCTGCCATATGTTATATATGTGCTATATAATGTGTTATACAGCACCAATTGAATACAAGCCAGATTATACATTCAGAGTGAATGAATAACATATTATTAAACACTGACCATTTCTCTTTGGTTCAATTTGTAATCCTCCTTTTATAGACAAATGTTCAGAGAGCTGAGTTCATTCACCCAAGAGTATTCTGCCTGGATTTGAACCTGATCTGGCTACCCACACAGCTTATTTCCTTTTACAATATCAAATTACCTTTCAGCATCTGCATGAAGAATGGAAGGATTCATCTTCACTGTTGCTGAACATGGCCACCTCCCCTTCCTACACTCACCTGTGTAGGTTGTGTACTGTGCACATCTTTAAGGGCACCACTGACTGGACACACTCCAGAGCTGTGCATTTCTGAGCACTTAGAATATAGGACTCATTCTATATAATTGGTGTCTTCATTGGGGGCCAATTTTACTCACCCTCTCCTCGACTCAGAGAGATGGGCATTTAGATGTAGAAATGAATGTGCTGCTGTTCTCTGGCTGTATTCATTGGGGCTGCAGTGAATGCTCTTACTGGAACCTGTTTTTGGAATCCAACAGCTTTGCACTCAGGAGCAGAGTGCAAATGAAATGGCATGGAATATTCTGTGCATAATGAATTGGACATCTCCTATTCATCCTGCTGATTCTTAATGTTTTTTGAACATGCACCTGAGAATTCTGCATATTTTCCCTTGGAATCTTAGAATAAAAAAATCTGGAAACAAAAGCAGAAGGGCCATAGCTAATGTGAGTTACATCACATTTGGCATCCATCTCTCCCATTTCTCCCCCACCCCCACACCCCACTTCCAGAGCCTTTCAGAAATGGAGACTTTCCTCTGATAGTGGGTCTCTCAGCTCAGGTTGGAAAAGCAAAGAAAGCTGGGGATTCCGAGTTTGGTTTCTTCAGCTCTAAGAAGGGTTGCAAACTGTCCTGACTGGGATACAACCCATGCAAGCTCATGTACACACACACACACACACACACACACACACACACACACACACACACACACACCTGCTTTCATGGTCTTCAAAGGTGGACTGGTAGAGACATTCTGCTGTCTCAGTTTTCACATCTAGACTGAGGTCCTGGAGATCCTCTGTCTAGCCTCCCTCTGGCGTCTCTATGACCCACTTTAAACTCCAACAGCTCTAATCTTACCTTTGCCCCAGTTCCACTTTATTCTGTACACAGAAACAGCTGGGGAGCCAAGGGCACGAGACAAAGTGGTTTTCTTTTAGCCTTTTTAAGTTAATTTTTTTTTCTGTGTGTATATCTGTACATTTGAATATATGTGGGCACATGTGTGGGAAATGCATGCTCACATGTATATACATGCATGTGAAAGCCAAATGGTGAAGTCAGCTGTCTTCCTTGGTTGTTTTCAACCTCATCCATTGAGGCAAGGTCCCTTGCTAAGTCCTAGAGCTCACTGGTTAGACCAGCCTATCTAGCCAATTTGCTGGGGGGAAGAGGGTGTCCCCTCCCTCTGATTCCTGGAGGCTATGATCTCAGACAGACCACCACACCTGCTCAGCATTTACCTGAAGGCTGAGGATTCAAACCCTGGTTCCCACACTTGCTTGGCAAACACTATATCTGCTGAGCCATATTTCTAGCACCATTGAATAGTGTTTCTAGAAGTCATACTATGGGGCAGAGGGATCCAGGCAGCGGTGCTTGTCCACTCTTGGTATTTTCTTACTCTTTCTTCCCAGGCAGTATTGATCCATTGCCTTCCTCATTGTCTTCCAAGTAGATACCCTCAAATGCCACACATATCCTGGGGTTCTGGATCTAAAAGTTCATTAACATGAACACACATGTTCTGCTGAGTGAAGCTGGTCCCCTACCTCAAGCGCCATTTGTTTACTTGGTCTCCTACTGTTTATCCAGCAAACTAGATGATAGTCACTTGTCCAAACCTACATTAGGATTTTCATTCCTAGCAGCCTCATCCTCTGGTGGAAGAAACTTAAGTGGGAATTATGGGAAGATCTTCGCATTTCTGCCAATTACATTGGGCCTTAGAAGGTCCCCTCGTTCCTTTCTCACCACTATTAATAAATATCTGATAGAGACGACTTAAGCCAGGAGTAGCTAGCTTTTGCTGATGTTCATGGTCTCAGGGGAGTTTCAGTTTATTAAGATGGGGAAGCCTGAGGGCAAGAGAAGTTGACTGCTGGTGGGACTGTGAGGTGGATGCTGGTCATGTGATGGCAGGCAGGAGGCAAGCATACATACCCTAGCAATTCATATGTCTCCATCTCCCTAGCTCTAGGATTGCAAATACATGCCATCATGTCTGACTTATTTTACAGGGGTTCCTGGACTCCAACTCAGGTCCTCAGGCTTACAAAGAAAACACTACTGTTCTTTCTCTCCAGCTTCCTGGATTTCAATTTAATTGACTATGGTTGGGTGGATCAGCCAGTTAGTTGGTTACAGTTGATCTATTTTTGTTGGCTACAGGGTCTCCTCACTGACCAAAGCTCTGTTGCTGACTCAACTCAGTCCTAGTTGGGTCTTTGGCCTAGTGAAGATGGAATCCACATCCACAGTCTTCCATAAATGTTATCTAACACCTCAAAGCTTCTTCTCAGTCTCCACTGGCAGAGGTCTGAACATGTGTAAGTAGAACATGGCTTCCTGCTGAAATTAAAATTGTTTTAGCTCATGAGTTTGGAGATTTTTGTTCTATATTGACTGACTCATCATTCATGAATCTACGATAAGGAACATCATAGCAAAAAGGAAAATAAAAACTGCTCGCTTGATAGAAACTAGGAAGCATATGGATAAAGGACAGAGTATATCCCCCAAAGGCATGCCCCAATGACCTATGTCCCTCACATAATGATGAGTCCATCATGGACTAATTCAGCATTCAGAGTAGGGTCCTTATGACCCAGATACTTCTCTATAATGGCACCAACTAGAGACCAAGTCCTCAACACACAATCTTTTATAGGGTGGTTCATATTTATACCACAGCAAGTGGATATTGAGCATACCTTTAGGGAAAGGTATGAGGGTAATCTGCAGTGGAGGAAGCAGTTGAAGAACCAGCCATCAGTCTAACATTTCCCCCTACCCCCAGGTGGGGAGTCTCCTCCATTCCAGACATGTCACAGAATGCAACAAGCACATATTCCGAGTGTGAGACTGACCTGGAACTTCCGCTCTGCCATTTACAATGATGTCTACCTCACAAGGTTGGGTTAAAGACCAGGGAACCAGTGTGTTCACTCACAGTGAGAGTCAGCTAGTGGTACTGCAAACTCTGCAAACTTGTTGTTTGCTGACCCCCAGGGATGCCGTGAGGCCTGAGCCAGCTTCTCCCTGGCTATCTCCAAATGGATGAGAAAGCCCTGCAAGAGACCATGCAAAATGAAGTGTTGTGATTTCATGCGGGGGTGGGGGGTGCGCGGTCGTTCCAGGCACACCGCTGTGATGAGGCATCCAGCTGGGCCGGGGTGGGGGGCGCTGCTATTACAATAATCTTATGTGTCCTTGCAGTTCATCTGAAGACAATGACTGCCAGCTTCAGGATTTCTTCTTGCTTCTGAGCATGTTAGGTCTTAAGAGAGAGTATTCTCTGTATTAAAAAAAAAAAGGCAAATTGAAGATTGAAGAGGGCTTGTGTCTGAAAGCATTTGCACATAGGAGACTCATGAAACAGTCTTGATGGGCTAATGCTGATGCTGGCAATCAACAGAGTGCTTTGAGCAGAATGAAATGTGCCCAGACTCACTGACTCCCCACTCGATCTTCCCCTTATATCCCAGTGCCTTGGGTGTAATCCAGCATCTCAGAGTTTCTCTGGGAGGGCGATGTACTGGTATAAGTGCCTTTCATCAGAAGCATTTCTCGGAGAGGATCACTAGTCCCAGCCATGCTAAGGGATGCAGCTACAGGCCTGTCATGTCAAAGATGAGTGTGGATGGGGCATTAGCTCAGTGCAAAGTGTTGGTTTTTGTGAATGTGAGGGCCAGAGTTTGGACCCCCAGCACTCAAATAAAAGCAAGGTAGTTGTGCTGCACTTGAGAGGTAGAGACAGCATTCTTGAGCTCCAGGTTCAGTAAGAGACCAAGCCTCAAGGATAAAATGGAGAGCGGCTGACTTCATGGCCTCATATGCCCTAGCCCTGGACAATGCCGGAGTCCATGCCAGCTTTCAGTAGAGAATGTTCTGCATTTCCAGTGCAGATCATACTCTGTGGTTCACTGTGCCCTGGGGTGTGCCTACTTAGAATATTATCAATATCTTTCCCTTATCTTAACCTTTTGTCTTTAATTTTTTTATTCATTTTACTTTGTGAGTATTTTGCCTGTATGCATGCATAAGGACTGTATGTATGCATAGGGACCATATATATTCATAGGGACCTTATGTATGCATAGGGACCATGTGCATACTTGGTGCCTGTGGAGGTCATGTCAGACCTCCTGGAACTAGAGCGCTGGATCTCTGTGAACCACCAAATGAGTGCTGGGAATCAAACCCGGGGCCTTGGCAAGAGCTGTCAGTGAGCCATCTCTCCAGCCCTTAACCTTTTGTCATCATAGTCTTACTTTTTCAAAACCTAAATATTTCTCTCTCACTTACTATTATTACTGTTGATTCATTTTTAAAAACAGTCGGCTGTGTCCTTCATTTGAAAAATTGCCTAGGCACACAGGAAGTCACACACACACACACACACACACACACACACACACACACACACACACGTGCTGCAGGCTGGGGAAAGTACACAGGTGAGTATACTCATTTCTTCGGGCTGTATTAACTGAGATGGTTTGGAAATAGAGGCAGAATCATGGAGTAAGTCACCGGTGCTCAGACCTTGGTTCTTACCCAGGTTTCAAGAGGAAAAGGAACCAAGGGCTCCACAGACAAAAATCTTAGATTTGAGGACTCAGATGAGGCTGCCCCACCCCCCTTTTCTTTTTTTGCAGTGCTTGAAAATTAAAAGGAGACAAACACTCCACAGTGGTGGGAGAGTGCCTCCATGGTAAGGGAGCCAAAAGAAATAATTTTGCATTTCCATAGCTGCAAACATTTGAGCAACACAATAAACAAAGTATTATTATGTTGTAAACAAGAATCCTATTAATACAAATAACTAAAAAGAAAAGGCCAATCTATTAAGTATCAGGTAATTTATCTAGCTATGGCATCCTCTCTATGACAGCATACAGCTCCCCATTGTTTGGATATGGATTAGTGTGTTCATCTCTGTCCAAAGAGCACAGCTGGGAACAGATTAATTCTTGTAGCAGAAATCTGAAGGCCATGACCTCAGCTTGGAGATCACTGTCAACTCCATCAGTAAGTTCTGTGATAACACCCACACTTTTCCTGACAAGGTGAAGATGGTTGGTCATTTCTGTTGTCTTCTCCCAAGAAATAGAGCCCGGTCATGAAGAAATCAAGTCAGCAAAATCCCAGCTCAGAGACATTTTGTACCATGCTCACTCCATGTTTTTCAAGACCATGGAGGCCATCCAAACCATGGAACATCAGAGGGACATCAAGGGTAGTAAAAGCCCAAGAAGACACAACTCAATCCATGAGTATCCCTTCACTGGATCTAGAAACAAGAGTTAAAGCAACAGCTAAGATTCGGATGGGGACATGGTTCAGTTGGTAAAGCACTTGCCATACAAACACAAGGACCGATGTGTATGCTCCACAATCCACACAAAACATGAGTACACAAAAACCCCAGTGTGCTGGTAAGATTTTTCCATCTCAGAGCTTGCAAGCCAGAGAGAGGCAGATTCCTGGAGCTTGGTACTCCAATCACCATAACCTAATTGGTAATTTCCAGGTCCCAGTGAGTGTCCCCATCTCAAAAATCAAGCTGGAGAGACAAGGATGAAGCAACCCAAAGTTGACCTCTGACCTCCACCTACATGTATGTACACATGTACTGAAACACACAGACACAAACACATCACAAACACACATTTTTAATATAGCTAAAGCTATGGGACTAAATAACAACCCTTAGTTGATAATAGTAATAATGATAAATCAATCTGATTTCATTATTATTACTACATGTAATATCCTAATGTAAGATGTTAGTGGCAGAGATGGGACATCTGGAAATTCCTTGTACTGTATTAGAATTTCTCTATAAAGTTCATGCTATGTTAATATAGAATTTTTAACAAAATGGTATTTTATTTTCTGGTCTTTTATACAAGCCTGGCTTCACCTCAGTCTAAGTACTGCTGCTGTAATACTGAATGGGAGAGAGAACATCCCTGGCCTGGTATAGTATGTTTTCTACTGGGACAGATTTCTCGGGCTTTCTTTATATTGTCATTAAATTTGGATCCATGCTCCAATTAAATTTGCATGAATGCTATTTTGAGACGTTCACTTCCCTCTGCCATTCAGAAACTTCCTCAGATGTCAGGCATGACAAGAAGTGAACATGAATGTAGACAATGTCTGCCGCCGAGGCTCCGCCAACAGTTGATTCAAATACCAGGCGTGTTCCACTTGCTGAAGCGAAACTGTGATTGTTGATTGAACACAAATCCTACTTCAGGGGGATTTCTCAGGACTTAGCCCATAAAAAGGTGCCCACTGACACCTTCTCAGCAAGAGGAAGGAGGAAGGGTAAAGGAATCAACATCAGGAGGCTGAGAATGTTCCTGGTTGGCAGAGTGCTTGCCTAGTGTCCATGAAGTCCTGGATTCTATTCCCAACATCACACACACACACACTCAGTATGGTAGTGTATGCCTATAGCTCCAGAAATGGGGAGGTGGACACAAGAGGATCAGAAATTCAAGGTGATGCTCTGCTACAGAGGCTTGGATACGTGACAGTTTGTCTTAAAAGCAAAAAAGAACCCTCCTCCAACACACAAAAACCAACCAGCCAAACAAACAAAAAAAAAAAAAAACACAGATGCTGATATGAACGTATCAGCAAGTATGATTGTCTGAAGTCCTTTGGTATAGACTTCAAAGATGGTGACTCCGTAACAAATTATAATAACTGATGGTCATGGGATCTTATCATCTGGTACTCTGAATTGTTGAGTTTCTATGACAAATAACCAAAGTAGTCAACTTATAAAGAAAAAACGTCTAATTTTGTCTCATACTTTTAGAGGATTCAGTCCACACCCAATTGTCCCTCTCAATTCTGGTCTCATAGCCAGGCAATGTATCAGGGTTGAAAGCACAGTACAGAGAGTCACTTACCTACTGGCCAGACATCAAAAAGAGAAAGAGAAAGAAAGGTCTGTGGTCCCACTGTGCCTTTCAGGGGTCACACCTCCAATGCCCCAAAGACTTCCCACTCGAACTCAGCTTTTAAAGCTGGAATCAAATCCTCTATAATACACAGGCCTTTGGGGGACACGGCATTTCAAATGACAGCCTTGGGAACCAGCGTGTTGTCGAATGACACTGGACAGAGACCAGCTGTGTGTATTGTATCTGCCACAGTGGCTGTGTCAGCGAGAGTGCTCCTAGACTAGCTGCCATTTTCTATGTCTGACTTCTTTCATTTAACCTCCAGATTCATGATGATAGATGACCTCCTCCTTTATTGAGTAGGGTTGAGTGTGATGTCAATGTCGTGTTTCCCCTACCCATCTCTTGATGGATACTTAAGTTGATTTACATCTTCATGATGCTGCAGTACTATGGGATGTGGAGATCTTTGGTGGCAAACACCATCTTCCTACCCACCTCAGCCGTCTTAACTCCCATTTCCACCAACAGCAGGAAGGGTGTCCCTTCTCTCCCCGCCCCCACCTTTGCTTGGACTTGTTATTTTTTGGTCCTTATAATTGTGGCCAGTCTGACAGGAGGGAGGAACTACCCCATTGTGGTTTTAATTTTCATTTTTCTGATGGGTAGAGACAGGGTGTTTGCTTTATAAGTGAGAGACACTTAAAATTAGCCACATAGATTGTCCATTTATATGGAAAGCAAGTCTCATTTTGTGAACAGACCCTAGTCATGGTGGGAAGTGTGCTCTAATTCTGTACTGACCTTTGCAAAGCTCATGCCAGAAATAAGGGGGGTGGTTGGGTTTGGAAATGGATGGCACATGTGCTATCATTTCCTGGGCTGGTGACTTTGTGTCTTTGTTGTGTTTTGCTCATAATCATCAAGGTCTCAAACACCTGTATCTCCATTCCCACTCACAGGTGTCCTCCTGATCCATGATCTTGTACCAAATTCACCCTTCATAATGAGCATGGGTTAAGTTGGCCGTTTAAAGAATGTTTCCCTACACACACCTCTTGGGGCTATGCTTCTGAACAGAGGCATGGAAGAAGACTGCAGAGCAGTATAATTTTCATTTAATAGGTGTGAGAACAGCAAGGGGGGCTTTTGGAGTGTGGTGCATCCGTGACAGTGACAAACAGCGATGTGTAGATAGTTCCAGTGATGTCTTGCTGTCTGCTAGAAGAGACTTGTTGACCTCATCTAGGGACAAAGAAGAAAACATAGATCCCAAAACCCACAGGAAAAGATTTTGTTTTTGGTGAATAGCAGTCACCTTGAAACTGAAACAAAGCTGCTTAATAACTGTGCCTTCTTTGGGGACAGTTAAACACAGTTTGCACATGAACACTGCTGGAGGATAGGACTTGTCTGGAGGCAAGGAGCTGTCAAAGCCAGTGTTTGTCAAGGAAGCCCGAGCAGCATCCCAGTAGAAGAGAATGTGTCTCCACCCTACAAACGCTCCTGCTTCTCAATGCCCTTGGATCCATACCACCAAAGACTCTCTTAATTGTCTGAGCCTCCATTGAGAAATTCTCTGCTCTCATCAAGAGCCATTCACAGCACATATTTCCTCCAGTGTCACCATGAAGAGACCTGAGTGTGGGACTAGGAAGTGCTTTCCAGATGTTGCCTCAGCCGCTTGAGAGTCCAGAAGCATCTGGTGGCTTGCTGTCATAATAGGCTGTACCCAAAGATGGGAGTGCAATGAGTGTGGTGAGTGCACAGCTTGGTGTGGATTCAGCTTCCCTGTATGAAAGGGGAGCCCAGAGTGGGAACTCCAGAGGGAAAGAGTCAAAAAATTCACAGGAGGGGAGGATTCAAGCTGTCACTCATCCATACGGAGCACCTAATGTGCCCTAGGCCCATGCTGCTCTGTGTGTGCGTGTGTGTGTGTGTATGGGTATAAATACATGCATGTATATATGTGTGTGTGTGCATGTGTGCACGTGTGTGTGTGTGTGTGTGTGTGTGTGTATGTATGGGTATACATACATGCATGTATATATGTGTGTGTGTGCATGTGTGCACGTGTGTGTGTATGTGTGTGTATGTATGGGTATACATACATGCATGTATATATGTGTGTGTGTGTGCATGTGTGCACGTGTGTGTGTATGTGTGTGTATGTATGGGTATACATACATGCATGTATATATGTGTGTGTGCATGTGTGCACGTGTGTGTATGTGTGTGTGTGTGTGTGTGTGTGTGTGTGTGTGTGTGTTTTAGGGGAAGGATGCATCGTGTGTGCGTGGATATTTTCTAAGGTTCTTAGTAGTGTTAGCTCTTTACACAATGAGAACCAGACTCCAGAGCCCTGTGCCATTGCTCTGCACCTTGTGTGTTTGTGTGACAGACAGCCCCCTTCTTAGACCAGGTGAAAGTGTTCACCTTTTCCTTCCCTATTAACCCCGGATACATGGTATTTATCACCAGATTAGCTATCTATACTTACTATTAACTTAGGTTCGTAAATAAAAAAATCCTATTCAATTAATACAGCATATTTATGAATGCCATCCCCATAGCAGGCCCTGCTATAAATGCTGACTCCATCGTGACAAATAGAAAGGATTCTAGCCCCTCTAGAGTTTGCAACATGTTGGAGAAGATGAGGGATGCTGTGTACAGTTAGAAGACACTTCTGTAAAAATGCACATTTGAAAAAATGCACTCAGAGATAAAAGCCCTGATTTCTGAATGTACTATTTTAAGAACTTTCACCACATTTACTGTCAGCAAGTTAATTTGGCAGGTAATAAATTAGCATGCTATCACGATTGAGCCTGCATTTAAAAGTCTGACTTCCCTGAAATATCCCAAGTATACATAGTGATGGAATTCGGTTTCAGTAGCTAACAGTCAAAGTTAATTTGCAGGAAACCCAATTACATCCTTTCTTCTGACAGCATTTCACACTGTTCATAGAAATCGGGGCTGACCAACAGCATTTCCCATGTGGCCAGCAGGGGCTCCTCTCAGGAGGGGGACAGTGCAAAGGCAAGGGTCTGCTTCAACCAGAACCTTGAACTCCAGGACTGGCTAGAGGTATATGTGGCCATGGGGCAGAACAGTTTCTGATGAGCCCTAGACCTGCAAGGGAGGGGTTCCTCACAGAGGGTGCCGTGATTGTCAAGACACCCAGTGGAACTCCCCCAGAGTCCTTTGACTTCTGCACCCACCAGCTCACCTGGAACTCTGTTCCCTCTACACCCTTTAGTACTTTCTCCTGAGTCCCCCAGAGAGAGTGCTGGTGGCCAGCAGTAGGATTGCATATTTGTAATGTTTTCCTGTCTATGCAAGGAAGGGGACACAAGCGCACAAGCCATTATTGACACTAAACCTCCTGGTATGCTGCCGTGAGAGATGAGGTCTACATCATAAGGCAGGAGAGACATTACTTTAAAAGCAAAGGCAGATTATATAAGATGCTAATTGCTGCATCAGAGAATTCTAATTTTTATATTTAAGGGTGTATAGCATGGATGATGGGAGTGAAAAGAGTGATGTGTGGTACGCCCCAGATGAGCCCTCAAAGGAAGAGCTTAATCAATGTGGCACCTTCTGTGAAGTCTTAAAAAAAAAATCCAAGTACAGTACATTTCCCTCCCCACCCCTCCCCTCCCTCCTCACTGTCTGCTCCCTTCCATTTTGAGGTACCTGCCGCTGTTCAGGAGGGCGGTTGCTTTTCAGAGTGTGCCTCACAGGCCTTCCCTGCTGTCCACACGGCCTTCTGCGCGAGTGCTAAAATCTCGTTGTATTTTTCCGCTGTGTCTAAATAGAAATCGTTCATTCAAATCTTATTCAACTTCCTAGATATAAAATGCGGCACGTGGCAAGGGCCCAGCGCTCTCTGCAGTCCGATGCAAATGTATGCAAATTTCTTCATATTAGAATCATTGTCTGGATGTCATCCTCGTACGGGGCACATCAAAGCCATATGACCTGATTTTTGCACCTGCTGTTTAATTAAATTTACAAGGCAGACACACTCTCCACTCCCACTGTTACACAAATCCGTCTTTACAACCACAGCTTCTAATTTACACGGTAGTTCACTGCTGAGTTTTTTTCCATCCATAGCTGCCCAACTGCTCTTTGTTAGACTGAAGATTAAAAAAAAAAGGAAAGAAAAAAAGGGGGGCATCATTTGGGCAGATGGATTAACAGAAATATTAAAAATTAGTTTTCTTTTCCCATCCAAGGCTTGACTTTTAAAGCTTTATGGGTACATAATCCACATATAGCGAATTGCATCTGTTTAATGGCTGTATGCTGAGGAGTTTGGCATGGGCACACACCCATGGTATTCGCTGTGAAGATGCAAAGAAGAGTATGAATCCATGCTTTAGAGCAGTCTTAGTCCTGTTGGCTTCCTCCTCGTATTCAGGAATGCAGTGGCTTTTATGCAGTTTGATGGTTCGAATCTGGAGAGGGTGAGAGTGATCACTCACAAGGATGGAGAAGGTAGGAAGATCATAGCTCTAAAGGTTGTGGGTGTTTTCAGAGAGAGCTTTATTAGTGAGAGTTCTGTCCCGTGAAATTGTCCCTTGGTGTGGGTCCTGGGTATTTTAATCTCCACATCACAAGTATCTAGACAACAAGGAGAAAGAAAACAGGAACGCTAAGTCCTCACGGCTTTCACCCAATAGCCACAATGCTCTTCTCTCTCCAAGAGCCCGTGGATAATGTACATATGGTCTCCCAAAGAGGCTAGTCTGACAAGGGAGCTGGGGAAATGTTTTAAGAAGTTAGAAGGGGTGAGAAAATACTTCTATGTCTGTTTTTACTAATTCTTCCAGGCTAGGGACCTTGGTAGTAGAATAATGCCTCCTTGGCTACTGGAGAGAAAAATAAATTGATAGGACATTCTATTTATGTTAATCCAGTCCAAAATCTTTAAGACCATCAAGGCTATCATTTTAATGACCTAACTTGAAATGCGGTTTTCAGAAAAAGGAACGTGAACTTATGAGAGCAGACCCATAGGTGGCGCCACACATTCACCAAAGCAAGGACCACTGCAGTGAAGTTTGCAAAAGTGGGCATAAATTAAAACCTTGAGCTGCACTAACTGTGGGACATATGGGTTGCGTCCCAGGCCTGCCCAAGAATAACTTTGAAGAAAATTTTGTTTTCTGGCAATACAGATGCTAACACACCACAGAACCTTTAAAAAGAATAAATATGTAGATGGCTCAGAACTTTCAGAATAATTTAACCTTCCCCCAAAAGTTAAGATAGGAGCATAAAAATAAGATAATATAAGCTTTGGTGCTCTGCCTGGGGAGGAAAAGAGACAGTTTGGTGACCATGATGCTCGAAGAACGGTTTGCCAGTTGGCATGCTGCTAACGGTGCTTTATTGTGTTAACCTCCAATAGAGAGGGAAAGAGTAGTGTATCTCAGAATAAGCCGACCCTCGATGAATAAATAATGTGAAAATAAGGTCCTGTAGGTAGGAAATGCCTAAGTTGCTAAATTGTGATTTTTTTAAACTCTTCTTTGTTCTTTGATATGAACTGTCTGCTCAGTTCTGGATCAATTGTAACACATCAGAAGGTGTTGCCTAGAGCGAGCAGTTTCTCACAAAGCAGTATTTACCAGCTGCAACCACAGCTCTAAGATATTAGCATCTAAAGGAGAAGCACGCCTTTAATTCTTAAATGTCCTGATTGGTCTTTAAAGTGACCAGCTGCAAGTTAGAAGCAACAGGCATGTCTGTGGGAGCTGTGATGGCCAGTGTTACTATTGACAGAGGACCTGCTTGCTTGAGAGTGGACTTCTGGAGAGATGTACAAAGCACACACAAAAGAGAGTTATGTCCAAAGTTAATGCCGCGCAGTCCCTTTGACTAAGACATCCCCTGTGTGGTGGAGGCTTCTAGAGAGCAGGAAGGCTCAGACGGCCTCCTTGACATGTTCCTCAGTAGGTTCTGATGGTTGGCTACTGGCAGCAAAACTGATTTCCATTTACCCTTAAATGAAAATGGTGCATGGAGTGCTGGAGATGAGGTTTATGGGTTAGGGGTTAAGAGCACTTGCTGTTCTTGCAGAAGACCTAGGTTCAGTTCCCAACACATGTGTGGGCATCACACAACCACCTGCAGCTCCAGTTCCAGGACATTTGATGCCCCTTTCTTGCCTCTGTGGGCACCAGGCATTTATATGGTACATAGGCTCACACATGTACACAAAATAAATGAATTTTTAAAAGAGAAAAATGGCGTGGGTGCTGAGAATGTGGCTCAAGAGATAAAGTATTTGGGGTGCTAATGAGAGGACTTGAATTTGAACCCCAGAACTCAGGTAAAAAGATGGGCTCCAGGGTGCCTGCTTGTAACCCCAGGGCTGGGGAGGTGAAGCTAGGCAGATCCCTGAGGGTCACTGGCCAGCCAGCTTATCACATTTGGTGAACTCCAGGCCAGCAAGAGATCCTGCTTCCAAAAGCAAGGTAAATGACCCCTGAGAAACCACAGATTGTCCTCTAGCCTCCACATGTATGTAACATGTCACCATGCACAAACATAAGCATATACATATACATACTCATACACATATACACAGAGAAACACTATTGCCCATATATGAACACACACAGATATACTATGCATATACCTGAACACATATACACACACACACACACACACACACACACACACACAACACACACACACACACACAGACATAGACACACATGAACGCTTTCTATAATGGTACACTTAGCAATGCTGATTGTCTACCCAAAATGGACAGACCAAACAAGACCATTTCTAATATGTTTTAGTGTTTCAGCCTTCTACAGACAGAAGACACTGACTATAATGATCAGGAGTCTGATTATTACAGCTTGTTTTGATTTTTCCTTTCATTACCTTATCACATGCAAAATTCAAGTAGAGACCAAAACTTGAATGTTACTGTATACAGTGCTTCATGCCACATGGTTCTTGATGAGCACATGCATATTTAAACAAAGGCGTGTGTGTGTGTGTGTGTGTGTGTGTGTGTGTGTGTGTGTGTGGAGAGAGAGTGTGTGTTATCAGTCCCTGCCACATATAGATACATGCATATGTGTGTATACATACAATTGGAAAAAAAAGTCAAGTGTACTTAAATCTGAGTCTCAAGGCAAGAATTGCCAATACAAATCTCTTGATTAGGATATAATCTAAGCAGAATGTTACATTTTCTCTCCCGCCAGGCACATAGCCCGGAATCTGTGGATTGGTGGGATCTTGTTTTTCTTTACCATGTTTCCCCTGATGTACCTTCCAGATGTTGACCACTGTCTGGTGTTACATGAAAATGTGGTCTTGTCTTATGGTGTTCACGCTTGTATTGCAGAGACAGAGGAAGCTGAAGAGATGGAGGTGTGGTCCTGGTGGTGTGAATGAGCCCTTGCTGTTGCAATAAGTGGTTTCTTCATTTTCAAAGTGAAACAAAATCAGTTCTTTACCAAGTAGCTGGAAGGGTTAAGTAAGACCAGCATTCAGAGGATTAGACATTTGATGGGGTTCACCCTGTGTCTAGACTCCTCACCTATTCTATACATCTTTTCCAATTAATTCAGTCACTCCAGAAACCCCTGGGCTGCCCCAATGTCACCTCCATTTTGCATAGGGAAGTGAGAATTTCTTAGGTGTATTTTTCATTCCCTTTAGGTTAAAGTTTTTTTGTTTTGTTTTGTTTTGTTTTTTTGTTAGTTTGCTTTGGTTTTTGGTGTTTAAACCCTGTTTCACTACCTGCCCACAGTCTCATGCTAATTTGCAAAGCAATATCAGGCTCTACTTTGGCTAGTCCCCTTCTCACCAGAGGCCCTGTACTTGGCAGCTAGCCAAGGTGGCTGTATTCACTTCTAATGGACCATGGAGTCTTCCTGTCAGAACAAACTCTTGCTCTAAGTGGGACTTCTTGGTGATGGGAGTCTCTCTGGTCCCCCCCTTTCTACTACCCAGCTAAAGGTCTGAGAAGTCATCAGGATATAAACGCAGTCCTTGGTATTTTGCTAAGGACACACTTGTGCATAATCCAAGGAATAGTGTGGTTCCTTATTGTGAAAGATTGGAGATACACCCTACTTGAAGTTAGTTGGCAAGGAAAGTGACAAGGCACCAGGAGGGGCAGTCACAAGCCAGGGGTGTGGGATATGGGGGTACAGGCTGATATGTGGCCAAACTGGGGGTGATAGGTAATAGGATACTGGGACATTTAAGAATCGCAGATGCAGTAGGAAGGCAAGCCATGGAAGCCTAGGTTTTGTTTATCTGCTGGAAGGCTATGTAGTAGGATGGTCCCATATATGACAGTGTTGGAGATAATCCCTCTGGCTACCACAATGAGAAAGAAATTGTGATTTCAATGAATGACACAATTCCTCCTGTATCACTCCAGCATTCCATCACCTTAACCACAAGTGAGATGAGAGTTGTCATGTACCTCCCCAGGCAATTAGGAAATCTGGTGAGGCAACACCCATGAAAACTCTTCATAAACTGCCACACACAGGGAGCTTGCTGAGGATACAGGATGGGAAGCGTGGCAGATACCTGGTTGATCTTGTAAATGGGGTGGGGTGGAGCTGATTGAATGGAAGAAAATTCAAAAGAGTAAGTTGGACTTTGGGCCTGCAGCATCCAGCTGGGCTGTGCATAGACCATGGCTGTTCCACTGATGAGGGGACACTAAAAAGTGTTACTCTCCATTGTGAGCGGGTAACAAGTAGGTGACGTTGGTGCTTCTAGTCCCATGTAGAGGCTACAGTGTCAGTACAGAAAGACAGAAGGACCCTGGGTCCCCAGGATGGTTCTGCAAGACAATGAAGAGGTGTTTCCATGTCTCCAAGCTCAGCTCTCTCTAATCCTTCTCTCTGAATGTTCATGTGCATGGGAAGGAAAGCCACCCAGCTCCAGGCCTCTGCCCACTCTTTAGTTAGGGCCACACAGTATTCAACTCAATGGACTAAATCTCAGCATCTTCTTCATTAAAGTGGATAATCCCATCTTTATGGTAGATGATGAGGGGGGCAGGTCAAGTAGACTGTACATTTGTCCAGTTGATCCGAGTATGGTCTGTTATAGTTCTGAAGTTTCTTATTGACTGGCAAGCTTCCCTGAGGGAAAGGACCATCCTCAGGCATTTTTGGATCTCTGGCCTTTACTCCTACTTGATGACTGATCAGTCTTTTTCCAGCATCAGTCTTGGAAGGTGACTTCCAGGTACTTCTTAGACAGATAGTCTACAGATGAAAAGGCTTTAGCAGAATGTGTTGAGCTGGGCCCAAAGGCTGCTTCTGTTGGGATGTGGAGGAAACTCAAGGAGCCTTGCTTTGGAGAACCTGAGATCCAACCTTCTTTTCTGTACTTGCTATTGCTGTGGAAGGAGGAGCCAGTTTCCAGGAGACTGAATCAAGCACACTGCAAAGACTTACCATATTTGTGGCAGGGTGCTGTTCTCTCTGAATGCTGTGTAGTTCTGTCCTGCAGCTAATCTTGACTGTCAATTCAATGGAATTTAGAGTCACCTAGGAGACACACCTGTAGGTGTCCATGAGGGTGCTTCTCAAATGAATGAGAAGGAAAAAGTGAGCTGAGCATCAGTATGCTGTCTGCTCTCTGAGAGTCGAGGCAATGTGACCATCTGCTTCAGGCTTCTGTTGTCACACCTTTCCCGCCACGATGGCCCACACCCTTAAACTGTGGGGCAGTATTAACCATTAATACTTCCTTCCTCCAGTTGCTTCTGTGAGACAGTTGTTTTAGCATTCTGAAGAGTAGCTAATACAGTCAGCATCTTACCCAGCAGTGCTGCTCCAATGGGTTGTGCTCTAAGGTACCATCCAGGGCACCAGGACCCTCATCTTCATTCACATCCAGGTTTCTGTAGGATCACATGGGTCTTGTTGAGTTAAGGACACTATTCTGCTACCTACTCAACTCAGCTCTCCTCTTGAGAAAAGCATCTGGCTGATGGCCTGACAGGTATTAAACCCTTTCCAGACAGGCCTGGGCCTCATGGGAAACCCAACGTTGATAGTGTCACTCAGTGAAACTCCTCTTGGGAAGGCCCATTTTTATTTTATGAATAACCTGCCTCCCCCAATGTCCTTACCAATCAGTCCTCATACGGATCTATAGAAAGAGCAAATTCTCTTTATACCATGTGGCGGGATTTTAGCATCTCAACACTTTTCTTTTCCGGAAGGTATTGTAGGGAATTTCATGGACTTGATTGTCATGATTCAGACCATACATATTGCTCTCTCCTTCCCTCTCCCAATTCCAGTGAATGAGAAAATAGGGACTCCATTGTTCACTCTAGGAAACAAGCAAAACTACCAGGCAATTGGAGCCTGGGCCCAGTCTGTCCCCTTAGTTCCCCATCCTTCTAAGCTGTCTCATCTGCTGACAGCTGGGAAGACTTGAGGTGGTACATCTCCAGACTTTTGTCTACCTCTGGCACATATTTGCTCAAATTGTCTCTAGGAGCCAAGAGACACCCACAGAGGCTCTGGAGCTCTCAGAAGCCCATTGTCTGCAACTGTTGTGGAGTATTATTTTAACTGGGCAAAGATGTGTTGCACTTGTTTATGCTGAAGACTATTACTTGAACTGTGGGAAGGTGTGTTGCTTTTGTTTGTGTTGCGTTTGTTAAATTATAAACAGATGTGCTGCATCTGTTTCACCTTGCCTGCCTAAGGCAGCTGATTGGGCTAGTAAAGAGCTGAACAGCCAATAGCTAGGCAGGAAAAGGCTAGGCAGGGCTTGCAAACAGAATAAATAGGAGGAAAAGTCTAGACTTGAGCGAAAGAGAAAAAAAAGAACAAGAGAAGAAGAAAGAGGGGGCAATAAGGGATACGCCTGGTGTAAGAAGCCAGGAAGATGCCAGCCAGCCAACACGAGAAGTAGTGAAGATATACAGAAGAAAGAAAAGTCATAGGACCCAAAAGGTAGATGAAGAGGAACAGGTTAAGTTGAAAGAGACAGCCAGAAAGCCTGGCACACCCTCCCACAGAGCTGTCTTCAGAGCAGCCTGCTGTGAAAAGTAGACAGAGGGTGGCCTTCCAAGGAAGCTGGGCATCTCCTTGTACACAGCACTCTGAAGTTTCTTTGAGCTACAAGCATGAGGTGAGGATACATGACATCTCTGAGCTGTGAAGAGGGGGAAACTTTTTGTTTCTTATTCAAAATAATATTTTTATTAATTGAGAATTTTCTACATGCATGCACATTTCCAATTCACCCATCACTCCTCTCCATGATTTTTCTAATATCTAGTATCTCTCTATCTCCCAGCTCTTGTCTTTTTTGTTTTTAACGAATCCATTGGTTCCACTCATACACTCATGGATTTTCAGCTATCCACCACAGCAAAGTCAACCTGCCAGGGACCACACCCATAAGGAAGCTGCCTCTCTCCCCTAGCAGCCAACAACTGTTAGTTGCTCCTGAGCTTTGGGTGGGATAGCTGGGATGGTGACTGTCTTGTGTTTGTAGTCACAGCTGCTCTGCATTGAGTCCAGAGAGCAGGTATAGCTCAGAGTGTAGTGCTTGCCGATATGTGACTCAGTTTCTACCTGTCCTTTTGGATCCCAGTAAAAACTTGAGAGAGCAAAGTGTGCATACCAAAGCTAAAAATTTTCCCAAGGAACTCATTGACATGCCCCATAAGTTTTCATGCCAATATGTTCCAGTGCACTGTGATAGTAACTACTCACCTCCAGCCTCCCCTAGTTTGGCCCCAGAGCCTTGGGGCCAATGATGGGACCTCATGCATAAGGTGGCAGCTAAGGCTGCTGGGAATCGAGACTTCGATGGTGCTCTCCTTTCTCACTGAGAACACAGGTTGTGAGGCCAGAGGACCTCAGCCGATGCAGCTGATGTGCACAGTTGCTGAGCAGGCAGCTGTTGACCTTCATGTTTGACCTCCAGGCTGCCATCCTGCAGTGCCAGAGCTGTTTGAATTTGACACCTTCAGTGAACTCAGGATTGCTCCTTGCAGAGACATGTGGCATGGTACAAAAAAGTTCCAGAAAGGAGTTGTAACTACCGTTTACCCAGGTTCAAGAGTGCACTAATCCAGGTGACAGGTCCGACAGTGGACTAGTCTCAAGCTGGAGGCTGTGCCTGGGTGGGGTAACAGGATTCCAACACCGTGGCTAGCCGGCAGGTGACCAGAGTCACTGCATGACTGAGAGCTGGAAAGAAGGGCTACCACAGACAAGGAGTGGGGAAAGCAGGTTCATTTGGCCTCCCATGTAACTTTCAGAAGCAAACAGCCATCTCAGTGCCAAATACCTGCTTGTTGGAGGTTTTCAAAGCACAATAAATAAGCTTAAGTTGGAATAATATGGTTGCAATGTGCATGTAAGGTCATTAAAGCTGTGTGAAGCAGGGGATTTTAATATTAAGTGCCTGGCTCGAACAACTGTGCACAGATGTTGGAGGAGGGCTGGTGCTTCAGTTTTTTTACTCTCCGGATAGAGAAGGGCTCATGGACGAGCTTGTAGAGGGATCCTCAGGGAAGGACAGGGATTGGTGCAAGGAAGTTGATATTGGCTGGGCCCATGCACGTACCTTCCCTTTGCTTTTCTACATCTCAGTCATGAAGGGAGGCTAGCCTTTGGCTTCCTTTGCTGTCTTCTCTGGAGCTTTCTTGTTCTGCATTGCAAGTGCTGGAGGATTAAGTTAATGCTGCGGCTGGTGATGGAGGTCCCGGGCCTCCTTCCTGGCATCCAGCCCCAGTTAATTTCTTTGAAATAAAGAAACAGGCTGTCTGACATCAGGTGGGAACCTAGGTGCCTTGAACAGCCTCAGGTTGGAGAACATCTTTGTCTCCGGTGACAGATGGGTCCCATAATACTCCCAGACCTCTGGCTCCAGCAGCACCCCACATGTGACATCAACAGTTCTGACACTCCGTCATCCATTCCCATTAATGGATGACAAGACCCAGTCAGTCCAGCTGCCCACCCTGTTGGAGAAGCCATAGAGAGCAAAGATCACACTTGGTCGCCTCGGTGACCTGATTTTTGTCCCCTCCCAAGCCACGCTTCAGCAAGCATCTCTCCCCAGCATAACAAATCCTTTGCGTTCGTAGTTGTCGATGATGTTTGAGTGGACCCTGGGATACCATTTATCAAATCCTTGTTTCTTCTGGAATCCTGGCAGGCATGCTATGTGTTGACTTTACAGTGTCAGCAAAGCACAACTTTGTTTTTGTTTAATGCTACTAAATTTGAAGGAGGTGTGCTTGTGGGTGACTGGAGGCTCTGCAGGAAAGTGTGTCCTATTTTTGTATAATTTTGTATGTCAGGTTGTTATTCTCCATTCTGTTGTTTATTGGGCTCTGTTCGTCTTTTATTTTTTGCTTTATTTTTTATTCCTTGTAGCTTTGCAACTGAGGCTTGTGTCAATTTTAAGACTCTAGAATTCTGTTTATATCATAAACTTTCAGGAAAGAGTCATGAAGCTGTTAGAAGTGGTAGAGACTGCTCCTTTGTGGGAAACTCGGTGTCTACTGTCTTCTAGTCCTTGGCTACAGAAGTTATAGTATTACATAGTTCTTAGAGTGCTCTGTTTCCCAGTGTTTCTTCCAATTCAGAAGAGGGTAGTTCTTGAGCTCTGGAGAATGAAGTGCAAGAGGGTACAACCTGTAGCTTTGGGAGTTACAGTTTCAGTGGAGGAGGTAAGCCCTTCTCTCCATCACCACCCTCCACCCTATCCCCACATGAATATATTCCTTGGGCCATGATGATGAGGGTGGTACCTAAGAGATGGCAGAGCAGTGGTCTGGGGACACCTGGTCCTGAGATGCCTAGGGCTTTACCCAGCCAACTCTGCACTCTTTTTGTCATGGGGGAAATTAAATACTGAAGCCCAAGCCATTGTTTTCTTAGGTTTTATGCTACATGGAAGCACACATAGTTTTTGCTACTATGTTGATAGCATTTCAAAGTTATGTTTAATTTTACCAGCAACAGACATATCTCTTTCCTTCTTCCTCCTCCCACACAGGGTCTCACTACATAGCCCTGATCTTACTATGTAGACCAGGCTGCCCTTGAACTCACAGAACCCTAACTATCTCTGCCCCCTAAGTGTTGGATTAATGATGTGTGCCACCATGCCTATTTAGTATCTGTTTCTTAAGCAAAACTAAGCAGATCATCTCCTGGTTGTTCTTAGGAGATCATGGCACCTCAGGAGAGTTGTCCTTGCAAAGTTTTCCTTTCTTTACCACTTTGCTTAGTCTTTCCTCTGTCTCCTCTTCCCAGATTTATCGATTGCTTCTCATCTGCCAGTGGTTGCACCTTATACCTATGGCATTTTAATCTGGTGAGGAAAATGGAATTTACATTAACAAATTCATGTAAACATCAAGAAGGGTCTAGGAAGGTCTGGCATTGAGAGGCAGACTCAGTGTGAATGGCCTGGACAAGGGAAGGACAGACCTCTACCTTGGTGAAGGAAGGGCAGAAAGGCTTCTAAAAGGAGGATGGACTACATGAAGAACCTGAAATTAGAGCTTCACAGAGAAAAGAGAATGCTGCAGGGCAGCTGCTGCATACGTGTGTGTGTGTGTGTGTGTGTGTGTGTGTGTGTGTGTGTGTGAGAGAGAGAGAGAGAGAGAGAGAGAGAGAGAGAGAGAGAGACAGACAGACAGACAGACAGAGACAGGGGGCAAGAAGAAAGGAAGAGTTGAGATTAGCGAAATGCCCATACAGACCCAGTGACTGACCATTCAGACACTGAGTCAAATGATCATAGTTCTGGGAGTCCTCTCACCACCTTGAAAACTCAGACTTCACTGTGGAAACAACAGGGAACTTTGCTCTGCAGTGTCAGACACGAATCTGGCCCACTTATTTGGACATTTTACTGCCATGCTGTTTGCAGCAGCCTGTGGAGTGAGAGCAAGGATGGTGAGCAAGGTTGGTGGGAAAAGTCCTTGGAACCTGCCCTATCTCCCCAGTGATGTACCAGGTGGTGGTCTTTCTGCCCCCAAACTCATTCTCTTTGTTGGCCTGCACACCTCTCCTCATATTTTCATGCCAGTTGCCCAGCTGTGTTCACAGGCACCTGCCTGGAACAAGCCACTCATTGCCTTCTCTGAAATGTCCTCTTCCAATCCCAGTGATGCAGTCACGAACTGGCCGAGAGATGTTGCTCTGAGTGACATTCAGCAGTCAGTATTTCTGTTGTCATTCCTTGTTGGATCCACTTAACAGAATACTTAGTTTTAACGGTACCTTGTCCTCCAGTCTTCGGTGGGCCCAGTGAGCCCAGGGGCAATGCTTTCATGTAACATTGTAGATAGCAGCAGGGAGCACATGGATAGGGCTCATGGTGGCCAGGAAGCAGAAACAAACAGACAAACAAAAAGATGATATGGCCCTAATTGTGGAGGCCCCAATTAGACTTGGCTTCCTCAAGTCCCAAGCAGATCCCATAATGGTCTACCTGCTGAGATTGGGCTTCATTGTGTAATATCCAAAGCGTAACATAGTTACTTCTTTGTAGCACATGACTATTCCTGCTATGATACTTTGTTATGTTTTGGAGGCCGTGAACAACATGACATCACAGCATCCTCTGGATGATTCCTTCACCTTGCCAAGGAATGGATCCTCAATCAGCTTATTGCATTTAGGCCATTTTGTTCTCTGCCCCTTTGAAAGAAATTGGTGTCAATTATCGACTCCATCCTCCCAAGTGAGATGCGAGAACACCAAGAAAAGTTGGGAAGAAGAAAGTTATGTTCCCACATTAAGAGAGAAACCCTACAGAGAGGACAGTAGAAGCCTAGAATAAATGATAATTTAAAACTTCAGATGGGCAGTTGATAGTTGCTCTAAGTATCTGTGGGACTGTGATTTGTAAGCTGGTAATGGGATAGTGTCCATTTTATCAAGGAACCAAGCAATGCAAGAGATACGGATGCCTTGCACTGAGGGCTGTGAAATTTTACATAAAGGGAATGAGATAATGAAGACCCGGCCTCTCACTTTGTTGATGTATAGGGAGCTGTAATATGTGTCGAAAGAATAAGGAATCAAATAGAGCTGGTAAGACTTTATGTCAGCAGAAGACCTTAATTTCTGTAGTGTTAGATGATGATTCTTTCACTAACATTTGATATGCGAACACCTCTTACAACAATCCCGAAGCCATCAAAAAAGACAATTACAGTTTTTATTTACTTGTCACTCATTCTAGGTGGACCCTACAAAGTTCCTGGGTACTTGGAGTTAGTGACTTGAGTCATTAGGCCTAGAGGAAATAGGATTTTGTTCCCCCCAAGTCTCTGGTCACATGTTTATACATTGATCAGTGTCTGATCTTGTGTGTGTGGTTCTGTTTATTGGCATCTTTGGGGGTAGTCTATGTATTGTGAGCTGACACTTGCTCACAGCTGTCCTGTAACCAGCATATGTGTTCTCACCTTGGGGTACATCAGTCTTCTTACACATGGATGCCATAGATGCCTTCTGCACCAGTCAGCTTTAGTGGTCAACTTGAGACAGCCCAGAGTCATCTGAGAAGGCAGTCTCAATGGAGGATTTGTTCAGATCAAATGGGCCTTTGGGCATGGCCTTGTGGGGTTATCTTGATTATTAATTAATGTAGGAGGGCCCAGCCCACTATGGGTGGCATCATTCCCTGGGATGTCTAAGAAAGACAGCCAGACATAATCCTGTGAGTGATCCAGCAAGCAGTATTCCTCCCTGGTCTCTTCTTCAAGTTCCTACTTTAGTTCCTTCCCAGCTTCCCTCAGTGGTGAACCATGACAGGGGAATAGAAGCCTATAAGCTCTTCTCTACCTGAGTTGGTCATGGTGTCTGTCATAGCAAGATAAGGACACTAGAACACCTTCACCATTGCCCTAACATTCAGTTTAAATGGTGGCATCACACAGACTTATGACATGAGAGCTAGAGCTGGAAGGCAGAGTGAGGCTTGGTTTAACCTCAGCCAGGAACCTGGGTGTCAGTGACTCAGCTATTTCGCTGCTCTGCATGTACCAGCAAATAATTAGGGAGGTACAGCAAGGTTGTGCTTTGGGGTCCCAAACAACATAGTAGAATTAATACTACTCCATATGGCAGTGGGATGCCCAGAAATAAAACTGGAAGCCCACCAAAATGGGCATCTATCCTGGTTCTCTTCCTAAATGTTTGTGGGGCCACATGTCAGCATACTCTCTCACATCAGTTACAAGATAAAAGCATGGCCAGCATTGAGATTTGATTGACTGGAAGTCATGATGATGACACTTTGTGTCAGGAGTAAAAAGCATATTTTATGTCAGCAGAAAGCAGGTTTCATGACAACAGATTTGTATGGTGTTTTGCTCAAGAGTCAGCACATTCGGTGATGCTTGGGAGATGAATAGGTTTTCAAAGTCATGGTTATTATGTGTTCAGCTGATCTGGGAGGCTTTCCTGCTAAGATAACCAAGTCTGTGAAACCCGGTGTAGCTCTCTGCTTCTCATCTATCCAAGAAGCAATTGTTTGAAGGTTTGTGGTCTCTGAGGACCCAGTGCAGTGAATACATATCATGAATAATGAAAAATATAATATAGATGACTAATAATGTTTCAGGGATTCATTCACCATTCCTAAGCATTTCAAGGTACTGTCTCCTGAAAACAGTCCTTTGGAGTCATTGATACTGTCATGGGCACCTGTGTCTAGACATATTGTATCACTGAGAGGTTGTTGACATTATCCAAGACCACACATGTTGAACAAAACCTGGGGATCCACCACTATACTGCCCTACCTTCAAATATACATTGGAGGCAAGATGTATTTTCCCCGAGGAAGCAAGGGAAAGACATAGGATTAGGAACTGTCATCCTGTCAGGATCCTCTGACTGTTCTCACTGGCTGGACATCACAGACATGCAAATGTCCACAGAGGAAAACTGACTGAGAATGGAGCATGCTGAAGCCCTCAGAGGGCTCTCCCTGAATGAAGTGTGAAGATGGCACTTGACTGGTCTTCATAAATGAAAGGAAACACTTGAGGACTGCATGACCTTTTTTATTTGGTATAGTAGAAAGGTCATAGAATGTACTGCAACCCCCACTATAAAGTGAGAATTTTGTTATGATAATGCTAATGATCAAGACTGCCTAGGCAATGTATGGTACCCAACGCACTGGCTGTTGCCTTTGTCAATGCAAGTATGAGAGGGACCGTTTTTCTTTGTAGATCTAGTTGTTCACATTCACTACTGGTTGAAGGAATGGTTCCTGCCACAGTATGCATAGCTTGGTAATAACCTGATCCACAGAAACCAGCAGGACACACAAGGAGCCCTTATGTTGTCACTGAGGAAAAAACTAAACACCTCTCTTGATTTCTTAAAAACAAAAAAACCAAACAAGAAAACATAACTCTGAAAAGAGTCACAAATCAGACTGTCCATTTTAATTCAACATCAGGTTTTATATTTTCATGGGAAAAAGTATCTCTACAATACATCCGAAGATGTAATTAGCCTGTTTTCACTACTTCATCCCTAACTAAATTTCAGTGATGCGGGGAAGTTTGATGTCAGCTTCTCATCATCCCTCTCTCCCCTGGGTAGACTTGGACCCTTTGTCTTCATGTCCTAGACTGAGGTTTCCCCATCCCATAAATCAGGGAAATTGGAGATCAGTAACTATAGGGTTTAGCCAGTTTCATTATTAAATTCTATAAAGCTGTGGAAGCTGGCCCTGGTCTCTAATCTCACTCCAGTGTATTGTAATGTCACAGTAACCCAGGTGCAGTCACGGTGATTCCATCAGAGAGGACACAAACAATGCCCAGCCTGGGAAGCTGGGTATCAGCCCAACAGGTGTTTGTTTTTGTTTGTTATTTTCAAGATCCAGTTTTAGAATCTGCATTTAAAGCCACAGTTCCATTAAAAAGGTGGACAGAAAAGCAGTCTCCTGCTAGAACCAGTCAGTTAAGAGAGCAAGAATTAAATATCCTGGGATACAGTGAGCAGGGCTGGTCACTAGGGGATCTGAGGCTTTGGGGATGGGAAGTGCACAGGACAGACTTTTCCAGAAGATGAGAGCACTCTGGGAAGGAGCCCCACGCCTCCAGACTCTCCCCGACTCCCCAGCTGACAGCAGCGAAACCCTGATTAAAGGGCTGCTGTTTTTTCCTAGTGCTTCCCTGGAAGCCAGCTTCCTTGATTAATGTATAGGGCTCGTCACTGGGGAGGTGCAAAAACATACATTATGCTATTCCGATGCTAAATATACGCACCTTAATCTCTGTTATCCAGCCCAGGGAAGAGCCCACCAGAGAAGAAAATCAAATTATACACTGTACACAGGCACCTCCTTCCCCTAAAATCCTGATTACTGATTAGAGAAAGAAGAGAGAATAATAGGATGCTATAGGAAAATGCACACATGCAAACTATGGATCAATTTCCATATCACTTCTCTCAGGGATATGAGGCATGTCTGTATATTTCAATTAATGTATGAAACATTTAAGTAAATCCTACAAAGTTCTGAGTCAGCACCTTAAAAATAATTTTCTCTTTGTTGAAGCCCAATGCAAAGTGATTGATCTGACCGGGAAGTGTGGACTTTGTGGGTCTGTATCAATCCACCATTTGGAGACCCTGCTCCAACAGTTGTATTTGGTAAGGAGAGTACTAGAGGGAAATTCATAGAAACTAAAATGCTTGTCAACAGATGAGGCATAAATGTACGATCCGAAGCTGTTTCTGGAATGAGCCATTTGGGGAACTGCCACACTGCTTGAGATATCTGAAAGAAAATGTAGGAACCACGTGACAACTTTAAATAAAACACAAACGCCTTTGCTAGTAGGGTCGGTCTTACTCTTGCTGATCAAGTAGGTTTCCCAGAAAATGGTATTTTCTTGGGGATTAAACACAACTATTCTGTGAATGCAAATCATGCTTCCAATTAATTACTGATTGAATCAAGCAAAGCACAGTCATGTCTTTGTCTTTTGAAATACAATAGAGGAAACATTTGTGGTCTGGAGACTCACCTTATCAAAAAGAGCCTCCCTTTCCATAGAAGAAAGAGGACTCTCTGTGTGTCCAAAGATCAAAGGCCGACCAAGTCGGATAGTTGAGGGGATCTTGTATGTCAGAGGAAATTCATTTTCTTTCCTAACTCAGAAGGATTTGTGATTAGCTGGGAGTGCTATGTCCCATTGTTGCTATGACTACAGCAAGACCTCATTAGGCCCTAGGACTGAGAAAGAGCCAAGGGGACAGAGCCCTTGACAGACAAATGCTCCTATGCAGCACAAGTGCAGCCAGCTCCCCCACCCCCACCCCATGAGCAGAAGAGGAGCTCAGTGAGGCCAACTTATGTTAACATATAAAGGATTTTAAAAACGAAGTCCACAAGATTGTCAGCACACTGTTACCTTTGACCTCTTCTCCCGCCTTTTTTTTCTTAATGTCACATGCTAATTTGCCAGGTGTTCTAGGAAATTCAGTGTTGCTATGGGCTCCATGGATCTTTCTGTTCCAATCCCAGTCCCAAGGTCCCAAGGCCAAAGATCCCTGGGGTCTGCTAAGCCTCAAGACCCTCTCCTGTGGATGATGTCACAGGTAGGTGAGCTTGTCCATGCTGCAAGTTTTTGTGGAGAATCTGGTGAGCCCATCTGAACATCTCCATCTCCCTGCCTCTTCCCTTTCTCTCTGTCTCTTTCTCTCTCTGTTGGGCATGTTTGAGTATGAGAGCATCTCAAACTCTAGGAGCATCACACTTTTAAACACATAGAACTATTGTCACAAATTCTGCCTACCACTTTCTTGTTAGATGTGGGTTTAGGATTGTTCTGTGGCTTACACTTGGACCAGCAGCACACTTGCATTCTGTTTTAAATAGACCACTTTAAGAGTCTGTCCTGACCCTCCCAGCATTCCCCATGTACTGAGGCAGGTGCTGGCATGAAGCAAGTGTGTGTCAGCCTTCAGGGAGTTCACATGGAAGCGGAAGAACAGATTGTACAGGGATAGTGTTGGTATTCAGGGTAGATAATGAAGGAGCAGAGAGAAACTTTGACCAATTCAGAGCAACTAAAGCTGAGAATACAGTGAGGTGAGGGTTGTGGCAATAGTGGGTGGTACATGATTGCCATAGTGTCTTTGGCTTTCCTTCTTAGAGTCACAGGAGAAGCTTTGAGCATTTCCCTGTGGAGGATTATATTGTCATGATATAAGTAAATCACATGCAGAGTTAGAAACTTTGGTCACATACATTGCAGAAAAAGGAAAGTCAAATTTCAGCCCTGGAAATCTAAGAATGCTTGGCTGTAGTTCCAGAATGGAGCCCTTTATACATAGAAAACAAAAAGACAGACGCTCAGTGTCTTTTGCTTCTGCGTGCATGTGGGGGTGTGGTGTGGACATAGTGTATGGATGTGCACATCTGTGTGTGTATGTGTGGAGACCAGCAGTCACTGTGGGGTGTCTTCTCCATCACTCTTCACATTGCCCCCTTTTCTGGCACAAGGTCTCTCACTGATCCCAGAGATCATAGATGTAGTCAGACTGGCTAGTGAGCTCTGGCAATCAATCTTTCTGGCTCCACACCCTGGAGTTGGGGTTACAGCTGTGTACTGCCACCCTGGAGGTCTAAACTCGAGTCCTTATGACTGCACAGTAGGCACTTTACTGACCGGACTGTTTAGCAAGTTCTCACTAACAATATTTTCATGCACACTGCTCTTACCCATCAATCCATCCTTATAAATTCACTTAAGACAAATTTATATTGAAATGATATCTATACAAGATTATTTATTAAAACATTGTTCATAATAAAATGTTGGAAACAACTTACATTTCCATGAATAGGTAGTGATAATTAAAGATAAGTTAGGTGGAGTGGTTCAAATGAGAAACGTCCCGCATAAGCTTGAGTATTCAGATACTTGGTCCTCAGTTTGTCATGCTGTTTGTGAGGAGGCTATGATAAGAAGGTGCAGCATTTCTGGAGGAAGTGCATCACTGGGGGTGGTTTGAAAGTCCATGGCCTCACCTCACCAGGGGTAGTTTGAGAGTCCATGGCCTCACCTCACTGGGGGTGGTTTGAGAGTTTGTGGCCTCACCATGCTTCCCATTTGCTCCTTCTGCTCTGTGTTTCAGTTGAGAAAAAAGGTGATCGCTCAGCTTTCTGCCCTGGCTGTCCTCTCCTCCCTCTCTTTACCCCAAGCCAAAATAAATTCCTTCTTCCATAGGTCACTTTTCCTCTCAGCCACAGAGCAGTTGACTCCTGCATGAAAGCTGCACTTCATCTCAGCAGTAGCGCCTGAGCTTCGTGTCAGAAGGTCCTGCATTCAGTCTCCAGGGTACCCTTTCCCCGCAAGGAACACGGGTCCCCATCAACACGATAGACATCTTTGTATCCATTAAAAGTGTTCAGCAAGTTTCATAATTCCTATTTGGAATGATTTTTATATTATAAAAAATTTTTAAGAAGTAAGTTTGTATAATGTGCTATTATTTACCTAAAACAAAAATAAGTGTGAGCCAGTGATGCCCCTCCGTAAGTTAAAGTGGTTACCATGGATGCTCGATGGCCAGAGTGGAATCCTTGAAAGGTACAAGATGAGAGGAGAGAATCAACTCCCACAAGCTATCCTCTTATCCCTACATACATAGCCTTTGCAAGCACAGCCACAGACAACCACACACACAGACACATACACACACAAGCACACACAGACACATACACACAAACATGCCTACACGTAGACACACAACACACACATTCAATTAATTAAAAACACATAAAAAGAGCTTGTTCATTCACTTATACATGAACACAATGCTTCTGGGAGTGCACGTAAGAAACTGGTAAAAATGATTTTCCCTGCCAAGACATGAGCACAGTAGACTTTTCCTTGATTCCTCATTCATACGCTGTGAACGCTGGGTCACATTTTAAAGTATGAGTCCTACAAAAGTGGGAAGATCAGCTAAGGAGACGTTTCACTTGACTCACTGGATTTAGAACTTGCTTCTCTCTTCTCTCTCGTGAATCCTGGAGTATTCTCAGCTGTTTTCATTCCTTCCCCTTCTCTTGGCCTTCTGTGGCTTTCCTGTTAGTAGCCAGGGCCTCGGGAGTATCCTGTTTCTTCTGTTTTATTTTCTGTAGAGTTTCACTGTTTCTTTTGTGATTTCTGCAGCTCCACCTACTAATTGACTAATACTGTCTTCAACCACGTCTTGACTGCTACACTGATTCAGTGTAGGATATGTTTAATTTCTATATTCTTGATTGGAAAAATGTTCTGTTGGATTCTTTTAAGTTGGCTTTGTGCTTTTACACACGGGCTCTTTTTTTTAATAGAGGTTTTTTGGAAAACTTATTTTCAAACTATTTATATGACTTATGATACCTAGATTCATGTCTCATTATTTCCATGTGAGTATGTGAGCTGCTCAAGCCCATCTTTTGGTATCTCCTGTCATGAACACTTAGATACCTCTTCCTCTCCCTCCCCCTGCTCGTGTGTGTGTGTACATGTCTGTGAATGTGTGTGTTGTGCACTTATAGTACATGCCTGTGACTATACAGGTGTGCACATGCCTGTGTGAGCACATATGAAAACTGGGGAAGGATGCTGGGTATCTTCTCTATGTCTCTTCATCCCACTTCATTAAGAGCATCTCTCACTGAACTGTATGCTTACTGTTCAGGTTAACCTGGGTGGTCAGTGAACTCCAGGGAGCTCCCTGTATCCTGCACCCAACACAGGCACTTACAGCCATTCCCAACTTTGTATGTGGTTCCTAGGAGTTCAAACATAGATCCTTATCTCACAGAGCAAGTGCTCTTATCTGATGGTCCATCCCCACCCCCTAGCCCTGTGCATCCTATTTTGTGCCTTAGTGTTGTTCATGTTAACATGGTTTGGTGATCAAGCGATCAAGTCCAGCCTCCCCTGCCCAACCTCCTTCCTCCTTTTCCAGCCTCTGGTCCTGACTGTTTGTTAGTCAACTCCATGCTTTTCTTGCTAAACGTCCACGCATGAGGAAAAGCATCGCACGCATTGTCTGCTCATGTCACTTAATATAATGCCCTACGGCGCCACTCATCTCACTGCAGATGGTAACTTCTCAGCTTTGTGATTTTGCTCATAAACTCAGCCTTCCAAAGTCCCAGCTCCCATCCTTTCTCTCGTGTGGGAATCCACATGGTAGGGCTGGATGACTGGTTGTCTATTTGGTTCTGTCATGGGTATCCCCATAAGGGAGATGGGTTTTTCAGTCCAGACCCTGTGGAGCCATGGCTTGGTTTCTGGGCATCAACGCAGAACAGAATTGTGTTCCTTTGAGAGAAAGAGACAAGCCCTTTGTTTTCTCCCTTCGGAGTCATCCTTTGTTTTCATTTCTCTCAATTAGTAGCACTTGGGAGATCCAGTGTCGTCAATGAGTCTCCTTCAGTTCCCACCCCAACCTCTCTCTGCCTTATGACTTGGACTCTTTTGTTTGTAGCCGTCATAAAACTTCAGTCATCAAACATGGATGGCCTAGCAAATGTTCCGGACTGCAGCAGCCAAAGCTTTGGACTCCCACCCTGTGGCCTTCATTGACTTACTTACCTCAGGTAGCAGCTTTCGCCTTCCTCTTTCAACTATTCATTATGTGAGTTGGAGGCACCTTTAAGACAGGTAATCCATACCTGGGAGAAGATATTTACAATATGCAAATTACTCAAAGTATGGTTTCCAGAACTCAGAGGAACCCCTGCATATGAAGGAACCTAGGGTGGCGAAGGGAACAGAGGTAGAGAGATCTTAATAGCAGCTAAGGTCACAGGGGGTTGTGGGTTCCAGGCCTGTGAACTTTGGCTCTGTGCTAACTGGGATAGGAAGCCACTGAGCAATGCAGCGGAGACATGGCATGTCCTGAGTCATGCTCTAAGTTGATGATCATGCATGGTGGTAGGGAAAATGCAAAGCAAGGAGCATGTCTGTGAAGTTATTGCAAATAATCCAACCAACAGTGGGCGGTTCAGCCATGGTATCGGTGGCTGGGTGTCATGTGTTGCTGGATTCTTTGTGTACTGAGAAAGAGCGGACTTTCTGACAGACTGAATACATACTCTAGAAAAAATAAAAGGGCCAATGTCCAACATCTCCAGTCCTTCTTCTAATTTAATCCAAACCCAAATTTCTGTTCTTCTTCCAAACTTGCTCTACCCACCCTCCCAGTCATCTCTCATTTTGACGTCTGATAACTCTAAACTTTTAGTTGTTCAGGCTTGAAATCTAGTTGTGACTTTGACAAGTTTTGGGTCTGTGTCTGATTTTAATCATCTGACTTACATTTTTTGGGGAAAAAAAAAAGAATCAAGTTCAATTCTACTCCAAAGTGAGTTTATATTTCCTATAACCATCCCCGGCAGAAAGGAATCAGCATGTGTTGTGGGATTATTATTTAAATGTTTATAGTCTGCCATTTTCTTCACACCAAGGCCCCAGCAGCATAAGTCAGCTAGGCTCATACAGGTATTGTCTACTCCATCTGGTCCTTGGCGTTCTGCAGGCAGGCCCTGGATGGTGCAGTAGCTGATCAGACGGGCTCACACAGGTATTGTCTGCTCCATCTGGTCCTCTGCATTCTGCAGGCAAACCCTGGATGGTGTAGCAGCTAAAAGTCCATATGGTCTCAGGTGTAGCCCCAGGTAGAGCATATTGCAGCATGCCAGTCTGTGGGCCTTGAGGCAGGAATGACTGCTGGGAGGCATGCATCTGAGTGAAGTGGCCACCGCTGTGCCCAAATCAGAGGGCAGAAGGTGTTCTTGGCTCCCACGATGCTTTGTACTTCCAGGACCGGTTGGAGACCAAGAAGCCATCCTGAACTGCAAATGTCATGCCCAGGCAGAATCCAGAGAGAGTGCTGAAAATGTACTATTCTCTGCCTGCTCTCCGACCTGCTAAATCAGGTAAGGGTTCTGATACAGTGTAGACGGAAACTGATGAGCCTGGGGTCTCAGAGTGGGGTCTTTGCAGTCTGGTCTCTTCTCCAATCTCCCTAGTTGTGATTTAGGAAGTTTGTTCTTTCCTTCATTTCTAAATACAGAAGCAGTGATGGTCTGCCTTGAATGCTACTGCATTTGCATCACTTTGAACTTCATCATTTGAACCAAGATACAGCGAGTAGGCTGTTCACTCCTTGAAGGACTAACAAGGTTATCTTGGGGTTTAATCTTTGCATTCGTTTATGAAGAATCCAACAAAAGATAGTGTATTGGTCCATTCTTACTGATACCAGGAAAGGTTGTGAAGTGGGTGCCTGTAAACCACAGACATGTCTCACAGCTCTGGAGGTTAGATGTCCAAGTTCAATGTACCAGCAGATGGGCACCTGGGGAGGTCTCACGTAGAGCCACAGTTGCTCACTTCTTGCCATGCCCTAATGTAGGAGAAAAGTAAGAACTTGATCATGAGAACAGCCACAACAACAACAAAAAATTAAAATAGCCTGTGATCACATCATCCCAAGACACCTCCTACTACCATCACATGGGACTTAAGATCTGAGAGTATAAATTGTGGGGGCACAGACATGCATTGCTATAGAAATTTTCAAAATGGGGTTGGTCCTGTCTGCCTTCCCTGCCCACTGCTCACTGCTGACAAAGATGCAGCTTTGGTCCTCTGTTCACTTGGGTTTTCTCACTTTGCCATTAAGCCCTTCCATGCACATATCTGAATCCATTAATTTCTTGAAGTCATGTGTTAGGCTGGCAAGATGTCTTAGTGGATAAAGGCTGAATCCTATCCCTGGGACCCATATGGTTGAAGAAGTGAAGTTGTCCTCTGATCTCCACATGTGAACACTGTGATATGTGTACCACTCCTCAATAAATAAGCTGATCTAATAAAAATTGTAAATCATGCGTGATCCTGGAGTCAGCTTTATAATGAATTGTCCAGATAATGGGAATTTTAATCACACTTTTGGTATGAAATTGCTTAGTTCTTTCTTTTTTTAAATAATACTTGAGGAGGGCAGGGGATGAGGTGGGAGGAGAGAGGACAGGGGAATCCATGGCTGATATATAAAATTAAATTAATTATAAAATTAAAAAAACAGAGGCAGATAAAAAATAATACTAGAAATTTAATTTAACCCCACAAGGCAAAAAAAGGAATATATGTGTATCTGTGAACAATAAAAAGGGATCAAATAACTTACCATTTTCATGGATTATTAACTATGAATCCACTTGCTATTTTTATATATTTTTATATTTATGAAGTTTCAAGTAGAGTGTATGTGTCCCAGGGTGAACTCCAAGTTGCTACATACCCAAGTATGACTTTGAACTTCTGACCCTCTTGAGTGCTAGAGTTACAGATGCATACCACTAAATCCAGTTTATAGATACTGAGGATTCAAACCCAAGGTTAGAGAAGCAGTCTACCCATGCAGCCACATCACTGTTCCCCCTCACTGAAATTTGCTTTATAAAACTCTACCAGTTCAATCCCAACCATCACCAGCATCAAAGCTGTGCTGGGAATGTAGCTCAGGTGGTAGAGTACCTGGCATGTATGAGGCAGACAGTTTGAACTTGGACCCATTGACACATGCTCTTACTCCCAGCACTAGGGAGGTAGAGTGAAAGAGATTGGCGGACGAAGTTATTCTTGAGTATATAGCAAGTTTGAGGCCAGCCTGGGCTCCTTGTACTGAACAAATTTTAAAAATAATATTTACAACATGGGCAAGAAGACATGTTCAATATCACTCCTGTAGTGACATAATTAGGAATTGTGATTTTTAAAAAAAAATAAGAGAAATTATGGTTAAGTATAAGAGCATAGTTTTATAGCTCTGCTATGAGTTGTAGAATGCAGAAGGAACACCAAGGGCATGTGAGATTAAGACTTCTAAAGAGCTAATATCAGTCATTTTGGGTATCCACTTGCCAGCCTACTGGTTGGTATGTGCTATGCTGCTCTGTCAACAGATGTCAGTCTTGGTTAACTTCCAAGTAACAGTATAGTCAACTTTGTGGTCAGACCCCTTATACCTCTGAGCATACTGAAGTTGACTGCTATTATTTTTAACTTCTCAGGATCATCTGCCTGTGAGGCCACTACTGATTGAGCACTAGGATACTCATATAGTAGAGAGACTCCATGGATGACATCATCTTCTCTTGATGTTTTTGTCTAACGTGACAGAGAAGAACACTGGGGTTTCAGTTTCTTCACCCAATAAATATCAGCAAAGTTGTGTTGATGGCTCTTTTGGACAGGACAGAGCTGTGAGGAATGTGTTCTGTGTCTCACCTTCGTCTCTTGTCATCTGTGTAGAAGTTTTTTTTTTTTTTTTTTTTTTTTTTTTTTTTGAGGGGGGAGAACTCTTTCATTTGGCTGCTTAGATAGATGTATCTCCCCTCATACCTATCTTCATGTGGCCCAATGGCATCGTTTGCTTCATGGTTCTTCCTTATCTGGAAACAAGCATTGTCTTCCCACCAGGTGTGGTTCACCCCACTGTAATACTGAGGTGTTCCTTACCACTCACCCCAAAATGGCTTCCAAGAAACTTGTGTTTTTATACCTCACTCTGAAAATGCATATTTTTTGCATGCATGTTGCCTCCTATTTTACCTGTTCATAGTTCAGACTCACAAGTGGGCATTTCCCGATATGCTTTGTCTGAAGGACTGGCCCTTGGGGCCTAGCTTCAGGCTCTTGCAGGAAGCTCTGTGGTAGCTAAAGCTTAATTGGCTTTGACACACTGTAAATGGCTGAGATACCAGCTGT
Organism: Onychomys torridus; assembly: GCF_903995425.1. Taxonomy (NCBI): domain Eukaryota; kingdom Metazoa; phylum Chordata; class Mammalia; order Rodentia; family Cricetidae; genus Onychomys; species Onychomys torridus. Next base: position 49,398,167 of record NC_050463.1, on the reverse strand, counting down.
TTGGAGAAGGGCGCGATGCCATGAAGCCTTCTCCTGGAAAGAAAGGGAGGGCTGAGTAGCACTGTTGTCAAGGGTTTGCAGGCAGCCATGCAAAAGGGATGCCACATTGGGAGGAGTGGGGAGAGAAGTTGCTGACTGTGGCCTGGGGTTTGGGATTTGTTCACCCCAGGTCCTGATAATGGCAGTGTCTGTACCACACTTTATGTCCTCTGCAAGAGTGCAGAAGGTCACTTCTTCTAGTTCTCAGAATATAATCAATAACTAATGGACCCCAGAGGATATTTCTGGACAGGGGCTTAAAAGGAAAGGGTGGAGTCTGGGTACAGAGCACAGCTCCATAAGCAACGAGACTTGAGTTCAATCCCCAGAACCTTTTAGAAAAACCAGACACAGTAGATTTACCTACAGTCCCAGCACGAGGGAAACAGGCAAGAGGATCCCAGGGTTTCACTGCTGGACAGCTAGTGTAGCTGAATTAGCGATTCCAGACTCAGTGAGAGACCCTGTCTTAAACAAAAGCGCTAACATTATCTCTGCTTGAAGTTTGAAATGTGAACTCTTGCTGGCTGCCTTGCCTAGCCAGGGCTGACTGCCATGTTATCCTGCCTTGATGGTGAGGAATTCTTATCCTTCTGGAACTGTAAGCCCATAATAAACAGTCCTTCCAGAAGTTGCTTTAGTTGTGGTATTTCATCACAGGACTAGAAAGGTTTTCCACACCCTGCTGGAGACATTCTTCTGCTTATCTTGCCATCCTTCCCAGCAAGGGCAATGCAATACACACAATTTGGTGATCAGAAAGTGCCTGGCATATCAGCCTTCCTGTAGATGCATCAAGGACAATGACAGGCTAGTTCTTGGGAAGACTATGTCCTGACTTCCCTAGTTTGTGACTGGAATCTTTAGGTACAGGACTAGGCAATGGGCAGAGCCTGAGGATGAAATAGATCCCAAGACAGGGAAATAGTGAACTGCAAACAAACAAAAATACCCTTGTTTTTTTTTTTTTTTTCAGAGACAAATTCCAAATACCATAACAAAAGCAATCTCAGCTCCTCACAACCAGAGGCACAGATGGGACCAAAGATCTTAGCATATCCATGTGTCAAATATTATCCTCATAGCAGAAGCAACATTAACAAGCTAACATAAAGAATTCAAGGATGGAGTACTAAAAATGAACCTTAAAACAAGACAGACATTTCCTTCTATATTTATAACTATCTCAAGTGATTTCTTAAGTTTTTCTGTAGGGCACAAAAATAGAAACTTGAATAATATCTATTACTTAAATTTCTCTCTAGATTGTGACTTCCATGAAGGCAGGAGTTCTTGTTTGTGTAGCCTCCCAGTGTCCCATGCACTGTGTGGAGACACACACATTCTTGACTGACATAATGTAGACCTCCAATCAGTTTTCAAATGGAGTGGGTTGTCCAGTTACTTGATGATGATGTTGCCAAGAGAGATGCAGTGATAGCTCAGTTGGTAAATCACTTGCTTTGCAGGCATTGTAACCTGAGTTTGATCTTAAGAACCAACAAAAGCCAGATATGGTGGTGTCCACATATAATCCCAGCACCAGAGATGGAGAGAGAAATGGGTTTCTCTGGCCAGGCAGACTAGCCTCCTCAGCAGGCTTCAGGCCAATGAATGACTCTGTCTTCCAAAAAGGTTGATGGCTCCTGAGGAATTATCCTTGATTTCTTCCCCTCTGATCTCCACACACATGTACATGCAGGCTTGCACATCTGCATACATGTAGTCCTTCACACACACACACACACACACACACACACACACACACACACACACACCCCTATACAAAGATGTTTCTATGGAACATACAGTGTATTGCTGAGTAGGGTCACCAGAACACCAGAACATGTTTCTCCGGTCTGCTTGTGACATATGTAAAAAACACATTAACACCCAAGACTGTAGCAGTGAAGAAGAATGGCTCTGTAGATACTGTCCTGGCCAGTATGAGTAAGCGGGGAGGGCTTGCCTCTCACAGGTTGGTGATGTGGTCAATGAGTATGTTTCCAGTGTGCAGATTCTGGTGAGGGGTGATAGGTGGATGATGTGAGGGATGAAAGGAGAGTGCAACCAATCCATTTTGAGATCAGATGGTGCCCCCAGGAGAAGCACTGAGGCTCAGTGCAAAAAATTTCTAGGTAGACTGGGAAGAGCTGCATGGGTTAGATACAGAGCGTAATCTATATCCCACTGTGTCATGGATGATGGACTTTTGTCTTAAACTTCTTGATACCAGGGACAGCATCTGTAGCCCCATGATTAGCTCCAAACCTGGCAGGGAGCCGATGCTACATAAACAGCTGCTGGATGAATATATGGAAGACAGGAGTGGCCTCCAAGAGACTGGCAATTAATTTGCATAATTTTTACCTCATTTTAAATACCTGGCACTTGACCCGCATTTCCCACATATGGCTTATCTGCAAATATTAATGGGGGGTCAGGGGGGAGCAGAAAATGAAGCTGAAGTTGAATTTTCAAGTGAGTAGATGACACTTTTAAATGTTTATGGGAGAGACTGATGGGAAAGAAGATAATGGTGAGGAAGGTCAATGATCTCTCTGTTAGCAAAAGTCTGGGTGATATCATAAGAGGTATACCAGATGTCCTCTTCTTGTCTCTGCTCCACTTTGACCCAGTTTCTTGAGTGTGAAGGCCAGAGATTCACATCTGTTGGCTTCCCCAGTTCTCTCTCTCTCTCTCTCTCTCCCTCCCTCTCTGAAACAGTGTCACTTACTGAACTTAGAGCTCACTAGTTGAAGATTAGCCAGGCACCAAGCACCTGAGACCCTCCTTTCTCTTGCCTCCCCTTCAGCAGTGCCTGGATTTTATGTGGGTGCTAGGGATCTGAACTCACACCCTTATGCTTCTGTAGCAAGCACTTTACTGACTGAGCCATGTCCCCAGCCCACTTGACTCAGTTTGTGGATGCAATCAATCTACGTACTATGCCTAAGGAGCCTGGGCACTCCCTGACCTTCACTGCGACTGGTAAAGGGAATGTCACAGACAAGCCTGTCTCTGAGTGGCAGGTGAATGGAATCTTCATTGAAGGCGAGTAGGAGTTGAGAAAGTGAGAGGTGAGGAACTTTTAATGGCCCTTCCATGGAGTGTCCACCAGAATTCTGAGCTCATTTCCCAGGCAGTGGCCTTCAATCTGGGATGTTCAAGACCCAATTCTTCTTATGCTGACATTTTCCTGCAGTCTAAGACTGCTGCAAGGGCTTTTGGCAGTTTGGCAGGGAAGACAGCAAGGCTATCCTGGAGGCCAACAGCCAGTATAGGCTGCAGATTGTGAGAGACCTGCAGAACCCCATGTCTCTTCCCAGCCTCTGTATTAATGAAGACATCCATGCCTTCATTTCTGCTCTACAGTTCTAGAGAGATAGATTCATAATGGGGGAAAGGTATGGGAACAGATATAATAGCTGAAGCAGGAAGCTGGCTGATCATATTTTATCTACTGCTACCCCCATCCCCTCTTGATGGGGTCTTACTGCATAACCCTGGCTGGTCTGAAACTTGCTTTATAGACATGGCTTGGTTGATCACATTTTCACCCACATACAGGAAAGATGGGAGAGAGAGAGAGGGAGAGAGAGAGAGAGAGAGAGAGAGAGAGAGAGAGAGAGAGAACACATTAATATACTTGAGAGCATAGGAAATGAGACAAGGCTATAAATCCCCACACCCCATCCACAGTGACCAGTAACATATTACTCCAGCAAGGCTGTGCTTCCTAAATGGTTCATGATCTCCCCAAATAACACAGTGAACTGGAGACAAAGAATTCAAACACATGAGCCTATAAGAGTTTTGTTTTGTTTTGATGTGCAAAGATCATCAAAACTTGTTGCCCTTGGTGTTTTAAGTGTGTTTACTTTCAGTTTCTAAAATCTTCATTACTGTTTGAGACCGAGGTCACACACTTCTACCTTTTCCCACTTGTATCTTCTTTAGATGGACTGAGCATATGGGTGTTGCACCCAGTTCTAAAAGCCAGAATCCCAGGGCTCTGTATTTGTAGCAGGCTTCTGTAGGGGTAGCAGCACACTCTTTTCCAAGGCCTTTTTTTGTCAGCTGGACAGGAATTCTGTAGAAGTTTTATAGTTCACAATGACCATATACCCAAAACTAAGGCTAACAGAAGAACAACTACTGGACAATTTACATTATTTTTGTTTCATTGATCAGGATTATCCATCCAGCCATTCAAACTTGAATTCTTGGGCTTCAGTAACTTAGTAACTTCATTTGTTCTCAAGTTCTCCTCATTTCAAAATTTGCAACAGGGCTCAAATCCATCCTTTCTCCACTCTGCCTACCACTTCTGTCAGAATTCATTTCTTCAGCTCACCCCTTCAACATCCCTTTCACGTTTCTAACTTTCCATTAGAGAAACAGGTGTGCACACATTTTTGAGGGGTTCAGAAGAAGAGAGATCATGCAATGCATGCGGACATTCTAGAAGACAAGGTAGTCTTGGGACAGAGACTGAACACCTGGGAAGATACCAATGTGGATAACTTCTTCCATCCTGTGAGAGAGAGTTTGGACACGATATAATAGGTGACTAGGAACCTCTGGAAGTTCATTGTGCGGTGTTTAGGGGAGGGGGTAGAGAAAAGCTTGTGGGATTCAGGGATGGGAGCCTAAGACTTGGTCAAGAACTCTGGTTTCAGTTGGTGACATCTCATCCTTTTAAAACACTGCTTTCTCAACTCTACCTCCAGACATGTAGCATCATCCCCCAGTGCCTTGAAAGCAGCTAACCAGTGCCTCGTGCAGCCTCCCCATAGATATGGCATTTAGGTGTATAGAGGGAGGTCTTAAAATGGAAATGTCCTTTAGGTCAATGATGTTGTTCAAAGAATGTTTCCATCTCACAAAATCCATGGGTTGGATAGAGCGTTCATTCCCAATAGAATGGCCTTTGCGGGGAAGATTTGTGTTGTTACGCTCAGACAGAATCCTGTTCATAGGTAAATAGAATGATGCTTCTGACAATTCTTCCTATTTGGCCACATAGAATGAAGAGTAAGAAACAGCCCATTATTTATATCATGGGTTTCTGTTTCTTAGGAGAGAGATCTATGCCATGATTATGGTACATTCGGAATGAAATGAAGACTGTCTTCAGGACTGGCAGATGCATTTCAGAACTAAAGGAATGGCTTAATTGTAATTTCTGGAGTAGCATGGACCCTTAGAAGGAGGAACAGCTGAGTATAGCCAATAAGCTGTGTAAAGGTGTGTGTGTGTGTGTGTGTGTGTGTGTGTGTGCACATGTGGATGTTGATGTTCTCTGTGAAAGTGTATGTATGTATGTGTAGGTAATGCACACATATATGCACATTCCTGTGGAAGCAGGGGGACAAGTTCAAATGTTGTCCCTTAGGCTCTGTCAACCTTTGTTTTATTTTAATGTGGATTTCAGAGGGGTATCAAACCTGGATTCTTGTGTTTGCAAGGCTAAGCTATCTCTTTAGCCACTGCCTTTTTTTAAAAAAAAAAATATTATTTTTGAGGTCTCAGTCTGTAGCTTGGATTGGACTCAAATTCCCAACAAGAGTGTTATGATTGCAGGTAATTCCCACCACACCTGGCTAGCCTTGTGGGATGACATCAGGTAGATTAGAAGTAAGAGTAAGGATTTTACTCAGTGGCCATTGAGATGCGAAGCCTTCATGTTGACGCAGATCTTCAGTGTGAATTGAAATTGAGAAAACTACCCCTTGATCCTGTCAATTCACTTGAAAACAAACAAACAAACAACAACAAAACACAGCTGAACTGATAGTTCGGCAAGAAGCCAGAACTTCCCTAGTGGGGTCAGCTTGCTGGAGGTGTTACTCACTCTCACATACTGTCTCCCTCAGAGTGCCTATTGTGTGGAGGGCCTGGAAACTTCCTTATTCAGAAATCAAACAAAACAGGTTTCTGTTTGTTTGTGTGGGCAGACTGGGTACTAGAAAGAAGCAACACAATGTAAAGAAATTGCTATTCACTTGGATCTGGTGGTTCATTTGTACCTGCTTTCAGTGAGGAGGATGGGAAAGTGTCACATCATTTTTATCAGCAGGGAACACATTACAGGGTCATGGTCACCACTGCTTACCTGAGCAACAACTGAAAAAGCTGCATCCTGGGCTTCTGTGTCTGTTCCAACCCAGCAAAGCGTTCAATACAAACTCAGATGTAGTGACACTTTGTGTGTCCAATCTATTTAAATTTGCCCTGGAAAACCGGTATTTGGGGAAGCTGAGAAGGTCTGTGGTGATTAAATGCTGCCAAGAATCCACGTTTCCTTTGGGAAAGCAAAGATGGCTGACTTGGCAAAAACAATCAGATACAATTTGTGTGTGTGTGTGTGTGTGTGTGTGTGTGTGTGTGTGTGTGTGTGAGAGAGAGAGAGAGAGAGAGAGAGAGAGAGAGAGAGATGCAATTATATCTGAATTTTTAGAAAAAAGAAATCAAACTCCAGCTATGAGATGATTCTGTTTCTAGTAGAAATAAGATTTTTTAAAAATGCTTTTCAAAATAATGATTTAATCAATGGAATAATCACACCATTGTAATAATTTCTTTTGCCCCATACCCCAATCCTCTTTTTGAATTCTGTACAAAGGAACTTCCTATCACAGTTCACTGACAAGGCATTTTCACTTCTGTGAACCACATGGTCCTTGACAAAGAGTGTGGGACCCACAGAGGCTTCTTAGTGAGACCTTACTCAGGGTCAGAGGATCTGAGCTTGCTTTACCCAGCAGGGCTGCATAATGGGATGCTTTGGCCAAAGGCGTGGTTACCAGGTGTTTGGTAGGGTCTACACTTGGCTGTACAGTGTGCTTTGTTCTTGCAAGGGGGAGGTCTTTTGCCCCCCCCCCCCCCCCCGGCATATTACAAAAAGCTATTTTGAATAAACTTCTGGGCGGCTGAGTATTGACCTAGGGCTCTTCTGAAGCTATCGTGTGTCGCTGTCTTTCTTATTGTCTCTTACTATCTTTCTACCTAATATTTCCTCTCTCCACCCAAGAATGTTTCTAAAGCTGGGAGCAGGTCGGAGCTGGCCTCTGGTGGACTCCCACAAAAGAGAAATTATAAACGTGAAATCTGGAAGGCTGAGAGAACTGGTGAAAGACTGGCCTTCCTGTCCACTTGCTATACTTCCTGTTACTTGCTGCACTTCCTGTTCACTTGCTGCACTTCTGTCCACTTGCTGTACTTCCTGTTCACTTGCTGCACTTCTGGTCACTTGCTGCACTTCTGTCCACTTGCTGCACTTCCTGTTCACTTGCTCCACTTCTGTTCACTTGCTGCTCTTCCTGTCCACTTGCTGCACTTCCACAGGGAAGCCCAGTTAACTAGCATCTGTGGTGGAAATAAGGATGTGGGAAAAAACAGTGCGATCCGTTCCTTTAAAGTTACCACAAGATCTGGAAGAAAGAGGAGACCTGATGAGACCGAGTGGATGAAGTCTGGTAGTTGTGAGCATCAAACTATGTCCAGAACTTGGTCAGAGACAATGACAAATGCCTGGGTATGGGCTCGGTAAAAGATTTCTGTGAGAGATGATGGCCACACTCATCCCGCATGTTCCTGGCTTACACTCCTAGAACCCTAGACCCTGCCAACAGTTTATGTAGTAATTTTTGTGGTAATAGTTATTGATCACAGTACAATGTATGTGATAGGCAAAAACTCTTGTTCCCAGCTTTATCTTTAGCCACATATATGTAATATAAATGAGTCTTGTAGAAAGTATTGACACAGGGTCTTGATGAGCTGTTAAGACTGGCCTTGAACTCTCTAGCTTTCTGGCTGACCTTGAACTTAGGCCCTTCTGGCCTTAGACTTAACCTCTTGTGTTACTGGGATTATATTATCTACCACCAGGTTTTGAAACACTTTTAAAGGGTAAAGAAGTTGATAAATGAATAACAATGAAGGGAGTTACTTTCACTTTATGCATTACAAAATTATCAATTGCTGCCTTGGTGAATAGGAACATTTTTCAGCTCAGCCAGTAGCCTGCAGCACAATCATCTAAAAATACTATCAATCAATCAATTAATAAAGACACAACGAGTTTTGTTTCTGTTTTTCTGAGACAGTCATGCTACATAGCCCCAGCTGGCCTTGAACTCACTATGTAGACCAGGTTGGCCTCAAACTCACTGTGATCCACTTGCCTCTGCCGCCTGAGTGCTGCAATTAAAGGCATGCAGCACTATGCTTTGCTTAAAAATTTAAAATATCATTTGCTTTAGTTTTATGTGCCAGATGAGCTATTAGCATAAATAATTTGGAAATTATTTTCATATCCCAAATATGAAATTTCCTGTTTTAAGAATAAACATAATCCAACTAATACAAATAAAGCAAAGTTGAATTGTGCTTTAGCAGTAATGCAGTGAGACTAAATAAGCTAAGTGAAAATTCATGTTTACAAAAAAGAATAGATTTCCAAGGTGCTGAGTTTGTTTCTTACAAATTAAATTTCAAATTTGCTTATAGAAAGTCCTATTCATTGACTCTTGGTACCAGACAGCTTTCTTGACCTCACCATTAAAGAAAAATAGTCTCTATTATTCAGAATTATTCCCCAGGGAAATATCATTGTCAGATAATTCTATCAAGATCTTTGCAATATATATAAACAGTGCTGACATGGAGAGAGCAAGGGCAGAGGCTCTAGGAGAACAGGGTAAGGTTAAGAATATTTCAATATTCTTATTGCTAAGTTAACTTCAGGTCGTCTGGAATTAAGAAGTTAGAAAGGCAGGATAGACATACTATCTCTATCCTGGTGAGATACATTTGAAGGCATTAAATTTTTCTGTGCCTCAGGTTCCCAATAATGCAATAAGGACAGTGGTACTTATTCCCTCTGTTTAGGACCTAACATGGTACTTAAAAGTAGAAGACACTTGTGTACATCTTCTCTGAATCATGGTAGAACATTCATGATGCCTTACCTGATTCTTAACATACAGTTCTTAACAAACCGGCAAGGAGGATGACTAATTTACAAAAGGAATATGTAAAGACGAGAGAGGCTGCATAGCTTGTGGAGTCATTGGGCTTGTACAAGACATAAAGATCGCTGAAGTAAGTCGTCAAGTGTCATAACCAACATTTTAAAGTCCATAGGTAAGGTTAATGCTGCTGTGTGCAGAACAATCTCTCTTTACACCTCCTGGTGGATTTCTGGTGTTCAGTTCTCATGGGTTACATCTGAGGAGAATTGGGGGGGGGGGACATGATCACCAGCCACCCTGTATGATATATATCAGTTGTATCAGTTACTTGTCTGTTGCTGATATGGTGATAAAACACTATGACCAAGGCAACTTATAGGAGAAAGAGTTTATTTGGGCTCATGGTTTTAAAGGACTGGAGTCCATGATGGCTCATTGAAGGCATGGCAGTAAGAGTAGCAAGATGAGGGCTCACATCTTGAGCCACAAGCATAAAGTAGAGAGAGCAAACTGGGAATGGCATGGGGCTTTGAAACATCAGATTCCCCCTTCCCTCTGGTTATATACTTCCTATAGTCAAGCCACATCTCCTAAATCTATCCAAACGACATCACCAAACAAGGACCAAATTTCAAACTTCTGAGCCTGTGTGGGAGGGAGCCCTTTCATTCCAACCACCACATCTGTGTACATCCAAATAGACAGACACCACAGCTCTTGCTGTAGAGCATGGGAAATCCCCAGGTCAGTATCATGAAATGCTTAGCAAAGGGGATCTTGGGTGGGCAGTGGCCTTGAGTGAAATAAGAGTTCACTCAGAAGAGAGACCTGGGACTTCATGGGAACTGAGGCAGCTGCACCCTTCATGTTCTTCACAGGACACCAGGAGGTTACCGATATGTTTCACTGTTTCATCTACAATGATTGTGATGGAACCCAAGGAGTGGAGGGCAATATAGCTTCTTTGAGAAACTGGTGAGGAAGACTTTGAGGTGGTACCTGGAAGGCGGTGCAGAAGCAATCCACTTGCTTTGATGCAAATGAGAATGTTGGTGCTATGAGTTGCACAGTGGCATAGGACAGACCCTCTGGTTCCTGGCCTAGAATGTAACTTCTGCCCTCCAGTACAGGCTGGTGCTATGTGCAAACACGTCCTGCCTGGGACCCAGAGCATTTGGGTTTGGTCTCCTCTCTGAAGAGACACCTCTCCTTCCTCTTCTCTCTGCACCTTTGTGTAAGACATTGTGTGCTACTTCATTTTGATTATGGATTTGATTTAGAGTAAGAAGCACTCATTAGTGTGGCACGTTTTTAGATATATCCAAGGAGGGAAGATCCATTCCAGATGTGCATATCCCCATCTCATGGGCTAGAGTCACAAACTGAATTAAAAAGAGAAAAAGGAGGAAAGTGACCATTGTTATTCCCCTTTCTCTGCCTCCTGGTTGGTGTTACAAGCCATGGATTAAAGCTGTTCACGCCTCAATGCCTTCTCCACTATGATGGACTGTATTCATCTGAATTGTGTGCCCCAATAAAACCCTCCTCCTGCAGTTGCTTCTGGTCAGGGGTTCAGTCACAGCAATAAGAAACATAACTCATATGAATTGCTTCTCAGGCAATGCTCCTGATAATAATAACTCCCAACCTGGTTGTCTCCTGGATTCCTCCTGATCTCATTTGTAATCATCCAGTTTCCTGAACATAATCACCAGAGTCTACATGTTAGATGCTCCTGGATGTGCCCAGCCCCCACTTAGATGCTCCATGGTCATTCTGTGGTCAGGACAGCTCAGGGAGAGAGGTGGTGGTCCATTTCCAATGGCTACAAAGAACTGGCCACACATTTACGTCTATTAATAAGTAATTCAACTTTCTCCTGGTAAAGTCTTTATTATGCTTTGCAACATATTTGTAAGGTTTCCTGTGGGTGGTTGAGGCTGGTTTCACAGCACAGATTATTATTGTTGTTGAAGTACAGACAATAGAATGCTGGGCTTCATGTGTGTTGGACAAGCAACCCATCACTGACCATGATCCCCAGCTAGTCATTTACATATTAAAGCCCAAACCCCACAATTAGCAAACACATAAGACAGTGCCCCACAGTCTCAGGTTCTAATATCCAGGCCATGGTTCTTTCTTCTTCTTCTTCTTCTTCTTCTTCTTCTTCTTCTTCTTCTTCTTCTTCTTCTTCTTCTTCTTCTTCTTTTCTGTTTGGAGCTTATTTACCTCAAAGACACTAAGTAAATAAAGGACATGGTCTCCAACAATCAGGGCTTTTCCCCCAGGCCACTGTTATAGCAGTCTACAACACTCATTTTTTTTTCCAGGATGATCCGGCCTCCTTGTATTGCCCTCCATATGTGTTGAGAGAAAGAGAGGATTTATTCTGAGGAGAAAAAGAAAGATGCAGAGGGTGCTTTTGACATTTTAGAATATGTGCTGGGAAGGCTTTGACATCTGTGACCTCAATAATGGAAGGTTTCACCATGCTGTGAGGGGCGGAGGGCAGCAGGCAGCTCCTGTCAGCGAGTCAGGATTGATAAATTTGTTATCTGGTGCTCTGTCAAAATGCTCATGTTAGCTGGGCGTGATCTCTCTCACACATGGAACACGGTTATGCCATCTGCTCACTTTGGAAGCGTGTAGTGTACTCTTGGGCCCATCTCCTATGCCCAACTCAGGGCTGTGACTCACCCTAACATAAGGTGATTCGTGGATGCAGAGGTGCCAGGCTGTAGTCCTCAGGAGCACAGAGTTGCTGGTGTCCAGCTGCGGGGCTGAGCTCTGACAAATCACTTTTGCTGCACCCACCATCCACTCAGGGATTGCAGGAGCCCTGGTTGAGTGCTAATGTTTTTATAATGTGCCTTCTTTGCACAGACTGGGAGCAGAAAGCAGGCTGCTAAGTGCTCTTTGTTTCTCTTCAAACAAGGGTCTTTGAAAAACTGCCACTTTCATCAGAGCAGGACTGGTGGCTGCTTGGCAGAGCCCAAGGGCCTGAGGTGTGGGTGTTCTGTCAAGCCACTCTGGCTGGCTGTCAGCCATAGTGCTCTTAGGCTCCACTCAGGAGGGGGGAGGGGATATGAGGCTCCTGATTAATGTGAACGTCCTTCAAGTGCTCTGTCTTTATGTCTAAGAAGCATTGGGGCATTGCAGGGGAAGATGGGGTGGATTCCAGGCTGTAATTAGCAGAGTCAGCTTCTGGCCAGTGCCACAGGCTAGCAGGCTGGAACTCCTGGAAGGGCCAAGGGTTCCAGAAACCACAGACATGGCTCCCTACACGGTCTCTGCTTTTCTCTTCTGGGTCATGTAGAATACCAAATCTTTGATCCTCAACGTTTCCCTCAGTAAGAAGGATTGTGTTTTGGATGCTGGTGATGGAAAACATCATGACATTGGCTTTCTTGAAGCTTGGCTCTTAACTCAGCAAATGTTGGTTTCTTCTCAGTTCCGATATCATAAGACCAGAATGCTCATGGCACAAAAGAAATTATGTATCAAGTTAAGAGGGTGACATTCTCTGCTAGGTGACATGGTTTTATTCCATGTATATAATTTATGAGGTAACCCCTTTATTCTGAGCTTCAGATCTTAAACCCCCATTGGTCCTTCTGGGGACAACAGCAAATGCACTACAGAAAAGACTGGCTCCGTGGCTGGTGAAGTAGCCCTGCTGATATAGTACTTGCTGTACAAGTCTGAGGACCTGAGTCTATGCTGAGAACCCACATCAAAAGCCTGTCATTCTGTGGACTTGTAATCCCAGTTCTGGGGAGGCAGAGACAGGCAGATCCACGGGTCTAACTGGCCAGCCACGTAAGCCTACTTGTGAGCTGCAAGCCAGTGGGTGACCCTGTCTCAAAAAGCAAGATGGTTGGAGCCTAAGGAGCGACAGCAAAGGTTGACCTTATGTACACACACAGACACACACACACACACACACACACACACACACACACACACACACAATACTCTCTCTCTCTCTCTCTCTCTCTCTCTCTCTCTCTCTCTCTCTCCCCCCTCATGGTTGAGAATCAAAGACCTGAGACCTTTCCTGGAGCGCCTTGGAGTCTTTGCCTCCTGGATTTAGTCTTCTGAATGCTTGCTGCCCAGACACACTCTCTGTACCAGGGAGGTCCCATATTAATTTATTGCTCATGGAATCACAGCACACCTCCGTCACCGATTCAGTGCTGGATGGGCTAATTAAAGGCGTTGGCCCACATTCTCTGCAAGGGCTCAGGTCAGTATTTTCCACTTCACTGGACATCAGTACCGTCACAAATCCTAGTTCTTCTGTCACAGTATGGTGACAGGGAGCTGCTGGTGGCCTGTAAGCCCATGGCTGTGGCTCTGTGGCAGGGAAACTTTCCTTTCCATGTTGGGCCATAGGCTAGATATGATGATGACATCACTCTGCTGCTCCCTGGTGGACTGTGTGGTGCCTATACACAGGCCTGAAGCCTGTTTTTCCTCACGGTCCTTTTGAACGTAAGAAAACCCAAGGCTCTCACTTCTCCCTGACATGGCAGCACATCTCAGTTTCCAGACCGCTTTCTGGCTCTCTCAGGCCGTGTGTGTTTTGTTTGAGGAGACGAGATTCTGGCATCTTACAAATCAAGGTTTGTTATGACCAAACACAAAAGTTCACTTAGAATATTTTAAAGGGCTTATTGTCTGTGGCTTAGGGACAAGAAACTCTGTGTCCATATGTCCATGAGAGGAGGGAGTAGAATGTAATAAGCTTTTTTATTTTTTTCTTTCCAAGACTGTGGGAGAAGTATTTGTGTTTTCATGGCACCCTAAGTGATGTGAAACATCCTGGAGGTCGGTGTAACTATAGTGATTTCTTCCAGGTGGAAGATGGAGGGGCTCTGGATTTCTTGGCCTGAGATAGGGAAAGGGTCTGGTTCCACTCACAGGAGCCTTGTAAATTTGCCCCTGATAGGAAAGTTAGAGCAGCCATGCTGAACAGGAAGTGTGGAGTTCTAGGCCAAAGGAATCTGACTTTGAACCTTGTCTTCATCACCCCAAGTCACCCCAAGTGTTCAGCATGAAGAAGAGGGAACTGACAGCAGTTGGGGTAAGGCTCTTTAATCACGGGGAAGGCTTGGCTGTCCTTTGGCTCTCCTTCGGTCCTCTGGTTTCCCTCTCAGCCTCTGCTGACACAGGAGTCAGGATGAACAGGAGCTATCTCCCCTGTATGCCTGACATCAAGGCTGGCACCGAGATGGTTCTATGGTTCTTCTGTGCTCTGTTGTACTGCCATGTGGTCTCCAACCATTTGGGGGTTGGGGCTACCACTGCCCAGTTTGGGTAGCCAGCAGCTGAGGAATGGACCCCCTTTTCCCAGGACTGGCTCCCACAAAGGGTCCCGAGGTATTCTGAGGAAAGCAGCTTTTTGTTTCTCACAGACACCGTCTCTTACTGTTTCAGATAGTCTGGCTTGGCTCTGCAGTTCTGTTTGGAGAGTGACTTCTGAACTGCCCTTGTCTGCTGTCTCCAGGGTCCCAGGGCATTCAAGGTTTTTCACCCCATCTCTGCAGAGATAAGCATTGCAGCTTTGCTTACAAAGTCTCTCTCTTTCCTGATCTCTCTCTCTCTCTCTCTCTCTCTCTCTCTCTCTCTGTGTGTGTGTGTGTGTGTGTGTGTGTGTGTGTGTGTGTGTACAACCTTTCTCAGAGGCTCTCTTGCTTTCTTTGACACACTGCAAAAGAGGCAAATGACGTAGGCGGAAATGGGAATGGATGGGGTGGCTGCATCTGGGACCCTAGTTTGAACCATTGTTTTGGTTTTGTTTCCCACTGGCTCATGTATTTGAATGCTTGTACCATGACACACTGTTTCCTTGGAAGCAGTGCCCAGAATAATCTCCCCTCCCTGAGGTATCTCCTGCCAGATACTCTGTCACTGTGACTAGGAGAGAAACGCGGTTAGCACATGTTAGGGGGCAGGCTTCATCATGCCTTCAGCTCAGTTCCCACCAGCATCCAATGAGGCACATTTCTTCTTGTCATATTGCTATCTTCCGTTACCACTAAGGTTCTTTAGAAAGAGGAATGCCACTGAGTTCCACGGAGCCCAAGAAGGGAATTCCTCTACCTGTTGAGAACCCTGTCTCCTAGCAGAGGAGATAAAATGAGTATGTACTTTACCAGGCATTTGAGCCCTGACGTAAAACTACTGGCCACATCTCTAGTACTCTTGAGGTAGATGGCACCAGCTGACATGCAGGCTGGACTCTGCTCCAATAGGCTTCCTAAGGGAAATGTACACTGAGCCCTCATGAGCGTCTTCTCATGGGTGCTGCAGTCCTGGCCTGTGAGCTGGACTGTGGGCATCTGGTGGTTACTCTGATTTTCCACAGTTACATTTCTGTATATTCGTGGTGCAAATGCTGTGGTTAATAGGGAACATTTTTCTATCTTCTTCTGGGACCGCTCAGTTGTGAACATACTTTGTAACCCTAGGAGAACTGACTGAGTGTAGGACGCTCTTATTATGAGAGCTGGTCTCATCTATGATAGGGACGGCGCTCATCCAACACCAACATGGAATGTGAGACAGTAGTGAAGAAAGCCAGTAGACCCAAGGTCTAGTACACATGTGGAAACACAGAGTGAAGTCACGACCAGCCGAGTACACTGGAGTGCTAAGTGTGACGCCATGAGGCTCCTGTGCATCAGCTGGTGTTTCCGCAGCATGGTATGCAGTTCCCTAGGAAGACAACTCATTTTTGAAGTCAAATATGTCCAATTTCTCTGCTTGAGCAGTGAGCAGACGTTGGACCACGCAAGAAGCATTTTCCCAGGGTCATCTTCCTCAGGTCTGAGTGACAGGAGGAAAGTGTGGTGGGCAGGGAGTGGGAAGGAGGAAGTCATACAGAAGGAGGTCCATCTTAGATGGACTTTGAGGCATGTTTATGAGTTCATCCAGAAAATATTTGCCTTTCTAAGAAGTGAGAATGTGCAGGGTAGATGTAGGACTCCATCAGCCAGGTGGAGAGATGGGAGGAACAGGAGGCCTCCAGGGCTGCTCAGGGCCAGACCATGCGCTCTGACATCAGGTTAAGGACGTCTACTTGGTCCTGCTAGCATTTAGAAAGCCATTCTTTCTGCTGGGGAGCTGTGACAGTTTAGGAACAGTTTGTGAAGATTTGTATATTATGTGCATATTTTAACTCCCCCCTTCCTCTCTCCTAGCTTCTTGCCCAGAAGAATGTTGTCAAGGGGGCAGAAATGAGCTGTGTGCATTTTCTGGCTTTCACACATCCTCAGTACTTTTTGGGGGGGAAATGGCTTGTATGAAAATAGTAACTGGGGATGAACCCAGTGCTGGCTAGAAAAGAGGGGGTTGGGGCCTGAGTGATGACTGGGTATTAAGCAGGTGGAATGGAAGAGACTGCAGGGGTAGTGTGTGTGTGTGTGTGTGTGTGTGTGTGTGTGTGTGTGTGTGTGTGTTGGGTGTGTGTGGGGGGGTGTGCATGTTTATAAGTTGTGTGTAGATGCATGTGTCTGTGAGTGTAGTGAATGTGGAGTTGTGTATGCATGTGGGAGTATGTAGGGAGTATTTACATGTGTGGATATACTTTGTGTCCCAGTGTGTATGTATGTGAATAGGGCAGAGATGGCAGCCCATGCCCATTCTGTGTGGATTTTGATTCCTAGTGTTCCCAGCTTAGGCTGACTCCACACAAGCAGATTGTTGGTACTGAGGCATCTTGCCTGGGCCAGGCGCTGAGCCCATGCAGGTACCTGATGGTCTCTAGGGGTGTTTCTACAGTATCGCATTTGATCCTGTCTTCTCATAGGGCTTCTCCTGTGCATCTTGGGGGACATCTGTCATCACCAATGAGAACCCTGAAGCAGTGCTGGGAAGTGGCACCTTTTGGTATTTAAAGAAGTGAAGGTCATAAACACATGTAATTCCCCCCCACCCCGACATTTCACACAGCTAGAGAAGCAGCGAGTAAGATCAGGGCGACTAATCAGTAACACGCAGGTGCGGACTTGGGGTGCTGCCAGGTCAGAAGGACGCCATGGGCTGCCACAGAGCTTTTGTTAGCTAGAGAAAGTCCCTGTGGAAACACCCACACAAAAGCCTGTTTGTCAGTTCACAATAAAACCTCAAAGGGAGAGTGAAAATTACCACAATTCTTAAAGGAAGAAATCCAAATTATGGGATGTCTGAAGGAGCATCAGCAGAGGCCTCTTGTTAGGGCTCAAAGCCCCTGGGAGCTGCTGTGTTCTACCGGCATCTTTGCTTTTGAGACTCTATTTATCATGGCACAGTGGGTATTCACCAGGACTCCTGCAGTTAACTTGCAGAGAATGGTCAGGGGAATGGAGCCTGTGAAAGGATTCTGGGACCACATTTGCTGATCACCTTCATAGGCTTTTGGACTCTCCCAGTATATGAGTCTCTTATGTAGGAGTTGATATCATCTCATTTGATGGATAAAGAAACAAAAGGTCAGAGAAGTCAAGGAAGTCATCCATGGTCATACTGAGTGGTCAGTTTAGGGTGGGAACCATTGACCCCAAAGTTTTATGCTTTTTTTCCATTCTCCATCCTGTCCCATTAAGTTTTTCTACATAATATTCAGAAGAAACAAGATTTTTGTGGAGTTAGGAGTTTACACATGCAACAGCTACCTGTATACCTTCTGAGGAAGTGATCTGAACAATAGAAGATGATCTCATTTATTTGTTGAAATGGTGAGCAGTGTTGTGTGTGTGTGTGTACGTGTACATGTGTGTGTGTGTGCTTGCATAGAAGCCAGAAGTACATGTTAGATATCTTTTTCTTCTCCTTCTCCTCCTCCTGCTCCTCCTCCTCTTCTTCTTTTTTTTTTGGTTTTTCAAGACAGAGTTTCTCTCTGTAGCTTTGCACCTTTCCTGGAACTCACTCTGTAGCCAGGCTAGCCTCGAACTCACAGATATCCACCTGGCTCTGCTTCCCGAGTGCTGGAATTAAAGGTGTGCGCCACCACTGCCCTGCGTTAGATATCTTCTTATACCACTTTCCATCTTATATTTTGAAATAGAACCTCTCACTAAACCTCGTGGTCACCAATTGGCTATATTAGCTGACCAGTAAGCTCTGGTGACCTTCTTTAGTGCAGTGAATTCTGGTGACCTTCCTAAATCCAGCTCCTGCAAGTTAGAGTTGCGGATGTGCTGAGACACACCTGACTGTTTCGCATGAGTGCGGGGGCTCTGATCTCAGGCCATGACATTTGCATGGAAGACCCGTTCCTGGAGGAGCCACCACCCTAATGCTCACTGTGGCTTTCTTTTGGGATTGCTGTACTGGTCCGTGATTCGGAAGCTCTTCAGATGTTGTCTTCGCACTTCCACCAGGTATTGAAGTAAAGAAAGAGAAGGAAACGCCTGACTCCAGCTCTTTCCTCCACAGGGCTGCTCACATCCTCCTTTGTGTCCCAGTTTACTGTCTGGAGCCTCGATGAGACATCCAGCTGCACTGAGAGTGTGCTCCCTCAGCTCTGCTCTGAGGGAGGTAGTCGTCATTTTCGGTTAATCTGTTTGTTACAAATTCCTTCCGTGACTATGAGGGAATACAGATGAGTTTGTTGGATGAGTTCAGTAGGGATGCTACGACAGGATGCTACAAAAATGAGTGTGTTTGCCGTATCTGTTTATTTCTTAGGTGTGTATGTACTACCGTACCTCTGTGGAGGTCAGAGGACAGGATGAGGGAGTTGGTTCTCTTCTTCTATCACATGGGTCCCGAGGGTCAAGCTCAAGCCATCAAGTGTGACAAGAAGTGCCCTTAACCACTGAGCCATCTCACTGGCCATAAAATGAGTGTACTTAGAATATTAGAAACACTCTCTTACAACTCTAGAACTTTGACATCTGAAATCAAAGTTCCAGGATGGCTCTGGTCCCTCTGAAGGCTTTAATGAAGTAACTTTCTTGTTTATTCTCGTGTCACAGCCCTAGCCAGAGTCACCACAAGTCAGGATTTATGGCAATGTGAATTCCAATCTCTGTCTATAATTTCACACACATTGGTCCCTTCTCTCTATGTATTGGTGTAACCAGTTCTCCATGCCCTCCAAACCATAGGGGAGTTTAGTGCAAGCCTCCATCCAGCACGACTTCATTTCAACTAATGTTGTCTGCAAAGACTCCACTTACAAACAAGATCGTGTCCTGGGGTTCCAAGTGGAAATAATGCAGGGCAACACCCTTCAAACCAGTAGCTGACAAATGTCACAGTGTGCTTCATCTCTGTCTCTGTATCTTTCAAGGCTAGCATTGTGTACATCTGTAGGGGTTTCATCATTCCACTGAAGTTCCCAACAGGTTCCTGAATTTCGTACTTGTTTTTATTAAAACCTCTGACACATTAATGACAACTGCTTTACTATTCCTGAGTGACAGTCCCCATTTCCACATCCTAAATCTGATGCTGTTGATGGCTTTGACTCTTGGCTATGTTATGTTTTCTTGCTGTATG
This sequence comes from Onychomys torridus, assembly GCF_903995425.1. Classification (NCBI taxonomy): domain Eukaryota; kingdom Metazoa; phylum Chordata; class Mammalia; order Rodentia; family Cricetidae; genus Onychomys; species Onychomys torridus. Next base: position 49,378,656 of record NC_050463.1, on the reverse strand, counting down.
TAGTCCTCATTTTTGGTTGTAACCAGGCATCTTATGTGAATTTGTAGAGACTGACATATACAAATTCCACCCCTGATGACAGACATGCCTATTTTACTTCTAATTCTTGAGTGTGAGGAATTGAAGACTGAGAATTTTGAGTATTTGTTAATGTTGGAGAGTGATCAGATAAATTATGGAATGATATTTATTACATTTTATTTATTTGTGTGTGTGTGTGTGTGTGTGTGTGTGTGTGTGTGTGTGTGTGTGTGTCTTGTCTTCTGCATGCATTGGGAGGACACTATGGTGCCTGTGTAGAGGTCAGAAGATAACTTGTGAGAATCAGTTTTCACCTTTCACTCTTCATGTTGTTTCCAGGGACCAAACTTGGGTCCTTGAGCTTGGCAGCAAGCAGCTTTACCTTCTGATCTATCTGTCCATCCTCTGGAGTGATACTTTATTTCTGAGTGAGCTGATTAATTGACTAGGCTAAGGGAAGCCTAGTTACCTGATGGAACATAATTTTTGATATGTCTGGGAGAGAGCATAGATAATCCAGAAATATGATAATTTAGATTAACAGACACCTACCTGTATAGTGGATGGTATTGCTGCTGCTAACTTTTTCCAGGGATGTATGTAAATCTTCTACTACAGACAAGGCATCACTGACAGACCAAAAAGTAATAATATCCAAGTCTTCCTTGGTCAACTAGTGAGTTTAATTGGGGTGACTTACAGAAACATGGGTAAGGAATTACTTATAGGAACATAGCAACTTATGGACAGCTACCAAATTAAAGAATCACTCCCTCTAAATCATCAAACTTTATATCTATATCTATATCTATCTATCTATCATCTATCTCATGGAAGGATTGGGATCTCACACATTATCTCATGCTCACCTCCTAAGGCATCTTTGTTTGTCTCATGAGCTGTTCCTGCACTTCCCAGAGTTTTTCATGAGTCTCACTTGAATCACCTTATATAGACCCTCTCCCCTCCACAAGGGGATGCCAATGGGCTTAATCTGTGAGGGTCTCATAATCCTACCTCTCCCGATTTGAAAAGGATGCCTATTAGGCTATGCCTGGGGGAGTGCATCCCACTTTAATCAAGCTGTGGAGCTCCTACATGGAATCTGGAAAGGCAGTAAAAGGACAAATTTGGTCTCTCTGTTTGTTTGAGCTGGGACATCTAGTCTTACCTGGCTTTGGCTTGCCATGTTCCTGTTTTCAGGTTTGGGCTGGCCCACACCATTGGCTTACATGGTTCTGCAGCTTGCAGATGGCAGCTTGTGGATTTTCTTTGTAATCTCATGAGTCAATTGTCACCATTTTCAAATCCACAGTATCCTATGTATCTATCCACTCATCAATCATCTAGTCTATTAGCCTTGTTCCTCTAGGGAGCTCCAGTGAGAAAACCCCAATCAATACAGTATGAAGAAAGAAAATATTGAAACATGAAGCAGGTTGGAAGTGGCAGAATGGTGGAAAACAGCTGGGGTTTGCAAACTGCTTTTAGCTGAGTATGGGCTGTCTGGCATGTTCAATAAATACATTACAGAATAAATATCCCAGTAATCTGGAGTTTATATGGCCAACAGAGACGTGCCTTTATCAAATTGCTTTCTAATTAAAGAAATGACACTTATTTCCCACTGAACCCCATTTCAGGAGAAGAGAATGTGACTGGGTATCCTCCATCTCCTACTTAGAGACACACTAGATTAATAGGAAATGCCTCGTGCTCCAGTGTGAGAATGAGTGGGGGGAAGGAAGCCTCTTGACAATTGGAGCTGGGTACAGGGCACCAGGCTCTGCTGTTTGGGGGGTTCTTCCCAATTCTCTTCTCCAGGAAGCCTGGCATCTTTCTACTGTTCTTCAGGAACCCTCATGGATGTGTATTTACTTCAAAGCTTATATTTTAATATCAGCTTTTGCAGTCCAGTGCCAGACATGAAGTGGGGTGGGTAACCTGCCTCTTCAGAACTCCACTTTGGTTGGAGGAGAGGAGACAGACTCATCATTCAGGAAGTCTGGCATGCCATGGGCTGCAGAAAGGACAGAATACACAGCATTCTTTAGTGCCTCCTATGTTCCCAGGGACATGGGTGTTTTCTTTCCTTCATGTTAATGTTGTATTATTGTCCACCTTATCTGCTGACAGTTAAGCTAAGCTAATGATAGAAATAACTGCCTTGCAATTGGAAAGATGAAGCATAAAGCCATCACCTCAGCTAAAGTGTTTATTCCTTTAAAACATCCAGGTTTTATCCTGCATGTTGCAAATTATAAGCTCAGACAGGCCCTGCACAGCAAGTCTAGCACATGATGGGCACTTGACAGTACCCAAATGAAGGCAGGAACCAAGGAAGTTATGGTTTCGTAAGCCAATTTACACTCTCCAATGCAATATCAGGATACATTATGGCACACTGTTTTGCCTGTTATTTCCATATTACCAATGTCAGCTAAGAAGACAATGCAAACCAGAGAGAACCACTTACGTTCCAGCTGGATGCAGAGAAGCTAATGATAAGGCAGGCTGGAAGTGTTCGAAAAGCAGAAGTTATTTCAACCATTTCTCTGCTGAGTCTTGCCCACGTGTGAGGGAATTAATGGCCTCTTACAACAGCCACCCAGGTGGCCCCATAAGTGCACTATTTGTGGGGACCTCACAGAGAATTCTTTTGTGGAGGGGAGGCAGAAATCTCCCTGCTCTCCCTTGTTTCTTGTTTTTGTTTTTCTATCCACTTTCTTTATTCAACATCCTTTTTGTATATCCAAAGACAACAATGTTTTAGGCTCAGGATAAGAAGATGAAAAGTCAAGGTCTCCACTCGCCCCCACCCCAGAAGTTTCCACAGACGGAGCAAGGAAACCAGAAATACATATCTCATATATATATTTTTCTGCATCTTGGCATTTTTATGGGCAGAGCAGGGACTGTTCTGCCATGGTGCTGGCGACACTCTCCCTTCTGGCTCATACAGTCTTTGTTTTTGGCTCCTGAGAGATGAGATGCCCGTCTGTGTGTGTGTGTGTGTGTGTGTGTGTGTGTGTGTGTGTGTGTGTTTTAAAGTGCAGTGAGTCGCACACTGAAGCTCTTTCTCTCTGCAGATTTTGTAGGTGTGACATCTCAGCCCACACAGCCCACCTGCTCCAGTCTCTCTTTCTTCTTTAACAACTGGTGTTTGGAACAGCGGTGCTGACTCTGGAGGAGTTAGCAAAGCGTGAGGCAGCCAGAGAAGCCTGGGGTACCCAGTCTGTGCAGATCAATTTGGAGCCAGCTGGCTGTGCAAGGATAGCGAGACCACCTGCCCATCAGAAAGAAGGTCACAGGTCCTGGCATGGCCACTGCTGGGGCCTCATTAATAAGCACACAAGATTCTGGAAGTGTGGGTGTGTTTAAGAGCAAGGCAGAGAAGTGAAAAGCCTTTCGAGGGTGCAGGTGTGGGTAATAACGCAGCTTTGTCTTTGAAAGCTTTCAGGGGAAGTTTTGGTTATTTCTTTCCCCATGTGTCTACATATATGTGTGGTATCCATGCATATATATATGCATGTTCACATGTATGTGTGTACATGTATGTGTGAGAATGTGCATACACACATGGAATCTCCCCTGACACGTCTTCCATCTTATCCTTTGAGGCAGGTTCTCTGGTAAACTCTGACCGCTCTGATACATCTGGTTTTGCTAGCCAGCTTGTTCCAAGGATTCCTCATCTACCTTCTAAGGTGGGTCACCACCTCTAGCCAGGATCTCTGGAGATACTGGAGATCTGGACCCAGGTCCTCACTCAGGTCCTCTTGTTTTTGCAGCAGGTACTTTAACTACTCATCCAGAACTCCGGTCACCCACTTTTTAAAGAGAGGTGACATGTTCCCTGGCATCTGCATAGCCAATCTGAAGGATACTCTGCTTAGCTCTCGGATCCTAGTAGTGATCTCTTATGCTTGGTAGATGTCTTAGTGAGGGTTTCTATTGCTGTGAAGAGACACCATGACCATGACAACATTTAATTGTACTGCTTTATATTTTTCAGAGGTTTAGACCATTATCATTGTGGTGTGGCATGATGGCATACAGGCAGACATGGTGCTAGAAAACGAGCCAAACCAAGAGTCCTACATCTTTGATCCACAGGCAACAAGAAATGAACTGAGACACTGGGCAATATCTTGAGCATAATGAGACCTCAAAGCCAGCCCCACACTTCCTCCAACAAGGCCACACCTCCTACAAGGGGCCATTTTCAAACTACCACAGGAGGAGTGAACACAGGTAGGTGATGTAGGATTTTCCCATCTGGAAATTTGTGAGAATCTTCCTCTCTACTGTCCATGCTGTCTTGTTTGGAGGTCCTTGACAATGTCTCCCTGTCATGATGACTGTCTTTCTCACTAGGAGTGAGGAGTTTCTGACTAATATCCAGGATTTCCTCCTTGCTCCTGCATTATTGATCACTGCCTTGTCTTCTCTGGACTCCTGTAGCAGCCTCACAGGATATCTGCTCTGTGGTGTGTAGAAAAAGTTCTGCTCTTGGTCTGGGAATAAGTCTACATGCTCTAGGCTACCACAACTCAGCATGGCTTTGCCACTTGCAAGAGGTTGGTGAAATGTAAGCTAAAGCAATCCCTATCACTCTGAGGGGAACTTTAGGATCTAGTTTAACTGTCATACTTATTTTTCCTCCTGCCGAGGAGCCAGCAAGATTATAGACAGTCACCATTCAGTCACCAGAGATCCTCGAGAGAATTTGACATTGATGAGCATCCCAGATGCAAGGTAGACAACTACCATAAGGTTCACATGAAGCTTCTGTTGATGCCTACCGGGACCAGTGCAGGTGCTGAATCCTGCTGGACCTGTCAGGCATGAAGACACTCTGTTCTCTGCTCCCCTGCAGCTTCATCCAGTCCTAGTCGATACAGAGATGGTTTTACCACATACATTGATGCCATCCAATAGCCGGAGCCATAGCTCACAGTTACGTAATTCTGAAAAGCATGATCAAGCATTCTACACTCAATGTTCTCTGTTCTCCCAGGTATCTCAGCAGTAGATTTCACAGAGTGTAAAGGCGTAAAGCAGGCACCAGTAAAGCAGTCAAGAAAGCAGCCTGGCCCATCTCCACGTGTGACTCCAAGTGATGCTCAGTCATGACCCACCCATACCCATTCTGTTACCTGCTGACCAGGGCTGCTTTCATGCCATTTGTACTGACAGGTAGCTGTGCAGACAGCACACTTTCCACCTGCTTCTTTACAGAAAACATTTGTTGAAAGAATATTTTGAATCTTTCAATTATTTTGATAGTTTGGTCAAAGTTTCAAAATGCGTTCAGTAGGAAGGTTCAAGGTTGTCTGTCTCTACAATGGTAGAGTGTAGTCTTTAGCCAAGCACAGTTCCATATATACTGATTACTTTGGATTGGGATGTTGGTCACTGTTTCCTGGTCTTATGATTGCATTCTAGCACTTTCCATAGTCCCCTTTCTAACAAGCACTAGGATCCACTGACCCGTGGGGCTGTAATTAATGGGTTTCTTTTAGTCTAACACTCTGGGATGATAAGCCCAAACAAACTCTTTCATAAGGTGCTTCTGGTCATGCCATGGTGTTTTATTACTGCAACAGAGAATTAACAGAATCAAGGAGGAAACATGTTGCTTGGCTCATTGTCTCAGAGGGTCCAGTATGTGGTTGCTCGGTGGACCTGTGTGCTCAGGTAGCAGATTGTAAGCACAGGAGAGGGAGGCAGAGGCCTGTCAGCTCATAGTGCAGTGTTCTCAGTTTGTTTCTGTTTCTGTGGCAGATGCCTTACAAGGAAGCAACTTTGGGGGAAGAAAGCATTTGGGTTTTTTGGAAGTGAAGGTCCATGGTGGGGAAAGCAAAGCAGGCATTTGAAGTGTGGCATCCAGCTAAAAGCAAAGATAAAGTGCATGCATAGCCCACGTTCTCTGGATTGCTTGTGCATGCTCAGCTAACTCTCTTCCTCTTACACAGTTCAGGCTCCAGCCCTAGAAATGGAAACCACCATATTCAGAGTGAGTCTTCTCACTTTGTTAAGAATCAACACAATCCCCCTCAGACATGTCAGTGAGCCAAGGGGAGCCAGTGATTCCCCACTGAGATTCACTTTCCAGGTGACTCTAGGTTGTGTCAAGCTAACAGTTAGAAATTAATGAGCGCTGCCTGGAAGCAGGGAGAGAGAGATGGAGTGGGTGGTACGGTAGGGGGGGGGGGGGTGCTGGGAGAGAGATGGAGACAGGCAAGGGGTAGGGGAAGGATACTTCTCAGTGATGCCTCTCAGTGGTCTACTTCCTTCAGCTAGGTTCCATCTGCAATTTCTGGAACCTTCCCAAACAGTGCTATCAGACAGATAGTGTCCACCACACAAGCCCCTGGGTGGCATTGCCCGTTGATACTGTGATACTCTCTGTCTTGTCTGAAGATCTGAAGTTGTGAGACATCTGGAGATGTCCTGGTGGTCAGACACACCTGCCTGGGCTCCTTTGTCTGAACCCTTTGGAGGCCTCATGAGCACAGACTGTTCATACCTGGGGGGGGGGGTCCTCTTTCACTAAATAATCCAGGCTCATCTCCTCAGACACAGAACCACCTGGAGTTGAAAGAGAATAGAACTCCTAAACAGTTCAATTTTTTGTTTTTCCACTAGAAAAGCTTGAGTGAGAATACAGGAAGTGGCCTCCAGGACAGGAAGTTGGCGCTGGTTTCAAACTTGAATACATATTGTATTCATTCAAAGGACATTTAAATCTTCATGAAGAAGAATCCTAAGTCTGTACGTTTGGATCTACTTGGGTTGGGATGCGGCACACACACGGAGGGGCTTCAAAACTCCCTGAATTGAGTCTCGCATGTAGACGGAGCCAAGAACCAGCTAGGGTTCAGCTGAGAAATTATACACAGGTGTTCTGCCCCAAGGCTTATCATGAGTAATTACGTGTGTTGGTTTTTTCATTTTTTTAAATTGTTTGACAGTTTCCTACATTTCTACAACAAATTCTAGTCATCTTTCACCCCATTCCCTTCCATCTTCCCCTACCGAAGCTTCGCTTCTTACTGGTCTGAGCATGAATGGGAGGTTATTTAGTTCTCATTGGGATCATGGAGGAATGAACCACTATTATTCTACTCAACGGTCATGTCATCAAATTTCTACATATAAATTCTAGTGTTTGTGGATTAACCTAATAGTTAAATTATCTTCTAAATATTCATGTATATTAATATTAATGTTGATGAGTAGTGCTGGGCTCTGCCTTCATCTGAGTTGCTTCTTACCGCAATGGGCAGCGGGTGATGCAGGAAACCAGAACTGGGCAAAGTGCTGGTGAAATGCTCAGTCTTCAACGGAACAATGACATTGGTCCCTCTGGGGCTCAGGGGTCACAGCAGAAGAGGGGCAGAAGTGATGAAGCTGGGGAGATATGTACTAATTACTCTTTAGAGGAGGCAGGACCTGGATTTTACATGCAACAATGTCAGGAAAGAAAAGGCCAGGTCATGCGCCCACACTTCAGTGACTCTCTTTTTTTTACCCAGCATTCTCACTTTTCCCATCATGCATTGTAACTTTTTCTCAGATGAGCCTGGACAATCAAGGGCTTCTTTCAACTGCCTCTTAGAGACATCGCGCAGTGTGTTTTCCTCTTAACTCTTCCCTAGATGATGATGATGATGATAAAGGTGCATATTTTGTCACCAAGCAGAAAAAATTGTAGATGTTTGAAGTCTTTGTGTAACACTTTCACTGACACATGCCACACCTTGTCATGGGTGTGTGTGCTGACACCACAAGCATGATCTAACCTGACTGTTTGTAGTCACCCACAGGCACACATCTCTCTGTCAGCCTTACAAGCTGTTAGGCGTTAACACTAGACAAAAATAAGCCTTGGAAATGCCGTGGCCTTTATCATTTTAGCTGCTGACACAAAGCTGAAACGAAGTTTGTTAGACAACAGGGCGGGGGAGAGCCAGTCATTGGTGATCATCCTCCAATCCGGGGAAAGACAGCCAATGGACGCCATCCTTCACGTGTGTCCACAGGAATGAGGGCCGTGAGGAGAGCTGTAGGGTTGCTTCAGACTCCAGAGCACTTCCTGGGATTTGTGGGAAAGCATTACACCGGTTTGGCTCCCTTCCAAGGATTTTCTGCTGTCTCTTCACTTTTTTGGTTAAAAATACTTGTCTGCGGGGCTACATACTAAGGTGTTTCTGAGTCATCAAGGAGTAGGAATGACTGACTTTCTTTTGAAAGCAGTAGGTAAATCTTTCTCCATGGAATTTGATGTTGAACATCCATATTTACGCTGCAGTTGTGTTCACATTCCCGTGACCTAATAATTCAATGACTATCGTGATAATAATTTTCACAGTATACTATTTCCTCACCAAAACATTATCTTTATTATGGCACATGTCCCATAATTCCTAAGCATCTTGGTGAATGTCTTCAGTTTCTGCTCCAGTCCCTCTTCCAATTCATCCCAATCCCAGCATTCACTGTCTTTCATTCATTACTGGCATTTGGTTGTCCCACTCATCTGTTATTTTCTTGGAGGCAACTGTGTCTTACGATACAGTAAGATTTCTGAGAGGGTGACCGCCAACAAAGGTCCATGGAGCTGAACTGGGACACTGAATACAGTCTAGTACATTCCTGAAGCACAAGCTGATGAGTTACTGCTCTGCTGAGTACTGCCTGTCATCTGGCATATTTGTTTCCTTTACTGCCAGGACAATGTACTGCAGACTGGGCATCATGGAAAATTGCAGGGATTTATCATCTTACAATTCTGACAGCTGGAAGTCTGAGGTCATGACTGACAAGGTTGATACCTTTGAGGAGAACTCTTCTGCTGGCCTCTTTCCTTATGTCGTGGAAGATATAGTGACTTTCATGTTCCATTGAAATCCTTGTATACATCTGTCTCTAATTACTTCCTCATCTCCTCTTTTTAAAATAAGGATGCAAATACTATTGGGTTAGGACTGCCCTATAGACCTCATCTCACCTCCATTACCTGTGATGAAACTTTGTGCAGATAAAGAGCACATGTTTTATTCTGATTATTGATATTCTGATCATTTGCCATAAATGTTGAAGCACAAAACTAATTTTATTGCTCATGATTTTCAGCTTCTTGTTTGAGATCATTCCTTGTTGGCACCTGGAGTCCATGTGCTGTTCTGACATTTTTCTGTGTCCCCTCTCATGTTGTCTGGGCACACAGCTTCCTTCCTTCCTTCCTTCAGGGCCCCACTTTCCATCTTCTTGTGAATGAGACCTTTGAACCTTCCTTTTCATGGAAGACAAGGGCCTTCTTTCTAGCCATTGTCTACTGAGTGCAGGTGAGTGTTGATTTCTCTTAGCAGTCAGTGAGTTTCTGACTTCAGAGAATGTTTCTCTCCCTCAGTCTAGCACAATGTCCTGCCAGGAGTTAATGTGTGCTGGTTGAAAACAGGAGTAAATGAAACTAGCCTTTCTAGATATTCAACACTGTTAGAACGACCAATGAGCTTCTTCAAAAGGACCTATTGGCTCTTTAGATCTATGTGACAAGGAAAGACAGTTGAATGAGATTCTGACAGCATTAAACCTGCATCCCTGCTGACCATCTTGTTGGCAGTTGTGACTCTGACCTTGACCTTGACCTTGAGGGGCTGGCAGACCCCTTTTCTCTCTGTCTTTTCATTGTTGTCTTACATTAGACCATCAGCAGGTAAGTAAGCACAGCCACTGAATGTTCAGGTAGTGTGAGGAGGGTTCTGTGAGTCCTGAGGTACCGGCATGCTGAGTGGAAGCAGATGACTGTAAGCAATCTGAATAATTTAGAGAAGTCAGAGATATGGGCTTGCTGTGCGAAGTGTGCAATTAGAGCAGGAGCGTCCGCCCCTGGTCAGTGTCCAGCTTTATGTTTGGCAATTTCTATAAACTTGGAGGTTTGCCTGGTGTGTTTATTATCATGTGTGTATTTACTTCTTCAGTTCACTTTTAAAGCTACTTCTTTTTTCTTAGTATTCTAGCATAAGTATATTTTTTTTTTGTTATTTACAAATGCACTGTAAGTTAAAATTTAGTAGAGAGGCATTTGGCTTATGGATGTGATGATTCAGAGAGGGTCTGATGACCACTGTTTCAGCAAACCAGGACTGATCTCCAGGATACCTATGGGATCCCCAGCAGGTATACACAGCCATGGAAGGATCTGGAGGGCTAGGAAGCAGGTCAACAGGGTTTACCCATATGGAAGGAGAAAGAAAAATGTGAAGGAAGAACAAACCTCCCAAGGTTCCTGGAGGAATACCAAAGAATAGAAGCACCTAGAAGACCAGCCAGAATAAATATTCTTTATGAAAAAATGGCTGTCACCAACAATATAATGTAGAGTTTATTCTGGATCAGAGTTTGAGGGTACAGTGAGACATAACAGGATGCTGTGGTAGCAGGAGGCTGAGGAAGCTGATCACAACCCACCCATCCTTAGGAGACAGAAACTTTTCTCTCCCCATTTTATTCAACCTAATACCCAATATCCATGAAATAGTGACACCTGCTCTAAGGAGGATCTTCCCACCTTAGTGAATTTAGTCTAGATAATCCTAGAGGCTGATTCAATCTAGCTAATCCCTTACAGACATGCCAGACTCTTCTAGGAAGATCTCATCAAGTTGACAATCAGTATTAACATCACAAATACAAACTAAATGAAGCCACATACACATGCATGTATAAAATGACACATAAGTATACAGAGACACGTGTGTGTGTGTGTGTGTAGAGACAGAGAGAGAGAGAGACATTCACATGCACACACACAACACTGACTGTATTCATATTCATACTGATGTGTATTTTGTAGCTTCAGACTTCCATTTACAAAGTATGTATTTTAATTTATTACATTTATTTTTCTGGGGTGTGTGTGTGTGTGTGTGTGTGTGTGTGTGTGTGTGTGTGTGTGTTTCCATGCTATGGTGGTCAGAGGACAACTTTCTGGTGTCTATTCTCTCCTTCCAATATATGGGGCCTGGCGGTCAAACTCATGTTGACAGGATTTGGAGTAAAATGACTTTATCCACTGAGCCAATTCATCAACAATATAAAATAAGTTTTTAAAGATTTATCCAACTATTACACACTTGGTTGCTTACAATTTTTATTAATAGTTTACAAACACATCTCTATTTATGTCATCTTAACTTTGTTTTGTGTATAAATGTTTAAGTATTACATATGGATCCCAACATACTAGCTTCTCATGAGGTACTTAGGGTAGAATGATGTGTTCTGAAATATGTCTTAAAGTGAGTCTTGACCCTTGGGGTGAGTCTTGGTGTCTGTTGGTTTAGAAGAGCACCAACAGGTGATCGAGGCTTCTCTATGGAACAAGTTGTAAAACATTTTCTAAGAGAAAGACAAAAATCTTTTCAGTCAGAAAAACGTAAACAGCAGCTGTAAGATAGCCTGTGTGCCAAGTTTGTCTTTGAAAGAGTGGAGACAGTCATGCTGCCTGCCTGAGGAAGTTGCCCTGGGGGCTCAATTCACACCTGTAAAACTCATAGAACATTGTTTACACACGTGTAGGAAAGATTAGGCACACTGTCTCATCTCCAGTTGTCCCTGGTGGCTGGGAGAGGTCAGAGGGCTCCTGCCCTGATTGTGGCCTTGCCCTCTGTGGTCTTCACGCTGATTCCCATCACATCTTCCTCTCACACAAGCTGGCTCTTGATGAAGGTCCCCAATGATGGTACAGCCCGGTCAGTGTGTTCATAGTGACTCACATCTAGTCTTTAAAGACAGAACTATTCTGTTTCACACCAGAGCTCTGAACTTTGTCCTCTCCTGCCTTGTGCTAATTTTCTTGTTTCTGTAAAAAAAAAAAAAAAAAAAAAAAAAAAAAAGCCATTATGTGGAAGATAATGAGGGGAAGGAAGCTGTGTTTATGGATGATTTCTGAAAAGGTCCTCCTTTACTTTAACTTGCCTTGAACAGAGTCTTTATGGACTTCAGTGTGTTTACATATAGAAGAAAGTACCTCAGAGGAAAACTTACCCTGTGGCCAGATAGGTTTCTTATGTTGGTTTCTAGCCTTTTACCCCAACCATGCAAGACATGATTGGCTGCCTGCACACCACACTTCATGGGTAGCACAGACTGATACAACTCTTCTATTCCACAGCTGAGCTCAATGGGAGAGAGAGAAGCAAACTACTGTGAAAACACCAAGAAGGAAGTTATGGGAAACTCTTCTTTGCCCGGGATTCTGGGGATTGATGATATTGAATGCAAGGCCCTATGAGGAATGGACGTTGTCAGCCATACCCCAAACCAGCCTGGCTGGATTAGTCTTCTTGCCATAGGGAAAGGCAGGGAGACACAGGGCTGTCCTGCCATGCATTCACTTTCTCCATTCTGAAGATTATGGTGAGTGTGATTTAACTCAGATGATTAGAAAAAAAAATAACCCAATTATTTGGTTTTCAACTTGAAAGTAAAGAGACTCCAAAACACTCTGTCTGAAGGAAGAAGAGGGAAGTGTCCCTAGTGAGGTGTCCCAATCAGAGACTTCAGAGTTACTGTAGGAACTGACGAGGAAGGATGGGTAGAACCAGAGTCTTGAAAAGTGAGGACAGAGGCCCCAAAACCATGCAAAAAGCATATGGAAAGCTTATTCAGTGACACAGGAGCTGGCTCCTCCTAAGTGCAGCTGGTAGATTGTCAAATGAGACCATTTCTATTGATCACGAAGATAATGCTGCTGTTCCCACACACTTAATGGTTCATTGCAGTATACAGTTTCTGTAAGACAAGAAACTAAAGTTGCTCCAAACAATGGAAAATGTAATGAAATAAGACATAGCTAATAATTCAGTTTATGTAGACAAATACACATGACCAGCATGCTTGTGTGCCCATAATGACTAGTAGTCTTAAATGAAGACTATTTACATCAGAATGGAGAAATTGTTTCATATGCACATAAACTTCCTGCTTTGCAGACCATTGGACTCCATATGGCTTTAAAAAATTAGTTGCACTAATTAAAAAACCTTTCTTTTCAATGCTAGATCTTATGAATCAAGTACCCTGTTTGCCATGGACACTCCCAATGGAGTGAATAGCAGAGACACTTTTTTTTTAAGGCTGACACTGAGAGAGTGATCTCACATGGAAGTTCTTCAGAGACTGAGGTGTGCCAGGCATTGGGGCAGGATTATGTGGGTGGTGATCTCTAAGAAGACAGGGACTCAAGCATGTGTATTTAGGTTAAGGATCTTTATCATCTTAATATGGACAATGGCATAGATTGATTGAAGCTGAGTAATAGTGTGGGGTCTGACACTGAGTGTGGTCATGTAGTCTAGAGCAGAGGCAGGGCATGGTAAACCAGACATGAGTGGGCTCTCACAGTGGAAAGCAAGACAAAGGAAATGAGTGAGATGCTGGGAATGAGAAAGAACACGTGAGGGGGGTACAGAATGAGATGGGGGGTTGGTATTTGAGAATGATGAAAGATGCAGTATGCCGAGAAGAGTGGTACTACTCAGAGAAGCATAATGCTGCCCAGAGAAGGATGGCCTTATTCAGGGAAAGTGTGGGATTCTATCAGGAACAGAATGTGAAACCCTGAGTACATTCTACTGATTTCAGATACAGCATCAGGTACTTAAAAATATAGCAAGGGGATGCTATAGATGGGACCAGAGCTCAGCATGAGTTCACAGGGGGCTTCTTCCTCCAGATGCACCCCAGCATTGGCACCGAAAGAACTGGGTATGATGTTAACATGGAATCTTGTTAGTGCAGCCCTAGGACCATCTTGGTGCATCCTGGCCTTCTGAAGCAAAACTTCTACAATTGCATCTGTTCATCTGGGAAGAAAACTGAGGAGGGCTAGAGTGATGGTTCTGGGGCTAATACTTACTGTCCTCACAAAGGACCCAGATTTGGTTCCCATCACCCACATAGTAGCTTACAATCCTCTATAAATTCAGATTGAGGGATCCATTAGCCTCCTCTGTACTCCGCAGGTACCAGGCACACACATGATGCACAGACATGCATGCAGGCAAGCATTCATACACATAAAATCAATCTTTAAAAAGTATCTCCAGGGCCTCAATGGTTAAAAGTATGCACTGCTCAGGAAAGCTGCCACCACTGGCCTCTGAGCACCTACACTAAATGCCTGTCAACACACATAGGCACACACATCTATACATTAAAATGTCTACAATTAAAATATCAAAACTAAATCTTAAAAAATAATCAACCTGCCTACAAAACTCAACAATGGTAGAACTAACAAGCCAGCCACCCCTCAGAACAAAATTTGTAGGGAAGGGCATCCTGTATCATTCCCAGGGAACAGGATGGGCCCACTAAGACCTCCACACCCATCTGTCCCAGGCAAGGGTCATTGCCACAATCTTGAACTGCTTCAAACATGAGTGCTCTTTTGTCTACTGGTCTGCTGACATGCAGGTCCTAGTAGAGGTATGGAGCTCAGGTTATTGTCATATAGCATAGTATGATCAGGCACACCCCAGGCTATCTTCATATTGCACATTATGATCAGGCACACTCCATGACCCTGTGCAGAAGTCAATGCTCTGCCAGGCACCTGTGGGATTATTCACAGCTTCAGTCTAACACTTACACGAACTAACACTTACTACTATGTGCTAATCAACTGACTGGGTACTGACTAGAAAAACCATGGGAAAATGGGCCCACATTCTGCCCTCAGGAAGCTGATTATGAACAGAGGTGTCTGGTGTGGAGGTCAGAGGTCCACATGTGGGAAGGAACTTGAAGGTGGGAAGAAAACCAGTTCAGCTTGAGGAATCTGAAAGAGCTTCTGTGAGGAAGTAACTCTGAAGCAAAACTCTAGGATCAAAGGCAATGCCTGTGGATATCAACTAGCTCAAAAGAAAATAAATGCTTTATTCTGCTGAAGAACTTCAGAGAATTTTCTGGGCTTTTTTTGCTTAGTCCTCATCATGGACACTGAGTGGGAGAAGGCAGCAAGGGACTCCTCATTCCTATTATTCAGTCATATACTAAGCTGCTCTTGGAAATAATTCTGTTTTGGGGGGACAAGGCAAGTCATGTCTAAGTAAACACAGAGCACAGGCACATAGGAGGGATTGGAACACTGGATAGGGACTGCATTCCATCAGATACTCCTCAGGGGTCTTCCCACCCTGAACCATTCTGACACTGGGAATATGTCTTGGAAGATTTATACAGCATTGTGTTTATTATGATAGTGTGTTCGGATGCTGACTAATATTGTTACAATGAGCTAAGATCTGATGAATATGAGTAATAATAGCATATTTTGGCAACAAAACAAGAATGCAAGATTTGTAAGCGTTTATTCTATCACCAAGAAATGTCTATCTCCAGAGGACAGAGAACTATAATGATTTTGACCTGTGGAGCCCATATGGCTATAATGAGTTTGAATTCATTATGTATATATTCAGAAAAATATGTTTATTGATGGATAGGACAATTGTTTGGATTTTAATAGTCAGTATAATAACAGCAACAGTGTCCTCTATTCATAGAATTGCCAGTTGTAGCGGTGGATTAATCTTCTCATGTCCCCTTTTCTGTTACCATATATTATCTGAAAATTAAAGTGAATTCAAGTCTAAATTCTTCATATTAGAGAGCCAAGAAATTAGCATGTAAAATGGTTAAGGAGTTTATATTTGCCTACTTATTGTAGAAAATTTAAATATAGGCACTGAACTGTAGACTAATTTTCAAAGCAAGAAGGGACATAGATGGGCTACATGAAGGGATAGTGTTTCTTGCTGTTAGAAGAGACAGGGCTGTGACCGAGTCTTCTGATGGCATTCTAGCTATTTTTATGAAGCAGTCAGACTCGTAGACATCTCCCAGATTCATTATTATGGTTAGTTATTCTTAAAACAAATATAAAGGTAACTATTTGACCCAGTCATACAGAGAATTATGAGATTCTGTGTAAAACAAGAAATAAAATCACTTGGCCAAATAGGCTTTTAATAAAAGAAGGAATAGAAATAAATGACTGAAAATAGTCTCATAGTTCGGCATACATGTCATATGTGTTAGAGTGTTAGAAATATCCTAGAAATTTCATTCCTACCTTCATGGTACATAAAGAAAGTTATTTAACATTTTCAGAGATCTGATAAAATGAATTGTTCACAAGAATCACACGGAGTAGAAACGTAACAACTAACGCTTGGATGAATTGCGTTAATCTGAACACAGTTCCCCACGTAGAAAACCCTTTCATTATCAATACTATGGGTTTATGTTTCAGTTGCTTTTCTATTACTGGGAGAAGACATCACAACCAAGGCAACTTTTCAAAGGAAGCATTTAAATTGGGGCTGGCTGACAGTCTCAGAGGGCGAGTCCGTATCGTCATGGCGGGGATTGTGTTGGCAGGCCAGCAGACGTGGTAGCTAAGAGCTCACATCTGATGGTCAAGATGGAGGCAGAGAGAGAGGGAGACTGGGCTTGGTGTGCCCACCCCCTGTAATACACCTCCTAATCCTTCGTAGACAGGCCAACAGCTAGGAAACTGGGAGGTGAACATTCAGATCTACGATCCTGTGTGAGTGATCCTCATTGTATACCCCCATGGTTTATAATAGGAAATACTTTTCAGATCCTCTCCTGTCGATGGTCTAATGCTTAAGAGCAATATGGACAAACACATTCTGTAAGAAGCCACAGTAATTTCCTTTGACTTGAAAATACTAAAGTGGAAATTTTGGAGAAGTGGTTGGACAGTGTATACTTCAGCCATTGTGGGTGGATCTTATTTCTCAAAAGTAGATAGAATCTGATTTACAGCAGAGATGGGGCTTGGGTTCTCAGCTAGGCTTCATAGGGGTTGTATTCAGGACATTTATAGGCTTTGACAGTCAACATGCTGAGGAACAGATGTGGCCTGAGGGAAATGTAGGTGTCTATCTAGGGCAGGTGTCTAAGCAAAGCTTTCGTGAGGCTTCATTGATGTTCAGAGAACTGGACAATCAAATCCTCCAAGTTTGTACCATAGCATACGACAGAAACAATGTCCATCTAAAAATATTCAAAGCTTTTCTTACAAAACATTCATAAGAAGTCAGATGCCTCAATCACATTATATTTTAAGAAATAAAAATAAACACCCTTTAAAGCAGTGGTTCCCAACCTTCCTAATGCTGCGACCCTTTCATACAGTTTCTCATGTTGTGCTGTCTGTCTCCCAACCATAAAGTTATCTTCATTGCTACTTCAAACAACTGTAATTTTGCTACTGTTATGAAACCTAATGTAAATACCTGTATTTTCCAATGGTCTTAGGTAATCCCTGTGAAAAGGTCCTTTGACTCCCCAAAGGGGTCAAGACCTACATGTTGAGAAACATTGCTTTGAAGACACACATTAAAATGTATATATTTCTGTTATAACCCAAAACGCTGAGTTAGTATACCCATTTTTTACTATGACTCTTCAGGTTAGTTTTTATTGACAACTTAACTCAACCTTGAGTCACTTGGGAATAGGGAGTCTCTATTGAGGGGTTACCTTGATCAGATTGGTCTGTGGGGCATATTGGTTTGAAGATATTATATATAATTATAATATTATATGTATAATATTATACATATAATTTTTTAAATAAGTAGACTTTATTCCTTATAGCAATTTTAGGCATACCCTAAATTTTAACAGAATATTCAAGAACTCCTGGGTACACCCTCCTATTTTCTTAATAACTAGTTTCTCTGTTATCAATGAATTGTAATGATGTGGCATGTTTGTTAAATGATGAACTTACATCAATAGACTATTATTTACAGAACATCACATTTTGTGTCTCAGCTCGTTTTGATGGAACATATCATTTGGGGTTTGATACATTCACCGTGATATTCCCCACTGCATCATCGCCCACCGTGTACTAGATGTGAAGGCTGACTAAAGTGACTGTGTAACAGTGACAAAGAGGATGGGATAGACTCTGTGGTTACTGAGCACAAGCAAGTTTTTTACTGAAATGTGAAAGCACATTGTGTCTTCTGTGTGTCTCATAAATGTGTGGCTAAGCAGAAGAAATGGATGTGTTCTATAAGGCTGATGGTGGCTGGAGCAGACATGTGATGTATTTCCCTATACTAGTAAATCAAGTTTGATTAGTTACTACAGTTCGTCTACAGGATGATGCAATGACCTACTTAGGGCTTAAGGGCTGACCTTCATCCATCAAAGGCTTGTGAGTTCCCACAGTGTGCAGCATACTCCAGGGACATCCTCGGTAAGATGTCACAATGTGAGCTAGATCTGTGGCTCTATTGGAGTGCACAAGATGTCTCAGGTGAATTGTAAGTATTTTCTGTTTGGAAGGTCTAAAGAGCCTCTTAGGTCATGGCATCTCAAAGGGCTGAGATTTCAGAAAAGCAGGACTCTTCAGGGTAAAGTGGAGACCCCATGGCCATTTCCCCCTTGGCCTGTGGGCCAAATCTCTTCATAGGGTTTCAGGCTGAGCATCTTGGATTTGCCCAGACAGAGGACTGATGATGTGGGACAGGAAAAGCAGGAGAGAGTTTGGCAAGCTCGAGGAGCTGGAACTAAAACCAGAGACTTGCATGCCAGAACTGTTTTCCCTAATAAGGAAGAAGCACAGGGCTGGAAGTCCCAGGAAAGGAGCATGGGGCTCTGTTCTACTTTATCTTTATGGATACTTTATCTTTCCGTAGACATTAGAGTTATGTCTCATGTGGGCACTCTGATGGATACTGGAAGCTCTGAGCTCAAAGCCTGCAAGGTGTTAGGCTAGGCCTAGGGCATACCTAGGTAAATTGAGTCTCTCTCACATAACTTCTGCCCAGGTTTGATGTCTGTTACAGACTGATTTGATGAAAGTGGTCACCTTCCTCCTCACCAGGGTAGGAAGGGATAGGCCAGTTCTTTATATAAAAAGATGATGTACCAGCCAAATCATCTAACAGACAGCCATTTATGATTCAAGTTAGAACACAGGGCTAGGTAAGAAAACTATAAGAAAAAGGAGACAAGAGAAAAAGAACTACAGATTATTCTCAGGTTAGAAGTAGCAGATGGACAGTTAAATAAGCTATGATTGGTACTGTTGAGCAAAGGAAAAATGAAGATATATTAGACAAGGAACTGAATTTCTGGGGAGAGGCAGGCAAAGTGGAAACACAGAGTATCTGAAAGAAGACCGTCCATAAGTGGTGGTGTGGAAAGCTGTAACAAAAATCTGTCAGCAAAGGAGAGAGGAAGGGATAAGTAGATGTTGAATCCTCGGTACAGACCCTGCATTCCACACTGCTTGCTTCCATTTAATGCTGCCTGACACAGTAGCTCAAACTTTGTCCAAAACCCCAGTTCTATCACCACGACCCTCTGATATTCCCTTTGAGCTTAGCTCAAATTTTTAGACTTATTTCTAGAGATTTTTCTGTTGCTGTGACCTACACAGGGCTCTGTACCCTGATTCACATTCCTGGAAAAACACCCTTCATGGGAAACCCTTCATGTCCACATCTCCTTTGTCCCAGAGGAAAGGTAGCCACAGCCACATGACAGTTGCTCAGATCCCAGCACAAATCTCACAGTCCCATAACTCTCCAAACTAAAATCTACCCTATTCTTGCTTATTAACCTGGAGAGACATTCCTGAGTTCACCTGAAACCTCACCTTCTGCCCCCTCTGCCCCCTCTGCCTCCTCTGCCCCCTCTGCCCCCTCTGCCTCCTCTGCCCCCTCTGCCCCCTCTGCCTCCTGCCCCCTCTGCCCCCTCTCCCTCCTGCTCCCTCTGTTCCCTCTGGCCCCTCTGACCACTCTGCTCCCTCTACTGCACCCTCTGTGGCACTGAGCCCTGTACCTGGCTCGTCACTCTCCAGCACCCATCCTTCTTTACCTGAGTCTCCAACCCTCCAGCATCCATCCCTCTTTCCCCAGCCTTTAGCCTATTTCCTCCAATGCCTCTAACCCATTAGCCCTCAGCTTTATACATTTCTTTCCATTTCAACACTAAACTTGTGCTGTTTGTTACCCCCAATCTATCTTTGTCTCCCACAAAACCTTTAAGATCTGGTCCCTTGATGTCTGTATCATCACATCTGTCTCTTGCATGGGATTCTTTTAAAAACATTCTTAACATGCTGATATTCTCCTACTCAGTGCTCAATAAAAAATATTCCTAACCTGGGAATTTGCTTTCCTTGGGAGGTCTGGAAAGGTGTGGTGGGAATGTAGGACCATGCCACTATCTCTCTGTTTCATATTGCACGGTGTTGTCAAAACCATACAGCCCTAGACTACACTGGCCCTTGTAAGTTAGTTACAAGAAGTCAGCACTTTATTGTATGCACATTAAATTCCTATTGCAGAGCAAGGCCCCAAAGTTGGAGGACCATCCACAAATATGTTACACCCACCCACAAATGATCACCTTCGGTCATTCTTCTCAAACATGCTCCTGATTTTTAGAGAAAGAATCTCAGATGCTTTGGTTCTACCCAGAAGCATATTTGGACAAGTGCTGGATATGTGGTAGTGACACCACTCTGGAGTCAGAATCCTCTGGTTCCATCTCTGCCGGAGAGAGGACACAAAGCTCTGGGGTAACTTTGGAATACCACCTTATTTTGCCTGAGTGAATGTCAGATCTGCAGAATTTGTGGCAACATGATTCTCTTCTTGGCAAGGGAGAGTTTTTACTGAGACTCTTCCTTTCTATCTTACCCACAATGCATAAACAGAACATGGAAATAGTCCAGCTGCAAGGATATAGGTTAGCGTCAGCACGCTTGTGGTTTTCCTGTCTGAGTTAGACCCTCCAGGTAGCTTAACTGAGTCTAAACCTGTTTTATATCTCTGCATAGTTGCTCCACCATCTAACTCTGAAGGAGAAATATTCAAGGGTCCAGTTGGGCTTACTGTTTGTAACCCAGGAGGACAAAGAGTGGATCTCCAGTTACCTTTTCATGTTACAGATGAGCCAACAGCACCCATTACCTATGAGAATCGTCTAAACATTTCACAGGGGAAATGAGGTGATTTTATATCATGAAAAACAAATTTCAGTAGAGAAGATTTTATATGTATATGTATACATACACACATTTGTCTACAGCTCTCACTCTGTTTTATATATGTACACATATATGTATATATGTATGCATATATACACACATAGTCACATAGGAAATATGTTATTGGATATGTGTGTTTCAACATACAAACACACATATATAAAATGCATATGATATGCCTGCAGCATAACCAATGTCATATTAATGCTACTTTCTCTATTAGCATTGTCCTGATGGAAATTTATTCCATGCACATGGTACTTATTTGTAGGGAGACAATATAGTTTCATTAAAAAGGAGATAAGTCTTATCATGAAACAATCTAGAATCTTATATGCTAATTATGTTTTTCAAATGAATCCTGGCCTTTAGGAATTGATGTTGATATCCACCGACCTCCAAATCCATCTCTTTCCTCATTGTTTATAAAGATCTATTTACATGATCTCATTTTACTTTTGAACATGTTTCCACATTCTTTTCACATGCTACTAGCTCATGCAATGTCCCTCTGCCCTGATCATCTTCCTCTGGCTTGGTATTTAACACTTCTTCCTGTTTGAGTGGGAGACTCATTCCTCTAACTGCTGAATCTGCCCAAGTGTCTGCTTCCATATTTCTCTGGTTTCCTTCATTTTATAATATTCCTTTTTCTAACTTGTACGACATATCTGTGCCTCTGTGCTGTGGCCCCAGTAGTATCCTAGCCTTCCATGTACAAGAATGTAAGCAATACAGGAGTTTATCCAGGGTAGTTGCCTCTTCCCATTTTGATGTATGAAATTAACCCAAAGTATTTACCTGATTGGTTTTTATCACCCTTTCAGACTTTGCTTCTTAGATTGGTTTCCTGCTAAGACTATTCTTTAAAATACAAGCAAGACAAAGCTGGCCGTGGTAGAGAGTTCCCTTGATCTGATAAGAGATAGCTACCCAACCAAACAAAACTAAGTCAAACCAAACAGAAATGGCCTGGGCAATGAAACATTCCTAAAGACAGACTTAAAGATAGGCTTAAGTTCAGGAATGAGACAGCTGGGTGCTGGTAGATTCCCTTCAAGCTCACCCCATTGCTCTAATCACTGATAACCTGGCAGTGTGGACATTTCCCTGTCTCCATACAGTGAGGCTCTCTAAGCCAAGAGTGCCAATCAGCGTGGGCCTCAGGATGACTGGACAGTACTCTTTGCTCAAGAGTTGGAAAGACTTGGGATCACATCACTTGGAGCCACTTGCTAACCCCGCCTCACACTGTGGATTCACATCTCTTCCTGGAGAACATTTGTTGACTCTAAAACAGTAGAATCTCCCTCTACTTCAAGGAAGAGGACCGTCTGTGCTGGCCATCCTATGTAACCCTGGACTCCCATACCTTGGGGCATGCTCTGCTGTGGTGTAGTCCTGCTGCAGACATAGGCAAATTCAGCCCTGCATTCCAGTGCTGCAGGGATGTTTACTTCTGAAGACTGCTGAAACTCCAAGGAATGGTCTCTTCTCTGCTTCAGGGACTGCTTGTTTTATGTCAGAACATCTGTACATACATAAAAATGAACATCTACCCAGCTCAAAAAGAGAAAGAAATGCAATGAACGCAAATCATAAAGCAGAGAGTGAAGGCTCCTTTTCAGGCAGTGTGACTGTTCAAATATGTGCTGAGTTGCCAGAACAAAGAGTTCTGTGGGGCACCCAGTGAATCAGTCTGGTGGAGTCCACAGTGCTACACAGTGGGTGAGATGGGGGCCTGAGTGTTTGAAGTGAGAAGAGCAAAGCACTTGACATCAAGCCAGACAGAAGAGAGACACAAAACAAGTGATCCATTTCTGCAAGCCAGGAGTGGGCCCAGGCTCTATGGCCACATCACATGAAGCCTCCCATCAGCTCTAATCACAGTTCATACAAGTCATGGCAATGCATTGACAAGTCCTGCAAGAAAGAATCCAAGTAGAGGAACAGTTGAGAACTATCTGAACACCGGGAGTCTGCTCAAGACCTGTAGGCAGACTATGTGAGGCCTTGGCTGAATTCAACTGAAGAAAAATGTCTAAAGCAGAGCCATTTGGCTGTCTAGGGAAGGCCCAGAGGGTTGCCCTCAAGAGCCTCATTAGACTCTTCATGTTGTCTGGGACTGCCCAAGGGTCTTTATCAGAAGTAATGAGCAAGAAGCAAGCTCAGCTTCAGTGATCGTCAAGATCTCTATAAATCTGTTCCACCTTCTTAACCTCCATGGCCTGGGGAACTGAGCTGATGACATTCACTCCACACTTTGCTCTCACGAGAGTCATGATAAGATAATGGTATGCATGTCAACTGGCATGTGTGAAACTGGCAATCAGAGGATTGAACTGGAGAGTGTCTTTGGGAAATTCTCAAAATACAGCCATGGGTTATGCGAGCTCTGCCCATTCTACATCCTAAATGCTTTTCTTCTATCTGTCCTTCCTTGCCCAGCCTCTGCTGCCAGCATCCCATGTAAATCTGCAGCCTGGCTTTGGTGATTGAAGGAGACTCCTTACTGACCTTACTGTTCCAGATTGTTCTAGGTCTAGTTCTAGATTGCATTCAGTCATTTATTCAAATCCAAGAACACTGGTATAATAAGTGATGTGAGTATGAGGGTAGGCACATGGGAACCATGTTGAAAAATGGTTCCACAATCTAACAGTTGGGTTTTTCCTTCCTATAGATACTAGAAAGCCATTAGAGATACCGGCAAGGACAAAGACAGATTGAATTGCATGTCTATGTGGGTTTTCTTTGCATTATTGACAATTCATGAACTATATGGAGCTTGAAGTAAAACAAACGCTTGGCAAGGGAAGAAACCTAGAAGTTCTGATCATTGGCTAGACTTGGACTGTCTGGGTGGACATGGATGTGTTGTATGAGAATCTTTTTGTACACTGTAAAGATGTACCTTGATGGGCAGTGGTCCTTTAATCCCAGCACCCAGGAGGCAGAGGCCGATGGATCTCTGTGTATTAGAAACCATCCTGGTCTACATAGTGAGTTCCAGGAAAGGCTCCAAAGCTACACAGAGAAACCCTGTCTCAAAAAAACAAACCCAAACAAAAAAAACCAAAACAACAACAAACCAAAACAAAAAAAAAAAAGATTTATCTCTGCCTAAGGCAAATTCTGATTGGTTTGATAAAAAGCTGTGTGGTCAATAGCTAGGCAGGGGAGGCTAGGTGGACTTTAGAGCAGAGAGGAGAACTGGTAGGAGGAACTAGGCATGTGAATTTCACCATCAGACTTGGAGCAAGTCAGGTGTGTTGTACTGAGGAAAGGTAAAGAGTCACATGGCAAAATGTAATTAAATTAAAATTAAAAAATAAAATTTAAAAATATGGTGAGTACAAAAATGGACTCGCTACACAGGTGTGGCATACCTCTCCATGTTCCAGTGTTTCTGTGTGCTCAGCTTTACAGTGACACTTTTGCATTGCATTGTATTTCGAGTTTTGTCTCCATAGTGTCTAATTATGAGGTGAAATTTATGAAATGAACTTTCCACAGAGACTCCACTCTGTGTGACACCTTCTCCTGAGGCTATCTAGTCCAACTGCTTACATTAGAATCACTTGGGCCATTACAAGCATTCAAATGTCCAAGTTGAAGCATATACATGAAGCCATGGAACATAGATTTTAAACAAAGATATAAAGCAATGCAAAAACATAGTAAGAATGGGAAATCTTGGTTGCACAGTGATGCCTTACACGGTCTTTAGCATGTTAGATGAGTCAAAGGATAAGGGGAGCTATAATTGTTTTTGCATGTGATTATGATCTCTACATGTCTCTAAACTGCATTGGAGAGCAGTCTGTATCTCGCAGTCTATTCATTTTGTCTCACTGACATTATTGTTCTTCTGATACGTGTTACCTATTTGTGGAGTTTATGTTGAAGGCAGACGTGTGTTTCATGTTTAAGCATTTGTGATGATTAATTTTCGGTGTCACCTTGACAGGGTTGAGGGCTGTCTAGATAGCTGTACAGCATCCCTTTGGGTATATCTGGGAGGATGTTTCCTGAAGGGACAAACATTTGAATGTGTAGGCTGAGTACAGAAGGTCTGTGCTCCCCAGTGTGAGTGAACATCACCCTATCTCCCAAGGGCGAGGAGAGGGAGGCATGAAGAGTTCCAGTTGTCTGCTGAAGCAGGTCACCCTTGTCTCCCTATTGCCATCGTTAACTTTACTGTCCCTGTGATAAAATGACCTGAACAAATTCAATACAAGGAAGAAAGGGTTCATTCTATCTGGGTGAGGGTATAGTCCATCATGGCAAGAAAGTTCCAGCAAGTGCCGCTTAAGGCACCTGTCATGTGACATCCACAGCCAGCAAGCAGAGGGTGATGGATGCTTATGCTCACCTAGCACCACCCCCTCTTTATGCCATCCAGGACTTAATCCTGAGGAATGGTGTTACCTCCTTTAAGGTCAGCCTTTCCACTGCAATGAACCTGAGGAGATAATCCCTCCTGGCATGACCAGAGGCGATTCCAATAATCTCTCATGGGTGTGTTTGAAGCCTTGCCTTCTAGATGATTCTATTACAGATCTTGGCAACTTAACAATTAACTATCATACTTATGACCTACATATGACATCAACATACCATATTCTTGGGACTTTCAACTTGAACTATACTGGGTTCTCATGCACTAGCCTTGGGCTGAGAGGTACACTATCTGCATTTCTGAGTTTCCAGGTTGGAGATTACATTTCATGAGACTCATCAGACTCCAATGTCGTGTGAATCAGTTTCACTAATGTCTGTCTATTATCTGCCTTCCTGCTTGCCTGCCTATCTGTCTGTCATCTATTAATATATCTATCATTCTATATATCCAATTCTGCTTGTCAGGAGAACCTTAATACACAATCTTTGTCTCATATCAAGAACTACAACATTAGGGGTAGAAGATTCATTCAGACAGTAACTAACTGAACTGAACCTTCCTAAGTTGTGTATATGGGACACAAAGGGCCCACAAATCCTTCCCTGTAATATTTGTATGAACACCTTCATTGACTCACTCTGAATGTTCTGATGCTTTGCAATGCAGAGTAACTCAGCTCATCCAACTTGACTCCCTCTAACCCCCTTTCATGAGACTTTGTGTTTCTTATTGAAACATCCTTCCTAAGTTCTTGGGTCCACTGATATGTTAAACCTGGGGTGAGTGTATTTGTTCCAGAACAAATAGGAACAGCCCTGAAACACACCGTGTCCCCATTTGATGACCTCTTGGTTTCAGACCAAAAAAAAAAAAATAGCTGTAAGATGAATGATTTCTGGGCTAAGGTCTTTGCGTGTGCATATATTTCCTTCTGGTACCATTTTGTACACTTCCTCCAGCAAGCTTTGATACTTCAAACCGAGGGCCTAACACCCTAACTCGTCAGTAGAAAGATGCTCTCAGAAGGTAGAATGATTATTGCTGGTTACAAATCCTGGGCCTTTAATTATGCTCCAAATCACTTCCCAATTGTCAATGTTTGGTTTCCCCTTCCTCTCTCCAGAACAATACAGAAAACTTAACAGGATGGGTTTGGCCATGAGCAAACCTTAAATTTTATTACTTTTTAAAATGAAGATTTAGTAAAGGATGTCACTCCACATGAATCGTGTCCTGGTAGACAGTCACTCTGTGCCTGTGTTCTTAGGAAATGTATCTTGCTTCTATCAGAGCCTTCTGTTTATAAAACTGATAGGAGCTGCTGAATACACCAGGATGCACAGCTTGAAAGACTAATGCATGTGCCTTTAATTAG
The DNA here is from genome assembly GCF_903995425.1 of Onychomys torridus. Taxonomy (NCBI): domain Eukaryota; kingdom Metazoa; phylum Chordata; class Mammalia; order Rodentia; family Cricetidae; genus Onychomys; species Onychomys torridus. Next base: position 49,351,731 of record NC_050463.1, on the reverse strand, counting down.
CATATATTAATTATGCAAAATAATGTTTAGTTATGACATTTTTATGTATGTATAATGCATGTATTATGGCCCATGATTGATTTTCTCTAAATAAAAGCAGCCTGCTACTGGCTATTTCCATTCACCCACCCTCCACAGGCATGTACTAATTCCTCACCAATATCCCTGAAAAGAGTTTAAAGAGCATTTAAGTTTTAAAAGTTGATCTCCATTAAAGGGGTGTGGGTACATTAACAATCTCTGCAGATGTCTGTGCAGGAGATGCTCACCATGATCCTTCAGCTCCCTGTGAACTCACTTATTTCTAAGCCGAGTTGAGAGATGGAAGTCTACTTATGGACACCTCAAACAACATGGAGAGCCGAGGTGAGCTGGCACTCATCCATTCCCTTATCAGGGAGGCTTAACGAGGAGGACATCAGCAAATCCAGAGAAGTAATCATGAGGATTCCAAAGCCGGGCCATTGTGGCCTGCCTTTTTATCTCTGTCTGAGTGCTATTTCCTGATCCTGACCTTCGGGAACTCTTCTGGAACTTTCCCCCACATTTCTAACCATTGTTCTCACCCTTAATGATTCTCTACCATTTTACACCAGCGTTCTTAGGTGCCAATAGTCATCTCCCCAAAAATACCATATAAAGTATCGACAGACTTTTGAAAAAGAAAATGAATTTATTCAAGGATCCAAGTTAGTGCAAATAATAGACAAAATTGTAAGAGGGGGAGTTAAGAGAGTTAAGATGGCAGACAGGTGAGTGCTGGAATCCAAGGATGCCAGTAACTTACAGTATAGTGATGCTACTGACTGTACCACTCTTCATGGTGCAGAAAAGTCTAGATCTGTATTCAACTCAAGTCTCACAGCTAATTGTGATACAGGGACCAGGTTAAGGGTCTTTTTAACTTACAAAATGTGTAAACTCCCTTCTCTCAATTTTTGGAAGAATAAATGATAAAGGCCTGGTTCAGCCTGGAGTAGCTTACAGGTAGTTACCCATCTCATGGCTTGTATCCTGAGCTCCCTCATGCCAGAAGAACTCTGGCAGATCCTAACAGACATGTGTTAGGTTGCCCAGAATCTGACGGACAGGACAGGCCCCCATTCCCTTGCACTGCAATGTCCACTGGGAAGTAATGCGATCTCTGCAGACTCCAAAGAAAACAAACTTGGAAAGGATCCAAGTCCATGGGCCCACGATGGGTGGTATGCAAGAAAGTGGTGGTATGCCCTTCCTAGAAAGTCAATGGTTACAGGAGGCAACCATTGAAGAGCAGAGAGCCATACTTGAGTAGTGATGAGGAGAGGGGTCACTTCTTAAGTCAGGGGACACTTTTCTCAGCCACCTTTCCTAGTTAACAGGAAGCAAAGGATGGCTTCTATAGAGACTTCTGGGCTAAATATTCTAGCTACAAAATCTGGAGACACTGTGGTGGTTCAACCACAAACCTATGGGATTAATAAAATCCCCATCTTGGCCAATTTTGATGAGTGGAAGAGCGTGGCTGCTATTGTGCTTTGAATGGACTTTTGTTTGTTTTGTGTTTTTCTTTTTTTTTTCTGTCCCCCCTTTTCCCTTCCTTCCTGTTTTCTCCCCATTTTGAAGCACATGGCTTATCAGCATGGTTGTTGATTATTAGCTACCAAACATGCTATTGTTCATGATTGAGCCCGGCCTTTTCGTATAGACATTTTCAAAAATAAATTCCCACAAATGTAACAATGAGGAAGAAAATAAACCCGGCCCTGGGCATGGTGTTCACATTCAGGCTTCCTTTTTCTCCCTCTTTGTACTCATTCCGGTGCCAGCGCAATTTTCATCTCCTTCTGAGTGCTCCCTATTGAAAAGCTAAGTGTTTCAAATCAAATGGGCAAGATTCAGTGCTTTGCATCCCTGCAAGCTAAGGACATACCATCTGACCATTAGCACCCCACTGGGCCTCACAAGGACCATTTTGTCTCGGCTAAATGTCATTTCAGCCGGTAACAATTATTTACTCCTGGAGAAAAAAAAATTGCTAAGGGACAGGAACCAACTGGTGCTTTTGGATTTCAAGGTCTGCTTGGTTATTCCTGAATTTCAGCTTGGGAAAGGAAATTTGCAATTACCCCCTGAGAACACACCATTCAGCAGGCAGGCATCCTGATGGCTGATGGCCTGCATATGAGTGTAAAAAGGGAGAGGGGCTTTGTTGTGAGGGAGCTACCAGGCTCCTCACCAAGCACAGTCTCACACTCGATTTACCTCTGGATGCTGGAAAATTCCTCAGCCCTGCAAGTCTCTGCCATTTCATCACACGGAAATGCTGCTGAATTTGCTGTACTCTTATCTGCGGGTAAGAAATTTTAAAAAGAGAATGTGAATGTCCATTGCTCTGTAAGGTAGAGAATTCTTCACTGAATTCTCTGAAGCCTCAAAACTCAGTTGCAAGAATTATCTTGTCCGTGCCATGCCTTAGTATTTATTTCAGTCACTTTGCTCTGGATTTTGTCCACTCTAATAGGGACAGAGTGGTAGTTCAGTATATCATTTACATTGACTATTGGGGAAGGTCTCCAGTGAAGGCCTCACAGCCTCATGGCTTTCCCACCACTGCCACCTCTTTTATGGAAGCCTCTATTTGCCCATTCTGAGAGCAACATACAGCACTTCCCTACTGTGGGGAAAAACATCTGTAACCCTTCCATAGTATTTTTAAGAAAGAAAATCAAATAAGATTTCTGAGCCCCCCAAAAGCTCAGATCAACATATATAGAACTGACCCTCTGACATTGGGGTCAGCCTGGTACCCAGATATAATTTTTTCACTTAGTCATTTTATCAAACCAAGGTACAGTATTTGAACTCCTGCCAACATTGCATCACAGCACAGCATAACTCATGACTTCTGCTTATTCTCTGAAGCTATGCATGTTGGTTAAGTGTAATGAGTCTTCCTCTGTCCCTCCAGCCAACTCCCAAATCATGACATGGAAACTTCTTAATAATTATGAAAGCTCAGTTGATAGCTTAGGCTTGTTTCTAATTAGTTCTTACAACTTAACCCATATCTTTTAATCTATGTTCTTTTATGTGTGGTGGTATTGTGTCCCCCAAAATATTGTGCACCCTAATAAACTTATTTGGGGTCAGAGAATACAACAGCCACTAGATACAGAGGCTAGAAAATGGTGGCACTCACACATTTAATCCTAGCCTTCTGGAAGCAGAGATCCATCCGTATCTCTCTCAAGGCCACATTGGAAATAGCCAGGCATGGTGACTCATGCCTTTAATCCCAGGAAGTGATGGCAGAAAGGTAAAAAGGGTGTGAAAACCAGGAACTAAGCTGGTTAAGCTTTTAAGCTTTTGAACAGAAGTTCAGTTGAGATCCATTTGGGTGAGGACACAGAGGTTTCTAGTCTAAGGAAACAGGATCAGCTGAGGAACTGGCGAGGTGAGGTAGTTATGGCTTGTTCTGCTTCTCTGATCTTCTAGTATTCACCCCAGTAACTGGCTCTGGATTTGTTTTTTATTAATATGACCATTTAAGATTCATGCTACATTTATGTGGCTCAGTTACCTTTCCTTTATAAAGCCTATGCTGCTTGCTTCCCATCTCTGGCATCTCCTCACTTCTACCCAGCGTCCTCTTTGCATGGAAATCCTGCCTACCATATTAGCCATTCAGCTTTTTATTAAACCAATTCAAGTGACACATCTTCACAGCTTACAAAAAGATTGTTCTACAACAGTTAAGATTGCATTTGGGTTTCCATATCTAGAAACCAGGAAGTTACAGGCTCAAGATACCACTGGCATCACTGCTATTCCCGCTGTGGATATCACTATTTTGGCAAGTTCCTGTCTAATGCTTTGTCAGGGTCTTTTAATTAACATCTTTCCACTTTTTCATTATTAAAATGAGGGTATTTCCAACTGTGTGAGGTTGATTTGGAAATCTGATTACATGGTTCAAATGAAAGTGCACATTAGAATGCTTGCTAGCATGGGCCATAGTACTGAATGTATCAAAACACTGGTTTTCCTTTTTTGAAATGTCCTTGCTGTAGACAATGCCCTCATGAATGAAGATGCTAGAGCAGATCAGAATCTGTGCATGTCTTTCTAGAGCCTTGCACACCAATTCTTTGTACACTTCTGGCTTTCTGGGTTCTCGAGAGAAGTTACACACAGCTTGTCAAGAGTCCAGGTGTTTAGGTAAACTCACTTCTATTCCCTTTGTGGGTCTACCTAGTGTTTGGTTTCATGTTGACTAATGAAAAAAGGAAAAGAAATCCAGTGTTTACAATTGCAAAATTGGGCTGATTTTGACTGCAGGTGAATACCAAGTTTACTAATACTATATACAACAAGTAAACACGTTCATCTAACATGCAGGGAGTTCAAGGTAGGTAGGAGCCCAGGACTCTAGAATGTTCCAAATTTCTTCTGTTCTTAGTATATTGGCTCCTGCTGATGAATGTATCTAGTGATATGTCCAGAAATATATAAGGCTCATCTGAACATGCCCTAGAGCCTGGCAAGAAGTTGAATCTCTTTTGTAGCATTTTCATCAATGAAGAAATGGTTATTCACAGACACTGAGGAGAAGACCCTTAAGTGTCTTTGGATGGGGTTGGGTAATATATCCTGGATCATTGTTGGGGAAGCTAGAAGAGGGGCAACATGGCATTGCTCAGAATTGGTCATGGGTAGGAGACAGCTTTGTGGATCAGTCAGAAGGGAGGTGGAAATGGTGATTGGATAGGTCATTGGTTCCAACAAAAGCATTATGTATGTATGTATGTATGTATGCATCTACCTATATACCACTTACCTTTCTTTCTTCCTCCCTCTCTCTTTCCCTCCCTCTCTCTCCCCCAATGCACATTCAGTCTTCATTATCCTTTCTTTCCCTGAAATTCATCAGAATCCTTTCTTTTTCTGTTATGAAAGCATTTTAGAGTATTTGTGGAGAATAGAAGTTTCTCTTATTTTAATAACATTTTCTTTGAAACCAAAACTGACCCCCTAAATAAAACTTATTTTAATGCCAATGTAAAAATGGTTATTGTGAGTATACCAGCAATGGTTTTTCTAATCAAGAAAAGAGTTTACTCATGAAGTGTATGCTGAAATAAATTCTTGTTGGAGGACTAAGTCATACTTAGGTCATATGGACGAATCTGGGATTGTCCAGACTCTCACCCTTGTGTGGTGGGCATTCATTTAGACAAAGGTGGTTTGGCAGTAGATGGTATTATTTTAGAAAAGAACTTGGCAAGCCCCAAGAATTATATCAACTGACATATCCATCTACCTTTCCATTAATAAGTGGGTCTCATTTCCTGACTGAATAATCTGACTGAACCCTGTAATAAATACATTGCCTCTATTCCCAGTAAATGTCATCTATAAGATGTTAATGGTGCCCTCAAAGAACAGGAAGTTTACAGGGAAGTTTTTTTGTTTTGTTTTGTTTTGATTTATTAATGGATGGTAGAAGTAGAGGCACATTATGACCCTTTTGGAAGAAGACTTGCCCAAGGGAAAGATCTATTGTATACAGCTTTTTCCAATATGCGGAGACACCAATATCTACCCCTGGATAAGGAATATGGACAGTCATAATGACTTTGGTTATATTAGAAAACACAAATCCAACTGTACTTTGTATATGACAGCATTTATGTTATTAGGCTATACATATAGCAGATGACAATTATTAAGAATGCAAGGTGTGTTGGGACAAAGGGTAGTGAGTGTCAGAAAGAAGAATTGATTCAGAGGTGTTCACAGACAAGTCCAGTCTTCACCTTTTAGCATCCAATGTCAAGATGCAAACACAACCTGTGATATCTTGGGGTAGATGACATAGGGGTACATGCTGCCTCCCATTTCTACACTGTTATTTCTAATCATAAACTTGAGACATTTCAGTAAAATTCTATGGTACAACTGCTACCATGCAATGGTATTTTCCCACTAAACATTGACACAAATTTCACTGTGGCCTAGTCTAGCTTGATACTTATGTAGCCAAGACTGGTCTTTAACATGCCTCAGTCCTTCTATCTCAGCCTCCCACTGCTTAGATTATCAATGCAGACCACTAAACCTAGCTCAGAATATAAGAAAATTTTTGTGTATGCAAAAGTATTATTGTTTATATTTACTTTTCAGTTCTGGGATTGAGCCTGGGGTCTTATGCATGTGAGGCTAGCAGTCTACCACCTTCATGTGTGTGAGGCAAACAGTCTTCAACTGATCTCTACTCCCAGTCCTCAATGGAGCTACTTTGATAGTGTTTCCAAGTGTTCATTGCATCTAAAAATAAAAGCAAGGAACCAGATAAAGTCAACGTAGGGAGTCATAAGGAAAGTCAAAGTGACTCTACAAGCCCAAGTATATAAGATTTCAGGAAACCAGACTCAGAAAGGGAAATTGGAAACTCCTGAGCCACATCTAACCAAAAGGCTATTTATAGTATTAATTACTACAGTGTCTACTTAAAGGAAATTAATTTGCATAAGCAAAATACAATATAAGTGCGTGGCTTAGTTTGGGTTTCTATTGCTGCCAAGAGACACCTTGACCATGGCCACTCTTATAAAGGAAAACATTTAACTGGGGTTGGTTTACAGTTCTAGAGGTTTAGTCCATTATCATCATGGCAGGGAGCATGGTGGCATGCAGGTAGACATAGTAGTGGGGAAGGAGCTAAGAGTTTTACATCTTGATCTGCAGGCAACAGGAAATGAACTGTGTGTCACACTGGGTATGGCTTGAGCATATGAAACCTCAAAGCCCACCTCCACACTCCCCCTAACAAGACCACATCTACTCCAACAAGACCACACTTCCTTATAGAGCCACTCCCTATGGGCCAAGCATTCAAACACCTGAGTCTATGGAGGCCATGCCTTTTCAAACCACCACAGTACGTTCACATATGATTATAAATTGAGGTGCGGGCACTACTAGACTTTCCCATCTGTAAGACTATACTTGGATAAAGAGCCCCCTGTATGGTGGAGCAAGAGTCCTATCCACCTAGTACATGATACTGTGTATCCCCCTACTGGACACAGTCACATGCTCAACTGTACCCACCTATGCAAGCAGATCTCTAACATGTGATGTTTACAGTCTCCCATCAAAGAAGGGCTTGTGTCCTTTGAAATTCACTATGGTGAATAAGAGATTGTAATGTAATAGATACCTGTGAACAAGCCTTAAAACTCATCTATTGTTGGCTCAGACCATGGGTTAGCTGAGACATTCCCATATAAGAATGATGATTAAAAACAACAACAACAACAGCAAAATCCTATCTAAGCACTTCTATCATAAATTCAACCCAGTTAATTCTGTGCACGATTTAAGTTTTGTTTTCTATAGAACTAATATTGCCCACTTTCTCTATGAATAAAATACCTTGTATCAATATTGTATACATTCTTTTGCACAGATTTCTGCCTGCTTTTATATCAGTTTCAAATAATCTCCTTCAGATCAGCCCATTCAAGAACAGTGAATATGTAATGAGTATGTGGATCAGAGCTCAGCTTTCTTCACTGAAGGTTTTGTTCAACGCTGTGTAAGATCTATTGTGGTTATATTGAGGACAGAGTCGAGACCAATCCAAAATCCCATCAAACCTTTCAACCCATGTGCTCATTTGTTTTTATTAGCAGCCCAAGAAATGGGATGAAAGACATTTCTGAGTGTTTTGAATGCAGTGTTTCCAGTTAAGTATTTGTGATTCATGTTTCAAGTGTGCCTTTGTCTTTCACATTCATCCACCCCCTTTGTGTTTCCACCAGCCTCCTGGAAGCTTTTTCCTTTTTATTTGTGGCTTCTTCTTTTGGCCTTTGATCTGCTAGGATTTTTACATTCTTCTCATGGGTATCTTGGGTTCAAGGACCTCCCAGCCCATCTATCTACATATTCAAGATGCATACAGACCTTTCCTTCACCTGCAATATGCACAGGGTTTATTTATGGTTTGAAAATGAAGCAACCATTCACAACTGTCTTGATGCTCTTTGCTATCCTAATGGCTCCTGGTTTTATTCTGTTTTATGTAAATTGGGTCACAGATGTTTTATTGCTGCAGAATGGTTTGAAACTATTTCATATGTTCAGTGGGAAAAGAAGCCTCTCAAAATTCATGCTGAAATAATTAAGCTTTTTAATTTCACTGTCAAGTTATCAGAACAAGTGATGAATCTCTCCTTATATTGCCTGCCTTTGCACACATGACTTCCCCTCTCCCAGCTACTGAAAGTGCCTCTCCCGTGTTACTCAGCACACCACATGGAGGCATTCAGTTTAGCAAAGTCTCAGACAGGCTTACTCTGAATGTCTATCCTGTTCCTCAGAGCTGGCACTGGCTGTTCTGTAGGCCCCTGCCATGGAGACCAAAGGATCCATGAACCCAACTGTCTCTCCCTCATTTCCTTTCAGGTCCAGAACTACAAGGAGTGTCATTCTGCACTAGAGACAGATTTGCTATCTTTGTGGATGTGGCTGATTTGAGCAGGGTTCATCTTCCACACAGTGAGGCAGATATGCAAAGAGAGGCTTACACTGGACCAGGTCAACCTCTGACTCTATGAGGTTTAGACTACTCCCTTGTATTTAGGAATTTCCTCCTATGTCAAGAAAAAATAACTTCTGGGCATGATGGCTCACACCTCTAATCCCAGAACTTGGCAGACAGAGGCAGGAGGATTGCCTCAAGTTAGAGGCTAGTGCAGAGTACAGAGTATATTCTGGGCCAGCCTGAGCTACAGAGTGAGACTCTGTCTCAAACAAAAGCAAACAAACAAAATTCCTAAATACAACAACAATAACATAAAAGGAACTGATGGTGCTTTGAAGAACTCTCTGGAAGGCAAGCAGACAGTGTCTCTGAATATGATGTGGCTGAATATTCTTCTATAAATGCTGACTTAGGGACTCCTTTTTCATCCACAGTTCTGAGTTAGAACAAATTTGGAGTCTGTTGACTTAGAACCAGTTAAGGCTGTAATACTCAGACAGGTCCAGCATTCCTTATAGGTCTTAAGTGTTCCTTTCTCTCTCTTTTTTTTCAGTTGATGTGATATCTGTGGTCCTAGCTTCCTGGAGTGTAATCAGAAGAGGCTGATCTCAGATGTTAATGAGTTATTACCCTGTCTTAGGACAAAGCTAGCTACCCTCTTGGCATGGGTACATTGTGACTTACATCAGAAAAGTGAGGAAGTAATTGCCTGACCAACCTACTCTTTCTCTTCCTCCCTTCTCATGGGTTCTCCAGCACGGAGTTCCTTCTGTGTGGTAAAGCAGGAGCTAGTGAACATTAGCTGCCAGGATGAGAGTAAGTGCAGAAGGTCCTGTGGGCAGGTGGTTTCTGTCACACCTTTCCTCCACCATTGTCCCATAGCAGAGACATCAGTGACCGAAAGACCATGGTTGTGTTTCTGTGGAAGGGCAGCTCTCAGCAGGCTAAGACTTGGCGGTTAACACAGACATTTGTAATTGTCGTGGACAGAGAAGGAGATGTGCTGCTGGTACCTAAGTGTAGGGTCCCAGGGATGCCGCTCAACAACCTTGAAAGTGAGGAGCAGCACAGACTCTCCAGCCCAAACTACACGTAGAATGAAAAACCAAAGAGGAAAACTTTAAGCACACTGTGATTTGCATTTTGTTCAATTTCATGTGGAGGAAATGTCTATTGGTGAAATTATTTAGGCCACCTCACATAGTTAAAAGGGAGTTTTATTTTGTGGGTAGCTTACAAATGAAGGGATAGGTTGCAGGGTCTGGGAAAGGGATGGCGCAGTCTGGCGGTGTTCTCTGGAGAACTCTGCTTGGTCTACCTCCAGCATTGAGGGTCCTGGAACCAAGAGAAGCCTCTCCTCTTGATCCTGGGTCTTCAGGGTCCTCCCTTAGCCCTGCCTTGTGGGCATGACCATTACTGAAGCCTCAGTGGGGGTTGGAACTTCCAGGCCAAGGCTGGAATGGCTACCCACTACATCTCCCCCTTTTGTCTAAATAAGAAGGTCCTAACAAGGCTGGAATGGCTACCCACTACAAATGTCAATCTTCTTTCAATGTTTTCAGTCATTTAAAATAAAAATGTCACCCTTAGCTTGCAGGTTATACTAAATGGCCAAGTGTTGCCCACTTGGTAGAAAAGCCTAGAAAAATAAAGAGAGAAGGGGAAGAGCACCTGCCGCTAATATCCTGGTACTCTGAACTTAAAAACTGGCCAGTGTCATTCCATGAATTTTCTTGGGTAAATTATAGATCATGTCCCTGAGAAAAAATACCTGACAGAAGGTGGATAAGGAAGGAGGGATTTATTTAGGCTCATGGTCTCAGATAGCATAGTCTATTGTGGTGGGGAGGTACGGCAGTTGAGGCCATTGATAGATGTCAGTGACAGCTTGGGCAACAGTTTGTTCACATCTTGGTGGATCAGAGTACCAGAGAAAAAGCCAAGGTGAGGCCCCACCCAAGTACAATGTCATAAAGATTCCATAACCACCTAAGATAGCACCAACAGCCCAGGAACCAGTATGCAGACTCATGAGCTGTGGAGGATGTTGCACATTCAAACCCAAATACCATGAAACCATACATCCCAGTGGCCTACTCCCTAGAAAAATGGCAGATCATTTCCTAGGCCAAACTCTGCCCAACAAAGTATGTGATCTTGAGTAAGACCTCTTCCTGTTGTAAATCCTGTCCTTTTTATTAATCCAACTTTGCACTTGGTTCTTCCTGTTTCTTTGGTTTCCCCCTGGTAGCATTCAACCAGGTTATTATTGTTCTGCTTATATCCACAGCTGGCCCACCTGAACCAGGCTGAACCTTGATGTCAGTGTTCAGCCCATGGAAATAGTCTTTCCCAAGAGGTAGGTAACAGCTGTCTGGAGAATGTATAAGGATTTGCTAGGCTCACTTGTGATGTTTGACTCAGTGCTGTCATGTGATCTCAAAACAAACCCAGGAAGGATTGTCTTCCATGTGATGTAAGATTCAGTGCAGGACAATGAAGGCTGATAAGCATTTTGCTAAGAGCCATAACTTCTCTGACTCACCCTGTGATGTTCTCAGATTCTCAAGGTATTTCTATGCCAGGAGCAAAAGACACATTCTGTTCTTTAAAAGGGTTGTGGGACACCATACCTGTGATGATCCAATGGAGCTTTCCAATGGCTCCATAGTTATGCTGTAGAGTGGGAGAGAGCTTTCAGGACTGAGTATGTGATGGCTGCCTGGTTAGAGTTGGGTTCTGGCCACACACTGCCCCGCTACGATGCTCCCATCCTTGTCTTCTCTGTGGCTCTCAGGAGACACTGTCTCTTCTGTGTCCCCTCCCCTCCCAGGGCCCCATCTGTTTGTTGTTGCTGTCCAAATCCTTGTCCTAAGATATGAGAAGCTAGAAATCCTGACAAAGACTCACCAACCTGATATCCACAGATCAACACCTTTCAGAAAGAACTGTGTGATCACCAGAGACCAAAGTTGTGTGAGGAAGTAACTCTCACACTTCTGACAGAAGTCTTCTCATCACTGGTGCTAGGGGAAGGAGGGCTCTAGATCTACATGGAGGCTGGAACAGTGGGAGGAGGGTTCCCGCCTCTGGACCTGGCTGCATAGCATAACTACATCTGAAGTCTATTGAATAAACAGCTCCCTATTTCCCTATCTTACCCTGGAGTCATATTGAATTAAAATCTTACAGAAAATCCCTGATTTTTACCCAGTCATCTGATTTTAAACCCCTGTTCATTCCATTTGATCTTTGGATGTCCAGAACAAGACCATGTCTGCGTGGTACTCACATTGGCCAGCCATCTAGGCACCTTGCATTGTTCCTGAAAGCAAAGCAACCTGCAACTGGTGAAGACTCCTTTTGTTTATGTTGCTAATAACAGATGTGGGAAAGCAACATGACACATGCTTGCTTAATGCGATCAAGGCAATTATTCATTTATTCATCTCAGCTCAGTGCACTGATGCAAGCTGGCTCTATAGATCTTGCAGGCATGGCCTTTATGAGTGTGTAAACAGAAACCTGTGTCCCATGTAATAAATCATCTCCAAGCCCCCATCCCTGTGCCTCCTGATGCAGGGAGCATTGAAGGGGAAACAGAGTGTGATAACTGATTTCATGCTATGAAGACCTCAGAGTAAATCATCCAAGAATATCCAGAGCAGAGCTGAGGGTTGCCTTTTCCAAATAGCTGTTCAGCAGGTACCAAAGAACAGAAACTGCAAAGGTGAGAGGAAGCCTTTTCTGTCAGGATGATTACCACTCAACTAAATTAAATACAAAGAGACATTGTTTATTGGGGGCTGGTATCTGGGATGATTACCAGTCTACTAAACTAAAACTCAAAGCGACATTGTTTACTGGGGGTTAGTATCTGGGCTGCATGCTGGACGGATACAGATTCTTGTTGATTTATTTAAAAAAATTAAAGGCAAACACAGATTTCAATGTAGCAAGGAAACTTTATTCAAGGCAAAAATGATATTGCAGGTCAGATATGCTGCCAAGGGTGACAGGGTGCCACATGAGTTAGAGAGTGTCTCCAGTCCCTGGTTATTGTCCAGGGCTTCCTTTTATGGTGCTGTAGAAGAAGAAGCTCTGGTTGCTAGGGGAGGTAGCAAGGATGGTTCTCTTGTTTGACTGACAGGCTTGTGTTATCTAGCCTTATCTCTACCATTCCTTTCACTTCCCATGATGCATGTGTATAAAAGTTAAGAGAAGTCAGCAGAAAGAATGAAGCTGACTTGGTCTTGTTTATGTTGAGTCAGCATATCTACATCCTATGCTGCCCTGTTGGTCTCAAATTTATGAGTTCAAGTCACCCTCCCAGTTCTCAAGTTAGCTGGGACTACCTGTACCCATCTGAAGAAAAAAGGTGCAGAGAAAAGGAAACTCATGATGGTGTAAATGTCAAGTCAGGCAGATGGAACCAGCTCTAGGGATGAGGAAGAACAGCACATCTAACAAAGGAACAGGAGTATGAATGGGGGCCTCTAGGGTGGATAATCCCACGTTTGCTCATGTTAGAGGCACGAGACCCTCCACACACTATAGTTGGTTTTGTTCTTTTCTGTAAAGCATGAGACCAGCTTGTTGGAGAAAGAGGAAGAGTGGAGACTGATTGCTATGGACCTTGGAGAATGACAGAAAACAAGGATCCCGTGTGGTACTGATGACATGTTGGACCAGTAGAGACCTGGTATGTTCTTGTCTTAGAAAACTGGGATCTAGGAGATAAGAAGACACATAATAAAACTGTGAAATAAACCAAATAGACTGAGAAGTCATGTCTGGGCTTTGGAATCAGGGATATAGTTTCCAGTGAGATAGGAAGTGGGAAGGTCTGATAATCCCTCATGACCCTCACATGCAATCAGTGTGCTCACATAGCTGATATTTGCACAGCCCTGTGTTTGACTGGTTGCTTGTTCTGTCTCTATGATACTCTGGAGCCCAGGTTAACTACAAGCTCTTCTATCCTAAGAATCAGGACTTTAAATTTCTTTTGGAACCACTCAGAATTATTTATATTATATATTCATTACACATACACACACAATCACATTCATACATATATAATAGCCATACATATAGCTGGATGGATTTGGGGATTTTATTTACATATGTACAAATATGTCTAGATTATTTATAATATGAAACACACATTTATTTTAAATGTATAAAAGTCTATCTTAATTTTAACACTACTGAAATTATATGCATGAATAAACAACAGATATGATGATTTCCCCTGATAACTATATCTTTGCATTAAAAGAAACTATTTTTGATCTTTGTGTGAGTGCCTATGTGTATGATATATATTCATGTGTGTATATATATAAATTTGGTCACACATGTTATGGTGTATGTATGCAGGTCAGAGAACAACCTCTGGTCTAGGTCTTCTCCTTCTAGCTTATTTGAGGGAGTCTCTTGTTTGCTATAATGTCCACCAGGCTAGGTGGCCCATTAGCATTTAGAGACCCCTCTGTGCCCACCTCCCATCTCACAGTAGGAGCGCTGGGATTACAGGCACAGTATACACCACTGCATTGGGCTTTCTGGGGATCTTAACTCAGGTCCTCATGTTTTTGGAACAAACACTTCACCCACTGAGACTTCTCCCCAGCCCTATGTCTACATTTTCCAACATTCAGTATTTATACTCTCTATTTCTATGATTCTGATGAATGGATCAAAGTTAATTGCATCATTTTTTCTTATAGTGGTTCATGTCTAATTTTATGTGGTGTTTCTGTGAACGTTTTCAATTTTCAGATGTCCCAGTGAAGAGAAGTCACTATTTTTTAGTTTATACTGAAAGTCCTCAGTGTAGAGAGCCTTTACCATGGGAGGCAGTGGTAGAGATCTGAAAATCCTGCCTATTGTGCTGGTCCAGGGCCTTGGTGTAGGAAAGAAACTTCCAGTGAGCACTCTTCAGAAGGAGAAGGGCTTTCGTTGGAGAGAGAGGAAAGGAGAAAGACAGTGGTGGAGAATGAAAGTTGTGCCAACTCAGTATGTACATGTATGGAATTATCAAAGAGAAATAAATAAGCAGAAACACTGAGCTGTGCCGACCAAGAGGGGTTCTATCTTTCACTTTGTAGTTCCCCAAAGTGTGGAACAAATGCCAAGATAAAAGTAGCAAGGCACATAACAGACAAGTGGTCCTTACACCACGGTCCTTACCAGGCTGGAAGGACTCCTTGGGAGCTGAAGTGGTAGCTGTAGGAGCCCCCCACCACACTGCAAGCTGGCTTTGAGCTGCTTGTTCGTTACACCGGAGAACAGCGGCCATGGCTCTGACCCAGCTGATCTGCCTTCTTGGTCCACTAGCTCATTACCTTTTAGACACTAGGCACAGAGGAATGGATTTGCCCAAGGGTTCCCCTGTTGTCTCAGCCTCCATTGCCTCATTAGAAAAGCTGAAAAATGGACATCAAGGGTTGTCTCCCTAAACTGTTCCCAGCACTAACCAAACAAATGCATTGAAAACATGCCATTTGGGATCTTACGGGTCAAACACAGCCCCACTATCTACTGGGGTCTCTGGCCTTTGATGTGGGTTTGGTAGAAGGTGGGAACTCATTCGTGTGGAGAAACACAGGATGTTCCTTGCCCCCTCAATGGAGACAGGCAGAGCCAAAGTTGGCTGCTGTCCTGTTCATGAATGGTGGCAGCCTGAGGTCAGGTGCCTATTCTGTGATAGATAGGCTGCTACCAGTTTGACATTTCCTACAAGCATTTCCCTGGTGGCCTCTCAGAACTGAGAGAAGGGGGCTGTCCTTTTCAAGGAGATAAGGTGATTCAGGCACCTTCACCACCCCAGGTAAACTGGTGAAGACAAGGGAGGAGGAACTTGTTCCAGTTAGAAGTGTGGCAGAGAACACAAGAGGAACCATGACAGCTGGCCTCTCTGACTCAGTAAGGGCACGGGTCCTGCCTACAAGCAAGCAAAGGGGCCCAGAGACGATGCTGGAATTCATTCCCTACTCTTCCTCAAGGCTGTCCAGTGACTCAGGGGAGCTCACTGCCAGGGCATCCGGGGTATGGTGTGAATCTGAGGTTCTCTGCAGTGGGCATCTTTGTCTGACTCAGGTCCTTCTTAAGAGCTTCACATGAAAGTTACATGGGATTCCATAACTTGTCTACATGCGCAAAGGTGCCTTAAGTTTCTTTCATTAATATTTAAAGACTTCTGATCTTACAGGTGTGGCTAATTCCTCTGCTTCCTTTTATCTCTCCACATGTCCAGCTATAAGTTTCATAAATTTTCCAGTAGTCATGTCAATTTTCTCATGCATTTTAGATAAACATACCCAGAACATGGTCAACAGGTAATAAAAGTCATGCGTGGATTTCTTTTTCCTCAGTTGAGGAATTGCCTCCATTGGACTAGCTTTTATTCATATCTGTGGGGCATTTTTTTAAAATTAATGATTGGTGTAGAAGGGCCCATCCTTTTGTGGGTGATGCCACCCCTGTGTAAGAGGCCCTGAGTTGTATAAGAAAGCTCAATGAGCAAACTGTGAAGAGCAAGGCCTCTTGGTCTTTGCTTCAGTTCCTGTCTCTAGAGTCTTGCTGTAAGTTCATGCCATGGCTCCTATTAATGGTTGACTACAAGCTGTACGTTAAAATCTAACTTTTCTTTCCCAGGTTGTTATTGGTCAGTTTTATCACAGCAACAGAAAGAAAACTAGAGCAGGTAATGATAAAAAAAAATTAATACAGGATTTCTTTTCCCTTGATTTTCACTCCAACACATTCAGGTCCAGTGGATATATCCCAGATTCTATCCAATCTACATATCAAGTAATAAACAGTCAAGCCTGTCTAGAAGATACTGTGTTGGGTACAGATGTAAATACCACCTATGCACACAAATGGATGCATAGTGTGTACCCCAATGTCATGCACGCTGCAAAGGGTAGAATGCATTCTTAGGAATGACTTTTCAGATCGAGTATTATGGCTCCTTCTCCCTCAGGGTGAGGAGCCAGTCTGTGAGGGGAGCACTCCAGAAGAAGGGAGCACTGCAGGACAACTGCTATCTGTATAGCTGCTGAGATTGGAGAGGTTTGTACATTGGGAAAACAGAAAAAAGGAGACTGTGTCCCAGAAGAGGAGGAGAGAGGAGAAGGGAGGGGAGGGGAGAGGAGGGGAGAGGAGGGAGAAGAGAGAGATGGGGAGAGAGAGAGAGAAAGACAGAGACAGAGAAAGCACAAGTGTGCATGCACATGGAGGTGAAAAATTGACAGCTGGTATCTTCCTGGATCGCTCTCCGTTGTATTTCCTATCACCCCTTGAACCCGAAATTTGCTGAGTTAGGTAATCTAGATAGTGAATTTGCCTTGACTCCCCTTCCTTTGCCTCCTGAGCTCCGGAATTATAGGCAGGCTGCCACACCCACTCTGCTGGTTGGGTTTTTGTCAACCTGACAGAAGCTTAAGTCCCATGGGAAGAGGGAATCCTAATTGAGGCATTGCCTCCATATGACTGCCTGAAGGTAAGTCTGTGGGGCATTATCTTGATTGATGGTTGGTTCAGGAGTTCCACCCCACTGTGAATAGGGATACCCTGAGCAGATGGTCCTGGGTTGTATTAGAAAGCAGGCTGAGCAAACCCTGAGGAGAAAGCAAGTAAGCAGAGTTCCTCTATGGTCTCCACTTCAGCTCCTGCCTTGAAATCCTTGCTTTGAGTTCCTGCCCTTCATGATGAGCTGTGATTGGGATGTTTAGGCCAAATAAACCCTCTAGTTCCCATGTTACTTTTGGTCAAGGCATTCTATGACAGTACTAGAAAGGAAATGAGGATGATAGGCAAATAAATACTCTACCAACTGAGCTACAGACCAAGTCCCTATTACCTGATTTTTATTTTAAAAACTTCTGACTTTACTCATGTGATTGGAGACGAGGGTCCTTCTGGAAGGGAACTAGTTTGTGTATTAAGGTGCTGAGGGTGGCTGTGAAGAAAAGATCCGACTTGAGAGGATTAGATGCAGTGGAGTGGAGACAAGATGCTGGCTGTGTTGACTCTTCCACCTCCATCCAAGTACATGGGTAGGTGGGGCAATGGAAGGGTGGACTGAAGAATTCACTGTGAAAGGAAAACCAGGAGGAGTGTGTTTAATAGAGAGATGGTACCCTGTCCATCTTCCCTTCTGGTTTCTCCACAACCAGAACTTCTGCAGCCATCCTAGGAGCACAGATGAGGACACAACCCTATCACAAGTGAAGAAGTTGCCTGTCAATAACTAGTCAGTGTGAGGCCAGGACTTGTGCATGGTCAGACCACTTCTGAGTCTGCCAGTTTTGTCCCTGGAATCTCTGGCTGCTAATGTTGATGACCTGTGAGACATGTACACGGAGAGTCCTCATGGTCATGTCCTCACCATCCTAGATGAACCTTCTCTGTGCTGCTCTGTGCTTTGATGACATCCCCACTATCCATTGGCATATCAGCAGGTGTCCCCCACCCTCTCACATAAAGATGGAACCAAACCAGGGAAAGTCCCCATGACCTCTTGACCTTCCTGGAACACAGTCCATATTCCCTTAGATGTCACTAGGGACACCGGGCACAGCATATTAGGAAAAAAAAAAAAAAAACTACAAGAAGGAGTTTCCTAGAGAGTCTCAATTTGGCAATTGCATTTTTCAAAGCTGATCACACCTAGTGAGTGATACAAAGGAAGATCCAGGAGCTAAATTAGGATGAACCAAAGCATGTTTTGTTCTCACTCTATCTCTTTCTCTTTTTTTTTTCTAGAAAAGTTAATGTGATGCAATTTATGTTCCTATTCAAGGAAAGGCGTTCAGCCCAACTTGTTGGCTGAGAGGCATATAAATGGCTCCAGCACACATTCCATGTAAATGTGACCCTGGAAAGGTGATTGGCTTGTTTCCTGGGCAGGAGTCTGGCCCCTGGAATAAGGCATTAGCTATGAGCTTCAGGGAGAATGGAGGCAGTGGCCCTCACCTCTGTACCGACCAGCCCTCTTCCTTTGATGGATGTCTTTCCATGTTGAGTCAGCTTCCTCTTCTGTGGAGACCAACATTCTACTTTCTGCCTCATGTGTGTGTCAAGGAAGGTCAAATGAAATGAGACTGTGACTGAGCTCTGCCAGGTGCAGAGAGCCCAGAGGTGGAGGGGGCTGGGCCCTGTGTGATGGTGACTTTGCCCAGTTTCACCCTTATTCTGACTGGGCCTCTCTTGAAAGATGAGGATGGGCAAGCATCTGTATCTTAGAGATGTTGGTCTGAATTCTAGTGGAGTATCACCTTGATTTGTGTACCTAGGCCAGCTCGTAGACTTCAAATGCAGGGGCTGGTGCCCATCATACCTCTCCAAGCAGTGTGTTTATAGCAAGCCACTCAGGTTCTTCTTTTGCTAGCCCTCTGTGCATCAGCAGACACCCCCTGCTGAGTCTGACTATCTTGGCTTCTGCTGGTCTTTCCTCCTTCAGGCTTTGCCCTGAATTTGGACTGGTCAACATGGAAGGCTATTTGCTGTTGGCCAACTCACTGTCCCTGGGGCTGAAGCCTTGCATGACTATTGATTAGACCTTGCCCCACCTTGATATTGTCTTCACCTGGAGGACCAAGCATCAGACTTTCTGAAAAGGCCTCCCAAGTCCTGGCAATTTTCTCCTCTACCCTTGGGAGTGCATGCTTCCTAGAGCTATAAGCTGAGCTAATTGTAGCATGAGTGTACAGACCCAAGACACTCACTGAGGCTCAGCACAGCTCCTGGAGTCTTCCCTCCCTTATTTGCCCATCTCCTGTAAAGGCCAGGGTGTCACTGCACATTCATGATCCTGTAATGTGACCCAGTAGGGTGCTTGCCCATCCCTGGTCTTCAGACTTCATATCTAGACCTTGTCTCGGGAACCCTTTTCCATCTTAGCATTGTCTTAGTCTTGGAGAATTCAGCCTTTGATTGTGAGGAAGAGGGTAACATTTGTGCCTTGGACCCATTAGTCATTCCTTCCTATCCGGACCACAGCTTTTTTTCAGTGTGAAAGCAAAATGTGAACCAGAAGCCTCTCTGCAGAGCTGCCCCGTCCCATGGCTTCCTCTCAGTGTCTACTGGCGTGCTTTCTGATGTCATTTCTGCCTTCCCACAATATGCCTGACTCTACAGTTAATTGTGTGTGGTCAGATGTCCTTGGTTCAGAGAACTGTTGAGCTTGTTCAATCTGCTGACACTAGAACCACGGAGCCACAGCAGAGACACTTAGCAGAATGCTGTTCTTGGGGAATGCTGCTCTTGGGTGGTTTAACGGGGGTGGTGGTTTACTGGTATAACAGTATGTGATGCACCTGTACCATGTGGTGTTTCAGAGATGTCCTGGGGTTTTATGGAAGAGTTTAGGGCTTTATAGTCTATCTCTCACTTAAAAGGAATGCTTTTTGAATATTTTTTGAGAATTTTATTTGTGAGTATTTTATTTATATTATTTCTATCCCTCCTTTTACTCATCCAACTTCTCCAATGTCCCTTGTTCTTAAATTCAAGCTTTCTTCTTTCAATTTTTATTTTTATATACATCATATACATATATTAATACACATACATATGAATGTTTATACCTCCCTACTGAGTCCATCTGGTGTTGGTGCTGCTTGTCTGTATATGTGTTTAGGGCTGACCACTTTGGGGTTCATGCCTGGAGAAAACTGACTCATTTTTTTCCAATAGTCATTGATGATTGTAGCTCTTCACTCAGGGGTGGGACCTTATGAAAGTCCCCATGGAAACTGGGATGTTGATTGGTGTGATCATCATTGTGGTTGATATCTTGTGTATCCTAATGAATTTATCTGATGATCAGAGAACAGAACAGCTAAATTAGACATAGAGGCCAGAAAATGGTGGCACATGCCTTTAATCCTATCACTTGGGAGGCAGAGATCTGTCCGGATCTCTGTGAGTTCAAGGCCACACTGGAAACAGCCAGGCATAGTGAAACACTCCTTTAATCCCAGAACTTGAGATCTCATGTCTTTTCTTGGGAAGGACACAGGCCTTTAATCCCAGGAAATGATGGCAGGAAGCAGAAAGGTTTATAAGGCATGAAGACCAGGAACTAGAGGCTTTTTAGCTTTTAGGCTTTTGAGAAGCAGTTCAACTGAGATCCATTCCAGATAAGGATTCAGAGGCTTCCAAGGATTGGCTGACAAGTTGGCATGGTGAGGTTAGCTGCTTCTCTGATCTTTCAGAATTCACCCCAATATGTAGCTATGTGTTTGTTTTTATTAATAAGACCTTTAAGATTCCTGCTATACATCATCATGCATATCCTGTTTAGACAGCCTTATTGTTGAGATTTCACACATGCAGCTAAGACACCTCACAGCAGGTGTCCTTACAATCTTCCTGTCGCCTCTTCTGAAATGGTCCCTGAGCCTTAGGTGCAGGGGTTGTGTTATAAATGTACTCACAGGTGCCAGAGACTGCACAATTATCTATTCTCTGAATTTTGAACAGTTATGGATCTCTGTCTAGCTTTCACTTAGTGTGTTGAGTTCTCCTTAGTGTGAAGGATAAAGACAACCCAATGTCATTTGTAGGTACTCCACATCTACAGACCTTGCACAATACCAGAGGGGCTGGTTCATATACCACATGAGAACTATGGTCAATGGAAACCAAAATCACAAACATGTTTCATCTCTTAGACAGTCTCTCTGTATGACTTGCTGGATCTACAGCTTTTAGGGCTACAGAGAGGCACGATGCTCGGTGTGGACTCATTCCATTTTCTGAGATAAACTGCCTTTTGGCTACATTCTGCAGAGGTGTTTAGGAGATTGGGAAGCAGTGGTGTATACATACAACCCTGAAGAAAACCCTTGTTAACTGGATCTAAAGACTGTCTGAACAGGATTCAATAGGAATAGAGATAGCTTCATTTAGATTTGTTGACCCATTCATTCTGTCTAGACAGATCTGTGGGCTTCAGCTTGTCTATTTCTGCAATGTGAGCATTAGTTACTAATGTAAACATTCATAGTAAAGAATATGCACATATGTTTTATATATATATATATGAAATCTCACAAAAGGGAGTAACTTATAGGAGGTGCTCATTGCATGCTTGTATATACATATATGTATGTGTGCATATACATGTGTGTGTGTCCAGATTTCCCATTTGTGCCTGCATGTGTCCCCACACCTCAAGCATTAGAGGTCATATTTTCTTTTTTATTGGAATATAGTCATATACCATGAAATCCCCCTCATAAAGTCTACAATTGTCCAAGTTGTCTACCTATCACTGCTACCTAACTCCAGAATATTCTTGTTCTCAAAATTAACCACATGTCCCTCAGGGGC
The DNA here is from genome assembly GCF_903995425.1 of Onychomys torridus. Taxonomy (NCBI): domain Eukaryota; kingdom Metazoa; phylum Chordata; class Mammalia; order Rodentia; family Cricetidae; genus Onychomys; species Onychomys torridus. The sequence continues at coordinate 49,329,851 of NC_050463.1, read as the reverse complement.
CACTCTATTCTTCCTCTACCCCAGCCTCACTCCGTCATGACACCATGGCCTTCTTTGGCAGTCTCATGTGAGTGGGTCCCATGTGACACAACTGTCTGAATCTTTCTCCTTTCACTTACTACTTTCCAGTTTTACCGTGTGTGTGTGTGTGTGTGTGTGTGTGTGTGTGTGTGTGTGTGTTATAGCTCACACCAGCATGTCATTCCTCATGGGGCTGGACTACAATGCCGTTTTGTGGAGGTAGGGTTTCCACATTTGACCATTTTGAATCACACTGCAGGGAACATTTGTGTGCATATGTTTTGTTTTTGTTTTTTTAATTCTTCTAGGAACTGACTGACTAGGTCGTATGGTGATTTTAGGTTTAACTTTTCAGAAACTGAAAGTGATTGTCACAAGGCAACTTTCCCAGCTATGGGTGAAGACTCTGTTCTTCGGATCCCAACCAGCATTGGTTAGTGTTTGCATTTATGCTGATAGTCAACATAGTAAGTGGTACTGATGCCATGCTGTGATTTTTTTTCACTTAAAAAACTTTAAAAGTATCATACAAGAAAATGTGTTTAATTATGACCTTCCTGTATATCCATACATGTATTTTATACCTCAATAGCCCCTTTCACTCCTGCCAATGCTGTCTATGTTCACCCTGTTCCCACCTCCTCCTACCTCCATCTTTTATTTCATTGGGGGGTAGATAATCAATGAGTTTTATTAGGACTGCTTATATGTACAAGGGAGGTACTTATGGAGACATCTGCCGAGGGCCACACCACTGAGGAAATGTCTCTCCTTCCCCCAGCAACCATTGAGTGCTTATAGATCCTCAGGAGGAGGGGGGGGGGCATGAGTCCCTGCACCTTCTCGAGAGAATGTTGGTGGGACCAATCTTGTATGTGCAGGATATCACAGCTGCTGAGGATGCAGGAGTGAAATGTCACTCTGTGCCTTGTACTCGGCATTCCACACCTCTCTGCTCTTCAGCTCACATCTTTCTGGTGACTATGCCTTGCTTCTCCTGGTTCTCTTCCCACATTCGTGGCAGGCAGTGTCCCTGGAGTCTAAACATTCATAATTTTGGCCAAGTTCTATTTGTTTTGTTTGGGGCTCGACATTTAATGACATATCTATGAAACTATTGTGTAACCCAATAGTATTTATGCCTATGTTTTCTAAAGTTTCATAATTTAGTTCTTTATACATTCAAACTAATTTTTGTTTCCATAACTTTCTTTCCTTCCTTCCTTCTCTTCATGCCTCTTCCCTTTTCCCCTCCTTCTCTGCTCTTCCTCTCCTTCTTCCTTTTCAATTATTATGGGAAGATAAAGTTTCATGCCATAACCCAGGTTAGCCTCGGAGTCACAGCAACCTTCCAGCGTCCATACCCCATTGTTCTTCTCCTCTACCTTCCAAGCACTGGGATTGCTGTGCCAAACTTTCCTCATGAGTTCCAAGTTAGTTTTCCATGGTCTGAGGTAGAGGTCTAACTTCCTTCCAAATGTGGGAGTCCAGTTGTTAGTATCTTTTGAGAAGACCACGTTTTCTCACATGAGCTGTGTGTGGGATTACGCCGCCCTTCCCAGAATATCTTTCACTTGTAATGTTAGAGAAGAGCTTGCCTGGTACATGTAGTACCAAGCTTGACTTGCCTAGGTTGACATTCTGGCTTGGATCCTCCCAGGAAGCCCAGGAGCCTCCTAACACCTCCACATGTGATATGCCGCATTACCTGAGTCCTTCGTTACCATCAGTCCCTGTGTTCACCTGTTCTGTCCTGTCTTCTCTGGTACAGAAAAGATTCTCTGGCTTTTCCCTAAGTCCCTACAAAACATCACTAAGAGAACATCACCATTCACTGAAGGCTGAGGACAATGAGATGAGTCCCTGGTAGTGCCAGAAATATCTCTTACCTCAGAGTCCAGAGAACGACCCACATCTTAATATTGTGGAATATTGTTCTCATGGGGTTGTCTTCTTCACCCTGTCACATCAAGAGTTGCTTCTGGCCCTAGACCCAGTGAGGCACCATGCCTCTGGCCTGCAGTTAGCTTGCTCCTGACATTGAGTCCATCTACAGTAGCCCCTGACGGTGACTTATCCCTGGAACCTGAAAGACATTACTTGGTAGGTACCATTTGCCATGGATTACTCAGAGTCTCCCCACCATCACACACACTGGTCTAGGAATCTTCTCTGCTCAACACAAACTGCTGTGCCATACCTCCTACCCCATTGCCTCTATAATTAGGGTTCAGTTTCTGGCACTTAGAAAAGGCTTGGAAAATGTTCAAGGGATAGATGACTGACCAGAGACTCTGAAAATGGTTGTATAGCATATGCTGAAACCATAGCTTCCATGACAATGTCTACCTGAAGAGTCTGGGTCACTAAGTGTATTTCATGAGAACGTGTGAGGAACCTGTTTTGGGGTAAAGTCAGCCCCAGGTCGAGGGCAAGCCCAGTGTATGACAGAAGCAGCCGTCCGCATCCTCGGCTGCCAACGATGCTGACTAATTCTCCTCCCTCCATCATAACTTGGGGTGTTTCTGTCAACCCTGGGGCTTCTGTCAAAGGCTGAGGACTTGATGTTTCATGCAGTGTTTTCAATAAGATAAAATCATTCAGATTCAAATATGCTTTTGATTTTGAAAGGAGCTGTACAGGTCATTTTTTTTTGTCACTGTGGGGAAGCTACACATGAAGTTATCAATGTATTTTATTTAACAAATTATAACTAAAATTTTACTATGCAGCCAATATGCCAGTTACAATGATCTGTATATTTCTTTCCAATGAGATTTTGGATACACAGCCTTCAAAATTCAAATTTATCATGCTTAGAGCTGATGATGTAGCTCAGTTGGTGGAGTGCTTGCCTAGCAAGTGTGAGGCCCTACCTTTGATCCTAGCCCCCCATTAACTGGGTATGGTGGTGGTGGTGGTGGTCCACACCTAGAACCCAAGCACTTTGGACTGATTAGATAGTTCAAGGTCAGTCTGAGTTACATCACACACACACAGACACATACACACAGACACACATACACATACATACACACATACCAGCAACACCCCCCCCAACAAATCTAGTAGTTACATACATATTCAATAGTCCATGAACCTTATGACTTTTTGTTTGAGCAACAGAGAGACTTTTGCCACAGGGCATTGAGATGGGGCATGATTTTACACTTAGGGCAACTATGCTACTGCCATGGCATGAGGAAGTTCAAGGCAGGGAAAGGATGCACTTGCTTCCTTGCATTTGCCAGTGCCCTGGAAGTGCAGCCAGTTCATCAGGCAGTGCCCTGAAAGCTGGTTCTGGGAAACTACTCCTTTGGGCCTCAAGAATTGCTTTGGGCAGGGCCAGGCCCTGTTGGTTTTGTAAACTTGACACAAACCTAGTCAAGTCTGTAACTCATCTTTTATTTTACAGGAGCTCCAAAGACTGACTTTGGAATTTTAGGGAGGGATTGAACTTTCAAAGAGATTTTGGACTTTTAAATGTTGGGATTTTTAAAGATGGCGGTACTTTAAAACGTTAGAATATTTTATATTGTTATATTAATGTTAATGTGACATTGTGAAGACAAGAAGGGAAAATGTATAGTAGGGATGTGTTTGTATGTCTAGTTGACAAGGGAGCCGTTGTGTTGGTTAGATTTATGTCAACTTGACACAAACTGGTGACATTTAGGAAGAGGGGCTCAGAGAGAAAATGCCTCTATAAAACTGGTTTGTAGGCAAGTCTATTGAGTGTATTCTTGATTAATGATTATTATGGGAAGGCCCAGCCCACTGTAGGTGGGGCCATCCCTGGGCTGGTGGTCCTGGGCCCTATAAGAAAGCAGGCTGAACAAACCACGGGGAACAAGCCAGTAAGCAGCACCCCCCTCCACGGCCTCTGCATCAGCTCCTGCCTCCAGGTTCCTGCCTTGAGTTTCTGCCCTGACTTCTCTCAGTGATGGAGGATGTCAAAGACTTGTAAGCAGAAAGGAACTTTGGGGAACTGATCCCAAGGTGCAGAGCACTGCTGAAACCAGCCCTCCACTCTTGCAGGGTTTGCAGAAAACTCTTCTGTTTTCTTAGGAAAAGATTTTTTTTTTTTTTTTTTTTTTGAGCTTCTGGCAGTTTTTAATTTTTTTTCTTCCAGCTCTTGTTGAGATTTTTTTATAGACCCTCAGTTGTTCATAATAAGCCACCCACTTTCAAATAGGTTTTCTCTGGTGCATCTGTTCCTAGCTGGTAGCAGTGAGCAAATTCGAGTTTAGAAACACTGTGGGAAATGTTAAACACTAGCATTTGGTGGAAGCAGGTGCCACGGGACCGACGTGAATGTCAGTCTCTGCAATTGATAGGGGATTCTGGGGAAACATTCACTTGCCCCTGCTTAAAATTCTGGGAAGGGTGGCATAATATCCAAGCGATTTCCCTTCAAGTTTCAGCTTAGGAAATCTGTCCCCAAAGCTGTATGGAGCTCTGGTGAAGGCCAAGTCCATATTGGCTTTTTTTACTTTCTGATTTTTTTTTCCAAGTCTTTTCTCCATGCTTCTCAGCACTTAGGTTCCATTGTGCAAAATCTTGCTGAGTTCTTGAGATTTCCATATCTTCTCTGCCTCTTGTGCTGACCACAGGACTGAGAACATGGTGAGGGAGACAGCCATGCCTATCACAAAACAAGAATGATTCAAGCTACAAATCTGTCTGCAGACAAGTAACTGGGGCCCCCACTCTGCTATGTAAGTCAGCCAGTCCCATTTCCTAGCAGGGCACCTGCTTATCAACCCAATAGAAAACAGAATACCCAGTTAAATTCTAATATCCTGAAAGATAAAGTCATATAAGCCATGGTGGCTGCTAGAGGCTAATGTACTAATAAAGGGGATCCAATATATAAATAAGCCAAGGGAACAATATTTCCCATGGGCCTCAAATCATTGTCTGCAAAGACTGTGACGGGGGTCAAAGAAGGAGTGGGTTGCTTCCATATGGAGCGATCTGGAAGGACTCCACGAGGAAGTGACTATGCAGTGAAGTTGAAATGGAAAAGGGGGATTATGTGTTAGAGAGCAGATGGGAAGGAGGCGTCCATATCAGCCGGAGAAGTGTCCCAAGGGACGCCAAGGTATCTGCAAGCCTCTCAACAAGGCCTAGGATGGGATGCCCCAGGGTGAGGCTGAGCAGATACATGGGAGAATGGACCCAAAGTGAGAGGCAGTGCTAAGAAGGCAGACGAAGGAATTTGGGGTTCCTGTTTTCTCTTACTCCTTTTCCCTTTCATGAAGAATACATTCATTATTCATTTTCTGTAAGTCTCCCCTGAAAAACTCAGTCTCACAGTGAATCGCTCTGTTCCAGGCTGACCACACAGGGACCTGGTCTGGTACCTCTGAGCATCCCTTCTGTAGGAAAGCATCCTTGCCTATCCACCCAATTTGTCCAAGACAGCATCTACTTGGGGACAGGAGGAGGCTATTTCCATCTCTGTCTTACCAGAGTCAGCAGGAGGCCCAGCAAATGGCAGGCACTTATGGGATGAAGAAATCTGAACAGCAAATCTCAAAGGAATAAAGCCAGTCTGTCTCCCTGGAATCCCAGGGCCTCATCAAACAGACATGTATTAACTGTGGCAGGGAGCTAGGACGTCTGTCTGTTAAGCTGTGAAAACAAAACACCCTGGGCTGGGAGCTTAAACAACAGAGATTTACTCTCTCCTTGTTCTGGATCCTAGATGCCCAAGGTCAAAGCACTGACTATTTTGATTTTGGTTGAAGCCTCCCTCTTTGTGACTAGATTCCTGGCCTGGCTTGGCCTGACATTTCCTCTGCGAGTGTCTTATCTGATCCCCTTCTGAAGATGATATTCTTATTCTACCAGAACCCCACTCCCACACCTGCCACTAGAACTGTTACTTCCCTAAAAGCCTTCTCTCTAAAGATAGTCTCATCTTAAAGTTCTGAGTTACAACTTCAATGTATAGATTTTTGATGTGGATAGGATAGTTCAATCCAAAGTAGATTGTGTGAAGGAAAAAAAAAAGAGACTCTAGATAAGATAACCCATGGCCTCGACTTGTTCAGATCTGCTTTAGTAATCATTCTGTGACTCATTTATCCTTTAGACATGTGTCGGGCATCCTGTAAATATTTGTGGAAGGACTCAGTAATTCCTGTGCACACTCTTTGCTCATGCCCGAAACGGATCAGAACATCTAATCCACACAATTCATGGGGAAATGAAATGAGAATGAACTGCAATGGGAACTGCATATCTCTCAAGACACAGGCACCAGGTCTGATCCTGAGACACAAGCTGGTGGCATCCTTTGTGGCGGCTCTGCATTACTTCCTTCCAGAAGCACTGGGGCTGTAGCTGGTCTGCTGTCTGTCAACTGCCTTCAGCATCAGGGGACAGAGGGAGGAAAATCCTTTCTTCTGGTGCCTCTGTGCCAAACCTGAGGCCTTTACTAGAAAGGATTCAGGACAGAAATTTGGACGATACATGTGAGGATAAGGGGTCCCTTTCCTCTCTCCTCTCACAGGATACATCATGAGGGAGAAGGAGGAAAGGGATTAGCAAGAGAGGATGGCATCTTAGGACACAGCTAGCTTTGTTTTGGACTTCCCAGATGAAGAAGCAAGCCCAGACTTGTGACATGGGCTACACAGAGTTCTCTGGGATGCTAGAGGGAGCTTGGAGATCTGGGAAAACCCTAGAGAGGCCTGGCTCCATCCAGGCTGAGCTGGCAGGCAGCATGGACCCTCCTTGCTTCTAGCAGGAATGTGGGAGAGGGGCCCAGACTCTCCTTTCTATGCTGCCGTATCAGCTGCCTTGGACAGCTGGTCTCCCTTTTGCCTGAAGCCAGATGCCAGAGCTTGTGCTCAGTGGCGAAGCCCAGGTCTTTGGTTGTTTCCTAGGTGATTCTGGTGTGCCACCTCATTCCAACAAAGCATCCCCTCACTTGTAAGTTACAGTGTTGGTGGAAACCCCCTCCACACGTGCATGCCATCACAGTGAAACAGCAGCCTTGTGGACACTGGTGCGTGTGGGGTTTTGCTCATTTGGGACCCCTGTCCTTCCAGACTCCCTAGAACACATTAAGACTGACTTTAAGGACAGGGCAAAGCAGACTGGCCTTGGCTCTGTTTTTTTCCGATACCCTCCATCAAGACTCTTTCTCCCTGTTCCTGTGGTGCTTTTCTACACTAGGGGCCACAGCCCTTATGTGGCAGAATGTCCTATCTGTTGTCCAGGAGAGAGCCTAGAACAAAACCAGCCATGACAAATGCGTGTTGTCTGAGGGTGTACAAGAGTTCTGCCACCTGCTCATCCCAGGCCATGGGGCGCAGATTTCCAGTGGGTGGCAGCTTCCTACCCAAACAAGGGTTGAGTTTAGAGAAACAAGGACATGTTTGTCATGCTTCCAGAATGCCACGTTGTATGGACTTTCCATGATTGATATTCAGCACTTGGCTGGGGGGAAACATGACACCCTCCCCATAGACTTCACTCACTCCATGTTTAGTTCCAGCTCAACAGCAGGAAAATTAAATTTAGTTCAATCTGTTAAACTCAACTGCTCAGCCCAATAACTCGCCAATACTTCTCTTTTGAGGTAGAGAATGTATTTTCTACTTTAAGAAGAGGAGCCAGCCATGGTATTTTGCTCACATCTCCTTATTCTGGACCAGGTTTTGCTAATCCTAGTGCCAGGCACAGAGCTGGAGCCTGAGACAGAAAAAGAGGCACCGACACTAAGTCTTAACTTTTGCTTTTGCTGGTTGCGTTAACTCTCTTGATTGCAAGTATCTGGGATTCTTGTAAACACTGTACTGGAAGAAAATGAGGCATGTGGTCAGTCTGTCTCCACCCCTGCATAGCATGTAATATGTGATCAATAATCACTTGCCCAGTTAGAGAATTAATCAAGGAAACAAGAACACCGCAGGACATGTTCCTTGCTTATTTGTACATTCTTGTTAGACACTGTGTTCCCCAGGCCATCTTCTATATCAGTGCCCAAGACCCTGAGATACATGCAGAGATTGACACAGGGTCTGCAGGGTGAGACATCTTAGCAGTGAAGAAAGATGGAGGAAAGGCTGGATCAGTAAGGATGGGAATGTGCCAAAGTTCAAGAAATGAGAATTTTAACAGTTCTGAGTCCTGTTCCTTTGGCATGAGGGGAAATGAGTCTGATGTGGGCTAGCAAATGGTAGATTCTACCTTAGCTGGGCATTGGGGAGAGGCTGGTCAGTATGCATCAGCAGGGACAAAATAAGGCAAAGGAACAGGGATTCGAACCCTAGCTTACTGGCTCTGCCACTGGCCAGACTAATTGAAACAATGGGCATAATAATACCAACCCCAGAAAATCACAGGAGGGAAAAGACCACTGTAGTGGTTGTTAAACAGAAATCATCAATCAGAGGTGTGCTGTTACATTGCTGAGTTCACCCACCACAATGCAAACTTCCTTAAGTGATGATTGACACTTCAGCCTTCAACTAGCAAGATCTGCCCCATGCTTCCGGGTCCGGCAGCTGTTAAACTTTGCCTGGCCGATCATACCTGAACAAAGGCCAGGGTTTGTGGTTCCTGCAGCTCAGCTCAGTGTTCTCATCCTCTAGAGAACAGAGCTGAGGTTTGCAAGGAGGCTGCCAAGCTCTGCCATTTATTCCTGCTGGAACTAGAACTGGGGTAGAATCCAATCTCCTCGCAGGCTCTCTAGAGTCTTTGGAAGAAAGGATTCCTGTGGAATATTAATATAAACTGTTGTTATCAATCTCCGCCAAACTCGCCTTTTCATTTTGTATCTCATCAGAGGTTGTAAAAGGGAGCATTCCAGGAAATGTGCTGTCGATGGGCTTTGATTCATTCCAACAATGATTTGAGAAACGGGGATTTCAGTGTCTTTTGGATGTGTGTATGCGAGTACCTGGCATTATACGACTGAGGGAATCCGGCTAGGAAGCAGGAGTCCCAGGGAACCAAGGCCTCACTCCCCCTTGGCAGTGACTCAAGAAGATTAAGCAGAATGGAATTCTTAGGTAGCATAGCATCAACTCTGTGAACTCTTGGCCACAGGGTGTGGAGGGCAGCTAGCTCACAGGGGAAAGTATTCATTTCAGCTGTTGGGTTCTGGGGCTGGGGTCAACCTCCCGTCTTCCCACAGGGTTCACAGCTAGCTTTGTTCCCATACCCATCAGGCTGTGCTCTCTGCCATTGTTCGCTGGCCTGGAAATGATCTCAGCTTTGTCAGCAGCCCAGTCTCCTTGTTTGCTGTGTATGTTTGTCTTTCTGGTATGAAGTTTGTTTTTCAAGCTCTGACAGACTGGCAAGGCAAACAAGGTTGCCATTTTTGTTTTGTTTTGTTTTTTTTATGAGTGTGGCAATTTTTAGCCCTTTGCAAACAATCCCGAGACTGGGAGGTTATAATTTGGGATGCCATGTGTATAAGCATATATTCAGCTTGTATTGTGGCTGAGGCAAGGCACTGCAGGAAGGAGGTGGAAGACAGATGAACATGGATGGCTTATCAGTTGTGGAGGGACCAAGCTCCTGTCAGAATTAAAAGACAAAAACAGGAGGAAAATGGGGTTTTATAAAGTATTTTGGAAAATTAATTTTGAAGAATGTGCTTATGTCTGTCTAGACATATGCATGTGTAATGAATACATGAACAAACATCACATCTCACATACATTTATTTCCAGATTACATGCACAAGCTTCGGCAATCTCATTCTCTTAGATGCCACAGACCAAAGGAGCTCTGGATGTGGGGGGAATGTCACGTGTAGAAAATCACCGCAGGACATACCATACTCTCTGCTGTACAGGTGCAGGAACCAGATAAAAGAACTGTCATCTCAAGCTTCAAAAGAGAGCTCTAGAGAGATGGCCAAAGACAAAGCTCTCCTCTTTTTTGTTTTTTTGTTTTTTTTGTTTGTTTGTTTTTTTCGAGACAGGGTTTCCCTGTGTAGCTTTGCACCTTTCCTGGAACTCACTTGGTAGCCCAGGCTGGCCTTGAACTCACAGAGATCCGCCTGCCTCTGCCTACCAAGTGCTGGGATTAAAGGCATGTGCCACCACCTATTTTGAAATTTGTCTTTATTTTTGAGATGTTTGCATACGTATGCAATGAAATGTGATCATAACTATACCCCTGGCACCCCTCCAACTCATCCCACGTCCCTCCAACACACTCCACATACCTTCCGACTCACCCCACATACACTCCAAGCTTTTTGTCTTTAAAGTCCAGGTAGTGATGCCCATATGTGCACGATTATGAGGCCAGTCTACTGGGTCATGGGAATCCGGCCTGTGGCCACATCCTCCACAAAGAGTGATTCTCCTTTCCCTAGTAGTTGTCAACTGCCAACAGAGCCTCACTTGGGGTTGGCACTTGGAGATCATCTACTCTGTCTGTGCTAGGGTCGTGACTGGCTTGATCTTGTGTAGGTCTGGGGTGGCTAACCACAGCTGCTGTGTGTCCCTAACTACAAGAGCCATGTCCAGAAGACAGCATTTCCCAGCACTCCTCCCCATCATTTGGCTCTCAGATTCTTTCTATATCCTCTTGCAATGTTCCCTATGCTTTTGAAGTATTTTGAGGGTAAATGTAAATGTTACATTTAGGGCTGAACATTCAGCCTCTTGTTCTGAGCACTTTGCCCAGTTCTGCACCTGACCCTGATTATCCACTGCAAGAAGCAGCTTGAGAGTAGTCAGGTCTATGGATATAAGCCAAAGTATAGAAGACAATTTGATGTCATGTCCATTTAGCAAAATAACAATAGCATGTCCTACCTTAGTGCCTATAACCTTTTTAGCCATGGGCTTTTGACCAGAATTACAATACCAGGCATGACATTTCATCCTATTGGAGCATGCTTCAAATTCAGAAAGTGGCTAGTTACTCCAAAGCTATTGCATTAGCAAGCACAATGCTGTCTCTCCCACCCCAACAGTCTACATAGCCCTTTCTAGCACTATAAAATCTAGCCAACAGGGGAGAAGTTTCCTGGTCCGTTTGAAATTGATTTTTCTGTGTCTTGTAGCCAACATGTGTGGTGTCCTCAGCCATAGGGTTTTACCCTATAATTATGTGCAAATCCAAGAGCTATGTCAATAACTATTGCTTTGGAGATTTCTGGGACCTCATTGACTAGTTAGCTCATAGGGAGGTATCCCATGCTTTGCACTGCCATTTTCATTTAATAACCCATGTCTTCCAAAAGCAACACTGTCCATCTATGCAGGGTAATTCCTGTTCAATATTTTTTAATAGTTGCATTTAGTAAATAGATTTATTTACTTCTTATTTTCATGTGTATGTGTACATGAGTTAATGGACATTATGTGTCTGCAGGATCCCTTGGAGGCCAGAGGAAGGAGTTGGAGTCCCTGTCATTGGAGTTACACATGGTCGTGAGCCACCTGATAGGGGTGCTAAGAACTGAATTTGGGTCCTCTGGCAGAGCATCAAGTGCATTTAACCCCTGAGCCATCTCTCCAGCCCCTAACACTATATTTTGAAATTAGCTTACTGACCAGTGATTTCCTCACACTTTTCCATATATCCTTAGATTGGGTTAGACCACCCACAAGCCCTTCCCATTTTGTGTTGTGATATATTGTGTATCAAATAAAGCTTGACTGAAGATCAGAGAGACAGAGGAACAAGCCACAGCCACCACCTGTTACCTCACCAACTCCTCAGCCTGAAAAAGCCTCTAGCTGAAAGGGATGCTTCTACCGAAAAGCATTAGTTCCTGCCTTGTATACCTCTCTCCACCCACCATATTACTTATTTCCTAGTGCTGGGATTAAAGGCGTATGGCTTTCCAAATACTGGGATTAAAGGCATGAGATCTCAAGTGCTGGGATTAAAGGCCTGTGACTCTTAAATACTGGGATTAAAGGTGTGTGCCACCACTGCCTGGCTCTGTTTCTCTCCTAGACTGAGTCAATTTCATGTAGTCCAGGGTGGCTTTGAACTCACAGAGATCTATACATATCTCTGTCTCCCTTGTGCTAGGATTAAAGGTGTGTGCCACCACTGTCTGGCATCAATGTTTAACCTGGTGGTTTATTTTATTCTCTGATCTTCAGGAGTACACAATATATCACCACAATTTTGTTTTGGGATCCAACTTGATTCTAAGTACCCTGGCCTCTTAGAAGGTGTAGAGTTTCTGAGATTTCTTCTGGTTAAGGAGGCTAGTTACAGGAAGTTACTTAATGGTGGCCTTGTGTGTGGCACAGGCAATGATTTTCTTTAGATGCATAGAGAGTCCACTGCCTATTTAAGAAAGACATTAAAAATGCATCTTTTTTGCACAAAGATGCTCTTATGTAATTACATGGTTTTTCTTTCTAGATGTTTTTCATATATTCATTTACATTCTGATGTAGCCATCTTTGCAAATCCCATTTTTGCTCTCATTTCTCTGTTCTGGCCACTGAATAAGTCGTCTTTGATAGGTTGGTGTCTCTGGATGCTCATGAAGTCTTGTTTGGAATCCAATGATGGAATAAGTCTTCATCTTCAGGGAAATAAACAAGAGAGAACAGCTTGAAGGAACAGTGGGATTTTGGAGCTAGAGAGAAGACTATTATGAGTGGTCTGCTAATCTCTCTGAAGCAGAGGAGTATAGAATCACAGCAAAGTCTGTCTGCCATTGGTGCCTCATGACTTCTTGGCATGTCTGAGCTTGAAGCCTCAGCCCCAGGCTATGGGGAGATCTGGAATTGACCTGACATCCAGTAACTGTAAAAGATACAACCATCTATGGAAAAAAAAATATACTGTGGTTCTTGTATTTTTGTTTTGAGAATGTGCAGCTCTTCTGTAGGGATTAGTGTCATAAAACGGAACCAACACATTCGAAAGACCAATGTGAGAGGGGTGGGGCTGCAGCCACTCTGCCCACTGCTCAGCAGATTGGCTTCCTCCTCAAGAGGGTCTGTGGTGAGAGGCCATCTCCTCTCCTGACCAACCACCTCCTTATCTGATGTGCAGGAGTCTAGGATGGGTTCTATACCTCATTCTCTTTACGCTTTCCTTGGTGTCAGTAAACTGTAAATACATAAATTCACTAAACAAATCAGACCTGTCTTTCCAATTCCTCAGCAGCAGTCAATGTCATACACACTGATGTAAGAATAGCAGTAACACATCTAGCCAGATAGATCAGCAGGTAAGTGTGTTTGCCACCAAACTCCACATAATGGAAGGGGCTAATAAATGCCTACAAGTTGTTCTCTGGCCTCCACACATACACCGTGTCATACATACAGAATAAATAAATGTAATAAAAATTTTCATGGGCTGGAGAAGTAGCTCAGTAGTAAAGGGTACTTGCTACACTTCTTGAGGACTCAAGTCAATTCCCAGAACCCACGTAGTGGCTCAAAACTGTCTGTAACTCTGGTTCCATCAGGTCCTATACTCTCCTCTGGCCTTCTCAGGCACTAGTCATGCATGTGCTGCTCAGATAGACATGTGGCCAAAGGGTCCATGCACATAAAATAAAAATGTAAAAACCTTTAAAGAGAACCATAGGAATAGCTGTGAGGATATGTAGCACCTTGCACATTCTAGGCTAGGTACCACGTATTTAAGCCACATGGTACAAAATCCCAATAAATGTTTCAATGAACAAACTGATTTTCTAATACGAACACCATACCCACTTAAAAAATTGGACTATAGACTGTATTTTGGAATGCAGTCTTAGGAAGAAAGCAGAGCACAACATGGAGGTGTTAAATGGCAGATCTGTGATAAATATAAATATCAAATGTGTTATTTTGATGTATATGGGCGATAATTGGATTTTAAATTACCCATCCATGAAGCACAGAATCCATTATGCAGGAAGCTTAGTTATGGAAATAATTATAAGTAAAGATCTGTTGTCCTTCCATGTAACTCTAAAACACACGTGCATGTATTTTGGGAACATTCCATGTTTCTACTTCCTACCCCCAGACTTTGCAATTGAGTTTTTGAAACAAGGTTTGAAACAAGACCAACTCCATGTGAGTTTCTACCTGATTATGAAGAGTAAGGACTGAGTCAGGGTTCCTAACCACGTGGCATTTTTTTTTCTGTTACTTTATCCCGTGGCAAATTGATGTGCCGCAGAGCAAGAGTTATAGGCTCCTGAGTTATCAAAATGTTGCCAAAGGAAGATAATTAATTCAAAGGAAGTACAGCAGTACTCATTTATGAAATCATGCCATCTATGAACTCCTATTACATGTATTCAGCAAATCTTTGTTGAACATGATTGTGTATTAGGGTGCTGTTGAGAATGAATTATGGTTTAGTTGTCACAACTCCGGGGAGTGGTCCCAGGATTACACCCACTTCAGATGTGAAAGAATCTAGTTAACATAATTCAGGGAGTGAGTCTAATAAGTTCATATAGCACTCACACCATGTGTCAAGTTCATCTGGACACCCCATATGGTGGCTTTGCTGAAACTGGCCATTAGGCCACTGGAGATATTCTCACCAAGCAGATTTGACTTCAGGGACCTATCATCTGTGTTTTGGGCAGCAGTGTTCCTGGTTTTTACCTTGAGTTGACAATAGTCATTTTGTAAACGTGAGTGTCATTGAAGATGGAACAAGGGAAGACAGAAAGTGGGTTTGTGGGGTGAGGTGGTTTCTATCCCAATACAGCTTGTGGGTAACAGGAAGCTTCGGTGACAGAGAAGTCCTTCAAGGGGACTTCAAGGAGGAGGGATTGTCTGTCCTCTTTCTGATCAGCTGTGTGTTTAATGACTTCTAAACAATCACTAAGGACCACTTTGCCTAGTAGCTTGAAAGTGAATTTGAGTCAGTTTGTAGGAGTGAAAAAATCGGGGTGTTCTCCATGCTAGCACTGTTCTTCCTTGGCTCATGTTGCAGTTAAGCTGATCTCTAAAGCAGCGGGGTTTGCTCCAGGTAAGAGGAAAGGAGAACACAAGGAAACCCAGATCCCTCCCTGCACAGACAGCTGACAATGAACCGGGTTTCTGAGCAGCGGACAGTAAGAATTGCACACCAGCTCTCGGCAGGTGTAAACACAGAGATGGCAAACTGGAAATCGATGAAATAAATGAGCACACACAGGTGCAAAACCAGCACAGGCTCCTCCAGTTCTCTGCATGTGGCATTCAAGTAGTTGAAAAAGTTTGGGATATAGCTATCTGAAACACAGCAGGTGCCGGTGATGTCTCTCTGTGTCTAACCTCCTCACAAGAAAACTACATCCCAGAGGGATCCTCCACTCAGACCTGAACACACATCAGTGTCTCATTCCTAGATGCATGGCACCCGGTATCAAAGGGAGTTTGTCACTCTGAGAAGTGAGAATGGTCTGAAGCCCCATTCTGAAGGCATCCCAGGGGTGTGTGTTGACCCCACGCATTGCACTGATGGTGCAGGTACCATTCAAACTAAGACTGCTGATGAGTCTGAAAACATAATTTGAAATTTAGAAATAAATCATTGCTGTGGTAATGCAGGGTGAACTGGGGTTGAAAGACATCATCGCGATAACGTGAGAAGTATTGTGTCTCCAGGGAGGCAGCCAGCCCTGAGTGTGACCAGCAAGCTATTGATGTGGCCATCTGCAGTCACAGTGTGTGTCAGTGGGTGAGGTCTTACTGCAAAGTCTGCCTGAAATACCAGTTGTCCTTTATATACAGTGGCACATCACGAGTCTCTCTCGGATTGCTCACTACTGGTATTTCATACATTTAGAGCAGTACCAGGAGCATACTATTATCAGAGGTTGCTGTCCTAACATGGCCTGTATGGAAAGGAAGGGATTGTCAGTGGGAAAGAGCAATGCCCAAAAGCAAATCTTCTAGTGTGTTTGTGTATGAACACGTGTCCACAGGTGTGGGAGCAGGTGTGAGAGTATGCACACATGTGGAGGCCAAGGTCAATTTCAGGTATCTTCTACTACCCCATACTTTACTTTTTGAGGGAGGGTCTCTTGTTGGTCTGCGGCATGCCAATCAGACTAGATTTGCTGGGTAGCAAGCCATAGGGAGCCTCCTGTTCCCACCCTCCAGCCCTAGGATTATTTGCTGTTGAACCTGGCTTTTTATGTAAGTGCTGAAGAGCCAGACTCAGGCCCTCTTGCTTATGTGGCAAACACTTTACCTACTGAGCCATCTCCCAAGAAAAAGATGCATCCCAAGGCCTCACGCCTGCTTTCTCATCAAGGACTGATGCTCTGTCTCAATCTAGAGTTGCTGGGAGGCCCAGGCCCTACAACAGATTTTGAATGTAAATAAAGCAAGAGATTTCAATCATGAAGATGTTTTGTCAACCATTTTAGTTGAAACTTTTCACCAAGAATTTTAGCTAAAATGTTTATTTTTATCCTACATGGGATGCTTTTCTTGTCTGTTTAGGATAGGAAGCATACACAGAGTGAGACACTGGGCGGCCACTGAGCCTTCTTCTCCATACCTGAAAGTGAAGGGATTGCCTCTGACAGTTATCGATGTCTGGGGAGAGGAGTCAGCCCCACTTGTGAGTTATTATTACAACCTGCAGGTCCACGAGGCCTCCATAATCATGAAACTAAGAATCACACTGTTGAAACACTCTTATTAAACTTAAAGGTTCGCCGGCACTTTTAGAGAAAAGCTTACACACTTAGATCATTAAAGTTGTATAACAAGACTTAAAAATAAATGAGGTAAACAGCAAGTGGACACTATAAGAAATAAATCACACAACTAAAAAAAAAAAATAAGAAAAAAGCAGAGAAAAGAAACACCCAGAGGTGACTTCACCAGGAATTGGGCTGTAACCATTGCATTAGCAATGCTATGATTCTGTGATGATAATGTTTTTTTATAATTAATTTTAAAATTAATTTATAATAAGTTAATGAATTTCTGTAGGAATTAATAAGAAGTATAGAAAAATATTAGGAATCTAAGAAAATATTGTTGAGTAGACAATAGAGATTGAAGACATAAGAGACTTTTAAGTACGGTTGTACCAATGAATTAGGACAATATTTGGACAAAATGAAACACTTACTAAAAAAAAAAAAACACTCCAATTTTTACTGAAAAAGAACTGAGGTAAGAAATAGTTTCATAGCCATTAAAGGAAATGAATTAGAAGTTAAAAATACTTCCACCAGGGAGACACTAGGCCTACATACTTTCATGAGTAATCTTTATCTCCTAGGAACAGAATGTTCTAGTCTTTGCTGAACTTTCCCAGAGCAGAGGGAATACTCCCCAACACATTTTGTAAGGACAGTGTTATTTTGACATCAGAGCTATATGTAGTTAGTACAAGAAAAACATATTAAACGTTAACTTTGTTCTTGAATATATGTGAGAAACACCCAAACAGAATATTGACCAGATCTAGTAGTAAAAACAATAACATAGTAAACAAGTTAATTTCCAGAAAGCATTGCTTAATTCAACACTTAAATTCTGTTATTACAACTTATATGTGAGAAGAAAAATAACATAAATATACAGCAAATGTTCCTAAGACTTGGCATCTGTCTCTTTTAAAATGATTGACAAAATTGGAAGGAAAGGAGACTCTCCAGTGTATCAGGGATATTACACTGTGGGGGAAAGATTTAACTATTCAGAACAGTCAAGAGCACTCACCATCCAACATCATACATGTTTTCTAGGCAGAAAAATAAGAAAGGAATAATTACAGACTAGAAAGTGAAAATCACATAATTATCCATATTTGATGATTTATTATAGTAAACACATGAACTTTTATATATAAATAGTCAATATTATTATAAAAGCTTAGCAGATTGGGTGAATATAATGATTTTAAAAATCCTTACATATGAGTCAAATGCAGGTCCCAATCACCATAATAAACTTTGGGAAAATATGAAGGTCAAATGCACAGACATAAATATAACCCCAATGCATCAACTCTTGCCATTAAAAATTGCTGATATGTTAAAAATATTAAAGAGCAAAATCATTGGGGAGAGGGCATGGTCTCATGCTGAGGACCCCAGCATCATAAAGGTACAGGAAAGTGCAAGATAACAGATGAAAGAGGGAAGCAAAGGTGTCCAGACACAGACCTGTGGTGAAACAGAATGAAAGCAATACCAAGAAAAGGACTCGCACTACACACAAGAGAAATCCATTTGGCTCAAGAGATCACCATGAAAGCTAAGCCTGTGGGTGAAGGTGTGTAAAACAGTACTTACAGACCTTTGAGGTAAGAGGTGAATTTAAAAAACAATGCCCTTCAAAATTAAGCAATGGAGATAAATGCAAAAGTTGAGGATATAGCCCAGTGGTACAGTGTTTGCCTAATTTATAAGGCCCTGGGTTTGATCCACAGCTGAGAGACAAGAGTGTGTGGGGTGGGGGGGGGGGAAGAGAGAGGGCACACCTAAAAAGGAATCAAGGGAGTGAAATCATCATGTAATGGAAGTTTCATCATTTTACTTAATCATTTTATTTACTTTATCATCACTCTATTTGTCTGCTTAGAAGACATGTGTGATGTTGGCTAATGAGTACCCCTGTCTGTTCTAAGTTCATAGGGGAATTTAAGCTCTAGCCCAACTTTTAAAAAAATCAGTACAATTTGCATGTGCCAGCACAGGAGAGTGCTAACTGGAGTACAGTGTCCTAGCCTCCTAAGCCATTGATGTGAAATAGTGTGACCACATAGCTACCCCACAGGCAACTTCAGCTCTGGGCTTTCAATAGATGCTTCCTGATGGGAAAGACCTTCTGGGACTAGGGAGCAGTTAGTTCCGGCCTATTGTTAGCTGGCTAGAGAAGCCCTTATTCTCCAAGACTCCACCATTTCCCCATGACCTTAATTTGAAGCTTGGTCTACCCTACAGAAGCCTGGTGACACCATTGACTCAGAAACACAAGGGCTTGGTCCTACCAAGAGCATCCTCAGCCTTCAGAGTAAACCCAGATTCTAGAATGACCAACAAGGTTCTGGACCCAGTTTGGGATCTGAGTGTCTATTGTATGCTCCTCCCTCATTCTCGGGATCCATCCTAGCAGAGGCATCGATCTGCTTGCTTTCCTCCTCATGGAATCATCCTAAATACTGTGTCCCTCCAAAGAACCTCCCATGGATCCCTCAATCAATTGGATTTATGTCTCTCTGTTATCTAATGCCTTAGACAAGCCTTTAGCAGAGTGTTGACAGCAAGTCTTCTTGGAGGTAACTTTCACTGGAATCTGGTATTTATAGTCATTGCAGTATTATATAAGCCTACCAAGGAAATACTCCCCAAATTCGACAGTCTGGTTCTCTCCTGTTATGGCTTCAGTGTGAAAGGTTTCTCACAGGCACGTGTTGCTTTTTCCAGTTTTGGAATCCTTAGTGGGTGGGGCCTAGCTGGGAGTGCTGATTGCTATTGGGTGAACTGGAAGATGGTAGTCCAGCCCTGGTGTTAGCCTCTGCTTTCTGTTGTACAGTTTTCAAGATATGAGCAGTTGGTTTTGCTATCATTCCTTCCTAACTGTGCTGGACTGTGTCTGCCCTGAACTATGAGCCAAAAGAATCCGTTCCTCCCTGGAGTCTTTCCTGTGAGGTATTCTGTCCCAGTTATGGGGGGAAATTATTACACAGCTTCCATTGTGGAAGAAATTTCATTCCTTGGATTGGAGAATACTCAAAGAAAATACTGGTAAAGTTAGAAGGTCCTAGAGGGTCAGAAATTCTAGTTGTGACTTTAAATCAGTGGTTCTCAACCTTCCTAATGGTTCAGCCCCCAATCATAAAATTATTTTCATTGCTACTTCATAACTATAATCTTGCTACTGTTATGAATCATAAAGCAAATATCTGATGTGCAGAATATCTGATGTGCAATCCCTGTGAACAGGTCCCTTGACCCCCATGGGGTTGCAACCACATGTTGAGAATAAATCTTCTAGAACCCCACCATCAAGTTCTTTGGTTTCTTAGTGGATAAATAGCCAAGGCAGTAGGGTGGTATTACCACAGAAAGTCTTCTTGTGAGCCTCCCTGGGAACTCCTGTAGTCTGCACACTCACTGTGGGAGTCACTGGCTGACAGGGGCATCCAACTCTTTGCTGTGGATCCAAGAACAACAATGTCCTCTATTGTTTATGGTGGAGCAAACAGCTCAGGTGTAATTGAATCCAAGCATTCAACTACAAGTGAGAATAATGCAAGCCTTAGGTCCCACGGAGGAAGACTTCCACACTGTTTCATACAAAGGAGGGATTCGGGTCATAGCACGACGAATGTGTTTCGTGTAGAAACAGCCTGTGGCCAAGCTCAGAGAAGAGTTAGATAGATGAACCCAGAGGAAAACAAGCTATAGCAGGGACGAGAAGGCAAGGGTAAAAAGGAAGGAGGATTCTGACGGTGCATGGGGTTCACATAAGCATGTCAGTGGGAGCAAACCAACACTTGCACAGCAGAGCTCTTTCCATTCACAGAGGTGCAGGCTAGAGTGAGATTTTCACCTTCCTGGCTTGATTTATACTGTGCTTCATTCATTCATTCATTCACTTACTCACTCACTCAATCACTCATTCATCTGGCATCTAAGTGCCTTTCTTGGCCCTGGAGCACTGAGCAGGTGGTGTTTGTATTCTCTTTGTATTACCAGTGTCTGCCACAATGCTTGTGCAATTAGTGTTTAGCTTGGTCACTTACAGACTTGCAGGGCTGGCAAGGGCCTAAAGGCTTCCAGTGCTTCCTGTGGAACATGTCGCCTCCAGTCCTCTAGAAATCTTATAGGGGCTTGCATTGAACAAAATCATGTAAGGTACACAGAGGCTAAGTAAGAGTAGGGCCAGACAAAAGATGGCCACTGTGCACAACACCTCTGAGATACAACACACTCGAAAGGCTTCCCTGCCTACCCTCCCCTAGAAGTGCACTGCTTGTAAACCATCAGTCGGCTCATGAGGACAAGGCTCCTGGCTTTGTTGGGCTGTTTCAGCCCAGGCCTTATAGTCCTGTGTGCAGGGCCTTCTGTTTGGGAGGCCTCTCTCTCCCACTCTACAGCTTCTTCTCCCAGGTAATCATCAGCGAGGCTTTCTGTGTGACTGAAAGTGTCGTTCTGCTTGCTTTGTCCCTGGGTTGTAATAATATAGTTTCTGAGAGTGCATGCTGTGTGTGTATCACATATATGTGTGCATGCATGTTTCAAATCTGAGACTCCACACAATGACCAAGCTATGCAGCAGGCAGGCATAATACACATGATCTTTCATGGGAGAAGATGAGGAGAGGACCTTGGCTTGGTGCCGTGGCTACAGGTACAAATGTGATGGTGGGAATGTGGCTGCTATGAGGTGTGGCATCCATAGGAATCACCAAGTCCTGGGCTGACAGTTTCTATGGCAGAATCTGCTCTTCATTTCTCTAGACTGAGAAGCTCCATCTTCCGAGGAGCCTGGGCTTACACTGAGTGAGGGGGGTGGGTTCAAGCTGCTCCCTGCCCCCCCCCCCAGACGACTAGATCCTGTAACCAGAATGTGTGCGTTCATCTTGGTGAGTCCAAGGGCAAAACAAACATATCCACCCCACTGCCGTGTCTCCCCACCATGACAGAATGTACCCCCAAGCCCTTCCTCCCTCAAGCTGCCTGTTGTTAGTCATTTGGTTATGGCAAGAAGCAAAACCGACCCACTTCTCCAGGGTGGTGCAGATGCTTCCTAGTGCAGGTTTCTGGACAGTGTGTCCAGAGGAGCACAGTGGCTCATGTTTAGGAGACAGGGGTCCAGGCCACAGTGGTCACCCACATTTGTCCTTTTCCTTGGTGTCTGCTTCCTAAGGCAGCAGTCTCTACAGCTCTGTCCCCAGAGCCCAGTGGAAGCTGGCCCCATGGATGAGTGATCTTTCTCTTGCTATAATAACACACCATAACCAAGGCAACTCATGGGAGGTTTATTTGTGCTTACAGTTTCAGAGAGGTGGGAGTGGAGGGGGGAGAGTCCATCTGAGTGGTGAGGCATGGCGGCAAGAGGCAAACAGGATGGTTGAGAGTTCATGTCTTCAATTGCAATCAGGTCAGAGAGGGCAAATGGGTAGTGGCATAAAGCTTTAAACCTCAGAGACAGTCCCTAGTGACGCACTTTTCCCACCATCTAA
The DNA here is from genome assembly GCF_903995425.1 of Onychomys torridus. Taxonomy (NCBI): domain Eukaryota; kingdom Metazoa; phylum Chordata; class Mammalia; order Rodentia; family Cricetidae; genus Onychomys; species Onychomys torridus. The sequence goes on along the minus strand of NC_050463.1, from coordinate 49,307,714 downwards.
CCCTCACCGAGCAGTGTCACCATCCAAGAACCACGCAAGGGTTCAAATGCTCCATGCGATGGGGACCTTTCTCGTTCAGATCACCGCACCCCATTCTCTTTGTGTTACCAGTGTCTGGCGCGATACTCACACAATTAGTGTTTAGCTTGGTCCCTTACAGACTGCAGGGCCGCTTCAGCACAGCCCGTGCTGCCCCGGAACACGTTGGAGGATGAAGAAAGGAAAGGAGCAGGGAGAGGAGCGGGTGGAGAGAGGGAATCTAAAAGTGAAACCGCCTCTCGCCTCCAATCTGTTCTGGTTGTCTTGTTTGCTGAGTTTTGCTCTGGGCCAAAACCCTGCCAGTCTAGTGACAGAGAAAGCAGAACCAAATTGCTGTCGGCGACGGCGGGAGCCAGAAGATCCCTGATACAACCAAGGGAGGATTATTTTTAAGCTGGACAAATGTCAAAAGCTTTAGCAGCTTAATGCCAAACCTCCAACCTCATGTGAACCTTTAATTAGCCAAGAGGCTGGGGATGCTTTCTTGGGGGCTGGGCCCTCACCACTGAGCACCAGGCTCAGTGCCTTGGTGGCATCTAAGCTGAAGCCACTGGGTGAAGAGTCAGGGAGCCAGGCTAAAGAAGCTGCCTGGCCTTCTGAGTCATGTGTGGGCCTGGGGTGGCTGACCCCTAAAGATGTCTGCTTCCTCTATGTGGAGTGAGGATTCGGCTTCTAGCCTGCCACCTCTCTGCTGTCATTGGAAAAACATCCGTGTCACTCAGCAGCTGGCTCATCATACACACTCGTCATGTGAACATGGAACTGATGATAGCTCCTCTCACTGGATATCCTCTCTAGAGGGTTTGCAGGATGACCCCAGCCCTGCTGCCCACTGGAGGATCTCAAGGGAGGTAACCTTTTAAGGCCCACAGACAGCAGAGTGTAAAGGAGACGGAGGCGCCTGGGTCTGGTGACCTCAGCCATGGCATCCTAAAACAAGCAATGGCAATATGAGTGCCATGCAGAAGACAGACATGCATCCTGCCTGGTGCTGGGCACTGGCCTTGGGGCCAACATGTCTCTACTTCCTATAGAGTCAGGGGGCACCAGGAGATGGTACCCAAGGCCACTCTGGAATTCTCAGAGACTACTGCAGCCTTTGGTTGGATAATAGCAAATGGATTTGGTCATTTTCAGTGGCTTTTGTGGAATCTCATTGTTTTCAGCTGAATGGAGGAATGAGCCCTTACAAAGGTGGTGGTTTGGCTTAGACCTGGGACATGGTCCCGAGCTCTGTCCACCTGCACTGTCCTCATATTACAGGGTCTACCCTGGTCTGCAGACCAGGAACTTCTACAGGCCTGTGTTCTCCTCCCCAAGAGTGTCCACTCTCTCAAGTTTGTCTCTTGACCTTGTAATCAGAAGGATCATTCTTGAATTTTCTTTAAGCCTTGCCCCCAGTGAGATGCCTTTCATATATAAAAAGAGACACAATTGAAATTACTAACATTGTTCTAGAATCTGTGGCTTCCAGATGAGGTGCCTCTCCATCAAGCATCAACCCTGCCACTTAACCAGCACTCACTCACCTCTGGTCACCAGGGCTTCAGCCTTGTTGAGGTTCCTGGAACTCAGGCCCTGACTGGGGTAGCCATGCTGACTGCTGTCCAGGGCCCAATGTTTGTTTCCCTGGCAACCCAAGTGGGCTATACAGCAAGCAGTCACTGAGTTTTGATTATTAGCAGGCTGTCATTAGGAAAACACAGACATTGTATGGACACACATTGAGTCATACTGGCCAGTGACAAGTGTCTATCATTGGAATATGTCTAGAGGAGACAGGAATGTTCTGCAGAAACATAGAAGATAGTTTATTTGAGTAGGTGGTCTTTTTGTTGTCCCAAAGGCAAACACTTCATTGAGCCAAAGTGTGGTGACTGTATGTCTAAAGTTATTTCACATGACCGAAGAAAAGGTGCTAGCCCATGATGAAGGTACTTCTGTGGATGAACACAGCATGTGCATCGAGAGTTAGTGCTGGAACCTTTGTGTTTGAGTCAAAGACCATATCACCTGGGCACGCATTTGCCATCAGAGTAACTTTGTACTAAAGCCTCCATACAGATGCAGAGACGAAGACCTAGATAGCACAAGCTACTGAGTGAAGCTGTATGGTTTACCTGTTGGTGAAAGACTCACTTTTATCTCACTTGGCATCCAACTCAGCTGTATTCTCACAGGGTCCCACTGCTCTTCGACTATCAAGCACCTCAGGTTTGGGAGAAACACTAATATCCTGTTAGTTAAGTTAAAACCTGCCATGCCTATAGTTTGCTTAAACTAATTCTGTAAACTTAAAGTAAGGAGGAGGCAGTATGCTTTGCCATCCATCCAATCAACATGCTTGAATGGAGTTCAGCCAGTGCAGATGATAACTTCCTTTGCAAAGAAAGAGCTGGGTCACCCCCATGCTTTGGGACTCATAACAGGTGGTTGTATTCCCGTTAGAAGCTGGGAGAAAGTGGTGGGGGGGTGGCTCCTTTTTTTTCCTTTCTTTCTAAGACAATATATCACATTGTCAATATATCAACACATCACAAGCCCAGACGGCCTTGATTTCTCTATGTAGCCAGGGATGACCTTGAACTTCCTAGCCTCTTGCTTTTACCTAAGTGCTGGGATTGCAGACAGTACCACCACCTCTGCCTTACGTGGTCTTGTGGCTCAAATCTGGTGCTTCCTGCAACCCAGCTAAGCACTTCACTCACTGGGCTACCTCGTCAGCACTGGGACTCTCGTTCTTGATTTGTTGACCTCCAAGTGGATAAATGTGATGTGCTTTGGCCTTGGCCAGAGAAGACAAATGCAGAATTGCAAGAAAACTCATCCATGGCCGTTTGAAATGTGTGTTTGAGGGGAGAACAGAAACTCTCCTGTCAACGTGTACCCCTCTGTCCTCTCTCTTCAGAAGAGGGTGTGTTGGATGATGCAAAGGCTGTGAGAACCCTAGCCACGTTCTTGGGCTTCCAGCATCCTCTGTAAGGCGCAAGCGAGACCACAAACCCTCCATCCTTGTACTTCTTACCTTGCACACCTCCTACAAGCCATATACAGGGGTGTGAGGGTGGAGGAAGAGCTCCAGGGCATGGATGTACTCTGGGAATTCATCTTACCAAAGAATACTTGAGAAGCTTCCTTCCTGCTTTCCCTCCCCATACCCCCTGCCAGGATGCCTGGCCTCTTCTGTGTTCACTGGCTATTGGCCAGTGGCATGGACAATCATGCCAGGCTAGCCTGCACGCTGTTACTCCCAGGGCATCCAGCTGACCACAGGCTGAAACCACGACTCCCAGCCCAGCTGTCTGTTTCTCCTTACTTGGAGCACTTGCACCTTGAGGGAGGAAAGTCCAAGCCACATGTCCTGACAGCCTGTCGGCTGGGTCCCACGGAACCTTCCTTCCAGAGCTGGCCAGACTGAGTACACACTCAGCCACCAGCTTTTGGCAAGGATGGCCTCCCCCGGGGGAATCTGCCCTGGAACTCTTTGTTCAGCTGGAGTCCCAGAAGGGAGCAATAATTAAAGAAAACTTTGTAAATGTTCAAACAGAATAAAACTGTTGTTGCTCATGGTTCCCTTTCTTCTCCATTTTGCCATCTGGAGCCACAACCTGTCCAGTTTATGAGCCCGGATCCCTGTCCTGTTTACCCCTGTCACTTGTCTGTCAGCCTCCTCACTGGTGGCGCTCCACAGAGAGGGGATTTGCTGGCGGCTTGTGCCCCTCCCCCGCACGCCTGAGATCTTCCCATCATCCTGGCTCCAGGCACACCTCTCCACCTCCCCGCCTTCCATATGCTTTGGAGATATTCCTGCCGCTGATATGCATGGGAAATGGTCGTGTGGAGTGTGTGGTTGCAGCTGCCCAGCTTCTCTACGTGGCCCCTGAGGGGGGCTACCTTTCCGAAGAGGAAGGCCATGGCTGCAGCTTCAAATTTACAGTACTTTTTTTTTTTTTAAGTGGCAAAGGACAAACAAATAGATGAAAATAATAAAAATGCTCTCATGCTGGTGGATTAAGACCTAAATTACATAAACACCAAAAATGAAGTCCCAATCACCCCATCCAGGCAAGGAGACGGAAGGGTGTCAGGGGGGTCCTACCACCAGCATCTCATCACATGACCTTTTTGGGAAATAGGCTCATATTACTAAACTAAAGGCAGGTTGTCTTAGAGTAGTGGTGCTCCTAACCAAACTACCTAGAGTCTCTAAAACAAGGGACCGTGGCGACACAGGTAATCTGGGTGGGATGGTGATGAGAAGCTGGCTGTGTGAGGATGGAAGCTGTGATTAAGTCTGAGTGGTGCACTCATAAGCCAAGGAAAGCCTGGGCTGCCAGGAGCTGAAGAGAAAGGACAGCTGACAGGAAAAGGCAGAGTTCCCTGAAGGCCAGGGAGCGGGTACATCCTTGCAAGCCTCTGGCCTGACTCTTAGCCTCCAACATCTTAGTAACTTTCTCTCCTCATTATTACTTTATTTTGGCAACCCCAGAAACAGGCACTGGATGCCTGGAACTGTCTAATAAAGTTTTATTTATAAAGGACCTACAGCACACTAGAACAATTAAAGCAATGTGCTGTAGTCAAAAGTGTGCAGATGTGCTCACTCTCTCTTCCTCTCTCCCTCCCCCTCCCCCTCTCTCCCCTTCTCTCTTCCTCTATTCCTCTCCCTTTTTCTCTCCTCTCTTTCATCTTACTGTGTTATTTCCTTTCCTTTTTTCTTTTTAAAATCATTTATTTTATATTTGAGATTATAGCATATCACATCATTTCCCTTATCCCTTCCCTTCTTCCGCGCCTCCTCCTTGCTCTCTTGCAAGTTTGTAGCCTCTTTTTTCATTAATTGCTGTTATGTCATATATGTAGATATGCACATACATATTCATATATATTCATATATATGTGCATATCTACATATATTGCTAAATCTAACCTGCCCCATCTACATAGTGTTACTTTTACGTTTGTTTTCAGGGTTGACCATTTGGTAGCAGATAACAACTCATGTGCCCTTCATTGAGGAAGACTGTTTCTCCCATTATCAACTTTCCTCAGTCGCCTGCACTTATTTTTTGTATGGCTGAGGCCTCACAGTCTGCCCCTTGTCCACTTTAGCAGGCCTGTTATTATCGTCCGTGTTCAGCTCGTGTTGAGGCAGTCATGTTGACGAGACTGTATGGATGTATCTCCTGACATAATCTCAGAGGAAACTCCCTGAGCCTCGAGCTCTTATGGTCTTTTCCACCCCCATCTTCTCATCTCTTCCTACCAGTGTTGCTCTGTTTGGTAGCTGTATCCTTTGGGATCGGGCTCCACAATTCAACATTTCAATTGGCTGTGGTTTTCTATGATGATCTCCATGTTGCAAAGAACTCTTCCTGGGTGAGGGACGAGGGCTGCACTTGCCTGTGTGTACAAGGACAAATGTTTAGAATGCAGTTGGAGATCATGCTGGGTTAGTAAAGTGACAGTTGCAGGTTCTTCTCCCAGACCCTTCGCTTCACTGGCCCTGGGTAGTTGGCTGGGTTTCCTGTACCAGGCACAATTTCCCTCTCATTATGTGGGTCGTAAGTCCACCTAGAGAGCTGTTGGCTCCCACCAAGGTATGGATGCCATTTCTGCACCCTTAGGATGATTGTGTCATGCTGGTCGTTGTTATGGTTCATAGGCATCATAGCTCTCCAACGGTTGTTCACATCCCTCCCTTGGAAACTTGGATGGTGCCTTCCAGTGCTATGAAAGCTGGTTCTCAGGGAGAACTACCTTATGCCCCACCCCTGCCCTTCTAGAGACAGGGTTTCACTGTACTGCCTTCCCTGACCTAGAACTCACTGTGTAGACCAGGTAAGCTTTGAACTTACAGAGATCCTCCTGCCTCTGCCTCCTGATTGCTACAGTATTCTTATTGCATATTACTCTTGCATCCTTCTGTGATGACAGGAGACACTGCAGTGTTGGTGTCATCAGATGGGGAGAAGTGCATGACACAGGCCCTGGGACGGAGCATCTGGCTGCCGAGGCATCAGCCTGCAGGTACCAGGTATCCATCACATTGCATTCTGTACCTTTGCCTCCTCGCAGCAGATGGCAGGCCTGTTTCTACACAGTGACTGCTGCAGTGGCCACCGCCACCGAGAGCAAGATCCGTAATGTGCTGGCTCCATTTTTGGATTTAAAATATTTGCATGCTTTTCTTTTTTTAACTATGTATACAAAAACAAACAAACAAACAAAACACTTTTATTTGGTGTCTAGTTTGGTACTTAACTTCAGAGAAGGATTTGTACTGTGATCATCTAGGCTGTGGAATTTGCCTGACTACTGGCATCAGTGTGTTCATGAAAATCAGTTTTCATGACTCAACGTAGGAGCCTTAAAAGGCAGGTTAATCCTACTTTCAGCGAATGAAAGAGATATCAAACCCCTAAGACCTTTTATCATATTTGTTTGTTTGTTTTGAGGCAGGGTCTCTCATAGCCCACGCTGACCTAAGACTTGAAATGTAGCTGGAGATAACTATCAGTTCTGATCCTCTGGTCTCCATCTCCCAAGGGCTAAGTATAAACCTACCAGGCCTGATCTGTTCAGTGCTGAGAAATCACTCTTCTAATGAGCTTCAACTCTCTTCAGTCTTTTGTTGTTGTTTTTTTTTTTCTTTTTCTTTTTTTGGTTTTTCGAGACAGGGTTTCTCTATAGCTTTGGAGGCTGTCCTAGAACTTGCTTTGTAGACCAGGCTGGCCTCAAACTCACAGAGATCCGCCTGCCTCTGCCTCCGGAGTGCTGGGATTACAGGCATGCGCCACCATCGCCCAGCCTCTTCAGTCTTATTGATGGCCCCATTCATCATCAAGGGCCTGGGACTCAGACAGATGTCACTGAACTGAGAGTGACAAGGAGGAATCCTCACCTCAGAGCTGCAGCCCCAAACCTGAAGAAATTAGCCCCATTAATTCCGAGGGTCACTGTTCTTAAGGGAGCAGGGAAGAGCCTCTCTGTGACGCTAGAAGAGAATGAGTCAAAATACAGTTTCCCGGGGCCCCTCTTCCTGTTTCTGGGGCCCCAGGATTTACTGAGGAAATCAAACCCTTGTGATTGTTCATGTTGGCTCACAGCCCTTGAACCATCTACTGTGGAGTGGCCTTGTCTGTGTGTGGGGGAGGGAGAAGGAGACTCTGCCCTGTGAACTTGTTCCCATGGCTGACACTATAGTTAACTTCCTCATCACTGTGAGCAGATAGCTGCAAAGAAGCAACTTCCTGTAAGAAGGGTTTATCTCTGCTGGTAGTTTAGGGTACAGGCCGCCACAGTGGGGGCATGTTGGAGGGAGCAGTTTGTGATTGTGGCAGCAGGAGGTGACAGGCTGATTGTTCATGTTTGAGCAGATTCAGAAGCAGGGAGCAGAATGCTGGCACAGGGCTTTCTTTCCCCTGACATCCCTTTCTATTCAGTCTCCTAACCCATGTGCCAGGACATTCCTTCAGGTGGGGATTTCATCCTCTCAGGAAGCCTCTTTAAAGGCATTCAGTATCTAAGGGCATGCCTTCGGGATGGGTTTTATTCTAATCAAGCTGACAATAAAAATTAGCAGATGGCTTTAGTCCACATCCTTTCCCTGATATAAGGCACAGTGTGGGAGTATTACATTCCTTCAAGTGTGTGAGCTATAAATACCCTCATGAGTTATCACAGGAAATTACCATAACTGAGGGGTCACCTTGGAAAATCCCATAACCTTGAAGCTGTGACTGAAGGCTTGGAGAATGCCATTGTCTTTCTGCTCCCTTAAACTCTGGAACTCTCAGGTCTTTTCTCTCTAAAGTCACCCTTTCTGTGGCTGCTGTAGGTCGCTTCTGGATGAGTGAATTTACAGAGGCCTCTCTGTGAATGAGGCTTTTGGGGTCACAGTAGGAGAAGCCTCATGTGGAGCTCATCACTCTCTGGCTGTCAGCTCTGGACCCCTGCTCTCTCTCTCAGGAGGTAGCACTCAGCACTCTGAGTTGCATGTTCCTTTTCTGTGTAGAGTGGCTGTAGCCAGGAGGCACTCGAGTTTCTGCGACTGTAAAATGGATCCCTTTGTTCAGATTCAGCATTCATCCTTTAAGGGTTCTCCATAGAGAACCAGAGAGCCTTAAATACTGGAGACAACTAATTTCAAAAGATAGTTGTGACTGCTAACAGTTTGGGCTTCCTTAACAGTGTACCAAAACTTGGATGCATTCCATGACCACTGGAGTCTAAGATCAAGGACCAGAGTGATTAGGTGTGGATGAGGTCTCTTCCTGACTTGTAGATGAGTTCCGTTTTTTCTGTGTGTTTGTAAGTGGGTTCCTAGGTGTGCTTGCCAAGAAAGCAGAGGGGAGGAAGGGGGTATTCAGTAGCACTCTCTGGCCTTATTCTTGATCTCTCTCTCTCTCTCTTTTTAAAACATCCATCACCTTCTTAAATCTCTCCCTACACATTCCATCATCCACATTGAGGACTGGCACTTTAACTCATGCATTTGGGGGGTGACACAACTCTGTCCATAGCACTGACTCTGTGTGGGGTACATGAGTAGCTTTGCAAAGGATTGGACTTGGGGCGGGGAGGACTAGAGAAAAAGGACTGAGCACATCTCTATAAGATGATCCCCAGGGGTAAGGCCCCACCTCTCTGCCTCTAGGTGTACCCTAAGTACACCTGAGGACATGGAGGCACAGACGCACCTGCCATGTTCTGTGTGGTTCACTTGTCCAAGCAACTCATAGGAAGCTATGAGAGAGCAATGCATGCCTCCACCTGACATGTGCAGGCTTGTCGACCCACTTGTGGAAGGTGGCTGTGGCTCTGTTTATGGATGCTGCCAAAGAGGAAGCAGCCTTTCAATCTTAGGCTTACTCTGTGTTCCCAGAGCACTTGGCTTCCATGTGCAGACAGCCTTCAGAAGAGGAAGAGTCTGTGTTTCACAGAAAAGAGAGCAGAAGGTAAGATGAATCAGATGGCCCCTGTGCTTGCCCAGCTGGTCTCAGGAGCAGACTGGGTCAGTCCAGCCCTTCTGGTGGTTGTGGGGGTTCTAACTCCATCCTACCTCCCTGGTTCAAGTAGAAGGACTATCCAGAACCAGCAAAATGACAGGTCGCTATGATCTACATCCACAGCCATGCTCAGTCAACATCTTTTGTTGGGTGAACCCAAGAGGATGGTGATGGGTGATCTAAATGAAGCGGGTATGGGTGAAGAGTGTGGGGTGGGAAGGACAGTCCCTGGTCCTATAAACACACTGCTGATGCCGAGCCTGTTCCCAGGATAGCAGGAATGGAATGGGAAAGGAATGATTACATCTACAAACCTGAACATCCTTATTCATAGTCCTGTTGTAACCAGAATGAAGGAGACATGGCGGATGCCCACAGCTTGGTGTGTAGCTTGGTAGGTAAATGGCGTCACCATTAATTCCTGGTGTAGTGGTGGAAGTGGACTGTCAGAGATGTATGCAAAGGGTAGTGGGCAGGGGCAGGGGGTGGGACCTTCTGACTTGGCATTTGGGAAGGCAGAGGGACAATTTGAGGTGACAGTTGCATTATGGCAGAACAGAGAGTGAATGGGGATTGAGATCATGACCGATGCAAATGGGTGCTATTTTTTCCCCCAGAATTAAACAGAGTCCAGGTGTTTCATTCATCCAGGGAAGTGAGCTAGAGGATCCAGGCCACCTGTGCTTACATTTCCAAAAATGTACATGCCTGAGGAACTTACCCATTTGACCTGTTTTCCTCCGTCCATGGTTACAATGGTGATGATGCTAATGATAATTTATTTTGGAGTCTCTTATGAATAGTGAGTGAATATATGGACAGTTTGGGGACAGTTTGGTCTTTGGCATACTTGGGTGGTGTTACCCTGTATTGGTTATACAGAAAGCTGGAATCTGTGGAAGGAGGGAAGCCTGGCAGTAGTTTGGAAAACAGATGCCATATTGAGAGAAGATAAGGCAACGGGGCTTGAAATCCTCTGATTGGATCCTAAGTTTTAGTTTCTGGTAAGGTCCTCTCATACCATGGAGTTCTGGTATTGAGGGATTTTCATATAAAGAAGGGAGCCTTGCAGGGCATGCAAGTCTGCAGCTGGCAAATCCCTCCACTCGTGGTGGCTTGTCTTGGGGAAGGCCAGTGTCACAGGTTAATTATGGTTCCTTAGAATTTGCTGTGATACTGATCTGACAAGCGCAGGTGCCATGTTCGCCAAACACAGAGGGTACAAACTGCCCTTGGTCAGCCATTTTGACCCCCTCTGCCCATGATGAAGATAGTTACCTGAAAATCACCAGATGTGAGCTTCAAGTCTATCTAATGATTCCTGTTCATCATCTCTTGAAAGCTTTCCAGAAATATTTCATACCCATTAGGGTAGCTACTGTAGAAAAACTATCAAGAGTTGGCAAATGTGTGGGAGAACTGGCACATGTATACTATTAAAATCAATTATTTTATTCTTATGGATGTGTGTGTGCACCCATGAAACTTATATATAGGTTACCGAGGAGGCCAGAGAGAGCATCAGATTGTCTGTAGCTGAAGTTACAGGCAGTTGTGAGCCACCTCACATAAGTGTGGGGAGCAGAACTCAGGTCCTCTCAAACTCAGTTAGGAGGCAGCAAGCACTCTTAACTTGTTTCAGTCTGCAAACTTTCAATGGAATGTAAGATGTGTGCACCTACTATGGAAATATATATGTCTGTATGTAATTTCCCCAAGTATGTATATGCATATGTGTGTGTGTATGCATGCCTGTGTGTGCCTGTATTCAAAGAAATTGGAATTATAGCTTGTAGAGGTACTTTATAGCAGCATTGGTCAATTAGCCAAGAATAGAAGTAACTCAAATATTCATTGTTTGATGGTTAGATAAACATAGTGTAGTCCATAATGGGTATTATCCCCTGAAAAGAAGACAGTTTTAATGTTCCGGTGTATGCTACAAGTATTATCCTTGTACACATGTTGCTAAGTGAAAAACAAACCAATCTCAGATATGTTCTGTGTTTCCCCCTCATGTATGATACTTAGTAAAATCTGCAGCGAGTAAACAGCTCCACAGGCTTGGAGGAGAGGGAATGGAGAACTCTTTTTCATGGGCATTGAAAGACTGGCAAATTCCAAAAGCTGGCTATTGGATACCATGAATAGGCTTACTGTATATGCAAAAATGGTTGAGATGGCAAGCTTCATTTTATGTGTATTTTATACAATTGGAACTAAGAAATAAAGATTTGCCAGGGCTAGGATAATGGGAGAGTTACACTCTGGCTTCACAGAGTTCGCAGTCCAGTTGGATGGGCATAAATTTAAACAGGAACAGTACAACATGGCAATAGCTAGAAAAGATGCCAGAGATCCTGAGGACAGGCTGGGGTGGGAGGGGTGCTGGGAGGTTCCATAATGGGAAGGACACTTCAACAATATCTTAAAGACCAAGTAAGAAATAGTCAAATAAAAGAGGCAAAGATATTTTAGGACGTCAAGTCAAAACCATATGTGCAAATTCAGGGCGCTCTTGAGAAACTGCACAGATTTCTGCCGGGCTAGTGCGTTGGGTAGGAGTTGAGGGACGTAAAATGTGGGGTCTGTCTTGATTTATCCAGCATCTGCTGTGCCCAACCTTAGGAGAAAAAGAAACTTGAGGACATAAGGTGACCGTTCACAGCAGACAAAGCAGCAACATGGCTGTTCTCAGTTCTTCCCCACACAAATTTTATCCCAAAAAGGCACAAGAAGAAATTCTGTCTCCATTCTACAAAAGTTTACATTGTTTTAGTTTCCAATAGTCAGTGCTGGTTCTCCGCACACCCTGGTCATTCTTCCAACTACTGGTTGAATCAGCACCTGTTAAAGTTGCCTTTGGTTGAGGCCCCTCAAGAACACAGAATAGGGGTTCCACCTGCATGTGGGGTTCTTGTAACAGCTTCCCTCCTCAAGCTTTGAGGATGTAAGACTCTGCAGGTTCTGACCCATCTCTGTAACTTCAGATGTTCCTGCTTTTAAAGACAAATGCAGCATATCAGAGAAAAATAAACCTAAAGCTACATGATTGGTAGAATCTTCTTCCTTTTCAAATGAGTGGCTTAGGAAAGAAGACCTTTCAGGGAGGGAGACTGTGTGTACGGACTTCTCAGCCAGATCACCAAGGCCAGGGGGACACTCTGTCCCCTGGTGTCTATATCAACTGCATAAGAACAGGAAGGGATGGACCACTCAAGTATGGTTCTAGATGTGGAGGTGAGGGAGAAGCAGACATGGAGAGCAGCAGGGAAAGAGGTTGACATTGTTGGATTATGGTAGGAAGGAAGATTCACAATAAATATCCTAAAATGTTTATTATATTATTATTGCTGGGGGTGGTAGTTGATGCCTCTAACTCCGGCTCAAAATATAAGAATGTGGGTCTTTAACTGTGTCCTCCAGGCCACTTCATCACACGGTTGTCCCAAGCATTGGGAAAGGGGACGACAAGATGAGACATATAACCTTCTAAAGTTGACTACAGCCAATGACCCCAAGACATTTAGGTAACTGCTGATAGGTATCACAAGAGTTTGATGCCTGGGGTCTCTAGGCACATGGGAATGGTGTTGTCAAGCCATGCCTTTTCCACCTTCAGAAGCCAAAGGGGGGCATGAACACAATGCATTTGGACTGTTCTTTCTTTCTTTTTCTTCCTTCCTTCCTTCCTTCCTTCCTTCCTTCCTTCCTTCCTTCCTTCCTTCCTTCCTCTGTCTGTCTATTTACCTCCCTACTTTCCTTTCATCTATCATCTGCCTATCTATTGTCAATCTATCTACTTTCTATCATTTATCTATCCTCCATTTGTCTATCATCCAACTATTAATATCATATATGATTCACATAATTAAGATACATACTTAGTCACAAATATACTTATTTAGATTTAAATTCGCAACCCCTTTATATTCAAAGGGAACACAAGGTAAGAGAGACCTGGGATTAAAAGAGAGAGAGTTGAGGATGCAAAGGAAAGATCTAAAGCAGTACTGCATTGGGATTTGGGATGCCAGAAACTGGACCAGGAGTGGGGCAGGTGGCAGAACAGGTGTGCTAATACCAGAGTTCGAGTCGGAGCCAGCAAGGTGCCCCAGGTGGCGCGAAGATGGAGCCAGGACACAGCGCAGAAGGATGCGGCTGAGTTACAGAAGAGCGTGCAAGGCACTCGCCATGTGTTGACTCGTTCAGTGGTGAAAGCTCCAAGAGGAAAGTGACTTTGCACTCTGCCTCACTCATCTTGGGTGCTGGTTTAGTTTTAAGCAATTAGGGGCTGTTTTGTGTTTCAGTTTCTGTTTGCATGATTCTTTAGAAGTCTGAGTGGTGGTTTTCAAGTGCCTCTTATAAATTCATTTAGTAAATATTTATTGAGAGTATGCTGTGTTACTGAGTCCAGACTTCCCTCCTCCATACCTTTTTATTAGGTGTAGATGGAAAATTACTTGGGGCTGACAGTGTTCAGCCTGCAGTAGTTCTTAAGGAAAAGGTCGTTCAAATCCCTCATGTTCGGTACATCTAGTAAAGGCAGAGATCCAAGATGAGCTGACTCCAGGTAGACACAGATAGAGATCAGAAGCAGGTGTGGTGGGGGGGCCATTCTACTTCCCTTACCAACCATTCTCGTCCCTTCTCAGTACAGCCAGGACAGACGCCAGGCCTGGGGCTTCTGTGCTGATCCCAGCTTTGTTCCCTAGTTCCAGGCTACCCTGCCTCAACTGCAGAAGTTGCACTCCAGCTTCAGTGTGACTCAGGAGCACCTGAGTGTTTGTAAGCAGATTTTAGACTCCACTCAGAGAACCCAGAGGCGCACGCTGGGGTATGCAGCAGACTTCACTTCTAACAAGTTTCCACTGATGTTGATGCTACTGGCATCAAGGTTGCACTTGGGTGACCAGCTGAGCTACAGGTCTAGAAGAGGCACATCAGCAAAAGACCAAGCAGGAGAGCACCCTCAGGACAGAGAGCCTGCTAAAGGACCAGCTGCCAAGCCTCACTTCTGCTTCTTGCCATGCTCTGCATATGACTCTCTCATCCTGGATTAGTGTGTCCATTTCTGCATCAAGCCCCACGCATCCTTTGAGTGCCAACTCAAATGGCACCTTCTGCTAGAAACTTGCACCATCCTGCATCCTCTCCACGTGGAGCTGCATCCATCTCGCACCTCCTCTTGCTGGTCTCGGCTTTGGCTTTTTCCACAGCCTTCCTATTATGGTCATTAGTTTATAAGGACCATGCCTAAGCTATTTTGTGTATCCCTGCATGTGAACTCTCTAGACTCTTGCACAGATTAAGCCTTGGATGAAAATTTGAACTCTTTATAAGCATTGAACTTCATATTTTCACATGCTATGCATCAATAGGCTGATCAGGCAATTCACACAGCAATGTTTTTCCTGTCATTTTAGAGAAGAAATGAGGGGACATCCATGAGGGAAGTAAATGGCATACAGGTAGCTACACTGCTCAGTCATATCTCTTGTTTCGAAAAACAGAAACAGAACTGCCTAGCGCGCGCGCGCGCACACACACACACACACACACACACACACCACGTAAGATAATTTTAGCAGGAATAATATACAATGGTGTGGGTAGCACAAGGGAGATGAGGCCAGACTTGAGGATGGAAGTTACTGCCCATCCACATAGACATCCAAATCTAAAGATGACTCCATGCAGAAAGAGCCCTCTGATGAACTCTGCAGCCCTCTGAGAGGGATGTTAGCTCCCATGGTCTGTGCTCAGAATGAAATTGAGATGGTAAATTCCTGCACCTCTGTGATTTCTTCCACAGGGCAGAGGTGCCCACCCTTGAATCACCCACAGGCCCTGTCACAGAAGGTTGATGGCCCATCTAGAAGGGTAAGAGACAGCACTCCGAGCCTGGCTTCTGGTCTCCATGAATTTTCACAATTGTGTAGCTTCAAATACCTCATCCATCCTTCCCCTTTAAAGTGTCTACAGTGTGACATGTAGGTGGTGTATTGATAAAGACAGAATGGCTTCATTAAGGTTTTAGATCGGGTGGTTTTTGTTTTTGTTTTTTTTCTTTCTTAAAGCTCATTTTAGAATTCATACTTCCGAACAAACTTTTCTGTTTTATGGGTATAGTTTCTTAGAAAAAGAAAAAAAAAAAAAAAAACAGTCAGCAAACCATAACACTGCAAACATTGTTTCACACTAGCTCCTTACAAACTGCCTTACTGAGCAGATTGTATATTTCTACTCTGTAGTGAGACGCAACACGCACTGGGGTAATGATGGGAAAATGAAATGAATTTCAACAAATAACTAAGGATGCGGCTTCAAAGGCTGGTGGAGTTCTTGGTACAATAATCTCCCCCCCTGTAAGTCATGTATATTTTATGAGCCTGAAACAACTGATCCCGATAAGTCTTTGGGCGATGGAAGCAGCCAGAGTTGGATGAAATGTAGCATAGCGTAATGGATGGAGCAATCACTCAGATGGCACTTGCAGCTCATCCGTCAATAAACGGGTGCCGTGCTGCAGCCAGCGGAGTATGGGAGAGAGTCAACCAGAAGATGGTGTTTGCTCAGTGCATTGGGAAAACCCATTTTTCATCGGCTTGCCAAGTGTGCCTGAGAAGTTATTACTAATTTATCATGGAACAAGACAAAACAAAACACTGTGGGTGTGACATAAGCATGCAAAACTGGATAATATTCCATTCCCTTCTCCTCCACCTTGGAAGGCCAATAAATAAAGGCTACGGACGGTGATGTCAACTGAGTGGAGGGTCTGTCCTGAACGCAGCGGAGGTGGGGAGAATGTCATCAACATTTGCCTGGGTCAGGAGATAGTAGGAAGGCCTGGGTAACTCCACCTCGGGCTCCTCAGGAACCAGCTGCCTCAATGACTGAAGCAAACAGCCGACTGAAAGGCCTTGAGTGTCCTGTACAGAGTTGGAGTTTTCCTCTATGTCAGCAGTCCCTTCTCCTAGTGGAGGGAGCTTACTCCTCACGAGGTATTTTTGAACCAATTCATCTTCATCTGTCTCTCCATAGCTCAGAACCCACAGAACTCTCTAGAAACAGGGACTCGGAAGAGTGGAAACTCAGAGTCTGTTTCCATGTGCAAATTGAGGGATCCTGTATGAGTGGTTACATTCAATGTTTATGACTGTAGCATAAGTTTCCACAAACAATAATCATCATTTATGACACCATGGTTTCTGTGGGTTGGTGAAACTACCCAGGACCTTAGCTCATAGTATTACTAAGTTAAGTTCAAGGTATCAACCAACTACAGCTCAGTTGGTAGAGTGCTTGCTTGGCATATATGAGGCCTTGTGTCTGATCTGGAGTACAGTATAAACTGGCTGTGGCAATGTACACCTAGAATCCCAGCCCAGGGGCGGTGGAGGTAGGAGGATCATTAGTTCAAGGTCATTCTTCAGTTCATAGTAAGCTCAAGGCCAGCCTGAGCTACATAAGACCCTGTGTAAATAAACAAATAAGCAAGGAATCAGACAATTCTATAGAGAATTGGTTCCCAATCTATGGGTTGCAGCCCCTATAGGAGTCAACCTTTCCACAAGGGTCACGTAAGACCATCAGAAAACACAGTTGTTTACATTACAATTCATAGAGCCATAGCAGTAGCAACATTACAGTTATGAAGTAGCAATGAAAATAATTTTATGGCTGGGGAGTCACCACACACGAGGAACTATAATAAAGGGTCACAGCATTAGGAAGGTTGAGAACCACTGCTTGAGAGGCTCAGTGGGCAAAGTTCTTGGTCCGAGCACAGAATTCAGATGCATGTGATTGTGTGGGCCATGGTCACTTCTTTCTTTACAGTCAGCAATAAAGAATTTCTCGAGAGATAGGGGAGAGACACATGTGAAGAACAGACCTTCAGGTGAGTGCTGTTTGCAGCTCTGAAAGTCACTTCAGTGAAGTCGCTCAGCAATGAAGACGTTTGCTTTGGTGTGGCTGGCATGAGGGGGCCCAAGAAGGGGAGAAGTTAGAATGCAAGACCGACAGAAATGAAACCTAAATACTGTGGATAAGTCAAAGGCATGGAAGAAACTCTCCCATGACAAGAGGTCCTCACCGAAAACTCACTCGCACTTTATATTTAAAACATTCACTCCACCTGTGGCTAAGTCCTAGGCAAGAGTCTAGTACTGTTATTCGTAGAAATAAACCACCCCCTAAACCTTACCCTTATACCCATAGACAAGAGCATCTTCCAGCCCTCATCTGAGAATCTCCTTTTTGCTCTACATGGGCTGGTAACTACAGAAGCCCATGATTGGTCAGTGAGGAAGAACAAGACCGTGTAGCGTTCAGCTCTAAATGGGATATCTGTATCATACCTCACTTTCAACTAGGCTCGAAGATCACTGTAGAAAAGGAAGTGGAAAGATTACAAGAGCCAGATATGGAGACATCTGCCTAGAAACAGTATTTACTAGGCATGGCACGACCTTTGTACATGTGAACTCATAGCAGCTTTGACTACAGGCATAAGTGATAGGAAGTCACAACATGCCCACACAGTTGGGCTTGCCCGGCGGAGCGCCTAGTTATTTCCGGTTAAAAATAGCTATTTCCGGGTCAAAACATCTCGCGTGACTCACATGGCCATGTAATCTACGCGCATGTGTGGAGTAGCCACGTGCAGTCCTGTACGCATGCGCAGCCCACTCTTTAAAAAGCCGGCGCCATTTTGCACAGGTCTCTCCTCTCCTCTCCTCCTCTCTTCCTGTCCACGTGTGTGTTTCCCACAGGCCTGTCACGTCTCTTCTATCCTATATTAATAAACAGCTCTTCTGTGGATTTGTCGTGTTCGGGACATGTTCCTCGCAGGGTTAGAGTGCCAAAATAACTAACCATAAGACCTGGGCAGCCTCAAAACAGCCCAAGGACCAGCATGCAATGGGAAAGGGGTGAGGAAGTGCCACCCCAAGCTGAGAAGCTATTGGCCATTTGATGGCTGGTGGAAGAGGAGGAGTCAGTTTTCTTCAGGGATGTTGCCCCTGAGAGGTGACCCATGCCACAGTAGATGGTTCCACACCCATGTGCACATAGACAGCACTAGATGGATTCAGTAGATTTAAAACAAAAAGGAGGATAAAGTTTGGGGAGAAACTGGCAGTGGAGTAGGATCTGGAGAGGAGGGTTTGGGGTAGATTTGATCAAAGCATACTATATGCATTTGTGACATCTCAAACAATAAAATGATTTCTTTTTTAAAGTTTCACTTCAAATTTTATGAGAAGAAAATAAGTTAAAATTGTGAGTGGAAAAGACAAAGTTTCAATAAAGAGCCCAAAGGCCCAGCCCCACCTGAAGCTGGATCCCTAAGGGTTTAGTTGTTAATTTGATGTGTGGGAGGTAACTACAGAAGCCCATGATTGGTCAGTGTGGAAGAACAAGACTGTGTAGCGTTCAGCTCTAAATGGGATATCTGTATCATACCTCACTCTCAACTAGGCTCGAACATTAATGGGACATTAATGGGGAAGGTGAGACCATACTCCTGACCTGAATCTTGTGAGTTGTTGACATTCTCATTGTGATCAAAGGGATGGGCAGGGTAGCACAAAACTGGAGTGCCTTTTGTTGTTGTTCTAACGGGAATTAGGGGCATCAGTAGGACCCAAGCAGGCAGTTAAATGGGAAGGTCTGGAACTTCAAGGAGAGTTTTAAGCAAAGCAAAATTTTGGAGTTGCCGTGTGTAAGTAGGAAGTTGAGCATGGGGATGGGTTAGAGTTCCAGGAATTGTGCAGGGGAAAGACAGAACAGAGTCTGAGGCAACACCGGCATTTGACAAGCACTCAGGCAAACTGGGAAAGAACACGGCAAGAAGGGTCTGGAATGCAGCCTCGAAACAAAGCAATGGAAATTTCCATCAACCAGACATCCTCAGAAGGTTTTTGAGATTTTCAAATTTCTTTAAGGTGCCAGGTTGATGTTTCTTCCACACTGACAGATGTCAGTGGTTTCCAGGAATCCTCAGCACGAGGACAGTTTCTTCTTCCAGGGCTGAACTGCTGCATAGACACCCTTGAAATCTAGTCTTTATTCTGTTTCGTAAAGTATTCGTACTCTTCCTCTGCTCACACCATCCGCTTCGACTCAACTCCATTCCCTTACCAATCCTTTCTCATTGTGTTTTGTGTCTCGGCGCAATCATCCTTCCTTCATGGACATCCTCCCAGAAATATTCATGAGTTACTCTGATGCTCTCCTGTGTGCCCTAGTAGACTTTACCAGGCAGGAACATGTTAGGACAGTTAGATGGCTCTTAAAGAGTAGTCCTGACAAATAAGCCAATGAAGGTTGAATAGTCAGTTTGGAAGCTGGAATAATGGGGATCAAAGGGATGTGGTCATGGACCAAAATATTGTATCGGTTGGGGCTGTTTGGTTGCAACTGAGAGATGCCAAAGCTGGATAATGCAGTTTCTATGCAAAATACCCCCATAGCTCATTAAACATTGTTGTATAAACCTTTCCTGCAAAGACATGTAGAAGCACCTACTTACCTCAATAGGTTGCCAACATCAGACCAAAATACAACAAAGTCCAACTTCACAAACAATACATTATGCAAAGCAGTGATTGTAGGACAGATATTAGTCAGTTTGTCAAATCTGTGAAAATGATGGAGAAGCCAAAAAAACAAAAGTTACATCTGAAGAAGGAAATGATTTTTTATAGGAGAAAAAAATCAAGAGTCAAGGGAATGTTGTCAAAATAGAGAAGGATAGTTGGGTTTTTTGTTTTAGATACTGAGAAATAATTGTTTGCAGCATTGAAACCAAAGGTCCAACACTGACCTTAGTGAGAAGGCCATGATATTGGGAAGGAAGCTTGTTTGTGACTGTCTTTTACAAAGGTTACAGTAAAGGCCACTTGTTCCAAATTTTGTGATTTCAGAGAAAGGGCATCAAGTCTGATGTGCAGAGACCCTGCCTGGTGAAAAGAAATGAGTTCCAAAGGGTAACACAAAGAGCAAGCATTTATTCCTTGATGAATCATTCCATTGATGTGGAAATTTACCATTGTAGTCTAAACTACCAAGTTTAATGTTTGCGTCCTTTGTTTTTAGATCTATTTTGATTATTTTTAAATTATGTGTTCATGTGGGCCTGTGTGTATGAGTGCACATACCTGGAGAGGCCAGAAGAGGGCACCAGATTCCCCCCTGGAACTGAAGCAGTTGTGCGCCACCAGACATGGGTACTGGAATGGAACCAGGTCCTCTGCCAGAGCGGTGCACACTCTTCATCGCCAAGCCATTTCTCCAGCCCCTGCATTCACTTTCTTACCTAGGAGCGATGAGCAAACCTGAATCCAAGTCTGCGAGGTAGTTTCTGGAGAAAAGTCCTGAGCTGGGACTACGGACACATAGTTATATTCTGACTAAGGGATTCCAATGTCCCCGTGAACTAGGTGTGTGCTTTTAGTTTCTTTGACTGAGAAACCTTTAGATAAGATAAAATCCATGAGTTCCTGCTGACTTTGAATGGCATTACCCAGTGGTTTCTATATCATCTTTATCCATGTCTATCTGCTTAGACATTGTTCATGTTAATGCAAATTCCTCAAACATCTTAGACCCACAATATCCTTCATATATTACCTAGTCATCAACTTCAGGTGGGACAATTGCCTGCTTCCAGAAAACTAGAGATGGCCAGGTGACTGAACTTGAATTGAGTTTTTAAGTAAATATTTAAGATACAGAAAAATAGAGGTCAGAGACTGATTTGTACACTGTTCAAAACTCATCTTTGTTCCAGTAAGGAAATGTCAGTGTGTGCATGGACAATAGTTTATTGTTTGTAAAATGGTGGTGAATGCCTTGCCCTCACTTAGAGAAACTTCAGCAATGAACATAATAGGTAGGGGTTTGCAGGATTACTCCTGTTGTCATCTCCAATCTATCGTTTTTCTTGAAATAGCTTTACTTTGTGCTGACACATTCTTTCCTGCAAACATGCTCAAGGCTTTAGGTCACTCTCCTGTTCCTATGAGCAATATTAAAAAACATAGCTATTTGTAGTAAAGAAAGCAACATTTTCCCCAAATTCTATGGTCCTGTATCCCAGTGACAACATTTTACATTATATTAGAAGATACATCTGATCACTAATCATACATTTAAACGGGCTTCTTGTATACAGGATCATAAGTCAGTTTACAGGGACAACTTGAGAAAAATAAAAGAAGCCACCTCAGTATCTCCTGGGCAGAAATGCCCTGCATATGGCCAGACCAGTCCTGTCAGCTCAGAGTAGAAAATGCTTCCAGGCTGCAGAGTCCAGACATATCTGCATTGTCCCAGACCAAAGCCTGGAGAATCAGGCTGGACATCCATCTGGAGTGGTGCAGGGTGGAAATTGAAGCACATGGGTAAGAATGGGCCTTACCGGAACCACTTGGTATGTTCCATATCAGCACAGGGAGGACCATGAGCATGTCTGAGAGTTCACACAACTGTGATAACTGAGTAGATGCTCCATGTTGGCACTTGGAGGATCATGGGGTCTGTGGGCCAATGTAGCTGTGATAACTGTGACTTGTAGCAATAGCATTGGCTGGGTACTGTCCGTCTTGTCAGTTTAGACTAAGTTAATAGGCTGATTTGTAACAATACTTCACTTTTTGTCCCTTAAATTCTTTCCACGGGAATTCTAAAACTGACTCTTTACTCCCTATTCCTTGGAATTAATAGAGAAAAGAGCAGTTACAAAATTCATAAAATTTCACAGAACCATGAAAATAAATAAAGCAAAATGTTCTCTCAGTTCTCTCCAAGAGAAGCAAATCTGTGTGTAGAGAATCTGAAGTCTAAAGACACTTCCTGGATGGGAATGGTGAACATGCTCAACAGTACCCAGAGGCAAATGCCATGCTGAATTCACAGCCCCAGATTACATAACATCCTCTCGCCCTGTCTGTCCTTGCTGAAGGATTTTCCACACTACACAGCAGTCAGCATTCACATTTAAAACAGTGCAGGGAAGGTAGGGCAAAATGCGTTACATGGGCAACTGTCCTTTTAGGTTTGGGGCTACAGGATGGAAGGTTGAATGGTCTCATTGGTATGCATCCATGTAAGTGTAACTGAACCATTAACCTGCTCCTGACTGATACAGACACATAGTCCTGGTGATTTTTTAACAGTTTGTGTACACTATGAAATGGGACGAATGGAGTCTTCATGTCTGCATGTTCCCATGGAGACTCCTGATGACTCAAGATTATCTACCTGGTGCCAGTCCTCCAACATCCAGGAGAGAATTATCTGGACCTCCTGTTCCCACAATGCACTTCCTTGCACTTTCCCACACTGAAATTCATCTGCCACTTCCACCCACAGCCCGCCTTGAGCAATCTTCCTGCTGCCGTCTACCCATCAGCCTGATGTCTTCTGTTCTGTGACATTTTTAGCATTGTCTGCAAACTTGGGAGGGACTCGGCACACTCCTCTACCAGATTAATAACTAAAATGAGACATAAGACTCATCTTGACAACAGTTCTGCAGACTCCTCATTTACATTTAAGCACCCTTAAAGAAACTTGTTTTTATTGTCCCTGGTGGATTATTTTAGTAGTATTATGATAATTGAGACTTGAGTAATTTTAGAGTTTCATGTTTGTTAAAATACTTTGAAAGGTACAATAAAATTATCGAGTAACCACATGCTGGGGCTGTGGGAGTTTCTGAGATGAACAGATAGTCCTTACCCAAATGTCTCAAGATGTGTAAAGATGCATGAGAGGGAGAAGAGATGGGCAGGGGTACTTAGTGCCAATCCAACATCTCTCAGGGAGACGGGGAAGGAGGGCAGGAGGGAAGGGGCAAGAACTGGCCAGAAGAATGTGGGTAAAAACAACATTGTTCCAGATGTCATCCCCCTCTACCGGGTCACGTGCCTGCTGCTCTTCCTGTGGGGATGTGGGTGTTCCTAAGACCCACAGGGTATCAGGAAAATGTGTAACCCTTCCTCTAGCTGTTGCTACTTGTTCTGCTCTAGGAAACCCTGTGGCAAATTTGTGTCCTCACATGACCTTCATCAACTACCCAGTTAGGAAGACTGGGAGTATTAGAACTAGATCAGCATTGGAAGTGGAGTCAGGGACTTCCTGAAGAAAACTGCACTAGACCAGGTGCATGTGGCTAGCCCGTTGAGGATACTGGGTGACAGGCATCCCTTGGACCCAGGGCTCACCTGCGGGGGGAGGGGGGAGTTTAACAGCATCTGACTGCAATCTGTTTTCTATCAATGGAGACATTTACAAATACTGAAGACTTTTAGCACTTCAGGAAGGGTTGAGGGTGTGGGAAGATAGGTGGCTCACTCCCTGGAGTGTTTGGCTGTAAAGCATGAAGATCTGAGTTCAGATCAGCCAACCCTGTCTATCAGCCTAAAGCCATTGGATAAGCATGCTACTGTGTTTCCATGAGTCCCTTTCTTATAGAGGATTCAGGGGATGTATTTTTATACAGTTGACAGTTCATAAAAGCCCCAAGGGTGCTCTCTCAATTTGTCCCTCATAAAGCGTGTGTACGAACACCTTTAAGTGTGGAGGGCATTTCCACCTTGACACTGCAAAGACACTTCCAGGTTCATCGGTGCTCTGTGGCCATTCTGCAGCTCATTCATTTTCAGAAGAACACTTTGAGAGAAACTGCTGTAGCCCATCACAGCTTTACAGTACTTCACATGTTGTAAAATGGCATCAAAGCCTTGGCCGTGTTTAATCTCAGCCATAGCGTTTACCATCTTTAAGGAAATGGTGGCATTGGTGTTTTACTAATTCTAAAGCGAGTCTGAGGTATCTAGTGCCTCCCCCAGGGTGAATGTCATCTTTCCTTGCTGGATAATCTGTGAGATGATCATTCACAGTTTCAATCCAAGTCTTAGGTTGCCCTTACTCTCTCCCAGAGAAACACTGAAGAATTCAGAATACGAGAGGGCTCTGTGAGTCCATGACCTCCTCTATGAGTGCTCTCTGAACTGTGAGAGTGTGTGAGACAATAAGGCAGGTGCTACCACCCTATGTGCTGGGGGGGGAGCTCAGAAGGACAACACTGTGTAGCTCAGCTGACCAATGCCAGCCATCTTGTCATCCCGACCCTCCAGAATCAAGCAAAAATAAACCCCCTGTGTCCTTGGCAAAGCTCTGGATTAGTGAGAGTGCCTGCTCACTGCTATGTAGGTAGCTGTGCGGGTTCCTGTGTTCTTCACAGGTCTTGGGGCTCCAAGCATGTGTCTGCTGACAGACAGATGCCAGGGCTCTTCATGTGCCTACCTACATGGGACTTTGCATGCATCATAGTGCTTTAGTCTATGTCTTCCTGTCTGAATGGGGCAGTGCAGCAGCCACGAGCCTCTTTCTTTCAGAGGACCAGTTAACCACTCTTGCCCTGGGCTTTCTGTTCTCAGAAGATTTCTGGACAGAAGGTTTGAGACCTGTTCAGATCCCCCAGGTGTGCTGTTTTTGTGATCACTAGTTTAAGATTGAACCAAGATATTAACACATGGGATTGTTGATTTCCTGAAATACTATTTTATTCAGCCATTCTGCCTCCAGGTCCCTGAATCTATGGCTGTCAGGTTGTGTATTTGTGAAGCAGGCTTCTTGAAGTCCACCTGACCTGCTCTGTAGTGTTCCTAGGTCACAGCATGCTCTGATTCAATCATACACTGGCACAAAGGCCCTTCCTGGAACTGGCCTCAGGGTGACCACTTACTCAAACATGTGCTTGTGCTGACAGACAGACACTTGGGAAGGCTGGATTGCTCTTTATCAGGAACAACTCACTAAACCTGCCAGGGACAGGGGAGAGGTGAGTGAGATGTGGGTTGCCTCTCCTGCCCTGAAGATGTTTGTCATGTAGAGAGTTAGAAATCTGGAGATCGGCTCCGTTGGTTTGAGTGCTGGTTGGTTTTGTTATCTACGCTCGGGGTTGTTTCTGCTTGTCTCAATTTATCCTTTCTGTGGAAAGGATCCGCAGCTTATCTGTGTGAGCTGCTTTGAATAGTGGCTAGTACATGACCTGTGCTAAGCATTTCTTTTTTTTTTTCTTCTTTATTAAGAAATTTTCTACTCATTCCACATACCATCCACAGATCTCCCCTCCTCCCTCTCCCACCCACCCTTGCCCTTTTTCCCAAGCCACCCCACATCCCCACATCCCCCAAATCTAGGTCTCCCATGAGGAGTCAGCAGAGCCCAGCACACTGAGCCTAAGCAGGTCCAAGCTCCTTCCCACTGCACCAAGGCTGTGCAAGGTATCTAAGTATTCTTAAATAAACATGAATGTCCTGGTGGAGGAGACACTGAGTGTCACATCCCTACCATCTCATCAACACACTGTCTGCAGACATACCTATGCAGTCTTACTGATACTAGAAGAATCACCTGATGAAATGGACTACTGAGTAGGAATTCCCTTGGCAGGCACTTGGGCATCTATGCATGGCAGGTCATAGCCAGGGGCAGATCCACAGTATAGAGAGACCTGCTGAGAGGGTGGGGGGGTCAGTTGGGGAGGGGGCAGGTTATGCTTGCCACGGTGGGTGGGCAAGCAGGCTACTTCCTTCCTGCTCGGTGACAGATTCTCTTTTGTCATTTCTGTTCTTCAACTTGAAGTCCAAGGGGAAGTGTTTCCTCTAAACTCGAAGTTGGCTAGAGACGATGCCAGCGTACCCAAAGGCTGCATCTCTGCAAATAGCTGTCTGTTCTATTCTTGAAAACTGACATATGTCCACATTCTAGATGGGGTGCTTGAGGATCAGATTAGAAGTAACAGAACCCAGAATGTGACTCAAGATAAACTGAGCCAGGAGGCAAACGATGATCCGTCCCCACGCACAGTGGCCACTCAGGACTCAGATGTCAAACTAACCTCTCTCCATTTTCTCCAGGTGAGCATACAGTGCATAACAGGTGAGCATACAGCTCTTCTTTCCACTTCAGGCCAGCAGCTCACTATATGAAGCTGCCACTGAACTCCCAGGAAGTCGTGACTTTGGACAAGCCTACACAAAGCTTTGGGACGATGGCTCCTGTCCCACCCCATTCTTGATGAAATAAATGTTCATGTTGATTGGAAAAGTGATGACTTTATTTCATTTTATTTTTAGAAAAAAAAAATCACTGAGCACTGGATGTCAGGGACAGCTGGAGTGTGTGGGACGTGGGACGCTATTTTTTTCCTGGCTGCTTTGGGAACAGAGCAGATGGGTGACTACTTGATGACATCAGGGGCCATGGGTGGTGTACTCCAGCTGTTGACCATATGACCAAGTTTACTATGGGCAAGGCAGAGTGTTTCCTGTCTGCTCCAGGTTTCCCCTGGCCTCCAGCTTCTGCGAGCCTCATTGCTGTGTTCCTGCATTCACATCTGCTTCCGTTGTTCTGAAGTGGGCGGTCAATGCTTCCTCTAAGAAAGAGAATTACCACACACCTTTGGCAGGATGTGCGAAGAAGATGTGTGTGTAGTACAGTAATGTGAGCAGTTGCTGGGCCCTCCACGTGGTGTGGGGATGGCTCCCATGGAAAAGCGGTAGGTCAGGTAAAGGGAGCACCTCAGAAGAGCTCATCCCCAAAGGCAACCTTCAAACACTGCTCTGAGACCCCCTCAGTGGTCTTAGGTCTTCCCGGGGTCAACAAATGTTCCTCTGGTGTGAAACTGGATACAAATCCAAAACACAGCACACCACACTCAGCACTTCATAGCCGGCAAAGAGCTCCATACCTCCCATATCACAGGCAATTGATTATCCTTTGCTACTCACTGCTACTTCTGTCTCTCCTATTCTGTAGATAGCCACACCCCCAGGCACAGGGTTCACGCCTCATGGCTATTGAAATATGAAAGATCAGCATGTGGAAGTAGCCACCTGTGTGGCGTTAAACAAAATGGGTCTTATCCTGGCTGAGCCAAGCAGCCTCCATGGTCAGCATGGGCTGGCTGCCCAGGGCCACTTCTCTCTCACAGGCTTAGCTTCAGAAGAACTGTGAAGTTTTGAATACCTGTTGTTAGTTCGTCATCTAAGGCTAGCCTAACCTTGGGCATGATAGGAGTCTCTATGAGAACTCTATTAAATACTATACTTGAGTTCCCCAAACACCCTACCTCTCTGAAAGTGAGAGTTCCCTGTAACAACCTCCTTCTGTGTGCCCTGGAAAGGCTCCGTGACAAGCCACTCTGGGTAGTCTCCTGCCTCTGAGGTTCTGGCTCTAAAGTATCCTTCCTTTGTATTTTTGTTTTGTTTTGTTTTGGTGTTTTTTTTTTTTTTTTTTTCTGGAGCTGAGGACCGAACTCAGGGCCTTGCGCTTGCTACGCAAACGCTCTATAACCGAGGTAAATCCCCAACCTCCTTCCTTTGTATTTTATTGGCTGAACCTTTCATCAGCTCCATTCAGTCCTTACTACTCCGAGACTTTGCCTCTAAGGAGCTTACAGATCCAGAATGGAACTCGCCTGGCAACAAGAAGAACTGGGGTTGGAACCCATGCTCTTGAACTGAGGGCTGAGGCTTCCATGTGGCTTGAGGTTTGGAGCCAGCAGGTTCCGGTTCTGCCTCCCTTGAGAGCCATGTGATACTTAGGGTACCTCTTCCTGTCTCTGGTCATGGAAGACTTCATCTCTGGCTTCCTGTGAGTCCCTGTGGGAAGGTGACTCAAAGCCAGTTTTGAGTTCTGTAGAAACTTCTCCAGCACCAAGCAGGTAATTCAGGGGTGGGTGCAGACTTGATTTTGCAAGTGCATCTGCTCTGTTTATTTTTGCTTCTCTGCAGCATTATCGGCTTCTGCTCCATATGGGTGATCCATATTGTGCCTCAGTGAAATGATACCACATTATGCTTTTATGCCTTTATCATCAAACAGTACTCGTGAAAAAAATCGCCAGGTTTGCCTAGGTTCATCTGTTCAATTTATTTTTCCCAAACTTTATTTTGAATAAAACACCTACGGTAAATGTGATTTATGTAAATGAATAAAACAAAACTGTTATCGAGGCTTCCTTGACATCATTCGGGCCCGTTCTGTCGGGCGCTACTCTGCAAACCCTCTGGCAGCGTGCATTCCATAGAATTATATTATTTCTGAAATCGCAGAGCCAAAGAGATAAAACTATAATATACTTTCGGATGCTTTAATTTAATTTTTTCTCCTCTCTCCCCAAGCTTCCCATATGGAAGAACTCCAATATTTTAAAAGGAGCTTTTTACTTATGAGAATCTTCCAGCACCTCTAGCTATGCCTCCCTCTCCTGCTCCCTGCATTTCTCCAGTTTTCTCACACCTCGCTCCCTGGCTTTATTTAAAGAATGGCAATCCATCTTTGCTCCCCCCCAACCCCTGAAACCCTTTTCCTTTATTGTTATATCTTCTTGCTTTCTACCCCCTGGGACCTGGCTGGAAATTTTTCCATATTTGGAGCTTGTGCTAGGGCTAACTGCTGTGCTCAGGATTTATACACGTTATCTTATTCCACACAACAGACGGCTCTGGGATGTCTTCTTATCTCCCGTGGTCAGATGGGAAGTGAGGCCTCAGGAGGCTGAAGGGCCCGACTAACTCAAGGAGACACCATTGCACTAACTGTAGTACACTGGACTTGGGTAGTCATGTTAATGTGAGGCACTTGGTCTCAGAGAATAAATGTTTTTGTACCTGGTCTCTGGAACAGAGGACAAACAGTGTGCCTCTGATAGCCCAGGTGATGAACAGTGTCTCCAGAAAATGGTAGCACATCCCACAGTAAACACACTGGGTACTTTCTCACTCATGTGTTATCAGCATGGGCTAACTCCTTTATATGTACAGTAAGAACACTGTGTCCCAGGGAGGGCTTGTGACCTATCCAAAGCAATGCACCCTAAACATGAAGTGTGACATCATGAGGTCATTGAATATGGTAACCAGCTACCATTTCTTCTTGATATAACATCCAACAGAAGGTCTTCAGAAGCAATGGAGAAATAAAGCAGACATGGCAGCCAATGAGCTCCTGAATATTTACATTGGAGAATATGAGTTTTGCAAACTCAATAGTCCTGAAATACATCACTTGATGGCTGTAAATGCAAAAATTTAAGGATTAAAAAAGGAAACTTGCTTCATTAGTTTATCATAAATAACTATCAGCTTGGTTTGAATAACTGACTCATTCCCCCATTTGTTGGGCAATCGCTCCAGCACAAAAAAGATGTACATAGATGGCTATTGAGGTTTCTCAAAGAGTTCCCCAAGGATTCCTGTCATTTTTCAAACCTGAGTTCAGATACTGAACTCTTCAGCCTTGTGACGCTCTTTGTGGGTTACCTGTCGAGAGGAATGTTCTAGCAAGACTAGCTGCAGAGATTGGAGTTCATTACAGAGTTAATTAACAGCCTCGTTCTCTGGGGTAGAGTTTTGAGCAACAGGATAGAGGATAGCAAGTGGAATGCCATCCTCATTGCAAACGATTTGGTGACTAGAAACTACCAGGATGCTCCAGAGGGCCAGAACCAAGTCTGGATTGGTATTTCTCATGCCATACCATGATGTGAAATTTCCTCAGCCTAAGGATGGTCCAGAGCTCATGTAAGCCTCAGTCTCAGTCCCTACTTTCACTGAATGCATGCATCATAGGGGTAGGTGGCTGCCCAGAAGAGTCCATGACCATATTTTAGGACTGACTGCAGTTGCTCACAATCCCATTTCAGCCTTGGTGCTAAAGAACTGGTTTTTAATTTTGGAAACAAAGGTCTTGTTATGTTCTGCTTTCCCACTCTCTTTACATTCCTTTGTTCTGAAGAGAAAGGAATGGGCTCCAACGATACCAAGTACACAAAGAAACAGACACAAGGAAAACTGCAGTCAGTCAGTCCTTAAAGTATCCTTGAGACTACCAACAGGCTGTTCCCAGTATATGGGAAACTAAAGCAGTAGGACATTCTCCCACCCATGTGCCCTACATCCTCAGAGAGCTGACATCAACTTTATACTATCACCGGCAGTGTGGTTTTGACACCTCCCCTTTGTGTCAGCATCATGGGAAAAATTAGCTCCGAAAGGAGATCTGTTCTATCATAATTTGGAGATTAAAGATTTCCTTACACCTAGAATAGTTCACCTTCTTCATAAATATTCATAATATTTATAAAAACACTTTTAAAACATACAATGCAGAATTTACTGGGTTGTTCTCTACTTTGGGACAGCCCACTCCAATCTTTCTTTGGAGTGCTTACTGTGTTCTGCTAAGTAAATGCCATGTGTGTCTCTTGACTGAATTCTTTCCTCCAAGAAGAAAGAAAGAAAGAGAGAGAGAGAGAGAGAGAGAGAGAGAGAGAGAGAGAGAGAGAGAGAGAGAGAAGGCTCACAGAACCCACCATAAAGAAAGCAATACGGCCATTTTTTTTAAATGAAATGTACTCACTATAAGAATTGCAATCCTATATGAGCTGATAATTTTGCCTTCCTCTAGAATTAACATCAGCAACAGCAGTGCAAAGTGTGTGAAGGAGTCACTCACTGCCTGGACAGGGTAGTGGGGACTTTCAGGTGCTGGAATCATAGAAGGTTTACATCAATTAAATGTAGTTTGGGAAAATGGCAGGCAGGAAGAGACAGGTGCAGAAAGCCAAGTCTGGGGCAAGAGTTCTGCAGCAGGGCTGCCGCTGTGAACTGCAGAAGGTTCTCCATGTGGACACCTCTCACCATCTAAGAGGAAAGGTGTCCTCACTCCAGGTCTGAGAAGCAGAAGGTCAGAGAGGCAGGGCTGGCTTAGCTCAGGATTCCAGGATGTTCAGGTGATCTTGCGGCCATCACTCTTCCCTGCTCTTCTTTCTCAACCCCTCTCGATTTCTACCCACTTTGTCAATCTAATACAGACAATCCTCCTTAAGACTCTCTTTCCAGGTGCTTCTAGGTTTGTTGACAACCAAAGCTAACCACCTGCTCTTCAGAGAGACTAGGCAGAGACATTCTGGGGCTCTCACTGGGGCACACACAGTTCATGCAGCCTCAGTTGCTAGTGAGCAAGCTTTCTTAATACCCCTTCCCACTGTGGTAAGAGATAGACAACACATTTGAATACAGGATTCCTATTGGTCCTTCACTAGCTCTATTGGTAACATCACTTTGCCTAGATTCTGATATGGGGGAAAAGGCGTGTCCTCTTCCAGTCTTATGTAAGTGAGCGAGTGAGAACATCAGCTTTCAGTGAATAGCTTCAAGCCTGTTAGTGGTAGTTAGAATGCAACACAAAAGCAAGGAAGGTTCTGGAAAATTTCTCTAAATCCCTGACAACATTTCTTTTAATAACGGAATATGTTTGTGTACAGCATGCCATTTTTTTCTCCTTTGAGAATGATTTACATTAGTGCAATACAGAGTGTTAATAAATTCCTAGCATGCTGTACACTGCAGCTTTGAGACCATGTTGTTAATCATAAGCTCTACACTAGTGAAGTCCAAAAGGTCTCAGGGTTCCAAACAAGCAAGAGTCCTAGAGCCCAGGTGTTGTATGGTATTTTGTGTTCTGACAAATAAAGCTTGCCTGGAGATCAGAGGGCAGAACCAGCCACTAGTTAACCATAGAGACCAGGCCATGGTGGCACATACCTCTAATCCCAGCACTTGGGAGGAGGAAGCAGGAAGATTAGGAATTCAAGACCACCCCGGGCTACACATGCTATTGAATCAGTCTAAAAGAGAACAGAGTTGGGCAGTGGTGGTGTATACCTTTCATCCCAGCACATGGGAGGTAAAGACAGAAATTTAAGGTGGGTAGAGACAGGATAGTTAACCCTCTCTGCCTTGTGCTGAGGATACAGATGCGAGCTCTCTGCGGCTCTGCCCTCATAGACTCTAACCCAAATTAAATGCTTTCCTACATGTTACCTCGGTTATGGTGTTTTATGATAGCAATAGAAAAATAACGAAGACAGATATTGCCAAGTACGCATCACCGTAACACTACATGGCAGACGCTGACAGCCCCAAAGCCCTCTGTGCTCTGCGTTCTTCTCATCTATCCTTTCCCTCCATCTCTGAAACCTTTCTACTGTCTCCATATAGTTTCCTTGCTCACAGTGGCGTAGAGTCAGACATGTTTATTTCAATTAGTAATATGCCTTTAACTGTTCTTTGTGTGTCTGACACAGTTTGATAACTCATTTTCTTTTCATCTAAAATAATAGTCGGTGTCTCTGTGTAATTAGTCTGTTTATCTTTTTTAACCAGGGACTCTGTCTGGGTCATTTCCAAGTTTTGGTAACCAGGAATAAAGCTTGTACAAATATCATGTTGCAACATTTTGTGAGACCTAAGTGTTCAACTTACTGAGTCGGTTGCCAAGAGTGAGATTGTTCGTCCCCACAGTTAGAATGCCCACAGTTTTCTAAGAAAATTCCCAACTGTTTACCCAGGTGATGGCACCATTTGGGTTTCCCAGCAGGAGGGAAGACAGTTACTGTTGCTTTATACTCTCTCCAGGGTTTGAATTGGGTATTACCCTGGACTTCGATGCATGGAGAACAGAATCTTTTTGTTGTTGTTGTTCTGTTGGGTTTTTCATGGTGTACATCTTTTCACAGTTATGTGCTACTTCCGTGTCTTCAGCAAGGAGTTCCTTAAAGACTTTGGCATGACCTTTCATTGAGTAGTTCCTTACGTTTCAGATGGCAGCTCTTTATTAGATATTTCCTTTCCAAATACTTTATTAGTTCTTTGAGAGTTTCACACAACACACTTTGGTCATATTCATCTTCTCCCCAAACTATTTAGCAATTCTGTCTCTTTTCCTATCCACCTAGATATGTGTCCTCTTTTCTTCTCTTTTTCAAATCCTTCAACACCAATTTGTGCTTCTCAAATATTCTTGGGTGGGTGGACTTCTGTTGAAGCACAGGTGAACAAACTATGTAAGTGTGTTGGGGCTATACACTTAAACACAATTATCTCTCCCTCTCCCAGAAGGTGTGACAGTTGTCAATAGCTCCATGGCTAGGGGTAGGATTGTGGGCCCATCTCTGCTCCCCATGCTAGGATTTGGTCTGTCCCGGACTTGCACGGGCTTTGTACATGCTGTTACAACCACTGTGAGTTCATGTATGTTGTTGTCCTGCTGTCTCCATAAGGTAATGTTCTCTTGCAGTCATCCACTGTCTCTGGTCTTCACGATCATTGTGCTCCCTTTTCTGTAATGATCCTTGAGGCTTTGGTATGTGTATGTGACACATCACACACACATACACACACACACACACACACACACACACACACGTTGTCATGTTACCTTTATTGCCGAACATTCTTCAGTCTCTCATTCTCTGTACTGTTGCAAGTTTTGAGTCTCTGTGTTAATCACCATTTACTGCTAATTAAATCTTCTCAGATGAGGGTTGAGAGATGCAATGATCTATTAGCATAATGGGAAGTCATTAGGAGTTAGTCTAATATGATGTCCACTTAGAAGCATAATGATAGTACATTCTCCCCTAGGTCTGTGGATTGTCCACCCATAGGTCCTTGACCCACTAGTGGTGCCAGGTGTAAGGTCTCATTTTGTGAGGCTGGCCTTAAATTCAGGTAGGAAGTAGTTGGTTACTCCAGTGATGTTCATGCCACTATTGCATCATTGGGCATGTCTTGTCAGGTGAGTCATTAATGTAGCTCTCAGGGTGCATATCTGTGTATGACCAATGATTTCTTTTCTCCTCTGGTGGTTTACATAGCACCTTCTAGCACTATTAAAACTAGTCATGAAGGGTAAAGCCTCCAGGTCTGTACCAGCTTGATTTCATCATGTTCTATGATGCAAGCATGTGTTGTTTTCAGTAATAGGGTATTACCACCAAGTTCTGGAGAGTAGTCAACAGCAACAGCAATAGCCTGTAGTGTTTGGGAGTCTGTAGGACCTCACTGACCACAACTCCAGAACCATGGCCCATACCTGGCACTAGGTTTTTTATTAGCTTCTGATGTCCAGTAGGGGCATTTTTGCCCTGTTATAGTGTAGCGCTCTCTCTCTCTCTCTCTCTCTTTCTCTCTCTCTCTCTCTCTCTCTGTCTCCCTCTCTCTCTCTGTCTGTCTGTCTGTCTCTCTCTCTCTCTCTGTGTATGTGTGTGTAAGCTTATGTGGTAGTATGTTTCTATATACCTTTTCCAAATGTCCTTTAGTGTTATTTACCCTATACTCTCTCCCCTCCCCTCCCCTCAGCCCTGGCACCCCATTTTAAATCTTCCTGATCCAATATTCTCTTTTAATCCTTTGTACTAGTATATTCTATTAGATATTTATTTTGCAAATATTTTCTTCCAAATTTGTGGTTTGTAGATTCTCTCTATACCTGTCTTTTATCTCATTCTCCCTCCATCTACCAGTATTGGGGCTTAGACACAGGATCCCCAGCTCATTTTTGCTTTTTATTTTGAGACAGAGTTTCACTAAGTTTTCCAGACTCCTGTTGCACTCACTCTGGAGCCCAGGTTAGTCTTGAGCATGTGATCTTCCTGCCTCTGCATGGACAGTGGCAGTGCTACCATGCCCAGGCTACTAATTATTTTGATAGTGTTTTCAGGGAGTAGAAACAACTGACTTCAGTGAGGTGCAGCTTAATTAATTGCTTCTGTCACAGATTTTGCTCTTGCTGTTATATCTCAAATGTCATCGCTGCACTCAGGTCATCATGATTAACTTCTGTTTTGGACCATATAACATTAAAAACAACTTTTGCATGATAAAGGAAGTAATCATCAAAGTCAGAAGACAGTCTACAGAATAGAAACCAAACAAAGAGACAAACAACATGGAAACAAACAAACAAACAAAACCCTTTGTTAAGCACCAGACAGGATAATAATATCTAGACTATTTAAAGAACAGCAAAAATTCACACGAATGGGGTGTGTATACATGTATGTGCCCATGCATGAGGAAACCAGAGCCCGGCCTCAGTTGTCCTAGGAGGAAAGCCACATGAACTGTCCATCTTGTCTTTGGAGACTGGCTCTCCCATCAGCCTAGAGCTTTGCCACTGGGCTAGGCAGACTGGCCAGAGAGCTCCAGGAGCCGCCGCCTCTCTCCACCTCCCAAGACCTGGGATTACCGCCGATGCTCCCACACCTTGCATTTTTATAAAGGCTCTGGGGATTAAACTCAGGTCTTGATGCTTGTATAATAAGCACTTTTCCTGACCGTGCTGTCTCTCCAGTCTGGAAATGTAATTTTATTGAGTCACAGTGAAAAAGAAAATCATGACATTTGCAGGAAAGTGGAGGTAACTGGCATCCAAACTATGGTAAGCAGAATAAGCCAAGTTCAGAAAGACACATACTGTGTTTGCATATGTGGACCTTAGATTTAAATGAATGTATATGTGTGTAAGTGTGTGTGTGTGTGTGTGTGTGTGTGTGTGTGTGTGTATGTGTGTGTGTGTATGTCTCTGTGTGTATGTACAATGTGTGTGTGTGTGCATACATGTGTGTGTACATGCATGTGCTGAATCTACAAAGGGGACCATGAGAGGGCATAGATGGGGCTTCGGGACAGGGTGGGGCAAAAAAGGAGAATGGGATCCCAGCAACCTAGGAAGGAAGCTGGAGGGAGAGACGGCAGCGGAGAGGGTACCAAGAGAAGGGACAAATAGGAACAAAGTGTGTTTGGAAATCCCACAGTGAAACTTAGCGTGCCAACTCTAAAAATTAATGAAGAATTAAAGTGCTCGAAGATTGTTTTGGTTTTCTGCAGGAAACTTAGCCGAATAAAGCAAGCAGAAAAACATCACTGCAGAAAAAGATTTCTATGATGGCTTATCTTTTCTGAAAGAGCAACAAAAATGTTGCCAAATTTCACCGGGGTTTGTAGCAATATAAACAGTGTTTTTTAAAGTCTGTTTTGAAACAAGAGAGGGTATTAATTAATAGCAGTGTTATGGGTAGAATGATATTTTTATTCCGGTTGTAGGTTGTATTTGTAGACTATTTGGGGTGCTGGGAGAGACCCCGAGCAGCAGCACGGGACCTCCAGTATATCAGTTATTTTGGGATCCCAATAGCTGGTTGTTAGAACTGTGGTTTTCCTTAGTCAGTGGGTGCTGTTAGCTTGAGCCAGAGTTGACTTGCTGGGGGCACTAGAGGCCCTGCACTGAGAAGATGTGTGAGTTAAGAGGAAACATCTGACTCTCTATGGAGACTGGGGACCTCTAAAATGCTGTGGTGGTTTAGAGGAGAAGTGTCCTCTGTAGGTTCAGGTATTTGAGCACTTGGTCCCCAGTTGGGAGTGCTGTTTGGGGAGGTCAGGGAACCTTTGGGAGGTGCACCTTTCTGAAGGAAGTGCATCGCTGGGGCTTGAGGGTGTGTGAGTGTACAGCCTCCCCCAAGTCCTGTTTTCTCTCTCTGCTTTGTGCTTGCTCTCTCACGCTCTCTCTCTCTCTCTCTCTCTCTCTCTCTCTCTCTCTCTCTCTCTCTCTCTCTCTCTCTCTCTCTCTTTCTCTCTCTCTCTCTCTCTCTCTCTTTCTCTCTCTCTCTCTCTCTCTCTCTCTCTCTCTCTCTCTCTCTGTGTGTGTGTGTGTGTGTGTTTGTATGTGCGTGTGTGAGAGAGGAAAGACAGAGACAGAGACGTACTCCTCTATGCACACAGAGACCAGAAGAGGACCCTGGGTGTCCTACACTATCACTCTCCAACTTATTCCTTTGAGACAAGGTCCTCACTGGACCCTGGACCTGGGCTGAGGGCCATCCAGCACCAGCAATTCTCCTGTCTCTGGCCTCCACAGTGCTGGAGGTTCCAGCTTTTGTGTGAGTGCTGGGGATCCCAATCCTGCTCTTCATGTTTGTGTACCAAGCACTGTTACTCCAACCCTTTTCATTGTTATAAGACTAACTATTTCTCCTACTCCCTTGAGTAGAGTCGGTGGCTTCTCTTCATGGCTATGGATCAGCTGGCTAGAACAGGCTAAGTCTTTCAAGGGTTGCACTGTCTGTCCCCACCAACTGTGCCCTGGACTCGGGAGCAGTTCACTGGGGTGAACAAGCGAGAGAATCAGCAGGTAAATCTGTGAGGACACTGAGGTTTTGCCTTGAAAACTCTTATGTCATTTTTTTTTTAAATCAGGGCCTGGAATAGTCAGTCGGTTGAGCCCTGATCCAGGGACCGTTCTTATCCCCTCTGATGGGGATCACTTCAGAGCTCCTTCATGCATTGCTGTCAAATCTTAATACTGAGTAATCAGATCTGTAATGACGGCAAAGCAGAGGCCAACTATTGGCTGCTGGTTATATGTTACTTAAGGATCGTGACCTCTGTTGCCAGTGCCTTCTTAGCCCTTGCTTCTACTCCTGACCTCACCAGCTACACTGCTCGTCACTTTACCCAAAGCATCAAATGTAGTACTGTTATTAGCACATGATTCAAACCCATGAAGTAGATCCTCCCTCCCCACTTCTGCTTCCCACTTTTCAAGTCTGATTAGAAAATAAACTGTGAGGACCTAGTATAAAAGCAATAGAGTTTCCACTTGCTCAATAGCTAACTCAGTCTCAGCCTGTGGAGACACATGGGGACCTTCAGCCATTTAACCGAGTCACAGGGCTGAACTGTGCTGAATGCTACAGGTCACCACGCAGCATCACATGACCGAGTGGCCATGCTGCTTCCTGGCACAAGTCCATTTCCTGCAGGAGCACGGTGCCTGGTGGAGAGCACACACGGTTACAGTCAGGCAGGCCACCTGCCCCTAGATGCTGTGAGGAGACTTAACATGGGCTCCTTTCCTTTAGTGTCTGAATTTTCTTTACTGGGAGAGCTCCTGAGTTCGTTCTATCGTTATGTCGCCAAGGCGTGTGTGAAATGAATTCTCTTTATCAGGTCTGCCTGCCCCACAGAGATAATTTAGTGACAGAACAGCTAACGTCGATGTGTGATTTCTACCCCGTCGCCTTTTCGGGGACAGTCAATTTTTACCTTTTTTATTAGAAGTCGTTCCACTTGAATTAGCTACGGGCCCCCTCTTGGTAATTGACTGTATCAAAATGCTTAAGTTCCATGGGATGGGCAGAACCCCATGTTGTGTGTGAGGACAAGGGGCCAGAAGCACCCAGGGAGCATCTCTACCCAGTAGGTATTAAGCTTGCAGATAGAATGCAAGAGAGAAAGCCCGGGCTCAGCCAGTTCCTGAGCGCCTGTTCCGGGGAGCCTGTCATTGCTTCTGCAAACCCAGCTAATGTGATTGATCTGATCCACAGCTGTGGAAGGGGATGCAAGGCTCCTGCTCAGCAACCACACACAACTGCCGTGACAGTTGCACAAGGCTGGTGCTGCCTAACTGTCCCAGATAAGCACTTTTTGAATTAGCACTTTAATCTCGTTAGTGGTCTATAGATGAGAACCCCTCTGGGCTGTCAGATGTTCACAAATAGGGCCATTGCCCAGGAACCAATCATCTTCAGGAGACTAAAGCCATCTGGCTAAGAAGAACTGACTTTATATTAGGGTTTGAGCACACACACACCCCTCCACAGAGGCTCCTCCTGGGAGGGGCATGGAGTTTGTGAGGGGTTTTCGGCTGACTTGGGGCTGTTGCCGCTCCATACAAGCAGGGTTCACCTCTACTTTCCATTTTTTTTCTATGTCTTCCCCACCACTCCTGTGACCTCCCTGTGACTTCCCCACCACTCCTATGAAAGACGATTAGACCAGCCATATGAGAGCCGAGCTCAGAATCTCATGATGATGACCAGAAGCAGGTGAAACGCTGGTACCCATCCTTGCCCATAACCAGTGGGGAAGACCTCATCTTACATTGCTTCTGTACAAGCCACATAGCCACTTAAGGGGGCAATGGGCACTGCACCACAGGGCTGGCAGCAGAGACACACATGTTTTACATAATCATTGTATCTCCTTCTTGTGTCTAGCCTCTTTGGGCTGTCTGTCTTTAGAATGTGATATATTCATCATGTTTATAACACTTTTGATTGGCATTTCTATTTACTCAAGAGCCCTGTTTATAATTTAATGGCCTCTCTACTGGCAGCTCTGCTTGTCCATTGGCTGAATGTGCCATCAAATGGGACCCTGCCCAAAGTCATGCCATGTCCCTAGATAGCAGGGATAAAGGCCTGGAGAACTCCTTCTAATTAAGAGCCATTCTGGTTGCGGAGCTCCTGCAGGAGAGGAAGTGGCCCTTGGTTCTGTCGCTTCTGAGGTCTTCTTGATTTTACTGCTCCTGGCTTCCACTTCGACATGGCGTATCCAGAGGGAGCTGCTGGATGAACAGTCTCTGCTCACCCCTCTTCTAGAAGACTGCTTCCTGGGAACCTAGCCTGCCACACTCGGGAAGAGCAGCTTCCTGCGCCTAAGAGTTTCTAGGTCAGTCTGGTGAGCAGTAGGCACGTGACCAAGGGGTCAGGTGACAGGTCCTGCAAAGGCTGAACTAACCTGGAGCTAGGGCAGGAGCAAGAGGTGTGCCAGGGCAGGCACAGAGGCCTGGGAGTTAGAGGGAGGAGGGAAGAATGGATCTTATTTAGGACCATATCAAAAGGAGAAGGAAAGGAGCTTAGAGACATTTGCAAAAGTAGTAAAGACTACACATTAGGGACTGTGTGGGTAGCTGCGTAGGAGGATCTCTGTGAGTTCGAGGCCAGCCTGGTCTATGTAGAGAGATCCTGTCTATGAGAGAGAGAGAGAGAGAGAGAGAGAGAGAGAGAGAGAGAGAGAGCACTAGTGCTCTTTGGAGCTGTGTGAGGCATGCCATGGAGGCTAAAGAGCATTGACTTGTTCTGCAGACAGCTGAAAGGGCTGAGGGATGAGCCTCTATTCATCACTGTGCTCCTTGCAGTGTGCAGGCAGCAAGCCTCTCTCCCCAGATGCTTCAAGAGACCCTGGAGGCTTTGCAGAGCACTGTGTAAAACTGAGTGGGGAGAAATTGTGCTGTTTTCAAGGATTTGGGTGGAGTATTTCCAAGACAGTTAACATCCTGGAAGCATCAGCGCGGTGTTTGACAGACGGAATGAAACACACATCTCGTTATCAAGGTGGTACATAAAAATAAAAATACTTGCTAAGTGTATATAAGAGCAAATGGCCCCTGAGCCCCCTCAGCACTTTGAAGGCTTGCTACCTATGTGGACAGCATAGCCTGTGTGTGTGTGTGTGTGTGTGTGTGTGTGTGTGTGTGTGTGTGTGTGTGTGTTATGTGTGTGGTATGTATGTGTGTATGACTGTGTATGTGTGTGTATGTCTGTGTGTGTGTGTGTGTGTGTGTGTAGGTGTGTGGTATGTGTGTGGTATGTATGTGTGTATGTGTGTGTATGTGTGTATGTATGTGTGTGTGTGTGTGTGGTATGTATGTGTGTATGTATATGTGTATGTCTGTGTGTGTGTGTGTGTGTGTGTGTGTGTGGTATGTATGTGTGTATGTCTGTGTATGTGTGTATGTATGTGTGTGTGTGTGTGGTATGTATGTGTGTATGTGTGTGTGTGTGTGTGTGTGTGTGTGTGTGTGTGTGTGTGTGTGTGTTAAAACAGAGGCATTGGGTTGGGAAGGAGAGAGAAAGAGAAGATTTTTCTTAACTTGACACAAACTAGCATCATTGGGGAAGAATATGAATCTTCAATGGAGAAAACGTCTCCATCAGATTGACTGTAGGCAAATCTGTGTGGCATTTTCTTGATCCGTGATTGATGTGAGAGGCTCTAGCCTGCTGTGAGTAGTGTCATCCCAGAGCTGGATGAGAGCCTGAGGAGACAGCTGGGTGGTGGTGGCGCATGCCTTTAATCCCAGCACTCGGGAGACAGAGCCAGGCAGATCTCTGTGAGTTTGAGGCCAGCCTTGGCTACAGAGTGAGTTCCAGGACAGGCAAAAAGCTACACAGAGAAACCCTGTCTCGAAAAACAAAACAAAACCAAACAAAGAGCCTGAGGAGAAAGCAAGCAAGCAATGTCCCACCATGGCCTCTGCTTCAGTTCCTGCCTCCAGGTCCCTGCCTCGAGTCCTTCCCTGACTTCTCTCAAGGACGAACTAAGACCTGGGAAGTGTAAGCCAAATTTCACTAACATGCATCAGTGTGGGAGAAGAGAGAGGCAGAGGCAGGAGAGAACTTTGACTGTGACTTCATTTTGTATTTTGAGATAAAGTCTCCCTATGTATCTCACTCAGGCTGGCTTTGAACTTGTGATCCTCCTGCCCCAGCTTCTGTATCATTGGGGTTGCAGTCATGAGCCACCTTGCCTGGCATCACTGTATACTCTTTTGTCTGTCTGTTTTCTGCAGTCCTGGGATTAAACACAAGGTTCCTGGTGCTAGGGTGCTGGGTGAGTGCTACCCCAAGAGACATTCCACCAAGACACCCCCATCTGGAAAGTTAACAGCTGTACCTTCCCTCCTTGCATGGGGTGGGGGGCTGGTATGACAACAAAGTGAGTTGATATTTGTGAACCCCTGCATCAAGATAAGCAGGCCAGCACTGCTGCTGAGTGTGGCTTCACAAACCAACACACAGATATGCTTTCCACACACTATGGAGTCACACACTCCAACTCTCAGGGGCCAAGACACAGAAACAACTCTGTCCTGTAATAGGTGTAGAGATTGCAAATCATGATGAGGAGAGACTAGTGTGCACTAAAAGGTTCTTGAGGGGAGATTTGGTGTCTTAAAGGATTGATCATTTTAAATACTGCTCAAAACGAATGAACACATTGCTCTTACACAAATGGGGAACACTGGGTATGTGTGAAAAGCTAAGCTGTTGGGTAAAGAGGACACAGATCTTCCTCCTTGGTCAATGAGCAGGGCCAAATTTCTTATCAGAGGCCACCCTGTCACCATTTACCAACCAAGTTCCAGAAAGCCCATTCCTTCACCCATACACAGCACAGGGTGGGGAAGGGTTAGGGTGAAGTACTTTTGTCTTAATTTCAGATAGACTCTATCATAGGAAAATTGGAAAGCTCACCTGGTCAGTGAGCTGAGACAGGAAGTGGTATGTTTGAATCCAGCATTTCGGATTCATATTTCCATGCTAGAGTCTGTCAAACTCAATAGTGCCGGAATTCTAGATTCTGGCATCACTGAAGCCATGCTTTCTTCATGTTAGGATGATGATAGATGAGTGGGTAGGTAGATAGATGGATAGATGGATGGTAAATATATAGATGATAGGTAAATGGTAGAAAAAGGTAGTTGGTGGACAATAAATGATAAAACAACAGATAATAGGGAGGTACATGATAGAGGGATCATGAATAAGGACAGTTTATATATGATATATATATCATATACAGTATATTACATCTCACTATACATGATAGGTAGATAGGTAATAGATTATAGATAGGTAGATAATAAAAACATCAGAGAAGATAGATAGGTGGCAGATAATATAGGTAGATGACAGACATCAGTATAGACAGAGCTAGACAGACATACCAAACTGTATTACCTTGCACTTCCTTGAAGGAACAGGGTTATATAGTTCATAGTGCATTTGTTGGTGTATGTGGCATCTAGATGATGCCCAGCATTCATGACAATCCCCGTGTCTGCCCTGAGCCTGCTCAGGGCCAAGGCCTTGTCCCCTCGCCTCTCTACCCACGGGACTGCCATGGACAAACTGACCACTTACAGACTCACTTTCTTTTCTCTTTGTCTTACCTGCCTCGTTCAGGGGATGCAGGAAGCAAGGCATATCTGAACACAGAGCTACAAAGATGGATAGGATAAGAGATGTAAAACACTCACTGTGTGCCTGCAGAAGACGTGCCGGGGAGCCCTGGCATCATGGCTCAGTTTCAGTGTGGCTTATGGGCTCAAGTGTCTGGCTTAAGGGGACATCACAGACACATGGAAACAGTAAGACAAGATAAGGGGTTACCTAACCTCTAATGAACTGCTCACAATGTTCAACTTGATGTCCAGGAGGGCTACTATAAGAGTATGTTTGGAGGCCGAGTCACATGCTTTATCTCCTTCCATTTGAATCTAACCATTCAGGATGTGTCTATAAACCAGTCTTGCAAATTCAGACCAGAATGATGTTGAGATATATATATATATATATATATATATATATATATATATATATGTAAAACTTTAATGACAAATTAAAGCAAGCTGATAATCCAAGTTCTAACAATTACACTACAATGTACCCAAACCCCTAGTCAAACACAAAACATCCCAGGAGACTCTCACCCACTGATGAACAGGCGTACTCTACTTTCTAAGCACAGCCTCTGACTGGAACTGGTCACGTGAGCCTGGGCTCCATGTGTGCTGGTGTATGTCCGTGCTCAGGAGCTCTTGTCTTTCTGTATACACACTTTCTTCACCTGCTGGAGCAAGGCGAGGTCAGGAGACTTTGTTTCTGATCCAAAGTTCTTGATGTCCAGGCCAGAAGGGATTCCAAGGCAAGTGAATGCTTCTCTGGGGAACAATTGCTTGGTGTTAGCTAGACTGGACACTAGATGTCACTGTGTTGCAACAAAATTCAGGTGATTGGTGCATTTTATGTGGCTGTAAATAAGGGACTCAGCAGGTGGGGAAGGTGAGTCCTCTACAGAAAGTACTTTTCTCCTTGTCCTTTGGGACAAGGGTCTAAGGCTTGTTAATCATCCGAGGAGTTTTATTTTAAATAAATACACATAAGAGACTATTTTATGTATGGCCGGTCATACTCAGCCTTTTGGCATGGTTTTGCTCTGTGGAGTGGGGAGCAGTGCAGACCAAGGGCTGAAAGGGGGCACCCCCCAGGGGCTCCTCTCCTGAGCTCTCCCCAACTCCCAGTCCCCTCGTCCCACCGATGAGACATTCCCAAGGGCATCCTAAACCTGTCAATCGTGGTGTCTTGTCACAGCTTCCAGGAAGGGGCTATACCTCAGTTTGTGATGTGATGTGATGTGATGTGTGTGTGTGTGTGTGTGTGTGTGTGTGTGTGTATGGTTGATTTTTTTGTACCCCCATTTATATCCAACAAATGCCTGTGCCCTGATTCTCATTGCCTGTTTCCTCTGGATAAAGCCCTGTTGAAGCTGCTCTCCCTGCCGTCACTCAGAAGTGCCCGCTTTTCAATTTCATTTTCCAGGATCATCACTCTGCTAATTGGTCACTTGAGTTGAAAGATTCCTCTCTGTGTGTAAAGAAACAAAAGAGTGAAACACCAACCATAACTATGACAGTCCGAGTCATGAATGCCACACACACACGTGTGCACATGCACACACACACACACACACA
The DNA here is from genome assembly GCF_903995425.1 of Onychomys torridus. Classification (NCBI taxonomy): domain Eukaryota; kingdom Metazoa; phylum Chordata; class Mammalia; order Rodentia; family Cricetidae; genus Onychomys; species Onychomys torridus. Next base: position 49,263,414 of record NC_050463.1, on the reverse strand, counting down.
CACACACACACACACACACGCACGCACACACACACACACGCGCACACACATGCGCACACACGTGCACACACGCACACACACACACACACATACACACATGCACACACACGTACACACACACACGTGCGCACATGCACACACACATACACACACATACACACATGCACACACACGTACACACACATACACACACACGTGCGCACATGCACACACACATACACACACATACACACATGCACACACATGTACACACACATACACACACACGCGCACACGCACACACACGCGCACACATGTACACACACATACACACATGTACACACATACACACATACACACACACGTGCGCACACACGCACACACACACGCGCACACACACACACACACACACACACACACTGTTGGCTGGGGATCTAGAGGCCCCTTCTCAATACCTAGAAAGTGAAGCATCACCCTTTGTCTCTGGCACATTCCTCTACTTTATAGCCCCAAGTCTTTGTGGGTAGCGACACTCCCAAGCTGGGTGTCTTTACTTATACATCATGGTAAAGGGTGACATCTCTTCCTTTTCATTGCCTTCCTAGTGTGTCAGGCACAGTAGGAAAATGGACATATAAATGACATTTTCTGTAACGTAGAATCCTGCCCCACTCTCCTGTTTGTTAACTAAGTGGTGAGTTGTAAAGTTCAGTTAAGACACTCACAAGTGGGTATGTGTCCTATTCCAGAACAGGGTATGAGTTCTCGATGCTGGGTTTCAGAGGGATTTCGGCTTATGGCCACAACAAGCATCATGCCTAGGCTCTGAGGGAGGACATAAGAGACTACCAGGCAAGCTGCTGAGTCTCAGCTCCAAATCCCACTCTGTGCTTGGCTTTGTGACCCTTGGGAGGATTGAGACAGGAAACTCCCTTCTCCTTCTCTGAGGCTTCCTGGTCAGTTCTGCCTTACTCTGTCACTGTGAGGCTAGGGGAGATAAAAGGATGGGTTTGTCTGCTCTTGTGAACAGCACCGTTACACACACACACCCTGCCACAAGAACCTGCTGGGAACTAGTCTTTCAGCACTGAGGGTCTTCCCATCTCTACAGTCAAGTGCATCATCTTCCTCCTTAGAATCATAACCCCAGTCACATGGCTCTCTTCCTTCTGGCTTAGATGCTCCTCAGGTCCTCATTCCAGGGCCTGAGCTCTAGCTCTCCAAGAACCACATTTTCTTCTCACCCTATTTGTCCAGTGTTCCCCACACCTGGAGTTAAGTAGTCATTCTTGGGGCCGTAGGATGCTGATGCCTTCAAATTACCATTCTCTAAATTCCACTCTGTTTAAAAAAGAGCAACCAGTCTGTTTCTACTTTCCTGTCTGAATTTCATTGATAAAGTGAGTTACATTCCCAAGAGGACGGCAGGTGTGGCTCCTCTGGGGTACACAGACATTGTAAAGACCCTAAGAGCCTGTCAAAGGAAGGGAGGTCTGCTTTGCAGTCCTGATGTGCTGAGCATGTGGTCTTCAGCTCAGCTGGGATGGGTAACAGATCTCTGCTCCCCTCTTTCCTCCTGAATGCCAACCTTTCAGGGTGAGATGTGTAAGTAAAGTCTGGAGAAGGATGGAGACAAATGCCCAACTAGAAGGCTCTGGGGGTAGCTGAGGGTAGGCAGGGTCTCCATTCTGGGGGAAGAGTGTGGGGTCTGATGGTTTTTTGTTGGTTTATTTTATTTTATTTTTTGATAAAGAGAAACCTGATTAGTCACACGCAGCAGGAAAGGCCCCAAATGTAAAGAGGTTTGCTTTGGTTTTCATGTAGGAACAGAAGGATACCACCAAGCAAGCAGGCTGCAAGTGCAGACACACCAATTAAAGGTATGACAGCAGGAGAACCTGCCATTGAAAGCTAACTTGTGAGGGCACATCTCAGGGTTTCCTCAACTGCCTAAGAGAGACTGTCCAGAGTCCGTTCAAGTGATTCTAGGGACCAGAAACCTGTGGTAGAAGATGTAAGCATAGTTGCATTTGGTGTGTTCATCAGCCTGACTGCACTGGGCCTGGGAAGTCACTCGATCTGTCAGTTTTATCCATTTCTAGCCGATGGCATAAGGATGCCTGCGGGGTAGTTAATATGTAGTTTTTAAATGCTAAGAAGTGCCAATCTAAGCAAGACCATTCTGTGCTCTGTGCCGTGACCTGTGATAGCAAGGAAGGGACTTGGACCCCAAGCTTGTTTTGAGGGCTGCCCAGAGGACAGGGGAAGCTAAGGAGAGAAGTTAGAGTTACCCAGAGACAGGAAGGGGAAGTGGGGAGATTGCAGTATAGGTTGACACCCCAAGTGGTGCTTTGGGTCCCAGCCTCACAGGGAAAACAGACTGGGAATGTAGAGTGTGATGCCAGAGCAGGTGTCCTGCAGAGGACCCACCCTGTCGATAGGAGGGGAGCAGCCCAGTGGGGTCCAGGAAATGCCATCTGTCCTTCAGCAGGACTGTCACCACTGGGGCTGAGGCAATCTGAGTGGCTTCCAGCCCCGGCTGGCTCTTGCCATCCTGAGCCTCTGGCGGCTCTGCCCTCTCCGGAACTGCCTTACTCCTCAGACTCTGAGGCCTTATTGATTGCTCAAAGTGAACTCTCAGCCCACGGCTTCCTCCACCCCTGGGCAGCTTGCATTTCCTCTGACGTGGTCTCTGTCTTCTCCCTTCCCCCAGTGCCCTGGGCTTTTTACATTTCAAATATTTGACAGCTGGGTGAACTTCTGCTTCCGCCCAAAGAAGGACTCTTTGCCGTTCACAATGGCCGGCCAGTGGCACAGGGGCAACTGTCGCTCCAGCTGTGAGGGAGGCTTTTGCCAATGCTCCGGAGAAGCTGCTGTCCAGCTGCGCGCCTCGCCCTCTGGCAGCGGGCTGCATTTTAATCAGCGGGCTCTCACTCTCTGGGAGAAGGACTCATTTGTGGGGCTGGAGCAGATGGCCCCCGCCCCCAGCGCCTCAAGATCCTCAGGCCTTCCGCTGGGGCAGGTGAGGCCTGGTGATGTCAACGCAGGTGTGGACTGGAGGTCCCAGCTCCAATCCAGACACCCAGTGCCTATGTTACACTGCCTGTATTTGGCCCACAGCTCTCTAGAGTGCGCTCTAAGGTACATGGCCATGAACCTGTAATACTGGAAGCTAGAATCCTGTAGATAGTGGAATGATAGCACCAGATTTGATGAGAGGTTTCCCCATTCTGCCCAGATGACTTGAAGTAATCCAGCTTCTCCTTGGACATCTCAGTGCATCCCCAGAGAGATCTCTGCATCCCCATCCCTGTGCATGGAAAACTCCATGATATCATGCGTGTTCCTGCCTGTGGATATCTTATTTCCTCAGGGCTGGTCTGCAGAGCCTGAGCTGTCCAGCCTTGCAGCCCAGTTGTCTGCTCTTTGGATAGCTGTAACATTCCTCTATGATGTTTTGCCTGCCTTAAAAGGTGTTCAGTAAACGTTGGGTGCCTCCCCTCAATAACAGATGGATCTAACCCCTGTTTTCATGCAAGGAGCCAGGGTGCAGGCAATTCCCACTGTGGATGATGCTGGTGGGGCAATGCTTAGTGCCAGGTAACCTGCCCCATCACACCACACTCACTATTGTGCATACTTGTCTGAGATGTACCCTTGGTCCACCTTCTGTGATGAGAATTCTTGTGGAGACTTGACCCTGGTATCCTTCACCTCAGGGCTCCCTAAATAGTGTAACTGTGGAGCTGTGTGGCATAAAAGGAAGCTACCATGTTCTGATCATCATCTGCCCTGTCTGCTAGTCACTATTCTGGTTTGGCCCTTCTGGTCAAGGAGATATATAATAGAACTTTGTTGTAATAGACAAGGAGATACTTAATAGCACTAGGTTGTAGTAGACAAGTAGATGTACAGTAGAACTTGGCTGTAATAGACAAGGAGATATATAATAGCACTCGGTTATAATAGACAGTGGGGAGGTAAAATAAAGCAAAGCTCCCACTGATTAGGGTGTTATTTGCATTAATCTAGTTCATAGTCTCTCTTCACAGTTGACCTCTTCTAGGCTCTGTGGACTTGCACTCAGTTGTAACCCTTACCTTCTTCTCTTCTCCAGAATGATGTGGCCATGGGTTGCATCAAAGTTTCAACACAGTTCAGCAGGCAACCAGAAATGGATATGAAGAAATTAAAATGCACAGAAAAAACACAAGCTCATTCTCTTGTTCCAATGACCACAAACTCATATTCCTAACCTGGCCTGGAGATGTTTTATTTAGAGCTAGTAAGATCTCTTTTCTTTACTAATTTGAATTAATTAAAAATATTTAATATAGGACTATTTAACATTTTAAAATCCAGGTTGTCAGTCTCTCTGGATGAAGGCTGGGTAATCTGGAACACAGGAAGTTGATTGCCACAGGGTAATAGCCATTCATGAGGTTTTCCTTGTGCTCCCCTCCACCCTCACCCTGTTCACTCATTCACAGTCTCTCTCTGACTTCTGCAGTCATTGACTTGGCCTGGTTCAGCTTCTGGGGTCACCACCAGCCCTGCCTGTAGAGCAGCATTGATGCAAACCCAGCTAGCTCCTCAGAGTACTCAGAGGGCTGCCTTACATGTGGAGGCAATGTCCTGTCACACATGAGCTCTGTGTTCTGACAGAGATTCCAAATACCAAGACGATTATTACAAAGCTCTGAGAATGGCTGAGCATCATAAATATCATTAATTATGAGGAAGTCTCTTAACATTTCCATAAATACAGAAAGTTGACTTCTAAAATGTTAGAAACAGTGAGGAGGATGGTGGAGATTTATGGGCTGGTAGGGGTGAGGTGGGGGGAGGTGACACTGTCCAATCTCATGTTGCTTTGCCACTCCGTGGGGTACTGGGCTTTTCCTTAGAGTGAGATGGTGTCAGGGGAGCAGAGTGCTGTGCACAGTGAATACTGGAAATGACTAAGAAATGGTTGCAATAATCGGAGCGGGAGATGTCTGTGGCTTGGGCCAGGAGTAATGCTGACATGACAATTAGATCATGACTCCAGTCTGAAGGGGGAGCTTAAGTTATTTGTGATAGAGGTAGGATGTCATGTGACTTTTTAAATTATTAGCTGGATGAATGGAATCTCCAATTATTCAGGTCCTGAAGACTCGGGAAAGGTTCGGAGGAGTAGGGAGCAAATGTTAGGCTTTGCAGATATTGATCTCACCTGTGGGTGTCTTCAAGGAGATAGTAGGTGAGCAAGTGTCTATATGAATGTGACTGCCAAGGCAAAGTCTAGGATGGAAACAGGAACCCACATAATTCTCCGTGAGTAGAGACAGAGAAGAGAAACCATGTGAGGACTGGGTCATAGGACACGCCATCATTCAGAAATCTACGGGGTGAGAAAGAGCCAAAAAAGCGAGCTGAAATTAAAGACACTCTCATGCTCTATAGTAGCCATACTTGCATAAATATTCTGAGACTCTCTGACCTGTGCACAAGGTATTGAGACTCCTTACCTTGTACACAGGTAATGTATATGAATGTCCATTATTTATTGGCAGAACATCTTTTGCTAGAATACAGTATGGTCAAAATGTACCATATGTCTAGTGATGTCTGATAGGATAGCATTTGTCACAATTATAAGTTGTAAAATGTGACAAAAATGGATGGACTTTATGTTGCCAGTGTGTTAATTATGAATGTATTTCAATAATATAACCCTGAGCATAAACAATCCGCTCCTCCATCATGTATTTAATAGGGTCCCATTTAAATGGAATTTGAAACAATTCAAAACAGTATCATATATTGCTTTTGGGCACATGCCTATGTGATACCAGTATGACTTCCATGTGGGATGCTATATGCTCTGGTATGGAAAGGGACTTGGAGTATGTGTGCATCACTGCTACACAAGATCCCTCTGCTCTTATTCTTAATGCCTGAAATAGCTGATATTAACTGACATCTTGCGGTTGGTGACGGCTTGAGCAAGAATGGCCCAGTTGGCTTGGTCATCAGGGAGTGGAACTCTTTAAAAGAATTAGAAGCATTGTCCTTGTTGGAGGAAGGGTGTCACTGGAGATGGGCTTTGAGGTTTCAAGAGCCCATGCCAGGCTCAGTCTCTCACCCTCTGCCTGCTGAACCACATGTAGAACTCTCAGCTCCTCCTCCAGCACCATGTCTGCTTGTATGCTGCCATGCTCCCGTCATGATGATAATGGACTGAACCACTGAGACTATAAGCCAGCCCCAATTAAATGCTTTTTTTAAAAAAAGAGTTGCCCTGGTCATAGTGTATCTTCACAGCAATAGAACACTAAGACAGCATCTTACTGATATAAAGCTTCAAATATTAACATAAATCCAACGAGGTGTCTTTTGTTTACAAAACCATTGAGAGCCCATGTTCACTTGTGTATTGCTAAACTGTCATAATGGAAAAAGTTGTGAGGGCCGGAGAGATGTCTCAGTGGGTAAAAGCACATGCTATAGAAGTATGTGGACCTGAGTTCAGATCCCCAGAACCTACTAAACACAGTTGGATACAGTAGTGCAAGCATCAGCAATCCCAAAGACCCTACATGGGGATGGGAAGCAGGGGACTCTAGAAGTTCATGGGAGAGTGAGCCTGGTTTAGACATCAGAGACCCTATTTCAAATAATGTGCAAAGATAAGTAGTGATACCCAAGGGTTATCCTCTGACTACACAACACACTGTGATACATGAACTCCCATATGCACACACATGCATACAACACACACACACACACACACACACACACACACACACACACACACACACACCACAAATAGTAATTATAACAAAAATGATTAGAGAGTTTACCTTCTACTTAAAGTGCATTGAGCCCCGAACTTGGCTAAGTTCTTCTTACATACAGTGTTATTAAAGCCTCACCATGATCCTTAAGCAGACTTGCACATTGTCCCACTTGCTCTGAGGAAACTAATGCCTGGTGATGAAAAATAAACCCCATCTCTCATAGCTAGTAAGTGAGAGAACCCGAGTCTGTCCTGACATTGTTTCTTCCTCAAGAAACCAACCTCCCTCTGGGCCTTCCTCGATTCTCTGAACAGACTGACTGAGAACACATGCTCAGCTACTGTCTCTTGAGTGGAAGGTAGACACCAGAGCCGGGGACACACCGCAAGGCTGGAGGGACAACAGGACATCCAACTGCTCTGAGGGCTACCTAGCAGCAATGCAAAGCCAGCCTTCCTCCCTACATCCCCATGGTGATGAACCCACTTGCTCTTCTGTCTTCCCCATCTATAATGGCTTTCAAACAGAAGGTGTCACAGTGTCCCACGGAGTCCCATGTGTCCTCTGCGGGGGGGAGGAGGTATTAATTTAATTCTATTGAACTGAACCTGGAGTCACAGACGTGAATGACCTGAGAACTCCACCTCACCCATTTCATCTGGCAGACAGAAAGAGAAAGGCCACCAGACTGCCTCTCCCCTGCAGTGTCTTTCATCCTGGGGGCTGCAATCCCATTCTCACAGTGGAACCATCAGGGACATCCAGTGGTTCTTTAGGAGTTCTGGGAACATTCTAATTTAATTGTTCTGGGTGTGAGACCTTCATGGACTCCCAAGTACTCTTCTAGTGTGACCATGGTTTCACATCCCTGCTTTTGTGTCTCCTCCAAACAGTTTCTCATCTGCTGATGTTTGACCTTCCTGGCCCACGGAGGATTTTACACTCTGCCACTGTGCTGTTAGGGAATGGATTGAGCAGTGTTTGCTTTTCAAAACTACAACAACAACAAAGAACCTTCTGAGGTTAACAGACAAATCCATCCTACATTTCTCTATACAGAGCTCATCTGATGTAATTCTTTCCTTCAATGCAGCTTTCAAATTCACTATTTCTCTTCTCTCTTTGTGTATCTATGTACATACGTCCATGTTTGTGTTTTCAAGTGTGTGGATATGGTTGCACATATGTGGATACATATGGAGGCCCAGGGTTGATATGGAGTCATCCTGGATCACCCTTCCTTCTTAGTCTTTGAGGTAGGGTCTCTCAGTCAAGCCCTGAGCCACTAGCTTGACTATTCTGTGTAGAGAGCTTGCTCCATGGATCCTGAGTCTCTGCCTGCCAGGCTGGAAACATGGGAGGGCTGCTATGCCCACCTGACATACTTGAGTTCTGGAGATTTGAACTCAGGTCCTCATGAATTTGTTGCAAGAGCTTCACCAACTGAGCTGTCTCCCCAGGCACTCTTTAGTGCAGTTTTAAGAGGTAAAGAAAATGAGGAAGCATTATTTTCAGAGTCTAGGAATGAAATATATTCAGATTGATAAGGACTAGAGAAAGTTCTATTCCAAATACCTGCTAATACCTGACTCTGGCTAATAGAACACTTGATTTGAAGGGTTCTCAAACTGCAAGAAGGATGTGATAGCAAATATCTTAAGCTCTTTAGGCCATGTGGTTCTTCCCTCCATGACTGCTACTCCTCTCTGCCTTTGCAGGGATAAAAGCAGCCACAGATGAGACATAAACAAATGGGTGTGATTGTGTGCCCATGAAATTGTAATTAGAAACACAAGGACGGGACTGGATTGGCTCATGGCCTTTGCATGCCATGTCTAAAGGATCGGATTGTAACTGCTACCATGTAGTTCTTTACAAAGCCAAAATATGGTTTGTCACCTCAGGCCACAGAGAGTTTCTGAAATTAAGGAAAGTTTCCAAATTTTGTTTTAATATTTTACTCAGACCCCAATGTTTGTAAGAACCCCCAGATTCTGATGCCAACATCTTTTGATCATCTGTAGATCTTGGTGAAATTTACAAATAGAAATCTTAATTTTAAAAACGAGCAGAAAGTGGCTGCTCAGCTCCAGAAACCATCAAGCAATTACTTGGAAAATTGAAGGGTTGTAAATGGTAGTCATTTCGTGATTTCAGTTCTCTGGCAGCTTTATTACAGAGTGCACACTCACACTACTTTCCCAAAAGTTGCACTGTCTACATCACAACTCTCAGTTTCAGCCCTAACCACTTCAGCTTGAGTAGACCCAACCTTTAGGTTTTGGTCTTCGAGCAAACCCAGAAAGAACCATTGCCAGAAGGAAAAGATGTGTTCAACCATTACAGCAAGGACTCAGGAGGAAGACAGAGATGTTCTAACTTCTCTTATGCGCAAGCAGATCCCTTTTAAGGACCCTATAAGGCAGGCTTGTGACCCCACTACCAAGTCTAAGTGCAGCTCAACCATGAATAAAACATTAACTACTATGTTCCAATGAAACAGCACTACACATAGGGAATTGTCTGTCAGGAATTACAAACTGCCTACCCCGGAGGGGTGGAGTCAAAGTACACTGCCTGGGTTTTGGAGTTGACTGGGAGCTTCATTCCCTGATCTCATGTGGGCAAATCCAGAAGTGAAGCTGTACCACTATCAGGTGCAATGTGTGAAAAGTCAGGGAATGCTGGGTACCACGAATCCCTTACATTACTAGGAAGTGTCTAGCAATGCTGCTCTGCCTGTAGCTAAGGCAGTGAACAACACAGCCCTGGCTCTGCTGATGAGAAGACACACTCACAGTCTGCACCAAGCAGCACAAGCTTCTGAGGCTGTTACGGAAACATTTTTGAAATGGCTTCTGGAGCGCAGTGATGGCACAGCACCTCACACCACCCATAGATGTAAATTTCCTCTGTGGCAGAGTTCTCCCTGCACACTTGCCCATATGGTGGACAGTGGCAGCCTTTGCTCAGGCTGGGGCTGTCATGTGCATTAGGGATCAAAGGGTATGTGGCAAGTCATGTCTGCTTCTTCAGTAGGTTCTGTTTGTGGGAGGTTGGGTCTGTGGATAAATTGGAAAAAATAAAAGGCTATGTGAGCAAAATAAATTAAATATACCATTATTTCTTCTGCAGAAGTTCTGTCTCAAATTCAATCCCCAAGGAACAATCCAAGCCCCCAGGAAAGGGTATGTGTGGTGGCACACACATTTGAGCCCAGCCCTTGGGAGGCAGAGTCAGGTGGGTCTCTATGGGTTTGAAGTCAACCTGGTCTACAGAGTGAGTTTCAAGCCAGCCAATGGAACCTTGTCTCAAAACAAACAAGGCAAGAATACACAAATGCATGGGTGAGTTATAACAGCAAAATTGGGGGCTGCTATACTGTTGTGTTCTTGAGAAATAATGCCTTTTTCCATGAAATGATGATCACCAAATCTTTCTATTGATACGAAACTTACCTCTGAGGTATGAAGTTGTCTGGAAAAGTAGGATTCAAATTCTGAACATCATTTGAGTTCAGTGCAGTGAAACGCCCACACAGGAGAAGAAATGCCTCGAAGAGAGTTCACTGCACTGAGACTTCCCTAGCAGTCTCACTGCGTATTTGCTAGCATTCATGAAGTGACACCTGTGGAATGAGCACAAGCATTTATTGTTCTTTCTTGGCAACTTTCTGATAATTTTGGAAACACAAACTTAAAATGAAGACTGTATGTTCGGCTAAAAAGAAACAAAGACATTATACTGATATATCAACATCATCTAGAAAGAAGAAGAAGGAGAAGGAGAAGAACAAGAACAAGAAGAACAAGAACAAGAAGAAGAAGAACAAGAAGAACAAGAACAAGAAGAACAAGAACAAGAAAAGAGAGAGAGAGAAAGAAAGAAAGAAAGAAAGAAAGAAGGAAGAGAAGATTGTCATTACTACCAAGTAATTTCTCTTCTCTTCCTCCCTCCATTTTTTAAGCTTATTAATTCCCATCTTAGCCTTAAAGTCATTTGGTAGCTAAGCATGAGAGGACATCAGGGTCTCAAACAGGAGGGCTTTCAGAAAGCTAAGGGCCCAGAGTTAACTATAGGTCAGACTCACAGTGACCTCTGGGGTTGCTCATTCATGGGACACAACTCACTTGTTCTTTCCTGGGTACCCCTTTACTCTACATGAAGGCCCCCACCTGGATAAAATGCAACCTTTTTAAATTTTGTTTTGTTTTGTTTTACATACCAACCAGAGTTCCTCCTTCCTCAAAATGCAAACGCTTATAAGTACTATCAGATCCTGATGAACTGGCTTCTGGTTAATTCTCTGGGCTCTTCATGACTGAAAGAATGTTTTAACACCATCCTTGCTCTTAACTGGGATGTCTCCCAGCCTGAGACTTCATTGTCCACCTAAGGGGAACGTGCTGACATCCTTTAAACTCCCATAGTGTTCTAAGCTCCCTTTGGCTCCAGAGTTCATCTTCATTCCCACAGCTTGAAGCTCTTTGGCTTTCCAGCTCACCCTGGTCTTCATTCTCTGAGCAAGCTGAGCACTCTACCCCGCCTTGTTTGAACAGTCTCTTAGCACTCACAGAGATCTCGGCCCTCGGGGCCATTTGTGTGAGCCTAAGAGGTATTAAAGGCAGCATTCTGAAGAGCCTTGTTTTATTGCTCCCAGTTGATTTATTTGCAATTCCTTCCCCAGCAGTCTCCATCCACAATGGTTCAAAGACTGGGCAGAGAGGCAGGGGTTGGAGAATTCCATGTCCTTCTGTGAGGCCTGCTAACAGATAGTTGGTTCAGGATGCCTTTCTCTATCGTGAACAGGTTCCATTTATATCTAGAGATAAGGAAGGCCTCAATCCAGAAAAGGAGGAAGTGGGTGCGGAGAAAGCCCTTGGCCCTCTGGGTTATAGCTCCAGGCTGTCTTATTAATTTTTTTGATAAGTGACTGCTTGTGACTTGTGGCTTGTAGCAAGAGGAGGTTGAAGTCTATTTATGTGTCAGGTTAGGTTACAATTCACTATGCATGGAGACACCTTTAGAGCACAGTTAAACTATGTATGGCAGCAGTTTTAGGCCAAGCTTGATAGAAGTGTGTAACTCTGATAACCAGTTCATGCATCTCAACTTGCTGAGACCAAAGGAGGCCAGTGAATTTTGGAACAGTGTAAAAGCACAGGTTATTTCACAATTAAGTTTTAAGAAGCATGGTTCTTCCTACCAAGGTGTCAAATGGACTCCAGAGAGAGCAGCCTGTGTAGGACAGGCCCTAAGCAAAGAAATCGGGGAAGGACAGGGTAGATGCCTCCAGGAAGGGAAGATGGGAAGACTCAGAAGTCAAGAACATCAGGCAGTTCTGCAATGACTCCCCTCGGGCTGCAGCTTTCCTCAGAAGCATCAGCGCCCATGCTGCACACAAGCCATCCCGTCTAGTCACATTTTCAAGGCTAGGATGGCTTTCTGTTTCTCATGGAAGGTGTTGCTTGGTAAACTTTTTCTGAGAGAATGCCTCCATGCATAGCCCAGGGAGGCACTGATTTTGAGATCTCCCTACTGTGGGGATCTATTCTGTGCCCTAATAAACTTGCCTGAGGATCAGAGAACAGAGCCAGCCACTAGATTAGACACAGAGGTCAGGCAGTGGTGGCACACACCTTTAATCCCAGCACTTGCGATCTCTTGCCTTTGCTTGGGAAGCACACAGGCCTTTAATCTCAGCAAGTAAAATGGCTGGGCAGAGAAAGGTATATAAGGCATGAGGAAACAGGAACTCACTCTCTTTAGGCTGAAGATTTTGTAGGGGTAAGAACTAGTGGCTGGCTGTTCTGCTTCTCTGATCTTTCAGCTTTCACCCCAATATCTGGCTCAGGGTTTTTTATTCAAAGACCATCTAAGAGTCAAACAATACCCTACCTCTGCCTCCTGAGTGAGTGCTGGGAATGCAGGCCAGGGCCGCCATACTCAGATAAACTGTTTGCTTTACATTATTTTCCATACAAGAATACTTCTTGAAATAATACGTGTTAAATTAGTTCATCTCGGGTCTGAGGAGATCAGGTTTCTGGTAAATTCCTGCATTTTATTCCAGAGTACTGAAATCCACCTGGAACTTTCAGCAGGGTGAGATACCTACCTTAGAGTCCCTGCAGGAAGCTCCTAGCTAGCAGTCTTCTGCCAAAGGCAGGGAGGGGAAAAGACCCATCGTCTCTACCATAGCCTCCATGCTTTCCCATTTTTCTCCTTATGGTTGAAAATTGCTGACCATTTCAGGTCAGGAATATATCACATCTTGTAGGAAGCTTGGATCCCCCCCACAAAAAAATGTATATGATAATCTACTATTAAGCAGAGAAATAATGATTTATGCACATAGCATTAAGGGTAAAGTATATGAACAGTTTTTTTTTTTTTTTTTTAATTAATTTCTCTCTAGACTTAAGCACCAGTATGAATAGATTGAGGAAAAAATGTTAGAATTGTTAAAAGAAAAATACTTAGCTGATGGGGCTTCATTGTCAAATCTCTTCCCTCTTGTTTTAAATTGCTGTTGTCTACAAGTCAATGACTTCCGTTGCTATCTGCGTCTGCCTTTGGGATGTGCAAAGGAGCTGGTGGGGCACAGGAGAGTTCACCTGCTTCATAGTTCCTGTGTGCTGCCGTGCCCTCAGACTTGGGGCTGCCATGTTAGAACCATTTTCTTTACCAAGTCAGTGAGGCAGTCACAAGATGGTGTAAGTTGAGCTCCCCAGCCTCACAGAAATGAAAAACTATTTGTCCTGTAGAGTTTGTTTATCCAAACAAGCAATGCATTTTTAAATTTTTTTTTCTTTTTTGGTTTTTTCAAGACAGGGTTTCTCTGTGTAGTTTTGGTGCCTGTCCTGGATCTCACTCTTTAGACCAGGCTGGCCTCAAACTCACAGAGATCCTCCTACCTCTGCCTCCAGAGTGCTGGGATTAAAGGCATGTGCTACTGCTGCCCAGCCAGGCAATGCATTTTTAAAGAACTGTTTCTAGACACCTGGGTGTTTAACTCTCCAGACAGTGGGCAACGAAAAAAAGAAAACCCAGAAGGCCCAAAGGACTTTGTATTAGTGTGTCTGAGGAGAGCCATCTGGGCCGGGTCCATGGAGTGGGTCACAGGTTATTCCATCAGCTTGAGCCCTGCTGGTAGAGGGGGCGCAGGCCTGCCTTCCCCCCTCCCTTCTTCCTGCCCTCTCCTCCATCTCTGTGTGGTGCAGGGAGAGCTTTTGCTGTCTTGGGTGACTAGAGCTGAGAAACTTGTGCATGGGTATGTGGTGTGTGTGTGTGTGTGTGTGTGCCTTCTTGTCTCACTTTTTCCCTTTTGAAAAGAACTACCGTGCAATGTTTAAGGTGACCTGACTGTGGTAGTGAAACTTGCTCTGTGTGGTTTGCCTTTCCACCCACACACAGCACACTCTGCAGGCTTGACAGGGATGGATCAGCTCTGTGGAGGAACAAACAAACAGGAAGAAAACCCAAAAATACCCCTCCTCCAAAAAATACCCCAGAGTGTGAAACTTTCTGAGAAAGACTGGCCTATTTCTTTAAAGCTGGGGAAAAAGATAACAAAAATAGAATTTGCTTGTTTATTCAGATCATATCAGTTCTGTGTCTAGAACCACGCAGCTCAGTTGCTACCCAGAGATTTTTAGAAAGTCGGATAATTGCGAACGCACGGCTTTTGCTGAGAGTGAGCTGTGCCTTTCATATCACTTATTAGAAGGTAAATACATAATTACACGGCATGCTCATGTAAGAGCAATAAACTTTATAGGAGTATTTATAAAGTGGTGTGTTTACATCAACGATACTACACAAGCAACAAATAATAATAACATTGTGGAGGAAATTAGCTCCTTCGATGTATAACATCTGATATGTAGCTCTGTATAATTAATATCCTGTAATTTAACATGTTATCCTTTTTCTTTTTTCCCTCCCCTCGACTCAGAAGAAAGCCACAGAATTTGTTTAATTTAATACAGCATTTCAGAGCAGTATGGAGCCAAAATACATCCTGCTGGATTAATCTGATTTCCCTGCCCTATAAATCTGAAAGCAGGCCTGGGCTTATTGATCTGTGGAGTTCTCTCCAGGTGTGTTGATAAATGTTAGCATCCCTTCAATGTCCTCCACATATAACTCCTGTTCTCTCTCCTTGATCGCTCTATACACTGGTTCTCAATAAGGGATTAAATCTGCCCTGCAGGGAAAATTGGAGGGCCTGGAGCCACCTTTGACCGTTACAACTGCAAGAGGACAGTTCTATGGCTTCCCCGTGGTGCAGACAATCCTCCATGACTGGGAATCAATCAGCCCAAAATGTCATCGGTGCTGAGGCTGAGAGACCCAGCATCAGCTCACTGATCTTTTTGTTTTTCTATTATTGGAAATATTTTTTTCATATAATATATCCTGATTATGGTTTTCCCTGCTTCTGCTCCTCCTAGTCCCTCCCCACCTCCCTCCCATCCAGATCCATCCCCCTTCTGTTTCTCATTAGAAAACCAACAGGCTTCTAAGGCATTATAATATAATATAACGATAAAACAAAAACATCAGAATGGGAGAAGACAAACAGAAGGAAAAGAGGCCAAGAAAAGAAACAAGAAACAGATATCGATGCAGAGACCCGCTCATTCATGCACTCAGGTATCCCATAAAAACACAAAACCAGAAGCCATATGTGTATGTAAAGGACCTGTAAGGAGAGAGAGAGAGAGAGAGAGAGAGAGAGAGAGAGAGAGAGAGAGAGAGAGAGAGAGAGAAATATAAAGGGTTAAAATTTAAAAAAAGAAAGAAGAAAGAAAAATCCCTGAGATGACATTATGAGACAAGGAACTTCCAAAGATACCATGGCTATGTCGGCCATGCTGGTCAAGCAGCCTGCCCTTAAGAGTAGTTTTTCTCCAGCCAGACTCCCTTGGGGAACACTCAATTTCCATTTGCAAATGCTTATCTTCTGGAGCTAGCTTCTGGGTTGGGGTAGGTGCTTGTGTCCATTCCCCCTTCCAGCTCTAGGAGCCCCCTCTGGTGCAGACCCACGCAGGCCCTGCACATGCTGCCAGTCTCTGTGAGTTTATATGTGCATCAGTCCTGTGGTGTTTAGAAGGCATGTTCCCATGGTGTCTTCCATCTCCTCTGGTTCTTACACTCTTTCTGCCCCCTCCCCTGCAGGGTTCCCTGATCCCTGTTTAGGGTGGAGTGTGCCCAGGTCTCTCACTCTCAGCGAAGTGTTGGCTATTGGTCTCTGGGTTTGTTTCCCTCTGCTGCAGGAGGAAACTTCTCTGACACGTCTCTGATGATGCTGATGTAGGACTGTCGTTATCTTCCTTTATTCCATGAAGGAATATAGTCCCACAGGCACCCAGGATAAGCCACAGGGCACAGGCTGCGGAATTGCAGGCTTCCTTCGAGTTTTAGAGAGGAATCCCTCTACCCTGGCTTAGGCATTTGCAAGAAGTTCTGCTTGAATTTGCTATAGGCCACACATGATACGCAATAGCACACACATGCCTGTGTGTGTGCTTGTGGGTGCTTTGTGTGTGTGTGTGTGTGTGTGTGTGTGTGTGTGTGTGTGTGTGTATGCATGTGTACCTGTGTGTACATGTGTGTTTATGCATGTGTGTGTTTCTGTCAGTGTGTATGTCTGTGTCCATGTGTTGGTCTATGTCTGTGTATGTCTATGTCTGTGTGTTCACATCTCTCTCTCTCTCTCTCTCTCTCTCTCTCTCTCTCTCTCTCTCTCTCTCTCTCTCTCTCTGTGTGTGTGTGTGTGTGTGTGTGTGTATCTGTGTGAGTGACCAGGTTATCCTGACATTCACATGCTTCTAGAAAAAAATGAACATAGGACCCAGTCAGACTCGACTTTCTTAGCTCAAGACTGTAGAAAACAGTCCAATCCACCCAATCATGCTGTGTGTGTCAAGGCTGACTCCGGGGAAGATGTTTCTGCCTGGTCAGTCCGTCTCCTGGCCAAGAACACTCACTTCCACTCACTCTAATTTGGGTAACACAGACAGGTTTCCATGCCTCTGGCAACCAGTTAAGCTAACTGAAAAAGTTCCTGGGCTCATCAACACCACCCAAACTTGGCGGCCTCGTGGGAGCATGCTAAGTCCTGCAGACCTATTGTCTCTCTGGAGTGATCAGGGCCACTCATGCTGGGATGTTTGAACAGACATCTAGTGTCCATTGGATCCAAGGGTGGTTTTTTTGTTGTTTAATTGCTATGTGAGCTGTGAACACTGCTCAGAACTTTTAGTGATGGGACAGCCTGAGGCCAGAGCTGCAGAGGCAAGCCCCCCACTGGATGTACTCCCAAGGAACCATCTGCACAGATGGAAGGGAGACAAGAGCAATTTGGTGCTCACCCTGCACCCCTCCCCCACAGCGCCTCCCATTCTGGTAATGCCTCTGCCTTATTCTCTGAAGCCTTACGTTCGTTCCCGGAACACGCAGAGAAGGGGTCCTTCCTCTACACTATTTAGCTGTCACTGTCACCACTTAATAAACAGTTAAAAGTCAGTGACTCAGCTTGCAGGTGCCAGTTTGGCCCTGGTGACAGTCAAATGGACCCGTCCCAGCTAATTTTGGTCTTCAGCAGCAATGCTCAGGATGCCTAAAGGCAGGGCCTGATGCCAGCACAGCCCGACACATTCCAGGACCTACCAGGAAGGGCAGGAAATGTGCAGGCAAAGCACTGGGTCCAGTAGTGTCACGTGTTGGCGTCCAGGTGTGGGGGATGTGGGAGATGGACTCAGGAAGAGGGGTGTGGCAGCAGGAAGTGTAGAAGTGAGCTCCACTCTGCTCTCAGCACGTTGAAGGGGTATGCCAGGTGTCTGGTGCTGTGTTCTTCAGGTGTCTCCACACCTACTCTGAAGGAAGTGAAGGCCATACAGGGGCACACAGCATTCTTCAGGCATTGCTCGCTCTTATCATGAACTGGGTCACTTATTCCTTATACCAAGTGCCGCTTTCTCCATACTTACTTAGACACATGGACACATGGTTGGGGCCATAATGGACCATCTTTAATGACATTAAGCAGGCCAGTGTGTGGTGGCATCTACAAGAGTTGTTTTTTTGTTTTTTTAAACTAACACTTTTATTTATTCTTTGACATTTGCATACACTTACATAATATGTCTTTATGAACTTTAATACACTTAGCAAGGGACATTCCACTGCATTCAAACAACCCCATCGCCCAGGTACTCACCATGAGCCCGACACTGTTCAGTTCCGAGGACATTTGAGCATCATCTCCAGGTGCAGGGTAGTCAGAGGAAGTAGCCACTTGCAAAATGACTTGATTTACAGAATGAGAGATAACAAGGGTGTCTCCCCTCACTTAGGACAGGATGTGAGATTTAGAGTCAGACATGGGGAAATGAGCCAACAGCTGTGTGTGATTCTAGAAGTTTTCCCATGACAGCCACCATTTCCACCCTCACCATCCTCTTATCCATTTCTTGACATCCCTAAAAAGGCTTTCTTTTTCCTTTTTAAAGCCAGAGTAGGAGCTATCTCCTCCAGAAGCCCCTTTGGAGCTTCCTCTCCGCTCCTGGGATCAGGAAATCCACTCACAGAGAACATGTGGACTCACTCATTCATTTTTTTTTTAACCTCATTTTGCATTGTAAGAATTAGATTGTTGTTGCAGAGACTTGTGCATTGTTACTAATCACCAGAAGGGCATTTGTACACAGAATAAGGGGAAAAATTACCAGCTAGGTTTTATTCCCATCTTTAATAAAATAGCTTCCCAGGTTCCCTGTACACTGTCCTCCCTTTCTCTACCAGCTCCCTGGAAGGAAACCCTCCTTGCATAGTCCCCTGGGCAGACTCCCACAGAGCCCTTTCTATGTCACAGCTCACCTCAGTGTGTGCTGTTCTCTTGAGGCTTGAGGTCTGAAGGATGGAACCAAATCTTGTCTGTGCAGCATCTCCCATGCAGCAAGGAAAGTTCAGGAAAAAAAGAACAGCACTCATGCCAGGGGGTACCTGCTAGTCACCTGAGCCCAAACCAGTGCCTCTGCCCTTGTGTAATCGGCTCTCTGTGTTACCCAGGAAGGCAACAAGAGGCTGGGATAATATTCATTCGAAGAAAACCCCATTTGGCCCAAATGGCACACCATGAGGAAACCTTCTTGCTATGTGTAGACTGGGACCTCACGTGACTCTAACCCAGCTTTGTGGACCAGTCTAAAAGCTCAAGCTTGGCTTTGAACCTGACCTGTCTCTCATTTGGGTGTTGAAGGCCCAGCTAGTAACTAACACTTGAGGAAATGAGTGATGGGTGTGGACTTCAGGAGCACATGGTCAGAGCTCCAAAATCCTGATCTCTCATCCTATTGAAGCATGTACAGCATGGAGCATGTTAATGAGCCTTCATAGGCTCTCATTCTTCCATCATGCCCACAATCATGACCTTTGCTTCTTCAGTGCTGTGTAAATAATCACCACACCCATGCTCTTTTTTGTCTGCTTTATACAAGTTCTGTAAGTGAGATTGCTCAGTGGGGAAAGGCAATTGTTGTCAAACTTGGCAACCCAAGTTCAATCCTTGGCATCCTTGTGGTAGGGGAGAACTAACTCCTGCAAATTATTCTCTGATTTACACACACACACACACACACACACACACACACACACACACACACAGGTCGACCAATCAATAAATGTAATGAAACTTTCCAGCTAGACCTCACCACTGTTAGCCAGGCTAGCAGTGTAACATATCACCTGGGAATAGAGAATCCATCAGAGAAATGAGAACCGACTATGGTTCTTCCTGAGTGACTAACAGGGAAGATAAATGACAAGGCCCTGGGCTCTGGCTCTCTCTGGGCTTCATTGCATTGCCAAAGACTATAAGAATTTCCACTCTCAAAAATGATATATAAAACAGTATGCATGCCCAGTGTGTGATGAAATATAATATTAAGCTTTTATTTGGTGCTGAAGGATATCCTTTGAGTCAATATTTGGTAGCAGATAATGACATGAAATACAAAAGCTGTTTCCTTTCTCTTGTGACTGTTGGGAGACTTGGTGCAGATGCTCCACCCCCAGTCACAGTGAATCTGTGAATTGGAATGTTTAGTGTGTGCATTTCTCTTTAGTTCTTACAATATTATTGTTTTACTTATACATTTAGATTTTTGAAGTCAATATTTTATACAAATCATACTTTTTTTGGAAGAAGATAAAGTGTATTCTAAATACTATTTCGCTTGTAGAAACAGAAAATACATGCTACTTGATCATTTGCATCTTATAATATTTTCAGAATAGGAAAATAATATAAATAAAGTGAAGATCTAGGTGTGTGTATTTGCAAACACAATCACACAAGCATACCCATACAGAATCACGTGCTGATAAATTTGATAGCAGACTTGCCAAAAGCGAGGACAGCAAACACATAAAAACCTTTGTGTGCAGGGTTTCCAGCCTCCCTAGTGTAAGGACTTTTGTCATGGCTAACTCTAAATTATCAGTAATAAAGTCATGGCCTACACAACTCCCCGGGACACCTTTCACAGATCCCTGCTGAAATAATGTACAAAGCAGGATCAAAAGGCAGGAAAGAAGTGAAGTCAGCCAAGGTCCATTCTTAAAGGTCCAGACTCCTGAGGAGAAATAAAGAATGTTGACCAAGCTCTCACATCCTTATGAAACCAGACTTCTTATATGCTATGCTATGGATACATTCATTTATTCAACATGCTTTGCTTACAGTCATAACAAGCTCTTGTTATTAGGTTTTCAAGCAATGGATTCCTTAGATTCTTGGAATGGGAATCAGAGATGTTGAAGGGAGATAATGGCGATGGCCCAGGTGAGAGCTGGGCATAGGAAGCCAGTGGGGCCACTGACCACTCCCAACATGGATGGGATGATCAGGGAAATTAATGGAGATTGTGACTCAGGAAAGAGGACTTCAGAGGGCAAAGACAGCCAAGAGAAGGGCCATCCAATTGATTCATAAATACACAGCTTAGTTGGCAAAGTGCTTGCCTAGCATTTGCAAAGCCCTGGGTTCAATTCCTGGTACCCCATAAAACAGTTCTGGTGTCGCATGTTGGTAAGCCCAGCACTCAGGGGGCTATGGGTTGAAGCAAGAAGATCAGGAGCTCAAAGTCAACAATTAAGGCCAGCCTAGGGTACCTAAGACATGGTTTCAAAACAAAGAAAAGCACATGTTTAAAGAATACTGAAGCACTTGAAAAATAATCTGAGTTTATAGTCACTATAAAATGATTAGAATTTTCTGTCCAAAGAATATTTTTCTTTTTAATGTTTTGTAGAATGCATAATTGATTTCTTTTTTTGACATGATCATGATTTTGTTTATAAATGTGTTTCCCACCATAAAAATCAATACAATTGCAATTCAGAAGGTTTCTGAAAAGCCAAAAATGATTCTGCTTTAGTGTTTATTACAGAACTTTGTAATAACAAAATAATTACAATGTCAAAATGCTCATCAATTGAGGAATGGTAAAAGTCCATGGGGTCTGAAATGATACATAATAAAAAAGATCACTATAAAGTATATTGATGTGGAATGGTTTTACTGTCATAGTTTTGAGAACAGCCGTGAAGAAACAATGGCCTGGGGCTGGAAAGATGGTTCAGTGCTGAAGAGCTTGATGTAGAAGCATGAATAACTAAGTTGGGACCCCTAACATCCATGTAAAAGCCACATTGGTGGAGTGATTTTGTAACTCCAAGGCTGTTGAGTAGAGACAGGTAGATCTTGGCAGCTAACTGGTCAACCAGCCTAGACAAAATGGCAAGATCCAAGGCAAGATGGAGATGTCAACCTCTGGCCTTCACACATGCCTCCAAGAATTAGTGTAACCTCAGGCACATTTACAACACACATACACACACACACACACACACACACACACACATACACACACATACACACACACACAAATGAGAGAGAGAAAGAGAAGAGAGAGACTAATGCTATTATAAATGCATAAAATAGAGAAATAACTTATCTTTAGGATGTTTATATATTTGAAAGAGAGATGATGTCACCTTGTTATGCTTAAAATCCTCATCACAAGTATGTATTTACTATGGTGTTTATTGCATAATTTATAATATATCAGACAGAAAAATGAGGGTGTGGGGAGTCTCATAATTCTGACACTGTGACAGAAACCAGGTAAATTATTCCTATGTTTTCCCTGTCTTTTATTTGTTAAAGAGACACATACATGGATATAATCATGGTGCACAAAGAGATTTCCTCATTTCCTTCAGCCCACATTTAAATGTATTGTTGCCTAGTTACTATATCTAAGGATAAATTAAAGTGTATCTAATGGAGAAACAGTGTAGGGATACACAAGCATGAGGACCTGTGTTTGATGCATAGAACCTACACAAACATAAACTAGACACAGTTGTTCTTACTGTATAATTACAGCCTTTGGGAGGCAAAGACAGATGGATCCTTGGGGCTCACAGACCAGTTAGCTCAGTCTACTAAGGTCAGTGAGAAACCCTGTCTCAATAAGCAAGGTGAGTGGCTCCTAAGGAACTACCTGAGGTTGACCTCTGGCCTCCATAGGCACACATTGCACATACACACATTTGCATATGTACCAGCAAAACCTTGTACCTCCAGGAACACCACACTTGCATGTACACCCATGCAATTTGTATAATGGCTTTCTTTGAAAATACTTTGTGTGCACTCTGAATTTATTATTGATTATGAACATCTTTGCGCATAGTTTGATTCCAAAACTAAAACTCAAAGAATTGCACACACACACAGTAGTTTTATTGTTTATTTTGCTTTTTGTTTTTCTTCAAGAGTCATAGATTATTGACCAGCCACATTCTAGTATAATGGGAAGACATTAAGTTGAAAATAAAGCCAGAGGCAGTCAGTGTCCACTATGCATCTGCTGACTGCCTCTGCAAGTGGCCACAGGACACTTGAGGACTTGCCCAGTGTAATTGGTGTCCAATGGCTGAGAACTAAATTAAACTGAAGATAAACAGGAGACATGTGAGCAAGCTCTAGCTAAAAAGTAACAGGCAATGGATGCCCCAGCAGCCCAGGGGGCAGCTGACTGGTGTTTTGTTAACGGCAGCTCTGCTCCCACAAGAACCTTTGGGTGGGCAGACAGGTTCAGTAATTGGAGATGTGCATCTGGCCTTGGCTCTAATGTGCCCAGATGTGAAGGTCTTAGCTTATCCAGGGCCAGTCATAGACAGCGTGTGCATCTGAACATCCAGAGAGGCTGCCCATAACTACAGCTTGGAGTGTACTTGCTTTGTCAGAATGCATCCATGCATCTGTCTCCTTTTAAAAGATTTAATTTATCATTTTATTTTATGCATATGTGTAGAGGCCTGAGTGTGTGTACACTGTATGTATGTGTGGAGGTGCCTTCAGAGGCCAAAAGAGAGCACCGATCCCCTGGAGTTGGAGTTATCAGTGGTCATGAGGCACTTGGTGTGACTGCTGGAAACTGATCCCAGATCTTCTCCAAGAGCAACATGTGCTCTTCTCTTGCCAGGGAGACATCACCCCAGCTATCAATGTATGATGTACTTTACTCTCCACTCGCCAGTGGCTCCATAGCTCACCACTTGTTTCACTTTGAAATAACTCAAGAATTGTAGGAGGTGCTGTCCAGTGCTGACAGCAGGATGTTGCACATCTCCAGCATCTCCAGTCCCTGTGTGGGGTTCATTCCCTATCACACAACAAGCTCATCAGTAAGATACAGAACTCTGCACCACCAGGAACTCCTTCAGAGTCACCCATGCTAATCCTGATCCCCACCCCTGCATGGTGTCTTATCCTAGGCCCCAGGAAAGGCTTATCTTTTTTTTTATCCATAGGCATTGTCGTCTTAATAATACTTAATAAGTAGAATTCTAGCTTGTATGGTTGTGATGGGTAATGCCAATTGTCAACTTGAATTTAGAATCTGGGCATGTCTGTGAGTAGATTGTTGAGATAGGTTAACTGAGAAGGGAACACTCAGCCTGAATGTGAACACTCCCACTCCATGGGCCAGTAACTCAGAATGAATATAATGAGCAAGCAAGCTGAGCACCAGCATGCATGTCTCTCTGCTTCCTGACTACACATGCCATGTGACCAGCTACATTGTGTTGCTGCTACAATGTGGCCATGATTCACTGAACCATGTGAGTGAAAATAAATACTTCTCTGACTCAGGCTGCCTCTTACCAGGTACTTGGTCACCACAACAGAAGTAATGGATGCAGTGACTGAGGGTTTGTTAACGGCATTCACAGAACCCTGGAGATCCACCAAAGTTAGTCCATGTGTGTAACTCCCTTTTTATTGATGTATAAGTATACATGTTGTGTAGTGTGGTGATGTGGAACAATCCTTTTCTACACTATGAATATGTATTATTCTCATTTGCTAGAAAAAAGCTGATTTGCCAATAGCTGGGCAGGAAGAGATTGAGTGTGAGAGCCAGACTAGGAGAATTCTGGGAAGAGGAAGAGTGGAGTCAGGAGTCCCCAGCAAACTCAGAGAAGCAAGATGAAAATGCTCTACTGAGAAAAGGTACCAAGCCACATGGCTAAACATAGATAAGAATTATGGGTTAATTTAAATGTCAGCTAGTTAGTAGTAAGCCTGAGCTATTGACCAATCGTTTATAATTTATATCTCTGCCTCCAGAGTGTTGAAATCATGGGTAGGCTGTCATTTGCGTCACCCTTTATGTTGGCCTGGGATCTGCATTCTGATACAGTCTGTCATCTCCCCAGCCTGTACTTAGAATTTCTCAGTAGTCATTTGAACTTACACTCTCACCAGGGTGCTTTCTGATAAAATCCCCCCAGGTGGTTTTATGCTTTCTCCCAGCCTGCATACTGTCAGCTCTGGGTTTCTCCCTTTGTTCTGTCCTATCATCCTGAGTAATGGTTTCTTAAGCAAAACAGCCAGACTCTGTCTCCGGATTCAGCTCTCATTTCAGGAAGGAAGAAGATGAAAGTGAATTTTCTTTTTATTTTTAAAGACGTGGTGTTCATTCTAGGAAAGTATACTTTCACAGAAATCCCCAGCTGACTTATGCCTTCATTGTCTCAGCCATAATACTGTCAGCCAGCTACCTGGACAGATTTTGTAAGTGCCATTTTGTCTTCCTTTATCTCACCAAACAACTGCCCTGGGGGAAAAACCATCCATGTTAAGCAAAAGAAGGGGAGAATGATTTGGGGGTAGAGACCAAGTGACTTTCATTGCTACCCAGGTTAGACCTGTTTGATGTCTGTCATGGTTAATAATGACTGTCAATCTAGACTCACCAAGAAAACAAGTCTTTAGGAATGCCTGTGAGGGATGACTTAGATTAGGTTGACTGAGATGGAAGAACCGTCTTGACCGTGTGCAGCACTGTTCCATGTTGTGGGTCCTGAACTGCACAAAAAAACGAGAAAGTAGGATGAGTGTCTGTGGACAACCATGACTGTGCCCTTATGACACTAGTTGTCAATGTCTGGTCCTCAATGTGCATTGGGACTCTGCTTTGGGACATCATGAAACTGAGTTTTGCTTTCTCCCTTGGATGGACTTGTTGACATGTTTCACTTATTCTGGGGGTTTACCCTGCTGTCTACATCACCTTTCCATGTCACCCTTCAAGACAAATGTCATAATTTACATCTGTAGCTTGATGCCACGTTTTGGGTCCAGGAACCTTCCCTGTGGTTTCAATGTGGATATCATCCCCATGGGTAACTCAATGTCTCTGAGATTGCTTGGGCATGCTTACAAGCACAATAGATGAGGAGTTCTGTTTTTAATCACAGGCTCAGCACACAAGGGTCTCTCTTTTGCACACACTGTACTGTGGAAACACCTCCTGGTGGTAGCTTATGCATGTAAAGTCATCAGTCATCCTCAAATCAAATGGAGAGAGCACACCACCAGCCTGTGTTCCTTTTGGACCACTGAGTGTTCTGTGGCTGTGGCCAATAACCTATCTGCATTAGAAATGCCTCCTTTTGCTTTTGTCAGTGTGTGGCTTTGGGGAGCTTTTTTTTTTTTTTCCTTAATAGGAGGGAGGAAAAGTTTCTCAACTTAGCATAGCAAAGCCCGTTTTCTAAAGGGCCTATAAATAATCTTGAATTCCTGGTGCTGCTTCAAAATGCGGCTCTTCTGAGCTGCAATGTCCGCTCTTTCTCTGAAACTGGAGTCGTCATTCAAAAATAGTTTCACTCAATTTAACTGCCTATTGAGCCCTCTAAATTACAGATATTAAGCCCTTGGTTTCAAAACAAACTTAATGAACAGTTCTGACAATCTATAAGCAAGGCCACTGGAAATTCATGGGCCAGATGGAATCACAGATTACACCATTTTCCTACTGGCCTGCAATTTTCGGCACCTGGATCGACATTCCAGGGATACATATTATGTCTGCCGCAGTAATTCCTGATAACCGAATTTGTGCTTTAGAAAGCTCAGTGCCAGCAAAGAAATGCCTTTTAACTCCACTGGCAATGCCTTGAAATGTCAGGGCAGAGCTCAACCTGACCATGTTGGTGGCAAAGTACTCTCAGGGGACTCTCTTCTCACGAGCTTAATTGGATGTGTTTCTTATTGGATGTGTCACTGAGGACTTTGCAAGAGGAAATTCTTTGAGAGAAGAAGCAGAAATATGGCATTAGGTTGGGGCAGCCACCATAATGGCATGGAAAGTTTCGGATCCTTCAGAGGTATGAGATGAGTAAGAGGAGGTTGTGTCAATTGATAAAGGAAGAGAGGACAAGAGTGTCAACTTTATGCTGTTACTCTAAGGCCATCACCATTATTTCTAGGAGGAAGACCTTGCTAATCTGTAATTCACTTTAAATATTCCACTATCTGCTTTATGGACTGAGGGATGCTGGATGACACCCTTCCCCCAGCCTTCAGTGGAGGGCAACAGAAAGTTCGACATGGGGAGTGGAAGAGTCGGGGGAGGGAAACTTGTTCCCTCATTCAGTATACCCAGCCAGACCAAAACCCTGGCCAGGGGTGTGTCTCCATGGCCGTTTTCACACCAGGCTTGCTCTCTTTCTTTCCCTATATTTATATTTGTTGTAAAATATGTACTTTCCCCATCCGTCTTCCTGAGAGCAGAGGAATAAGTTACTCTACGTCAAGAAGTTCAGCAGATTCACCTCCATGTCCCTTGTGCCCCCAAACAAGAAAACCTTGAAATGTTTTGGTTGACAGACTACACGCTCCAATTTCCCTGGGCAAATTGAGTGATTTCTTCCTACAACAATCAGAAAGCATCTGACAGGTGGGTTTTTATTTAAAGAAGAGGAGTCACCAAGCAAGAAGGCAAAGCACAGCTTCAGGTACTGAGATATGTGAAAGACAAGACTCACCTGAGTTGTCAGCAGGACTGAGCCCTTGTGAACTTGCGGATGCTGTCTCAGCCTATTGCTTTCTGCTCTCATCACAGATATCAGGAGGGCTTAATACAAAAAGACTCAGAGGGGCTGTCTCCTGGAGTTCCAGGGGCAAAAACACCTTTGATGTGAAGCAAAGAAAATCCCATCAGCTTTACACATCCCACCCAGAACTCTAGGAAATACTGCTGCTGAATGGCTATGTGTCAGAGGATAGGAGGTTCCTAGGGAGTTGATAGTCTAGCTATTTGGCTTTGCAGAAATACAGGGAAACTCCAGATCAGCAAAATAAGTCACCAGTGGAATGCTGCTTGTCACCGCAGGTTAGTGTCATGTTTAGCTCCAGCTTGTTGCAACCTTAAAACACTGAGCACTACTAATAGATGACTCATGGAGGTTGCTTTTATATTTCAAACGTGTGGTGGGAATCAGATTATTATATCCAGTAAGCCCCCAAATAGTGGGGGGAAAAACAATCTGTTTTGCAAGGAGAAGTTATTTCTTTACTTTGAGATGAATTCTGGTGACACAATCTATTGTAAATTCATTACTGGATGAGGATCTGGAAGGTACAGACAGATATGCAGTTTTCACCATCACTCACCAGGCTAAGTCACCTCAGTATCATGTGGGAGACCCCCATGGAACCCTAAATCTGCAGGTGCTCAAGTAAGCAAGAGGATTCAGTATGTGCATGGAAGCTGTATGCATCCTCTCACGTATGGTCCACAATCTCTATATGACTTTCAATACCTAATGTGCTGTGAATCCTATGAAAAAGGTCCTGCTGCTGGGCTGTTTAAGGGTCAAGGGGGAAAATATACTTATTCAATATATACCTTTCTCCTTCTTCTTCTTCTTCTTCTTCTTCTTCTTCTTCTTCTTCTTCTTCTTCTTCTTCTTCTTCTTCTTCTTCTCCTTCTTCTTCTTCTTCTTCTTCTTCTTCTTCTTCTTCTTCTTCTTCTTCTCCTCCTCCTCCTCCTCCTCCTCCTCCTCCTCCTCCTCCTCCTCCCTCTCCTTCTCTCTTCTCTCTTCTTCTTCTCCTCCTCCTCCCTCTCCTCCTCCTTCTTCTTTGTCTTTCTTCATCATTATCATCCTCATCTTCATCCTCCTCCTCCTTTTCTCATCTTCTTTGTTACAGCTGGTTGAATACTTGGGCACAGAGCTAAAGCCAACTGCACACATAGAATCCTGCAGTTTCCAGCAATAACAAACAGCAGATCACTTTTTCTTACCTCAGGTTTAAACTTGGGCAACAACTGCAGTGATCACCATGCCAACTTAGCCCAGCCTCAAGCTGTTCATTGCAGCTTTTCCAGTAAGACCCATCATAGAAGATGCAAGGAGCCAGACTGCATACATGACACTGGTCATCTAAAGAGATTTTCCCTTGCTCTCTGATCCCCAGCTCAGTGCTGTCTTTTTTCTTTCCCTTCAAAGAGGTCATGCATAGAGAGGTTATCCCTTTGAGTCAGCTGTACCTGCAACAGAGATTTTTGTCTTAAGGAACTGATAGATCTGCTCTCAGGCTAATCAAGTAGTGGGCTTCCTCAGGAGCACGGGGAGACTAGGATGCATTGCTTTAGAAGTGAGAGCAATGCATTAGAATGCGGCTTTAGGGGCTCATTTAAAAATATAATTCAGGCCGTAGCAGAAGCCTTTAAAAAGGATGACAGCTGTCTTTTTGCTTTCCTTCAAGTAGAGGGCAAAGTGGCCTCCAAGACAAATGAAATCCACGGGATGGTTCAGCATCCTCCCTGTTGCCGGGCATGCTGATTCATTTGAAAAGGGTGTTATTTAAAGTGAACCTTGACAACTATTTTTATTAGTTGTTATTGCAACACCACCCCAAGCCAGTCTCAGAAGTGTCGTTTCAGACTCAACCTTCTTTTATGCTCTTTGTATTCCCTCTTTCGTTCATCCATCATGTACTAAGAACCCGCTGTTTACAGATCATGCCATGAAGACTTCACTGGGAAACATGGAAATATTGCAGGCTAGCCCATTGGAACACACTTTGCCTTTTTAAATCTCACAGCGCTGTCCAGGGGACTGACCCTGGGAGATCATTTCTCATCTAAATGCTCCCATTTTCCACTGGATCTTATGATGGAGAGAGAAAGGACAAAGCAGCCATTGTTCTCTCTAGCTTCCCCCAGTGGTATTTTATCAGGCTCTGAATTCCAAATCGGTTTCCCTTTTTCCTGATTCTCCTATTTTTATGTCAGTAATAAGGAGTTCAAATGCCCAGCAAAGTGCTGATGGGTACAACGCTTGCTCTGTCTGGAGACGAGCTTGGAAGATTTATGGTTTGGGGAGGATTTTGTGATACTCAAGTGGAGAAGCTGGCTCAGAGCACTAAATCTAGTGAGATGAGAGGATTGCCAGGGCCTTTCTCTTACAGCAGGATTCCCGCTGACCTAAGGGGAAACATTCTGGAGGCGGTGGCTGCTGACCTGAGTGTTTGGGGGTATCACAGCACCCCTCGGACCCATTACTTCTGTCTTTGATGAGATGCTCTTTCTGAAAGACTCATAGAGAGTGATATCTTTGGGGAAATCCCCTGGACAAACCTGACTGGGCATAGTGTTTCTCAGAATCCACACATACCTTTCATACCATTAGGAACAAACAGAATAGAAGAATACATATTGAGTGTGTTTCCTCCTCCGCCTTACTGTTTTAAATCTAGGAAACCTTCCTGGATGGAGAATCAGCTGAACAGACCAATGATTCCAATTCTTAACGAAATCCTGTTTCAAACTATGAAAGGCATTAAAAAGCGGTATACCATTAAAGTAAAAATACACAAATAAATTAAAACTTAGGACCAGTTTTATTTTGCAATTCACTGTGAAGTGGGGCGCTTGTAAAGGGACAGTCCCCTGCAATTCAAGGTCAAGGGAAAGCAGTGAGGCCAGGGAGACACTTCAGTCAGTAAAATATTTGCCTCACAAGCTTGAGATCCTGAGTTAGATCTCCCAGAATGTGTAAAAAAGCCAGAAGGAACAGCATGCACCTGGATCCCAGGGCAGGGAAGTGGAGACAACCAAACCCCCAAACCCCGAAGCTACTTAAATCAGTGAGCTCTGGGTTCAGGATAAGATTTGGTCTCAAGAAACATGGTAGAGAGCGATTGAGGTTGATGCCGGATGTCAACCTCTCCTCCACACTCATGTGAAGGACCAAGAGTTAGAACCCCAACAGGAGGAACGGGGCCAGGCTTAGTTACAATTCTACTGCTGTGGGGAGGCATGACCACAGCTACGATTATTAAAGAAAGCATTTGATTAGGGACTTGATCAAGACTCCTAGATGGTAACACATGCGCACAGGTGCTCGCGTTCACACATACACCACACAATAAAGTGTGAAAGGACCAATATTAATAGTCAGAGACATAGTCTGTAACTCCTGGTACCCCATTCTCTGACCTCTGCTAGGTTCAAACCCACTCATGGCCTGAGGTATCACCTTTGTTCTCAGAATAATCCCTGGACCTCTCGACATTTACTTGGATCATAGGAAAAGCTGCTGTCACTATCAAGTCCACGCAGGTCTTCAGCCCCACCCTCCCTGGAGTTTGCCTCTTGTACTCTGCATGTGTACATGTGTCTTTCTGTAAGCAGGGTGTGATGCCTGTGTATACGTTTGTATACATTCTGTCTCTGTTGAGGAACAACACTGAGTGCTGAGTCTCTTCAGATGAGCATGCAGGGATTTGTAGACAGTTGGGCACACTGGCTTGGGAGATTTCCTTTTGAACACACCTGAGGATAAAGCCACTGGGCATACAATCTGTATTTTTTCCTGGAAAATTTTGTTTGCATGGATCAAAGAATCTGATAATTTAGAGATTGTGTACCCTACCCTGACCTTTATGTCAGTATACACACGTATATATGATCTATAGCTGATATATCATGTTACATATATACTATATATATTTGATGTATCATATATATTACATATATATCATAAAAGAGTTCAAAAATATAATCTGTATTACATATTGTTTTTACAAAAGAAAGAGAAGTGTGGTTGACACTGTAGCTCTAAGCTAGGATTGATGTGGAGTCCAGGGCTACCAGGGATGTGAGTAGAAAGAAGGGCTGTTAGTTCTGAGACTTCACAGGCAGGCAGCTCTCCACCACAGCACCCCCTAGACAAGAAACCAAGTTCCATAACCTAAGCAGGGATAGAAAGGCCTATCCCTCACTACACGTGGCCCAGGTAAAGCAGTGATGCAGAATGAGGGAGCCAGAGGCTGGTTGACAATATGACATGTTCTGTAGCCTGGCTGTGATGTCATAGAGGACTGCTCTTCTCCTCTCTCTTTCCTGAGTGGCAGACAAGGAGACCCCTGGCTCTGTGAATACATTTGATACAAGACTTCTGGGCAGAGTGAAGTTCCAGGGCCTGAAGGCTAAGAACGGCACAGAGCTGGGGCTTAGCCCTCCTGCCTCAGAAATGCAACAGTGAGTATCAGAAAGATGCTTCAAAGGTTTTTGTTAACCGTCTTTTTAGTAAACTTCTAGAACCATGTCAAAACCATACTGAGTAGCTTACAATTAAACACAACCATGCTTAGACTATGGTATTGAGAATTTCCACATCACAATATCAAAATCAAAAATCAACACCCTAAGGCCCCTTTGCTACTATCTCTTGACACATCATCCCAGGATTCAGGAGTTAAAATCAACCCACGACCCTGTCACAAGTAGACCTGGGGTACAGTCTCCAAAGGCGATTCTTTGCCAGGAGCTGACTTAGAACAACAAAATTTACCTTGCCTTGGAGGAGGTAGGAATGGGGGTTGAGTTGGGGGGAAAGGCTAGGGGGGGGGGAGGAGGGAAAACGGGAATCTGTGGTTGATATGTAAAATGATTAGAAAATTTCTTAATAAAATAAAAAAACATTACAATAGGAGAAGAAACAAATCTTTTACAGGTATTCAAGTAGCCATTCCCTATGTGTGATCCATATTTACATGTGTCTAGACTTAATTATGACTAACATTTCCACAAAGGTAGTTGACAGTAAAGGTCAGATCAAAGGCCCATATAGGCAGCACAGGAAGCGAGTGATAGCAAGAATCGAGTAAGGCATGAAAATAAAGCACGGAGCCTGAGCACCCTACCAGCCCTGGCCAATACTGAAACTCAGGACTCATGTAACACCCTTTGTTCAGCAAAATAAATCATTGCATTTCAAGACAGAACACAATTACTTCTAGCCCCAAAGCTCTGAGATAGATAAGTTCTGTAAAACCATTGTGCATGTGACATTTATGATATGATACAAGCCTTCCCTAATTGTTCCTTTAAAATATGGAAGGATTCAGGGCTAGGGAGTTAAGACGTTTTGGTGTTCTTGCAGAGGACCCAGGTTCAGTTCCCAGCAACTCCACGGTGGCTCACAGCTTGCTCTTAATACTAAGATTAATACTACGTCCAAGTGATCTGCTCTCCTCTCCTAGCCTCTGTGGACATCAAGCATGCATGTTGTGTATAGACATGTAGGCAAAACACTTATACCCATAAAATAAAAATAAATAAAATCTTAAAATGTGGAGACATCTTATGATTCCATTTTTGTTTCTTTTTGCATTGGTGTCCAGTGACAATCAGCAGATGGCTAGGGCATAGCTTAATCCTATAACAAAATCCCAGTGTGGCTGTGGGTAGAGCTGGGGAGACTTGCTCCAGAAGTGTAGATGTTTCCTAATGTGACTGAGTTTACTAGAAAAGCATGGGCAACCTTGAGAAGTGGGTAGTTTGCACAGTTCTTAGCTCACACCTTTCGAACCCCAGTTGTCTCCAAAGCAGTGTGACAAGAAGACACACCCTGCTGACTCATGTAACCATCACCCTGGAAGGGGTAAAGGTCAGGTGTTTTATTGACTGAAGGATGATCAATGTGTTTCACCAATCTTTGAGATTATCTACTGTTTCAGTGGGAGACAAGAGATTCTGACAGTCCTGCTTGATCAAATCTTTCCTTGGGTCTGAGGTGAGGTGTCTGCAGAATGGGCCTGGGCACTTCTAGAAATGGGGTCTCACATCTGCTCCACAGCACAGGACCAGTGTATGGATGGGCAGCTATCGGGAGCACAGACACACAAACACATGGACTCACAGATGTGATGGAGGATGTCAAAGGGAACCTATCAGAAGGCAGTATGGAAGAGTGAAGGAAGACCAAACTGGAGACTGTCCAGCTTGACCTGAAACAGACCCAAGGGACGAAGCAAAATCGATTGAAAGCTTGTGCTAGTCTTTAATGAAAACTCCACCCCAGGAAGTCGAAAATACAAGTGCTTGGAAAAAGTGTCTGTCAAATTCCACAGCAAACATTAGATCACACTGAGAAAGAAATCTTAGGAAAATCTCACGAAAGTGAGGTGTGAAGAAGAGGATGGCGATTATCTGCCAGGCTGGGAGGTCTGTGTGATACAGTTGTGAAACTCAAGCTCACAGGGTGAGCATCTGTAAACATTTCTTACAGACATTGCTACTCGTTCAGAGAACAGAATTGCTTAAATAAAAATGAACATGGCAGATAAAATGATTTCCATAAGGTGCAGGATATGGGGAACATAGAGTTGGTTTCTTTCCAAAGTCTGTTGCAGAATTAAGTAGAAGAGTAACGAATGAGGCTTATTAGCATAGGGAAAAACTTTGAAGTAGACAGTGTCAAATACAATGATAAATATGTAAATCCCACACAGAGCCAACTATATTGCGTGCAAAGACACAAAGAAAACAATTAAGAATAGTGAGTTTTATTCCAAATTAAAATATCAATGCTCCCAAATAAATAATTAAGTCTAATAAAATGCCTTTTACAAATTAGGGTGTATTTGGAAACTGTACAAATTGAATATAAATTTATATGGAAGAGTAAATGTTTGAACATTGCCAAGGACAATGTGGAATGTATGCATAACGGAGGTGGATCTGTGCTATCAACTGTTAAAATATTCTAAGGAGCTCCTATTGTAACAGTATCCTCCTCATAAGAAGACAACGAAGGAGTCATAAATACATTAGGAACTGACTGGCTCAGTCGTTACTGCAAATAGGAAGCCATGCACGGGCAAAGATTTTTCTTTTCCAGAAGCTTCTTACGAAAATAAATACTTGTGGGAAAATGAGGTTGGCCCTTATTGTACCCCCCCCCCACAAACACACACAAATTCCCCCAAATAGAAACTTCAGGGCACTGTGAGATTAAGAAAAGCTAAAGCTACTGAGCCAAGATCTGTTAATAGTCAGACGCTTAAAGAATATTCTGCAGAGATGATTTCCACACTGATGACAGTTTTGTTTTAATGTCATTAATGTGTACGAATTCCCCAGGATCACCTAATGTGCAAGGGCAGCCGGGGGGGAACACTGGGGAGATCTGAGGAGATAGACGAAGCAGACAGGCAGCAAACTGAAAACCTGCCTGTCAAGACCATCAGTTATCCCGGAAGTGCAAATGCCCAAAGGATCAGCAGCAACATTCGTGTGTGAGGAGGCGGCATTTCCGGGCATGGAGAGGTATTGGTGTTGGAATCTTCATGTTCTCATGGATATGAAGAATGTTCATTAATAATGACTCAGATCTCCTGCTGCTCCTCAGGCAAACCTTCTTTATAATCCACCTGCAGAAATCCCACACCCTTCTGGAGTCCAAGTCGCTGCCTATTCTATGGCTGCTTTTTTCTAGGAGGCTTTGCTAGATGAAATACATACAGCATATAAGTAATCTGATTTATGTTCCCATGTGAGCCAGGGTGCAACACTAAACACACACACACACACACACACACACACACACACACACACACACACACATATGATAGCTCGACATAGAGAAAGCAGGGCCATCCAAGCATGGACTGAGTCACTTCACATGGTGTTTAAAAAGATTTATACTCAAACTCAAACTCCCTTCCTTGCTCATATTATTTTTTTTTACTTTTCTTGCTTCTATTTAATTGATATTTCTCTCTCTCCCTGTGTCTCTATGTCTGTCTGTCTGTCTGTCTCTCACTGTCTCTCTCTCTGTGTTGGTCTCTTTCTCTCTGTCTCTCTATCTCTGTCTTTGTCTCTGTGTGTGTCTCTCTCTCTCTGTTTCTGTCTGTCTGTCTGTTTCTGTCTCTCTGTCTGTCTGTATCTCTCTCTTGGACTCTGATTCTCCAGTCAGTTACCTTTTCTTGATTGCTCCAGCATACATCTTCAGCAGGTTCTTGGGATTTTTCTGAGCATCTCTCTTTTGGATCATTTTTCATCTATCACCCATTGCCCCTTTTGTGGATTTTGTACCCCTTTCAACCCATCTCAGTGAAGCGTGTCCTTCAGTGACTTCCTTCAAAGGGTCGGGGTTGCTGTAGTTTGAGTCTTAAATGTGCTTCAAGAACTTGTGAGCTAAAGATTTGGTTCTCAGCTGATGGTGCGATTACAGAATAGGTGGGATATGAATAGAGGAAACTGGACACAGGGGACATGCCCAAGAAGAGGCTGTAGATTCCCCAGCTCCTTCCTCTTTGCCAGTACTAGTGGCCACTATGAGGCAAGAGGTGTACATGTTGATGTCATGGTCCACAATTACAGATAGCCCAGGATGCTCCATGTGCTCTGTCTGTGGGTAGCAGCTCCATGCCCTCTCTTGACAACTTCTGCTGGGCTTGCAGGCTGCCCGTTCTCTCTCATAGGTGACTTTATTTGATGTATCTTCCAATCTTCCATGATTCTGCAGACTTTTTTGTATATATTCAACAATTCCCTCCTTTGGTGTAAGCTAGCACACAAACCCCAAAAAAGACAGATGCTGTACCTTCTCTGAGGTCTGATGTCACCACAGAGATGCTGAAGGGGGCTTGTACACCCTCCTCTACAGATGAAGACCCTGAGGTCAGAGAGGACACATGTGATTCGTGTACGTCATCCAGTTAGCACTTACTATTTATTGCACATTATTAGCAACCAGCGGGGTGACAACATTTCAAGGAAGTTGCAAGATAGCAGATGTCCCTGGATTTCAGTTTTAAAAAATAGCAATGATAGAGATGATCTTTCCAGTCCAGAGTTATCAAACTTATAGTCAAAACCAGGAGTGAAACAACTGGCTTTTCTTGGGTTTCCTAATGTGCCTTAAAGAAGGCTGGGAAGGCCTCATTTTCTCTCATTCAGAGACTAATTATGTGTGAAGGAAGAGAGAGACCACAGAAGTTGTAGTTTGGAGGGACACAGCACCAAACAGAGTCCAGCTGGCTCTCTATGCCCCAGAGTCACCAATAACAGAACCAGGTCATGTCTAGTAATCAAATCCATTCTTCACCATGTGTACTGGGGAAACAAAACCAAATGAAAAACACAACACACATGTCCTCTGCATTAACACTTAGAAAACATTTTTTAATGAATTGTTCTGAAAAGCAGTAGCATCCCCTGCCAGTTGACTGGGGCAGATCCAACCAGGAGCAAGAAGCCATTTGACCTTCTACTTTATCAGAACCCTTAGCAATGCCCATTCCAGTGTCTGCTCCAGAAGACAAACTTCCTCTTCCCACTGTCTTAGAACTAGAGGGTCAACAGACAGAGCACAGTGCATGACAAGTGTGTCGCAGACAGAATCACAGATTTCAGATCAGGGAGGAAACAAAAGTTGTCTATTTTTAAAGCACAAATTCTAACTGCTCAAAATCCTGTCATGTCCAGGATTTAATTAATGGTCTCTCTGAAGGTGTTAATGAGGTATACAGAATTCTGGGTTAGCCTTGATTGGCTTCCTAATAATGTTTAGTACCTATTTCAAGAGAATTTTGGAATGTGCTAATTTTCTCAATTTCTGAAAAAGTATCATTTTATTAAAGGAGACAATCTTCTGTTGTGGATGATTCCAGAATTGTGCTTCAAACACTTACCCTTAACAAATAACAACATACTTAGTATGGGTGTCTGAGTTCATCGGTGTATGAGTTTACTTGATATCATAATAAAGTGCCACAGTGTAAGCCACACGAACAACTGACATGTGCTGTCCCACCACTCTGGAGGGGTTGGTTTCTCCCAAAAGCTCCAGGGCCACTGTTTCTGGCCTCCCTCATTGCAGGGGGCAGGTTGCTTCTCTTCCAGTAGAAGAACCACAGCAGGCTCTGGCTTTACTTCCTGACTGTTCTCCTGTGACCCACTCTGTGTCTCTATTCACCAGCCAGACTGGGTGAAGCAAAAGACCTGCGCTTCTGTGACCTTGTCTTAGGTGATTGTGCCTATAACACCCTGTTCCTAAATAAGATCATGGTCTGAGAATCTGAGAGAAGGGCTTCAGAGTATGAACAGATGGGCATCATTTACACTAGAAATAAAGCAGTCTCTAGAGTCTGAATCATTTACCATCTCCGACTCTCTAAGTGGACTTCCCTTTCCTAATTTTCTTCCTTCTCATTGCAGTACAGGAAACGGAGGGCCCCTCTGAAGTGGACTTTCTTAGCTTTTCTCCCAAGCTTCCCAGCAAGCCACAGACTAATATGGTCACCCATTTTCCCGTCCGTTCATTTCATTAGTGCATTGTGAGCTCATGTCACAGCTCACCATTAATCACTCAGTTGCAAAGGTCACTTGCAAATGCTCTCTACTAAATTTCCTGGGCCTTACAATGTGCTCAGTAAGATGTGAGATTTATAGTTCTAGACCTTAGTGGGGGAAAGTGTTGCTGTCCTGTAGGCATGTGGCAGGCTTTTGGTATTTGATGGAGGGGGTTGGTAAGCAGAAGAGGGGGAAGGGAGAGCAAAGGATGCCTGCACAGTTTCTGAGGCTGGTGCTAAAGACGTTGCTGGACATATGTTCTCTGGAACATTCTGCATCTCATTTGCGAAGGTGGCTGTTGCAGATGAACAGGGATATATTTAGCAGGAGAAACCAACTCCTGCATGAAAAGCGTCTGCTTGCAGCAAGTAGAGGGTAAGGTAGTTCGGAGAGCCGCAGTACCATACCTTTGGCCTCACTCAGGGCATGAGGCTGCTAGCTGACTCTGTGATATTTCTATCTTGTGGGAAAGCTCTGTGTAAGACTGCTCATGTCTCTTCTACTGGTAAGTTCTAGGCAGTATTATCACAGACTTATGCCACGATGACATCAGCCAATTCCAGAGGACCTGCCCCCTCCCTGGCCATCCTCTGTTACCACAAATGAATGCATTCATGACTCTTCACCCTCTAAGTACTGTTAATTATAGTGACATTCTCCTATATTGCTCAATGTTCTAGAAGAATTTCGCAAGACTATGAGCTTGCAGGATGATGACCCTTGAGAGGATAGGGCTGTGTAAGGGTATGGGCTGTGTCTTGTTCACATTGTGACCCTCAGAAATAAAACCACATTTGACATGTAGTGGGTTTAGGGGTCGTTAACACCTTGTGATAAAATTGATCTTATAATAAAAAACAATGTTAAAGAAATTAATAGATGGAAGAATGCTTGGATGCAAGGATGGATGAAGGAATAAAACCATGACTCAGTTTTTTGAGAAATGTGCTTCCTAGATTTGAAGGTCTTCTAATGAAGGACACACATGCCTGGTCTTTGTATGGAGACAGAGATTTATCATATGAGCCTCTCTATACAGCCCCAAGAACAAGATGCTTTGGGTTAAAAAAAAATAGTTATCTTTAAAGTGGGTAGAATGGGGGACACTTTGATAACTGCACATCTGATGGAGGACTGCTATTTAGAATATTTGAGAAACTTGAAATTTAAGTATCAAGAAGGCAAAGTAGTGAATAAACGAGTTAGTGCAATGTCCATTGCTCAAAAGATGTAACATAGATATCCCGAAGCATGAAAGATAGTCACTATTACAGTCACCAGAAAACATAAAACTGCACTGAGAATTCATATCAACCAAGTCAAAATGACTGTCACTAGGAAAAATAAAACAAAAAGCAACTGCTGGGAAGGATGGTAATGGGCACTCTTCCACCCACCAGGAAATCATGACGGCGGTTCCTCGGAAAACAAAACAAGATAGAAAGCATGTAAAACAGTTCTCCCAGATGACCTAGCTACACCACTCCTGGGCATTCATCCAAAGATCTCCAGATCTGATCACAGACATACTTGAATCATAACACTCTTCATGATAGCCAAGTTACAGAACTAAAGAAACCAGAGGAATGGACCAGGGCAATGCAGTCTACATGCACAATGGAACTTCATTCAGTCCAAATTGAGTGAAGCTGTCTTAGGGAAACTAAGGGAGCTAACAGAAGGAGAAAGGGGTGAAAAAGAGGGCTGGGCCAGAAGGGGTGTGTTCAATGTACACTGCACACTGGCGTGGAAATATCTTTTTGAAAACCAGTACTGAATGCAAGGAATGTCTGCCGATAAGATGTGAATAGTCTTTACATCTCTGGTCTTTTATTTTGGCACCAAGTGTAGCTGCAATTTCTACTAAGAGAGGTAAGGAGAGGTGTGTGAAGGGAGACTGGGAGAAGGGACACACCAGTGAAGAAGATAGCAAGAATATGCAAGAAGGAAATCGATAGAAAGAGAAAAAGATAGGGGGAGACTCTGGGACTTTAGGACAGCGTGGTGGTCACAGCTTAGCATTAATTCTTCCATTTATACTATTGAGGTTTAGAAGGTATCTACATAGGAAGTAGAGTGCCGACTCCCTGTTATTACAGAAAATTTTCCCCCTGGCAGACAGTAGTGTCTCAGTAGATACCAAAATAAAGCAATCCGCGTCTCGTGGCTTACTCGAGAGCAACATATTCACAGGATTTGTGGAGTTGTGAAAATTTGATCTTAATACAAAAATATAACCTGCGCTCTCCAGAGAATAAGTGTTACTTTATTCACCAGCTGAATATTTAAGGTGGAGCTAGGAGATGTCATTGATCCTGAGCTAGCAAGTGCTGTATGTAGCTCATTGAAATCAGCCAGAATGGTAAAGTATGGATTTTCTGAATACTCAAGTCTCCAGGGAGACTTTTTAGGGAGCTTTTCCTCACAGGGTGTGGACAAGGCTCTGTCTGAGCTCCTGCACTGGGACAGCCCCCCTCTTCCAGCCAGTTCATGTAATTCCCACTCCTCCCTGACTATACCACAGATAATGTTCATTTACCACAAGCATGGTAGAATTCCAAATTTACAAAACAAACTTTAACCCACGTTAATGCTGTAAAAGTAAATTCAGGACTTCAATGGTTTTAAAGATTTGCTTATTTTTATTTTGTAGGTATGAATATTTTACCTTCATATATGTTTTTGTGCCTTGTGTGTACACTGCCCATAGTGGTCAGACATGGACATAGGTCCCCTGGCAGTAGATTTACAGAGTTCTTCACTTTGTGGGTGCTGGGAACCAAACTGGGGTCCTTTAGAAGAGCAGCCAGTTCTCTTAACTGCTGAATCATCGCTCCAACATAAAGTGAGAGAGAGAGAGAGAGAGAGAGAGAGAGAGAGAGAGAGAGAGAGAGAGAGAGAGAGAGGAGATACAAAAGTGTTAGCCACAGCACACAGAGTGATGAGATGTTGTTTGCAGAAAGCCGGCAGGTACACAGAAACTAGACACCTGGGTCTTTCGAGTGCCCATGAGGAGTTAATTCTGCACCGCTCCTATTGTTTGGGCTTTGGACAGCTCTGATTTAGAAATGGATCTATTTGCTTTCACCTAAGGCATCCTGAAAGAAGAGAAACCTGTTCCATGTGCCTGTGAAGTGTTGACTGCAGTGTGTATATGTATTGTATGTATATGTGTTTGTATGCGTATGTGTATATTATGCACATGCATGTATGTGTCACAATTCACAGAAGCACATACTGTGCCTCATTTTAAGTCTGGGGAAGAATGACTGAAGCAGTTGAGCAAATTAAATCTGAAGATGATGTTGCTTGTATTTTTACAATTCTATATTCCTTTGTCTCTGTAAAATAACAAAAGCCAACTCTTGCTGACGTTCTATAGAGTCAGCTCAATTATGCCTGTACTGGAAAGTTCCATCATTTACACGGAATGCAGTTTCAACCCCTTCCTGTTTATGTACACAGTCTTGCTTGTCAAGGTCTGGGTTGTGTGAATTTCCTCCTTTTCTTTGCTCACTCTGCATGGATACCCCTTTATCTTATTTCCATTTTTCGCCAGTATTACCACTGCATATTTATCAGAGTCCACACTTGAGTAGCTTTGCCTTCTCAGAGGACAAAAGAAATCTTTGCTCCTCTCATGCTCTGGTCCCCCCATCCTCCTCCCACCTCAGGATTGGATGTGTTTTTTGTCCTAAATATAACTTTCTCAGAGTTTCAGCCGTAAGATTTTTTTTAACTTGACATAGTTATTATTTCATTTTTCCCTTTTATTCTTGATATGAAGTCTTCTCATTGGTGATAGAGTTTCTTGCTGAAATGCATTCTCTTGGGCTTCTTTAATAAAATGATAAACATTATCAATTTTCAAACTGAAAATCCCATTGGGTTTTTGAATTGTTAAAAATAAGATTCATTTGAAGTAGTTCTTCTGATTTTCACATTTTGCTCTGCTCTTAGTAGTTTTTGTTTATATGATTTCACCACTTAGGCATTTCTATCTCATCCCACTTTAAAGACACATTCTCTAGTCTTTATGTGTGGCTGGTAGACA
The DNA here is from genome assembly GCF_903995425.1 of Onychomys torridus. Classification (NCBI taxonomy): domain Eukaryota; kingdom Metazoa; phylum Chordata; class Mammalia; order Rodentia; family Cricetidae; genus Onychomys; species Onychomys torridus. The sequence goes on along the minus strand of NC_050463.1, from coordinate 49,221,580 downwards.
ACTATCAGTCTAAACTGCTGTCCTGAGGAACTGAATTGTCCATTTTCCTCATTGTTTTCAGAATGATGAGTAAGCTCTTCGCTTTAATCTTTTGCATGTACTTAGCACATACATCTTATAGAAATTCTCTTTCTTCCAGTTCTCCCTAGCAGGGGCTACATTTCTGCCTTAAGAGCATTGCAGAGAGATTTGAGTCTGAAAACTATATTCCATCCTTATTATCAACGGTGACCTTGCCCCTCCCGACTCATTCTGTTATCAGCTTTTCTGGGATGAGCCAGTAGAGCCGTCCATGGAGAACGCCTTGATCACTGTTTTCTCCTTGTGTCACACTCTGCTAAACTTGACACAATGCCTGCATATCTGCCTTCACGCTAGTTAGCTCCCTTTCTGTGCCCAATCATCAAACCCTTTCCTCCAGCCTGCGTTTCACTTACTGGTCTCTGTGCTCTTTCTGTCTGGTAAATTCCAGCACAGCTTTGTTATTTCCCTTGATGCCTTAGCTTTGTGAATTATGCTAGGCTGGTGTTCACTTTTGTCTCTGAGCAAGGCACACACTTGAGGAAGGGGTTGGCTTTGAGTCTGTCTGATGACTGTATGTTGATGATTTTTGAAAGTTTTTTTTGTTTTTGTTTGTTTGTTTGTTTGTTTATGGCAGGGTCTCACATAGCCCAGGCTGGCATTGAACTTGCTAAGCAGTTAAAGATGACCTTGAACTCCTGATCTTTCAGTCCAGATTTCCTGAATGCTGGGATTACAGGCAGATGCCATCGTACTTGGTTTTATGAACTACTGGGGAATGAACTCAGTTCCTATCCTGATGTTTTAGATTGCTGTCTTTTAGAACTCACAAATACCATGAATTCAAAATCTGTGTATTGCTGTGGATATCGCTCTGTATAAATAAAGTGCTGATTGGCCAGTAGCCAGGCAGGAAGGATAGGCGGGACAAAGACAGAGGAGAATTCTGGTGGAAGGCTAGGAGAGAGAGAGACCTGCCAGCCGCCGCCATGACAAGCGAGATGTAAGGTACTGGTAAGCCAAGAGCCATGTGGCAAAATATAGATTAATAGAAATTGGTTAATTTAAGATAAAAAGTAGATAACAAGAAGCCTGTGGCCATACAGTTTGTAGGCAATATAAGTCTTGGTGTGTTTACTTGGTTGGGTCTGAGCAGCTGCGGGTCTGGCAGGTGAGAAAGACATGTCCTGACCATGGGCCAAAAGGGACTGAGAAAAACTCCAGCTACAGTGTATCTGCCCAGTGTGTGCACATTCTGATAGGATCTCTCACCTGCTTCCAGAGGCAAGATGGATCATTGTCTAGTCAGTTACCTCTGTAAACTGCAACTGCTTTTTATCTTTCCTTATAGATTACTACTGATTCTTGTGAAAGGACTTCCTTCAGAACCATCAGCTACCCTGGCCCATGGCCTCAGTCCATCTGGTGTGTGGATTACTAGTGAAATTATTGAGACCACTCTACGTAGTAAAAAGGGAGGTTTATTTTGTGGGGTAACTTACAAATGAAGGGATAGGTAGGTTGTAGGGTCTGGCGAAGGTATGGCACAGTCCAGTGGTGTTCTCTGGAGAACTCTGCTTGGTCTACCTCCGGCGTCCAGGGTCCAGGAACCAAAGAGAGCCCTCACATCTTGATCCTGTGTCTCCAGCATCCTCTCTCAGCCCCACCTTGTAGGCATGACCATTATGAAGCCTCAATGGGGGTTGGAACATCCAGGCCAAGGCTGGATTGGCTACCCACCACAGTGGATGGCATCTTAACACCATGTATTAATACTATTAGAATCAATGTCAATAGACTTTTGATATTGAACCTGAAAATGTCTGTAGTTACTTGCAAACACATATATAATCAAACATTATAGAATGAATGCTTAAGAAATTTGCAAGGGCAGAGTTTCAGTCTATCCTGGGCCTTACTATTAGAAAACATTTGTGCTCACACTGCACCCCTACCCTATGGTTACAGGAATCCCACTGGAGATGACCACTCAGACATAGTTTATAGCCAATTGTAAGTCTTAATTCTAGCCTGCTAAGACTACATTAAGCTATTCAGTACCTAACTGTAGGTCTGAACTTTTAGACCAAGACAGATTTTTAAAGGCAAAACCCACATGACATCTCAGCAGCTACATGGGAAGATTTGCACAAGCAAGCAGTTTAACAGAAGCTAATATAAGAAGTTAGCTGAATGGGGTGGGGGATTTTCTTCATAAGCAGGCATTTTAACAGAAACTAAGATAAATTAGCTGGAGCATCTTGGCCTCTGGTCCTAGAATAGAGTTGGGTAATTTTCCTTGGGATGCTCCATTAAGGAGATAAAATTCTAGTTAAATCTGAACTGGCCTCAGCAAAGATACAAGATGAAGGAAGCCTTTAGTGTCTTGCCTTGTTACACTACTTTCTTAAATGAGAAATATCTTCTTCCCTATGAGCTGTTCTTTGTTGTATGAATTATTGGTCGGGTTGACCTAGTGTGCCTCTGAATCTCATGCAGTTCATCTTACATTGGGCCTAGTTGACCACTCAGTAGTCCCAAGCTTTATGTAGCCCTCACTTTGCATTGAGATCCTCTAAGAATCAGAATCCAGGTTCTGTAGTAAGCAGAACTAAGTTTGGTGGCTAAATGACACAGAGGACTATTTCTCTCTTTTGTGTGAGACAAGAGGTAAGGCAGAAAGCTTGGGCTACAGCAGCTGCTCAAACACAGTCACTCAGAGATTTCTCCCATCTTTGTGTTTCCATGTCGAATAAGACATTGGTTCTAGAGAAGTGGATGGATACCTAGCCCTGTAGCCACAAGGCCTGTCTGGAGCTCTCTTCTCATGGAACAGGAACACTACCCAGGGTTCTCACCCTTCTTCCATGGCTTTTCTCACAGGTCATCTTGGGGAAGGCATGTGTAACAACCTCCTAACCTGCAAGTATCAGCACTTCCTCAGGGGCCCCTTTAATTAAGCTGCATGTTTATATTATCCCTCTTCCTCCCCAAATTCTTGTGATGAAAGGACCACTTGCTGTTCTTGCCCAGCACAGTCACCTACCTCAGCCCTCTAACAACTGGCTAGTCTCCAGGAAAGCTCCTTGACACCCTTTACCCAGGTCAACTGAGCCTGGTTGGTTCTGGGATCTCCACCTCAGTCAGAACTGACCATATGAGCTATGCATGCATCAGATGCCTTATGCATTTGTAGGAAAACCAAGTTGACTCTGAACTCTTTGACAAGCAAAGATTGTGGTAGACAGGTAACAAAGTGAGAATTGGTGAACCGGTGACTACTAAATGAACAGCGGACTCTGGAAGTAGGGGTGTGCTAGTCTTCAGATTGCCTCCCAGGAGTGTACATCAATACTTTCTTACCCTAGTCTTTAGGTGCAAACTCCACCACATCATAAATCTTTCTTCTGACTGACACTTCAATGTAAAAGTCTGTTCTAGCAAAAAAATCTCTGTGAAGGTAAAACATAGTTATTCCATGCCTGGCGGTGGTGGTGCATGCATTTAATCCCAGCACTCGGGAGGCACAGGCAGGTGGATCTCTGTGAGTTCAAGGCCAGCCTGGTCTACAGAGTGAGTTCCAGGAAAGGCACAAAGCTACACAGAGAAACCCTGTCTCAAAAAAACAAAAACAAAAACAAAAAACTGTAGCAGGAATCTTAAAAGGTCTTATTAATGAAATCAAACCTGAGGCCAGTTATTGGGGTGAATGCTGCAAGGTCAGAGAAGCAGAACAAGCTACAACGATCTCACCTTGCTAGTTCCTCAGGTGATCCTGTTTCCTCAGGCTGGAAGCTTCTGAGTCCTCCTCCACATGAATCTCAGCTGAACTGTGCTGCTCCAAAGCCTGAACGCTTAACCAACCAAATGCTTAACTAACTACATGCTTTACTCCTCCAGTTCCTGGTCCTCACTCCTTATATACCTTTCTCTTTCTGCCCTCACTCCCTGGGATTAAAGGCTAGGTTTCTGGGATTAAAGGCATGGGTCACCATGCTTAGCTGTTTCTAAAGTGACCTTGAACACACTTAGATCTACCTGGCTCTGCCTCCCAAGTGCTGGGATTAAAGGCATGCACCACCACCGCCCAGCTTCTGTTATGGCTTACTCTTCCCATTTTCTAGCCACCATTTTTGGCTTTGTTCTAGTGGCTGTCTGTTCTCTGACCCCAGATATGTTTATTTCAGGGAACACAATATTTCAAGGAACACATTACACACCACAAAAAACAAACAAACAAAAAACCATAGTTATTCCTGTACAAGTCTTATCATACCTAAAATAATTCTTAAGAAAATGATCTTAGGCAATCACCCCTAGAATTTTCCATTAGTGTGACTCAGTCTTGCTTCTGGAGTAAGGAGTCTTGACTCTTTGATTCTTTTTTTTTTTTAATGATTCTGTGTATATATGCATGTCTGCATGGATACATGTGCATAGTTAACCAAAGAGTCTGGAAAAGGGCATTGGCTCCCAGGGGTTACAGGTAACTGAATTCTGCCTTATGCAGGTGGTAGGACCAAACTCAAGTCCTGTGCAAGAGCAGTGCATGTTCTTCAATGCTTAACCGTCTCTCTGGTGCTGAGTCTTGTCTCTCAATCTCATCCGTGTCATTCTTGAATACATGGTCTGATTTTAACACCCCATGCATGACAATCAGGTATTCCAGCATCTCTCTGAAGGCTGAGAGAGAGAGAGAGAGAGAGAGAGAGAGAGAGAGAGAGAGCAAGCAGTTTTCCTTCATGTTTCTGTAGCCCTGTATGTTCTTGACACACATGAACTGAATGAATGTTTAGGAGCAAGGGAGTGGGTAAGATCTCTTTGTTTAGGAGTATTATGCATATGTGTCTACATGCCTGGGAGTTACAGGTACATGTGTGCTCTATGTTTGGGAGTGTGTGCTCATGCACATGTGTTTGCATGCATGTAGAGGCCAGAGGTCAACTAGGTTCCTTTAGCTATTGTCTTGGTTAGAGTTACTATTGCTGTGATGTGTAGCACAAACTTAAAATGTCTTATTAATAAAAACAAACCTGAAGCCAGGTATTGGGGTGAACGCTGAAAGATCCGTGAAGCAGAACAAGCCACAGCTTCCTCACCTCGCCAATTCCTCAACTGATCCTGTTTCCTCAGACTGGAAGCTTTTATGTCCTCACCCAAATGGATCTCAGCTGAACTGCTGCTAAAAGCCTAAAAGCTTAACCAGCTCTAGTTCCTGGTCCTCATGCCTTAAATACCTTTCTGCTTTCTGCCATCACGTCCTGGGATTAAAGGTGTGTGTCACTATGCCTGGCTGTTTCCAGTGTGGCTTTGAAATCACAGAGATCCAGACAGATCTTTGCCTTTGGAATGCTAGGATTAAAGGTGTGTATGCCACCATTTTCTGGCCTCTATGTCTATCTAGTGTCTGTTCTGTTCTCTGACCCCAGATAAGTTTATTAGGGTGCACAATATTTTAGGGAACACAATATCACCACAGTGATGAAACACTAGGGCCAAAGCAAGTTAAAGAGCAAAGGGTTTATTTGGCTCACACTTCCACATCACTGTGCATTGTCTAAGGAAGTCAGGACAGTAACTCAAAACAGGTCAGGAACCTGGAGACAGAAGCTGATGCAGAGGCTATGGATGAGTGCTGCTTATTAGCTTGCTCCTTATGGCTTGCTTAACCTGCTTTCTTATAGAACCTAGGACCAGAAGTCAAGGAATGCCACCACCCACAGTGGGCTGGGCCCTCCCCATCAATCACTAATTAATAAAATGCCCTCCAGCTGGGTCTTATAGAGGCATTTTCTCAACTGAGGTTTCATCCTTGCAGATGACTCTAGCTTTTGTCAAGTTGACATAGAACTAGCCAGGATAGCTACCCTCCATGTAATTTTTTGAGACAGGGTCTTTCAATGACCCAAGATTGGTAAATTATGCTTGGCTAGCTGGCCTATCCATCTGTCTCTGCCCTCCTAGTGCTGGGATAGCAAACACAAGTGGTTCCAGAGACCAAACTCATGTCATCAATACTTATATAGCGTAGGAATTTTAATGACTGATCTGTCTCCTCAGCCAAGGACTCTTAGAGTTCAGTCCTGTATTTATACTTAACACCAATACTTACAAGTGTTGGAGAAGACACTATTTTGGCAGGAAAAGAAACTACTGAGAAAGTATGTGTTCAGGGATTAAAACTAAAATGGTGTTAAATGGTTTTGCGATGGTGTCTCAGGAGGCCAGAGGGCAGAAGAACTCTGCACTCAGAACACTGCAGTGGTAGACTGTGCCCTACTTTCTAACCCAGGTAAGTCCTCAATAATAGCTCTATGCTCCTTTCTGGTTCTTTGTTAATCCATTGGAAGGGAAAATGGGAACAAGACCAGTTGCCCATAGTGTGACATGTGGCACCCGGCTACTTAACCATTTCCTTCCACCTATGCTAAGTTCAGAATGTGTTGGGTTCATTATTCCATACAGTAAAGATGGCTGGAGCGTGGGAAGGGATCCTCTCTCTTGCTTATATGTGTCAGCCTTGATTTGAATAAATGACACGTGTTGCTCTCTATTGAATGATGAAGCCTTGGAGGACTAGAAGAGTGAACCCTGAAAGCTTGCAACCTCTAACACGAGTCTAGCTCTGACTTGCCAGTTGAATGTGGCTTTTAGACCTGGAGACACTGACAGCAAAGAGGAGATTTTGAGATGAGCTTTAGAGAATTCTCCCCGCTGTGTCTCCTGGCAGCATTAATGGCCTTCCAGTGGCATGGGAATGCAGTTCTCATGGTACCCCAAAGTGTAAACTATCATTTTGAATCTCCCAGACTCAACACCAATATTAAATTGTATTTTTAACACACACACACACACACACACACACACACACACACACACACACACAGAATCATACACAGTCACACATGCAATCCCTCTAGATCCCTCTGAAATCCTGAAATGGTGTCCATGAGCTAAGAAAAAGATTAGGACATTTGCAAGATGCATTTTGTTTTTTTTTAGTTGATAAAAACAATAGTGCTTGGTCCTATTTAGTTGTATATAGCTAAATGACTTTAATAGAGCCAGAGTTTGTTGATTGACTCATATGTATAAAAATCACAATAATGTTTTCTTCATGGGGATACAATTTTTCTTTATTTTCCCTAAGGAGTTTTTTTATTTATTTTACATACCAACCACAGATTCCCCCCCTCTTCCTTCTTCCTGCTCCTCCAGCCTTTCCCCCAACTCACCCCGCCCCCCATTCCCTTCTCCAACAAGTTAAGGCCTCCAATAAGGAGTCAGCAGAGCCTACTACATTCAGTAAAGGCAAGTCTAAGCCTTTCTTCCTGCATCAAAACTGTGCAAGATGTCCCACCATAGGCAATGGGCTCCAAAAAGCCAGCTCATGCACCAGGGATGGATCCTGATCCCACTGGCAGGGACCCCTTAAGCAGATCAAGCTACATAACTGTCTCACTTATGCAGAGGGCCTAGTCCAGTGCCATGGAGGCTCCACAGCTTTTGGTCTAGAGTTCACGAGTTTCCACTAGTTTGTTTTGGTTGTCTCTATGTTTTCCCATCATGATCTTGACACCCCTCGCTCATAGAATCCCTCTTTTCTCTCTTCGACTGGACTCCTGGAGCTCTGCCTGGTGCTTGGCTGTGGATCCCTGCATCTGCTTCCATCAGTCACTGGATGAAGGCTCTATGATGGCAGTTAGGATATTCACTGATATGATTACTGAGTTTAGACACCCTTTCCACTATTGCTAGTAGTCTATGTAGATTCCTGGGAATTTCCCTAGCATCAGGTTTCTCCTTACCCCCATGGTGTCTCCCTCTATCATGGTGTCTCTTTCATTGCTCTTCCACTCCATCCCTGTTCCAGCTTGACCATACCATTTCCTTATGTTATCATCCCCCATCCTCTACCCTCTATTGGCCCCTTTGCCCTCAGTTTACTCAGGAGATCTCATCTATTTCCCCTTCCCAGGGTGATCCATGTGTCCCTCTTAGGATCCTCCTTAATACCTAGCTTTTTGAAGCTGTGGGTTGTAGTCTGGTTATCCTTTTCTTTACATCTAGTATCCACTTATGAGTGAGTACATTCCATGTTTGTCCTTCTGAATCTGGTTACCTCACTCAGAATATTTTCTAATCCCATCCATTTGCCTGCGAATTTCATAATGCCAATGTTTTTTACTGCTGAGTATATGTACCACATTTTCTTTATCCATTCTTGGTTGAGAGGCATCTAGGTTGTTTTCAGGTTCTGGCTATTATGAATAATGCTGTTATGAATATAGTTGAGCTTATGTCTTTGTGGTATGATTGAGCATTCCTTGGGTATGTGCCTAAGAGTGGTACAGCTGGGTCTTGAGGAAGATTGATTCCCAGTTTTCTGAGAAACCACCATACTGATTTCTAAAGTGACTGTACAAGTTTGCCCGCCCCCCAACAGTGGAGGAGTGTTCCCCTTCATCCTCTCTAACATAAGCTGTTTTCAGTGTTTTTGATCTTAGCCATTCTGATAGGTGTAAGGTGGTATCTTAGAGTCTTTTTGGTTTGAATTTCCCTGATGACTAAGGATGTTGAGCAATTCCTTAAATGTCTTTTGGCCATTTGAGATTCTTCCGTTGAGAAGTCTTTGATTAGCTCTGGGGGCTACAATTTTTCAGAAGAAAAAATTCAGAAAAGAGTTGGCATATCTAAAAAGGACTTTAAAAAACAAAACACAGTATTCATTGAAGAAATGTACAAAATATGTGGAAAGAAAAAATTAGCATCCTTATTACTAGAAATATGTGTTTTAAATACATAGCTACCATGGTTGTGTATATCAGATGAATTCATATCAGACTTTTTAAATAAAATTTGTGCTGTGGACACTTTCCATGTTTTTATGCAATCATGAATATTTTCATGATTGCTTAATAATTTACACATGGTTTCTTTAACTACAGTTTGGATTTTAAGGTTTGGATTTAGGGTTGTGGAGTGTGTGTGTGTGTGTGTGAGTGTGTGTGTGTGTGTGTGTGTGTGTGTGTGTCTGTCTGGATGGAGGCTTGGTCCTGCTGAAGCCACCTGGTAACATGTGTTCCCTCATGGTTTCAGTAGAGTCTTGGTTTCTTTCTTTGCTCTGTCACCCCTAATCTTCACAGGCCACACTCCTGGTGCCTGGCTCAGGATGTAGGATTTAAAGACCACCGGGGACAGTCACCAGCAATCCTCGGAAGAGGTCAGGCCTATCTCAAAGACACATGATGTGCCACATCAGATCTGTGGAGTAACTGCTTCGGTATTTGCAGTGAATGTCCCAGGGATCTTGGCAGAGTCGTCCAAGGGAATGGAAAACCAAACAAAAAACACCACCATAGTAAGGCATGGAAATGTGAAATGACCCAAAGAATGTATTTTTGTGGAGTTGACAAAGGACGAGAGGCATGGGCATCATGAGTCCATGGCGTGAGGCAAGGCAGAGAAAGGGTGAATGCTCAGGTGAGCTGATTCATTGTTCAGCTCCAGCCATCTTTTTTTTTTTTTCTGCTATTGGAAAGTGAGTCTGTGTCCTCTATTTGACTCTCCCATTGCTCTCTGGCATGATATGGAGCCTTCCCTTGTAGAGGGAGCAGAGGAGACCCTGCAGGAGGAATGGATTATGCTGGCATCCCACCAAGGGCAGGTCTGCAGCCTCTGTGCACACCATTCTGCACACACTGCACACTGGCTGACGGGAAGTATTAAGTGAGGGTAGATTCTAGCCTAGGATGTGCCGTGATGCTCCTTTGCCGTAAATAAACTATCGTTGTGACATGTGCAATAAATTCTGGATCTTATATCCTTAGACTTCTCTTTTCCTCTTAATGGCTGCATTATTTGACTTGCTAGATAGACTTACTTATACATTTATTTATTTACTTATGTCTCAAAGGTGGGATGTGCGTCCCAAGGCACACGTGTGGGGATTAGAGGACAACTTGCAAGACCCACCTCTCCCCTTCCTCCATGTGAATCCTGGGGACCAAATTCAAGTCTCAACCTCAGGCACCTTCACCCACCAAGCCATCTGCATATTTAATATTTATTTATAGTGTGCTTACTGTGTTGGAGTTGCCATGTGGCTTCTCTCTCTTTCCTAAATCCTCAGTGGTAATTTAAGTTACCAGGGATCTAGTCATAGATAGCAGAGGCATCGGACCCAAACAAACAAAACCCATAAGGATGCATGTCAACAGAAAACAAAAAATTTAAATCTTATAAGAAAACCACTGTCCAATAGTAAACAATTAAGATGGACATACATCATATGGTCAAGATTAGCTCACATCAAACCTTCAAGGTCTGTCAGCCACCTCACAGTCGTATGTACTACAAGCTCCATCCAGCATCCCATTGCTAGTTTCTCCATGTTGGATCCCTGGTGCTGGTTGGATACAATCACTAAGGACTATGAGGTGAATCTTGTCCCATGTTTACATTGTTGGCAGAACCTAACTCATTCTAAATTCAGGACTCAGGGCTTCATTTCCCAGCTGAGGAGAAGTAATCCATCATTGCTTTTGGAGTCCTCTCTCTGGCCCTTTCTTGTAAGAACCTATATCTCAGAGCAATATATGAAAGCTTTATACTCTTGCACTCTCTCTGGCTTTCCTCTTGGCCCCAACTTTCCCTTTCCAGCCCAAGTTCTCACTGTGTGAAAGTGTATGTACTTAACATTGAACAGACCCATATAGTCTAGGGTAACATCTTAATTCTAGAAATCTATAACCTGAATCATACTTTCAATATTTTCCTTTTATCATGTAACAACCCTTTAGCTACAGATATCTGGTATAGATGTCTTCAGAGCTATTGTCCTGAACCACACCTGTGTACTCCTAGGAAGGTCAAGTCTAGCACATGGTTTCTAATGTCTGCAGCATGGATGTGGGTGGCAGTACTCACTCTCCAGCAGGGAAAATGGTGTATAGCACAAATTGTGTAGTTTATCTCACCTAGATGTTGAGCAGAGGTTAAGTTCTTTGTCCTGCTATCCATGTGTGACTTGGAGCAAAGTTTGGATGAGCAATGAGTCTCCACCATTTTCACAGAATAGGGATAAATAAAAACCCACTGATGGTAATCTTTTATTTGTATAACCAAAGTAAAATTGTACCTTGTTTATAAGAAGCCCTATAATGTACTCCATGACATTATTGACACAAATAACACTACCCATGCATAATACTCCATGGTATTATTGGTACAAGTGGCACTGCGGATACCTAGCAGCAATTGAACTATTAGGCTGAAGGTCAGTGCCAAGTCACCGTGTGCTCTAGAATATATGCTCTGTCGAGGTGGAGATGTGTTGATCTTGGTTGCTGTTGGGATCACTCCATTATTCTACCTCTGCATGGCCCACAAAACTGACTTCCATGGATTGCCTTAACCAGACGGCACTCACAGTGACTTCTTCTTAAGATTAGGCCAGTGGAAGAGGTCAACGAGAGGCTGGAGGGGCAGAAGGAAGAGATACAGGCTTTTCACTCTCTTTGTTCTCCCCTGCTGGGATGCCGTTTGGTGATGGTGAAGATGTTGCTACTGAGGCTGGAGATTCTCGGTCTGGTTCTATTCCATGAATCTCTGCAGGTCCCTATTGAAGATGAGAGGAATGGCCATCCTTCCCTTCGACATTTCATGGTCATTAGACAGTTGTACAATGTGGACACTAAACATATATGTTGGCTGTCCTCTAACCACCTCCTACTTTTTTATTATTCTAATAATATAATAATTATTTTCCAGAAAATAACATTTAAGGAATAGAGAAACTAAATCAAACTAAAACTATCTGTCTGCTAGTCAGCTTCTACTTGGTAATTCTCAAATGATTTTAATTTCCATGTAGGCACCAATAAGTAAACACAACCTGACTATCCAAGAGCTAAACGTTTTGTCAGCTGAGATACTGCATGTTTGGGTGGGAGCTCCACCTCAACCCCTGGCACCCTGGCATCCCTACACCCAAAGAGTCTGAAATGTTCTGTTGGAAGATCCACCTCAACTCCCCTCCCCCATCTCTTTCCCCAGATCCACTCCTTCAAAGCCTACCAAGCACAGTTCCTCCTCCAGAGAGGCTCAAGACTCCTCCCACAGGGTATATAAGCTGCATCCCAGAAGACAGTTGAGTGGTTCTTCTAGTCTCTCTTCCCCATCTCCTCTCTGCAGGGCCTGGGATCATCCAGAATGCTTTACCCATTAAACCAGGCCTTTCCCTAATTTGGTCTGATTTGGAATGCTGTGTTGCCAGAGAGGCTTATGGGGATAAAACACCAACAAAAAAAACCTTGGCACTGAGTTTTGTACCTGTGACACCTGATGTTAGACAAAGCAGATAAATTGTGAGTGGACCCCATGGGCAAATAGTTGGTCTTTTTATTTATTTTTCCTTGTCCTATGTATGGAATGGTTAAAAGTGGTCTATTCTGAGTTTACAGATGTGTAAAAGTTCATAAATAATTCACACAATAGGACAATTGAGAATAATTTGGAGTCTATTACATCAAGCACTATTGTTTGTTATAAATATCTACATGACATTGAAACTCTATTTTTCTCCTACGACCAAACATTGGAATTATTATTTGGTAATTATGTCAGGGCCTCACTGAAGTTTGCTCAGACAATACTTGTAAAATAAGAATTTCATGAAAACCAATATTCTCAGTAGCAACTGGGAATTTCTTGCCTCACAATGCAGTTGCTTCAGGGAAGACCAGGAGGAATTCAATGCTGAGATTTGAACACCTGCTGTACTCACTGGAGCCCATGATTGTTCTCTCATTTCCATGGACTTACCCTTTCCTTGTTTCTCACTGTGTGAGAGCCTCTGTTGCAAGATTCTGCACTGCATCCATGATGAGAGCAATGAACTACTGACTGTTCTTATTGCAATGACCAAATACCTAACAAGAATTCTTTCTGCATCAGAGAAGAGTTTATCTTGGCTCATAGTTTGGGGATAGAGTCTGCCATAGCAGGGAATGAGTGGCAACAAGAGGAGCTCATGGCTCTCATGATGGAATCTTGCTTGCACCTAGGACAACCAGGATGCAGAGAGAGATAAATGCTTCCTCCTTCTTATTTATTCTGGAACCTTAGTCTAAGAGGTGGTTCTGCCCACATTCATCAGGAGTCTTTTCTTTTCATTTAAACCTCTGATACATTGGCCCAGAGACAAATCTCTTAGGATGCTAAGTCCAACCAAGGATGAAGATCAATCATAACAGCATTGTTTGTTATTTCTCTTTTTGTCTTTCCTTCCTTGAGCTCCTCAGGTAGAAGAACGTGTCAATTTCCACATCCTTAATTTCTGTTTCTGGTCTAGTGCACCTTTCATTGGCTTTTAGAAAATCACTTTAGTTAAAAGTGCCGGACACCTTCAGGTATGAGCAGTAATTAGGAAAGGAGTGTCAGGCTACGATATCAGACATGCTATTGCAAGACAAGCTGAACTAAATGAATACAATGAAAAAGATTAAATTTAGAAGGAGGATAGAAAACTATGTCTAATGTTTGTTATCCAGCATCTACATTTTAATGTAATATTTCCCCAGAGTCATTGCTCACCAGTGCTGAGAAAACACAGTTCGTGTTGGTCACAGTCTTTGAAAAATACCAACGTTTTCCAAGCTCACTCTACTTGGCACATGGAGCAGGCAACAGGACCTGTAGCAGGGACTCCTCAATACTTGGCTTTAACTCACAAACCATAATAGACCAGTGGTGAGGGATGCTGTATTAGGGTTACTAAGTCAAGTAGCAAAGTATGAACTCTTCATGAAAAAAATACAAGACATTATGATCATTGCTACATGCCCAGGCCTCTGTAAATAACCAGAGACCATTCTGATAATGATAAGAGACCATTATTTTGATCAATTATAAGCTATCCCACATTTGCACAGTCCTGCAAGCCACAAGAACTTAGAGTTGACAAATATCTGGTTAACAAAACATCTAAAGTACAGGTGGTTGTGAACTTCCTGATGTTGGTACCAGGAACAAAACTTGTTCCTCACTCTTCAACACTGAGCCATCTGTCTCACCCTTACACACACACACACACACACACACACACACACACACACACACACACACACACATATGTTTTATTGAGCCACATGGTCATGATTCACACGTAGTTCTTTTTTTTTTATTTTTAAGACAGGGTCTCTCTACATTGTGAACATGCATGGACATTGCAAGAAGACAGCTTAGGAGAGAGGCTGATCATGAAGAAATAGTTTGAGGACTTAACAGTATGATGTAAAATAAATTTTGAATTAAATAAAACCCAAGTCCCAACACCCCGCTGACAATGAGAGCACCTCAAATGGGACTGTGTTCTCCTTCTGCCTGTTTTTGCTTTGGGGGTAAAGCTTTCTAGTGTTAACTCCAGAGTTACAAATTCTTACTTCACTCAAAAGGGATGCTTTTATCATGTAGACTGAGGAATTCACCTTTGTAAAGCCCATATCCCAGAGAGCTTTGAGGAGGAAAAGTCGGGAGAAATGGTATCCAGCAAACAGGAGGCTTATGCAAGCATTGGTGGGGGCCCTAAGGCAGGTCCACAACAGGTGATGGAGCCAGGGCCCATGTGGGTGGGGCTGTGGCAAGCAGGAGGTGTCTCAGCTTCAGACTGAGCATGACAACTGCAGAGGCTGCATTTGGCATTCCTGGGCATCGCCTCTCATTTTGAACTGAGTTTTCAGTGTATGACATGGGCATCAGTTCTGGAAAGTACTTGAGCATTATCTATGAATGACACTCAGTCTCTGGGTACAAGGGACCAAATCTGGCCATGGATGAATGTCTGGTTTGAGGGTCAGGCAAAAAAGAGATGTTTGCCTCATTTATAAGCTGGGACAAGGTGTGGACCAACCTTCTGATCCAGGGAGTGCTGTCTTCCCTCTTGCCTGGTGCTCAGGGGGAAGTGTGTGAATGAGAGCTCTGTCTGCAGCTCCACAGGGAGGAAGCAGGAGGCAGGAGGCCAAGACTGGGAGTACCTTCCGGTGCCGACCTTGTCACACAGCAGTTAGGTGGCTGGCTCTATTGGGGCATTAGAAAGAGGTGGGTAGGTTGGGTCCAGAAGTGTTTGAAAGGGGAAATAGCAGTAAAGCATGGAGGAGTTTAGATCAAGGAAAGGAAGCAGAAAGATGACTAGGTGACTGGAGACAGTACCCAGTGACTGGAGGAAGTACTCATTGAGAGTACTTCGTGATTCCAGTCGCCACGCTGTGACTGACTTCACGAAGCCTGCTAAGGACAAGGGACGGGAGAGTGGAGTCGTGGATGGCTTTGAGCTGAGAACTTTGGGAAATAGTTGAATCAATAACAAAATGCTCAGAGGAACATGGCTTTTCATGGTCAAATGCCTACAAAGTTGTGAAATAGTCCTTAAAAAGCATCACACATGAATTCCAACCAGTTCTTTGCCGTGACTTACACTTATATTATCGAATAGTAATTAAACATTCTGAGTATTTTAAAATGCCAATTTAAACAATTTCCTTAACCCAAGGCCCAAAGAGAGCTGCTTCATGACAACCAGCTTTCCGTAGCATACAACAAAGAGCATCATGGTCCCTAAGAATCAGTGTAAAGAGCTTTACTCAAAAGTGCTGCTTTTACTTATGTTTAGAATGGCTAGGGGGTCAAGAGCACTTGTGGAGGACAGAGTTTCCATTTTACTTGTGTTCTTTTCTGTCATTTCATACAGCAAGGGGCAGATCTCAGACAGAAGTGTTCTCATAGCCAAGGTAGCAGGGAGGAGGGAGGTACCCTCAACAAATCATTGTGTGAACTCAACTTTGGAGGACTCCAGCTCTCCCATGTCCCTGGGCTAGGGCCAGTGAGCATGACAGGTCTTATTCTTTAGACTCTCTCAGAAAATCAATCGGCTTTTGAGCTTCTTCAATACAAATGACAAATGCTTTCTCTCGATATGACTGAACTCCTGGAGCTTAGACCCGAGCTACCTGGAGAGTTTCACAAAGCTTCCTTTGTGGTAAATATCAAAATTCAGGTGTGTTGTTCAGAAGGTCCTCCTGAACGCTGCGAGTCCAGGCTTGGGCTCTACAAAGCTGCCTTGATTGACAGCTTCCTTGATTGACAGCCTCCTTGATTGACAGCCTCCTTGATTGACAGCCTCCAGAGAAGAGCCACAGAAATCTCAGATGCCTTCCGACCTGCTTCAGGTAGAGTCCTGCAGTCAAGCTCATCTCCACTCTGAGATACAAAGCAAGCATAATATTAAGAAATTTAAATCTCTTGACTGAAGATATCCAGAAAGAAAAAGAAAAAAAAAAAAAAACACTGTGCAAAAGCAATATTTTAATGCCAGGACTGTTCCAAGAAGAGGCGAGTGGGCAATGGCTGGATATTTTTAACTCTGTGTAGTAGTTATTAAAAAGCACTCTGCTGGCTTGCAGTGTGGATTCTTCTCCAGTTTGGGGAAGGACTTAGGAACGATGCCAAGGAAAGACCTCGGTTCACTGGGTCAGTGGTGCTTCGTCCTGACCTTGGTGTGCATGTGTAGGGTGGGGAATAGGAGGCTGTGTTTGGCTGGCCCGTGGTCTAAAGCACTGAGGAATGGGGCAGACAGAGACTGCTTTGTGAATGTTTTAATTCAAGCCATATTCCTTTGGATTCCATCCATTGTGTTTTTATTTCACCAAATTGTAATTTATTACAGTGACAATATGAGTTGTCATATTTTTGCTTTTAGTCATTGCAAACAAGAAAGCTGACAGAGAGTCAGCTTTCTCCAGAGTTAGGATTTAGTCTTCAATGCCCTCATTTTTAGCTTCCTTCTGCCTTAGAGTTCCTTCAAGATGTAAAAGGTCAGTGAGGAATTTTTATAGAAAAGCTGTCAGAGTCATGCTCTGGGCCTAGACAGGGATGTGTACACTGAGCTTGCTCTCCTGTGGGGTGGGATGGGGTGATCAAGAGTCTGTAGCTGGAGTTTTTCTGGTCCTGCCTGGCCCACAGTCAGGACAAATCTCTCTCACCCACCAGTCCTGCAGCTGCTCAGACTCAACCAAGTAAACACACAGAGATTATATTACTTATAAACTGTATGGCCGTGGCAGGCTTCTTGCTAACTGTTCTTATATCTTAAATTAACCCATTTCTATTCATTTATAGGTTGCTACGTGGCTTACAGGTATCTTAACATCTTCTCATGGTGGCAGCTAGCAGAGTCTGTCTGCCTCCACCTTCCACTTCCCAGAATTCTCCTCTCTCCATGTCCTGCCTATACTCCTGCCTGGCTACTGGTCAGTCAGTGTTTTATTAATTAACCAATCAGAGCAACATATTTAACATATAGAACATCCCATAGCACTTCCCCTTTTCTTTTTTTCAAAAAGGAAGGTTTAAACTTTTACATAGTAAAATTACAGATAACAAAACAATTATCAAGTAAGAATTATAGTTACAGTATCTAGTCTATTTATAATATCTAATCTATTTATATTTGGCAAAATTAAAGAAGATATCCTATCTGTCCTATATTTGTGAGTCTAAGGTTTCATATCTAACTTATCTTTTATCATAACTAAGGAAAATTATAACTATCTAGTCTTCAACTACATCACAGACCTCAGAAGGATATAATATTACCCAAGAAATAGGAGAAGGATGCAAGCAACTTTCGGGAGTCTTGCAACAATAGACAGAGACAGCTGGCAGCCTGGACAGTCATCCAAAGTTCCTTTGTAAAGTTGAGGCATCTGTCTTCAGCCCACAGGCCTAGAGTCTCTCAGTCACTTTTCTCAATGTCCTGTAGAATGTCTGGCAGTTTCCTCTGTGAAGCAGGAACCTGAAGGACCAGTTTACCAAGCAAAGTTCAGTGGTCACCTTTCTTTGGATCCTGCATGTCCAGTCGATCAAGCAGTCCGGGCAAGAACAGTTTCTTATTAACCAATCAGAGCAACACATTTAACATACAGAACATCCCATAGCAGGAGTCTCTCAGCTGGTAGGCTCTGGGTTGGTGATAGCAATGGCACAGGTCCCACCAGACCCAACAGAAGAGTCCTCAGACCTTGTCTCTGCTGAGGCACCATCTGAGAGGCCCCTCTCTGCAATTCACAGGCACTGGCCGGTGCCTCTCTGACTCTGGCCTAGTCTTCCATGGTTACCCTTGTTCCGCACTGACAGCTGGAGCCAACCATTAAATGAGGATCTGGTTGTGTTTACTGCCGTCTCTCAGCACCCAGAGCTTGAGTTCTACATCTTTGTTTGGCCCTCATTTCTTGTGACTTCACCTGCTAGCTTTCTCTGCACGGGTTCTTCTCCATATGTTTCTTCCCTGGTCCCCAAACTATGAGGTCGTTCACACTTCAGGCATTTGCTCTCATTGTTTCCCATTCTTTCCCCAAACTTAGGCAATCTTCTACCATGTGCAAATTGCTCTTTATCCTCCTAGACCCAATGTCAACCCCCTCTCTACCTCCTTTTGATACTGCGAGCCCACTTAGCTTTGTGCACACTGTCTCTCACACTTTTAGGGGACCTGCAGTGAGCAGTGGTTGAGAGACCCATGCCTGAGTCCTGCCTCAGTCACATGATCCTAGCAATTCAATTATCTCTCTGGTGTCCTTACCTGTACAGGTTGAATACTCTTCATCCAAACTGCTGGGGACCATAAGTGTTTTAGACATGGTACTGTTTATGAGTTTGGAATGTTTGCATGTCTTGGGTAGGGGACCCATTGTGAATACAGTATTCATTTATGCTCCATACACATCTTATACATGGATCCTGAAGGTAATTTTATCCACAGTTTTTAAAAAGTTTGCCCATGGAAGAGTTCCGTAGTATGAAGTGTTCTATTTGTGGTGTTGTGTTAGCACTCAAGAAGTTTTGAATTGCGGAGCATTTTGCATTTGAGGGAATAGAGAAGTCCAAACTATAGTAGTAGTCTGGGTCTGTTTTCTGGGTACTCTGAGAATTGAGTGAATTATATGTGCCCTAGTACCTAGCTTGAAATTAGTTCCCAATAACCAAAACTCAAATGTCCTTGCTTTATAATATTTTAGTATGTCTGTTGACCTTGTCTCCCTCCCTGCTATGTGGTGTATTCCCTGGGGAAGGCAAATATGCTTTACTTATCTCTCTGTCATCATCATCCAACCCACATGTCATGGGGCTGTTTATAAAGTTGGCATCCGAGTTGTAGATAAAGAATAAGATGCCTAGTTATATTTGAATTTCAGATAAATAAAGAATAATCTTTAGTATAAGTATGTTCAAATATTATGAGACATACTTTTACTAAAATAAATGTTTTTATATATCTGAAATCCGAATTTAATTGGGTGCCTTGTATTTTTATTTGCTAAATCTAGCAACCCTAGTTGATGCACTTCAGCAAAATTGTTTCCCATGTCAACACCTTTTTTTTTTTTTTTTTAAAGATTAGGATTGATGATGCTCATGATGGCTTAGAATGTTTACTTGGGACAATAATCTGCCTTTCCTATTCCCATCAGGACATGATGCTCCCTGGCATCACTAAGCACTCACTGGAGGTTTCACCATTATAAAACCAAGACAAATGAGAAAATTAGGAAAGGAGTATGTGTCACCATTACCATTCCCCACCTCGGGTTAATCATAGGAACCAATAAAGAGGTGGATGAGCAGAGGACAAAGTTCTTGGAAGATTAATATCCATAAGGCACCAGCCATTCCTGGCCCCTTCTCCTCCTCAAATGTGAAGTGCTCCACAATTCACAACTTCTTGACTTGAGGAGGGAATGAAAAAGATAGACATGACAGCCCACTCATCAAGATCAAGGGTACCACCCATTGCTAGAGCTATTGGATGAGAAGTGGCTGGCATGTGGAGGCCCAGGAGGAGGGAGAATCCAGGACCTATTCGTTGGAAATCTCCTTACATATATGCAATAGGTGCCCAATAGTGTTACAAAGGACCGCAAAGCCAAGAGAGATGTCATGTCATGCTAGCAACAGCACTAAGGGGAGTTATCTGCAGACCACTGGCCAGTGTAGAAATGATGGGCACTGGAGCTGAGATGGTTCTCATCCTCGTGTGGGCAGTTGCAGTAACAGGGTTGGGATGGCACAGGGAGCATTACATCAGGAGCATAACATCTTGTAATATCTGGAGGACATATTGTGAGCGATGGCACAGGGAGCACTACATCAGGAGCATAACATCTTGTAATATCTGGAGGACATACTGTGAGCTACTGGGAGGCTTGAGCTGCTAAGAATAACTGGGAGCAAAGCCAGTATCATTAGCTAAGGAAAGGCACAAGGTTAGCATCAGTACCATTTTGGGATGCATTTCTCATCTATATCTGCCATAATATCCGCAACCAACAAAAATTCTTTATCTTTGAAGAAAAACATACAGAGGAGTACTCTGGTCCAAACTTTCAAGGGGTTGAGGCAAGGGCGATATCTCAGTAGTTGAGAGCACAAACTGCTCTTGCAGAGGATGTGAGTGTGATTCTCAGAGCCCTTGCTGGGCAGCTCACAACCACCTGTAACTCTAGCTCCAGGGGATCTGATGCCCTCTTCTGGCTTCTACAGGAAACTACACTCAGGTAGTGTGTGTGTGTGTGTGTGTGTGTGTGTGTGTGTGTGTGTGTGTGTGTGTGTGTTTGGGGTTGCATGTTTTCTGTTTGGTTAGTGGTTTTCCTGAGGAGTATTTTATTTTCCCTTTGATTTTCATTGTTTTCCTTCCTTCTTCCTCCCATTTTTTCCCTCCCACCTTCAAACCTCTGCTATCTCTCCCCAGCCCCTCACTTGATTTTTCTTTTGCTTTCAAGTCAGCTGAGAAAACAAAATAGACGAGTCAGATTGGGTCTTTGTGGAATAAAGTTGTGGAGGGACATTTCCTGTTTCTTCTGAGTCATATTACCACAGATGTAGCAGCCTAACACAACATATATTTATCCATGAACTTTGGAAAGCTGGAAGTCTGAAATCAATTCTAAATTAGTTAGTTAAATAGTTATGGAATTATGTAATTAAAGATAA
The DNA here is from genome assembly GCF_903995425.1 of Onychomys torridus. NCBI lineage: Eukaryota > Metazoa > Chordata > Mammalia > Rodentia > Cricetidae > Onychomys > Onychomys torridus. The sequence goes on along the minus strand of NC_050463.1, from coordinate 49,200,514 downwards.
AGTAAACCTGTGGGCCTCAGTGATGGTCATATAGAAAGTCAACTTGATCGGATCTAGAGTCACCCAGGAGTCAAATCTCTGGGTAAGTCTGTGAATGAGTTGGGGTAACAGAGGAGGGAAGATACAATGGAAATGTGAGTAGCTCCATGCACGAACCAAGAAAGTGAGCTGAGCACCAGCATTCATCTCTCGGGTTCCCAGCTGCAGATGCAATGTGACCAGCTGCCTCACTATGCTTTCTCAGCCATGAAGAATCGTCTCATCAACCATGAGCCAACACAAACTCTTCCTTATGTTGCAATTTTTTCAGGTGTTTTGTAGCAGCAACTAGGAAAATAATGAATGTAGGCTCCAGCTGGATCTTGGCAGAAAGTTCTCCTCGAAGCTCCAGAGAAAACTGTCTCCGTATCTTCCCATTTCTGTCAGCGGCAGCTTTCATTGGCTTCTGGTCTTGTCTCTCCAGTTGCTGATTCCAGACACACGTGGGCTTCTCTGACCTTCCTCCCATTCTTGTAGAAGTCTGTGTGGTCTCAATGATACCCTGGAGAGTCCAGGCCTCTCTTTCCAACACAAATCCCTTGATGGCTCTGGCAAAGGTCTTTTTGATGCACATGCTGCCTTCAGAGGTGCTGGGAACTGGGCAGGAGTGTCTTTGGTAGTGGCCGTTACCGGTTGACCACAGATACTAAGAATTCCAAAGATGAGTAAGGTCGGGATATTTAGATGCCAACCTGAGATCAGCTTTGCCATGCTGGAAATCATACCTCCTAGCTCCATTGTTCTCTGGAAACCTTAACAGAAGTATGCACTGCTTTCTTCAGTTTTACAGTGGCCTCCTGTGGCCTCCACACCCACATTTACCCTTCTCTCTCTGATAGTGCATATGTGATCTGTGTCTGCCGTACTCCACCATTTCAAACAAACTGAGTCTAACAGCCCACAAACCAAGTCTTTGCTGGATGCCCGCAGTCCCATAAGTAAGGGAGGTATGTTCCTGCAGGACCACTCCTGAACTGTGGGAGGCTCACAGTCCTATAAACGTGGTGCATCATTTTCTACAACATTCAGCCCTTTGAACAACCTTTTCAGAACAATGCTGCAATTACTGCAATGCCACGTACTTCATTAACGCTCTGGAAAGTGACCTGATGGTAATTTAATCAAAGACGCTGACTTCTGCACAGCCAGCCACCACCCCTGCCTGGGCACCCCTCCCTCACACAGCATGCCCCCCCCCCCCCGAGTGAGAAGGATATTTCTAGCTATAATGGGACGCTCATTGCAGCTGTATTTCAGACTCACTCTTCCCTCCTCTTGCTGGCCCTCTTCAGACTTTGACCATGATGTCACCTTCACAGCTTGAGGAGTGGCTAAGAGAAACCTCTTGCATCTCCATGAGCGCAAGCCCAGACATGAAGCTGCAAGCTTCAGAGAACGTGGCATCTGGTGAGCATAAACGGTTTGATGGATCTCTTTGAGAGTCAAGAATTCCATTACCAAGTTTTGTGTAGCTTGAACTCCAAAGCCTCTATTCTCTCATCTGTGTAATGATCCTGACTAACACGATTTCTCTATGTTCCTGCTGGGAACAAGGGCAATTAAATATAAAAGGCAGCCAGGTACTCAGTAGTTTGAACCTGTGACCCCAGCACAGGAGGGGCTGAGGCTGGAGACTCTTGTACGTTCCCGACCTGTCTAGGCTGTACAATAATTACCATCCTGAGAACTAAGAATTCATCTCTAAAATTGTGTGTGTGTGCATGTTAATAAATAACATGTATATCATAGATATATTACATATGTAAAGTATGTATATACATACATATATATACACATATATATGTACAATTTATGTGTGCATATAATGATAGAAATAAAGGAACAATTGCCTACAAGAATGCAATCTTGCTTTCAAAATAGATACTCTTTTTAGCCATGCTATCCTTGAAAATAAGTGTGGATGTTTCTATTTGTATTTTTCTGTGCACATACTGTGTGATCATTGTACCCTAAGCCATGAAGTGAACCTGGATTGTGGCATTTGCAAACTCGAGGTGGAAGAATGTCAAGCTGGGGATGAAGATCCCAGCAGTAGTTTTAAACTCTAGCCTGTGCCTGTGCCTGAATTCCTTAAGTGAGATACTGGTATCCTGTCTAAATGTAAGTGTCTCGGTTCCAGCACCCTGTGATGTGTGGATGGTAATGATGACCTCACATAATTGCTGGAAATTAAGACTCAAAAACCAGATGCTCACAATTGAGAGCATCCACAACCATTTCGGCGGCCTGTGCACAAATTCAGTAAGGGCTAATTCGTTTTCTCTCCAGAGTTCAAGGACACAGGATATTCTTTTTTTCTTCCTGAATAACAAATTTGCATCAACTTAGCATCTTAAAGTGACACCCAGTTGTGAGCTGACAGCTCTATTAGGTCAAGGGTTCTGTAAAACTGGCTACTCAGGTTGTTCTGAAGTGGAAATTAAAGCATCAGATGGCCAAGGGTCTGTGCATTACTCTGGTGTTTATTGCTGTGACCAAATACCAGAGAGAAACACACTAAAGGAGTTAAGGTTTATTTTGGACAGATGTTCCAGAAGTTTTACCATGATGGGCTCATTTCTGTGGGCCTGTGGTGACACAAAAGTTATGGCAATGGCAAAGTAGCCTCAGGTCTATTAGAAGCAGCTTGGTCTTTAACCCAGGAGCCTTCACGATCATTTTAGATTCAAAGCCTAACCCACTGCCAGTTTGACCAAAGAGTTCTGCAACCCTAGAAAGAATTGGTTGCTAACACACCTTGCCCAGCTAACAGAGCTGGACAGTCAGCTGTCCTCAAGCAGTGCAGTGAGATTCCCATGGAAGAACTTAGTGTTTTGCAAGCTTTAGTGCCTTTGCTTCACCACGTCTCTCTGTGTGCAGCACTTCCAGACTCAAATTGCATGGGAAACCTCTGTTTATTCCTCTCATTCTGTGAGAAAAATAACTAACAAAAGGAAGGGATGGTTGTGGCTCACAGTGGTAAGGCACATAGTCTGTCACCGTGGCTAAGGCAGGGCAGCAGGTACCTATGGAGCTGGTCACCTCCCCCCGACAGTCAGGAGACAGAGAGAGATGAATAATGCTTATGTTCAGCTTGCCTTCTCTTCTTTATTAACTCAGGAGCCCATGGCATAGTGCCATCTGTATTTAAGGTGGGTCTTCACCTTCAGTTAACCTAATGTATGAAATTCACAGGTATGCCATGAGACTTGCCTCCTAGCTGATCCCATATGCTGTCAAGTTAATAACAGGCACTAACCATCACATTTACATACCTCTTAGCCTCTCTGGAATTTCAAAAATCATTAGCATTAGGTACATTGTTGAGTTCAACTGCATATTGTTGCCAATACTTAAAATTGATTATGGAAAATGCCTAACAGATAATGAAATCAACACACAGCATTATCTCTGATCATCTGGACTCACAGGGGCTCAGCATGTACACACATCAAACATGTAAACAGGTGCCAAATTATGCCTTGAGAGTGTTGAGAACAAGTCAACCACAGGACAGTGCTAAAGGGTTTGCTTGATTACGTCCCTTGGTAATGGTGTTTGCCTTGCAGCTCACTGGTCAGCAGGAGGATGCAAAGAGGGCTGTACCTTCACAATAAGTTCACATGGAAAACACCACGTTCCTCCTCGTTCCCTACACAGTGTCACACACTGATACTATAGGATGTGCTTCTCAGTGTATTTATGAAAACTACAGATTCTAGGGGAATTACCAGCCAAGACTTCACTCTAATCTTTTTTTTTTTTTTTCCTTTTTTGCCTTTTAAGAACTCAGGACAGGGATGAATCCGGGACAGTAAAGATGTACAGCAGAATAACAAAACAAAGGTGGGCTTAGAAGCCAGATAGAGCTAATTTTAGATTTAGCCCCGTTCACTTGGAAATGGTATTTCTATGTTTTATCTATTTACTCATGGGAAAAATACATCCCCCATGCTCATCCACAGCACTCCTAAGAGGTATTGATTTGAAGCTTGGTACTTTGACTGTATTCAGGTTCAACAATAGTAGTTAAAATAATATTTGATATGCCCACTAAATGTAATAGGATCCATAATAATGATAATGAGTTTTGTGTGTACATGGTCCTGAGTGCAGGTGTGTGTGTGTGTGTGTGTGTGTGTGTGTGTGTGTGTGTGTGTACATATGCCCATGGAAGCCAAGAGTCAGTCTTGTGTATGCCATTCCTTAGAGCTGTACAAATTGTTTTTGAGGCATGGCTGCCTAGCAGAACTGAGGGCTGCCTGGAAAGCCCCCATGACTCACCTGTCTCCACACCCCTGGTGCTGGGATTACAGGTGCATGCCACCACGGTGCCAGGCTTTTCTGTTTGTATTGGAGGGTGAATGCAGGTCCCCATGCTTACCTGGCAACTGCTTCACTGGCTAAACAATCTCCTTAGCCCCTGATTTTTAAGTACACATCTATTAACTCATTGTGGGTTCTTAACCTAAAGTCAAATCCAGGTCTTAAAGACAAAGTGGGCCCCTTGAAGCCACACAAAGTGCCTGTCTAGATTTAGATCCAGGGAAGACCAATATCACAGTGATGACATCACCTGCCTTTATTTCAGATTCATCAGTGAGACAGGACTCTGGCACCACCAAGAAAGGGCCTGTGAAGGTCGACTTCCACCATGGAGCTGAGGGTTGGCCTCCACTACACTGCTGAGGATAGACCTCTACTACAGTGTTGAGGCTGGACCTCTACTTCAGTGCTGAGGCTGGAGCTCTACTGGAGCACTGATGGGAAATGTTGGCTGTTCTGAAGGACTTAGGTTATCTATCCCCTTTACTCAGCTCCAAGGACTCAGATAAGTCTTTGCTCTTGTTCTTAGGGTGCATTGAACCCCAGAATCCCACCAGCCTCTAGCTCCCTTCTTTCCAGTCAGTGTGAAACCATCATCTTTGCAGACAAAGTTTTTTAAAACAAGTTTAAAAATGTACTTTGTAAAACTAGAACACAGAATCTTTTAAAAAGATTGTTATTTTTCCCCCTTAAGCATCTTCCAGAAACAGGCAGCAAGGAGAGACACATCCCCCTACACAAAACCCACACAAGAATATCAAAATCTGTTTGATAATGAATTTGAATTTTTTTTAAAAAATCCATACGCTAAAATCGTTCTTATTTTTAATTTTTCCCTCTTTTTTCAAATTCATGGACATAATGTTTCTTATTGCAACTCAGAAACATCTCAAAATAGCTGCCAGGATTTTACAAATAAACATAAAACCAAGACTTTTGCGGTATAAAAATAGCCCTCGCTTCTGCTCTAAAGGTTGGTTGCCCTTCTGAATCCTCGGTGGGGCTGGGACTGTGCAGGCATCGCAGGCACACTGCCACTCGGAGATGAGACCAGTTTTTCTCTCTGGAAATACTCAGACAGCATTCGGTGCCTTGCATCTCATATCTGTAAGTGCAATCATTATTTTAAGTAAGGATGGAAATGCGAGTATGAAGTTGAACAACTCCAGAGGCAATCAATTCAGTCACAACGTAACACAGGCAGGGTTATAATGCGCTGTAATTCTTGCTCCCAAGGTTTACTGTAGCAAATATTGGTTTTCAAAGTGCTGAGGAATAATGATTACTCCTTTATTTAAATTGTGGCTATAGTTAAGTAAGGGAAACAGATGACTTAATTTCTTCAGTTCAGCCAACAATCAGTCTTCCCTCAACTCTGAGGTGTAGGTCTATCTTCAGGTCCATGGTGGAGGTCCATCCTCAGCACTGTAATAGAGGTCTATCCTCAGCCCTGTGATAGAGTTCTATCCTCAGGTCCATGGTGGAGGTCTATCCTCAGCCCTGTGATAGAGTTCTATCCTCAGGTCCATGGTGGAGGTCTATCCTCAGCACTGTGATAGAGGTCTATCCTCAACCCTGTGATAGAGTTCTATCCTCAGGTCCATGGTGGAGGTCTATCCTCAGCACTGTGATAGAGGTCTATCCTCAACCCTGTGATAGAGTTCTATCCTCAGGTCCATGGTGGAGGTCTATCCTCAGCACTGTGATAGAGGTCTATCCTCAACCCTGTGATAGAGTTCTATCCTCAGTTCCATGGTGGAGGTCTATCCTCAGCACTGTGATAGAGTTCTATCTTCAGGTCCATGGTGGAGGTCTCCATACAGCACCAGTGTAGATGTTTCTCCTCAGTGCTGTGGTATCAGTCTTCCCTCAGCTGTGAGGTGCAGGTATATCCTCAGCAACATGAAGGAAGTTTACTCCTTGCACCAAGGTAGAGGTCTACCCCCACCACCCCCTTCTTGGTGATACTGGAGTCCTGTCTCACTGATTAATCTGAAATGAAAAGCAGGTGATATCATCAACATGTTATTGAACCCGAGTCCTGGAATATCCATTTTGATTGCAATTACTTTCTCTACAATAGAGAAAATCATTGCTCTTTATGCCACAGAATGGGTAGAATACCCTAGATTTGATTTGAGCAGAAACGGTGAAACATGAATGGCACCTGTGTTTAAATTAATGGCATTTTGCATGATCGGGTAAATCTTTTTGGAAACTTACACCTCGCAAAGTAAAAAGCAGGAGATTGAATTTCTGTTTTCCTTGTCATTTACTGTCAGGACTTAAAGGACAATGAAGTAGCCTCTGACTTGTCTTCTCTTTTCCCTTCTAGCTCCACACCACTTGGCTTTTTTCTGTCATTTCAACTCTGCCAAGGGTGTCCATCTTGGACCTCCAGACACATTTTACTCATGTATCTTGTACCAAGAAGACTGTGTGTGTGTGTGTGTGTGTGTGTGTGTGTGTGTGTGTGTGTGTGTGTGTGTGTGTTTCCTTACATTTTCTGAGGTGTGGACTGTGGAGAGCATCAGAACATTATCTCAAGGACATGTGTAAACAGCCTTGGGCAATGGGAACAGCATGTCTCTCTGGAGCAAAATGCATGCTTACTGTCCACTGTAAAATATTCAGATGGTTTCTGCACGAAGTTACTCTGTAAAGGCAGACGTGATATTGTCAGGGGTCACCCACCTCTCTGTGTATTGCTGCATGAGGGCTAGTGCTTCAGCAACTGACCTGACAAGCCAACATTCTGGTACAGCCTTCCTTTGTGACTCAGGAGCATCTTGTACACACACACACACACACACACACACACACACACACACACACACTCATGCTTATATGTTTGTCCAATTGTTTTTATAGCATCAGTGAAACTGTGGCTGACTAAACCTGTTAGTTTACAAGAAGACAAAATCTCACATCCTGCATTCTTGAGAGTGTTGGTTGTAAAATAGAATACCAACAGAGCTGGAACCTTTTGCAAAAGTATAGAAGAAAGCCTGAAAGGTTTTGCTTTACACACAGAGTCCATCTACTGAAGACTGCAGCTGGCCTGGCCCTAACTGTTTCAGTGGGAAGTAGCAACTATGCCTCTTGAGCTTACTCACTGCTGAGAGCGTGGGTGGCAATCTTAAGGTGCATGTTCTGGATGCCTTCTGTTGCTGTGATAACTGCCCCTGCCAAAAGCAACTTAGGGAAGGAAAGAGTGTCGCTTACACTTCTATGTCAGGGTCCACCAGTGAAGGAAGTTGGGCTGGAACTCAAGTAGGAAGCAAAGTAGAAACCATAGAGGAAGACGAATCACCATCTTGTTCTCTAGATTGCTCAGCTAGTTTTCTTACATAGCCCAGGCCCGTCTAGCCATGGAGGGTGCCACCCACAGTGGGCTGGGTCCTCCTCTATCAATAATCAAACAAGACAATTTATCACAGACATGACCATAGGACAATCTGATCAAGGCAATTCTTTAATTGATCTTTCTTCTAGGTTGTGTCAAGTTGATAAAACAAAAACAACACACACACACACACACACACACACACACACACACACACCATCACCAATGCTGCCACCACCACCGCCTATAGCAACAACTAACTCAAACCCTTCACAATACTGAAGACAAGAAGACATCAATGACCTATACTTTCTCCAAGTATGCTTAGCCTCCCCTCAAAAGAGTCAGTGTGGTGGTGTAGCTCTTCAACTGTTGAATGTCCTCAAAGTTGCCATCTCCTCTGTCTTGACTGACAAAAGAATTATAAACAATGAAGAGTTTCCCTACCCTGGTTTCTGCCCCACAGATCATCTGTAAAAAACTGAATGTTTCCCCGTCCTATTCCTTGAGAAACTGTTCAGCAATTGAAGGGAAAACACATGCCACTCTTACCTTTCTGGCAGTGTGAACAAACATAACACTTTACATTGATTTCCATCATTCAATGGGTCCAAAGAAAATCATTAAGCCCAACTATTGAATCCACAGTGGGCAACTTGATGGAAGTCTCACTTAGGCCTTCGAATGTACCACTTTCCCAGGAGCCTCAGGTGTGCTGCTGGGTGTCCTTCATGTAATATGGTAAGTGTTTAGTTGTAGAAGTAAAGGATGGGGCCAAGGCAGGACAATCTCCCCAGTGAATGGTGTCTATCCATCTGGGGAACAAGGCTGTTGGCGAATATCTCACAAGAGCATTGTACAGGAAACGCTTGAAGGGTACAGCTGAGGAAGCAAGGTCATACTTTCTGCCTGTCAGAGATGGAGGTCTCTGCACTGGGAATTTCTCACCTGTGATGCAGCCTCCTGGATACTCTCATCCCTTCTTCTGGAGAATTCTGGCTTGGGGACCTGCATAGAAATGCTGACCATTTGATGTTACTGGCACTATGAGTAAGAGATAAGCTTTCTCAGTCTGTGTCTTTGGATACCTGTGCCTTACTCTACCACCCATGAACATCTCTCTTTCATCTCAATACCTCTTCATTATTGCAGCTTCTACCCAGATGTTGACACTGGGGCTGGTGAGATGGCTCAGCAGGTAAAGGGACCTGCTGCATCTCTGACAACTTGAGTTCAATCCCTTAACCCCATGTAAAGTGGAAGAGGAGAACCACTCCATAAAGGTGTTTTCTGACCTCCACATGTGTACCATGGCTCACAGATCCAATCTCTCTCTCTCTCTCTCTCTCTCTCTCACACACACACACACACACACACACAGTATATCGAATTACAAAAAAGAAAATTTACCGCCTTAGAGAGAATAGCTCTCACCTTCACATCCTCTCTGCAAATGCCCCTTCTTTTCCACGTAGTCCGTTGTTTGCTCACACTCAGCTTTGCCCTTACTGTACATCTCCTGTTTCCAGGGCTTTGAGCAGTTGAGAGTGTCAAATAGACATCCAGCAAACAGCTTTGGAAAGCACTGGACTTTAAAGAACCATGGAGAATCATAAAACCAAGATTGTATATGCTCTCCCATGTTTGTATGGCTGAATCCTAAGAGAAATACGAACATAGTTTTGCTGAAGATACTTGCATATTTGTGTTCTATAACCCAAAACAGGCCCCAGCAGGGGGAGGCTTTAGGGAGGTGGGTTGAGTCGAAATACAGAACATTTTTGATACCACGAAATGTTTAAACAACTGTTAGCAACCCCTTCACAAAGGGGAACTATAATCCCATAATGTGATCCTTGAGTCTGCAAATCAATATCCACATGTGAAAGTAACTTGAGTTTTACATCACTGTAGCTCATACTGGAAAAACACATAAATCTTTACTGTAGTAACAATCCCTTATTGACAGAATGACTTTCTGGGCTACAATGATGTCGTGTAATAAGAAGCAGAGGTTTGGATGATTTGAGTGGAACGAGTGGGTAGAGCCACAGATCACAGCACCAAGTTAAACTAAACTAAACAAAGTATTTGATCAAAATCAGCTTTATGAGAGGCATATGCAGCTCTCAGTCAATAGCGGGATTAACTCCAAGAGACTGACATGTGGATTGAGTTTGGAGGAAAACCACTCTTGTTTGGTTGGCTCCGTGTTTAATTGGTTTTGCTTCATTTTGATATTCATAGCAATTGTTGTGGTGTGATATTTCGAGGGGCAAAAAGGCACCGTGAAGATTACAGCGAGCTCACACATTATGGGCACTATGAAACATTTTCAGAAAGATTAAGTTCTAGATGGTTACATGTTCTAAAACAAAATGAAGAGTTCAAAGGGTCACTACAAAAACATCTGAAAAATGATTATTATGACCAAGTTTCTATTTCCTTAGTTCTGTCACTTGTGCTATGTTTTGGTTTGGGTTTGATTGCCACACATTATTTTTCAGAGTAATTTTAGCTTTATAGAAAAAAAATGAGCTGGGTGGTGGTGGTACACACCTTTAATCCCAGCACTCAGGAGGCAGAGCCAGGCGGATCTCTGTGAGTTCGAGGCCAGCCTGGGCTACAGAGTGAGTTCCAGGACAGGCTCCAAAGCGACATAGAGAAAACCTGTCTAGAAAAACAAAAACAAAACAACAAAATAAGAATCAGAGCTGGGTGTTGGTGGCACATGCCTTTAATCCCAGCACTCAGGAGGCAGAGGCAGATGGATCTCTGTGAGTTCAAGGCCAGCCTGGTCTCCAAAGTGAGTTCCAGGAAAGGCGCAAAGCTACACAGAGAAACCCTGTCTCGAAAAACCAAAAAGAAAGAAAGAAAGAAAGAAAGAAAGAAAGAAAGAAAGAAAGAAGGAAGGAAGGAAGGAAGGAAGGAAGGAAGGAAGGAAGGAAGGAAGGAAGGAAGAATCAGTAGGATGTGATTTCTCTTCCCAGTGTTGTGATTGTGATTTGAGTGTGAAATGTCATGTACCCTCATCTCGTGTGTGAACACTTGGTCCCGAGATGGTGGTAAAGGTGCTGCCTTGCTGAAGGAAATGGGGGAGGGTCTTGAGGCTGTGCAGCCCGACCTCACTTCCTGTTTCTAGTTCCTGAGTGCTATGGAATGTGGCCAGCCCACGTTCTGCTCCTGCCTACAATGTGGTCTCATTGACCATGAAGGACTGCCTTCCCCGAGAACCTTAGGTCGAGCTAGCCCTTTCTCCCTTAAGTTGTTTGTCCATATTTCATCACATGACTAGACATTTTATCACATGACTACACCCCCTGCAGAGGTGTACCACGCTAGTCAAACCTGATTAATTTATTCACCACATTATTGTTATTTACTGTTAGCTAGTGCCGATGCTTTCATTAAGGGTCTCCTTTTATATAGTATGACTTTATCTTCCAAATTCCACCTGAAGTGTCTGCTGACATCCCAGTAGGAACAGAAGCCATAGATGCAGCAAGAAGTCCTCCTACCTCCCACAGTGCATCCCTCCTTCAACACTCAGTGACTGACAGCTCTTTTTATTGCTTCCGGTTTTGCTTTTCCAGAATGTACTATCGTTGGAAGCTGCTAGTGTCCTTTTAGAAAAACTTCTCTTCATATATTAAAATTTACTGGAAGTGCCCTGATGTCTCTTATGGATGGTGACATTTCTAGCAATGTTATTCTGTATTTGCATGAAGTCTGCCACCTCCTTTCATTTGGCATCGCACTTGCGTTATATCTAAGAATCTACTGACAAATCCAAGGTTAGGGAGAATGACTTTTCCATTTTTTTCCTAAATGGTCTATGAACTTTGCTCTATATTGATGACATTGATCCATTTGAGTCAATTTTGTAGATGTGATGGAAGGCCAAACTATTCTCTGCAAGTGAAATTTCAATTTCAGTACTATTTGCAATAACAAACAAACAATTCCATCCCCCCCAATAAATAGATCTGGTCCCCTATCCAAAAATCAATTAGTTATAGTCATGTGAGCTATCTATAGACTCTCAGTTCTGTGTGTCTGTCCTTAGGCTCATCTGGAGGTTGGGACCTATGACTCCTCTGACTCTGCTTTCTTTTAAAATGATGTGTTTTTTGATAGTCTCTTGTTATTGTATATGAAATCAACATATTTCTTTTAGATTATGTTTATGATAAATTCTTGAGATAGAATATGCATAATTTTACATGTATTTGCATATTTTAAGTTTAGTATAGGTTTGATTAAATAGCTCTTTTACACTTTTACATAGTTTAAGAAAAAGTATACTTCTACACTCATTTTTTTTATTCTTGAGATATTTAATTTAAAGTGAAACTTGATAATTTTCCACTTTGCATTTCATTCAATGAATCAAAAATTAATAGAGCCATTTAGGCCCAAGAGAGAAATTAGGGATAAATGACTATAGTAGAATATTTTAAGGTGTGTTTTTTGTTCATGTTGCATTTGATTAACTCTGTACAGCTGTGTTAAAACATCTGATGGTGTAATAAAGAACTAGCCAATAGCAAGACAGGAGAAAGGATAGGCGGGGCTGGCAGGCAGAAAGAATATATAGAGGGAGAAATCTGAGAGGAGAGATGGAGGAGCCAGAGAAGTGGAGGACATCAGGGCCAGGCACCCAGCTATACAACCAGCAAGCCACAGAGTAAAGGTAAGATTTACAGAAGTTAGAGAAAGGGAAAAGCCCAGATGTAAAAGGTAGCCGGGATAATTTAAGTTAAGAAAAGCTGGCTAGAAACGAAGCCAAACTAAGGCCAAGCATTCATAGTTAAGAATAAACCTCCATGTGTGATTTATTTGGGAGCTGGGTGGTGGGCCCCCAAAAAAGAGTAAAAAACAATCAACAACAAATGACCATTTCTCTTATATTTCAGATCTCTCACTTAGCAATGCTGAGAACTCCCTAATAATATCATCTTAGCTGCCATATTTCTGCCAATGGGTGCTTGGATTTGATAGAAAGTATATTGAATATTCAGTTACTTGGGTAGCATTTGTATTTTACACTATGAATTCTTCTGATCTACAAACATGGTTATCTTTGAAATTCTTTAGATCTGTTTTAGCTTACGTCATCAAAGTTTTAAAATAGTTTCCAGTGTACAAGTCTTTTGCCATCTTGGTTCAATTTATTTCTACCTTTTTAAATTCTCTTTATAGTTTATAGCAAATGAAATTTTCTTTTTCTTCTTTTTTTTTTTTTGTAATCCAGCTGTTATTTTCTGGCATATTGAAATGATGTTTATAGGTGTGTAGTTTGCAAATGGTCTGTATAAATCCATTATTATGGTTGCTATATTGTAAATTTTTAGGGTTTTATGAATATGGTAGGGTGTGCTCTGTCACAGGAGGTGTTTGAGCTTCGTCTTTTGTTGTGTGGATGCTTTGCATTTGTGTTTCCTGCCTGATTGTTCTGACTGGTTTTTCTGGTTCCATGATGGAGAAAAGCCCAACTCTTTTTTTTCCTTTTATTGTTTTTTATTAATTTTTTTTTTCATTTTATATACCAACCCCAGTTCCCCCTCCTTCCCCTTCTCTTGCCTCCTCACTTCCCTCCCACTCTACCCCCATCCACTCCTCAGAGAGGGTAAGGTCTTCCATGGTAGTCAACAAAGTCTGGCATACCAAGTTCAAGGAGAGCCTAGCCCCTCCCCATTGTATCAAGGCTGAGCAAGGTATCCCACCGCAGGGAATGGGCTCCAAAAAGCCAGTTCATGCACCTGGGATAAGTCTTGGTCCTGCTGCCAGGGACCCCACAAACAGATCAAGCCACACAAGTGTCACCCACATTCAGCAGGCCTAGTTCGGTCCCATGCTTGTTCCCGAGTTGTTTGTTCAGAGTCAGTGAGTTCCAACTAGCACCAGTCAGCTGTCTGTGTGGGTTTCCCCATCATGATCTGACTTCTTCTTCTTTTCTTCTTCTTCTTCTTCTTCTTCTTCTTCTTCTTCTTCTTCTTCTTCTTCTTCTTCTTCTTCTTCTTCTTCTTCTCCTTCTCCTTCTCCTTCTCCTTCTCCTTCTCCTTCTTCTCCTCTTTCTTCTCCTCCTCTTCCTCCTCCTCCTCCTTCTTCTTTTTGAATGCCGAATGCTGTTTATTGTTTATTGAAGGAGGGAGGAGGTCTTAAATACAGGCTTACAGCACAATGGGAGACCCCCGGAGGGTAAAAGTTCGCTTCTAATGTTTTTTTTTTTTAATTTATTTTTATTTTTTTGAGCTGAAGACTGAACCCCAGGCCTTGCACTTGCTAGGCAAGTGCTCTACCACTATGCTAAATCCCCAACCTTGCTTCTAATGTTTTACAATCTTGCATCTAAGCTGTTAACACCCAATATGCTGGATACACAGACAAGGAACTTCCCTTAAGCATTCAGGAGGGTGGAATCTCGCAGGGAAATGGCTTAGGGAGGATATCAAGATCAAGGTTAGTAAGCAAGGCAACAGTTACCCAAAAGGGGGGCCAGAGCCCTACAGGTCCCCCCCCCCTTTTACTAAAAAATGAGCTTCTGACTTAGGTTGCATGGGACGTCAGCAGGTCACCTTACCCGTCATGGAGACACCTGTCCAGGCCACACAGGCATTATGTCTTAGGTTGGTGAGCGCCCCCCCCCCCCCAGAAAAGCCCAACTCTTATTCAGCTTGAATATGGAGCATAATGCTATTTGTGCAAGATAAAATACCATTTATTACATCGAGAAAGTCCTCATTTGAAAATAAAAACAAAACAAACAAACAAAAAAAAAACAAAAAAAGACCTCTCAGATTTCAGGACTGGGGGGGTGTAGCTCAGTGGTACAACACTTACACAACAACAAAATCCTGGGTTTGATTCCAAACATGGCAAAAACAAAAACAAGACCCTGAGACATCATTAGGGCTTCTGGGTGTCCACTGAGTTCAAACATCGAAGCTTCTGTCTTTGGAGTGTCGGGCTCTGCTTTCTTTCTCTGCTCCACGCTCCTTGCGCATCAGCCAGAGTTCACAAGGCGAATTTCCCATGATCCTGTGGGGCAGCATGTGGCCAATAGACAATCTGCTAAAGGTTCCCCAGACCACATGCCGGGTGGATGTCATCACATGGTTTCAGAAGTTGAATGAGAAGCAATTCAATTGCCTTAAACAATTCCTGTTCTCTCTGAGGCTATAGAACTCTGCTGTTTCAGAGCCACCTTAACTTTGTCTAAACGGGAAATTTCACAGTTGACAGGAAGGAACACAGGACAGAGACCGTGATAACGATGTGTGTGTTGCGCACACAGCTCCTGCTCCTCCTCCCGCGAGATGCTGACTCTGCTTTGTTCTGCACCTTCCATGCCTTTCTGGGTTTTTACTGGTCGAGATGTTGTCCAGCTGATGCCTTTAGAATGTGGAAGGAGAACGGACTAGGACTGGAGCATGCCAGCACTTAATTCTGCATTAGCATCTGGAGTTCTCCCTGCCCCTTCATTTTACGACTTTATTTACCGAGTAGAGTGAAAGAGTAATGAATATCAAATTGCCCGGCTTGCACCTGCAAAGGCCCGGAAGTGATTTATGGCATGGCCAGGTTCAGGCTGTTCTGTTGGATGTGCCCAGTGCCTGGGCAATCATCACCTCAGCTGGGCTCCATCAGGTAGCCAGCAGGTGCGTCAGACCTGGGGCGCTTCATCAACAGAGAAACAGGCAGATTCGCTTCAGCCTCAGGCTAAAAGTGACATTGCCTTGTCTTCTTTAGCATAAACACTTAGAAGCTACTATTATTTCTAGTTATCTTTTAAATATTTCATGTATGCGCGCGCACACGCGTGCGCGTACTTGTAGAGGCCAGAGGCCAGCTTTCAGCATTTAGTTACCTCCTTCCCCTGTGTACATGTCAGGTTTCGAACTCGGGTTGTCAGGCTTGGCAGCTAGTGCTGACCTCAGCTGCTATTATGTCTTCATCATTAAGACTTCAAGTTCAGAGTTATTTCAGACTCTGTGCTTAACTGTTTCTAAGCAGAACGGGAGTTGCTTGAAGTGTTGCATTAATATTTTCTTTCTCGCTGTGACCATTCTTCCCGACTGGAAACAACATAGGAAGGACAGGTTTGCTGGAGCATGAGTCTCCTAGAGAATACAGTCTATCAAGGTGAACGGCATGGCGCCAGGTGCGGAGGGAGCTGGTCACATGGCACCTGCAGGCAGGAAGTGGAGAGAGCTGAACCTGGTGCTTGGCTGGCTTTAGCTTTATTCAGGCCAGAACCCCAGCCCACTGAATGGTGCTGCTTATACTCATGGTGGATCTTTCTGGAGTAGAATATTATTTTAAGGTGTGTTACTTCTGCTTATGTAGCATTTGTTTAACTCTGTGCAAATGTGTTACTGTGCCTGTGTAAAACACCTGATGGTCTAATAAAGAACTGGCCAATAGCGAGGCAGGAGAAAAGACAGGCAGGGCTGGCAGGCAGAGAGAATATATAGAAGGAGAAATTTGGGAGGAGAGGAAAAAAGAGAAGGAGGAGTGAAAAGAAATCTAGGAGGCAGAGGAGGAGGAGGAGGAGGAGGAGGAGGAGGAGGAGGAGGAGAAGGAGGAGGAGGATTCCAGGGACCAGCCACCCAGCTACACAGCAAGCCACAGAGAAAGAGGCAAAGAAAGGTATTTAGAAATAGAATGGGGAAAGCCCAGAGACAAAAGACAGCTGGGATAATTTAAGAAAAGCTGGCTAGAAACTAAGTCAAACTAAGGAGGCCGGGCATTCATAAGTAAGAATAAGCCCCCATGTGTGAATTTATTTGGGAGCTGGGTGGCACACACCCCAAAAAGAGTAAAAAACAAAACAAAACTAAAACAAACAAAAAAACCAAGAACTCTTCCTCCATTCACCCAGTCTAGAAACATCCTCACAGACGTCCCCAGGGATTTGTCCCCTAGCTGATTCTGTACCCTGACAAGGTGACAGTATTAACTATCACATTCAGTTGCAGTGAAAGCCTGTTGAGCTGGCTTTCTCTTCCAAGTTCAAATCCGAGGCCGAGACATGGAATGATTGCACTTCTTTCCTTTGGGCAAAGCAGTGGTAGGGTGTGACTAGAGTGGTCCTCACTGCTACCACCATCATTTTCTTCTTATTCACAGTGGCTGTGATGTATCACTCGCCTCATGAAAGGCACAGAGAAGGTAGTCTCTGAAATGCAATTTTCAACATGAGGCATGTAGTTCTGAATGTCAAAATGTTCCATGGATTGGAACTCCCTGGTGTGTAATTGCTTCTATTCTGTCAAAGCTTTTATTGCAGCAAGGAGGACATTCAGGAAGCCGCTGCTGGGAGCAAAATGCAGGGAGAAGACAAGGCGCGGTGTGGGTCAAGCCTGATTTGTTAAAACAAAGGGACAGATTGGGTCTGAAACTTGAAAAAAAATAGAGACTTTTGCAAAGTATCTCTTTTAGTCAGAGATACTGTTAGAAAGATAGATCTAGAGTGGTGAGATATAGACATAGCTGGAGATTGCAAGAAAGGCCAGTATGTTTTCAGCGAGAGGAGAGAGCAGCTCCAGAGCTGAAGGTGGCCACAGGTGAAATGACCTGCATTCATCCTGCCTACCCGGATTTTGACACAAACTAGAGTTGTAAGAGGAGGGGACGTGGATTGAGAAGATGCCTCCACAATCTCCAGCTGTAATTGATGGGGGAGGACCCAGGACACTGGGGGGCATCACTGGGCTGGTGGTCCTGACTTCTATAAGAAAGAAGGCTGTAGGCCCCATGATCAGACTGGGATCCTCAGACCCCACAGCAAACACCTTTACCACTGAGCCATTTCTCCGGCCCTCTAGTCTGTGACACATTCCTATAAATAGGGTTACTATTCTGGCTATAAATATTTTAGTATGTTAGGTTCTCTCATGAAATTTTGTGAATAGTGAATTACTGTTCTGCATATGCATAAATCCTTGGTGTTTTTAAGGTTCAAGGAGGAATGCTTTACTTAAATTTACTTAAATTATTATGTGGTGATCAAAGAATGATTATAACCGCACTATGATTTTAGGCTGGTCACACGGGCTTGTGTGCACATCTATTGAGCACTTGTCTTTCATATATTCATTGTCCATGTTTATATGATCGTGTTTCTGGTTTGTATAATATATTTTGGATTTGGGGGATATGCAATTTTTAATTTTCATCACAGCTTGTTATTTAACTTTGTATTTTTGACACATAGGTGGATATTTTGAAAATAGAATCATTTCTACCAGTTCACGTGATATCATGCTTACAAATAGTAGACTGGTTTAATTTTGGATGGGATGATACAAAAAGCTACAATGGAAAAATAACGACATTATTTCAAGATGAGACCTTGTATGTGTCAGATTGTGACAGGGTGTGTGTTGATCTGGAGGAGCTCATGAGAAGGCAGGAGGACGGGGAGGAGGCATGCTAAGGATGGAATTTGAAGTCACACTCAGACATGACTAAGCAGGAGGGGCGCAGGTCACTCTGACTCTCAGTAACTCTTTCTTGTTCTTGGCCATTTTCCCCATTGTCTGGGAAAATACTAGATTTGAGCCTATGGAAATAGGTATTCCAAAGAATGCAACTTTTGGGTGCAGAGTATTCTGTCTGCAATGTCCGAATCAGATGGTGGGGGAGCAGAAATCTGGAAACCCGGTAATAGTTTAGGTTTTAATTTCACCTGATACTAGGCTTCAGATTCTTTCATTTCTGACCAGTTAAACCTAACCCGGTTTCTTTTCTGTTGCTGTGGTCAACACTCTGACTAAAAGCAGCTCAGATAAGGAAAGGGTCTACTGAACCACACTCAGTCATTGAGGGAAGTCAAGGCAGGCACTGGAAGGTAAACAATTACCCAGACAAATTAAACCAAACTCAGAAACACAAATGCCAGGGCTTCCTTAGGCACAGGTGTAATTTACACGTGTGTAGGCACACACACTGTCCTCATCACCATCATAGTATAGGGGGACCAAGAGGGAGAAGAAAATGTCTGCAGGAATCAGGGGAGGGACCATTAGGGCATCACTGGACGATGTGGGACAAGAAAGCAGGAAGAGGGGCTGTTTGGAGGCAGGAAGGAGACCAACAGTAGAGAATAGAGGAGATCAGGAAGGACAGTGAGTGGGAAGTAAAGGAGTAGAGTGTGTGCATATGAGTATGAGTGTGTGTGCATGAGTGTCAGTGTGCATGAGTGTGAGCATGTGTCTGTGTGTGCATATGAATGTGAGTGTATGTGTGGGTGACTGTATGTCTGTATGTGTGCATATGAGTGTGTATGTGCGTCTGTGTATGGGCATATGAGTGTGTGTGTGTGTGTGTGTGTGTGTGTGTGTGTGTGTGTGTCTGTCTATGTCTGTGTGCAGGTGTGTGTGTGTGCGTGTGAAAATTCCATAGTGTATGCTAACTAAAAATTCTCAAAGGAACTGCTATGAACTTGTGAGCCCTTCAAAAGGAGCTTAATGGATTCCACACCTCCTTCTCCCTCCTCCTGCATCTCCCTACAAACTTTGCTTCCTCACTCACCAGGTTACCAATCTCCTGTTCCCATGCTGTTTATGCCTTCCACAGTAACTGGCTCCTGCTGCTGGGAAGGAGAAGTAACCCAAGGAGAGCTAGCTCATCTTTCTGACGTCTAAAGCCCTCTCCATGTGTAAACCCTCCCATGCTTGACTGTGCTCACATTTACCATGTATTTTACTGTGAGTCACTTCTCTCTTACCCTTGTGTTAGGACTCATCTTAATGTTCGCTAGATGTCTTGGCTAGTTTTATGCCAATTTGACAAACACTAGAATCATCTGAAAGGAAGAATCTTCGATTGAGAAAATGCTCCCATAAGATCCAGCTGTAAGGCATTTTCTTAGTTAGTGATTGATGGGGTAGGGCCCAGTCCATTGTAGGTGGGGCCATCCCTGGACTGGTGGTCCTGGGTTCTATAAGAAAGCAGGCTGAGCAAGCTATAGGGGGCAAGTCAGTAAGCAGCCCCTCACCATGGCCTCTGCATCAGCTCCTGCCTCCAGGTTCCTGCCCCATTTGAGTTTCTGTCCTGACTTCCCTCAGAGATAGTCTATGATGTGGAAGAAAAAAACAAATAAACCTTTTCCTCCCCAGCTTGCTTTTGGTCATGGTGTTTCATCACAGCAATAGAAACCCTGACTAAGACATTGGAACAGACCTTAACACAGATAGTATAAAACTGTACCTCTTTATTCACATCCCTCTCGTCTTTGCTCAATGTTACCTTCTTTTCCTTATCAATATTTCAACACACACATGCACATGCACATACACACACACAAGCACACACACATGCATTCCTTTACCTTTCACTCTCTCTAATTAAAATGCATTTGCAAATATCTGCTTACTGTTGGAGCCCTGTCCCTAGAAGAGGCTGTCTATAAACTCTCCCTGTCTTTGCCAACTATACTGAAACTGTTCTTGTCAAAGCTCCTGGGTGACCCAGGCCCTCCTTGACCCTTCCTCCTGTCTGTTCTTCGCCAGTGGCCTGCTATACTCTGTGGTAGTCCTCTGAAGCTCTGCAGATACTATTTCCATGAGGTAAGACAGACTTAAAATGAAAATGGCCATCCTGACCATTTAGAAATTTCCTCTCACTGGCATTAAGGACGTTCTTGTGGATGTCTAGACATCACCACCCACCTACAGTCCCCTGCTCCTATTAACCACCATTCATTTCATGCCTATGCCTGTCTAATTTCCCTCCACATGAATTTGACTACTGCACTGCCACATGGAGTGGGAACATGAGGTTTCTTCATTTATATTTCTTTTATTTGTGTTTTATGATTTATTCATTCATATTATATCTTTGAGGTTCATCCTGCTTCAGCACACATCAGAGTTTATCCATTAAAAGACTGAATCATGTCTCACGATATATATACATTTTATATATGACTAAACACTGCCCCATCATATGTATATACCACATGTAAGAATAAACCACGCTCCATCAGTATACATGCATGCAAGACCAAACCATACTCCAGAGAAGAAAATACCCTACAGTTGAATCTTATGGAGTCATTTTGTCAATTGAGGCTCCCTCCTTTCAGACGACTCTAGCTTTGTCAAATAAAAGTAGCAGGGCAGTGGTTACCACAGTCTGTAGAGAGAGCTGCGGTGTCCTATCTGGAATGGCATCACAACACAGAGGGTACTTAACTTCCAGTGTCTCAGTGATGCCACTGTGTTAACTGTGTTCTTCCATGTAGGGTAGAGGTTTGGCTTATCCAAGAAATGTCCCAACACAGCACCAAGTTATTGAGGTTAATGGTTATCCCAGAGTGCTTAGAGAATAGACAAATGAATGAATATATGAAACCAAAAACATCTTTCAGTTTTCCTGTTTCTATCAGAGCGGGTGATACTTTTTGTATATTTTGCCCTCTGAATTATTTGCCTCATTAGGACTTCTGTCTGTTTTCATTTTAATGATATTCCTATTTGAGCCTCAGGAGAGATGGCTCTGTCCAGTGTTTTTACAAAAGTAAATTACCCATCTCTGGCAGGCTTTGGAAGGGACTTCAGTTCACTCATTTTGGCTTTATAAAATACTATCTAATCCCTTTCGGTATGCCTCTGCTCTCCTGCTGCTCTGAGGAGAACTGGAATCATGCCCCCCCCCCCTCTCTTTTCACAGGATTACTTCCTATCTTCCCAGGTATTAACCTCTGTAGCTACGGGAACTCATGCTGAGACCTTTCCTCTTAGAAAATGAAAGTGTAAAAGCTGGCTTTTGCTCAAACTCATGCTTAGATCCCAGTTTGTTTTCCTTTCACTTTTTTTTTCTTTTCAACTCATAAGGAAAGAGAGCAGCATTACAGGAAGCAAGTGTAAATGCAAGAAGTCCTGAGTTCAAATCCAGGGCACCCATGTAAAAACAGAGCATGGCCACATGTGTGTATAAGCCCAGTGTTGGGAAGTGAGACAGGTGGATATTGGGAGCTCAGTGGCCAACTAGACTAGTTCATCTACAACACGCATGCACACAATGAGGCTGAGTTTTATTGTTGCTTTTTGACCCAAGTTAAACTCGGGTTGGAATAAATATTTGTAAATGTTTCTATAAGCACCTACAATTCTGAATTTCTTCCCATTGTTTGAATTTGAAGATACAGGGTCTCCGGAGAGTGAAAGCATCATTTTCTAGCAATTACTTGACACTTTCATGGCCCAATAGACAGTGCTGAGAGCATTGGGTCTACAGGAGGTCATCTTTGGTTCCACTTAGTGAGAATGAATGTTATGAGGTTCCCCATTGGCCCTTCCATGGTCACATTTCCTGCCTAAGGCCAGTGGTAAAAACTGGGAACACTAGCTGCAAAGTGACCATCATTTATGTCTTTGGTTCCTGTGGGAGATGTTGAAGCAGAGCTGTTGCTCAGTAATGAAATTTCCCAGCACAACATCATTACTGATGAACTGAGCACTCTATGCTAAGCTGTTACTTCCCACCCCTGGCCATAAAGTTCTTGGTGTGGTTTGAATGTGAAGTGTTTCTCACAAGCTCATGGGTCTCAACATTTGGTCCTTATCTGTGGCTGTTCTGTTGAGAAACTGGGTTCATCTAAGATGCATAAAGCCCAGCTTTGATCCCCACTACCAAAAAAACTATCTGTGATAATGTATACCAGTTAACCAAGCATTCATGGTCTGGAGCTGGAAGAATCAGGAGTTCAAGGTCATTCAACAAGTACTTGGTTTTCTTTCTATTTCTTTACTTATTTAGTTAGTTATTGAGACAGGGTATCTCTACATAGTCCTGGCTGTCCTTTAAGTCACAGAGATCCATCTCTTCTGCCTCCCAAGTGTTGGGATTAAAGGCATAGACCACTACACCTGGCAACACATGCTCTTAATTTCATCTTTAAGGCAAATCTTGGGAAGCAGGTGTTTCCACACCCCTTTCAAAGATGAGAAATGGATGCAGATCAATCAATATCTTGATAGGTGAGTTGTAGGAGCCACTGCTGGCAGATGTTGCTCTTATGTTACCATCAGCCTTGGGGACATATATGTGTTTTCTTTGACTCCCCACATCTTCAAAAGTATTGCCTCCAGTTCTTCCTAATCTCACCCAACTGTCATGAAGTAGAATGCTCAGCTGAGCTGAAGAACTGCTACACTGTTTTCCAGCCACAGGGGTCCATGGCTTTCCCTTTGCCATACATACTCACCTCAGCTTTATACCCAGCCCAAGTTTTTTCTTTTTTTAAATGTTTGTTTATATACTTTTAACTATTTTTTATTTAAAAAATCTTCTTTCCTTTTACATACCAACCCCTGTTCCCCCTTCCCTCCCCTTCTCCCATCTCCCCCCCCCACCAGCTCCCATCCCACCTTCACCCCCTCCTCCTAGAGAGTAAGTCTCCCTTGGGTAGTCAACACGGGCTGGCATACCACATTGGGGCTGGGCCTAGCCCCTCCACCCTCCATCAAGGCCAGTCTTCCCCTTTGCCTCCCCTAGGAAGACTGTAGTGAGGCCACTTCCTCCAGCCTCTGTCTGCCTGTCTGCCAAGCTCTCTGTCTGCCGTGCTCATTTGCACAGTATTGGATTGCATTGATGCATTGTTTCTAGATCTGTCTGGGTTGCTAATTTCATTCTCTCTCCTAGAGACTTTTCTGGGCAGAGACACTTTTCCTGCATGGATTCATTTCTATATTCTTTATTAAAAGGCACTGGTACGTTTGCTGTGGGCTTGCTTGCTGTTATCAAGACCAGGACATATAAGATATAAATGGTCTCAGATAGGGAGATAGGTCTCAGGTGGCTCGGTGATAAAGCACTTGGCACGCAAGGACAAAGAGTTGAGTTCAAATCCCTAGAGCCCCAGCAAAGCCATGCATATAATTCCAGTGTTCTTGTGGGGAGACAGGAGTATTCCTAAAGTCTCATACACCAGCTATTCTGGCATGGTGGTGAAGAAGAGATATTACCTCAAACAGATACATGGTGAGAAATGACACCTAAGACTGTACTCAGACCTTCAGGTGTGCACCCACGCTCCACACAAGAATGTGCACACATGTGCATGTATACTCTGACATCCTGCACACATATGCAGGTGTGCGCACACACAGGGCGGGGGGGGGGGGCGGAGAGAACACACTGGTCTCTTACCCCACCTGATTCCTATCACTGGCTGAGTAAGACAAGAGCCCGGTGATTATGATGGGTTCATTGCAGAGGTAGAGGTCAAAGGTTACAGAAATTTTCTGAGGCCTGAAGGGAGCTCTTGCTCAGATTTTGAACATGAGGAAAACAACCCAAGAGAAATTACATTCAAACCAGCAACTGAGGGAGATGAGATAAGTCAGGGAAGAGGTAAGAATATGCCTTTATTAAGGAAGTCTGAATCAAAGGCAAGGACATTTTGAAAGCTCTTTGCTCCTTTTGATGGACACGCTCCTGGAAGCTGTCAGAGGATGGGCCATGCATTGGGGATGTGTGACCAGTGGTGAGGTGCACTTTCAGGCAGTGCAAATGAGAACTCAGGAGAGCTACGGTAAAGAACTGCCATGATTTATCACAGCAGGGCCTGCTTGCTATCTTATCACACTTTCTGGAATGTCTTTTCAAGAGGGAAAGTACAGCTGGTTGCGGAGGTGTGTTTATAACTCAGTGACAGAGAAAGGAGTCAGGCAAACACAGTCAAATCAGATAGTCTGGGCTTTCATTGTGTTCTCTGAACCACTTTTAATAAACTTTCCTGATACTCTGTCAAAGGATGTGGTCTCCATCAAAAGTTCTTTTTAGTAACCGAATCAACAAGAGGAGAAAAACACACCTACGCAGTCCCACATGCAGCCGGCCTGTGGTGGTGGGGTGCAGGGTGCAGGCTGCCTGCAGTCCCAGGTGCAGCTGACCTATGGAGGGGTGCAGAGTGCAGGCTGGCTGCCTCTGCTCCCTATAGCTCCTGGTATGGGGTGGAAGGCTTACCGAGACCACCGGCTCCAGTTTCTCTTTGTGTAAAATCACAGGTGTGTGTGTGTGTGTGTGTGTGTGTGTGTCTGTCTGTCTGTCTGTCTGTCTGTCTGTCTGTGTCTGTGTATACATCCATCAGTCCCAGCTTTTTACAGACACAAGCTCAGGGTCACAAAGAGCACTTCAGGCTTATCTGCCCACTTAGAATTAACTTCTCTCTCATCTAGAACCTTCCTACCTTCCACTCAATCGACAAACCCAAGGGGTCTAAGGAGCTGGTTTCAGCAACCAGATGTCACCCCCTTGCCTTACCAAGCCTGCCTTTTCATGGCAGAGCTCAGCCTGGTACTGGGAGAATAGGCACACACAGAGCTTGATCCAAGGAAAGATTCCCTTGGCTTACATCATTCCCATCACACTCCTCCTATCATTAGAGTTAGGAGGAGACGTGTCTTCACACGTGGACAGTCTCTTGTTCAAGAAAAAGAAGATGAATGAATGGAGAAGCCAGGACACACCTCACTTCCCATAGAATACCCCTACTGGCAACAGCTCCTATCTCTCTGAATCTGCCATTGTATCTTCAATTCCTCTTTACCCTTCATCTGTCACAGCTGATGCACTTGGAGGGACTCCACAATGTACCGTCTCTTGTTATTCTTGGCCTCTGGCTTATTTTTAAGTGACAGATTTTCTTGCCATGTTTGAAATTTGTTTTCAAGATTAATTAAAAACATCACTCATAGAAGAAGTATTGAACAGATGGTAGCTGGACTGAAGGTCAAGAAGGTGAAGATCAAGGGTCCGCATCCCAGCTTGGTGCTGTTCATAGGGCACAGGGGGACTAGGACTAAGCCCTGCTCCTAGGTTCTTCTCCTGTACTCCAGCAGCTGTGACCCTGCTGGCCCTTAGCGGATCTGCTCTGTTTCTATGAGTTCTTACACAAACATGCACACACACACACACACACACACACACACACACACACACACACGGTGCATCTCATGTGATGTTTCCACAGTGGTTACCGGAGTACTGTACTTCAGATGCAGAGCATTCCCTGCAGGCTTTCATGCTGCAATTTTTATTTCTTGTCCTGCAGGGAAGGAAAGTGGTGAGAGCTTCAAGGTGGAGTCGAGGAGAGGGTCTTCTGGTCTTTCATCATCTCTTTCCTGTATCTCAGCCCTCACATGAGCAGCTCCCTGTCATGGTGTGTATCTCCTGTCACCACAGACCCAAGCAACAGCTCCAACAGTCATGGGACTGAAACCAGGTAACCAAAGCCAACTTCTCCCTTCTCATAACGTGGGTTAACCTCAGGTATCTTGCTACAGTATCAGAAAGCTGACTGTTCTACAAGAATGTGGACACATATGTTAAGGTCAGACTTTGGATCCAGACCGCTCCATCTAACCAAGCTCAATACGGACCCCAGAGGCCACAGTTATCTTTAAATAGTGAGGAGGAACATGCCCTGTCCACACAGAGGTCAGTCTGATTACTAGGTTATTCTCTTTACGCTGTGTTCACACACTCAGTGGACCAGTAAGGAACCACTCCTTGTCCCTCAGAATAACCCCTGTGGTATCATCACAGCTGGACAGCTGGACACCAGGGTCCATAACCTTTCTGCACAAGCTGTTCTGAAGGTAGAGTGAGACTACTGTGTTCCTTACATACCCTTCTGTAGAAAAGTTATCTTTCTGTGTCTGTAACGATGCCTCTGAGAGAGTTGGTTTATAAAGAAGGCTTTGTTCTGCTTTCAGTCCGGTTGGTAGTGGCCCGTTGCTTTGGGGCTAGTGACTTGAGGGAGGGACATTACTGAGCAGAGTGGCTGAACCTGAGGTTCCATTGAAATGAATCATAAGAAACTAGAGAGAGACTATGAGAGGGAAACAGGTTCTGAGGAAGGTGGAGGGGAGGGAACACCCAACATGAAAGGAGATGCGACTCAGGTCGGGGAGGCTGGAGGAAGGGGGCAGAAGTGAGGAGGAGGAGAATATCAGTAACAAGTCTTCTTTGAAAACGCCATCTTGAAACCTAATATTTTGTACGATAGTTGAAAATCCAAACAAAACCCCATAGGAAAACATGCGTCAGGTCCTCCGTGCCAGCAAAGGCTCTGTTCTACAAGAGTAAACAGAAATGGGGCTGGACTGCTACTCTTCCAGAGAACCCAGGTTCAATTCCCAGAACCCAGGTCAGGTGGCACACAACCACCTGTAACTCCAGGAAGCCTTGACAGACACGTGAACAAGCAAATAAGGTTACATCAGAGACACGAAGCTGGAGCAGGTGATTGGAGGAGCCTTCACAGTGTTCAGGGCAGCTAGAGAGAATCTCTTTCATCTGGAGAAGGACCCAAGTCCCTCAGTCTGTCCTCTGCTTTCCTGTCATGTGGGGAAGATCAGGACTCTTACCCCTCTGTCCCCATAGAAATGTTAAAATAAATACATCTACTTAGACAAGGGGAGGGTACATCTGTGATTCCAGCACTTGGAAGGCTGAGGCAAGAAAGTTGTAAGTTCAAGACCAGCCTGGGCTGCCTAGACAGACTGTCTCAACAAACAGATTTAAACAGCAACAAAACTTGCAAAGAAATCTAGTACATCTTGTGCTGGTGCTCCAGGAGCTGGTGAGGGGACACTGTGGGAGGGGACACGTTTAGACTCCTCTCCTCATTAGGTCACTGTGTAATATCAGGCTGCCATTAACAGATAGGTACTCAGTTGAAAGAAACAGAATACTCAGAGCATTGGACCATGGTACAGAGGTGTCAAGGACTGGTTGGGATGGTAATGTTGAGATCCATGACACAGAGCAGGGGTTATGTGCTGACTGTCCATGCCTGGATTGTTAACGGGGATATCTGAGCTGGAGCATAAAGAACTCCAAAGGCCCTATGAAAACAGCATGGAATTCAACAACTGCATTCAATGGGCTTCTTCTGGGGTGATATTCTCCCTAGAGGCAAAGGCAGCCATGTGTCAGTTTATTGAAATGCATGATCCAGTGTTTCCTATACATGACAGAGGACAGACAGGGAAGGGCTGGAACAGAAAGAGATTTTTCTGTTTCTGTTGCAGCCAAGGTAAAACCTGGGCTTTCATCCTTCCAAGTAACATCATTCATCTATTTGCTTATTTACAGACGTTTGGAAAAGAATAGTAAACTAATCAAACACCTCTGTATCACTTCCACTGGTCCATTTGAAACCTGTACCACATTCCTGCACTTTCTCTGTGTGAATACACACATTCCTCAGCTGGTTGATCCTTGAGTATTGCCAGGATCCTTTTCTCCTGACTCTTCCCTAGAAGTAATCACTGTTATGCATTTGGTGTTTGTGCTCCTAGGCAAGTGCTTAAAATGGTTCCTATTTATCATGAGAAATTTTTAAATGCATTTTTTTTAGGTTTCAAAATGTTTTAGAAACGACATCACACTGCATATGTATTTTTTTCCACTCTTATTTTTGTTAAGACGACATGTTTGAGTGAGGTTTATGCTATTGATTCCTACAGTGCAATTTTGTTAATTTAAACTGTTGACTAGCATATGGTGCCGATATTTCATTCATCTACTGAGGGACTTTGTTTATTTGGGGGAAGGAGAGACAGTCACAATGGTGTGGAATGTGTAGTCAAGATAAGGGAACCAAGGCATGTAACTTACCTGGGAAAGTGTTTACCCAGAATGCACAGAGCCCTGGTTTCAATCCCCAGCCCAGCATACACCAGGTATGGTGGGACCACTCTTGAATACTAGTTCCTCTGGAAGTAGAGACAAGATGACCAGAAGTTTAATGTCTTTTCAACTACACTGTGAGTTCAAAGCCTACCTGGGATGCATGAGACTCTGTCTCAAAAACTCACCAGTAAACTAAAAGGTCCACTCCACGTGTGTGCCCAAGACCAGGGTTGTTACCTAATGCCAACACAGCTGAGTCATCTTGCCCATGTTGTGACTGGTCAATTGCTTGCACTTTCTCTAAAGTTCTCCATGAAATGATTTCCTTACACATCCCTGAGGTGTTTAAGTGCTGGGAAAACCAGATGATTATAGAATGTTGCACCAGCCACACACACACACACACACACACACACACACACACACACACACACATCCTTTGAATGAAATGACTAGATATACTGGTCAGATACACTGGTGTGTGTGTGTGTGTGTGTGTGTGTGTGTGTGTGTGTGTGTGTTGGTACATGTGCATGTACAGTTTGTGGAGGACACAAACTAATAACCTCAGGGGTTTCTCCAGTTACTCTCCAGCTTGTATTATGAGACAGCTTCTCATTTTTGCCTGGAGCTCACTGGTGTGGCTAGGCTGGCTGGCCAGTGAGACATAGAGATCCACCTGTCTCCACCTCCCCTGAAATGAGATTATAAATGCACACCCCCAACCCTGACCTTTTCTCATGAATCTTCAAGTGTGTAGAAAGCATGTGACCACTGTATCCACCTCCACAGCCCCTTCCAGGTTTATTCTCAAGACTAGTGTTTATTTCTGCACTTGGTTAAGTAGCTAATTGAGTACAAAATCACTGGTTTTATCTGTACTGAATCCATTACTTTTCATTCCCATCATCTCCGCTGTGGTTGACATTAGCTGCTTCAGAGAGGTCTATGGTTAGATTATTAGCTGATATTTCCTGAACTTGAGGACTGGCACAGTGTCAGAAGTGCACACAGACCCTCCCCTCACTGGTAATCCCTGTTGTTTCCATCATTGCATACTCATTTATCATCTTACTGAGTAAGCAGACATTTCATCGAAGGTAAAATGTCTACATGGTGGTAAGGACATGGGTATTTGGGAGCCACTGAACTCCACAGTAAGCAGGTGACTTTCTGTGTCTCCCTCTCTCCATCTAGTAGCTTTAATAGCTTTAATGCAGATGGCCACTCCCACTTGTTGATGGGAAAAGTTAGGGGGAAAGAGATTCAGTAACTTGTTCCACGTCAGGTAGAACAACGATGTAAAGTAAGTGCAGTTGCAGCCAACTCCTGAATTTAATTTTTAGCTAAAGACAGTCTTTCTAGGAAATACAAATAAATTCCTTTAGCTGAATACCAGGAATACCCTGAGTTCTATATCCCATCCTAGCAAGTCGCATAATGGAGGACATTGGGGAAAACTAAGCGCAGACATTCTTTCTTTAGCACATTTCAGTTTTAGGTTAATTCAATAAACATTTTTCACACAATAAAGAATTTTCTTAAAAAATTACCACCAAATAAATGCCAATGAGACAGTACAGCTTGGAGTCCTTAGGCCTGGAACGATGGTTCTGCAGCAGTTACACAACTTTGTAGACCCAAGGCCTACAGTCCAGCATCCTGCTCTGCAGGTGTCCCTGATTCCAAGTAGCACTCAATCCAGGCACCAGGGAGACATGGTGTGTTTGTCATCCATTCTCTCTGAAAGGTGTGACAATGGACCAGATATCTTGACATCCCAGAAGTTTCTAGGGACAGAAACCCACTCATAGACTCTTAGTGAGGGAAACACACAGTTACCCTGACAACGGGGCAGGAGTGAGTGGATTGTGTATGTCCACAATGATTTAGATAGTTCTTATTTTGTGATGATATAAACTAAGAATCTTTGAAAATTCATATGAAATACAATAATTTGCTACAGTTTGTGCCCATTTTATAAAGGAGTGATCAGCAATTTCTTCAGCCTATAAAAAAATGATAAAATCAGCTCCAGAGTTGAAATTCATAGGTTCTATTTATTTAGATAACTTACATTAGTTATTTTTTTCACATTACTTTGATCAAATACCTGACCAGAAGTGACTTAAGGGAGGAGGGCCTTATTTTGACTCACAGTTCATGGATAAGAGTCCACCAGAGCAAGAAGGCGAGGCAGCCAGTAACACTGCATCTGCAGTGCTGAGATGTGACAGTGTTCATTGGCTTTTTCTATGCAGTCCAGGGGCCCAAGTCCATGAGCCACATTTAGGTTTTAACCAAATTTGGGGTGGGTCTTCCTACTGTAATTAACTCGATCTAGGAACAACCTCACAGACACAACCACAGGCGTCTCTCTGATAGTTCAAGACACTATCAAGTTCACAGTCAGCATTAGCCATCACCATGGATTGGAGACAACTGAAAGAGTGAATGGAAATTGAAATAGTCCAGTGGCAACGAGGGGCCGCTGTCTAATGGCACATCTGCACATGACAACCCCTTTCTCTCCTCTGTTATTGTGCTCTCAACTGAATATCAACAATGAGCAAGTGATTATAATGTGGCAAGAGACCAAAAAAATTGTTTTCAGAGGACTTTCTGCCTATAGCGGCTTGGGAAATCCATTCTTCAAGGCACAGACATAGGCCTTTTAACCATCACCAATACCCGGCTGGTAAACCCCATTCCCATAATTGCTGTGCTCCAACATTTAAGGAGACCTACAGTGAGTGAGGTTTAGCAATTCTCTGAGCTCTGAGGAAGAGACCCATTGGGAATCTTCTATCAGACTGGATGGTATCTCCCTTTAATCTGGAGTTTCAATACAATCTTCACTTCCTGATGCACATTCCTATCATGTGAATTCCCGGGGAAATATGAATGGATGTCTACTGATGCCAGACATGGCACTAATGATAGATAAGCAAAGATTCCACTAACACCCAGCTTTTTAGATTAGTGAGTTTATTGGGGTTAATTATAGGAGTGGTGCTGGGGAGCTACTTACAGGTGCACGGACAACTCAAGGCCACCAAAAGTAAAAAACCCTCACTCCAACATGAGTGAAAACTTGTGAATGTTGCATTCTTGAAGCTTTCTGCAGGATTTGCAGCCAACTTGAAAGAACAGAGTCTCCTCTACTCAATGTTGTTACTGATACATCTTTGGGGAAGGGGCTTTGTGAGTCTCTTTCATTTCAGGAACTTCCTGAAATTAGTGAGTTGCTTGTTTCCCCGAGCCTTGTAAGTTGTGCTTTGTTATGAGTCCTCATGAATCTCCCTCCAGAAGGGAATGTTTCAATTCAGATGAAATGGCTACACATCAATCCTCAGGTGACAAAAACCTTAGGATCAATAGAAGTTTCCTGTGTCAGAGTTTTGGACACACTGAGATGGTTGGAATTCAACTAGGCTGGGAAAGACTCTTCTGGGAACAGAACAATTCACCTGCATTATTGTTTCTCCATTCATTTATCCAATGAGTTAGGTCTTAAAATTTTTCTGTGCCCAGGACAAAACCCAAGGTGCATGGGGCATATACCCTACCATTGAACAATGCCCTCAGCAAACTGTATTTGGAATTAAATGAATAGTTGCCTAGGCTTAACATAGCACTGTATAGACACTTGAATCATGCAATTGATTTTTCTGTTCAATTCTGACAGAAAATTTTTTATGTTAAAAAAACCATAGTAATACTATCATAGCTTCTTCAGATATGGGATGAGTGATGCTCAGCTCATCTGAAATGCTTGGGACCAGAAGGGTTTCAGATTTTGGAGTCTTTCAGAATGTGGAATATTTGCACAAAGTTCATCAATTAAACTTCTGTAATCTGAAAATCCAGAATCAGAAGCATCTTGCGTATCATTCCAGGGCTCAAAGAATTCATATGTGTAGCATTTTAGATTTGGGAGAGGTTGGATACTCAACCTGAACAGAAATAGTAGGAACTTCATCACAAGTTATCAGAGAAGGCATGTCTCTCCACTCTTGTCAATCAGGAGGAGAGGTAGACAAGTGAAATCCCTGGTGGCTGATCTACCAGGGATACATTCTTTAAAGAAAACATTCTCCCTCTCCCAGAAGGTATCAATTCCAATAGCTGGGGGTAGGGCTTCTTGGCTACCTCCCCTCTTCACGCTGGAGTTTGCTCTGACTACAGTTTGCACAAATCTTATGCATGCTGTCACATACTAGCTCATGTGTGCAGTATCCCTGCTGTATCTGGAAATCATCTGCTGTCTCTCTGTCTTCCACAATGACCCCTGAGCCTTGGGAGGAAGGGGGTATGACAGAGCTGCCCCATTCTTTACTCACTGTTTCTTGAAACATTGTTCTCCAGCAAGGGGAATAGGTTGCCCAAAGCCAGCTAAGCACCAGAGACAGGTCCTGATCCCTCTGCTAGGAGCCTTACAAAGAGACCAAGCTACACAACTGTCACACATATGCAGAAGGCCTAGGTTGGTCCCATGCAGGCTCCCTAATTGTCCACAAGCTCCCAGGAGCTTATAGGAACAATTTCCTGGACTCCATAATCTAATTTCAAAATAAAAAAAGACAAAAAATTACTTGTAAAAAGATGTGCCAGAATGTTTAAAAAAAATTCCCTGTCAATCTGTTTTTGTTTTTTTTTTAAACAATGTGTATGTACTCAATCAAAATATCATGTTGAGGTTACTTACCTCTTAGAAATAAAAAGAAATTTCAAAACAAAAACAAAAGCATTTTTCTCTCCCTCTTCTATAATTTCTTACTGTCCACAGGACACTAAGATTCTCTGTTTGCAGGCATTTTTTTTTTCTATTTGTGCTTCAG
The DNA here is from genome assembly GCF_903995425.1 of Onychomys torridus. Taxonomy (NCBI): domain Eukaryota; kingdom Metazoa; phylum Chordata; class Mammalia; order Rodentia; family Cricetidae; genus Onychomys; species Onychomys torridus. The sequence continues at coordinate 49,167,307 of NC_050463.1, read as the reverse complement.
TTTGTGTAACTTATACCACCTGTACCTCAAGAACTTTCATATTTTCTTCTGTTTTATTTAGTTTGAAATTAAGATCCTGAGGAACATTTTTCTTTTTAGATAACTTTCAGGATTTGATATTCCATGAGGTTTTTATCATAAAGCTTTACTTATTAAAATGATTATGTTCACGTTGTTAAATCTTTTCACACACATTCACTAACAGGTTTATAGGCTTGATTAGATAGTCTCATGATAGCTGATTGGATCAACTCTTTCCCTTGACTAATTAAAAAATAAATAAAAAGGGCGTGTGCCATGGACTCAAGGGTGGCACCATGTGATGTTAGTGTTATTGAGCATTGGATGTTTGTGTTTTTCCTTAAAGGCTTTTTGACTCTGTAGTGAGACAGTTGAGACAGATGAGGGGTGTGTGTCTGTGTGTCTGTGTCTCTCTTTCTAGCTGTGTCTCTATGTTTAAATATCATGCTTGTTTTGAGCCCAATTTTTTTCTCAAAGAAGGTTTTTAAAAATCTACCAAACTTTATGCAAGGGATAACTTAGCTCTTTCCAAAATATTTGTCCATTTCAGCCTCTGAATGTTCCAGTTATTCAGTCAGGTCAACCTTACGTGTGCTCTGGGAATCCATCAGCCTATCGCTGTTGTCTTTTGCTATGTCCAAACTTTAATCACGAAGAGCTGACTTCAGCAGCAGATTCAATGGGGGCTATGCACACACACACACACACACACACACACACACACACACACACTCACACACACACACACACATGCATGCAGCCTCACACATGTACACATGCACATGTGAGTGGACACATGAATATACAAACACATCTGCATACATATGTGTACATACAGACACAAGCACTCATACAAACATACACACATGTATATACACACATGCACACACACAAACTATTTGCAGCACTTTGGTCAGAATAGCTGTTAACTATTCAAAACTCATTCTGGAATTCTCTTTGTGTATAATCATCACACTTTATGATCTCTGCATCCCAGATAAAGACTTGCTACTTCAGTTTGACTTACTTTGTCTCTGTAAAACAAAAACAAGAACAAGGTTAGGCACCTCTAAGAAGAAACTGTTTACTCCTAGGACTCGGCTGTTCATGTTTTTCATCCCAAGCATCATAGTTACACACCATTGGCCATTATCTGAAAAAGTAATTGCACATATTTTGCCTATTTTTCCATTTGTGTTGGTGGAAGAGTAAAGATGTGGTTCTCATTACTTCAGTGGTCAGCATTCAAGTTCTCACATCTTTTATTTCAATGCCTTTTCAAATTGTTTTTGGAAAATAGGTAATTCACATTCAAGCTAAATTTTAAACACGTTTGGTACTACCAATGAGAATAAGTCCGCCAACATGGCTTTAAAACAATAAAAATCCTTCACATTTGGCCAAGTTTACAGTGCTCTGGTGAGGGCATTTTTCTATCTTGGCCCCAGGAAGGTTCTTTTGTTTTGTTTGTTCTTTACAAATAACGGTTAGATCAATTCCCATCCAAACAATACTATATTACTTTTGCATTTTGCAGTGAATGAAATTGGATGGTTATAAGCAAAGATGGGAGAACACCAAGAAAGCCAGATATCCTTCTCCTCACAAACACCAAAGAAGCCAAACGCAAGGGCAAATGCTAGAGCATGAGAAACTCACACACTAGTTTTCCTTCTCTTGAAGTTTTACTTGAATGAAAATATGATTTGCATAATAAAAATGTATGTATGTCAGATGGTACTAGAACTTCCAGATAGTCAAAGGAAAAAAAAAAAAAAACTTCACACCTACCTCGTATCATATACAAAATTTAAGTGAAATTGGATAATTTTGTCAAGGAGCTGTACCAGGTCTCCCCACTTTTTATCTTAAACTCTACTTGAATTCTATTAGCTCCTTATCAGGAAGTGAATGGCTTCGGTATAGTGTAGCGAGATTGCAAATTAGATTCAAAGAATCGGCGGTTTGATCACTAGAGAGAAGGTACATCCGTCAGAAAGGTTTGTGTGTGCAAATTGAAGACTGGCATGCAGAAGTCAGGGATGGCTTCTTCAAAAGGATTCTGCATAAGTTCAGGAATTAGCCAAAGGAAAAATGGCGGAGATGAGACATCTCAATGTGCAAGCCACACAGTTGAGTGTGCAGGCCACACAGTTGAGTGTGTAGGCACATAATGCCCAGTGGTTTCTGGGTTCTGAAGTTCAGTGTATGGCTCCTCAGCCAGTTATTGAGAACTTGGTGCAGATAAGCGCTGTGGTAAATATTCACAAATATCACTTCTTCTAAACATAGAAACCACAGATTTTCTAGGTTATCACTCTAGCATCTGACTGCCTTGCTGATCTCACTTAAAAAGTTTGGGTACTTATGGCAACTCCCCAAACTTCCTTATCACATTTTTCTTGAAAGATATTAAAAGATTTTATGCTATTATATAGCAAGATGTTGAAAATTCATAGGTTTCTATTTGATATCCTCAATGGAGGAATTATAATGGTTATTATATATGTGATATACAATATATATATATATATATATGTATATATGAATGATGGTATATAAAGCCCTAGAAACTTATTGCCTTCATGACTTTGCTCTAATTATTTTAATATTCTTCCCCATACATAGCTTCCCCTATGTCGTTAACAACCTTTTTTTTTTTTTTTTTCCCAAAGCAAATGACGCTTCTCAGACCGTTTTGATGTGATTAATGGGAACAGAAATGCTGAAGCAGAGAGCATCGTGCCAAAGGAACAGAAGCCATCCTTCCCCCAGCCAGACCTTCCAGGCTCAGGCAGCACACAGCCCATTGGAAGAGTTCCATTCCATCCAGATCTGTCCCCAGGTCACACGTCAAGGTCATCATGCCAGGCTCAAGGCTGTCCTCCAGCCACAACCCCTACTTCCTGTCATCAGAGTTCCTTTGGCAGAGATGTTCTCGGGGTGCATTGCAGGGAGCCCAGATGAAGGCCTGGCAAGTAGAAGGCTCACCTCCGTGGAGGTTCTGGCCTCACGCTGGAGCCATGGCAACAGACCATCTGTCTCTAGTTGTCAATCCCGGAGATCTTCAGGGATCAGAAAAATGGGCTGGTGCAGTTCCGAACCATGTGCCATGTGCGGCCTCACACTGTCCACGTGACTCGCAGAAGTTTCGGCATGTTTTTCATAAGCAGTGGCCCGCAGTGAAAAGGGTTAGTGACTGTTTCCTACCCTGGTTTCTGTTTACTCTCGATTTCTACACGGTTGTCTACAATAGGAAACAGCAAAGGTATTTTAAACCAGGAGTGAGTAAACCAGAAAACACTCCCTTCTCTACGATTGTTTCAGCATTGGGTATGTTCGCTTACAACATTATTTATTATTCAGTTAGAACTCATGATAGTTTTTTCCCCTTTATTTCAAAAATTATAGAAGAAAACATAATGAGGTGGTTGGGAATTGAGTCATTTCATGGGAATTAAAAAAAATCTGCAATCTCTTTATCTGGGGGCATTTTTTTCTTTTTTTTTTATTAAGAAATTTTGCTTTTCCTTTTACACACCAATCAAAGATCCCCCTCTTTCCTCCTCCCGCACCCCCCAGCCTTCCCCCACAACCGACCCGCCCCCCCAAACCCCCACCACAAGAAGGCAAGGCCTCGTGGGGAGGCACATCCAGCAGAGGCAAGTCCAAGCCCTTCCCCCTTCCTCAAGGCTGCAGGAGGTGTGCCATCATAGGCAGTGGCCTCCAAAGAGCCCTCTCATGCACCAGAGATGGATTCTGATTCTAACACCAGGGGGCCCCTGGGGGCATTTTTTATGTGTTTTTGTTGTTGTTGTTGCATTGGAAAATATTCTAGGTCAATATTTTGTAAAGGACAAGTATGCTTGTCAGTCAGTACTTCCTTTAGTGCTACAAACGAAGCAATGATACACCAGTGCGTATGGGAGGATAGATAACATTGCTAGCACCAACAACTGCCATGCCGGCCATGAGGGAGGACCAAGGAGTCCGTCTTTCCATCATCTTCTTGGGTAGAACATGAAGGCTGCCAGCAGAAGCCATGAGGTCAGGAAAAAGCATGTACTGGGGTGGGGGGACATAGTAATGGTCCTCACCTGTGCTAGTCCTGCTGTAAGTCTGGGTTCTGCCCGAGGCTCTAGTGTGGTTTACTCAGATCAGCTGTGAAGGGCTGAGCAGGGAAAGGGGGCGGGGGACACACATTCTGGCCACTCTGCCTGGAATGCCGCACGTCCCCCATGTTTGGACTTTTGATTCGAGCTGGTAGCACTACCAGGAAGGTGATGTAATGTTTAGACAGTGGAGTCTCACCAGAGGAAGAGGGTCACTGGGGACAGCTCCACTTCGAGCTCCTTCTCTGCTTCTTGGGTAGAGGTGCTATGGGACCAGCTGGCTTCTAGCTCCTGCCGCTATGCTTTGCCCACCATGACTGCCTCGTTCCCTTAACTGCAAACCAGAATACTCAGATAGTCCCTTAAATTGCTTTCCTAGGAGATGTTTTGTCACAGGGATGGGGAATTATACATTGACAGTGATCTGGATTCTGGCCCTACAGAATGGGAACACCGACCCGAGCACTGGGCTCTCTCGAAGGGCAATCTGACACACAGAAGGTCACATGTGGAAATGTCAAAAGGAGAATGAGTCAAATGTCATTTCTCTCTTTAGCTTTTTTTTTTTTTTTTTTTTTTTTTTTTGGCCATTGGATATATGGGGTGGGGGAGGATTGAGTTTAATCTACCTGGAAACTTCTACCCACTTCTGTCTGAGAAAACATGTTGGTGTGTCTTGCTTTGTGCTTTCCATGGTGTTTCTGTGTGTGGTTCTGTGTATGTGAGTGCAGGCGCCTGAGCTGGAGTTATTAGCAGTTGTGAGCCCTAGGTGTAGGCATTGGGAACCAAACTCTGATCCTCTGCAAGAACAGGAAGATATTTAGCAACTGAGCATCTCTCTGCCTCCTCCCACCATTGATTATGATGTGCTCCTCTACAAGTCTCTCTATCCATGGCCGTGCACACCATCCTGGTCATCACCACCTCTGCCTAAAAGGACTGCTTGGTGAGCAATCCTATCAAGTCCCCTGGTGACCTGTTCTAACCAGGGTTACCCATAGCAACCATATCAATTATATAATAAAATAGGATTTTTTCTTATAACTAAAAATGATGGCTGCATGATACTCTAATATTGCCAAATGGAGACCATATGACCTTCTCAGTGTATGGGGAAAATGGGCCATAATTTGGTGGGTTATTCCACAAACTCAATCCACTTGTCTATTTCTCTGTAAGCAGGCACTTTTCTGAGACCTTATACTTTATAAGTGTGACACTCTTCCTGATAAATCGGATCATGTATTCTTTTATGTTGGTCTCACACAGTTACAGAGTGAATAATCTCAACGCATGCCCTTATGCCACCATATTTCTCGAATACGGGTCACATGCCGAAGCTAAACCCCACTACCATCTGTTACCTCTGTGTGTCGATTTGTTATCCAGAGCTGTTTCATCTTAGGCCCACAGTTCCCTCCAAAGTGAAGGCTGCAATTATCTCCTTTGATTACCATTCACTCACTGTTGATTGAGCGCCTACCGGGCAAGACAAACTGTGCTGTGGTGTGTAGAGGAGACTGAGAGCAAAGTGGAACTCAGTCACTGCCTTTGAGGAAATCAGAATTCAGTAGGGGAGATGGGACACACAGGAGAGCATGGTGTGAGCAGAGTTGAACTGGAGGTCATGGGAAGGAGTGGGAAATCTCAGGCTGTTAGGAATATACAAGGGGAGCATCCCAATACCAGTCCACTGTTTGCAGACTCTAAACTCACTCATGGCTTGTCTCCACATAGACCTCATCACTTTATAAATGCTGAGAACTACTCACTCAGCGTGTGTCTACTGCCTGGGAGGGAGTGAATTCAGGTTTTGTCTTCAGGCTTGGCCGTAGGCATCATTAGTCCCTGTGCCATCTCACCAGCCCCAATTTCGTCATAACAAAGGTTCCTTTTCCTTTTATGAAAAGTTATTTGTGGGTTGGCATCTATTATACATAATAGAGGGTTTCATGATTACATTTCATATATGTATATAAATGTATTCTGATTATATTCACATTCCAGTACCCTCTCTTGTTCCCTTCTCGCTCTCACTGAACCCTTTCCTCTCCTTCAACTTTCCTAACTTCTATTTGGGAGCCAGTGAGTTTAATTGGAGTTACAGGAACATGGGCAGCGGATATGCCACTGAAGAAAATGTCTCCCACTTCTACCAGCAACCGTTAGCTGACTGTAGATGCCAGGGAAGGGGGTGTCCCATAATCCCTTCTCCACTAGCTACCACGAACGACTGATAAATTCCCAAGGAGGGTTACTTGGTCTCTGCTGTAATTACTTCTTGATGAGTCCAGCTCCCTTAGTTGGTAGAGAACTGAAGGCTGAAGAGTTTGAACTCAGAACACCCAAATAATACCAAGAGTGTTGTACACCTCTCTCTACTTCTAAACTTCTTTTTAAAATACCATGAAAGTAGAGTGGTTTATTATATGAACATTTTATATATATAGTTTTCATATAAAGTTATTATATAATAAAAGTTTATATATACACATATACATACATATATATGTATATGAGCCAACTCAACTGTGTTAAAATCCCATGATTCAACAATATCATAACACCCAGAAAGAATGACTTAAAACTGAAGAAACAAAAATAGAAAAGGAATCAGTCTCCTCAGTGTCAAGTGACTACAACATGTCTGATCTTGTGGTTTTGACCTATTTCAGGCTAATGCTCTCCTCTTAAGATGAGGCTTATTTCACACTATTTATGACCTACCAGAGTTTGAAAAATGGAAATTTGGTATCTTTATTTGGGAACAGAAAGGAAATGAACAGACCACCCAGATACATCCCATTGACTCCGGCATCAACATGTGAAGTACATTTCATGGAGCATGTGCATATAATGTGAACAGACAGCAGAAAGGACAGGCTAAGATGAAAAGAAATGTATTACTGGACAGTACTTCTGGATGACCTCATTTCCATTTATAGATGTATATCTACTCTGTGTGTCTGTGTGTGTGTGTGCGCGCGCGCACGCGCGTGCGCGCGCGCACACATGCATTTATACACAATATCTGTATATTATATATGGAATACTGTCTCAGGGCTTAAGATGCTGAGAAAACATTAATTTGATTTCTCTTCATCTAGATTCTTTTTCTTGTTTGTTTTGTTTTTCAAGGCAGGGTTTCTCTGTAGCTTTGTGCCTTCCCTGGAATTCATTTGGTAGCCCAGGCTGGCTTTGAACTCACAGAGATCCGCCTGACTCTGCCTCCCAAGTGCTAGGATTAAAGGCGTGCGCCACCACCGCCTGGCTGAAATTCTTGCTAAAAATAAGGAAGTTGAATCTGGTGACCAGTATGGTATATAATCATGAACTGAGGGTTCTGGGAACTAAAAGTTAAGGCAATACGGAGACAATGACTTGAGATCCTTAAGCCCACTTCAGTACCTGGACAATTCTGTATTAGCTCCTATTCTGTTGCTGTGAGAAGACGTCTGACAAACACCCTAAGGAAGCTGGGGTTAACTTTAGCTTCCTGTGTGACAACAGAATCCATCGTGTCAGGGATGGCGTGGAGTACAAGCAGCAGCAGAACCTGAGGCAGGTGGTCGCCGGAGTCTTCAGACATGAAGCAGAGATGAAGCCTAGTGCCCAGCTCACCCTCTCCTGTTCATGGGTCCTGGATACCAGCCTGGGAAACAGTTGCTGCCCATGCTTGGGTGAGTTTTCCCTATTGAGTTAAAGGTCTTTAGAAATGCCCTCACAGACACACAAGTGTGTCTCCTAGGTGATTCTCAAATAGGTCACATTGATTAACCATCACGATAGCCTTGGATATAAAAACAGGACACACAAGATTTTTCTTACATGGAACAAAGTTCATCTGGTTAAGTGAATCCCGCCCTTTAGCAAAACTTAATCATATCAAAGAAATGTCCTTCAATAATTATCCCTGGCTATACCCATTGGAGAATCATAAATGGTAGACCCACAGTTAAAGCCCTACCAGTGACTTCTGCATCTACAGAAACGGCCTAGCTCATCTGAGGAGCAGCCATCCCCACTGCCATTGGTACTCCACTTACGGTGCATGACTATGAGTTCCCACACTGAAGGTCACACATAACCAAAGGACAGCCTGTGGTTCAAATAATAGCACAGACACTACTTCAAATTGTTGGGCAAATTGAGGTTCTTTGGCTATGGCTGCTCTATTTCCAGGTTGTCCTAACACAGGAGTGAAACACAATGTAAGTGACTCCATGAAACAATTATGTGGGAACCCATCATTATCTTACCAAATGATACACATAAAAATGATGAGGTTCTAATGCCGCTCTTTAAATTACCTCATTTATTGGATCACAAATGCCATGAGAAGTATGTAGACTGTATTTGTTGGTTTTTCAAACTCATAATCAACTCCCACATCAAAGTCACCTTGACTAGGTAAGTTAACAGCTTCTTAGCAAACTGAAGAAGACACATTACCTACTCTATGGTAATTAGATAGGAGACAACTCTGACTTGGACAGACTAAGCAGCTTCCACAATGCCTGGTAAATGTGGGAGAAAGGTCTGTGTCCCACCACACACCAACCATGGGGCAGGATCAGTGGAGCAACAGTTCAAACCTTACAACAACCCATTCAGGAGACCTGTTTGCTTAGGAAGCTGTCCAAATGTTCCTGTTAGCAGTTTTATCATTTTGTTCTGAATAAGGGGCCAACACCTGCCCAGATTATTTCTAGAACAGACTGAGAATTGCATCCTTGTTAGACTCCAACACACTGGTGACATGAGCTGAGATACCAGAAACCCTAGTTCCCAACCAACTGTCCACTACAGTAGCCGGATATGACACTCATTTCCACACCAGGTTCGTTCTGGGACCGGATTTCATCAACGTTTCTTTTCCTGAACCAAGGTTGGAAGCTGCTGGAGCCAGGACTCGGTACCATCATGTTTGCCCTCAAATCTCCATTTCCCATCCCACACGCTGACTTGAAGAGTGCAGTCCTCTCTGCCATGGGTTTTGTTCCTGTTCATAGAATCCAGTTTGCTCTGTGCATTCTCTCTGCCACAGAAGAAAACAAAATGAGAGAAATATGAGCAAGAAAGTGACACAGTCTAGGGTCCTGATTGGGTTTGTTTTCTCTTCCAGGTAAAAGGCAGGAAAAATCTGAAGCGCAGCAAGTAGCAACAGAGAAAGCTCAGACATCACAGACAGAATCATCAGTTGAAGAAAAGCATCTATTGGGAGTGAGAAAGCCCAGGCATGACGCAGGCACACACGGGGACACTCTGCTAAGCAGAGAGGGGCCTCGGGAAGCTGAAAAATCTGGTCTCCTCTTGAGATGGGGGTTTTAAAGCCTCTGAAGAAATTTCCCCCCTCATGTAGAGTTGGTCAACTTGAAGAAAGCTATGGTGGCTGATTGGGCAGTAACTCTTGTGTGAGGCATCCTGAGCAGGCTTTGGACTTTTGGAGCCAGCCCATCAGGGGGCCTGCTGGTGGGAAACAAAAGCCTACAAAGCCTTTTGAGCTGCCAGGCTTTTGTCTCAAGCTAGGAGGGTGAGGAAGAAGCCAGCCATCTTGGAATTTCACCATCTTTATTACCTAGCCATGACCCCTCTTCCCTATGTGCCTACCAGGGAGTCTAACTCCTAGCCTCTCAAAGGGATGGAGAGATCTTTTAAGAAAGGCTTCCTGGTTGAAATCTCACTTTTACATTCAAGTTCTGGAGTATCCCTAGACCCAATACACAGCATCTTTCCCATCCAGGTTGCCTCTTCAGTCCACCTGGGTTCCGCTGAGTTCTCATCACTCAGCCGTATGGCAGTTTTGCCTGCCTATCATGCCAGGAAGCCTGGGACTCTCTTACTGTATGATCTCCACTTTCCTGCCTTGCCAAGTTCATGCAGTGCTGAAGAGGAGGTAGTAAAAGAACAGAGTGTAGCCAATGGTCAATGAGGAGAGAGGAAGCCCACGTATCATGACAGGGACCCTGGAACAACACAGACCAGGATCCCACAAACCCTCATTGTAGGATTGGACAGATGCTCAGTGCTCAAGATGGGGAGAGGGAAGAGGTGGAATTTATCAATCTCAGGAGCAAACATCAAAGGTGTTGATGTGGGAAGTATAGAAGCCAACTAACTGGTCTCTACCTCTGAGTCCAGTATTTCAACTAGAAGTGGCCATTTCCCTCTGTACCTGGCTATTTACTCCAGCTGACTTCTAAGGTTGTCACTCAAGTTGAATTAGCTTAGAATGGATAGATTCTCTACTGCAATAGGTTCTTAGTCCTCTGGGCACATAGACCTCTCCTAAGAGCTTGGTGGGGCACAGGGTGTGGAACCTCCTCTTGGCATGTCTGATGGTGACTCTGAGTGAAGGACTGACAAGTGAGCTTTCCCAGCTGATTCCTGAAGAGCCTGACTTAGATGTGGTGGATAAAGATTTGTGATTCTCAGTATTGCCGCATAAATAAGTAGCTTTCTAGAAATATGAAGTAGGCCACACACTAATTAACCAAGAAGTAGTATGAGTCATTCTACTGAATCCTCAAAATCAGATGTCTATTACCCAAAATTCTGAGCTTAAGCTGTCAGGATCTCAACTGCCCAAGAGTATGGAGACACTATACTTAATTTTGACCTCATCAAACATGTTCCTTTCTTTATAGCACCCCCCACACACATACACACACACACACACACATACACACATACTCCATCCCAAATGACATGTGAAAATACTGGGTTATACTGTCTGCTCATCTGCCTTCATTTATAGCCATGATTTTTATTTCTTGATTTTTAACTCTGCAGAACCCATACCTATCATAGCCCCTGCCTCTTCCTGTCTCACTTTCACTGAAAAGCAGCTTTCCTTCACGATGCTTGCAGCTAGTCTACTCTAGAAAGCCAGCTTGCCTAGGCCCATCTGTGGCCCATCTCCTGTGGTCTGCTCCTCTCTCCCACTCTTCTCCCTTCGGTCTTGATCAGACTGTTTTCCTAGAATGTGATTTTCCTATTGTGTACCACTTGCCAGACCTGCACCACACCTTCTCAGGGGAGGTAAGACTGCTTGTTTAAACAATAGGAGGGGCCAGCAGTTCTCACAGTGACAGCTATCCCCCCAAGCTCACACCTAGGCCACCATTGCACAGAGACTGATTTCAGCAGAATTTTGGGTTGGGGTTGGTGTACTAGGTGTCATCATAATGAGAAAGCAGAGCTTTATGGGTAGACCCTGCTGTGACAGACAGCTGAAACGTATTCTCAGAAAGGCTCAGGAACCATCCATCTTTAAAGGAGAAGGTTCTAGGAGCGTTAGGAAGATCTGCCTGGGTACTTAGTGAAATCCAAGGGACCGCGGTAGCGTAGGTTGGGTTATTCACCCCAAGCACGAGACCCCAAACTCACACGTGGTTTTCAGATGGCTTCACAGGGACGGTCAGAGAAGCACCCTAGACAGCACTATAAGCAGATCCACGTGAAGAGGCCATCCACATTGGACACACCAGGATTCCTGGCCTCATCTCCATTCAATTGCTACTTCCCATTTGTTCTTCATTTCTGCACCAAAGCCCAAGTGGATCTGCTGTGCAAGTCTGCCTCAGATCCACCACAAACAAGTTTTGTCGCATCTGTTGAGCTCAGCTAGTAAGCACAATTTATAAAACACTGAATGACTAACCCCTGTAACCATTTTAATGACCCTAAAACAAAGTGCTTAGAGCAACATCTGTCCCAGCAGCTGGGTTCTCTGCATGAGTGGGCAGAGCGACACATTGGGACAGATTCTCTTCTCCCTTTTGACAGAAACAATCGCAGCAGATCATTTTTATCGTAATCAATTTAGGTACAGTTTCTTGGAAACCATCTGCGTAGTGTTCATAGATTGTGCTTAAGAATTTAAATGTGTATATTTTTGGTCGCTTGATGGAGCATCTGCTAATGGCCACATAAGTTCCAGTCTTTATGCGGAAAGTTATTTCCTTGTGAAGGAATAGTAGATTGGCTACTTGATTTTATCCTGCTAACGACCCAATAAGCTGCTGCAGTTTGAATGGCATCTGCCACAGGCTGTCAACTGAGGACTTAATTGCTAAAAAATAAATAAGTTTACAAGGGAACAACCAAAGTTGGTGTGGGGAGGTGAATGAAACCGAAGTGAGATATTATATAGTCTTCCCACCTCCAGCTCATACCCGTCAGTTAATCTGTTGGCAACTGGGCCACCAAAGTGAAAGCAGTTGGTTTGGGTAACAATGCTTTCTGTTCTGCGTTTCTGGACTAGTTTTGTTGGTGGCTTTACAATTGTTAGTTAAGTGATTCTATAAAGAAATCACATAGCAAAAGCAGCCGGCATTTACCTTAGCTTTGAGGATAATTTTAGGATCACATTAAAGGATAATTACTCTTAAAATACTAGGTAATGAAAATGAAGTGGCTTTGGTGGTGAGAAGGGATTTGCCCAAAACATGTTGTCAGCTGCATTTTAGGATGGGGTATATTCTTTAGCACTGCTGAGCCTCGACAACACATTCTCAAATTCCTCCTCTTCTTGAGAATCAATTGTGCATGTGCATGTGTGCTTCATGCATGTGTGCAAATGTGCTTGTGCGTGTGTGCACACGCGCATACACATGTGTGCAGCTAGAGGCCAGAGGGTGACGTCTGCTGTCTTCCTCTGTCACTTCCCACTGTATCTTTGAGACTCCTAGAAAGCACCCTGACCCAGCTGCCTGGGCTCCCAGGAAGTCCCAGGGATCCTCTCGTCTCCATCTCCCCAGCACTGGGATGATGTATGCTTCCAAGCCTGGCTTTTTAATGTGGTGCTGGGGAACCAAGCTAAGGTTCTCAAGCTTGCAAGAGAAGTACTTAGAGACTGAGCTACCTCTCCAGCCAATTACAGCAAATTTGGCATCAACTGTGTACCCTAAGCTAGAGTAGGATTGCCATGGTTTGGGGGAATAATGTCATTTTCCTCTAATATGAGGCATATTTGACCTATTGTCTTTGCAAAGAATTTGAGGAGCAACAAAACTAACTAGGTTAGTGTCAGTTAACTAAGCAAACAAACAAGGTCAGAGTTTCAGTTTTATGAGATTATACAGTCGTTAACATGACTTAATACAGCTGTTTATAGACACCCAAGTCATAGGTTAGGAGTGGAATAGGGTTTATATCCAATGTCATGAACACATATTATGTACCTTCATGCATGTGCAAAGTGATGGTGTCACAAGGTATGTGGGGAAAGATTCTTTCTAGGAATTGACTTCACTCATAGGAGGAATGTACATTCTAGAACTGGACTGTTTTTCTGTGTTCTCAAAGTGCTATTACAGGTGGACTTCAGTGTGGCCCAACCTCTGAGTAGTTAGTACATTGATCAACCTCATCATGTCCATCTGTTTCACCACTAGGCCCAACAGTCTCAATTTTACCAAAGGAATTAAGTAGCAAATCACCTTTAATGGTCAACATAAATTGATTGGGGTCACCTGTGTATTAAATAGGTTGTGACTTTGCACTAATTAATGCAACTGCAAATACAATATGAAATTAAAAGTGATGATATATATTTTTATATTTATCCCTGAAGGTTGCAAATAGTATACCCCACAAAGACAAAGAGAGAAATAAGATAGAGTTCACAAAAGGCACAGTGGAGGTGATTGGTCAAGGCTTCCAAGGAGATGTCTGCAGTTCACGTTCCTCTCAATACATTAGCAGTGATCATTTAGAGAAGTTTTGGAAAAACCACAGGAGGTCAGGTACTTTAAAACATAATGTGTTTAGTCCCCTGGTTTAGAAAAGATCTTGCACCCCAATAATCAGATAACTAATCTTCTAACTTAATGAGATGCAAGTTGGTGCACTGCAGATTATCAGAAACATATCACTAATACCCTTTTGTTCTATCTGTAAAGATCACACCAAATAGAGAAACAGAATTCATTCTCTCTCTCTCTCTCTCTCTCTCTCTCTCTCTCTCTCTCTCTCTCTCTCTCTCTCTCTCTCACACACACACACACACACACACACACACACACACATGCCTGGAGTCTTATACCATCACAGCTCACAGCTCAAGGTAAACAGAAGCCTGGAAAAAAAAAATGCTTCCTCCCTTTTTAATCACAGTTCCTTCAGAATCTGGCTTCTTGTTTAGGGCCTCTGGTTACTCTGTTCTCAGATTATCTATTGGAGAGTGGTTCTTGTTTTTTAAGTAGACCTTGTCTTAGTTAGGGTTTTTATTGCTGTGAAGAGATACCATGACCATGGCAACTCTTATAAAGGAAAAATATTTAATTGGGCCTGGCATATAGTTTCAGAGGTTTAGTTTGTTATTGTTATGGTGGGACATGAAGGCATGAAGGCAGACTTGGCACTGGAGAAGTAGCTGGGAGTCCTATATCTTGATCTAAAGACAACAGAAGTGAACTGAGACATTGGGCATGGCTTGAAAATATATGAGACTCAAAGCCCACCCCCACAGTGACATATTTCCTCCAACAAGGCCACACCTCCAAATAGTGCCACTCCTTTTGGAGGCCATTTTTTTCTAAACTCTTTTGTCATGTTAATTATTTGTTTTTTCCATCTTTTTTTATTATTATGTGTTTTAATTTTATACTTCAGCCATGGGTTCCCCTGTCCTCCCCCATCCCGCCCCTATCCCCACCTTCGCCCCAGCCCCTCCCCTCCATTCCCATGTCCTCCAGGACCAAGACTCCCCTGGGGATTCATTTAAACCTGGTGGATTCAGGCAGGTCCAGTCCCCTTCTTCCAGGCTGAGCAAAGTGTCCCTGTGTAAGCCCAAGATTCCAAACAGCCAGCTCATGCACTAAGGACAAGTCCTGGTCCTACAGACTGCGTGCTTACCAAACAGATCAAGCTATTCAATTGTCTCACTTATCCAGAGGGCCTGATCTAGCTGGGGGCTCCTCAGCCGTTGGTCCATAATTCATGTGCTTCCATTCAATTGGCTATTTGTCCCTGTGCTTTTTGCAATCTTGGATTCAACAATTCACGCTCTTGTAGTCCCTCCTCTTTCTCCACAGTTGGACACCTGGAGCTCCACCTGGGGCCTGGCTGAGGATCTCTGCATCCACTTCCATCAGTTATTGGATGAGAGTTCCAAGACGACTGTTAGGGTGTTTAGTCATCTGATCACCAGAATAGATCAGATCAAGCTTTCTCTCGGCCATTGCCAGCAGTCTACAGAGGATAAATCATTGTGGATTTCTGGGGACCTCTCCAGCACTCTGCCTATTCCTGTTCTCATGTGGTCTTCATTTATCATGGTCTGTTATTCCTCGTTCTCCCTTTCTGTTCTTGATCCAGCTGGTATCTCCTGCTCCCCTAAGCTTTCTTTCCCTCAAATTGCGCCCTTCATTACTCCTACTGTCATCCAGGTTGTTCATGTAGATCTCATCCCTTTCTCTGTCATTGGGCAATTCCTGTGTCTTTCCAAGGGTCCTGTTTTCTAGGTAGCCTCCCTGGAATTGTGTAGCAGTATAGTCATCTTGTTTTACGTCTAGTATCCTCCTATGAGTGAGTACTTACCATGTTTGTCCTTCTGAGTCTGGGTTACCTCACTCAGGATGATTTTTTCTAGATCCATCTATTTGCCTGCAAACCTCATGATGTCATTGTTTTTCTCTGCTGAGTAGTACTCCATTGTGTATATGTACCATATTTTCTTTATACATTCTTCAGTTGAAGGGCATCTAGGTTGTTTCCAGGTTCTGGCTATTACAAACAAAGCTGTTACAAACATAGCTGAGCAGATGCCCTTGTGGTATGATTGAGCATTCCTTGGGTATATGCCCAAGAGTGCTACACTGGGTCTTGGAGGAGAAGGATTCCCAATTTTCTAAAGAAGCGCCATATTGATTTCCAAAGTGGCTGTACAAGCTTTCATTCCCACCAGCAGTGGAGGAGAGTTCCCCTTGCTCCACATCCTCTCCAGCATAAGCTGTCTTCTGTGTTTTTGATCTTAGCTACTCTGACAGGTATAAGGTGGTATCTCAGAGTTGTTTTGATTTGCATTTTCCAGATAATTAGGGATGTCGAGCAATTCCTTAAATGTCTTTCAGCCATTTGAACTTCCTCTGTGGAGAATTCTCTGTTTAGTTCTATAGCCCATTTTTTAATTGGACTGTTGGGCATTTTGATGTCTAATTTCTGGAGTTCTTTATATATTCTGGATATCATCCCTCTGTCGGATGTGGGGTTGGTGAAGACCTTTCCCAATCTGTAGGCTGTCACTTTATCTTGTTGACCGTGTCCATTGCTCTAGAAAAGCTTCTCAGTTTCAACAGGTCCCATTGATTGATTGTTTCTCTCAGTATCTGTGCTACTGGTGTTATATTTAGAAAGTGATCTCCAGTGCCAATGCGTTCAAGAGTACTTCCTACTTTCTCTTCTATCAGGTTCAGAGTAGCTGGATTTATGTTGAGGTCTTTGATCCACTTGGACTTAAGTTTTGTGCATGGTGACAGGTATGGATCTATTTGCAGCCTTCTACACATTGACATCCAGTTATGCCAGCACCATTTGTTGAAGATGCTTTCTTTTTTCCATTGTACATTTTTGGCTTCTTTGTCAAAAATTATATGTTCATAGGTGTGCGGGTTAATGTCAGGGTCTTCAATTCGATTCCATTGGTCCACATGTCAGTTTTTATGCCAGTACCAAGCTGTTTTTATTACAGTAGCTCTATAGTAGAGCTTGAGGTCGAGGATTGTGATGCCTCCAGAGGTTGTTTTATTGTAGAGAATTCTTTTGGCTATCCTGGGTTTTTTGTTTTTCCATATGAAGTTGAGTATTATTCTTTCCAGATCTGTGAAGAATTGTGTTGGTAATTTGATGGGACTTGTGTTGAATCTGTAGATTGCTTTTGGTAACATTTTAGTTTGAAATCTACTTTGCTGGATATTAGGATGGCTACACCAGCTTGCTTCTTAAGACCATTTGATTGGAAAGTCTTTTCCCAGCCTTTTATTCATAGGAGGTGTCTGTCTTTGAATTTGGGGTGTGTTTCTTGTATGCAGCAGAAAGACGGGTCCTATTTTCATATCCATTCTGTTAGTCTGTGTCTTTTTATAGGTGAATTAAGTCCATTGATATTAAGGGATATTAATGACCAGTCATTGTTCGTTCCTGTTATTTTTATTTTTTGGTGGTAGTGTGTGTGTACTTCTCTTCTTTGGGGTTTACTGCTGTGGTGTTATCTATTGCCTGTGTTTTCATGGGTGTATCTGCCTTCCTCAAGTTGGAATTTTCCTTCTAGTGCTTTCTGTAGGGATGGGTTGTGGATAAGTATTGTTTAAATCTGGTTTTGTCTTGGAAGGTCTTGTTCACTCCATCTATGATGATTGAAAGTTTTGCTGGGTATATTATTCTAGGCTGGCATCCATTGTCTCTTAGTGTCTGCATTATATCTGTCCAGGTCCTTCTGTCTTTCAAAGTCTCCATCGAGAAATCGGGTGTTATTCTGATGGATTTGCCTTTATAAGTCACTTGGCCTTTTTCCTTTGCTGCCCTTAATATTCTTTCTTTATTCTGTATGTTTAGTTGTTTAATTATTATGTGGCGAGGGGACTTTTTGGGGGGGTCTAGTCTGTTTGGTGTTCTATAGGCTTTTTGTATCTTCATAGGCGTTTCCTTTAAGTTTGGAAAGTTTTCTTCTATGATTTTGTTAAATATATTTTCTGTGCCTTTGAGTTGGTATTCTTATCCTTCCTCTATCCCTATTATTTGTAGGTTTGGTCTTTTCATGGTGTCCCAAATTTCTTGGACATTTTGGGTCATAACTTTGTTGGTTTTAGTGTTTTCTTTGACTGATGAATGTATTTCTTCTACCGTATCTTCAACACCAGAGATCCTCTCTTTTATCTCTTGCATTCTGTTGGTTATACTTGCCTCTGAAGTTCCTGTTTGTTTACTCAGATTTTCTATTTCCAACATTCCTTCTGCTAGTGTCTTCTTTATTTTTTCTATTTCCCTCTTCAGGTCTTGGATTGTCTCCCTTGCTTTTTCATGATTTTCTTTCAGGGACTTATTGTTTTCTTCTGCTTTAATTGTCCTTTCCTCTAGTTTTTTATTGCATTCTTCCCATTTTTTGTTTGTCTGTTCCTCCACTTTATTTTTGATTTCTTCTATATAAGGCTCTAGCCTCTTCATGATGTTACTTATAAGGTTGTTTTCTTCTTCTTCTTCCATTCTGTGATGTTCAGGTCTAGCTGTTGGAGAAGGGCTAGGTTCTGGTGATGCTGTATTGCTCTTTATTTTGTTGTATGTACTTCTGCCTTGACGTCTGCCCATCTCCTCTTGGGTTTGTTCTTGGTCTTATCAGTGTACTTGGTCCAGAGAGAGTTGACAGATTTAGGGAGCCTCTCTCTGGTCCAGATGGAAGCTCTGGGCCAGATGGGAGCACTGGTCCAGATGAGGGTGCTGGCCAGATAGGGAGCTGGGGGGCTGGACTCTGAGTCTGGGGAAGTCCCTGGGGTCTCCTTGTTTTGTCCAGATGGGAGCTCCTCTTGTCCAGATGGGAGTTCCAGGGCAGGATGGAAGCTTGGGGCTGGTCTCTGATTCTCAGGAAGTGGCTGGGGTCCCCGGCAGATGGGTGTGGGGGCAGGGTGTGGATACTGCAGTGTCTGCCTGCAGTCTTGGAAAAGGGGAGCCTTCCCGCAGGGCCCACCAATTGGCAGGAAACTGGGGCCAAGTTGGTCAGGTCCTCCTGGGATGGCCTGTGTCCAGTGGTGGGACCCACGGGCAGTTGCCTCTCTGGCTAAAACCCCACGCACTCACCTCTGTTCCAGATGGGAGTTCCCGCCATCTTTTTTTAAATGACCATTTATGGATACAAGTTTTTTGTCTCTGTGTCTTCTCTCTCTCTCTCTCTCTCTCTCTCTCTCTCTCTCTCTCTCTGTGTGTGTGTGTGTGTGTGTGTGTGTGTGTGTGTGTGTGTGTGTGTGTGTGTTGACAAGATCTGGTCATAGTTTACTATGGTGTTCTTTGGGGACAGACATGTAAATAAAAGGAGGTTCTGAGGGTATTTTTTGTGATGCTGAATGTAGAACCCAGAGTCTTAAACATGTTAGGCAAATGCTTCTCCCCACCCTGAGCTAAATCTCCAGCCCTACATGAGATTTTTAGATGCTTTTGCAAATGACCTGTATTAGCCCAGATTTTCAGACTTGTCATCTTCCAGGGTGTGGCAGGTGAGTAACAGAAATGTTACACTGCATGCTGAGGGAAGCTGGTAAGAGCCCATGAGGAAGGTAGGTACCTGCCATGGTGATTTATGGTGGGCAGGGTTAGTTACAGTTGTAAGGTTTGGGGAAAGTCCTAAATTGGAAAGGAGATCTGGGAAACCCCCAATAGGGAGGCATGTTACCTGAGATACTAAAAATGGGCTAAGACTTGTGAAGAGAAGCACAGATGCCATGGCTGACTGTAGCTGTGATCCTGAGGACCACGGTTCCAAGTGCTGGCCACGTTACCAATTCTTCCTCAGCCGTGACTGGAAGCAACTGATCTGTAAGGGGACCAAGTAAGAGTCCCCACTGTGGCCTGAGCTACGTGGCTCACTGGAGGTTTAGTTTTGTTTCAGACTAAGTGCTGTGGAACAGTACTTCTTAAAGCATGGATCCAGGACAAAGTGCTTAGCATAGGCTGGAAACTGTTTGTACCTAGAGAGTCTAGAATCACCCCAAGTGGGGCAAACATGCTAGGCATGGGACACAGAGCTGTCAGTCTTCACAGTTGCCTTGAGTGTTCAAGTCTCTGGGTTGTGAATTTGCAGTACCCATCATGACACCACACCCAGGTTGGCAGAACCCACTGCCCTTGCTACTCCTGCCCACCAGGATAGGCTAGCCAGCATTTCTCAGGCTTTCGGAGACCCTAATGGTGTCCTGATGAGAATTTTAGCATCAAAAGATAGCACCTTGGGGAGCGTGAGTCATGATAGCAACAATTATTACCTCATTGTTCTGCTGAGCTCTGGAGTGCCCCAGACTGCATGTATTACAGTGTCAAGGAAGGAGGCCAATTAGAAGTTGGGTGTCCAGGTAGATGGAGCGCACAGCATCATTTCAGAATCTGTGGCATGTGAATGTGCTTTAAAGATTGACTCCAGGCTCCTCAGGCATAGTTGGTTTCCTAGTAGGGTGGAGTTGGGTGAGGTCAGTAGCTCTTTCAGCCCTGAGAGAACAAAGAAGACATTTTTGTGGCTACATATTGGGCCAAAGCTACATGTATATATGTGATATATATGTGTGTGTGTTTATGGATACACACACACACACACACACACACACACACACACACACACGGTTTATTTAACAGTGAAGAAGTAGAATCTAATGGCCTAAGGTGTCTTTCCCTTCAAATGCTCTGTGTTCTCATTAGGCCTGGTACCTTTGGAGATGGAATACCTACCTATTCCATGCATGCAAGACATGCAACTTGCTGGCAGGATCAAGCCATCTCTAGTTAGAATCATCAAACCTCAATGTTCACCTTGCCTTCATTGAGCACAAGACTCCTGTCCTTGGTGTCCACACTTCCATAGTGTAGCTGGATGGTAAAGGAAGCTGTCCCAGGTCACCATCCTGAGAAGAAGCTGCAATGATTTTTCATGGGTCTGCAATTACATACTCCTCTGTCTTTACCACATTGCCTCCCCAACACAGCCTGTGCCAAATAGAAGTAAGGAACCCAGTGACTCCAGGAACAAGTCAGTGGGCATGAGTGTATACCCAGTACACCTCAAGTGGGGGTGAGGCATGCACTGTCACCCAAAGGACTTAGCTTCCTGCCTGCCATGGCCTAGAGTTGGCAGGTCTGACTTTTTATGTGAAATTCCTCAGATATAAATGTTGCCTGCAATGAAAAATGATGGTATGAGGCACATAAACATGTTTATGGGTCTGATGGGGGCTGTGGGCCACCAGTTTGAAAACTCCAGCATTTCAAGTCAAGTTGGGCCTCACACTGTCTTTTCTCATTTTTTTCCTCAGTTCACTTGGTTTGAAGTAATTCCTTTTCCAGCCCTCCTGCCTACAGCAACATCTGCTCTTCTCTCTCTCTCTGTGACCTACTTTGGTGAGTGCCATTCTTTTCGCCCGTAATGTATAACATCATCCTTGTGTTCAGTCCAACGTACATCTCCTTTGAGGTCCAAGTCAAGTCACACTGCCCCTGTGAAGCCTTCCTTGGCAGCCTGTACCACTGAGGGCCTGGCAATCCTGACGCATAAGGACTCCAGGGCAGATGGCAGGAACACTCGGCCCAGGCTGCAAAAGAGTTGACTAGAAAACTTGAAAGAGAATGGGAGCCCAGACCTCACCTCCAGCAGTTCTGATTTAATTGGTCTCAGGTGGAACATAGGATGATTTTGGGTTTTGTTTTTATTTTTATTTCATACTCTCTAAGTAATTCTAACTTCCCAGAGTAGAAGGATATTTAGATGGCTAATTTACTCATGGGTATATTTTCATTAATCAGATTGTAATTATCTACAAAGAAACAGGACAGTTAGGGGGCTTTATGCTTATATTTTGCATACAAATAATTGATAGAGTCCTCCCAATAACAGATATTCTACAAGGTGTCTACCGGCCAGAGTCTTATGTTCTGACAGTGGCCAGTGAACCCAAGTCTCTGTGTGAGCTGTTGGTTAGTGCTCTGTAACTTCTTCTCAGGGGCCCTTGTTTCCACTAGTTGCTAGGCATTGCTCATGAATGAAGTGGCCTGGAGGCAGAAGAGAGAGTCATACTCCCCAGCCCTCATATCGTCTCCCCTGGTCTTAGTGTTCTTAACTGAATGTATGCGGAAGGAAGAAAGTCTGAGGCTTGGGCTAGGACCCTGGAACCCTTGTTCCATACACATAGTCTGAAGGAATTTGTTCCCCCTTTCAGTCAATAGTTTAGGTCAGAGAAATCAATTCTAAAGACAGACATAAAATCCCTAATAAAATCCAGACACATAGAGATTTTATTGTAGTGTTGCCTGTAATAAAAAAATTTAATAAGCAAAACATCCAGCTCAGCATGTTAGAATGGTGTGGACAGTCATTTTAAAATGATTTTCAAGTGTCCACTGGAGCAGAGTGAACAAGCAGATTCAGTTACTGTGTAACAATGAACTCACTCATTAATTCATTCAAATATGTATCTCTGAAGTCCACCATGTTCAAAGCAGCAAGGCACCATAGCCTTGCTCGCCTACACAGTATTCCAGACTGCTGCTTTAAAGGTACCTTGCAATTTTTTAGTCATACATTTTTAGTAGATTTGATAAAAAGCCAGTTAGATTTCTGCATATATTTTCCATTTACTTTACAAATTCCATAGTGTTTTTTTTTTTTAACTTTCTTCCCTTTACATATTTTCTGGGTATGTGCTATAAGCAATGATGCTACTTCTTGGATTGTAAGGCATTACCTATATTTCTCCTATTTAATGTGTTTTGTTGGTAAGTTGTATTTCTTAGAAGAGGGTTAGAAGTCAATACTAAATTTATGTTTTCTGTCTTGAGCAGCTAGCTGTATGGTGAAGATGTTTACTGAGGCAAGAAACCTACATAAAAGAGGTCTTTGAGATAGCTGTGAGATACCTAAGCTAAAATGCCAAGGAGGCTGTTGGCCTTGTGAGTTCTGAGGGTGAAATTAGCCACAGTAGCCATGGCTAGAACTGTACTGAAAACCTGGGAGCTCTGTGGTGACCTCTACAGCACGCAGCAGGAGTAAGGTGACTAAGAACAAGAATTATTCTGGCTTTTAATATCTGGGAGGATGGGAGAAGAGATAAGATCCATCCATGTCTGTATTAGTCAAAGTATATAGCCTTCATCTTGTCAAACATGTTTTGCTGTTGTCTTCATATTTCTGTGTCTGCACTAGAGCAAGTGCCTTGCTTACCTTCGGGCCCACATTATCAGTCTCCTGATAGATGGATGTACGACAATAGATAAACATTCCAAAAAGGATACCATATAAGATATTACTGAGGAAGCTGGAAAGATGGTTTAGGGGTTGAAGACTGTTACATAGGACCTAGGTTTGGTTCCCAGCATCCATGCCAAGTGGTCTGCAACCACAGATAACTCCAGCTCCATTGGGATTTGACATCTCTGGTCTCTGCAGGAGTTTGTATTCATATGTACACATGCACTCACACTCACACACACACACGCACACACACACATACACACACACACACAAGTAAAATAGGTCTTAAAATATCAGCAAATACAAACCAGAAATACATACATTTTATTTTTTGACATATAAAAATCTTACCCATAGCAATACAATTATCATTTGACACACCAGAAAAATTACCAATGCACTTCATAACATTTTTGACAGAGTGATAAAATAAATATGATCCAATTGGTAGAAGAAGGAAAAACATTTCAGAAAAAAACTTATTTAAAGAAGTATTGATAGTAATCAAGGAAGTCACTTTACTCTGAAAAAATTTTAACTATTCAAAATATAAATGAAATGTTAAGCTACATGGAAAAAATTTTAGAAGTATTTGCATTTTAATTTGGAGCCTGAGAACACTCTCTGGTGTACTGGTATCACTCAATAGTCCTATCCAATGTGATTTTTTTAAAGAAAGAAAGAGAAAGAGAGAGAGAGAGAGAGAGAGAGAGAGAGAGAGAGAGAGAGGAGAAAATCCATTAGGACAGAGAATTACAGCAATTTCCAAATAAAATTATTGCACATATAAAAGATGCAACGTAATATCCAAATTGTTATAGTTTAAAAGGCATTGTGTAATTTTAGTTTTGATATTTGTCAATGTCTCAAATGTCTGCTTCAATTTGCAATTAATAACTTCTAGAATTTTGGACCCATTGTAAATACAGAAGTCATTCAGCTTCCCCTGTGAAGTCTCTTTCTAATTAAAATAGACTGAGTCAATGGTCAGCAGTTCTTATTTCAGTGGTAAGTATCTGGGGATCTATTATAACATTTTTGGAATTTTTTTTAACAGAAAAAGATGCAGAGGTGGGTTGGGGACTATAGTGCCCAACTGGACAGAAGTTGCCACCTAGACTTGGTAGGTTTCATTGGGCAAACAAGCCAAGTTAGGCCAAGCAGGAAGCTGAGCTGTGAAGAGGGGCAGACTGCATTGCCTTGGAGCATCCTGGAGGATGAGGGTCGTTCAAAGACCCAGCCAGTATGTGCAATGCTGACTGTGCAGCCAGACTTAGCTAGGTCACACGATGTGGTTAAGACTAGCTGGTCCCAAAGTTCAGGGCAGGAAACTCTACAGAAGGGGAATGAAGGATCAAGTCTTTGTTTCTCAGAATGAAAGTCCTATGACAGCTTCATGCCACATACTACAAAACACAAAATACCTATTATTTGTGTTTTTTTTTAAATGCCCATCAAAATATTAGAGATGGTATATCAAGAAGCTGTGTGTGGGTTGGGGATTTAGCTCAGTGGTAGAGTGCTTACCTAGCAAGCACAAGGCCCTGGGTTCGATCCTCAGCTCAAAAAAAACAAAAACAAAAACAAACAAAAAAAAGAAGCTGTGTGTAGTTTAAGGTTTGAAGTGGATTCAGTTGTTCCTCTTTATGGTACTTAGGTCTGTCTGTTACACTTCCCAAGAAGTAAGTATTGGTGACTTGGCTTTTATTAAAGCAAATAGTAAATGACTTGGAAATCTTCTATGTCTCTAGTGTCCTCTTTTAAATGGGGAATGATAGATGCCACCCTATGGTTTTGGCAGGTCAAGTTCAAGCTTGGCTTGGCATGGAGCATGCCTATCTGCACAGCAAAATCACGGGAACCATGTTCTTTCCATCCCTCAGCCTTGACCTTTCAAAGCCTTTAGCAACATGTTAATGAGTGAGATCACTTCATCCTGTGCTGAAGTACCTACAAAGTTGGCATTTGTTCTCATAGAATGGCTCCTTTAGCCCTCACAACTATTATTCTTATTATGGAATACCCCTGGTGTTTCTAATCATGTCCATAGATACGATGAGTCAGTAGGACACATTCTGGGAGCTTAGTGAAGGGAGTCAGTACTGTACTGCCAGAGAAATGCTGTTCAGAGTGTTGCTCGTGGTGGGGAGGCTTTTTGTTCCCTCCTTGTACACATATATGAGTGACTTTTCTTTTCCAAATCCATGTGCTAGAATTATGAATATATCATTTATTCTGGGAAAGTAGTGTTTGTGGAAGTAAATGGTGGACTTTTTCCTCAGAAGGTGTGGTTCATCTCTGGAATCTGAGCATGCACACTGAAATGCTCGCTCAACCTACTCAGGAATCAGTCACATGGCTGCCTCAGTTCCCCCATTTGACATATAGCATAACCCCCCCCCCCCCGCTCCATAAAGTATTCTTAGACATTAAATGAATCTGAACAAGGCAAGTGCGTAGGGCAGGGCCTAGCCTGTAGCATGACATTCAGTAGATAGCCATGAGGAAGGGTTAGTGTAATGAGTGGATTTCCTCCTTGGGTTTGGTGGAGAGGAAATTCACAAGCAAGCCTTTGGGTTACCAAAATGTAACAGGTTTCTGTGCCAGTCTCCTCTTTCATATTGTGTTTTTAAGTCTTCCCTCCACCCCACTGTCCCTTAAAACAAATCCCTCCCAGTCTCCCAAATTTTCTGAAGGAAATGAATGCAGAGTGTGTCTGTGTATATTCTAGAATGTCGGACTCAGCACGAGAGTCACACAGCCCTGTCTTCTCATTGAATCAGTGCAAAAACTCTGAAGATCCCCAGGAAGCAACAAAGTGGACACATGGGCTTCAAACAAGCCTCTTCCCTCAGGACCATGACAACAACACTGTTCGAGAACCACATACGAAGATTTGAAACACTAAAGACAGGCCAGGCAGTTGAGTCACTGGGAAGAACCAAGGGAGACAGGGGGCAGGGAGTTCGTATGTCTGGAGACTGCACAGAAACCAACTACCTTGGGCTGCCCCCAGCAAGCCATGTGCCTAGACTGTGATGGTACGTGGACAAATGTGTATAGTCCAAATCTGGTGCTGCGCTCTACCCCGAGCTTTCCAGAATTCAGACCATCAGCTGATCTCTCCATCTCCAAGCCCCTGTTCTCTGGGAATGCTAACACCAGAACTTGAGTCACTCAGGGACAAAGGCTTGAGCATCTGAACCCTGAAGGGTGACACACACAGGTACCTGAACATCATCTCCCCTGTTGCTACCCCAATCTCTGCTGTGGTGGTTTTCCAGGGGAAACAGACTCTTGGGTGACAAGTTGAGTCTGAAACATCTCCACAGATGCAGGTAGAGCTGCCCTCCCCAAGCTTCTTAGTCTGAGAAACAAAAAGACAGGAGAACAAATGAGCCCTTCATGGAAGCAATCCCAATGCAGTGGAAAGCTAGCAATTGTCCCTGCCTGTGGGTTTTCTTTTCTTTTCTTTTTTCTTTTTCTTTTTTTTTTTTTTTTTTGCTAGCAGCCAGCCTGGCTAAGGGTCATTAGCTTAATGAGCTATTGTATTTTTTTCCCTTTCTCTCTGAAGAGTCTGCTGAAACATCCTCCCAGGAGCCAAATGAGGAGGCAAAGAAATAAACAGCAGCTGATGGCTGAGGGAGCTTAGCCAGGGAGTCTTGGGAGCTCAGGATGCCTGTGCTGTGAGTGTGCACACCTGCATTGCATGCATGTGCATGTTTACAAGTGCATGTATGTGTGTGTGAGTGCATTTGTGTGTGGAGAGGAGTGGGATGTGTGTTTGGTGGCAAGGAATAGACAATGGTGAACAGACAGGCCTCTGAAGAAGTTTGTGGAAATGCGTAGGTCAGTGGGCCGCTCTGGCTTTGGGGAAACTAAGGCTGAGAGGTTGCTTCCTGACCAAACTGAATAGAAGTGACTGCTCACTCCATGATCCCATAAGGGAGTTCCACATAACACACAGGGACAATGCCTTAGATACATTAGTTTGAAAATGAGTAACTCTATACTTGGCACACAGTAGGGCCCAGGTTCACATCTACTAGAAGAATAATGAGCCGCCTCAGGGCCAGAAAGGGCTCCAAGAGAGAAGCTTGATGCTGCACTTAGCCCCATTCTGATCCTTTCCCTCACATTTTCTCCGTCTTCATCTAAGAAGGCCTGTTCTCCCTGGGTGAGAGTCTACTGAGATACTTTTCACGATCTGTGATTAACAGACTCACTAGTAATGAAGGCTCATTGCTTATTACTAATTACTAATACTGCAGGATCAATGTTACAATTTGAGAAAGGGGCAGAGAGAATGGAAAAAACACAGCACCTGACCATTTCACCCCTGCTATATATAAAAAACACAGGCTCACCACAGATATGGCTCCAGAGGTTTGGGGCCTCACATAGCATTATAGCAGTAAATCTCCACCCACCATGTCACTGAAAGGGACCAACCCTCTCTACTACCCATGCAGCCTCATGGCTCTGTCTTTCCTCTGATGGTGAACCTGGTGCTCAGGCAGTTTAGGCTTCTACCAGGTAGTGACCATCTCTGCTGCCTGCACACATCTTTGACAACATGGCTGTTTCATTGTTACTGACTACGGGGGAAAGAATTCTATGTTGGCTGAAGTGTGTGTACTTTCTGAATATGCGCACGCACACATGCTCATGCCATTGCTTTTCAGAAAATCATGTCACTTTCTCCCTTCTGAAATGTGTTGAAGACCTAGCTCCAGCCTGAACAAAGGAAGAAGTTGTTTGCTCTCTCTAGGAACACTTCTTGGGTAAGAACTTCCAATTCTCAAAGGGAAGCTCTTCTTCTTAGATAAGGTTTGGGGATCCAAGGGTAGAGCTCTCCAAGTGGAAACAGTAGGAGCTCTGAAGGGGTTGTGAGAACCCTGGGACTGTGCTGAGGACTGTGAGGCCTCGCCTGCCAAGGCTATGGGCATACTCAGATCTGCAGTGGAGTTTGGGGAGAAAGTCATAGGCCTGTGGAGCCCTGTGCTCAGTCCTGGAGCTGGGTGCCCCATATCTACAGTACCCTACAGAGGATAAAATAATTTCCATATAGTGTCTCAGTTTACCTTCCTGCCAACATTAGAGCCCTTTAGGCTCATAATCTCTCAGTAACACACTGAAAGAGATCTCCTCTGCCAGCTGTGCCTAAAGCTTGGCCAGTGCCATGACTCACATCTGTACCAGCTGACTGGAATTCATGCTTCACCCTTTCAAAGGGTTCTGAATGCCTTAGAGTCAAAGCCTGCCTTCTGCTTCCCCTGTTTGGTGTATGGGGTCCTGTGCTGAAGAATAAGTTAGTGGGGGTGCCAACGGCAGAGTCACAAGGCCCACCAGTCCTTGCCCAGTTCTCATGGGTCCCCTCTCCAGCCTACCCACATTGTGCTCCAGAGCCCAGCACTCTCCTGTGGGTGAGGCAGGGCAGCCTGGTTTCCGGGGCAACATGCTTTCTCTCTCAGAAAGCATCTCTCATTTGCAGTTCTGGGGCCCGCAACTTTCGCCATATGTCGGTTGTCTCTGGCTTCATGATCCCAGCCATATTAATGTTATAATTAGAGCCAGTATTTATACCGGCTCTGAGAGGCAGCTCCTGTGCTTCACTTCATCTTCCCAGCATGGCTGGCTTGGGATATTCTTCCATTTTAGACATGGGGACAGATTGGGAGAGAGAGAAAGTAAGGGAAGAGAAACAGAGAAAACTGGGAGGGAAGGCCAGGAACAGACACCCGTCCATAGAACAGGGCTCACATGGAGACTGGTCTGCCTGGCCACCTGCCTGCAGAGCCTGAGGTCCTCTCCCACCAGGCTGCAGATTGACCCTAGTCACCATCAGAACTGTGATGTGGTCTTCAACCTCTGCATCGAGGTGGGTGAGTTATTGGACAATAAGAACAGAAGGGTCTGAAAGGGCTCTACATGTCGAGGTTTAGCAAGCCAGGAGCCCTACACTTCTGCAACCAACACTATCTGAGGCTCACTTTTTACGCTGTCTTCCAGGGCAACCTCAAGGTCTTCAGACCGACCTCCTTGCTCCATCCTCTCAGACCAGCTGAGGCAGCCACAGGCACAGTGCTTAATGGAAAGCATGCGGGCCTGTGTTCGTTCTCTTGGAAGGTGCCACCAGGCCACCCAGCCATGCACAGAGACTACTGTCCCTTCATAGGGAGGACAGCAGAGAACATTTGAGTTCCAGCTTCTCTCCAATCCTGGGACTGTTCCACAAGCTTGACTTAGTGTCCTGATTCCCTATACCCTCCAACACCCTAGGTCTCTCTCACACTCGTACTACACACTCATGATGAGCATAATTTCTCCAAATCCAGGGTCCGATTCATTCTTTCTACCCATGGCAAGTCCTCCCCCAGTTTGATGCATTGTTCCTGTGAATGTCAACCACACCCTGCTTCTGCTTATGTCTCATATCCTTGTCCTAACCACCTATGCTTAAAAGTAACAGAAGTGTGCCTGCCTTAAGCTGTGCTACTGATTAACTAACCTGGGGTGGCCCTGACTGCCTGTGTTTGCTTCCCCATGCCTCTTTCCTTGACCTTCTCTGACCCTCCTTAACTCCTCCTGACCTTCCTTCACCCTCTCACATTCCAGCCACAGATTTCCTCTTTGCCAGCAGCAGAGACTGTGACCCATAGTGCTGCCAATGGGCAAGCAGCTGCTCCAGGAGCCGGGAGACCCAGTCGAGAGCTACATTTTCTGACTTACCTTGCAGCTGGCTTTCCTATGGGAGAGAGAAGGGGGCTGGGGCAGGAGTCAACCAAGCCATTGAGACCATGGTCTTCTTTGCCTGCTCAAGTGTCTCCCTCTCCTGAGCCTCAATTTCTTTCAGGGTCAAGTCATGGAATCCCAAGTCCCCTCTAGCACAAACATTCCATCCCAGACTAGGAAAAACAGAAAAGCTGAAGGCACATGCTACTCTTTTAAGTTCTAGAAAGAAATTGGTTAACAGAGTGCTAGATCCTATGGGCCCAACCTGCAGAAGTTCCAAGTCTAGAAGAGGGACAATTCTTCATGACACACGTACCACTGTGTGGTACTCATTCCAGTGGTCTGGCTTTCACAGTCCTGTCTGATGACTTCCTGACACTTTCCACTGTAGTTCTATGTTTGTTAGGAAATACTATGTGTACAAAATAACAGTTTTCTTAGGCACTTTCCTAGATGCATACGACGACACATTTTGATTGCCTTCACACTTCATTCTTTCTTGCTTTGCTCTTATTCTGAGTGACTTTTGGCCTCAAAGTCACAGAATAGCTGCTCTAACTCCAGCTGTCAGAAGGTAGAGAATAAATGACCTACTACTTATTTCACACAGCTTTGTGTTGTATCATTTAAAGGATCTGTTCTCAGAGGTCCAGTTTTACCATGTGCAGCACGATGGTTGCATGTGCCAGCTCAAACCTAGAAGTGCAATTTGGATATTTGGTTTTCATGCCTCTGCACAAAAGGACCACATGGGGGATAAATGTTCATGGGTTGCTCTATGCTCCAGACTCTTCTGGTTTTCCTCTGCCATGGTCAACAGGCATCACAGTGCCGTTCTAGAGGTACAGCCCTGGAAGGCAGAGCCCGTTACTTAAGCTTTTAGTGTAGAGCTGTAAGCTTCAAGTCTCTGTGCAGGCACTAGCCTCCACCCTGCTGTTGCCTCTGTGTGGAGGAAAGTTCTGCAAAGCTAATGACCGTATTTCAGGTTCCGTTGCAAATTTCACAGCAACAAGAATTATATCAGGGACACATTGAAAAAAAATCTTAAAACCCCTCCAGAAGCAAAACAGAAATGAATAAGGAAGGGAAGGTAAGCCAACTGGTTAGGGAATGATTTTCTAAGACCATGTTAGTCTTAAAAAGTCGAGTGCTCGCCCTTGTTAGCATTATGCTATGCATCTATTGCCATGGTGGATTCTCTTAGTAACCTTCCCAAGTCCACCAGGCTAGCTCCTCAGGATGTCTAATGATCGTGATATGGGATGGTACCCAAGTGTTGCTTAAGCATAACTCCATTTGGGACTATGCTGAACCCCTGGAGAGGCCCTCAACTCATCAGGGCCTCTGCATTCCACTCCATTCTTTCTCTGGGAAGTCACTTATATCTGGCTCTCTTGGGTCCATCTCCTTTCCCCACAGACCACCTGCCAGGGTACATTGGAACAGCAGAATGAGGGTTGCCATGAGGTGAAAGACAATATGAAGAAGACTTTTGCCTCTATTTTTTTCTCCCACCATTGCTGATTCCCATGCTGTAAAGGACATGGCCTTCCTAACTTGAAAGCCTTCCAGTTCAGTCTGGAAAGCACGGAAGTCACAGATCTTACAATTATCTCTGTGTGTCGATCAAAAGAAGTGGTGTCCCCCTGTTCTTGTCCTATGCTGAAATCACAAACCAAGGTGCTCCCACCCAAGCCATGTCCTCTTTATGAGTCTGAAATGGTGGCAACGACGATGACAACAAAAATCTCTTCAATAGCAGCAGTGAATTAAAGCTATTTAAACTTGAATCAAGGCAGCCATGTTACTCTACCATCTTCCTTGGTCTGAGAGCTGCAATTACTGCAGAATCAGAGGAGATGAGGTGGAGCTTGAGCCATCTTCCCCAAAGCCCACCCATCATACACAAATGCAGAAAGACAGAAGACTGCATGCTTGTCCACAACTGCTAACTGCTTGGCCCCTGTATACACTTTGGGATGTGGGACACACTCTAAAGAGACTGTGTCAGGACACTGTATATTTAACAGAATTAATCTTCATACTATGCCGAGGAGATGAGTACTGCCATCCCCCAACTGAAAGAGGCGCATGCCCACACCCAAACTCTTCCTCTCATCCAAGCACCACACACTGGTGTCGTGGGTGGCTGTTCTAGCTATGACCTTGAAGCACCGTCCCAAGAAAGGCAGCAGATAACTGCTACACCTGCCTATGACCTTGAAGTACACTCCCCTGGGTCATGGCCACCAGGAACCCTTAAGACTCGGGATGCACGTAAGTGGTGCTCTTCTTCACTCCCTTGTGGTTTGGATGCTAGGATGGACCAGGTAGATATCAGACTAGGCAGAAGATCAGCATGGGACATAGCTCAGCTTTCCCAGATGATAAATTCCTTGGCCCATTAAAGAGACTGTGGATTTCTCGAAATACATCAGGCCACTGCCCAATTTGAAGAGCACTCCAGGAGACCCTGCATGGTGCCATCTTTACCTCCTCTCAGCAAGGGCACTAACCAGTTCCACTGCGTGGATTCAGACAGCACCTAAACACTTAAGTGTAAAAGCATTCAAACGTACTAGCTTTTTCTCCTAGCTACAGGTTTTAAATAAATGACACACAATGAGACTTACTGACATACTGGAAAAATACCTAGTTTTTCACTAAAGTCTAGACTTTGAGCCCAAGAATCTTGTTTAGCTCACAAAGAAGTTAGTGCTCAAACAATTTATATTCTGTTTCAGCCTGTCAGGCACTGTGGGATTGGCCTGTCTTGCCTAAGAGCTCAGTATTATTTGGTGTATTTAACTCTAAAGTTTGTGGTGAACAACCTAAGTTAAATAATGCATCAAAAATGGTGTACTTTTCCAAAGATGCTATATTCTTCATTAATTCAGCTAGCAAATCCCACCCCATCTGAGAGCAGGTACCTCTAGCAGATGGAACTGAGGTAGTAAACTCAGTGTATCAGTAGCTCAGGCAAGCTGGAGGACGCTAGCTGCCGGAGTTATTTTTGGGTGGTTCAGCAGATTTCTTCTTTCCATAATAAGTGAGTTTTTCTCCACAGAATTTTAAATTTAACCGATTTTTCCCCCTCAACAAAATAAAGTTATTCCAAAAGGGAATGTTCATTAACCCTGCACCATGAGTTACTTTTATGTTCGAATGCCATAAAGAGAAAAGGGTCAAGTGTCACTTTTTCCGTAACAGCCCTCACTCAGTGCTGCTAGATCCTAGACTGTTCTCAACATAAAATGATCACCTATTCTATGTAGAACTGAAAAGTGGCCAAGCCTTCTTCCTGTGTCAATCTGAAACACGGTCCTTTCTCCAAAGTGAGTAAGAGAAAGTGTATTCTGAAAGCAATATGAGTGGCCATAGCCCAGGATCCCCAAAGGAAATATTCTACCACAGAACAGTTATGCTCAATTTTTATGTTCATGGAACAAAAGAAAGTCATGAATCAAGGTGTTTAACAAATACATTGGTGTAAAACATCAGGTAGGTATGTTCCATCTAGCAGGAATGTCTCTAGTATAGACCTCGAATGTTTTCTGATGATGATCTTAGCTGTGGGCTTGGCAGAGGCTGACAGTCTGCTAAGTTAATATATTCCAAAGGTTTACTCACTAGTCAAAAGGATGTTAGTTCAGGTTCAAGGGCTGCCCACAAATTGCTGTTATGGGAACTAAAGATAACCCAAAACTGGCTCTCAATCTTCAGCATCCCAGTGTTCTATAGAAAGGAAGCCCTATTAATCATTGTGTGCAGGATCTCCCACATGGGTGTGGCTGAATCAGGGAGCTTCCCTGCACACTCCAAATTAACAAATGATGGCAACCCTGACAGGGTGAAACATCAATACCATCTGTCACCTGATCAATATTAACAGCCATAGGAAGCTGTTCTTCCTACGGTTTATAAAGACCTCTGAATGAGAAGAGTGGTGTCTTAGTTACCTTCCTGTGGCTGTGATTAAATGTCATGACCAAGGTGACTTAAAGAAGGAGGTGGTTACTTTGACTCATGGTCCCAGAGGGAAGAGTCCGTCACGGTGTGGAGGATCGAGAGCAAGAAGCAAACACAGCAGCAGGAGCAGAAGCTGAGAGCTCACATCTTTGACTACAAGCAAGAAGCAGTGTGAAGTAGAAGTCGGGTCAGGATTTAAACTCTCGAACCTTTCTCCAGGGACATTCTTCTAAAGTGGGACACTGATGGAGTGGACAAGGTAAAATTTCCTAGGGAAATGAACTCAATAGGACACACTCAGGACACGGAACAAAGTAGACGCGGCTGCCAATCCAACTGTTGTGGTCCTGCCATTCTGCCCAAGGGCGGCAATGGGAACCGACTGCAAGCCATGCTTCTCCGCTGCTGACTTGCATGACGCCTCTCCTCCCTTCTTATTTGTTCATGTACTCAGAGCAGACCACACCCCGTGGAGCTAGTTACCCCCATCCAATTGGCTGAACCAACTGAATTCCCACAACGTACTTCCACCAGCAAGGCCATATCTCCTCACCCACCCCAAACAGCCCTACCACTTGGAGGCCAAGAGCTTCCATGCTTGAGACTAAGGAGAACACTTCTTTGGGATTTGTGCATGGGAAGCTGGTTGGGTTGGTAGAATTCAGGGAAGAAGAACAACTAGTTTCATGTGTTTCCAGTGAGCTTCTGCATTTGTTTTTCAGCAGCGCTGGGCCCTGGGGCAGGGCCAGCCCTTTCATCTATAAAATGAAAACCCAGTGTCTCCTCACATTTGTATGGCTACCAAATGAGAACAGAAACAAACCCTCCCTTTATCCATCTCTCTCTCTCTCTCTCTCTCTCTCTCTCTCTCTCTCTCTCTCTCTCTCTCTCACACACACACACACACACACACACACACACACACACACACACACGCCCCTGTCTCTGACAATTAGACACAGCTTTAGTAAACTAAGTTTTCATTCTGGAAAGGACTGTCACCTCTCTTACATCTTGCACCAGTCAAGAGTGAGATATACCCTTCCATGGGAAAGCCACACAGGGACTGCTGGGCTGTGAGTTCAACCACTGCCTTGCCTGTTCCCTGCTGAGATGACCAACAACCACTCATAGAAGAGAAATCGTCAGGGGCTGGACCAGCTCACTTCCTCAGGAGTCCTCCTGGCTGTCACAGTTGAGAGTGAACCAAGGGCATTGGCATAGATGCCCTTTAGGAAGGAGTAAAGAAGGAAGCTGGGCCTAGTGGCACAGACTTGTGAGGTCAGCTTCTGGAAGGACCAAGGGTACAAGTTCAAAACCTCCATGAACTTCAGGGTTCAAGGTCAGCCAGAGGAACTGAGTAAGAACTACCTTGAAGTAAAAGGGGGTGAGCATAGCTCATGGTAAAGTGTTTGCCCAGCATATGAAGGACCCTGGCTTCAATCAATAGGGAGGAGGAGTGGGGAGGAAGAAGATGATTATGGTGACTAGGAGGAGGAGAAGGTGAAGGAAGAGGAGGAGGAAAGAAAGAGAAAGGGTGGAGGGAAGGAACATTCCAGGGGAGGCTGTGAATGCTAAGGGAGTGAAGAAGCATGAGTGGAGTTGCTGTTTGTAAAACACAAGTCCCATCTAGCTGCAAAGCTCTGTTATTCTGTTGCATGGTCAACAATATAATGGATGGTAGATAAGAACTTTAAATAATTAACTGCTCTTTGCTGAACTATTGGCTGCTGACAGACAATGTGCCCACTGGTGAGTCCGCCAGGCTCCAGTGAATAATTCCAAACCTATGGCCACAAGCAACCCTGCTAGATCACAAAACAAAACCCAAAGCCATGAATAGGGGAAAGGGATTTGTAGCCAAGGGAAGAAGTTGATGGAGAGTGGAAGAGGTTGATGGAGGTAGGAGGGACAGAGGAGAGAACTGGGGGTAGAGTACTCAAAATGCATTATATACATGCATAAAACTCCCAAAGAACAAGTTTAATAATTTTTTTTTTTTTTTTTAGTATTTCAGTTGTCTGATCTTGAAAGACCTGAAAAGTCTTGCTGTGGTTCTTAGCAGTGTATACTGAGTAGATGTGATTTGATAGCTGGCTTGTCACTTTACTTTCTGACTGAGGAACTTGACAGATTTGGACCACATCCCTGTGCTTCTGCGTGGAAAGGTGACCTGGGAACCTTGTTCTTCTGCAAGCTCCACACTGGCAGTCCCATCGCACTGTTGAGAGACCAAGTCCCATACCCAACTCTTACACTCAACTAGGATTTCAACACCACCCCATCTAAGACAGAAAAAGAATCATGTGTTCTACTTTTTAATTTCCCCAATGAAAAATCTACATAGACTCTTCCACACAGCAGAGCCAAGAATGGCTCCCCACCATATGAAATGGACAGTCAGTGGCGATCCTTTGAGAGCACAGAGTCCAAATTGTCTTTGAAAACAAATAAAACAGTTGTCAAATCAGCCATTAAGCTAAAAACTAAAAATCTGGGCATCCCATCTTATAGCAAGCACTCTCCCATTACAGCTCCAACACAGAGATTCTGAGCCCTGCCTGAGTGACTAAACAGCTCATCGACTTCCCTGCCACACCCCTAATATCATCAGAGTTCCATTATCCTGTGAATGATGGCTGGTGGGAAGGCCATAGCTACAGTGTGAGAACCATGTTGATGATATTTATGCTTTTGTATAAGGGGGAGACTTTAAAAGGAGAGAGAGAAAATTCATCTTAGACTCCCTGGCACTCCAGTAGAAGCCAGACATGCCCCTACTGCTGTGTCATACATTATGTATTATGGAATTG
The DNA here is from genome assembly GCF_903995425.1 of Onychomys torridus. NCBI lineage: Eukaryota > Metazoa > Chordata > Mammalia > Rodentia > Cricetidae > Onychomys > Onychomys torridus. Next base: position 49,130,717 of record NC_050463.1, on the reverse strand, counting down.
CTGTGGCAGCTTCAGCCGTGTGCTGCCCACAGCACTCCCTCTCATGGAAGCCAGATCCAGCATGCGGCTCAAATGTGCCCGCTCTGGAAGAGACAGAGCACTAGAGGGAAGCAGACACGGCAGCAGAGCCGTGAGGGCCATTTCTCCTCCAGGATTAGATGAGCATGCACATTATACCCTTCCAATTTCAGTGGGTCATCCTGGGGCAGTATAGTTTCTACAGAGCACAAGACAGGAGACAAGGAGTGAGACGAAGCTCTGCGAAACTCAGCAAGGTCTTTGAGTTCATTGCCCCTGACTTGGGAAGCATTTATAGGGCTGGAACAGCATCTGGGCTGATGGCCCCTTAGAGGCAAGTTACAGAGCTGACGCCTAGACCTGCCCACTGGATAGTATGAGATACCTATCAGACATTTGCCAGAAATGGATTGATCGGAGAATATATTCGCCTGCAATGAATGAAGAAAAGAGAAAGCAGGTTCAGCTTTAAAAGAGCAGAGTACTTTGGGGCTGGTGAGTCTTGCCCAATGTTACTAGCTCTGAAGAACTAAGGCAACAGGAGTGATGTCCACATGCTGCCAACTCCACATTGACCACTCCTGGAGGAGCCTTTATTGTGCCCTCTGCATCTCCAACAAGGGAGCTCCAACTGAACTATAGGAAGGAGCATTTCTGGCAGTTGGACAAAAGCCAGCATTCCTTGGGAACTGGTGAAACTTGTTCCCATCTACCCAGAGGAGTAATTTCCCTTGACCTCTGGCAGAGGGGGCCTATAGCTACCTGTGGTACCTATTAACGTATCAAAACCCATGCTGGCCTCCAGGGTCCCTCAGCATCATAAGCCTCTATGACATATTTCACTTTCACTTCCTGGATCTTCTCACCTCCTCCCCTACCCTAAACTCCCTCCAGATCATGGGTTTCCTCCCCCACCCCAGCTACATATCCTCCTTATAACCCTGCTATTCTCACTGTGTTCTCTGTGTGCTCTGCTCCTGCTTCCCTCCCTGTGTTTTCTTTATTCTTTAGCCCTTGCTATTCTCCCCTCTCTCATAGATAGTCCTGGCCATGTCCAGTTTACTTCTTTCTCTATCTACTCTGGACTCTTCCAGATTGCAACCTCCACCCCCATATCTATAATAAAACTTTCCCCTTAACCATGCCATGGAGCAGTCACATCATCAGTTTATACAAAAGGCAAAGTCCTCCTTGTTCTTTCTGTTGCTGTGAGTGAATACTTGACAAACCAGCCTGAGGGAGGAAGTTTGGGTCACAGTTTGAGGGTGCAGGCCAGCTCTGAAGGGAAGACACAGAAGCAGGAGAGTGAGCAGCTGTCACATCCTATCACAGCCAGGAAACAGAGAGAGGGATGGATACTGGTGTTCAGCTCTCTTTCTTCTTTTTATTCAGTCCAGAAACCAAGCCCATGTGGTAGTGTTGCCCACCCTCAGGGTGGGTCTTTCTCACACAGCTGAACCTTTCTGGAGACACTCTCATGGGACACACTAAGAGGTGTGTTTTCACGCTGAATCTAAGTCCTATCAAGCCGACATTCAAGACTAGCCATCAAAGGAAATCACAAAGGAATGAAGAAAAATGGAAAACAAATACTTATTACTTAGCTCTACAGACCACAAATGTCCCATTGGATGCATGCACATGTATGTGTTATTTTGTAGACATGAAATTAGAATTATTAAATTGTGATAACAGTTTGTTAAAGGCCTCACACATTAGAGTCTGAGGTCACTCAGAGCCGGGATGAAGTCCATCCTTCCCACTATGGTCTGTGCTCTTTGGCACATGCTCACTTTGGATTCACACAATGACATCATTTCCTTATTTCTTCTCTCCAGGGATGCTATGCCTAGTCCATTTACCACTATAGTGGGTTGACTTCCTTCTAGGCAGACACCAGGATCTTTGGAGATTCTACTTATGGAGAAGATGTAGTTGTATAAGAGCAGGAAAGTTCAGAGAGGCCTGTGACTCACTCTGTACATTTTTCTCCAAATTCAATTTCATGGTGATATAAAGACAGTCTGAAAGTATATAAGTAACTAAATAAATATCTTTGCTACTCTTAACTCTTTCAGTTTAGTAGATAGATGTGACTAGTGGGTGATATTTCACAGAAATAGAGCAAAAAAAAAAAACTGGAACATGAACCTGTACCAGCCTTCCTCTGTCCTTACCAAAGACAGTCCATATTGTATAGACAAAAGGCAGAGGGATTTCCAGATCCTTGGGTACCTGATTGACTACATGGGGCAGAGTCACGTAGTCCATGCAATGTGAGCAAAAAATCAAGCTAGTCTCTCTGTGGCTGGTGGTATCTGAAGCCAATGAGACCCTTAGGTTGTGGTTCTTCTGACTTACACGGGCAGCCTGAAGTTCTCTCGTTCTCCCGCTCTCCTGATATGATCATCTGGTTCCTGCTATTGGGAGGACCACGGTAAGGTAGAAACTTAGTCACACCATTCTGCATTAAAAATCCATTTGACCTGCCATGACCAATGTCATCCCGCTTGTCATGGACATAAGTTCTTTCAGTATTTGGCTCTAATATTGGATTCAATCTCATTATTTCTCCTACTGTATATAATCCATCTGCTTCATGAAGCTGGACCATTCAGAGAGTAAATGTTCATTTTCTAGTATTCCTCTTGAGCCCTAGAGCTTCATAATAGCTAGACTAAAACAAAACAAACAAACAAACAAACAAAAAAGACTTTCATGAGAGATAGTAGATAATAAAACTTTCTAGAATGGTGAAAATGTTTTGTATCTCCAGTGTTGAATATAATCACTAAGTACAGAATCTTGGAATATATGAATTTAGATAGAGATTTTTTTATTTTATTTAAGTCTAGCTATTGTGAAGCTAATTATAGATGATTGGATTTTTAAAAATTTATTTGTGTATATGGATGCTTTGCCCACGTGTATGTGTATGCACCACCTGTATGTGCAATGCCCAAGGAAACTAGAAAAGGATGATAGATCCCTTGGGACTGGAATCACAGATGTTTTTTAGTCACCGTGTGGGTGCTGGAAATTGAACATGGTTACTGGGGAGAACAGCCAGTGATCTCAACTGCTGAGCCACCTCTCTAGCCACAGTTGTTTTAGATTTTTTTTTCTAATGTCAGTATAGTTGTGTAGGCAGGAAGCAGATGTTCACAGTGAAAAGTAAGCAAGGTAGAAGCATGAGGACTTCAGGTAGAGTAAAACTGGAACAGAGGCTAATCCAACAGTGGCTGAATGATTTGTAGAGAAGGATCTTGCAATGAGCCAGATAAGAAGACAATAAAAGCTGGTCATGAAGATGCCAGAGAAAGTGTAGGGAGTACAAAGGAAGGAAGAAGCTTGGTGAGCTGAAGAGCAGTGTTGCTGACAGAGAATGAAAGTGAGAAGATGCTGCATTGTTCTGGGATATTGAGGCCTGTGGTTCCGTGGCATGCCCATCTCAGCCATCTACTCGACAGTTGCTGACTCGGACGCTTTGCAAACATGTCTTCCTTCTCTTCCCATCCTTTTCATTCTTCCCTTTCACAAGATATTTTTTTCTCAGCCCTCTTCCTCTTCTTGCATGAAAACTCCTCATTTAAAATACAGGGGAGGCAGAGCCAGGGTGAGTTCGAGGCCAGCCTGGGCTACCAAGTGAGTTCCAGAAGAGGCACAAAGCTACACAGAGAAACCCTGTCTCGAAAAACCAAAAACAAATAAACAAACTAACAAAAAAAAAACAAAACAAAAATACAGGGGAAAATCTTTTTCTTTAAGTGCCTTAGCATTATTTTCGGAGACACTACAGAGCAAAGGTAAATCTGTTTATTATTTTCATATCTACTGTCACTCTATTTAATTTAGGTTGTTTTGATTATTCTGTACTAGGGTTTTGCCAAGAAAATGTCAGCATCTTGCAACTAAAACTCATGCTCAAACAGATTCTCCAATGTGGTCATGCTCCATAGCAGATACATTTTTTTGATTAGCTCTCATCTATTAAGTTAGGATGCATATATCCTTGATATTGACCATCATTTAGTTTTAAGTGTGATTGACTAAGGCCCACATGTATCCTAAGTTTGGAATGCCCAAATCTTTGAGCTCTTCTGATAAACTGTGAATAAGTTAGGAACTACAACTCAGGCTTGAATCTTCAGTCCTTGGCACAAAATAGATAATGTATTTGACACAAGGTGATATGATATGCCTTTAAAATATACTCCGGGGACAGGAGAGATGGCTTGGTGGTTAACAGCACTCCCCTGCTTTTCCAGAATATCTGAGTTCAGATCCCCACACTCACATCAGGAGGCTCACAACTCTAGCCATCTAATATTTGACAACGAGGCAAAAAAACGTATACTAGAGAAAAGACAGCATCTTCAACAAATGGTTGAAATGCTGAGAAACCTGGACGTCCTAAAGCAGGAATGAGATTAGACCCATATCTAACACCCTGAATGAAAATTAGATTCAAGTGAACCAAAGACTTCTATTTGAAACCTGGAACACAAAAGCTGCCAGAAGAAAACACAGGCATTACCCTGTAAGATGAGCAGGGACAGACTTTCTGAACAGGATTCCATGGGCCAAGGAGTTAAGGTTAACAATGACCGCTGGACTCCCATAAGACTCGGACACTTCCGAGCAGCAAAGAAAACAGTCAATGTGGTGAAGGAGAGACTCGGAGTAAAGGAGAATCTTTGCAGCTATACTCCCAACAGAGGACTAACATCCAGAACACACAAGGAACCAAGAAAACCAAGAGCAAAGGAAACAGTGATGTAATTCAAAGATGGGATAAAGACCTAAACAGAAAGTTCTCAGCAGAAGAAATAAAAACTGGGTAAGAAATAGCTCAAAGAGTGTTCATCATCCTTAGCAATTAGGGAAATGCAAGTTAAAACAACTTCGAGATTTTTATCTCATCCCTGTAAGCATGACTTAGATCAACAAAACAACCAAAAGCAAAGGCTGGCAGGGTCAGAGGCACAGAGGAACCCTCATCCGCTGTTGGGGGTGGGTGGGTAATGCAAATTTGTGCAGCTATTCTGGAAAGCAAGATGGAACCTCAAACAAACTTACTAAAATAAAAATAAATCTGTCGTATGCCCCAGCTATACTCCTTGGCAAACGCCCAAATGACTTGTCATCATACCCGACTGATCCTTACCTAGTAATGTTCAGAGTGGCCCAATGCACGATAGCTAGGAAGTGGAAACTACCTAAATATCCTTTAACTGATAAATGGGTAATGAAAACATGGTACATAAATACCGTGGAATACTATTCAGCTGTAACAAAAAAAATGAAATCATAAATGTTCAGATAAATTGATGGGATAAGAAAAGGTTACATTAAGAAAGGTAAGCTAGACCCAGAAATACAAATGTTACATGTTCTCTCTCATCTGCAGTTCCTAGCTCCAAATCTTCAGATGGGAGTACATGGCGCTGAGTAACTGCAGAAACCAGGAAAGAATGAGGGGCATATATAGGTGGGATACATAGGACATGTGGGTGGGATACATAGGACATGTGGGTGGGATACATAGGACATGTGGGTGGGATACATAGGACATATGGGTGGGATACATAGGACATATGGGTGAGATACATAGGACATATGGGTGGGATACATAGGACATATGGGTGGGATACATAGGACATATGGGTGGGATACATAGGACATGTGGGTGGGATACATAGGACATGTGGGTGGGATACATAGGACATACAGGTGGGATACATAGGACATGTGGGTGTTGGTGTGGGTGGGGATGGGAAGGAGAATAGCAGGATGCAGGTGACATGAACAGGAAAGGAATAAAGGGGAAGGGGCTCCTACTGGAGAGGAAGGAGGGACAAGGGAGAAATAACACCAAGGTTGTTTGATAAAGATTCAAGAATCATATTCGTTTATGTTTACTTTAAATTATACACAATACAAATGTGTGTGTATATATATATATATATATATATATATATATATATATATATATCTTAAATATTAAAAGAAATTAAGCTACTTGGACTAACAACACTCTCAACAAGAACCTAAGAAAGACAAAACCCCCCAGTACCAGGCACTAGAAACCTCTAGAATGTTTGGTCAGGGTATTACAAGCAATCCCCCAAACAATGTACATGTAACCATGACCACCTCTCGGGCCTCTATTGTTGAAGACACTGCACACTTAGGACACAAGACTGGGGTGACTGGAGCTGGATCTGACCTGACAGACTCTTTCCTGAAGTCCAGCTCCCCAGGTTCCAGGGAAAAAAAACCATGCAAGGTGCCAAAGGAGAGAAACAAATAGTCCTACCTAGCTGCAACACCCAGGAATCATGACTATTACCAGCATTGCAAGATATGCATAAAGGTCCAACAAGGGGCACTCACATGCCAAGGGCAGCCAACAGGAGTGGTCTAATTGGACCTATGGTCCACTCAACAGGAGAGAGACGGTGCTTGAAACTGAAAGCCTAGCCAGTCTCGTGGGACCAGTAGGGTCATGGACCTTCGGAAGGAACATACCACAACCACTTAGCTAGCCCAGCACAATTCCTTACTATATCATGAATCTTCTACCCACAGACACTTGTCGCTCCCACCCCTCATCAAAGAAGCCTCTCTCTACAGCAAATGGAGACCTTCACAGCAAACCCCAACTGGACACAATGCAGAGGTCAACAGATCGTGGGGAGCCCAAACCCAATGGATGCATCTACATCACAGCACCTCCATCCGTGGCTCAGGGAACCCTGTCGAAGATGGGGTAGAAAGATTGTAAGAGCCAGAACACCAGGAAGTCTTCAGTGAAACAGTCGCTTCTAGAAATGACTCCATGAAAAAGACAAGACCAATAGCAATAGTGGTGGATATATTCATGAGGAAGGGGAAAACTGTGAGGCCCCTCCCCGAGACAATGCCTGGGAAGAAGGAGTTAGCCTCTTCCAAGGATGAGCCCCTTACTGGCTGTCCACTGCAGATGGGTCAGCCTTGACACCATGTTCACATAAACAACAAAAATGAGCTCAGCAGGTGGCATTTATATGTATGTATGTATGTACATGCACATACATATATTCATGTATCTATGTAACAATAACAGAAAAAGAGGCTATCAACTTAAAAGTGTCTGGGGACTCAGGAAGAGTTCAAAGGAGGATAGCTGGGGCAACTGGATGGAGGAAAGAGGGGAATGATGTAATTCTATTTCAATTAAAAACATATTGAAATGAAATTCATAAATCACTGTATATACACCCCTCCCCCAAAGTGCCAAGAAGTAGAAAAACACATAAAGCAATTAAAAAGGATTATAAAAACGCACTCTGAAGAAAGGATGCACATTTTAGCCCTCAGCCCATCAAGTTGAAATAGATGTGATTACTACCACTTAGAACGGGGAACTACGTTCCAGAAAACCTCCCTGGACTGCCTCGGTTCTCATGCAGACGCTATGCTGTTTCCAGGAAAAAAAAAAAAAAAAAAAAACTCAGAAGATTTGGAGTTCTAGGGCTATTTCACCAACTCGACATGATTCCATTCTCGACCAGAACATTTCATAAAAAGTCTGGTGTGTAAACTTAAACATATCTTTCTAAATGAGAGCACCGTTCAGCTCTGCGCCTTTTTTAGGTCCTTGCCACTAAAAGTTTCTAACGTGTCATTTTGAGGCTAGAAGAGGCAAGTATACAGCAGGATGAGAAGACAGAAAGAATATTAAATTTCAAATAATACATAATACTCAGCACTCGAGAAGCTGAGGTAAGGGGATTGTGAGTCTGAGGTCAGACTGGGTTACACAGAGGGAGAGAGGGAGGGAGGGATGAGGGAGGGAGGGAGGGACGGACGGACGGACAGACAGAGAAGGAGAGAGGAACTAAGAAGGGAGGGAAAGAGAGAAATTAATGAAGGAAGGAATTCAGTAAATAACCATGTCCCCATGACATTGCTTATGGAGGTTCACTGGGCCTCCCAGACATACTCCCATGAATCCCTTTGTGTTTAAATTTCATCAAAAGGGATAATGAAGAATTTGAAGAACAGACAGTATGTGACAACTTGGTGATGTAACTCCTGTACCCTCACAGGTCCTAACCCCTCCAAATTACTCTAGAGCCCCTCATCAGCCATACTTATTTGGTCTAATTCCAATCCCTGGTCCTCATCTTGGGTAAAGGCCTTCAGGGTTTCTCTGGTCTGTGGCACTGACTCGTCAGAGCCGGCTCATTGGCCGAGCATTCCATCTCTTATCTCTTCAACTCTCAGTTTCTTACATCACAAGGTGGAAGAAATGTCCTGCAGAGTCACAATCAGCACCATAGCTGATGTATGGAAAACTTCCCTACAGATGAGCGTGATGGCTTTGATGTATGCTGTTCTTGCCATACTACTCATGTTAACAGGGGTTATCAACAGCAAAAGAGCCTGTAGGTGAAATGAGACAAGGATGATCTAGGCCAGGACAATTCCTGTATTACACATCCCCTCATTGCCTTCCACGCTGACATGCTCATAAGCATCACAGCTGATGACCTGGCAGGTATCACTGAGCAACGTTAATAAGCACACTTGTGATTTTGCAGGGCACTCTGCTCCCTGGCATCTTACCTAACCTCCAGTTGTGGTTTTAACGAATGGAGTGCTTATGATAGACACTCTAGATACCGAATACCTCTTAATTCCTTTCTATCTACACAGCAGACTAAAGCCAAGACCCATCTTATGAGAGCTGATCAGGATGGTTCTTAGATAGGACACTGGCCCTCGCCGTCCAAAGCGATCTGCCTAGGAGCGCCAGGCAGCCTATGGTGGTTGGCCAAACACCTCTCAGTTTCTTCCTGCTCTTTCATTAGTGAGTCCATCTCCCGGGAGTTCCACTGGCTCCAGGTAGAGCAGCCAGGCCTCCCTGTTTGGTTTAATAGATAGTTAAAAATCAACTCTAAATATAGTGGAGTGTAACTGTGTAATGATATGTTTATGTTCAGCGAGGGGGAAAAAGAGGAAGCGAAAAGAGCAACAGTTAACAGTGTCACCTCCTGTTGTGCCCAAACTGTGAGATGCAGAAACTTGATACAGGATGAATAAAATTAAATCGCTGGTCCTTTGCAGAAAATTTGTTTCTCCACCCCTCAGCTGTTCAGTTCTCCGGCTCAGGAGCTCAGCTACCAGTGTTCCTCGACAGAGAAGAAAATGATGATGCCCCGGAGGGGTCTTGACTCTGCACATGACCCCATCCCAGAAGCCATGGGAAGTGCCACTCAATGATGGCAATGCCAGAAGACCTTCAGAAACTCAAGCTTCAGCAAATGAAGGCCCGGACACAGTCCCTTGGCAGGCAGTTGGTTATTTACTGATGAGCATGGATCCTTTTAGAACCAGATGCCATAAGATTCCTGGAGTTGGCACGGTGAGAGTCCAAGATGCTTGTGAAACCTTCCTGTTCCAGAACATTTTGCTCAGAATGTTTCTGTTGGAGTGAATTGTGGTTGGAAAATGGGGCCTCTGGTTTTTTTTTTTTTTTTTTTTTGCTTTTTTGTTTTTTGTTTTTTGTTTTTTTTCGGTTCATGAGACCAGAGATTAAAAACATGTTGCACTTAGAACACCATGGAGTTTTCCCTCCAACAGAATCCATCCATCTTTATAGAGACATCTATGAATTTTAAACTCTCCCATGGATGGTGATTCTATCTCTTCTATGAGTATCATCTCTTACCTCCCTTTAAACCTTGTGATCTGACCTTATAACACATATTCTTTTAACTTCTTACCTTGATACTTCTTCCTAACAAAAATCATCTCTAGACACTTCCCTGATTCTTAATATTCTGTCCTCCTTCTTACTTACTGTTGGAAAGTCCTGGACCCCATGCCTGGAAATAGTCTGTGTTTTATTGTTTCTTGTTTGTGGATCTCCAGAAATACCTCAGCATTCACCATCCTCTATACACAGTCTATTTGCAAATCAAATCAGCAGAGCACAGGCCTTCCCTCCTAGAATTCCAAACACATGCACTCTACACTCTGTACTAACCTGGGATAGCTCATCAGCCTCCCATCTCCATAAGTACAAACCTAAGCGTTGTCTTTTACAAATGGGTCCTTTTTTCTTTGTTCTCCATCTTTGTAGACAGAAGCTCATCTTTCTAAGTTTGCAGACAAAACTTTGCATAAAATCATCCTTAAGACCTCCCTCTAACACACTTATTACCTACAGGCAATGTCTAGAGCCCAACGACCTTATTAATTCCCCCTACTGACAATGTTCTTGTCAGAGCCTCTCTCAACATGTTGGACTAGCAACAAAGCCTATAATAAAAGAGGACAAAACAGTGAACGCCTCCAGCTGAATCTGTGGATTCCACGGTGTCTTTACATGTGCTCTAGAGAGAAGTCCTGTTCTGTTCAGCTGCTACGAGATCAAGCTTTGTGAATTACAAATAATATCAATGTATTTCTTAAGGTTCTGGAGACTGGAATATACAAGATGCAGAGCAGACAGGTCTCATGCCATTATGGTTCTGTTCCTTCTAAATGGTGCCTCTGAGCCGTGTCCCCACATGAAAAAGCAGCAAAAGGAACAACTAGATCACCTCAAACCCTTTTATCAGAACACTGATTTCTCATTGCTTTTCAACGACTCCGCCTCTTAATAATAGCACATGGGGTGACGTGTTTGAACAAATGAATTTGGAAGTGACAGAACCATTCAGACCTCACAAAGAGGTGGAAATTTGTCATCCCCTGCAACAAAACTGAACCAGGTGTGCAATGCTTAAAATGACTTAAGCATAAATTCTGGATCTATAATTAATCGCTCACTTCACTGAAAGTCCTGTCATGGCATGTGAGTCAGACAAGGCTACCCTGTTAAAGCAAAACCTAGTGGTTCTAACCAAGGCCATTCTAGACCAATATACTGCTATCAAATCAGAAAACATATGAGGAAAACCTGCCACTTGGCCTATACAGCTAACAGAGTGAGCTCCATCAAACCAGAACTGTGTCACTGACTTGAAGAGCAGTAGCCAATGTCTGATGTTATATGCCATTGAATTTTAGAGTAGCTATGCCCCCATATTCACACACACACACACACACACACACACACACACACACACACACACACACACCAGCTGTTCTTCTTACTGCTGCCCTTCTCTCAGACTCTATAACCAGATTAACTTTATTAAAACACAAATCACATGGTCCCTCTTCTCTCTAGAAGCTTGCTATACAATCCCCATTTCTTTGTAGCAAGAACCACCTTTCTTAGAGTGGCCCAGAAGACTAACCCCAAACACACTCTGTCACCTGCGCCCCTCCAAAATCATCTGCCCCTTCTCTGCCCATTATATGTGCACCAACTGCATTGGCCTTCACATCCTTTCTCAGATGCCTTAAGCACCCTGTCCTCATGCTTGATTGACACCCATTCACCCCACCTAGTACCTTTCTGTCAATTCTGATGAAGGAGGAATTTTTGTCTGTTGTTCTCACAGAATCACCTGGCATATAGCAGAGGGGCCACAAGTATTTGTTAAATGAAGGAGTGAACTGATGTATGAGTACAGAGTTGCCTCATTCATACTCGGTGGCACCCTCCTTCTCCTCCCGTCTTCATTCTCCATCTCCCAGAGGCCATTTATTTGGCACCTTCTCTCTTTAACTTCCGTTTCCTTAATTGCAGTGATGCTCCTGGTTCTTCAGTAATTGGAGTTTTGTACGCAAGTGTTTTCTGATACATAATGCATTGCATTGTAATTATTTGCAACTTCAACTTTTACCTACTTCTCAAAAAGGAGAAAAATAATCCTCATTTCTCTAAATTTCGAACATCTTTGGAGTAAGATCTTACCCAGTTTTCCTCTACTAGTGGGTTCCCTTCTGCTAGACTTGTTTCATTCATTAGAAACAAAGGACCTGTTGTGTTTCTATATCTCTGGGGCCCAAACCAGCAGAATGGCCCAATTTCACTAGGTCCTACTACAAAAAGGAGAAAGGCCGGGAAGAGCAGACAGAGGTAAGTTGGAAGTCACAAGGAATCATGCTTCTGGTTTCAGGAGGAACTTGGTTGAAAGTTGGACTTGGTGGCACACGCCTTGAATCCCAGAGGCAGTGAGATGGAAGTTGGTCATGGTTTCCCTCTGCAACTTAGTAACAGCTGGTCACAAGAGAAAAGGCAAAGACAGGGGTATAGGAATAGAAACTATCTTAGTGCTAAAGGAATTTCCTGGATTCTATGAAGGTCTCACCTACCGTGAGACAAATAGAAGCAATTTTGTTGACATAAAACCATGTACACATGATAAATAAATTTAAAGAACAAATATATTGAAGTAATGAGGGGCTGATGGACTGAATGATGTGGCAAATTGCAGATGAAATCTTTGTAGGATAAATATGAAATCCTATCTAGCACAATCAATAGCACAGAGATAAGATCCAAAGAAAATGAGCTGTTCACTCCAAGTAGGAAATAGAAAGGTCTCTGGTTTGGAGCTTTGGGGATCAGAAGTATCTCCAGGAGAAAATATGTAGTACAGAAGAGACAGTAAACAAGCTTGGAAACAAGGTCCAGAACAAAAGCCAAAATAATTTTGTGCCAGTAAACCACATCTGGACCATTCTGTGTAATTACAGGTGTCACATGTCAAGTTGTTGAAAATTGGGGCATAGGAGGGAGGGGCAGAGAGCTGCACTGTGATGTGCAAATGTGACCGCCAGTGTACTGGTGAAGCATGCTACAGAGGTGTGCCTGGGGAAGAGAGATAAGGGCCACTGTCCACAGCCCCAAAGGATAAGAAGATAGAATCTAGATCTATCTAGACAGACTCTACCAGAGAAACACCTAGAACCCCACAGAGGTGCAAGCAGCTGCCATGCCATCTGCTGCTCCACAGAGACACCACCAACCTGCCTTCCTTGTGAGCTGGTTGTCTTTGTAGACAGGAGCCCTTCCATAGTCCAGGTGGATTCAGAGAACAATGGGACCGGCTCCCTTGTGTTGGTCTGAAGCGGGGTTTTCCGGGAAGTGGTAGATGCTGAGGAAGGTGGAACCCAGGTCCTTTTCAACACTGAGATCCCAAGATGGGACTATAATTTAGTACAAGCCAAGTTCAAGACTGACTTTAGGTGATAGTTACAGGCAGAGGGTAGAACTGGGAACATTAAAATCACCAATGAAGTGGGCTGTGTATAAGTCCCAATCGTGATTCTGATCAAAACTGATCAAGGTGAAAGTCAAGCTTCTCACATGTAAAATGGGAAGGAATTATCTTTGTATTGCTCAGGATGAGAATGGCTCCCATAGTCTTATGTATTCAATGCTTTGTCCCCAGGTGGTAGAATCATTTGGGAAGGATTAGGAGGTGTGGCCTTGTTGGAGGAGAGGTGTGTCTTTGAGCTTTCTCTTTCTGCCTGCCACTGGTGGATCAGATGTGAGCTCTCAGCTTCTACTCTAATGCCATAACCGCCTTCCCTGCCTCTATGCTCCCTGCCATGATGATCACAGACTAACTTTCTGCAACTATAAACATTTCTCCAATGAAATACTCCCTTTCATAAGTTGTCTTGGTCATGGTGTTTCATCACACCATTAGAACAGCAGTAACTGAGATGATCTTCCTTAGCTTTTTGGAGTTAACTATATGTTCTGAATGAGAACACATGTGCACAAGGAACTTAAGAGAGTAGACAGAATACAGAGATGATGTCATCCATCTGTCTATCTATCATCTATTTATCTACAGGTAAAGTCACTGCAATTCTAATATTGCTAGAGTTTCAGACAGATTTTCTGAAGACAAAGATTAATATGAATTCTTACAAGAGAGTTTGAGGATCTGCAGTGGTTTTTTTGTATCCACACAGTCTTCTGGGCAATAGGAAACTTGCAAGGATTTATCACTGGATGAAAGATTCTGTCCCCAAAGATGCAGATCAATACATCAGTGTCAATCCTGGTAAGGCTGTTAATGACAGAGATTTGTCCTCAAGCCCTGCTCTGGGTCATGGGAAGATTAGAACAGATGGATGGTAAGTTGACAATGGAAAGAAATACAGTCCTATACTTGATTCTAAGAAAGTATTTTAAACTCAGAGTCTGTCGTGAGTTCAGTCAACATTAAGATGTGGTACCCAAGGAAGATGGTGTCTTTATCCGCTATGCTAAGGCACGCAGGCCCCTTGGGACCTGAGTAGAGAGAGCTGTGAACTGGGAAGAGGCCATCTCGACCTCTCCACCCCAGGTTGTACTGCAGTCTCCTCAGCACTGAGGCTTCTCTCCTGCTGGGGAGAGAGAATCTCAGGAGACTCACAGAGAAAACAACTCCAAGTTTCAGAAGGTTTGCGAAACTAGAGATCCACAAGGCACCTCTCCAAGGTCCTGATGCAGCAACCTGCCAGAGGAGGACTCTCTGTCCTTTGGATCTGCTCACAAGTCATGTGGTGTGCTCCCAGGATTGCAGCTGACCCAGTGGCCCCCATGCCAGGGGGAGCTTTTCAGCGATACATACGCCTTTGAGTTGTCCCTGCTACTCTAAGTAGCCTCTCACCCACACTCCTGTAAATAATCCCAGGAAACTCATTGGTTTGCCAAGTCGGACTCTGCTGAAATTGCCACCATGGTTTGTCTCTGGAAAATCTCCCACACAGGTCTCTAACCCACACTCCTCACCCTCACATTCCTCCACTCCCCGCCACCTGGAGGAGGTTGGGGTCATTCATAGTCATATGACCACATCCACATCCTAAGGCTCCCATGTGAAACAGGCCCCAGTTCCCTATCCAAAGAAAGAATAAGCCATGTCACGTAGCCCAAGTCACATGCATTTACCTGGGTCACAGAGCATTGGTCATACATTAACTGAGCCTGCTGCCTTGGCATCTAATAATACCTCCTCCTTCCTCTAAGAAAGCTAAAAACCATACCCTTGGCCCCAAATTGTCTACTTCAGACCCCGCTACAAGGCCTGTGTTGTTAAAAACCTTTCACTTCTGTCTTCACGTCCATCCAGCCTGTGACTTTTCCTCCTCCAGACGTAACAGTATAAAAATAGAACAGAGAGTTGGAAAGATGGCTTAGCGGTTAAGAGCACTGGCTGATCTTCCAGAGGACCTGGGTTCAATTCCTAGCACCCACATGGCAGCTCACAACTGTCTGTAACTCCAGTTCCAGGGAATCTGGCATCCTCATACAGACATACATGCAGGCAAAACACCAGTGCACATAAAATAAAAATAAATTAATTAAAAAAAATAGAACAGAGATAATAATAAAAGATCACAATTGGCGTGGGCTTGGGCCGGGTCTGCAGTTCTTGCGCTGCACTTTAACGGTTTTGAAACAGCCTTAAGAAGGTGTGCTAAGGATAGCACAGTGCAATCCGTGACCGCTCACATGACACATAGGGCTAGAGAAGCCAGTTACCCCAAAGGACACCCAGGGCTATAAAAGTTGCAAGAACACCTCAGCTCCACATTGGTGTTAGTCAGTATTCATTCGTCTCTGCTCAGCTTCCAGGATGTTCTCTGCAGGTATTCATGTCTATTAGGAGAGCTGTTGGGGTCTCTGTTTCCTACAAACCATGATTTAGCTAAGAACAACACAGGCACACAAACACACACATACATACACACACATATACAAATACCCATGCACACATACATACACACACAAACACACACACACACACACACACACACACACACACACACACACACACACACAGGCACATGTATACATACATATACAAATATACATTCAAACATACATATACACATATACACATTCATACATACATACATACACATACACATGCATATATACACATACAGGTACACACTTACACACACATACAGGCATACACCTATACACCTGTACACACAACACATGTATACACATACACATTTACACACACATAAGCACACATACACACACATATATACTCAAGCACACACATGAGTGCACACATAAGCACACATGTACTCACACATGCTCTCTCTCTCTCACACACACACACACACACACACACACACACACACACACATACATACCAATATACTACCCTCTAAAATCAGCAGTAGTTTCTCAAAGGTCCACCTTCATCTGGAAACAAGTGTTTCTTTAAGGAGAAAATAACCCACAGAAATGCAGCCCCACCCCTGTCTGCAGGGACCATCCAAGGTGTTTTCCACAGCAGTTTAAACCCATTCTGGAAGAGTCTTTGATCTGCATTTGCATATCTAAAGGTCCTCTGGGTGGTTTTCCGGGAGAGCAGAGAAAATCTGCATCCCAGACAAATGGAGGTCTTTCACCTGCATGCAAGCTTAAACTGTCTTGTAAAATTTAAACTCAGTTCCTATCGGCCATTTCATCAAGGGTTCATACAAGGGTGAGGCCACCCGGCTATCTGTCCAGTGTGGAGGGAGGGGCAGCCGGTCCCCACAGAAACGCCTCCCAGTGGCTCAGCTCTATCTCAGTCTCCTCCCTGCATGTTCTGAGGTGGATGGAAAGTGGAAAGTGTGTACAGGTGATCTTATAGATGGACAGACTTGAAAATCACACACACACACACACACACACACACACACACACACACACTGTCCAGGCCAATGAGGAGATGCAGAAAGTGGCTGGGATTGTCACCTGCTAGGGAGGTAGGTACAGAAGCCTTCCTCTGTCACCTTTTGAACACACTGAGAAGTGTTCTGTGGGCCATCCTAACCTTGGAGCATGTGTCCATGACCTTGGGCAAAGCATGCTGAAATGTGTGTTCTCATCCCACACTTCACGAGCTATGATCTTACAGTGAGCATGAACATCACTGCACCACCCTCATAGGAATGTGTGAGTCCAAGAATCAAGTCCTCATACTTCCTTGCTCCAGAAAGGACCTGCGCTGTAGACAGTGACATAGTTACCAGGCCCAGACCATAACCTGCCTCCACTTCTCCTTCTCGGCCATTCTTGTGTTTGGCTTTGTGCTCTCCAAGATACAAGCCTATCGGGGCTGTTTGCAGAAACGAGGATGATGCCACACACCCAGAGATGAAGGAAAGAGGTGGTGTGAGGTGGGAAGAAATTTTAAAGCATCTGCTTCCTAGGCATGATTTTGGACACATGAATTTTTGCTAAGTCAGAGCCTTCTAGCACAAGTAACAAGATTGGCATCCAGTTATATCCTTTTTGACACGACAGTGGGCGCCTCCAATGCCAAAGCCGAGTCCATCAGTGGTTAAGACACTTAGAGAAAGGTAGCTGTCTAGAAAATGCCAGAACTGAGCACTAGCCACTGTCCCTCGAGCCTAACTACCTGAACTTCCTTCACTCTGCAGCCCGGAGCATTGAGAAGGGCAACAGGGACTCCAGAGAAGACAAGTCTCTCTCTCGATGGCACCCAGTGTATATAAAACCCTGTCTTAGGGCTCCCCTACCGTACATTATCAGCTGTTTTCTTCATGAAATACTATGCTAATTTACCCCCAATTTGTTTATTTAGAGTGTGTGTGTGTGTGTGTATGTGTGTGTGTGTGTGTGTGCATGTGCGCGCGTCCGCATTCAATGAAAGTCTGTCCTACCCCACCATGTGGATTCTGGGAATTAAGCTGGGTTTGTCCAGTTTGGTGGCAAGCACCTTTACCTGCTGAGCCATCTCCCCTCCCGCCCTTATCCCCATTTTAGAGGCAAAGGGAGCCAGCCTTCAGAGGCTAAACATAGTTGTCCACGGTAGCTTCTAGGGCTGGAGATTTCCCATCAGCCTTGCCTCCTGATTTGCCCCACAAGACAGTCCTGTTCAAAGCCCTAGAAAGTGGTGCTGAGGAGAAATGCGATGGGAGTTGGAGGAGTCGCTGTTCCTTCTGAGGCAGCGCTGGGCACACATCCCAGAGAAACTAAGCCTGAGCCTGAGGAGCATCCAGCTGTGTGAGCCTGTGGGGGAGGGGCCACACACACACAGAGAGAAGGCACGGTTCTCCCCATTTCCTCTGCTGAATGACTGCCAGAACCGGGCTCATATAGAGATTTCACCTAGTGCCACAAACTGGCCCCAAAGAATGCAAACCTAGTGATAAGTGAAGCAAGTGAGCCAGTCTTCACCGTGGGTCACGGTGGACAGCAGAGTCTACCCTTTGCTGACTGTTCACCATATAATCCAGACCCACATTTGGCCCCAGACAGCCCAGAGCAAATAGTACTCCAGGCAGGAGAGGGTACTGATTTGATTCATTAAATGAAAAGGAGTCTTGAACTGGCACCCCCAACCCGACTCTCCCTTCCACACATCCATCACTATACCATGCCATTTGTTTCCCAGTGGCTTCTGGGTTGCCACCACACAAACCCTGGAATTCACAAAATCCTGTCTTTACCATAGCCTTAGTGGGTACCTATGATGCTCCAGGGCTTGGGGGTGGGGAGAGGCACATTTCACCCCTCTCCCCATCTAGATATGGAGCAAACAAAGAGATCATTATAAACGGTTTCTCTTATTGTCACGTTCTCGTTCGACATGTGCATCTCTCTCCCTCTCTCTCGAGCTCGCTCTCTCTCCTCCCTCTTTCCCTCTTTTCTTCCTTTTTTTTTTCCTCCACAGAAAAGTAATTCTGTTGTGGAGAAGGGACCAGGTGCACGGGGTGACCTCACACACACCAAATCGGGAGCTGACATCCATCACACTTTGAAATTTTGGATTTCATCATTTCCTGATCTTTCTAAAGGGATCACAGCACCTGGCCCTCACAGCTGTAGTTCATTTAGAAAGCAATTTAAAAACGGAGAAAAAAGCAAATGACATCTTGCTGCCTCAGCCTTGTCATTAAGGATAGCAGAATGGCCTTCATTTATGAAGCACATGGCTAAGAATTAATATCTTTCAGGGCTTTCTCCAGTAGGGATTACAAAAGGTTTGAAAGACCACTAAATAATTAGTGGTATGACTGAGACAAGCAATATATATATATGGAAAGAAACCCCCCTTTTGGTTCAAAATTAAACATCACCCCAAGTTGAATGTGCCCTAATGCTGGGGCTCAGTGCTGCCCCCTAAGGACCCACATACTCTCTGCTTCCCTTGCTTTGTCTATAAAAGTGTTTCCCCCCCCCCCCCCCAAGTATATACCTTTTGTTATTCCTAGTCAGAAATCCATGAGTCAGAAATAGAAAATAATGTGAGCCCCCTCAAATATGTTTCATTGTGATGGCTGTGTGCACCCCAAATGAAGGTCGACTTACACATTTTAAAAATGACCCCATCAATCTTCCAGCCCCTTCATAGGCTGCTACTTTAGTAAGACCAGGGCAGTGGGAGAATTAACTACTTTGGGGGAACCACTGGGAGTTGGAGGGGTAATCTGGGCAGGATGAACTGTTCTAGAGTTTTCCTAGAAGTGTCTTATTAGCCATGTAAAATTCAGGAAGAAGGAAGAGGAGGAGGAGGAGGAGGAGGAGGAGGAGGAGGAGGAGGAGGAGGAGGAGGAGGAGGAGAAGAAGAAGAAGAAGAAGAAGAAGAAGAAGAAGAAGAAGAAGAAGAAGAAGAAGAAGAAGAAGAAGAAGAAGAAGAAGAAGAAGAAGAAGACGAAGAAAAGACTTAACACTGTTTGAGTCTCTATCATTCTGTTAAAGGAATAGATTTAAAGATAGGGCCTCTAGCATCTTCTATAGTAGGGTTTCTGAAATCCTTTTGGGACCCAGCTTGAAAGGTCTCCGGAGGGGCCAGAGACAAAGAGGGAGGACCCAGCTGCTTCCTTACCAGTCTCCACAGAATTATTCCCTCTTTACAGCCGGATGCACTGAGGTTCACTGATGGCAGCAGTGTGCCTGAAATAGGAGGAATGTGGTACCTACCCAGGTAATTTGGACCCCACCTAGCAACTCACATCCTAGCAGCCCTGTGGAGTCCTTTTAAGTTAGTTACTAGAAACACTCGGTTTATTCAACTCTCCCACTTCAATCTGCAGCTCAGAATTGAGCTCTTGCTCTCAAACTGTACCTACTACTCATTCACCCCCTTGAGGTGCTTAGCAAATTGTCGGGGTCAATTTATCCTGTTAAATAGGATATTTCTTAATAATCACAACAACTTACAGGTGCCTAAATACTTTGGAAAAACCTACTGAGAGAAAAAGGGAATAAAATTTCAAACCCCATTCTTCAAGTCAATCTCATACAAGTCCTTTAGTTCTTACAGTAGCCACATGAACTACTTTAAAAAATTTGTGTGTGTGTGTGTGTGTGTGTGTGTGTGTGTGTGTGTGTGTGTATGCATACATGCATGTGTATGCACATATTCATAAAGTTCCTGTGGGGGCCAGAAGAGGACATTGGATCCCCTAGAGCTGGAGTTATAGGTGGTTGTGAGCCACCCAGTGTGGGTTCTAGGAACTCAACTCAGATCCTCTGGGAGATATGTGTTCATAACCCCTAGCCATCCCTCCAGCCCTTAAACGATGTTTTCTGTTTGTTTGTTTTTACTATGCTTCATCATGAAAGATCCAGGCTGAGAAGGCTAAACACTTTCAGAGATAGAGTGTGCTGTTGAGTCAGACTGGCTTCTGATTCTTGTGGGAAATAATGGCAGTCACATGACTGCCAGCTCCTTCCCGCTGGGACAGTGGTATCCCTCTCCTCCTCTTCCATGCATGGGCCCATGCAACTGCCTCTGGGTAACGAGAAATGAGACGGTATGGTGCATGTCTAGTGTACTGGCTGGCTTTATGTCAACTTGACACAAACTACAGTTCTCTGAAAGGAGGAACCTCAACTGAGAAAAATGCCTCCGTAAGATCCAGCTGTAAGGTATTTTCTTAAATAGAGACTGATGTGGGTGTGCCCAGCCCATGTGTGAGTTCTATAAGAAAGCAGGCTGAGCAAACCATAATGAATAAGCCAAGCAGTACCCCCTCCATGGCCTCTGCATCAGCTCCTGCCTCTAGGTCCCTGTCCTCTTTGAGTTCCTGTCTTGGCTTCCTTCAATGATGAACAGTGATATAGAAGTAGAAGCCAAATACATCCTTTCCTCCTCAATTTGCTTTTTGGTCATGGTGTTTCATTGCAGCAATAGAAAGCCTGACTAAGTGTCTACCCTGTGTTGTGCTCTCTACCCATTCTACTGTCTGTCACGTGATCTTGCTCCTATGAGATGAGCTTTGGGCCTCGGTACCCCAGTGAGGAGACACAAGGATCTGAGCAGCTGGAAATTCACTGCCACCTATAGACCGTGAAATATGGCTTGGTTTCCGAAAGCAGCTGTGGCATTCTGTTGTTGGTTCAAGAAAAACCAGAGGGAGCTGTCAAACACACTGGGCTAGTCTTGAAGCTACTGGCTGCCTCTTTACCAATATTACTCAAAGTGTACATTTGCAAGTGACCTGGAACTCTGTTCAAAAAGAAAATGACAGCCTATCATCAATAAACATTGAGTGACAGAGAAGGTGTATTGGTTGTTGGGTCATTAATTCGTAATCTACACGGAAGGCATCAGGAGATCATTTATCACAGAGGCAGGTTTCCCTTAACTGCAGTGACATGAGAAGTGGCCTTGATCTTGTGAGGTTTAGGGACTCCCTAGTCAATGAATGCGGCAGTGAGATTTCTCTACTAATTCATTGCACTCAGAGACAGTAATCAATCTGGACTTGGAAGGCCAAATACCCAGAGAGCTCTTGTTGTTTCTGTTTTATTCATTTATGCCTTTATCACGCTTGATAAATCAGGTGAGAGGCTGGAGAGATGGCTCAGTGGTTAGGAGCACATACGGCTCTCACAAAGGACGTGAGTTTAGTTCCCAGCACCACAACCTCTTATAACTTCAGCTCCATAGGATCTGACTCCCTCTCCTGGCCTCCATGGAAACTGCAATCATTTGCACATACCCAACACAGACAACACGTATGTTTTAGAAACTAAAAGTAAATTTAAAACAAATAAGCTAACTAGCTTCAAGACCACAATAGGCAGTAACCAGCTATGCATTCCTGTTACCATACACACGTCAACTCAGTCACAAGTCTCCAAGTAATACGAAGTATAAACTTTTAGGGATTCCACGTTAGTTCCCCTGGGAGGGATGAGTGTCCTGGAATTTGAAACATGTAAGACATGACTAAACTGGTATAGTCTCAGGTAAGGTACAGTGGTTGCTCTATTTCCTTAAGTGTGGGTTTATCCTGCTTAGCTGTTTCTGAGTCTTTGGCTGGGACCATGGACTGGAAACACCACTCCCGCAAAGAATTCTTTCTCACCACATTCCAAAGTTACAATGATTCTGTACCTAGAGTGTCCTGTCAACTCCAAGCTCAGCACTTGTATCTTAACTGCCTCTGGTCTCCATCTTGATATCTTTCCCCTTCTACTCATGATGTCCCTTTGATATACATACTCTGGAAAATCCACCCCCACCCCCCGCAAGGCTTTAGAAAACAGTGTATTTGCTCACATCCCCACCTTTCAAGATCACAAAAGCTCTGTTGAATCTGCTTAACAGATCAGCATGGGAAGTTCTCAAGAAATGGCTCCCAAATCACACAAATGATGAGATAAAGACTGTATCTAAGGCTGTCTAACTTAAGTCTTCCTGTATTCATTTCTACCTATTTTTATAACTTTAAATTTGATATTGTCATTTTGGTTTTTTTGAGACAAGGTCTTATTGTATAGACCTACAGGCCTACAAATCACTATGTAGCCCAGGCTAATAATAATAATAATAATAGCTCACACTAATGCACCTGCCTCAGTCTCCCTAGTCCTGAAATTACATGCTTGGTTTACACCACTTTCAAATTTTCCTTGATACTATTTCATGGTCAAAACAATATTAACAGTACAATGCCTTCGACTTGGTAAAGAGAAAGTGTCTATGGAATTCTGGGTGTTGTGTTTTGTTTTTTTTTATGCTCACATAATTTCCTTAAAAGTCAGGAGTAAAATCTATAGGACTTTGGACATTCAATTGTCTAGAGCTAGGGAGATGGACCAGAGGTTTAGTGCTTGCCCCAAAATTGTGAAGAAAGGGGTTAAGATTCTCAGACTTCACATAAATTTCAGAAAGACAAGGGGTCCAGTATAACTCCAGCCTTGCAAGATAGATATAGGACATCTCTGGAGCAAGCTGGGTAGGTAGACTAGCCGTATGGGTAAACTCTGGCTCTGACTGAAAGATTCTTTGAACAAGGTGGAAGAGTGATGGGGAATGATTCAGGATATCCACCTTAGGTCTGTACACATACAGGAACCCATTTATATGCATACTTACACACTTATGTGTACCTTAAAAAATTGAAACACAAACACACATATATATATATACATACATGCATCCAATGTATACACACACACACACATATATATACACATGCATACTATGTACACACACACACACATACACACACACACACACACACACACACACACACACACACACACACGAAAATAATAGTACAAGAAGAAACGTTGGAAATCTACTGGTTACTTGGCAGCTCAGTGTAGCCCAAGCTCCACTCCCATCAAAGGCCTTCAGTACTGGCCATTGACCCTCCTCTGTGTTGTCACACATTACTGCTGACCGGCTCAGTGTCATGGGATCTACAGATGCCAGACTGGGACTCTGCTGGATTCTGCCCCATCTACCCTTCCCTTTGCTGAATTCAGCCTATACTCTTTGTTGTCAGGGGAGGAGCAGACTTCTGAGTTCTGCCATTCCTTCTAGCACATCACTGAGCTCCAGAGTAAACTTAGGGGGCCTCTAGAAGAATGTCTGTCTGTATACCCTCAGGACATACACATGTTGAGGAAACAGGATTTATATATTGGAAGAAAAACTCCACATTTAGCCACAGAACCCAATAAGAGTTTATAATCATGATGATTGGAGGGAGGTGTAAATTTAAAAGAAGAACTAAGAGAAAATATATACTAAGCCAGTGGATAGATGGGTGCTTAATGAGCAACAGGTTCCCCTCTGCTGCAGAACTTCTAGGAAATTCAGGGAAAGAAATGTAGAATCCAACTCATTTTTCTTTTACCATTAATGTATTTGAAATAATACAATCTTGCCAATGGCATTTCCTCAAAAATGATTAATGCTTGCATGCTCAGAAAATAAATTGGGCTACTGACATTATATATTATATATATATATATATATATAAAGCCAACACCACAGACCTAAGATAGGCCTCCTAAGAACAATCCTAAAATTATTATACATTCAAGCCTCCCCAGCCAGGTAGCCACATTCCATTATTCTGCACTTGGTTTTGAGAAAGGAACATGCCATGCAAACACACATTTCTTTATGGAGAATGCACTTTGTAGATAATGATGCCGTGATTTGAGTTTTTTGAGGTTCACATTTCAGAATCTGGTATTTCTGAATGGGTTTTTATAACTGTGTTGTACACATGTGTTCACATGTGTATGTACTCTTGACTGTAGTGGTCAGGGGACAGTTTCAGGTGCCATTACTTAAGTGATATCCATCTGTTTGAGGCAGGATCTCTCACTGGCCTGGAGCTCATCAAGTAGGCTGGGTTGCCTGAAAAGACAGTCCCAGGGATCTGGCTACTCTACCAATTTTGTTTAGAATCTGCATCTTGAGTTGGCTTCCAAATCCTTTGTGATGCATTTTACTGCAGTCTTTCAAACTACTGTGGAGCATACTATGAGAAATGAAGCTGCAGTCTGCCACACTAGCAACCTTGAAGATGCCCTTTGAAAAGAAAAAAAATGTTCCCCATTTTTCTTCTTCCCAGAAGTACATACTGTAGAATTTCAATACTGGCCTTTTACCATTACCCAAAAGCTGTATTTGTGCAAGAGTCAACATTGCCCATGTTCACAAACATTTTGAGCGAAAACATAGCACAAAGAAATGAGAGTCTACAAACAAGTGAAGAATCTAAGCTTTCCATTATTTGTGGGTCTGTATGGTTTTCAGGGAGATCTTTCCTGAAAGAGGAAAGATATTTTAAAAATTCAATAGCACGATATTTCCAGTAATGCACAGATCCTGAGACATGGAGGCATGCCGGGAAGGAAGAGATTATGAGCAGGTCTGGGGATCACTTAAAGGAATGACTCCATCATGAACTGGCGGTGGGGGAGGGGGAGCTAAAGCTGCATCTCCACCAATGGAGGCACCTACCTGAGTCAGCAGAGGGCTGTATACACAGGTTAGAAGTGCAGAGTGCTGGGCAAGGTGCATGCCAGGGCCACTGAAGGCAGCCTAATCAAGCTCCACCTGTGACATGCATCCGAACACCTCAATGGAAACAGCCCAGTTAAGTACCAAAGAACGTTTTAAAAGTAGAAAAGAAAAGAAAAAAAAAGGATGGGATTGCCTTTGCTTTACATGGGACATGTGCTGTTTTCCCTCGTTCCTCAAGGTGTTACGATTCCAGGAGGTACATGTACCCTGAGCATAATGGGAAGAGGCCCATATCACCATGGTGATCTCTAGAGTTCCTTTCCTCTCCGAGAGAAAGAAAATCACAAACTTCAAAACCTTACATCAAGTCCAATGAAGGAAGGAAAAGAAAATAGAGCCGTCTTGATAGAAAAGTGTCTCCAGTGGAAACTGGGTGTTCACCACCTGAGAATAGTGTCAGATTTGCTCTGGTGTGAGTTGAACTACAGCATATGGGGAAGGAGGCAATGTCAGGTGTGTGGGTGGCCCCTTTGTACAATCGATGCATCTTTGCCTATAGTTCTGTGTGAACATTGCCCACGAATGGTTTATTCACAGGGAAGGACTGAAGTCTCTTCAGGTGCTGGTGGGGACTAAGAACCTTACAGTGTACCACGGGAATCTGTGCCAGCCCGCAGCTCTGCTCCCTCTTGCCTCTGTGCCCCTGAAATTCCCTTCATGCCTTTCTGCTTGGAATCATGGCTCCAAGCGAGTTCATCTTCTCCTTCCAATGCTATCTGGGAATTTATGATGGAAGGAACTGTTACGAAAACGGCAAATTCATGTCCTCAGTATTCACTTGCAGGCTAAAATAATGGGCGGCATCCAACGACGCCACAAGCCCATGGAAAGGTACAACCCATTCTCTTGAACATATCTTAGCAAGTTATTTATTGACTTTTATATTTCCTGGGACACATGAAAAAGCAGTCAATATCCATATTAAAATGCCTGGAGAATTTAATTCTGGTGACATTTTTTCTTAAATGGAAATTTTCTAAGTGCCAAAAAATAGCATTTACATTATTTGTTGTGCTCCACAATTTCACCATGATAATAAAATATTGTTTGGATATAAAAAAGATCTGACTAAACTAGCCTGGGTGGTGTCCAAACCATCTGTTTAGGTCCAAAAAACACTCGTAGGGAATAAATATGTCTATAATGAGCTTGTGACTTTTAGATTTGAAACCTTAAGTGCAGAACTCAGTAACAGTCCTCAGATGACAGCTTTCAGAGATCTCTACCCAGGAAGAAAACAAGCAGCGGCCACAGCTAGTCACGTGCACTTGCCAAGGAAACTACATCAGTGAATGTAGGTCACAGATGGAATTCCATCCTTTCAAGGCTACAGTGTCCCAAGTGAGAATTTGAAAGCCATACCTGATTGTGTTCCCAAAGAACTGAGCCATCAGGTGGCTCTTTATGGGAGAGAGCCAATCCTTGAGCAGGGCCCCTTTCCTCTCATAGATGGGTAGGAAAGACTTTCTTGGTACTAATTTTTCCTGCTGTAAGCCAGGCACTGGGCCAGTCAAGGTTGCAGTAGGCAGCCGTACCAGATTGTTGCTTCCCTGGATGGGGATTTTTTGCTGAAAATGGACACCATCTTTGGAATCAAACACTGATTTGAATCCAACACCTTCTAACTAAAAGCCACACAAAGCAAGTATATCAGGACCCTGAGCAATCAGTGAATAAATGGATAATGAATTCAAAACAGGGGAAGTGAGATGACTCCAGCTGAAGGTTTGCTGCTGGGTGTATGTGGATGAAGAGCACAGGGGTCAACAAGAAGAGAAGGGTGATGTCAGTCACAGCCATGTGGATGGTGAGAAGGTATCATTATAAAAGGCAATGAAGCTGGTAGATGCTCTGGAGAATGCCCACATACTGTCATCTAGTCAAAGGCAGATGTGATTTCTATACTGTTAAAATAACTGTAGGAGAGAGCTGGGGACACAGCATTTCCTGTGTAAGCCTGAGGGCTGGAGTTCAGATCCCTAGAATCCATAAAAGCCATGTGGGCATAGTAGCCTGCCTATAACCTCAGAGCTCAAGAGGTAGAGACAGGGGACCCCAGAGCAAACTGTCTATACCCATTAGACAAATCTGAAAGCTTGGGATCCAGAGAGAGACCCAGCCTAGGTTAAAAAAAAAAAACTGGCATGTTTGAGGAAGATACCTGATGCCAACCTCTGACATCCACAAGGACACATGCAAACATGCACCTACACACATCTGAACACATATACCACAGTGTGTGTGTGTGTGTGTGTGTGTGTGTGTGTGTGTGTGTAATAAATTAACTTATTTAGAAACATCTTTGAAGGTTTCCAACAATCTTTTTTTTTGCACCTGTGTATGCATAAAAATTAACCCAGTTTCAGATCTTGCTAGCTCTATCCAGATGAAGTACATTCTAAATGTTTTCAAGGATCAATGCTCAGATAAATTCTAACAAAAGAAAGGGAAGAAGACAGGATGCTACATGATCTGATTTAAACTTTGTCCCTTACAGATTTCAAGTTAACTGATCTTATTGAAATATGTGGTGAACCAGAGTGGGCATCTTCATTCTTATGACCAGTAAGGTGTAGGGGAGTTAGTTACATTGGTAGTTTCTATGTGATGTCCTGGGTACTTGAACACCTGATGATGCTCAGTCAGTGGTGCCCTATAGGGAAGTTTAGGGGGCATGGCTTGCTGGAGGAAGTTGGTCAGTAGCTGGGGGCTGGCTTTGAGATGTCAAAGCTTTGTGCTTTCTCTGCTTTGTGCTTGAGGGTCAGCGTGCTGGCTCTCCGTTTCCAGCCTCCTGTTCCAGTGGCCATGCCTGTCCCCATGCTGTTCCTGCCATATGGCCTCTAGCCCTCTGGAGTCACAAGCCACAGAAGCCTTTCTTTTATAAGTTGCCTTGGTTATGGTCTTTGATCATGGCAACAGACAAGTGAGAAACTTATTCTGTGTTTAGGTGTTTGTGCACAGATGGTCAGAGATGTCACATTGGTAGCAGACAAGTTTGTGAGCCAATTGACACAGGCTTTGAAGTACAGCTTGGGGAGTAATTTAATACTTACCTACAGCCACCTTGTGACACTTGTTAGCCGGAGAGCACTTGAGAACATGAAGCATCCACGGATGGATCCTACCTTCTTAGAGAATGAAGTCAAGAGGCAGAAGATAAGCAAACACTTGTCTCTCTTCCAGAGGGACAGAAGAAGTGATGTGAGAACTAGGAACGGAGAATGGAAAAAGTCAAAAGACCCCACAGGGGACCAGCCAGCCCCTGAGACAACATTATCTTGTTAGATATTAAATTGTTGAAGATGAGAGAACTGCATGGCAGTTCTGGCAGGAATGGTGGGCAACTCTTATAGCAAGGAGACAGACAGACAGACAGACAGACAGACACACCCACATCTCAAGTCAGGAATGTGTGTGGATGGAAAACACAATGGAATTAAGAACAGAAAAACCAAAATGTTCCCTGTGTACATTCAGAGAGATGTCCATGGCTCAAGGAAATGCTTGGCAGAAAGACTCGTGTGGACAAGGGGAGCTTGATTCCTCTCAGTCCACTCTCTATCATAGAAACATTAAAATAGCAAAAAAATCAACTTGAAATAAGGAAGGAGCTGTAGAGCTCTCACACAAATTTAAATGGCCAAGTCCAGTGATGTATTTGTCAACATTAGATAGTTAATATGTTGCAAATGAAAGCCTCCAGGTAGGAGGAAATTCCTCTAGAAAGCCAATACATAGAGGTATTAATGAGATTCTAGTGGTTTTTCTTAAATGGCCTTTTGTTTTACTTGCTTTTTGCTTAAAGAATGTTGCGGCTTTCTAAGAATAGCATTCATTACAGGTGGGTTGTGTCATCCTGCTCACCTATGGCTCTCCTTTATATATTTGCTCCATCTGTTTGCATAGTTTATAATATATTAAATACTACCTTGACCAAAGCCAAAAGAATACCAATCTATGTCTTTAAATCCAATCACTGCCATTATTAGTTCCTATCATTTATGTGTCATTTAAAAAGACCTTAAATATCATGCAGTTAATTTTTGCTGAAGACTCTGGATCCTGAGCACACCTGGAGTTCCTAGCCCCATTGGTGGATGGGAAATCCGGATACCAGAGAGTTAAATACCTCTGTAGTTCTCACAGCTGGTGAGA
The DNA here is from genome assembly GCF_903995425.1 of Onychomys torridus. Classification (NCBI taxonomy): domain Eukaryota; kingdom Metazoa; phylum Chordata; class Mammalia; order Rodentia; family Cricetidae; genus Onychomys; species Onychomys torridus. The sequence continues at coordinate 49,101,336 of NC_050463.1, read as the reverse complement.
AAGACTTTTTGGCCCTTGGTTCTGTGTGATTTCCATCAACACTGAGTTTTGATTATTCCAATCTATCCCACAGACCAGCTCTCAGGGTCACAAGGGACCAACAAGGGACCTCGAGTTTTCCAGGGCATTTTTCTGCCTCTCACATGGTCAGCCTTTGAAACTCTGGATCTAATCAGGCTTGGACTGATGGTCTTTTAGAGATGGAGAGTTTCATGTCTTCTGCTTTCTGGTGGTTTTCTTACTCACAATGAGAGTCTGAGGTGATCCTTTAAGCATTGTCCTCTTAGCAAATCTCAAAGCACTCTAGATGCAGTCAGTAACCAGTGGTTGGTTGGAGCAGCTATATCTTTTCTTCAGAACAACTAGAACTGTAAGGTAACTTAGAACAGGCAAAAGCAGTGTAAGAGCATCAGCTTCCACCAGGAACCCAGGGTTCAGCATGCTCACTGTTTGGTCTGTCCACCCAACCTGGTGGGGTCCTTGGGCTTTTCCCATGTTCATTTCCCAGGTGAGCATGGTGTGTCTAAAGTCAAGTTCCTGTATGTGCATGCGTGTGTGTGTGTGTGTGTGTGTGTGTGTGTGTGTGTGTCTGTGTGTGTCTGTGTGTGTCTGTGTCTGTGTGTCTGTGTCTGTCTGTGTCTGTGCACATGTGCTGAGATGGAGAAACAGCAGATCAGGGAAAGGAATGAAGTAGGAATGGAATTGTTTTTATTATTTGTTTCCCTGTTTTTGTTTATGAGGATTTTTCTCCTCATCTTAAATATCCTACTAAAAATTGATTAAAAAACAACAGCTATACAGTAAAAGTTTGAGGTGGAGAGTGATATGTTTGGCATCTATGTAACACTTAATGAGGTCAGGAGCATATGTTGTACCTTCTTCATTCAAGTTATGAAATTTGGAGAAGCACAGCCAAGGGTCTGCAGGAGCTCTGACAGTCTGGTCCTGTGGTCGCTACAAATCCTCTGGTCCTGTCACCCTCTGGCCTCTCCTGATGCCAGGCTGCGTGAAGATGTGCACCAGGCTATGGCCCTTTAGGGGGCACTGACAAGTACTGGGTGGGCAGATATTCCTACCTGAGGTGCAGGGTTAGGAGATTCATGGAGCTTCTTGCAAATGGATTTTGCCTGAGAGAAAGCCTGGGTTTCTGGGTGCTGAGTGAATCTGCACTCAATTCCCAGGGGGCCTCATGCTCAGGATCTGAGCTGCAAACAGGCTTCAAGCGAGCTCTCAGTGTAGAGGGCTCATGGGGGTCTCCTGAGCACATCAGGTTAGAGCTCACTCACCAGGACTCCGGCCACTGAAAATAAGGTGAAGAGTCACATGTCATTCGGCAGCCAGCCCTTGCCTTGTAGAGTCTCATAAACCTGCCATGACTCTAAGGCAAATGGTGGAAACATTAAGACCATGCAGGTAGACAACGCATATGGAGAAATTCATCCAAATTTATACTTACTGAAAAATGACTATAGATATTGTTTATTGCCTGAAATAAAAAAAGGTGAAATTAGGTGTGCTAGTTAGTTTTGAGTGTCAACTTGATGGGATCAGAAGTCAAGTGAGAAGCAAGCTGCTGGGCACACTTAGGAGAGATTGTCTTCATCTGGATATTTGAGGTGGTAAGGCCCATCCTGAATGTGGGTGTCAGCTTCCAGGGCAGTTGAGTCAAAAAGGAGGTCTGAAGGAAGAGCTTCTCCCCTTGGCTTGCTTGCCTTCATGCCTCTCAGGTGACTTCATCTACACCACTGCTGCCACCAACATTCTCTCACTGGTATCAGAACACAGCGTCCTTCAGCTTCATGTGTGGACTGCAGAGCAGTGGCTCTCCAGGAATCCTCCAGCCTCAGCTCCAGTTTCACACTACAGAGGCATCTGGACTTGTGCAGCTACTGGGTTCTCAGCATTTCCATGATGACAGCCATTGTTGGACTCCCCTGACCAGGCTGTGGAAGCCAGTCTACAATCTCCCTTTAAAACACCTCCATTCTACAGTTCTGTTTCTCGACAGAACCCTGATTAGTACACCTGCTCACACCAGTTCACTCTGCTGGTGGATACAGTACAAGAACTCTCCCCCAGTTCTTCCACAGCCTCTAAAATGTTTGGTGAATCCAAAATGGGACCCTGGATTTCTCTCTTTTTTTTTTCTGGAGAAATGGTACCCATGTCCTGGCTCTCTCACACGATGTGCTGGTTGACCTGTGTTTGCCTCACAGATGGACCGGGCTCAGGGAAACCGTTAGCTCTGAGCCCTCACAACCTGGGGACAGGCTCAGATGCATGCCACTCAAGTCACCTCCAGGGCACTTAGAGAGCCCTGGGAAGGCAGTGGATGGGCACACACAGGGGGGAAGCTCTCGGAGGATGTTGGCAGCAATTCAGTTGCCAACCAGCTGCAAAAAGCTTTAAAGGACAGTGTTGCATAAAAAATGAAAAATGTTGATTGAGGACATATTGCCCTTGATTGAATGCTGAGGGGAACCTGCTGGCGGAAAAATAGAATTGGGGGGGGGGGCAGGAGAAGGGGGCAGGGCGAGCTACATCTGCCCATTTTGCCAGCTGTGGAGAACTTTCTTCTGGTCCATCCACAGCGAACAGCACTGGGAGTGTGAATTTGTGTTGTTTTTTGCAAACACAGTCCTACAGGTCTATGGGGATCTTGCCACGTTTGCTTTATGTATGTCCAGTGCTAAGCTCCATACCTCTGTCTACACGAAAATACCTTCATAGTAGACTCCCACTGCAGTCTTCCCTGGGGAGTGTGGCTGCAAACTCCAGGGGGCATGCCAGGAAGGGGAAGGAGAGAGGTCCACCAACAACCTCTGCACCCGAGCTTTGGGGCTCTGCAAGCCACTGACTTCTAAAGGTGCAACCCGGTTATACTCTGAGTTGCTATTTTGTTCTTTATCCCTGTAGGAGATCTGGCTGGGGCCCAGAAAGTAATGGTGCTTTCTCTTCCTCCCCACAGTCAGAGAACAGAGTGGCTGTTCTCAGGATCACCCACTGCAGAGAGAGAAGACTCAGCCTAAGTTATCCTTTTCTACTGATAACTTTACCATCTCCTCCCAAAAGGCTCCATGTCCCAATCAAGACTTCATTCCCATTGAGTCACCAAACATGGCTGCAAGACATGGAACACCTGGCCATGCTCTACACCACATTATTATTCACCTTCTGATCATAAAAGTCACCATGGTGCAACAGCCACCCAAGACATTAAACATCTATTGGAGCCCAATGAAGTTTGAGAATGGCTTAGCATTGAGGGTGAGGGGCTGAGGTGCCAGTGGATGCATTGCCTGCTTGATTAAAGATGTGAAGACTAGATTTTTAAAGGTCAGTCTACAACCCCCTCCCCAGCTCCACATTGTTGACAAAGGCAAAGATGGTCAGAGACCTGTTCTCACTGCTGTAAGCTGGGTGCTGACTGTTTCCCTCATCTAGTGCAAGAGCAATGGGAGGAACTGGTGTGTAAAGCAATACATGCAGACCTGTGTCTTTCCAATGTGCAGTGCCGTTAGTCAGCAGTGTGGCAGTATCATGAGATCAATGGGATCATGAGATTGCAGCTTTGTGTTGGTGAAGTGGTCATTACATGAAGATGATCCTCTGACAGGGCCCCTTCATTGCCTGCTGCAAGAGCACCATGTCCCACCACACCACTTGATAAGCAGCTGTTAGACTGATAAGATAACTCTCTGAGGGTGTGGGTGGGGTATTGCTATCAAAGGCTTCAAGACATCAACCCTACCCTTAGGAGAGTATCATAAAGGAAGCACGCAATCTCCAGTAAATTTAGCTAAAGTTACATTTATCAAACCTCTTTTTATAAGAACAAAGTTTAGAATCAGAGGTCTAATTTAAAATATCTGAGTAGCTTCATAATGAAATACTATGAGGGCATAGAAAACGATATCGGAGAAGCTCAACTATCCACACAGTGGGAGGGTTTTAGAATATCTAGTGGTAAAAAGTAAAAGAGACTTAAACTCTACATTTATAATCATGGGTCTTCAACAGCTAAACAAGTGTATACACAGACGTCAGGGATGAGGGAAATAGCTCAACCACCTGACTGTGGTTTTGAGTAAAGCAAGAGGAGCTCTTCTCTTTACCTGTCTTTCCATGTCGACTTCAGCCTTCTCTTGAACTCTTATTGACCATTGAATACGCAGCAAAGAACGAACCTCAAGCATGAGAAAAGCCTGCGTAAGTTAGATGTAATATAAGAAGAAGAAATAACAGAACCACTACCTCACAAGGAAAGAATCGGGCCAGCAAAGTGGGAGGCCAGGGGACGAGCTCATTCCCACACATCTGAAGACTAGGGATCCTGAGAATTGCATTAGATTAGATTAGACTGCAAGTAGGCAAAAGCAGCAGCAGCAAGTATCCCAGGAGCCTCTGCTTCCTATCAGCAGTCATCCCAGGGTGGTCTCTGAGCCCTTGTTCCTAGATTCCTGTGCTCAGCAGTCTAGGACAATTGCTAAGGATGTGTCAGTTGCCACTATGTACTGAGCAAGGTCGTGATAGGTGGGTCAGCCGTATGTCATCAGCTGAGGTCCTTCCACACCACCACCTTGGAACACGTTTGAATCCTTCTGCGCGGGTGGAGAGGTGGGAGGGTGAGGGTGGGGGGGAGTGGGAGGGTGGGAGGCTTCTCCAAACAGCTGAGTAAATACTTCCATTGATTCACATCTAGGTCCCTAGTCAAATAGAAATGATGGGAGACCCCTCCCTGACCAGTGCCTAAAATACCTGCAGTTCATCTAGGCACAGCATTCTGCTGTGTATGTAAAAGCTTTAATTTGTCACTGCCTTGGATAGCTACAATGGGAGTAGGCATAGTTTAGGTACTTAAGTACATTTTGGTGAATTACAGAATGACTCTGGTTCATCAAAAGTGAAAAAGTGAGGTATACATTTTTAATTTTTTTATTGCATGTATTTATTTTATGTGTACAGGTATATGGCCTGTGTATACGTATGTGCACCACATGCATGCAATTCCTACAGCAGTCAGAAGTAGGCACTGGATCCCCCAGAACTGGAGTTGCAGATGGTTGTGAGATATCATGTCAATCCTGGCAATATTGTGTCCTATGCAAGAGCGGCCAGTGCCCTTAACCTCTGAGCCTTCTCCCTATCCCCCAAGGTATACATCTTAACATCCAAGTTGCTTTTAGGTTTTGCGTATAGTGGTGAGGGGGATACAAAGAGAGAAGAAATCCAGGAAGCATCCAACTCTATCCCTGATGGCTATGAATTCTCTTTGGCTCCAGTTGTGCCACATAATGGGCTGCCTGGCATGTTATGTTCACCGAGGATGGCATGGGTCTAGGGCAAGGATGCCTCTGGATGAAGGCTGGCTTTTCTCCTGGCTTCTCACTGTGGACCTGGGTCCTCTGCATTTGATATGCTAAGACGGAAAGGACCATCATTGGTCCATTACTGTCAAAGTGAAGGCCACTCCTTTTGCTTCAACATCAAGGATGTTTAACAACAGGCCCATATGGTCAATATACATAGGTAGGAGAGTTGAGGTGGTCAATACAAGCCCTTAATCCAACAATTAAAATAATAGAAATCATTGATTTTTCTGATCGGAGGTTTGCCATCATCCAGGGGAGGGAACAGGCCCCTGTGTGATGATGGATTTCAGTAACACCGCTGTAGTGGTTTCAGTGAGAATGTCTCCCATAGTCTCAGACATCTGAACATTTAGCCTTGAGTTGGTGGTGATGTTTGTGGAGGCTTGTCACAGGAAGCATGTCACCGGGGGCGAACTTGGAGATGAAAGTCCTGTTTCCTCTCCATTTCACTTTCTCTGTTTCATGCTTATGGTTCAAGAGGTTAGCTCTCAACTTGCCTGCTGCCTGCTGCCTGCTGCCTGCTGCCTGCTGCCTGCTGCCTGCTGCTACAATCCCCCCCCCCCCACACACACACACACCATGATGGACTCCTATCCTTCTGGAACTGAAAGCCCAAACAGATCCTTCTTATGAATTGCTTCCGGCCCTGATGTTTTATGACAGCAACAGGAAAGTAGTTAGTACAACAGCAGTCTGCATCTTGAGGAAGCCTTTTACACCCATGGGTCCCAGCTCACCCATTTCACCCTTCCAAACCACCTTTTCCATGGTGAATTTAAACTTCTACTTTTCAAGAAACCTATAAGTGACTGTCCCCAAGAAACAATATTCCTACTTATTGGTTTATTAGGTGACTTTCTTTTACCATGGCTGCTTAGAAAGTGCACAAAATTTATAACCAGAATTATTTGCCCTACACATACACTAGTGTGAGTCTGCTGAGAATAATGGTGTTTCTCCTCTTGATGGCAAAACCAAGTAAGACTCAGTCATATTGGCTTATGTCTTACATGAGGTTTCTAGAAATGGAGTTTGCCCTTTTCAATCTTTCTACAATGCCACCCGACTCCCCATGTGGCCAGGGCACATTCTGTTGCCTAGTGACTGATCTGACTTTTCTAGTTTACTAGCATATACCGTGACTAGTAAGTAATGTTGCCTGTGTAACGGAGGCTTTTCTGTCCCACTCAGTCCCACCGTCATTTTTAAAATAATCATTTAGAGGCTTAATATTAATTACCAACTATTTGGTCTATTGCTCAGGCTTATTATTAACTAGCCCTTACACCTTAAATTAAGCCATTTTTATTAATCTATGTTTTGCCACGTGTCTCGTGGCTTTACCTGTGCTCTAATATATCTTGCTCCCTCAGTGGCTGGCTGGTGGCTGCGCCCAATCTGCCCTTCCTTCTCCCTGTAGCTCTGCTTGAACTTCCCACCTTGCTGCCTTGCTACAGGCCAAAGCAGCTTCTTTATTAACCAATAACAATAAAACATATTCACAGCACACAGAGGGGTTATCCCACAGCATGCCTGGGTGTAGTGGGTAGCCATTCCAGTTTTGATCTGGAAGTTCCAACCCCCATTGAGGCTTCTGTAACTGTCATGCCTACAAGACGGGGCCAAGAGAGGACCCTGAAAACCCGAGATCCCAGATGCGTGGGCTCTCTTGGTTCCTGGACCCTGGACGCTGGAGGTAGACCAAGCAGAGTTCTCCAGAGAACACCGCCAGACTGCACCACACCTTTCCCAGACTCTGTTACCTACCCCTTCATTTGTAAGTTACCCCACAAAATAAACCTCCCTTTAAACTACGTGGAGTGGCCTTAATAATTTCACTAATACCTGGGCTCCTAGGGTACAGATTGGAACCCAGGGGACCTGTAGTGGTGCTACAAAGGGCAGGCCAGGCCCAAGGCCTCGCTGAAAAGAGAGATGGTTAAGGATGCAGTCTGAGTGGCTGTGGGCCGTCAGGGGGCATTCTGAGGGAAGACTCTGAGACAGTGCTCTGATGGAGTAGAGATGGATGGAAGGCATGAGAGCGGCTGGCAGCACAGAATAGAAAGAGGAATACAAAGAAATGCCTGGCTCTCCACAGCTGGTCCCATGCCTGAGATAAGCAGGTTCACATCAAGAAACAAATTCCTCAAATGTGAGAGACCTACTAGCGTGAATACATAGAACATGATCCCCATATATGACATGGTACAGCCTACACTGTATTATATAATTCATCTCAGTGTCTGGCTGCACCATCCGGGTTATAAAGGAGAGCAAATGACGCAGTGCCCATGGATGACTGTCGTGGGCTGTCAGTGCCTAGGCATGTTCTCAGTGCACAGGAAAGGGGCCAAGTTCACTAACTGATGTTACCAAGTCACGTGCACACGGCCCTTAGAGATGAAGTCAGGGGGTTCACATACTCACATCCTAGCTTCAGAAGCCTCTGTTCTCAACCCCATCTCCTGCAGCCACCTTCTGCTCAGACTTGGCCACAGGGAGATTGTTTAGACCATGGAATTTGACATGTGCTACCAATGACTTCCTCTCCCTATCTCCCTGAAGAGCTTGATACTAAATCTTTACAACTAGATAAAATATTTTCATTGTACTACATTTAATGATAATTTGTTTCTTTCTGCTATCACCCATGACATTTCAAATGTTTGTCACCAGCCCTTTATATATCAGAATCACAAGAGGACCTCTTTAAATAAATAAAAAATAAATAAAATAAAACAATAAAAAAAACTAACATTCTAAATTTGAAGCATGTGTCCATCTTTCTCCGATGAATTTAAATTCCAAGGTCTCTATGTTCTTCAGTTCCATATGGTGCCATGAGGTCTCAGCACATCTCATCGGATGGCTGTGATTTAGTAAGAGAGACACACACATAGAAAGATACATCTTCCAGTCATCCACCATCTGCGGGACCTTGGGAAAGAGTCTATGGTCCTGATCAATGGGAAGGTGTTTACAAGGTCCGATCTTTCACCTGACGGAGAGAGTTTGGGGTAAAAGTTTCTCCATGGTCACTAAAAGGTTAGTAACACATTCATAGTCTGAAAACGACATGATATGAGTGAGTTCTCTATGCTGACCCCTCACAAAATTAAGTCTCCTTACAGAAGAAAACTGGATGTGCTCTGGGATCTAGGAGGGGACATAGGAGCCAACACATGTCACTTTTTCCACTTCTGTCATGAACTTGCATTTGATTTTAGACCCAGAATCCAAACAGTAACATCACCCATCCCAAGGTGCTACACTGGTAGGCGTAGAGTTTGGCCAAGCCATCATGAGAGGTGTGACCTCCCAAGACCACAAAGGCTTGCACTGGGCAGACAGTACAGAAAAAGCAAACAGCAATAGGAAGAAGTGCTGGAATGTGGAGTGATTTCTGACCTGCTTGCTTTCTGTCAGGGCATCCTGGGTTTGTGCCTCTTCAGTTTTGAATTGCGTGACATTCAAAATGATCATTTTGTTTCTCCCCCAGCCCCCTCCCCCCAGTTCCCCAATCCAAACAACAAAAGAAGGAATTTAACCTCATATCCTCGCTCTGAAATTAGTTCTATTGTCAAAAGATGACAGCTGTATCCCGATTCCCAGAATTTCATGTTGGAATCAAACAGCATTTCTGAATCCATTGTGTTAGTTCAAACAGATCCGTAACGGCCCCTCAGCAAACCATTTTCAAAAGACTTGTGTAAGTAAGATAAAAAGACGCCGTTTCTACAGAGTTGCTTTTATGGGCTAGGTCAGAGTACTCTTTCCATGTTGTTCATTCCCAGTCGAATTTCCTAATAGTCTGTCTCCTCCGCTAACAGATGCCCGGCCTCATGTCGGAACCAGATCGCGCCACTGCTGAGATGCTATCCAGCGCCTTTCTTATTGAGCCGTTTCCCTAGCAGATGGCGCGATGCTGCAGGCACACTCCTTCCTGTTAATTACCAGCCTTCTCTGCAGATGGAAATGTCAGTCAGCCTCACAGGTCCCGGTTCCTGCCATTGCCTCAGTCCATAGCCCTCTACCTAGGAAAGATGCTGCCAACACACACCATGTGTTTTCTGACTGCTGACTAGGCAGGCAACAAAAAACAACTTACTTCATGAATATTCATGGCGGAATGTTGAAAGTTCTGTTCATCTGCGATGCTTATAGATCTGCTTAAAGGGGATTGCACCTTCCTAAGAACACTCTGCCCCTTGTTTTCCTACACCGAGGATATGCGAGTTACCAAAGTAAGTTGCCATGGCAACATAGAGAGGACCATGAAAGTCGTCCATTTGGAGCCTTCTGTAGGCACATCAATTTCAGACTAACGCCCTTCTTGTACCTTCAAGTGTCATTTAATTATTCTTGTTCTTCCACAGCACACCAGTCGTTATCAAGCTAAACTGATTAACTAATAACTTGGTTTTCATTAAAGTCTGATTATCTCATTAGCACACACATAACCTGTACGAATCCCTTCATCTTTCTTTGTATTTAAACCTACTAAATCAAGATAAATGAATTCCATTGGGGCCATTCTTTATTCATGACATACAATCACCTTGCTTGCCGTGGAAAACTCTTTGGCCATCAAAAGTGGGCATCTTGTCTAGAGGAGAGGATGAGGGCTTGGGTTCAAGCAGGGAAGGTGACAGCAAGCATCTGACTGGGGGGATCAGGAACTTGCCCTCAGTTGTCTTCTCAGGGATGCTGTGTTTTGAAGCAAGGCCAAATGTGGCAATGGGGAATGTCGTCACAGCTCAGGCCTCTGCTTAGCTGAACTTCCATCCTCTGTGATTTCATCCAAAGACAGTGACCATGGGACTGGTGTTGTCCCTAACACAGGCATGAAGGTTTCCAAGGTAGAATGAGCTTCTGGAAGATACAACAACCAGCATCCTGGGATGGCGGGGGTGGCTTTAACAGGGAGAAGTGAGCAATAGCTTTCTGGTATGCTGAAGGATTCATTTGTTTATGAAATGTGATTTTTTTTTCTTGAAGTATCTTCTGTTTGACGACAAAGATCCATGTCCTGGACTTCTCAATAGGAGAGTTTAGAGTTTTTCATGGAGATGTGAGAAACCTCAGGCTGGATACCATAGTAGGTCAAGTTGTAAAATGCTGTGTGGGGCTCCCAGGGGCTGCTATGACACATGTGTCTCCTCTCCTAGCTCGGTCTTAAGAAGCAGCTGCTTTTGCTGTCCTTTCATGTACTCATGGGGAAGGAAAGCATGCCCAGGCATCTTACAGACAGAACAGAAATTAGGTCACCACGAGTAGCCCTTCATTCTGAAAAACGAAAACAGTAACACATGTGTGTCCCTGTAGGTACTAGGAAGAGAAGGTGGGGAGGTCATGCCCACAGTGAGTGAAGCCATAGCCATCCACTCCCATGCTTGGAGTTCATGATGGCAACTTGTAAGCAGTATGAGTACCTGTGTGCAGGTAGATGGTTGAGAGCAAGCTCAGCAAAGAGGAGTGAGGCTGGTACGTACACACACATGCAGACCAGTCCATCATGAAGTTCACTCATATAAAAGATGGATGGTGCACGATGTACAAGGACTAAAGTATGCCATATGCTTCATTATCGAGTCCATATATAATTGATCCTTACAGAATGCTCCCACTGGTTTTAGGAGCCACTTTTTGGAAGTGAAACTGCACTCCTCACTGTTAACATTGACCTTATTCCCTGAGATCTGTTAGCTATCACTAAGTCAGGCCCTATTTTTACATAAAAGTATACCCAATAAATCAGTACCTCCCATACTCATCTATACACACATCAGAATCTCATCCCTGGGCATGCCATGTTGTCATTCACTGTTCAGTGACATGGGTGACTTCTTTGCCTTCTTGAATAAAAGTATTAAATACGAGAACACTGTTTTTCAATATGCCTTGCTCTTCACAATGTGGGGGGTACACACATAGCATGTGCTTAGGTTTACTCTGTATTATTAACATTGTCTCCACCCTCTCTTAAGCCCAGTAAGTCAAGAGTGAAATAAGATGAGCTGTGTTTTGTGGTGGCTGCCAATTTCTACAGGATAAATATTCGAACTGTGGGATAGGATGTCAGCGAATACAAAGTTGGAAGGAGATGAACAAAAACACATTTGACTTTTTAATAATGGCCATGTTTTTAGCAACCGACTTCCAAGTTCCTGAAAATTGAACAATAAGCTTTTGCAGGCTGGTGGAAGGTGAGTCAAGTTCTCTGTTTACACCTGGTTGTTTCACGTCCTCCACTTCTTGTCTCTTCAACTGCATATATATCACATCCCAGCTGTGTGTCTATAAATACTCACAACCACATGAATTTACAGAGTCTAGCTTACAAGGAGCTTAATGAAACGCTGAACAATGGAGCTGGGTAGACACATACTGAATGAAGCGAATAGAAAAAGTGAAATACTGGCCCCAGGACAGTTTCATGACATTTGGGCTGGTTCTTTGCTTTGTGCCACAGGAGATTTACTAGGATAACATGGCCTACAAGAAGAGCAAGAACTCTTGTTGTAAGGCTAATTAGAGCAAAGCAAGAGGCTGGGTCTGGGCTTAGACCTGGGTTAAGATTTAGACAGATGAAGAGGAGAAAAGGGAGCATTTCATTATTGATTTGAAGAACACTTATGTATCAATGGCTAATCGCCACACAGTAAGTTTTATACCATGAAATCTTTTGAAAGATGCAGAGTTATGCCAACAAAAGTTTTCATCTTCTAAGTGTCTGGAAGAGGCCAAATAAATCTAAAAGCTATGTTACTTAAAATTATTTCATTCTAAAATAGTTCTGAAAAATTCAGATACACCCCAGAGGCCCCCCAAATAATGTAGGCTCCTATCAGTCCTCTCTGGGGCCCACTAGACTAGAGGATAAGACCCTACTGCTGATGATGTCACATTCTTCAGTTGCCAAATGTAGAGAAAGCAAGCTGGAACTGAATTGGTGCTTCATCTCTGCTGGCTGGCTTTCAGGGTGTCAGGAGGGTGCCATGGAGGCTTGTGGAGGAGAGGAAGGCTTCAACTGTGCTACATAGTTGTGAGCTCTATAGACCAGGAAACAAACCTGCCAGACAAGATGTGCCCACCTGTGTAACAGTGGCATGATGGTTGTGGGGTAACCAACCATTTTCCAAATGGATTCAAGGCTCATTCCATAGGAAGGAACTCAGGCCTGGTCCTAAAAGCCTGGTCAACAACCCATGCCTGGGGAGGTGATAGTCCTAAGTGAGGAACTTACCATCCTATTTATCTAAGTTGACACACACCACTTTATAAGTCTCCAAGTTTTCACAAGTAGGCTAAAGTAACTCTTACCCTTACTCACAGCAGCCTTTCTTTGCAGTGAAAGGTGGTGAACTCAGAGGTCCATGGCTGCCAAAGTTGCTGTTAATTAGTATCAGTTGAGGTCTACCTCTAAATAAGATGCATAAACTGCCACTCTAAGGCTTGGGAGACATTGTGGAAGAGGGGACAGGAAGTGTGGAAGAGTGAGAAACTAGGATGAGGAGCTGCAGAGTTCTATCTGCTAGACTCCACACAATCATTGCAATCATGAACTCAGAACAATTGAAAAAATTCTAAAAGACAACAAAAGCACTTTCTTTATATACTGTTTCTTTGAAGATTTCCTAAAATAAGACCCATAGAAGTTTTTGAATAATCAAAATAATCAAATCAAATTATAAGATTGTAGCAATAGAGGGTGGAGAGGTGACTCAGTGGTTTAGAGCACTTACTGCTCTTGCAGAGAACCCAAATTCAGTTCCCAGGACCCACATGGTGGCTCCCAATTGCTTGTCACCATAGCTCCAGGGATCCCAATGCCTTTGTCTGGCCTCCTTGGGTGCCTGTACACACATGGTGCACATATACTCATGGGCATGTCTTTTGCACACACACATGCACATAAATAATAAACAAATAAGTAAATCTCCAGCAAAGAATATGGATAGAGATTAAAACCTGCCCTTTCCTTCTGAACTGGAGTTTTAAAGAGAGAGGGAAAAGGAGGAGTCACTCCAGAGAAGGTCTAGATGCTAACAGCTTGCTGGTTTACTTCCTTCTGTAAGCTGGCACTTGGCTGACTTTCCTGTTTGACCAAAGCCTCTTGATGTTCATGTGTGGTGAGGGAGGTGGGAGGGGAGTGTTCTCCTCCAGAACCAGGAAAGGAGAATTCAACTTCTCACGTTTCAGGTTAAGATGGAAAAGCTTCAAGATCTGTATAAAAATATATAAGTTATCTATATGTCTGGGAAAAGCAGGTCTATTATTCAGAAGAGAACAAATGTCAAATCTCTAACTGTGGAAATAAAATATGTAACTGGCTAAAAAGGGAAGTATGGTGAAAACCTATCCCCAGATGACCAAAACAGAAGATCAATCCTGTAAGGAATACAGTCAAGCAAGCAAGAGGACTTCTTCACTTCTAAGAATGTGCAAACACTGCCCTGAATTTCCTCTCATCATCTCTGTGGGGAGATAGGTGAGGCATCTTCACACTGGCCTGTGAGTCACACGTGTACAGATCAGTTTCGCTTGCACAGAGGCCATAGGCACAGAGAGATTCTGAGTGGCCCAGAAGGGAGAATCCACGCTCTATCCTGTGGCTGCCATTTGTGTTTTTTTGTTTTTTTTTTTTAAGACTCTTAAATTTAGAACAGCAGAGGAAGAGTTAACTATTGATCTATTTACCTGTCTCCTGGAAATGTCTTTGACAATCACTAGAAGGAGACACATCCAAATACTCGTAGAAGTTAACACTGAGGGGGCCAAAGATAATTCAGATTCTGCATAAATCAGACTTAGGAAAGATATGATCTGCTTTAGAGGAGAGCCAATTAAGTTTTGGGTCTAGAAAGATCTAGATCACCACTGTTTTGAGTCTCCATCACCTGTTGGGCAATTGCTATGTCTCTTGCAGTATACATTTTTCATATCTCTTCAACAGGACACGGATATTTACACAGAGAGTCTGGTGAAGGCTGGACTAGACCATGCTACAGTGACAGATTTTCCTCACCAACTCTCCTTCTAAATGATACCCAGGAATGAGAGAGAAGATCCAAGTAAGCTCTTGTTCAGCTTCATTAACTCTGTGAGAAGGCCTCTCTGTGTGTCTTCCACCAGGTGCAGGTCAAGTCCATAGAAGGCTGCCCAGCCTTTTGAACACAGAAACCCTCCAGCATTCACTCTCGGGATTTTTCCAGGCATCTGTTAGAAAGGATGGAGTGTATAAATTTGCCAAAAACCCATCATCCATGGTATCTGCCTGGATTACTCGGCAAAAACTTAGACCAGAAAGAGTATTTTTTAAGTACCCCCTCACACACCTGAAAGCACCTTGGGTGTTGAGTTGGGGAACTGGAGCCGAGCTGGAAGACCAAGACCAGAGCACTGAGAGTCATGGCAGCCCCTCTGTCTGCACACCACGGCAGCAGCTCCCAGGGATGCGAAGGTAGCAACCAAACAGCACACATTTGAAAGAGGAAAAAGTGTGAAATCTGCTCTGGGCCATCAGAGAAAGCTGATGTAATCCGGGTTGACTCCAGGGACAGCAATGGTGCCAGCTATGGAGGCCACATGGCTTCTAATGAGGCCAGGCCCAGTTGCAGCCCAGAAGAGTGGGTGAGCAAGCCAAATCTCACCCAAGGACAGAAGCAGCCCTGACAGCTGGTGAGCGAATTAACTTCAGGCAAACCAAGTGGACCCAGGTGGTGGGACATTTCGAATCTTTCCCTTCTGGTGGAAATAGAACAAAACATTGCATGGAACACAGCCACCACAGCCTTTTTATTTTCTTTTGGTTTCTTCTGACAGACATCTTGGGGGAGGGGGCAAATTTGGAGGAAGTAGCTTTAAGATCTCCCAGGACAGACATCAGTGACACACACCAGTGTTGAAGGCTGCTTAGAAAGAGTTATTTTGGAGATGGAGCACCCCAACCAAGGGGGATCAAGACATCATCCCACAGGCTTGAAGAAAAACGTATTAGGTGTCCTGAGCACTGAGAGGAGAGGCCACCACTGATGGTAATCCGGTCTCCCAGAATGCTGACCCCTGGGTATTTGCACAGAGGACATTTTTTCACTCCACTTTCTGGATTAAATGGTTCATGGAATAGAATGCCTCCTCTCCCTGCGCCTTTCATCCTGGAAGTGGCCTTCAGAAGCTGCCAGTCTTGCACAGAGTAGACCCCTGGCTCCCACAGAATTCAACCAATAGGCTGGGCCTGGTAGTTTGAGCACCATCCTGCCACCTGGTGGTTACATTCCTAAATTGCAAGGGCAGGTCTTCCTGCCCAATTATCCTCTAAAGAAGTGAATCTATAAAACAAAAGATATTACACCATTTTGACAAATGTCAGAGAGATTTGAGCATTTCAGAAGGATGGGTAAAATAAAAAAATAAGCATATGTTGTGAAAGAAAATAGCCTCGCTGATGAGAAAGCCACCAAAGCAAACGTGAGTGGGCAGACAGGAAACAGAGAAAGCGAACACAGCAGTGGGTGTGGGCAAGAGACGCCCAGCCCCACTGATTCTGGTTATTCCAGGAAGATCTGTCACATTGCCGAGGCTGAGGTTAGCACTGTTCCTACGCAGCCCGAGGAGGCCAGAAGTCGGGGGTAGCATTCTGGGCCTCCCTTGTTTTCCCACTGAAAGCTATGGGTGAGGGTGCAGGGACCTCTTTATTAAAACACCAGCATACCTGGATTCCTCTTACTTCCTTTTCGTATCTCTGTTTTCTATCTTGCCCTGTCCTTTCTCTTTGTAACAAGCATTGGCCATCTTCTTCGGGGCACCAGCTGTGCCTTGTGTTTAGATCCACTGGCTACATATGCAAGTCAAAGTCACCACAAGTTTGGAAAAAGACCAATAAGCAAGCAATGTCACAGAGCAGTGACAGGGACTAGCATAGGCTTCTGTAAGAACAGGGATGGCCCAGCTCACTCCCAGGGGAGGTCTCATTGGAAGCAGCTTCTAGTTGTCAACAATGTCTCAGTGATGTCAAAGGTTGTAGAGGGATTAAAGAGGGAACAAAAGGAATGATGGGGGGTGGTGCTGATGTGAGACATCTTTCAAACAGAGAGACTACATAATAAAGGGAGCTTAAGAAGAGGATGTAGAGCGGAGTGTAGTAGCATACACCTTTAATTCCTGCATTTGTCAGGCAGAGGCGGGAGAATCCCTGTGAGTCGGAGGCAAGCCTGGTGTTCATCACACACGTCAGGCCAGCCAGTGCTACATGGTGAGATCTTGTTTATAATAATCATAATGATAATAATAAAAAAGGAGGGAAGTGGGTATGTCAATTTGGGCCATAAAGCATTTACATTGCAATCATGAGGACCTGAATTCAAAAGCCAAGAGTGATAAAACACTTATAGTCCCAGACATGGGGAGGGAAGACAGGCTGGCTGACCACCTGAGGTCACTGGCCAGCCATCCTAGCCTACACAGCAGGCTGTGAGAGACCCTGTCTCAAAAATAAGTCAGGGGCTGGGAAAAGGACACATGGGTTTTCTTCTGCCCTTGACACAAACATGTACTCACATGTTCACACACACACACACACACACACACACACACACACACACACACGAACAAATCCATCCATGAACATGCTAGAACAATATATTGCACATAGTGAGGAGGCTGGGGAGAAGTGTGAAAGGCCTGCAGAGGCTCATGGTAATGGAGAAGATGGAGACTTTGAATTTCACCCCGACAAACCTATAGTCTTACTGGGGAATTTTAAGCAGGGGAGAATCAACTACCTGGAGGACACAGATAAAGGCCCTGTAAAGATCACATGTGGGGTAGTGAGACTCCCAGGGGCTCTGGCTGCACAACCCACAGAGGCCTTTTGAAAAGCAAGGCCACTGTGCCTCTTATGGAGGATAGAGTCTCAAGAGCTATTCAATGCAACATGCCTTCCATAGGTCTTGGGGCACTTAGCTAACCACAGGTGGTGTGTAAGAACTGAAGTTGACCCCAGACTCTGACTTCCTGGCAGTCATTTTAGCATCCACACAATGAAAAGACATAATGCAGTCCTTCTGGGAGGACAGTCACTGTGGAGTCTTTTGGCCCCTGGATGTGAGGTCTCTGGTTGCTATCACAGACTTCTTCAACTCCCATTTTTGTCTCTCCTATCTCTTTGGTCTCCCTCCTACTCAGCTTCAAGCTGTCTGCCTCCTCCTCTACTCTTTAGAGACAGTGTTAGGCCCAGGGAAGTTTGGGCTAGCATCTTAAGGACTCTTCCGGGGGATAGGGTAAGAAGGGAAATCTCAAACCCAAGTACGGTCACCCAGGGCAAAGATGGCCTTACTTTAGATCCGGATCTCCAGAACGGCCTGGGGACATTCCAGGTCATTTGGTCAGTTTCCAGAAAACTATTTACCTGGGTTTATTTATGTTTGAGCCCATGAAGCTGGCAAACTATGGGAAATCCCTTTTTTCACATATTAACCAGCAGTTCTGGTGCATACTTGTGGAAAAATGAACAGTTTCTTCTTTAAGAAATTTGTGGACTTTGATTTTTTTTTTCAGGATGTTTTTCTGCTAAGGAAAACAGAAAATGATAGGAACCTATCATTGATGAGAGAAGAAAGAGAGCTTCCAGCTAGTGGTAAGATAAAAGTCTGAAGAGGGCAAAGATGGGGCTCCTCTGGCATGGCCCATTGTTCTCATAGTCGGGATTGTCCTACCTGTGGGAGACCAGCTCACACACTTCTACTACAGAGACTCTTGAGGGGAGAGGGATAAGAGCATTAGGTAGAAGTGTAGAGGGGAGAGAAAACAGAAACACAAGATAGCCTTGGGAGGGCCTGGATCCTTATCCACCGGCCCCCTCTGACTCTTCTAAAGGGCTATTTATAGGAATGCAAAGGGGTGGTGAAAAAGACCTCCCCCTAGCTCAACCAAGTGCCAACCCTTCCAATCACCTAGTAACCATGCACGTGGCCAAGCCATCCTCTAACGCAGCTCTGCTTGGTGAAGCAAGCTCAGCTCTCACTAGGAACCTTTGTGGGCCTCCACACCCACCATTATTGAAAGCTCTACAGACATTAGCAGAGCACTGACAGCATAGGTCACATGTAGCATGGAACACCCTGCACAGAACCCCTCTCATCCAACTTTGTCTCTTCTCAGTGTGCTACTCTCCATAGTCTCATATGAGAATGAGAGAGATACATAGATAGATGGTAGAGATAGATGATAGATAGAAAATAGATGATGATGATGATGATGATGGACAGATAGATAATAGATAAATAGATAGTAGATAGGGGTTGGGGATTTAGCTCAGTGGTAGAACACTTGCTAGCAAGCACAAGGCCCTGGGTTTGGTCTTCAACTCTGGGGAAAAAAGATAGTAGACAGATGACAGATGATAGATAGACAGATGATAGGTTGATAGGTAGGTAGGTAGGTATGTAGTACATACATACATATGTAAATACATACACATACATACATATATAGGTACATAGAAGATACATAGATAAATACATAGATAGATGATGGATAGAACACACATAGGATTCTAATGTATGCCAGATGGAAAATTTTCTACCTAGGAGTCCTCAAAAAAGGCTTTCTCCTACATAGGAGCCATGGAACAAAGGGACTTTTGCAGTTATAGGAAGTTGTCCCTTTGAGAGCATTACAGAAAGAGAAGGAATCATGTGCAAAGTTCAGAATCCCAGGAGGTGAGTTTCAAGTTTGACCTCAATCCTCACCCAAATCCCACTCACAATGGTGTGCAGTAGAACCAGTCAGAAGTGTCACTGAACCTCTATTTCAATATTTGCAATGAGAAATGATGGCAAGTGTCCCAGAAGATCTATGCATGAAAGATTGGCTCACAGTCAACCATTACCTGAGTCGGATTCTGAACTTTATGTAGAAAGTGGCAAGTTCCCTTACCAAATCGATTCATCTCTCAAACCCAATCTCACTCTGTGATTGTTTTTCTGGTTTTTAATTCTTGAGCTTAGTGGTCCTGGATACATAGTCTTCCTCATTACCTGCTTCCTTTCTTCTCTCCCTCCCCATTTCTTTTCTTTTTCATTCCCTCATTCCACCTTTCTTTCCTTCCATTTTTCTTCTTCGTTACACCTAATAAGTCATGATGGAGAAGAGGATCATCTCTAGATGACTAGTCTCTAGAAAACAACACTTTAAATCAAAACCCAGACATCTCCCCACACTGACAGATCGACACAGATAACAGAAGCAGAAACATGATAGGTGACATCTGCTTTTCAAACATGGTCCAGGGAACCAAACTTCATGCTGACTGCAGATGTCCCTGGCCATGGCCATGTCTGCTTCTGAAGATAGTCAACCCATACACATTTCTCCTTTGGGTATGGCTGTTCAGTTTTGGCTAAAGAACCCTCCCTGTCACCTCCAATGGGTCCTGGAGATGCTGAGCCTCTCTGAGCTTCCCTGGATATTTATGTGTGATTTTGGGTGCAATAGCAAAGTGCTGCCCACCCTGCTGGCTTCAGGGCATCTTCTGCCTTAAGCTCAGAGACAGAAGTGAGAACATTATGCCCAGGCCAGGCCTCCACAATGCTCATGACGTCTTGGTACCTAACTTTCTTTGATGGAGAAGGAGTTCTTGTGGATGTTACAGAGAACTGCCAGTAGGAAATAGAATTGAATTCATATTTCTCTGCTTACTCTTCATTTTCCTTTCTTGGGTGAGTGTCAAAGTCATCAGACAACTTCTTGTTTACATGGACCATCACATGCAAACAGAAGGAGGATGCTACAGTATTTGCAGAGCATGGGGTCCACAGTGGGCAGTACCAGGCACCTCACATTCTCATAACCCTACAGATGCTGTCCAACTTTAGGTCAGTGGGACTTGTGTTCAGATGTCATCTCTCTGCATCTCAAGTTACTGAGGAATCCTCCCCCACCCAGGTGTTGCATGAATTGGTTGCTTTTGTGGTGTGGATGTGTCAGTTTTTCCAGCCACAGAGCCTCCACACAAGCTTGCAGTGTTTGTCTCATGTAGGTAGATTTTCATCCTTTTCACAATGTGCTAGATAGTCTTATGTTAAGTTGATGCAACTAAAGTCATCTGAGAGGAGGGGAACCTCAATTAGGAAAATGCCTCCATAAGATCAAGTTGTGGGCAAGCCTGTAGGGCATTTTCTTAAGGTGATTAATGAGGGAGGGCTCAGCCTACTGTGGGTGGTGGCATTCTTAGGCTAGTGGCCCTGGGTTCTATAACAAAGCAGACTGAGCAAACCATGAGGAGCAAGCCAGTAAGCAGCACCCCTCCATGGCCTCTGCATCAGCTCCTGCCTCCAGGTTTCTGCCCTGTGTGAGTTCATGTCCTGACTTCCTTGAATAATGAATAGTGACATGGAGGTGTAATTCAAATAAGCCCTTTCCTCTACAACTTGCTTTTTGTTCATGGAGTTTCATCACATCAATAGTAACCCCAACTGAGACACACAGGGTCCCCAAACACTTTTTAAGTCTTAAACACTTTCCTTCACAGGAGCCTCCACATCTCTTCAGAATGGGAAGTGCTGTCAATTATCCATTCTGTTAGATTTTAGTAACTGTGGCAAAAATCCCTGAGATGAATGACTTCGAACAGTAAATATGCATTTTGGCTCATGGTTTCAGAGATTTTAGGTTTTTAGTCCTTGGTCAGCCCATCCCACTGCTCTGGGCTATGGCAGACAGAGAGAGACTAATATGGAGGAAAGGGCTTGGTGTGACAGGGCTGCCCAATTCAGGACACCCAGGAAACACAGAGAGAAGATGGGGAACCCCAACACACCTTCAAGGGCAAGTCCCACTGACCTCCTTCCTTCTGCTAGGCCACTCACTCTTCAGTGTCAAAGTCTTACTTTTCAACACCAGCTAGTCACACTGTTAAATCATAAATCCATGAACTGACTCATTCACTGACAATCCAATCACCTCTCCATGGTTGGGTTTTCCAACTGTAGACCAAGTCTGTAGTACATGTGCTTTTTAGAGGAGACTTCATCTGCAGACCACAGCATCTACTCCCATGGTTGAATAGCTCTACTTTCTATTCCACAGTCTACTCAAGGGGTATGATTCTTCCTGCATTGTTATTCATTACTCCTGTTCCCCATGATTCCCTGCAGGCTCTCCTCCATTGGGTTACAACTGGTGATCCCCAAGCTCTCATCTTCCATAGACGCCTTGTTTCCATGTATCATCTCATTTGCCTTTGGAGGATAATAGGTGTGTGTTCACACACTGATCTCACTGGGCTGCAGCATCTTAAAAGAAAGAAGTCTCATCTTGTCCATCTCCATGGTGTTTTTTGTTTGTTTTGTTTTGTTTTTGCAGAGTTTAATAAGTGGCAGGGGTGACGTTCAAATAAACTAGGTGACTCACAGTTCCACAGCTTCCTTTGTTTACTCTTCCTGTACTTTTGGCTGACCCATGTCTTCACATGACCTCAGTGGCCCCTGGGGTAGGCAGGAAGAGGATTTTTCTCGTCTGAAGTGTCAGCCTCTACATTTCAGTTTATTCAAACTGAAGCAAAGTCACAAGAGGAAACACTTGATTTGCAAACTGGCCCCAGAGATCTGAGAATCCTTCCTACCCTGTCACCTATTCCCGTATCTCTACATGACCCCCCAATCTTAGCATATCTTACCCCTCCAGCCTCTATAGTCTCAGATGATCCAATGGCAAATGATGAAAAAGACAGAAAGAAGTAAAAATTGAAAGGGTTCTATCCAGTGTTAATTCTTCCAACTGTTTCTATACTAAATTTCAAAATTGTAGGTTTAAATAATTTTAAAAGATATAATTATATATTTTAAACTTGGAATATGAGCCTATTTTTGTTCTTAAGTCATCATCCTCATCCATTTATTTACTTGCTCACTCACCCATTTATTCCAGAAAGATTTAATGACTGTCTGCTAGAAGCCAGACATGGTTTTAGATGTTAGGAATTAAACAACAAACAACGAGACCTGCTTCTGGATTCTTATTTTTCAGACCAGGGGGACACACAGAAAAGGCAATAAAAGTATAATTAAAATGATTAGTATTAAGGCCTCAATGAAGAGCAGAGGGCATGCAATGCAATCCATTAAGCTAAATAAAGTCATCAATAAAATTATGAGGCTATTCCAAACTGGCCCCCAGTGTCTGGGAATCCCTTTAATGGTCTTCCTTTATACCCTGTTGCCTTTTCTAATATCAAGTGACATAAAGTTCAACTAAAATAAGGTGACAAAGAAAATCTCATCATTTAACTAGAGGTCTAAGGGATCCAATAAGGCACCTCAAGGTGACATGCCTACCGAATAAGTATCTTAAGTGGTGCAGTGGGCACAGGCTTGGTATATTGAGGGTTGGTAGAAATAAATCAGTCTAGCTGAAGGGAAGAGATCAGGAGTGAGGCCAGCAAAGGAGGAGGCCAACCAGGTAGGGCAGGGGACAATTGAGAGTATTGGGGCTTCTACCCCAAAGACAGTGGGAAGCTCTCAGAGACCCCCTAAGCACAAACTGCCTTATTGTGTAAGAAAGGGGTACTAGTAAGAACAGGTGGTAGGAACCAGGGATTTAAACAGGACTCCTCAGAGTGATGATGGTGACCCACACAGATTGAGTGACAGGATAAGGTCACACATGATCAGATTGAGGCAGGGGATATTTTGAAGGGAGATTCAGTTTGCTGAAGCATTAAAAACGGGATATGAAAGAAAAAGAGGAGTAAAGTCTGTTGGCACAGCCTGTAAAATGGAGGGATGAAAGTACCCTTGCCTGAAATGGTTCAGACAGTAAGAAGCCAGGGATAATGAGAGCGGTGAGTGGGGCTGAAGAACCCCATCCAGATGCCTCTTAGTTCTAAGAGAGATGTGTCAAGGGGTAGTTGACTATGTGAATGTGTGATTCAGGAGAGGACATGGTTGGGGCAGGAACAGACATTCAGGATTATCAATACAGAAATGTATGGTCCAAATAGCAGGTGCTGAGATGGGAGACACTCACTACCCATGTCTAAAAGACAGAAAGGAGGGGGAATCAGAAAAAAAATGTTCTAGGAGGAAAGCGAGTGAGAAAAAAGAAAGAAAAAATGTGGAGACAACCTTGACACCAGGTAGGACCATAGTTTAAGGAGGAGAAAGGCGTTTAAGATGCTCAGTGTGGGTACAAGTTAAGTGTAGTGAGGATGTGCAATTACATGAAAAGTTAGTCGCAGTGAATAAGCAAGAGACTTCCCAATGGTTTATTGTCCACAGTCTGTAGAGACACGAGGCTGAGGTTGGGAAGGGGCAGTGAATTTTTAAACGTCATAAACTCTGTGCTCATGAGAAGGATCCACAGAAAAGGAACAATGGCATAGAGCAAAGAACATTCCTTACACAGTGACTGGAACAGCAAGAGGGTATTGTGTTCCCCAAGATACTGTGCACCCTAATAAACTTATTTGGAGTCAGAGAACAGAACAGCCACTAGATATACAGGCCAGAAAATGGTGGCACACACGCCTTTAATCCTATCACTTGGGAGGCAGAGATCCATCTGGATCTCTGTGAGTTTAAAGCCACACTGGAAACAGCCAGGCATGGTGACTCACACCTTTAATCCCAGGAAGTGAGGACAGAAAGCAGAAAGGTACATAAGGCATGAAAACCAGGAACTAGGTTGGTTAAGGTTTTGAGAAACAGTTCAGCTGAGACTCATTCTGGATGAGGATTCAGAGGCTTCCAGTCTGAGAAAACAGGATCAGCTGAGGAATTGGCAAGGTGAGGTGGCTGTGGCTGGTTCTGTATCTCTGATCCTTCAGCGTTCACCCCAATACCTGGATCCAGGTTTGATTTTATTAATAAGACCTTTTAAGATTCCTGCTACACTTGGCGTTTCTCATTGTCACTACCTCTGATATTTTTATTAATCCAAACAGTGTGCATTCATGTGTTTGACTTTATGTGTCTGAGTCACTCACTTGATTAGACTTCCCAAGCCATGGATATCAAATTGGATCTGTATAAAGCAATCTGTAAATGCTGGAACAGTCAATTGGATGCTAAGGTACACATCTGCACAAACACATCAGCCACTGGGGACTATAGGGGCCTTGGGACCTGCTGTGAATTACTCCTACAGATAAGTGTGTTGGCCAAACTAGTGGACCATGGACTAGATGACTTCTATTTGTTTATTGCTCCTTATAGACACAATAAATGCACAACACACACACACACACACACACACACACACACACACACACGCAGAGATAGATATACACACACATGCATGCACAACTTTTCATAAAAGTTATATCCAAAAATCTCAATGGCTTACATGAGAGTGAGTAGTAAACACATTTCAAGAGAAACAATCACTGTGGAAGCCCCTTATACTTTTCTGTAAGATCATTTACATGTAACCTAACTCTCCCAACTAAGGGCATAAGTCCACCCATGTCCCTGGAGGAAGCAGAGTCAAGGCATGAAACAAATCCAGGGCAACACTGTCACCCAAGGCAAAACCTTCAAACTGCTCTTATAATGACTTCTGTCTTTTCTCTTTGCCTAGACTCTCAAATTGTCATTTTTGTTAAATCCATGGCACCCAGCATTGTGAAAATGAGCTTTAAAAAAGTATACATCAACTGATAAAAAGTATACTAAAAATAATCTACAGCTAGAGTCATTCTGGTCTTGGCTAAAAGATGATTGTAAAGGTGATTGTACAGATGCCAATTCCCTAACAAAGAGATCCCTTTCCTCCTTCTCCTCCTTCTCCTCCTTCTCCTCCTTCTCCTCTTCCTCTTCCTCCTCCTCTTTTTTTCTCTTAGTTTTTTTCTTTTCAGTTTTTTGAGACAGGGTTTCTCTATGTAGCTTTGCACCTTTCCTGGATCTTGCTCTGTATAGCTGGCCTCAAACTCCCAAAGATCTGCCTCCCAAGTGCTGGGATTAAAGGAGTGTACCACCACCACCTTCTCCTTTTCTTCTTCTTCTTCTTCTTCTTCTTCTTCTTCTTCTTCTTCTTCTTCTTCTTCTTCTTTCCTTCCTTCCTTCCTTCCTTCCTTCCTTCCTTCCTTCCTTCCTTCCTCTTCTTCCTCTCCTCTCCTTCTCTGGCTTTCAGATACAGCAGAGAGGCATCAGGGTGCTATCATGTGATCATAGATAAATGATCTTCTTGTTCTCTTGGGTTTCTATTTTCTTACCCTAATGCACATGGCCCAACTGACTTGTTTTGAATAAAGGAGTAATATTTTCTCAAAGATGAAATTTAGATATTTTATCTAGGAATCTATCAGTGGAAATTTGGACCAGAGATTTGCTGACTAAGGGTATACATCTAGGTCACAACTATCAAAAGGGGAAATTAGTAATTTGATTGATGGTTTCTTAACCAACCCTGTGTCACGTCTTAAACAAAATCCAAAGTGTCTATTTAACTAAGCCTGGCAAGAAGGATGAGAGAGACCCTGGAAGTATAGAAATTGTTCTAAGAGCTGCCAGGAATGATGCTACAGCATGTAATCCCATGTCTCCCCTTGCTATGCTGGTGCTTAGTAAGCCAGGGCATTAACAGGTGTACCTGGGAGATGCCCTGAGTAACAGGTAGGCACAGGGTTGAGTATTCTACTGAAGACCTTGAGAATACCTCGTTTTTGCCTCTTTGTCAGAAAGCAGCCAGGCTGCTTTGACTCCTTACCTGGACTGGGCTCAGGCATGAACACACAGGCTCCAGTCTTAGGAAGAGCTGGTCGGGGCGAGCTTTGAAAATGTTTTTGCGAGTCAGGACTGATGAATAGCAGGAACTACCTATAGAACTGAAACTGTCTGCTCTAACCAGGGTGCTAGTTCTATGTGAACTGGAAGGCATAACTGGCCAAGTGTAAAGGAAGTCAGAGCAGGATACTTGTGCTGGACACAGATCAAAGGGCACTAGAGCTTCTAAGGTGTCAAGATAAATAAGTGGGGAGTCCACAGGGAAGCAAAAACAGAAAGGTCAAATACAGATGGGTTAAGCTATGACTCCTGCTGACTCTTCACACAGTCTCTGCCCTCTAGGAAAGTAGCAAGGGTTAGTGTAGATTTGAGTTCTGGGCAAGGCACTGAAAATCTCTCATGCTCTGTTCAGGTTTGTGGCTACCATGGAGGCAGAGTCTAATATGGTTGTCCCAGATTGGGAATGATGTATGTGTAGTGTGTGCACATGCCTATATGTATATGCATGTGTGCTTATGTGTGTGGAGGGGGTATGGATGCTATATATGTTCTAATGCAATGTGTGTTAGTGTATATGCACATATCTATATATGTGCTGTGTGTGAATGCATGTGTGTGTGTGTGTGTGAGAGAGATGTGGTGTGGTGTATGGAGTACAGATGTCAGTGTCATACACACACACCTGTATGTAGCATGTTGTCTATGGTGCAGATGTGATATATGTGCATATAGTGTATGCTGTGTGTAAATGCATATGTGTGTAGTATGTAATATGGGGTATGGATGTCATATATGTGTATATGAACCACCTGTGAATGTACCTTTGTGTGTGTGTGTGTGTGTGTGTGTGTGTGTGTGTGTGTAGTGTGTTGGATAGTATGAATGCGTATTTGGAAGCCCTGGAGAGTGGGTAGAGGCATGCAGAAAAGCAATGCTCCCCTGTTGGCAGAAGGGAAATGCTCACTTCACTGGAAGAGTACTGAGCACAGAAGGCGGGTGTCCCCAAGGGCGGCACATCCCCAGGGGACACAAGCAGTCTGCACAGCACAGGAACCCGGATGAGACAGAACGCCGGTCTTTGCCGGCCAGGCGGTCTAGGGAGTGGGATTTGGTGCTGCTCCTCGATCACACTGAACATTTGTGGGGTCTGGCTTTGCACAAAGGTCACTGAGACTGCCACCCACCTCAGCGGTCCATACAAGCTACAGAGGAAGGGGGCAGGAGTGTGTGTTGAGGATCGGCCTGGTGCTCTGTGAGTCCCTGTTACTCCTCTGTGTGAGCATGGACAGTGCTCTGTGACCTTTATCCAGAGGCCGACTCCAAGCCCTTCAGTGTCTGAAGCTTCTGCCTTGATCCCGTCAGCCTGTGCCTGGGGCATCTGTCTCTGGGCTGCAGACTGTATGATCACGTGATACAACCCCGGGAACTGTGGGCTCTTCTGCCTTCATTTGAAAGGGTGGACTCTGAAAACTCAGAGGAGTGAGCTGGCAGCTGGAGCATTGCAGGATGCTGTGTGTGAAGGTTTCCCTCTCCCTTTCCCCCTCGCTGCACAGAGAGCGCGGTGTGGCCGATCACACCGGCGGGGAAGCAGAAGCTCATGAGTTAAGGTATTTGGTAATCGTGTTTACTGCGGGAAAGCAGTCCACGTTAAATAAGTCAAAACACGGTGCGCAGCGCTGCAGTGATTCCTTGAACGCTGTAAGGGCGGAGCGAGGCGCAGAGTCCAAATCGGAACACGCGAGGAGATAAACCATCTGCTTCTGCTAACTCGGATCCACTTGAAAATGCTAATTGTATGGCAGCGGATGATTAAACTCCATTAAAAAACTTTTTTTTTTCCTTGAGAGATGCGGTGCACTGCAAGATGGGCTGCCCACAGACGGAAGCCACTGTACCATGTACACGGGGCCATCGGCACCCTGGTCTGTCCTAGGAAATCCCATCTCCTGCCTGGTCAGAGCTGCAGCCCTGAGATGCTGGGCATCTCCCCCAGGTTCAGCGGCCTCTGCTGCTGCCACTGATTGAGAACGGGGTCCTGTGTCCATGGAAACAAACTCTCCAGTCATCACACAATCCTACACATGTTGCCAGAGCTGGAAGAGACCCGGACTCCTCAGTCAAATACAAACTGTAAGGAAGAGACCTGAGCACTCAGTGATCCACCACAACACTATGAAGTGGAAAGATCACATGCAGCACACAGACATGTACACGTATTCCTACACTTGTTCAATCAGGTGACACATACTTATACACATGCACAAATATATGCATATGTATATATACATACATATATGTATATGTATGTACATACTAATACACATGCATGCACCCATAAACATCTACACACACCCAAACACAAGTATGCACATACAAATCTACATACACTCATACACATATAAACATGTACACACTTTTTCATATGTAGGCATACTCATGTATATGCACTCTTTATATATGTGCACAAACATACACATATATATGCTACAACATATCTATGTGTACACATTAGCACATACTTGTACACATGGACATACATACTCATACACAAAAAACACATACACACACTTGCAGACATACAAACACCCTTATATAAAGGAATGCATGTTTACACTTTACACATGTACACAAATGGATACAAACACACACCCATACACACACATATATAGCATGGCCCTGCATGCATACGTACACACACATATACACATGCCTGTACTCATGCAGACACCTTGCTCTTAGATGGAGACTCATCCAAGGCTCTGGGTGAACTATGGCACCAAAGTCATGATGTCACAGACAATGTGGCGATGGTTTCTAAGTGTCTAGCTGACTTCTCTAATAACTAACTTGTGAGGCGCCTGCTTGCTGGGACTGCTGTTAGGAAGCACCATGGATAAGGTAGCATGAGCAGCAAGGATGAGCTGATTCATGGTTCTGGGACTGGAACTCTAACAGCTACCATGTGCTGGGGACAGACGGCCTCTCTGGGCAGGAGATGTTCCTCTGATGCTTGTGTCTCCATGCCCCTCTTCTCTAAGGACACAAATTCAGCCCTGTCCACCTCTTCCTATGAACAACCTTATCTTCACACACAATCACCTTCTAACATGTTGGAAAGCAGAGCACCGAAGCCATGATCCTGCAGGCTGTGGTCCTGCCCACCACAAGGACAGCTCCTACTCAACCCTGGAGATGATTGAACCAAGGCCTCCAACGTCGATTCCTGTCTTTCTGATCACATCACTGGTAGGAAGCTCAACTCATGTGGAGCTATGGGGCTGAGGAGGAAGCCTGTGCTTGACCTATAAAAATGCCATTTCTCCCCGTGGATACCTGAGCCAGGCTGGTGGAAGCTTTGGCCTCAGGACAGCCTCTCCGAGTAGGCCATGGTCATCCAGTGTGGATCTGTGGGTACTGGATATAGCTGATGCAAAGGCTTAATATGTTCCAGGAATTCTCACCTTGTACTTGGCAATTGTATAAATAGTTATTGGCTGATCTCAAAGGTTTTCTTTTCCAGGAAGTCAGCATTCCTTATTTTTAAACTTAGATGAATTGTGCGAACAGCCCGAGACAGTTGGAGAGGGGCAAAGGTAGACGGAAGTCAGACATGTTGCCTAAAGACAGTGTGTTGTTTACCCTGAAGTCGGAGTTATAATAAAAATCTACAGTTCCATAGGGGAAAGTATTTGTTGCAACATGACCATAAAGTACTGAAATAAAAAAGTGACACAAAAACATGGCTATGATTTTTGTAAACATATAAATGAAAAAACACAAGCAAGCAAGGGAGAGACTCCAATTGTTCACGTGGGCTGTCACGTGTGGAGACAGCAGCGTTCCCTTTTTCCTCAGGAAAGAATTGACTTATTAAGTATTATTTGATGCTCCTTGGGTAAGTAAGTAGTAACCTTAAAAGTATCTTAAGGTTTATTATGGATGCTGTCTTATAATCAGGCTTCTCTCCAGAAAGTCTGTCTACTGAGAGCACACAAAGCCAC
The DNA here is from genome assembly GCF_903995425.1 of Onychomys torridus. Classification (NCBI taxonomy): domain Eukaryota; kingdom Metazoa; phylum Chordata; class Mammalia; order Rodentia; family Cricetidae; genus Onychomys; species Onychomys torridus. The sequence goes on along the minus strand of NC_050463.1, from coordinate 49,071,240 downwards.
AGACCTTCTTGACAAGGCTGCTCTATCTATGCTACTCCTGAAGACTTGGGAATTTCTTACAACATCACTTTAACCAAAATGCAGACCAGGGGAGGTTCTCAGAGCCACCCTGTTTGGTAAGTGAAAGCGTGATCCATGTCATAATGGGGCATAAAAGAACCAAAAGGAAGCGTGGCACGTGACACATTGCTAGCCATGAACTCTATCAATGGAGTTTTCTCTGTGCAGCAAAATTTAAGTTTTTTCTTTAAGGTTGGAGATATATCCCCGTAGATAGAACACTTGCAAGCATGCACAAGGTCCTAGGTTCAATCCCAAATACCAAACAAAGAAAAAAAAAAACACAAATAATTCACAGAGTCAATTTAAGACAGGTGCTAGAGATGGAAAAACTTCAGAATTAGTTTCAAGTAGAACAGACACTGTAAGAGATGGGCCTGTGTCTGCAAAGGTAGGTCAGAATGTATTTTTAACACACACACTGAACAATTGAAATTTTGGATTCTCACCAAATCTCAACACACTGACTGGAGTGACCAGCGAATTTGTTTTTATCATGGTGCCCTCCTGTTGTGGAACTGATGATACCTCTGTGCAAGTGTGTGTTCACGGACACACAAGTCACATCACTTGCATCCTGCCCATGAAGGTCCTAGCTCCGGTGACCTTCAGAAGGGCCGGGGTTCTATAGGAATCTGTGCTACCTGAAGTTCAGTTTGGTACTGGTCATTGTTACAGCTCACACGGGCGTTCCTCTGCCGATGCTGGCCTAGTTCCACTGCCCCATGACTGTCCACACTGTCAGGGTTGCTGCCGTTTGTGAAGTAGAGACAGAAAACGCAGCATATGTGCAACCCCGTCTTAGAGCAGGTGATTTTGTGATTTTGTGCCTTCAAGTGATGTATCTGTATCGATTTTGTTTCAGTTTGCTTTTCCCTTGACTTTGCGGTCTACCTTGTAAATTTATGACTTAGTTACGGCAATAATTAGATATGTTGGGTTAGCTATAAGAAAAGTGAGATATTTCTGACAAGTTACATAATTCTTAAATAAATTTTTCCTCATTTGCATTTTAAGCTTTTGCAAATGATTCCTAAATTAAGTCTTAAGAATACAAACCACGTTTTTTTGTTTTGTTTTGTTTTGTTGTGTGTTTTTTTTTTTTTTTTTTTTTTTTTTAAAGCCAAAGCTGAGAGTAGCTCAGGCTGGAAAGAGCTTATGCACAAGCGTAAGGACCTGAGTTCTGATCTCCAGTACCCATGGGAAAAGTGAGGAGCGATGGTGTGCGTCCTATGATCTCAGCACCGAGGAGGATAACCCCCAGCCCAGCTCAATTGGTAACTCCCAGGTTAGCCAAAGGTCTTGTCTCAAAAGCTATAGTCTAAAACAACTGAGAAAGAGATGGAGGAAGACAGGAAGACATCCAACATGGGCCTCTGGCTTCTACATGCATCTGCACACACACACACACACACACACACAGCCCATATATGCAGCCCTGCAGATACAACTGCAAACACAGGAGCATGCATGTGTATGTGTAAACACATATATGCACACAAAAGACCACTCATGATCATATAAATCAAGACATTTTAATCTTCCACAGTCCTAACAGGATAAGAATAACTTAGTAACAATATGACTGGGGAACCATCCATAATCCTGACTGGAATGATACCCACACAACCTCAGTTTAGAATTCCTTGCTCTTACGGAAAGAATATGTTATAAATTTGAGCTAGTGAAACAAACATGTTTGTATTAGTAAAATTCCAAAAACTCATCATTGGCTTCATATTTTACAGGCCTTCCCATGCTCCTTTGAAACTAGAATTCTTGTCTTTAAAAGTTTGAGAAATATTCATGTAGACTTACTGCTGGATCAAGAGCGGCATGGCTATCCCAGTCCCTGTATTTAATAGTAAAGGCAGGAACTCTTTGATATCGCAAAGCTGCATTCAGAGTTTCCTAGGACTTGTGTTTAGTCAGTCAATGGTCAATTGTTTGCCTTTCTCACATGTGTGAGTTATTCTAGACTGAACCAAGAGTTTGGATTTTCCCTGGAAACAGCCATCTCCTCTTTGCCTTTGTTGCTAACCATCACTAACCACCATTGACTGACAGAGCCCTCCCTTGACCAAGCAAAATGGAATGAAATTATTTCCTGCAAAACACTCCATAAAATTTTTTCCCCATTTTTGAGCTTCTACCTTCAAGATGCATAAAACCAAACAACCTGTTGCCAGGCCCCTGTCTTGAACTCTGCTCCTAGGTTCATTGACTCTGACATTTTATATTTAGCCTTGGATCCTGGCTCACATGTTCTTGAAACTTATCCTTTCCATACATCAGATTTAACCAGAAACCTTCATGATTTTGTCCATGTAACATCCATATGAGGTAGTAAGGAGTTGTATTAGTTACTTTCTATTGCTGTGATAAAACACTGTGACCGAGGCAACTTATAAAAGAGTTTATTTGGGCTTCTAGTTCCAGAAGAAGAGTCCATAGTGGCAGGGAAGCATGGTGGCATGTGTCTGGAACAGGAAGCTGAGAGGTCCCATCTACAATCATACATGGAAAACAGAGGAAACAATCTAGAAGTATGAAGTCAAAGCCTGACACCAATAACACCCTTCCTCCAGCAAGTCTCCATATTCCCATGTTTCCTGACTTCCCTGCACAGTACCAACAGGGGACCAAGTGTTTATACACATGAGCGAATGGGGAACATTTCTCATTCAGCCAACACAGGCTCTAACAGTGACAACAGGGCACCCTTATCCTCAAGAATTCCCCCGTTAGTTGGATAGTGAAAAGGATCTGGGGGTCAAAAAGGAAAGGGAGCCTTTATTTTATAATTCAGTAATTATAATAATGCTTGATTTCCTCATCTCCATTCCTGTTCTGCACAGATCACGGAGGCTGTGAGGCTATTTATAAACCAACCCAGTGACATGGAGAAACAGGGTACCACACCCAGTCTGCACACCCAGTCTGCCAGGGTGACATGCAGAGTTAGCGTTCTTCAAGCATGCCCGTAATAGCAGTACTGCCGGGCCTCTTTCCCATCAGAGTAAACAGAAGCCAACCTCAGCTGGTCTGTCCACTCTCACAGTAAAGCCCATCCTCCCAGTAAAAATTCTTCATTGACAGATGGGAAGGCAGACCAAAGATGTGAAAAGGACTTCCCCAAATCAATCAATAGCTGAGATTAGCTAAGAGCCTGTGGCTGCTGACACGGTTCAATCCTCGTCTGTTCGTCCATTCATCTGCCTGTTCAATATTCTTCACTCATAGGTTGGTTATTGGACTGACTGACTGGTTCAATCATCTGTTTATTCACATATTTAGCCAACAGGAGACTCTACAGATGATGAGACTAGAGGCCACTTTTTATCCAAACACAAAAAATAGTAGACTTAAAACATGTTGGTGTTATTGGATCTTAAGAATGGGTGCCGCCCGTCAGTGGTGGCGCATGCCTTTAATCCCAGCACTTGGGAGGCAGAGGCAGGTGGATCTCTGTGAGTTCGAGGCCAGCCTGGGATACAGAGTGAGTTCCAGGAAAGGCACAAAGCTACACAGAGAAACTCTGTCTCGGAAAATCAAAAGAGAGAGAGAGAGAGAGAGAGAGAGAGAGAGAGAGAGAGAGAGAATGAATGGGTGCCTCAAATTCAGGAACCACTATTTAATGCTTGCTGTATTTTCAATGCTGGCATAGCCCTACCACTACTGTCCTCTTGTCCCCCAGACCTGCCCCCATGTCCACAGCAAGCTTTGAGGAAATCTGATAGCCCTAGTGTTTAGAAGGACTTGCCTACCATAAGGTGATACAATGGCGGTGTCAGTCAGGGCTAAAACAAAGAAACAGTCACTTTCAATGTTTTAAACAGAGGGGATCAATGCAGGAAACTGACCCCACAGGCTATAGGAGTGCTGGAATCTCAGAGAGATCAGGTCACCAAGCAGTCTCACAGGAAGCCGCTACCTTGCCTAGGCCAGGGGCAATAAAAGAGGAGGTGCTGAGAACCATGGGAGCCAATGTCACCCAAAGAAAATTCAACTTCTAAAGACCATCTGTGCTAGGAGATGACCCAACTCTGGGAGCTGCTACCTGAAGAGGAAGGAGAGAGGAGCTTCATTATGTGTGAATTTGTCATGTTCTCCATCAAAAATACCTGGTGCTCAGATGGTGTGCTGCTCGGCAGAGGTTACGGAAATGTCAGGAAGAAGTGAGTCATTGGGGGTGGAGCTTGAGTTCAGATCGTGCCCACTTCCTGTCTGGACTCTGCTTCCTAATTACAGACATGGTGTAACCACCTGCCTCGTGGTGCTCTTGCATCCATACCTTCCTTGCCAATGTGGGCTGTACCCCCTAGAACTGCGAGTCAAAACCAACACTTCCTCCCTCCCTTAAGTTGCTTCTTCTCAGGTCTTTGGTCACAACAAGACCAGTAACTTATAAACACCTGGCTTCTCCCTTCCTCCCATCTTCCAATTTCCCTATAGGACCTTCCATTGTTGGGAAGGTCAGCTGGAAGACCTGAGCTCAAGGTCAGCCGACCAGGGGGTCTGGGAAAGTCAGTCCACACTGGCAGAGCAGAGCAAAGAGGGACTTGTAAGGACGCACTCCAAGACCTCCACTCACGTTTGTGACTCTCTATCCTGTGCCCATATTGTGTGCATCTCCCATTACATCCTGGTCAGACCTGTAGTTCACAGCATAATTTCTGAAAGCTAACTGTCTTTCCTCTTGCAAGTGATGCCAAGAATATAGGACTTGGAGCTCTTAATTCTTAAGTTTGCTAAGCAGATTAAAATATGCCATCCTAGATGGTGCTATAATATAGTATCCTTGGCACATGCCTACATAATAGAGAAAAATAAATATTTGTGTAAAGAGACAGACTTGGTTTTATAATCTTAAAAATATCTAATTAAGTAAAAATATATGTTAGCATATGTTATTAGGGAAAATCTATCTTTATTTAGTTCAGTGTCCTTGAACAACTACAAACCGTTCTAGTAAATACTATTTACCCATACACACAAAATCAGAAACTTATCAATATATAACAGAGACTGCTTTGGATGAATTATGCAACAAGCTCTTTATAAACCAGTGTCATGTCTTTCTCATAGAAATACTATAAATACTGACCCAGACAATAGAACAGGGCGGCTGGATGTTGGTATTTCAAGGCCAGCTTCACACAACTACCAGTTCCAATCTTATTATCATTTTACAGTCACATATTAGGATTAAGTAGATTTGCTCAAATTTTTAGTGCTTCACTATGACATAAGCTAAAATTAAATGCAGTCTGTAGATGCTGAACACCCATTTTAATATGAATTACTACTGTTCAAATCTGTCAAGAAATGAAGAAGTTAAAAGCCCCCAAGTTTGTGAACAGGGGAGCACTCCCCTGACATTCTTGAGTTCTTCCTGAAGCCTTAATGAAGTCGGCACTCCAAGCACCACACTTTCCTCTCAAACATACTGTCTGATTTACTGCTGACAGAGCAGGAACCATTAGTTCTTTAGTTCATTATTCAAATAGGAAACTTTGACATTCATTAAATTTCTCTAAGACCCCCTTGGCCAGGCGTTGGTGGGGCTAGAACCTTGACCAGTTAGTTGACCCCATATACAATGGTCTTTTTACCCTTATGTGTTCTGGATTCTGCCTCCAAGCCCCATGGAGTTTTCTGAGACAACCCACAGAACCACTGTGACCGCTCCAAGCTGTTCCTAGAGGCCAGCCCAGGTGTTGGACTCCAGGCCTTGCCTGCCCTGGAATATGCTTGCTAGGGACTTTTTGTGATGGGTATCTCACATAATAACCTATTATGATGATTGCCATCATTATTATCAGAATCCTTTCTCTGAAATAATTTCTGTAAAATATATTTACTAAAGCAAAGAAGTGCTTGAAAAAAAAAATGCTAATCCATCTGATACCACACAAACCCCAGATGGCCTTGTTTTAAGTGGAGGAAGACACCACCATAATAACCAACATTACCATCAATTCCTGCAGCGGCAGATGTGAGGGCGATAAAGATGCTGGGACGCTCCCACAGAAGTTCTGAATATCTTCCCGTCCACACAACACAAAAGCGGGAATCCGGCTAAAGAATGGGTTCTATGCAGTCACATTTCAACTCTCCCAGCATCTCTATGCCCCAGATGGCCCCGTGTTTAATGGGAGGAGAATAATAGTCACTTTGTGAGCCATTCAGGGGAAATTACAGAAGTATGGAAACTGCCCTGTGTATCTTTATTCAATTTTCGCTCCTTCCCCCAGCAGGGGGAAATAAAAGGAATGTGGCAGAGTTGCCTGCAGCTGAGGGAACCATTTTGACTTTTAAAGGGAGAGGATGTCAGAATGAGTCCTGCCCTGGGCTCTGCCCAACATGGGTTGGTAACAGGAGAGCAAGAAGGGGACATGTTCTATGTCTGACCTTCCCTCCTCTGACTCAACACACACCAATCGACACAGAGGGAAGCACGGCCAATCTGCAAGGAGCTGTAGGATTAGAGGTCAGGGCAAGTGCCAGATTTCAGGAGGCAAGTCTAGGGTTCCCTGCAACTTTGGTTCAACTATCTAGCCAAACTGGCTAACGATACAATGGTGCCAATGAGCATCTTCCTATGTCAGACACCTAATTACAAACATTGAAAAGTAGAAGGAACTTGCAGCATTTTTCCTTCTGTGGAGTTTCGTTTGTTTGTCTGATGAGTTGACACAGTCTCCAGTTAATCAGGCTGGCCTCCAGTTCACTATGTAGCTAAGGATGACACTGAACTCCCAAACCTCTGGCCCCTACCTCCCAAGTGCTGCGACTACAAGTGTGGGCCACAACGCCCAGTTTATGGGGGCTTAGGAATGAACTCAGGGTTCTGTACATGTTAGCCAAATTCTTCGTGAACTAAGCTACAACCATAACCCCTTAGCTTCGAAGCATTATGCACAACAGGAAGCCCAGCAACTGAAAGCTGAGACAGGATGGCAAGTTCAAGACCATTCTGGGCGACGCAGGGAGACTCTGTTGTGGTGACGTTTTGGGTGTGTTCTAACAAATAAAGCTTGCCTGGAGATCAGAGGGCAGAGCAAGCCACTAGTTAATCACAGCAGCCAGGCAGTGGTGGCGCGCATCTTTAAGCCCAGCACTTGGAATCCCCTGCCTTTGACCCCAGCATGTGGGAGGCACACACGCCTTTAATCTCAGCACCAGGGAGGTGGACACAGCAAGTGGTATGGCTGGGCAGAGAGAGGAAGTGATAAGGCAGGGTGGAGAGAGGGGCTCACCCCTTTCAGGCTGAGGAGTTGGTGAGGTAAGAGGTGGCTACGGCTGGCTCCTTTGTCTCTCTGATCTCTCAGCATCTACCTGGATATCTGGCTCCGGGTTTTTATTATTAAGACCAATTCAGATCTGCATGACACCCTGTCTTCATGACAGATATTAAAAGATAAATGAACAAAATGTAAAACCTTCATTTGCATAAGTTCTGATTAGGGAGATCCTATTAAATTTTATCAATGACGATGCTTTTATCCCAAATCTTACGGTGCATAAATCTTACTCTTTAGCATTTCGAAAGGGAATTTAATGCTGAGCCTCCTTGCCCAGGTCAGGGGATGGGAGAGTCATGCACTAAATAGCACAACTCAGGCACATCCCACCACTCAGCTGTTGATTTTCCAGCCTCTCTGAGGACCCTTACATGACTTTAAATTGAGGACATGATATCAGAGAAGGATTATCATGTAAGTTAGTTACAGTGACCTCTGATCTAGAAACTGCCATTAGGAATCAAAGGTAATACCTTCCATCTCTAGAATTCCACTGTGAGGGAAACTAGACCACAAATAACCCTGAGTCTTGAATTCACAGCCCCTGAGTCAAAGACACTGATGGTTTGGCCACAACAAAAAAGTATAAGTACAGACAGTTAACAAAAGACACCAGAGATCCTTGTTTCTCAAGCAGGTAAGCAAGAATGAAAATACAAATTGGAAGACAGCTGCCCCAAACTGCATATTCTCAGGGGTTGTAGACAGGGGTTATAGATGATCGTCCCCCCCAAGCCACCATAAAACTGGGTCCAGAAAACATGAATTCTCTTCTGCCCTTGGAAACTCCAATGATCTTAACCTGAGGGTTAGACAGGGGACAGCAAGCTTCCTGTCCTACACCCCACAGTGGCACTACAGGTACACAGGTAGAACCACAGACAGCTGATACTGCTGAGGTTAACAGTGATGCCTGCTGTTTCTTTAAGGAGAGTCCTTTCCATGAACTCAGAACCTCATGTAAGGGAATGATTTTAAGGACCCTACCACAGAACCGCTGCTCCCAAGTTGAACAATAAAACCCACCATCAGGCAGTGGTCCCTTTGAGTCAGGACCACAAAGACCATTCTGAAAATGTAAACATATTACTCCACCCCTCCCCCATCTCTGTAACTCAACATCCTCTCCCAAAGTCCTTGTCAGAATTCTAGGTAACAAGTGTTACATGTTATCTCCACTGTGTCCTCATCAAACAATCCCATTTTTCTCTAATTCTGTGACTGGCAACATGGACTCCCTCCAGCAGTTCGTGTAGCCGTATGTGCACTTTAGTGTGAGTTAATTAAAAGTGATATGATGAAAAAACAGAATGCCACTTTTCACATTTCCAGTGCCCAAGAGCCGAATGTAGCCAGTGAATGACCCAAGAGCTAGATCAGGCAAAGGACATCTCCATCACCGCAGACACACTAGAAAATAGCACTGCCCTTAGATGCTTAGAATACTTTAATCATATTAGTGGGTGGAGCCACAGAGCTTTGATGGATAAAAGACCTAGGAAAGCATGAGCCCAGTGCTTCTGTTTAAAGAGGAGAATGTTTTAAAGAGAACTACACGTTCTCCCTTTCTGTTCTTGATCCAGCTGGGATCTCCTGCTCCCCTAAGCTTTCTTTTCCTTGAACCTTGCCCTTCATTACTCCCACTGTCATCCAGGTTGTTCATACAGATCTCATCCATTTCTCTGTCACTGGGCAATCCCTGTGTCTTTCCTAGGGTCCCATTTTCTAGAATAACAGACCATGATAAATGAAGACCACATGAGAACAGGAATGGGCAGAGTGCTGGAGAGGTTCCCAGAAATCCACAATGATATATCCTCTGTAGACTGCTGGCAATGGTCGAGAGAAAGCCTGATCTACCTAGTCTGGTGATCAGATGGCCAAACACCCTAAGGGTCATGTTGGAACTCTCAACCAATAACTGATGGAAGTGGATGCAGAGATCCTCAGTCAGGCCCCAGGTGGAGCTCCAGGAGTCCAAATGTTGAGAAAGAGGAGGGACTGTAAGAGTGTGAATTGTTGAGACCAAGATTGGAAAAGCACAGGGACAAATAGCCAAACGAATGGAAGCACATGAATATGAACCAACGGCTGAGGAGCCCACAGCTAGATCAGGCCCTCTGGATAAGTGAGACAATTGAATAGCTTGAACTGCTTGGGAGGCATCCAGGCTGTGGGACCGGGACCTGTCCTTAGTGCATGAGCTGGCTGTTTGGAACCTTGGGCTTACACAGGGACACTTTGCTCAGCCTGGAAGGAGGGGACTGGACCTGTCTGTACTGAATCCACCAGGTTGAATTGAATCCCCAGGGGAGTCTTAGCCCTGGAGGAGATGGGAATGGAGGGAAGGGGCTTGGGGGAAGGTGGGAGGGTTGGGAGGGGGGAGGACAGGGGGAACCCATGGCTGATGTGTACAATTAAAACACAAATATAATAAATAAAAAAAAGGAGAAAAAAAGAACTGCATGGTTCATAACTGTGGCTGCCATAAGATCCTACAGGAAAATCCTCATTTGCCATATACTTTTATACCCTTAAAGTACCCACGCTTTAGTTAGAATGATTCTCAAAGACAAAAGTATCATTCACTTGTGTGTCCTGGAAGCATCTCTCCCTATCTATTGGACATGCATAGGATGAGGATTGGTGTGTCTGCCTGGCCAGCTTGGGATACCTCTGGCAGCCAAGACCAAATGAATGTATGAAACCCAATTGCCGCGTGCTTAAGGAATCCAGTGAAGGCATTGGCATTGGGGCTAGGAGGTGGCAGTGGGATCTCAAAGAGTCTGTCATAAAGTATAGCCCCAGGCCAGCTAGATGGCTCAGTGGGTTGAGACATTCGAGCCTTGAGCTGAGCCTGATGACCTGATTTCAGTTCCTAAGTTTAATCCTAGGACCCATATGGGGGCAGGGAACCAACACTACAACCTATATATGTACACTCAAACTGTATATATATACTAGTGTGCATGTGCACAAGGGGCAAGGGGTGGGGGGTGGAGTGGGGGGAGGAAAGGAGGGAGGGAGGGAAGGAGGGAAACAAGATATATAGAGAGGGGTATAATAACTGATTTCAAGTGCAGCATCTGCGAAGGGCACACTTATAAGCTCAATCAGCACAAGCAGCTCTGTTTTCTTTCAGGAAGCTGAGCAGCTTCAGAAGGAAAACTTATACAGAACTTACCTAGAGGAGGGTAAGATCATAGTCAGGAAGAAATAAATGCAGGGTGCTCAGACAGAAACTAAGACCTGGCAAAAGAGACAGAGATAGAAAAAAAAAAAATTACTTGCAAACCAACCCAGGCCACTGCAGGTCTTGCGCCATTCCAGGCTGTCGCTGGTCTTGCGGACTGACTTCGACTTGTTATATACCAATGTGCAGGTGCTTGATGCCTGTCAGGTTGGGGGAGAAGCAGAAGCAGGAAACTGTGGGGGGCTGGGTGGCCTTGAGGCGCTGGAAGAGGGGGAATCTGGATTTAAGGCAGCCCTCAGTTAGGAGATAGGCATGAGAAGGTGGGTGGAACTTCCTGTCTGTGCTGTTAACATCCTTGTTTGGAGGGCAGCCATGCTCATATTGTCAGGAGTTGACCATTAAGGAGTAAATCTGGTTTTATGTGGCTGGAAGCATCCCAGAACGTCAAGAATGGTGAATGCTGTACTGCTTCAACTCCATTCCCCTTAGGACTTACAGAAAGCGTGCCTGTCACAGTGCTGGGTTCTCCAGCTCTGTGTGCAGGACACCCAGTGCAGGTGCATCCAGACAACAGTAGCCATCCCAGAAATCTCATCCCCTCCAGTCCCTTCCCATCTCCTTTTTGAAGCAAGCAGCAGTTAAATGCTTCAATTGAGCCTTAAAGCCATTTCCTGAAAGAGTTAACAGAATGTAACCCATCATAAAAGAGGGGAAGGCTCATTTATCCTCAAATTACACAGGAGTCTCTTGTCTCCATCGAGGCTTGAGGCTTGAGAGCATTTGCTCTTAAAAGCTATTTTTTTTCCCTCAGAAACAATGGAGCAGGTGCATGGCCCTTCAGCACACAGTGTATTCATCCCAGGAGGCAGGAAGGTGGTCTCACACCTGTTTCTTCTTTTTGATTTGCTCCCGGCCTGGCTAATTTGCCCAATGTCAAGATTGGTATGGCCAAGTCTGCCAGTGAGAATTAGGACTGCTTGGCAGCTCAGCCTCCTTACTCTGGGCATTCGGACAGCGTCTGTGGCATGTCCTTTCTATGTCGTTGCTCAGTTTTGTATCATAACAATTAGTTCCATTCATGTATATCAGTTAGGAGAAAACTATCTTCCCTGAACTATCAGAAGGAGAAAAGGGTTTGATTTGATTTTATTTAAGTTGTTGTTGACTTGCACGTGGCACACATGGCTAAGCGGGCTGGACAATTCAAAGGAGGCATTCTTACTGTTCTGGTTAGCTAAGGGAAAGGACATCTGATCTCCATATCTTATGTCTCAGAAACAGATGGATAAATATTCAAAATGTCTAGAGAGAAATAGGAAGAAGAGAAAATGACAGTGGCTAAGTGTCCATGTTTCTCCTTCCTCAGAGGGCTGTGTCTCCTTCAGAACTTATACACCCAACACTTCACAGTTTGCTTAAGGAGACAGCCTGTTAGGGAGTCACTTCTGCAGACTCTTGCTGTCTAATATGCCTTCATTTTATTCTAGCTCTATAAACTCCCATATACTCATCTTAGTTTGCTCTGGAATCATGGAACTACCTGTTTTGAAAAAGTCAGAAATAAGGAACTGTTAGACTTGTGTACATTTTAAAGATCATAGTCACCTATCTATGACTACTGGTTGATATGCTACTATTTTTATTTTTAAGGTATGATTTTTATAGTTTTAACAGAAAACCAAATACCCTATAAATTCTTTAATTTCTAAGGCAGCTTTTTTGAAGTCTGACAAACTCCCTCATAAAACAAAAGGCTTAGAAGAAACATTTGATATATTTGAATAATGTGTAGCAAATTATTGAATATAAACTTACTTTCATATTTTATGTTGCTTATTTAAATATTTAGAATATGGTTTTAATTACCATGAAGCTTTGCTAAACATCCACCTGTCAGTAAAGAACCTAATTTTTTTTTTTTACATGCACATTCTACTGAAAGGAAAACAGGTGTGAAAACCTGCAGGTATTTACCCACCAACAAAAAATAAAGGATATTTGTGAAATAGTCAGGAAGATGTAAACATGAACAGAACCTTAAAGCTGAAATACATCGCTGTGTGATTAAAAACCCAAGGAGCATGAAGAATCCCAATGAACAGGGAGAGACACTTTTGTGTCTGGGGGCCGCACATTTTTTTTATGAGTACATGTGTACATGTGTGTTCATACATTTATGTAGAGGCCAGCAGACCACTGAAGGTAGTGTGATCTCTCTTGGAAGCCATTCATCTTTTTAATTTTGAGCCAGGGTCTCTCATTAGCAAGTAGGGTTAGCTGGCTGACGAATGAGCCCCAGAGATCAGCACATCTCTGCCTCCCCAGCACCAGGATTGCAAGCAGACACTACGCTCAGCAGGTTTTGGTGGTGGTGTTTGTTTTTGTTTGTTTGTTTGCGGTGTGTGTGTGTGTGTGTGTGTGTGTGTGTGTGTGTTTTGGTTTGTTTGTTTGTTTTGTAGGTTCTGAGGATCAAACTCAGGTCCTTGTGATTGTAAAGCAAGCATTTGATTGATTGAGTCTCCGAGCCTGGGAAAGCCTTTCTTATTCTTGGCTGTGATACTAAGGATCTTAGAATATTTTAAGCCGTAGGTGTTTGCAGAATGCCACCAATTTTCAGAGCACATTACGGTGAACTTAGGGTGCTGTAATGGAGATGAAATCTTCAGGACTTTCTAAGAAGCTGGCTGATAAGGAGGACACATGAGTGAGATTGGTAGTGCACTCCCAGATAACTCGTCTCAGTCAGTTGATAAAGGAGTGTTCGATTTGATTTAATCTACGGCTCAGAACACCCAGCATGGGACTGGGTACCGAAGGCCCTGGACAAGTAGAGCTGCAGATGAAGGGCACAGGAGAAAGCTCCTACACTGGGCTCCTGAGAAGAAGGTAGGAGGGCTCACCAATGCCTACCTGGAACAGGACAGTTGCCTCTCTGACTGGGAGCTCCTGTCATTAATGAAGAATGGACTTTATATCTACTTGTGATGTAGCAGCTTAGACTCCAGATTCCTGCCTCAGGGTTCCTGCCATGTTTGAGTCCCTGTCCTGACTTCCTTCAGTGATGGACTATGGATGTGGGAGTACAAACCAGACAAGCCCTCTTCTCTCTAATTTGCTTTTGTCCGTGGTGTTTTGTCCCAGCAACAGAAATCCTGACAGTAGCTGACTGCAGTCTTGGTATTTATCCACCTTTTCTACCTTGACTTTGATCCTAGAAGCCTCCTGCTCATCATCCCTCATGTCAGTGAGTCAAACTCAGAACAAGACAGGGCACATTGAAATCAAGGCAGCATCTAATAAAACAAGTTACTCACCACCTGGGGAAACATATATTTAAAAACTCCCTAAAAGCAAACTGTTTTCCGTCTCTTAATTTAGGGATTTATGTTCATAGCTAAAAGGAGAATTATTCCTTCCTGACTCTTATGGTTGAAATGTCTAGTGAAGGACAAATCTGCCTTTTCTAAAACATAAAATAAATCCTTCTAACTCACATACTCACTGTGGGTCTATCATGGACACATAGCCTTGATCATAACATAGTTTTCAGTAATGAGTCTTTATGCACCATGATATTCTGTCTCCTCAAAGTCTCCCAGAACCATGTCAAATTTAGGAATGAATGCTTAGGGCTCCCAGTGGTACCCAATTTCCACTCTGGGCACCTCTGCAGGTTCTTTGTCTTCATTAGACTCAGGATGTCTCACAAAGACTAAGCATTGCTTCCACCAGGATAAGAAGCAAAGCTAGGGATGGAATGAAAGACAGAAAAGGGGCAGTGCTAGAGATAGGCAAGAAAGAAAGGGTGTGGCAAAGCCAGAGAACATCACAGACAGCCAAGGAGTGCTTGGCTAGATTTCAGGTTCCCTACTCATCAGCCTGTACAAATGACAGTGAGTTATTGGCCCTGTCCTGGGTCCTTGCTTGCTTTTTCAAATGAGAGTACCTACAGTGGACAGTATCCTGTCCTGAGGCTGCTGGTCACTTTGCATCAGCAGACCAGAAGCAGAGAGTAAATGAGAAACGATACCAAGCTATAAAGCTGGAAAGTCTGCCTCCAGGACCCCACTTCCTCCTGCAAGCCTCCACCTCCTAAAGGTTCCACAACCTTTCCAAACAGCGCCATGGGTTGGGGACCAAGCATTCAAACATAGAAGCCTGTGGGGGACAGGACCTATCACATTGAACGCTGACACAGTGTAATGTGTGAGAGAGAGACACACCTGTAAGTGTCTGCTGTTTAATTATTCACAATGAGGTCTCCAGACTGCCTGAAGGTCAGTGGGAATCTGCTCTTCAGGCATGCAGATGCCTCCCTGGAGGCTTTGAGAGGAGCAAAGACCTTCCAACTGTTGGCCTAGGTATTCCCAAGTCTTTAAAATTATGTCACAATTATTTCAGCATAAAAACCGAAGAAACACTATTCATGCTATAAATATTACAACCTAAAACTGGTTCTTCATTTAAAAAAGAAAAAACCACTAGAGAAAATATGCCAAAATGAAGAGAATCTTGCTCAATAGTGAGATGGTGTTTTTTTTCCCCTCTCCTTACAAATATCCTCCTACATTATCCTACCTTTCCAATAGTATTTAAGGACACATCAATGCACTTTAACTAATATTTAAAAGAAAATGTAGCTTCACAGCATGGTTGTCTTAGGGGGAAAAAAGCTGCTTTGAAGACTTTCTCAATATTAAGACAGAATAGGAAAGATTTTGTAAAAATTCTTTTAAAAGCTAACTCCTTTCAGCAACCTAACTATTTAAGCAAATCTGCTGTACTATGACATTTTAAATAAAAGGAAAACTGTTCTGAATGCCTGAGAATTCATCACTGAGGATTTAGGACATTATTTCAGATATCTAAGCACTGTTCGTAGAAAGGAAGCCACAGGCTGACCCCGGGCAGGACTGGATTATCACAAGGACCTGGTGATCTCCTGTTCCTGCCCTTCGAGGCCCCAGCAGTGGAGACAAGGGTAACCATGCACCTTCAACTATCTATGGTGATATTTTATGATTTGTGTTTTATCTGAGTAAGGCATTTTTTTGTATTAAGTCTACGTGTTAGTGTTTTATATCAGTCAAAATCTGTAGCCAACAATATTATTTGATTTTCCACAAACTAAGCAAACTATTTATTTTGTATTTTAATTATATATTAATAACAGTCATTACTAATTAATCCACTCTAAAATCACGCTAGTAATAGTCACTCCCAATTAACCTTCTACAGTTTACATTAATATTTCAAATGACTCCTAGTGTCAACTTAATTTTCTAGGCAAGTGTATATATATATAATGTGTGTATGTATAATTATATATAATTATAACAGCAAGGTAAGTATATTCATGTCCTACACAGCTCCAGGGTTTGACATAACATGCTTCTGCTAGAAACAATGGAATAAAGGAGGTTTTATCACTGCCTTATTTTTTTCTAGGTATGTTCTTCATGGTCCGAGGAGTTAGGACAATGGTCACTTGATGGAAATATCGGGAAATGCACTGTGAGTTTATATCACGGTGCCTCCCAAACCTGCATCTTAAGAACTGAAGAATTTGGCAGTGATGATAAGGCAACGATAGGCAGATCCTCACAGTACATTCTCAGATCCCAGGCAGCACTCCCAATGTTTTGCACAGCTTTGCACATTACAGCCCTTGGGGGAGGCAGTAATTTGGATTCCTTTCAGAGATGAGGAAAAGGAAAATTACAGAGGTTGTCCCAGGTCCACGTAACTGGTAGATGAGTGAGTTTAGATTCCCTCTCACATTGGAGCTTCAGAATTTACCCTTTAATAACTCACCACGCTGCACCCAACAACACTCAGCAGTGTATTCGAGGATGTTTTCCTTCATCTTCATGCTCAAGTACATCTCCCATTTGCCCTCAAACAGCCATCATCTGCCACTACCTCTTCTCCTATCCAAACGGAAACCTCAAATGTCTAACAGGCCTTTGGGTTGTCAATTCCCTGAGTGTATCAACCTAGATTTCTTTTTCCATGATAACCCCCATCTCTTACTCAGTGCACCTACTACCTTGGTCCCTGTTAAGAGTTCTCAATGGCAAATGTCACCCAGATACACAACGGTGGTACTCACGACAGACCCATCTGTGGTGACACAGCTAGAAGGTAGAAGACCCTTCTCCACCTCAAGACTTAGAGCAGTTCTGGAGTCCCAGAGCGGTCCATCCACTCCAGAGACAAACCCATCCTCATCCTGGTCACTAGATGAAGGCTCTGATAAGATTCAATCCTTCGACAGAATGAAACTGCTTGCACTGCCTGTGGCGTAGCCCAGACTAATCATGGACATAGCCAGATAGGATTCTAGACCTGAGTTCAAATGGAAGAGGACTTAGCAGCTGCAATAGAAAAGGACAGCGAGGCATTCTTCCTAGAAGGGTTGTGCTCTCCGACACACATTGTTTAAACAGAGAAGGAATTGGGGGTAAAAAGTGAGCAGGGAGCTGGAGATGTAGTCCATTTGGTAGAGTGCTTGCACCACATACTTTGGGTATGGTGGTCAATACCTGTAATCCCAAATCCTCAGGAAGGGGAATCAAGAGAATCAGAGGTTCAAGGTTATTCTCAGCTACTCAGAGAGTTCAGAGCTACCTTAGGCTACTCATGACTCTATCTCAAAACAAATAAACAAAATGTGGTCAAGAGTGAGGTTTGAATGTAAGGAAAGTTAATGTAGGCAATCACAAATGTAACTCCCTATAATGCAAATTACTTAATGCATGTGTATATCCATGTGTGTTGGGTGTGTAACTGCATAATGTCACTATACTGTATATAAGTATACATATACACAGAGATTTGTGTGCATGTATCCTGCTGTTGCGTACATGTGCATATCTACATGTATGCATGTGTGTTCTACATTGTGACCAGTACTCAGTTTCATTGAAGAAAGTCTATGTCTTTCCTACTATCTGTCTAGCATAATGCTTCATAGACACAACATTTTGGGAATTAGCATAAGTTTTCAAGTAAACTCTTCCCTTGTCCACACCTCTGGAACCTTTGAATGAGGAAACAGAATAGTAGGTGTCCATTCTGTAAGTAAGGTAGACTCCATCTGGGAGGTTAAACTTGGTTGTCCACTTGGTGGGATTTAGAAGCCAACTTCTGCGGGTGTCTGTGAGAGAGTGTCTAGGTAGGGCAGTTGAAGTGTGAAGATGCCTCCTAATTGTCAGGAGCATCCTTCCACAGGTGGGACTCTGAAGTCAACAAAGAGAAGAAAACAGGTAGAGCACCGGCATGCCCCTCTCTCTCTGCTCATGGACTGCAGATCCTCTGTGGCCAGCTACCTCAGGCTCCAAGCCTCTTTTACATGGTGGACTGTAACTTCAAATTGTAAGCCAAAATAAACCACCCACCTCCCTCAAGTTGCTCTTGTTAGGGAATGTTATTACAGCAGTGAGAAGGAGTAATCCTACCCCATGAAGATTTTCTCTGAGAGACCCACAGATTCTTCCTATGTCAACAAAAGGACACACACACACACACACACACACACACACACACACACACAGTGATCCAATTGAAAAATATATTGCCAGCTAAATCCTGAAGGCAGTTAGGGATTTTGACTGTTGCATTGTTTAATTATCTAAGTATATCCCCTTTCTGTGGTGATCAGTGTTCACATGTCATCACAATAAAAAAGTTAGTAAATAAGTTTTCAGGCAGATGAAATGATCAGCAAGATGTTCACCCTGTGTAGCAGTGTGTAAAATATATTCCACTGGGCACTTCTGAGAAGGGTATCTTATGAATAGGCATAAAACTCCGGCCTGTGGTGCAAAATAACTTCAACCGATTTGCTCAGTGGCTGCCATTTTAGGTGGGGAAATATTTGTGGTGTGGTGTCCTGGCTGAGCTCTCTCCTCTAGAAAGGCTAGCACTGCAGAAAATAACCCACAGCAAATGATCACAACTTAGGAAGAAACCTGAAAGTCACAACACCCACATTCCAAGAAAGAGAGGACCCACTAATCCCGAACAGGCAGCAAGCCCCAATTAAATGCCAGATCATGCCAGCATCGTCTCTTTTCTTAAAGGAAGAGGCTTTTCAGCCGTTCCATGACTTGCTCCTTCTCAGAAACAAAAGAGAAGGAGTTGCAGAGCTTGGAGCAGCAGACAAAGGCCCCAAACACCCACCTTCTACTCAATAAAGTATAGTGGGAAAAGAAAACTATTATTCAACCAATAAGCAGGTATTGTTTTCTTAAGTGAGTGTGCAAAGAAACCCAGAGATGGTGCCTTGTGGTTTCCTCAGCTGGAACCCTGCCCCATCACCACCTCATCTGAGTCTTGTCCAAATGCATCTGCCTGCCTGACCCTCTCCATGGGCCCCCATGCTCCCCACATCTGTCATTCTGCAAATTCACAGAGACCAACTCGATGTCTGAAAGATTGCCACGGGGATGACAGGGAGGTGACAGGCTTCTCGGGTTGCTGTTTTCTATTTTGCTGTTCCAGGGCACGGCAACTCACTTGGTGGACATAACAGGCAATCTGGCCTCCATGCAGACATCCAGATGGTTGCTAGGAGTTGAGAGGGGCCTGCCATCAGGAAACTCAAGCCAGCTCTTTCATTATGGGAGACTCGCTCCCCCATTGCCTGCAGACTACACGCTCTTGTCTGAGGACCGTGCTTTGAAAACAACAGTGTTTAAAAATCCTAACATCCATATCACTGCTCATTTTTCAAATGTACGCTATGCCCAGATAATCTAAGCGGGAGAGAATGAAATACAGCCTGACGGAAGCACGTAGGTATTAACACTGACCCTGGCTCTGCCCTGGCACATGCGTTACCTCTGCCTGTTCATTTCTGTTCCCTGCATGTGAGTCACTTCTAAGTAGAAAGGGTCTCAGGTCCCTTCCAACAATGACAGGCAAGTGTGACATCAATCATACTACTTCAATGCCATTCATGGGACTTCAAATGTGTAGCGACTCAATGTCAGAAACTGACATATGGTCCATGCCCCCAGAGAGCCCCAAATGAAGCTTCATTATTACTGCTGCTGATAGATTGGTCTTAGTCTTGATGCTATGCTGAGATTTCTAAAAGGATAACGTTTAGAAGAGAACCCAAAACGTGTGTTCTGAAGCACTCATTAATTGGAGGATTCACTCAGCATATATAAAAATTTCCTGAGAGCCCAGGAAAGCAAAAACAAGCTCAAAGTCCTAAACCTAACCTAGCTAGCTAAGCAAGGGTGGCACCTGAAATATGGACTGTGGGAAAAGCCCGAGAAGCTTTGAAAAATTGAGAGATTGGATCTTCCAGATCATTTCCTATAGGAATAAAACTGGGAATTCATCCAAGGCAACCATGTAGGGAATGAAGGAGAATTCCAAAGCAAAAACACCATGAGCTTTCGAGTCAAACTTGGAGAAGAGCAAAAATGAAAAATCCAAAAGATGCAGCAAATGAGACAAAAGAAAAAACCTCATCTCCCAGTGTCAAGAAGAGCCATGTGTTTCATCCAGCGGTCTTGACCCCATCCGATCTGGGCACCTGAAGACAATAATAATGAGTTACCTTAAAACGCCTAGAGAGGAAGCAGAGGCCCTTACTCCACCTGCCAGAAGGATGGGGGAGGGCCCCCCACTTCCCAAAGCCCCAGGCAAAAACAGTGTGATGCTGTGAACATCTGAGTAGAAGGCGAGCTTTTGGGGACACTCTTCAGGCTAGTGGTCCTCAGGGGTCTAGCTACAGAGGAGGGGCCGGGCTAGGAAGTGGTATCCATTTTGATTATTTGAATAAGAGAACCCAGGAAGAGGGTTCAGTGTGATTTGGGCAACTCAATTTCTCTAATGTGTTTTTCCAGTCATAGGTCTGAGAGAGTTGCCATGGACACGTACATGCTGCCAATGCTGATACCCCTTTGTCTGGCTGACTGTACTCCCAGAGTTTACAAGGTCAGGCTCTAAGCCCCAGTGACTGAGGGTTATGAGTGTTCCTGAAGACAGGAGCCTATAACAAGTGGGGAATGGTTCTGTTGAAGAAGAGCTTTCTTTGCAAGCATGAGGATCCAAGTTTAATTCTCAGTACTCAAGTAAAATAAAAAGTCTGGTATGGTGGCACACAAGTATAATCCCTGTAGTCAGGAAACAAGAGGATCTGTTGTCCTCTGGTCTCTACATACACATATACACCTGCACACACACACACACACACACACACACACACACACAAAGTAAAATGATTCCCATAGGCTACACCTGAATCCACTGTGACTACAACTGTTATCGGAAAACATCAGGATTCAGACTCCCAGAGGGAAGACCATGTGGAGACCCGGGATGGGCAGCCATTAGAAGCCCGGGAAGTTGGCTCCAGAAGCAGCTCTGCCCACACTGGATCTGCCCACACTGGATCTTTGTCTTCCAGTAAAATTTAGAACAATGAGAAAAGGCAATGTCTGTTGTCTCCACCCTAAGCTGTAGCCCTCTCCTAACAGAACTGAAGCTTTATTCCCATGCCAGCAAAGGGTCAAGGTGCTGATGCCATCACCCACTGGCACTAACTGGTGTGCTAACTGCAACAAGCCCTGTGCTAGCCACGTGTGAATATGAGACGATAGAGGCCAAGGATGATCCAGATCAGAGCAAACACAGGGAGGCAGGAGAGGGCCTGCATACAGCATTAGTGAGCTGGCTACTGGCTCCCCAGGGGCAGCTGTGCATTTGTGCTATGGGACTTTGATATGAGACTAGACCTCAGATAGCAAAGCCTCAAAGATGGAGGCCAAACCCCAAGGATTTATTAAAAAAAAAAATGCTCTTCATGATTCAAATATGCAGCCAGGTACTGACTGACAGAGAGCGTGAGACCTCATCCCAGCCTGGGCACTTCATCTCTCCTTTTGTCCTCTAAAATGTGGAGTGGCCTGCTCTGGACTTAGCCTAATAAACCACACAAAAACATGACTGCTTGTGAAGGCAAAAATTCCTTGTTGTTGTCCTGGTTTAGTTCTTTGTTTCTGGTTTAAGACAAATGTGAAAAAAATTTAAAAAAAAAGAAAGATTAAAAAAATTTCAACTTGGTAGCCTAAATAAATAATGTAAGGACTTCAGCAGACTGTAAAACCAATGACTCAGGTGGGTGGGGTGGCATCTTATTCCGTGATCAACACCCTTGCTGTCTTTAATTCTTGAAGTCAGAAGTGACTTTTAACTAGTTCTGTGGAGATCTGTCATCTTTTCTTTACAGGCTCTTTCAAAACATCTTTTAAGGAAAAAGATGGCTGGGAAGCACCATGTGTCATTAACATGATGACTGATACACACTTTGCATGCAGATAAGTTTCATTGTATCATCTTGTTTTTATTTTTGTTGTTGACTTTCAGTTTTAGTTTCTAACAAAATGCTCCTAACATTGGCTGGAGACTTATGTCCTGGCTCCATGCACCACTGATTCACAGCGCTGTGCACTTTTTAATCTGTAAGAGACTGTCAAGAGGGGGAGCTAGTTAGCTAATTGATCAAAGATTGGGGCTCAGAGTTTGCAGGCGGGAGAGACTTTCAGAGGTCATGGGAAGCCATTGCCTGTGTTCTCCTGCCCTGGGAAGGATCTTGTTCCATTTCCCCCCAATTTCCCAGTAAAACAACCTACCACACTCCTCTCCTGCCTCTCTCATCAGCTTAGCATAGAAGCCAATTACAATTTAACAAGCAAAGCGGAAGTGGATGCCACACAAGCTCACACAGAAACTGAGCCACCACCAGCATGGAAAAACCCATCTCTGAGCTCCAGTTCTTACACTGTGGAGTGTTAAGAGAATAAAGGTGAAGTCAGCAGACTTCAACGAGGCCTGCGGGTCTGCTTTGGGTAAAGTGCTTCTGCAGCGACATTGCAGAAGCAGGTCCCTCACACCTCTCAAGGTAGCTCTGCACCTAACTCTTGCTGATGTGAGCCAAACACAGCCTGTTGTGGTGAGAGGTGGGTGTTGGAAGCCCTTTTCTCCCCTCCCACCATTCCTTAAACCTCAAGCACCTCGCTTTCACCCTCTTCTGCTCAAGCTATTATTTTGGAACCAAGATCAAACAATGTTATTTTTGTGAGTTCCGTTTTGTTGTTGTTGGTTTTTGTTTTGTTTTTTTTTTAATGTTCACTCTATTAGTTAGAATATCACTTCCCGCCTATGCTCATACCTGTACAAGGCTGCCCCAAGACACAGCAGGGGCCTAGCCAAGCTCAGACTTTTGAGCAAACATCGTCCAAAAGTTAACAGCCTGTGTGTATGTGTGTATGGACATGTGTGGCTGTCCTGTTCATTTCGATGAAACATTAACAGAATATACTAATGACTTGTGAATACATATGTGTGTTCCCACCCTCCAGGAACCTCAAGAAATGCCAAGTCTTTAATAGGAGGCACATGATGCTAGGAATTCCTGGGGGGAGCAGCTCTTACTCTTGTGTATAAATATGTGTGCATTTATAGACATACTTGATAAATATTTTATGGTTCACAAGATGATTTCAATGCATTTTGTCATTTATTCTAGGAAAGAGAATGAAATGGAACAGCCATCCCCCACCACATGGTTTCCTTCACATAGAACAGTCTCAGAATGCATGATGGGATGTGTGTGTGTGTGTGTGTGTGTGTGTGTGTGTGTGTGTGTGTGGTGTTCATATAATTAGTTTGGTTTGGTACAGTTAATTTAAGGAGTGTTACTTTTGTTTATGTTGCATTTATTTAGCTCTGTGAAGCTGTGTTACTGTGCCTGTGTAAAACACCTGATGGTCTAATAAAGAGCTGAATGGCCAATAGTGAGGCAGGAGAAAGGATGGGCAGGGCTGGCAGGCAGAGAGGATATACAGAAGGAGAAATCTGGGAGGAGGAAATCAATCAGTCAGAGAAGGAGGAGGACTCCAGGGGCCAGCCACCCAGCTACACAGCAAGCCAGGGAGTAAGAGTAAGATTTATAATAGTTAGGGAATGGGAAAAGCCCAGAGGCAAAAATTAGCTGGGTTAATTGAAGGAAAGCTGGCTAGAAACTAAGCCAAGCTAAGGACAGGCATTCCTAACTAAGAATAATCCTCTGTGAACAATATATTTGGGAGCTGGGTTGTAGGCCACCCAAAAGAGTAAAAACAACAACCAACAACTATTCACAGTGGTATGGAAGGTTCTATTCTAAGTGGTTAGTGCATGGCTATGAGTCTGGGGTCTAAGCAAGAAGATTCATTACATAGAGGTGCAGGCAATGTTTCCGTAGGGCAGGAGTAACATGCTTGTAGGCAAGACATGAGGAACAGGCAGCACTATTTTCCATGCAGAAGTCACAGTATACCAGGATGCTGAAAGGATCCTGAGGTCATCCTGTATGATGGCACTCCCATAGAGGAGTACAGAATTATACATATTTTCACTAGGCTTTTGTGTGTGGCACATTCCTCACACCTAGCTGAGTTTGCCTCTGGGGTCCTCATGTACATTTCAGATTATCTGGATAACAAGTGACTCAGGGTGTCTAGTCCAGTGCTTTTGGAACCTTTAATACCTGCTTCTGGCTGGCTTTTCTCGCTGACTACATGGATATATACCAAACTAAGGTTAGTTTCAGAATATCAATGAACCTTCCCGGATATAAAAAGGCCCAGTTCACTGTGAAGACAGATTACAGAAATTCTAAGAGTGTGCCCAACAAGGTCCACTCCTATGGCTGAATTCATACACAGCATCATTGTTTAGAAGAGACCCAGGGGTATATGGAAAGGAACATCACTCACTGCTTGTCACCTCCTTGAACTCAGCGTAATTGGCAGAAGGACAATATGAGTGTGGACTGAACTGTTCGAAGGTACCAAACCATCTGCACCTTATGGGCGGCAATCCTAAGAGCCATCAGGAAGTGGACAAATCTTACAGATGTCACAACAAATGCCCCTGAAAATGGATGGCCTTTCCAACAGTGTGCACAGAAGAAACGATGCACAGAAATTTTCCTCCAAGACTCCATCTGGGGCTCACTTCTTTATCTCCATGACAGATGAAACTTCTTTCAATAACAATGGTGGTTTCTTCTCTGAGGGTACTGGAGACAACATATGAGGAAACCAGTCTTCAGATGCCTGCACATGGAAGTGCCTATGGAAAGGTGGACATTGCCTTGTCCTTTTGGATTCAGGGAACTTCCATTGAAGTATTCCACTCAGCCAAGTGGATTAGCCTGCTGTAGTGTATGACTTCGGGAGGCAACTGAAGTCCTGATGGCCTAAATTCAAGAAACTCCTAATTCAGAAGTCAGAGCAAAACTGTCAGGGTCTCCAATGTGGGACTAAATCACCACAGAAGCGCTCACAGCTCCCATTAAAGTTAACAGCCATGGCTCATGTGTCCCATGATCCTCCAGGGGTAGGAAGGTACAGGAGCTGGCCAGATTGCTAAGCCCCTGCAGCTGAGCCCCCTGGTGAAGACCCAGAGGCAGACCACACTGCTGTCCAGAAAGCTGAAACATGGTACTACAGGGAACACAGACCTCCATGCCCAGATGCAGTCAGCTAACTTCCTTAACTCTGCCCAAGGACTGAAGAGAACCAAGAAAGGAGCTGTCAGCATGAGTAATGCTCACTCAGAACCGAGGCTTGGAAAGCTGGCCGCCGTGGCCATTGCTGAGCCCATAAGCCTCTGCTTAGGTATGCCATTTACTATGTGGGCACTGATTAGTTTACATTTTCCTCCTTTTGTCTTTGACTCATAATTACTGTATGGAAAAATACGATTTTAGAAAATGCAACATTAACTAAATAGAACTGATGCAACAGTAATGAGCCCACTCGAGATCGGTTGGCTATTTGCTCAATGATGCTTCAGCGTCTGAATTAGGTGGAACAATGTCCTCAGCCTCTGGGAGCATTTAAGGAAGCCCCAAATCCAGAAAATCCAAAAGCCAGCGCTCAGCTCTGCTTCTGACTCTCCCTTTTCAGTTCCAGCCGACCCTTAGGAACATCTGTCCCCAAAGACAAAGAGAATAATAGGTTTTTCCGCAAGTCGTCCTTGTGTGAAGTGCTAACCCAGCCGCCGGAATACCCAAGAGAAGCTCACACAGGAGCTGTCTTTCCCAGGCAGTTCTCCAGCCATTAGCCTCATAGGAAGAGAACCTGCCAGGCTGCTGTAGACAGCACCTGTGTGGCACCAAGTGGGGTGGCTGGGGCATGGCTGCTGCTGCCCTACTGTTGTGGACGAGATGAGGGAAGTTCACAGAAGTGAGAGGCTGCCTTAGGTTGACATTCCAGTCAGGGCAGTTGGCTTTCAAAAGCCTGGTCACTCACTTTCCCTCTTCCTTCAGATGTCCAGAGTCCTAACTGGTGGCAAGGACAATGACATATACCTGATTAGTTCACAAAGAACTTGATTTCAGTCTCAGCCCCTCCAGACACCACAGCCCACATCCCAGGTTATGCCATTTGGTTATAAATGTGACCCAAAGGCCAAGCAAACCAAAAGAGTCCTATTAAAATAGCACATGCAGCAAACCCTGGGAAGGGCTCCTGGGCCTTTTTTTTTTACACACACAGGCAAGTTGCTGAGGGAGGTTTTTGATGGAACGGCGTGCAGCACAGCGCCAGGCCTGTGATGAACAGGAATTCACTTTTAATAAGTTTCTTTCATTCTTTCCCAGACAGCTATAGCTGTGCCCACCTTACAGAAAGCAGGCGATCTCTCAGTGGGTCACTTTAGCCTCCCAGAATTTGTAACAACCACTGTTTCAGGAGATTTTTGTTATGAGTACAAAGAACTAACGCTGCAAAGTTCTTTTTATTATTTTTTTTTTTAAACTGGAAAGCCCCTGAAGTTGGATTTTAACAGATTAGCAAAAGTAGATTTGTTTCACTGACCAAGAATGCATCTAGAAGAAATTAATGTCGCTGATAGACAGAATTTACACCTTATCTTGTGTTTGTCACCTGGTACTATATTTAACCTTCCCAAGAAGTAGTCATGAAATGTGTCCCACAGTGGGGCTGTTCTTCACATCACTGCAAGCACTGAAACAGTCTCTGATAACAGGTGGGAGCAGGTATTACCCCCTCTGATGTTTCCAGCTTCTCCATGTGGATGGGCAGCCCCGGGGAGACAATGGTGATTGCAGAAGGCTGGTCAAGGGGAGGTTTGTGGATTCTAAATTTTCTAAAGAGTATAAAAATGAGGAAAAGAACTCAATGGGCAAGGGAATCCTGAACCTGTAGAGAGCTGTGCATAGCCACACCCATAAGATGGCGCCGGCTTCCGCCCCCACCTTCCCATGAGTGCTCTCGGGAGTAAACAACTCCATATTTGGCTTGGTCCTAGGATCTGGCTTGCTTCCGTGAACCTGGACCTATCTGCAGTGCCCACGTGGCAGGCTGGGGTTGGCCACCCAGGGACTATTTAGGTCGTGGGCGGGCTTTCCCCGGGGTCAGAAGATTGTTCAAGGTTCCTGAGTAAACTGCTGAAAGAAGAGCTTGGTATTGCGTCTTCCTTGCTGGTCGAGGCGGTCGTGACATGAACCAGTGTCTTGATACGGCTCACCAAAACCACTGGATAGGCAGAGTTACATCACCTCCACGGTCACCAAAGAACAAGTCAAAACTAAGTCCAGTGGTCTAAGCAGGCCACAGCACAAGGAGCTGGCACTGGCAGTAAGTATTGCTCAGGCTGTCTGGCGGGGTTCCAGATGTTAGAGACTGAGAGATGGAGTCTGTCACACAGACGGACATAATGTGAACTTGAAGTGGAGCAATAACCCCCAGTTCAGCTTCATGAGGCCAATGATCAAAATATTTAACCTCTTTACCAAAAACCCACCTCAGCCATTTTAAAAAGCATGTAGTGTTTTTGGTTGTGAGCCTAGCCTTTAATGGCTGAGCCATCTCTCCAGCCCTTTTTAAGTTTTTTTTTTCCTTTTTGTCTTTTGTTTTGTTTTGTTTTTTGTTTTAGTAGCCAGGCAGTGGTGCCCCATGCCTTTAATCCCAGCATTCTGGGAGGCAGAGCCAGGTGGATCTCTGTGAGTTCGAGGGCAGCCTGGTCTACAGAGAGAGTTCCAGGAAAGGCACAAAACTACACAGAGAAACCCTGTCTTGAGAAACCAAAAAGAAGCATGTAGTAAACCAACAGTGACCAGTGGTTTGTGAATTCTAAACATGCATTCTGTTTAAAATAAAATAGTTTCTGGGATGCATTTAAAAACCAGAAGTATTTAAACTGCCAACTAACGCTCCTTTCTCAGCCTACTATCATTTCCCACTCTGGCCATCCAATATGAATTTCCCCATGATCTCAGACTGCCCTGAGTTTGTCATTTGTATCTAAAATTATTCTTAGCGCTATGGGAAAAATATCTAGAAAACAAAACAAAGACAAACTACTTAACTAGCAGATCAGTCTGCCTGTGTCCTGACAGTTGTATCCCATGGATGTAAGTGTGGTTCAACATACGAAAGTCCGTCAATGTAATACACCATATAAACAAATTCAAAGAAAAAAACACATGATTATCTCACTAGACGCAGAAAAGGCATTTGACAAAATCCAACACCCCTTCATGATAAAGGTCTTGGAGCAATCAGGAATACAGGGAACATACCTAAACATAATAAAGGCAATCTACAGCAAGCCAACAGCCAACATCAAATTAAATGGAGAGAAACTCAAAGCAATACCACGAAAATCAGGAACAAGGCAAGGCTGCCCCCTCTCCCCATACTTATTCAATATAGTACTTGAAGTTCTAGCCAGACCTATAAGGCAACATAAGGAGATTAAGGGGATACAAACTGGAAAGGAAGAAGTCAAGCTTTCCCTATTTGCAGATGACATGATAGTATACATGAGTGACTCCAAAAATTCAACCAAGGAACTGATACAGCTAATAAAAACCTTCACCAACATAGCAGGATACAAGATCAACTAAAAAAAATCAGTAGCCCTCCTATATACAATAGACAAACAGGCTGAGAAGGAAATCAGAGATACATCACCCTTTACTATAGCCACAAATGATATAAAACACCTTGGGGTTACTCTAACTAAGCATGTGAAGGACCTATAAGACCAGAACTTTAAGTCCCTGAAAAAAGAAATTGAAGAAGATGTCAGAAAATGGAAAGATCTCCCATGCTCATGGATAGATAGGATTAACATAGTAAAAATGGCGATCTTACCAAAAGCAATCTACAGATTCAATGCAATCCCTATCAAATTACCAACACAATTCTTCACAGATCTGGAAAGAATAATACTCAACTTCATATGGAAAAACAAAAAACCCAGGATAGCCAAAAGAATCCTCTACAATAAAACAACCTCTGGAGGCATCACAATCCCAGACCTCAAGCTCTACTATAGAGCTACCATAATAAAAACAGCTTGGTACTGGCATAAAAACCAACATGTGGACAATGGAATCGAATTGAAGACCCTGACATTAAACCGCACACCTATGAACATATAATTTTTGACAAAGAAGCCAAAACTGTACAATGGAAAAAAGAAAGCATCTTCAACAAATGGTGCTGGCATAACTGGATGTCAACGTGTAGATCCATATCTGTCACCATGCACAAAACTTAAGTCCAAGTGGATCAAAGACCTCAACATAAATCTAGTTACTCTGAACCTGATAGAAGAGAAAGTAGGAAGTACTCTTGAGCACATTGGCACCAGAGATCACTTTCTAAATATCACACCAGTAGCACAGACACTGAGAGAAACAATCAATCAATGGGACCTGTTGAAATTGAAAAGCTTTTGTAGAGCAAAGGACATGGTCAACAAGACAAAGCAAGAGCCTACAGAATGGGAAAAGGTCTTCACCAACCCCACATCTGACAGAAGGCTGATATCCAGAATATATAAAGAACTCCAGAAATTAGACATCAAAATGCACAACAGTCCAATTAAGAAATGGGCTATAGAACTAAACAGAATTCTCCACAAAGGAAGTTCAAATGACTGAAAGACATTTAAGGAATTGCCCAACATCCCTAATTATCCAGGAAATGCAAATCAAAATGACTCTGAGATATCACCTTACACCTGTCAGAGTGACTAAGATCAAAAACACAGAAGACAGCTTATGCTGGAGAGGATGTGGAACAAGGGGAACTCTCCTCCACTGCTGGTGGGAATGCAAGCTTGTACAGCCACTTTGGAAATCAATATGGTGATTCCTCAGAAAATTGGGAATCCATCTCCCCCAAGACCCAGCTGTAACACTCCTGGGCATATACCCAAGGAATGCTCAATCATACCACAAGGACATTTGCTCAGCTATGTTCATATCAGCATTGTTTGTAATAGCCAGAACCTGGAAACAACCTAAATGCCCTTCAACTGAATAATGGATAAAGAAAATATGGTACATATACACTACTCAGCAGAGAAAAACAATGACATCATGAGGTTTGCAGGCAAATAGATGGATCTAGAAAAAATCATCCTGAGTGAGGTAACCCAGACTCAGAAGGACAAACATGGTATGTACTCACTCATAGAAGGATACTAGATATGAAACAAAGATGACTAGACTGCTACACAATTCCAAGGAGGCTACCTAGAAAACAGGACCATAGGAAAGACACAGGGATCTCCCAATGACAGAGAAATGGATGAGATCTACATGAACAACCTGGACAACAGTGCGAGTAATGAAGGGCAAAGTTTGAGGGAAAGAGCTTAGGGCTGCAGGAGATCCCAGCTGGATCAAGAACAGAAAGGGAGAACAAGGAGTAACAGACCATGATAAATGAAGACCACATGAGAACAGGAATAGGCAGAGTGCTGGAGAGGTCCCCCGAAATCCACAGTGATACATCTTAGACTGCTGGCAATGGTTGAGATAAAGCCTGATCTGAAACTAGTCTGGTGATCAGATGTCCAAACACCCTAACAGTCGAGCTGGAACTCTCATCCAATAACTGATGGAAGTGGATGCAGAGATCCTCAGCCAGGCCCCAGGTGGAGCTCCAGGAGTCCAATTGTTGAGAAAGAGGAGGGACTGTAAGAGCGTGAATTGTTGAGCCCAAGATTCGAAAAAGCATAGGGACAAATAGCCAAACGAATGGAAGCACATGAATTATGAACCAAAGGCTGTAGAGCCCCCAGCTGGATCAGGCCCTCTAGATAAGTGAGACAATTAAATATCTTGAACTGTTTGGGATGCATCCAGGCGGTGGGACCGGGACCCATACTTAGTGCATGGACTGGCTGTTTGGAACCTTGGGCTTACACAGGGACACTTTGCTCAGCCTGGAAGGAGGGGACTGGACCTGCCTGTACTGAATCCACCAGGTTTAAATGAATCCCCAGGGGAGTCTTGGCCCTGGAGGAGATGGGAATGGAGGGGAGGGGATAGGGGGAAAGTGGGGGTGGGGGCGGGAGCGGGAGGGGGGACGACAGGGGAACCCATGGCTGATGTGTAAAATTAAAACACAAATATAATAATAATAAAAAAAATACCCTGGATGTCAAGAACAACAAAATGATCCAGGAGTACTATTTTAACATAAAAAACAAAACAAAACAAAAAAAAAAAAACAGAAGCATTTAAACTACCAACTAACGCTCCTTTCTCAGCTTACTATCATTTCCCACTCTGGCCTTCCAGTATGAATTTCCTCATGATCTCAGACTGCTCTGAGTTTGTCATTTGTTCTAAAATGTCCCAGATTATTCTTAGCGCTATCTGGAAAATATCTAGAAAACAAAACAAAGACAAACTACTTAACTAGCAGTTCGGTCTGCCTGTGTTCTAACAGTTGTATCCCATACTCTGTTCCACCCACCCATCCTTCCCAACCTGTCCCCAAGCTTTGCCTGTGGTTCCTGTCAAAAGTCTCAGCAATGTGTCTGCTCTCACTCTATCCCACTTCAATTCCTTGATGGACAGGCCTCTGAAATCCTAAGGAACAGTTTGGCCTCAGCCCTGGCCCCAAATTCAGGAGGTAGTGCCTAGGATGACCTTATCTTCTAACACTAAGTTTCCATGTCCCACTCTGTTTCAATAGCTACAAAAAGGACTCAAGGGACATAATGATGGTGGCTGTATTAATAGATAAAGGACACATAGTGCAGCCATCCAAGGAGAGCCATTTACAGGGTAGAGCCCATCAGAGTTTCAAACATGGAACTGCAGGGTCTCCTTTCTGGAAGGGTTGTGGGCACAAGATATGGGTTGCAGTTCAACAGGAATTGCCAACAACAAACATGCAACCAACCTTTAGTGTTCTGGGTGTTTATGGAGCTCAATGGCATCACCCTAATTACAAAGCAAAGAATCTGATCTCAGACCTCAGTTTCAATTCCATCTAGAGGTCCCAACGTATACTAGAAGCAGAAGCCCCATCCTAAACCTCACTATTAGATTCTGTGTACATGACCCAAAGCCCCTAACAAACAAAAATTATTTTATCAGAAATTACACCCAAGGTTAAGAAATGACTTCCCAGGAGCCAAGGGCAGATGCCAGACTTCTCTTCACTAGACTGAAATCTTTCTAAAAACCATAAAGTACTCTTAAAGGGATTCCTCCAGACTTTTTTTGTTCAAAAATATTCTGTCTTTCTTTTGAAAATGAAGTGTGGCCAGATCATTCACCTATTACAACCTGCTGAAGGATTTCCCATCACGATTAGGAACAGATCTGAACCCGTTCTGGAATCTGGGTCATGTCAACTTTAATTTTGAGTTGGTTCCCAGGTCACAGCCAAGAACAGAATCGGCATTTTAAAGTAGACAGAGTGAGGAAAATCCACCCTCACTGATGTGTGTCAGCCAAGGGCCCCTAGAAAAATGATAGGCAGAGGTCGAGTGAATTTACTCTCATGTCTGGAGCATAGATGTTTTCTTCAGGACACAGACTTCCCAGTTGTCTGAACTTTGGACTCCAGCAACTGAATCAGAAATTTCCTGGATCCTCAGACTTCCGGTGTGTACACATGTGCCTTGTGCATGAGATCGCACACACATGTTTGCAAGCATATGAAGAAAGGCCAGAGTGAGTGTTGGGTCTTATCCTCTATAACTCTTTGCCAATGCCTTTGACATAGGGTTTCTCTCTCTGAACCTGGATCTCACATTTGCTTGGCTAGGTTGGAAGCAAGCTACCCTGCCCCTGCCCTCCTCAGAGCTGGGATAATAGGTATGTGCTGGATGCACAACTTGTCAGGTGGATACTGAGATCTTAACTTCCGTTTTCATGATTGTGCAGCTTCTCTTGACCAATGACTTGGTCCAGACTTCCCATCTTACAGGAGTATTCCAGCCTTTTCCCTGGTTCTGAGGCTTCTGGTCCAAGACTGAGCCACACTGCTAGCTTCTCTGGTCCTCCAACCCACAGTAGGGCTTCTTCTCATCCACACAGACCCATGAGCTAATTCCTAAATTCCCAGTAAATCTTTTCATATGACTACATTAGGACCTGTGATCTATATATCTCTTCTTGTGTCAGTTCCTCTGGAAACCCTGATTGACAGGACACCTGTCAGTCTATTTGTCCATTATAGACAACTGCCCATGCCTACTCACTTCCTTTGTCTGTATTTAGAGTGATTTTTATTTTATGTTCCATAGAGTTGTCAGTTTTTCTTATGTATTGTAGATGTTTCCCCAAGTGCCAAGAATACACAATGAGCAAAAGACAGCCTCTTCAAGAAAGATGTTGAGAAAACTGGATATTCATATGCAACAGAATGAAATTGGACCTAAATCTTATACAAAACACAAAAAAATACACTCAAAATGCCTTAAAGACAAACTGAAGACCTAAAGCTGTAAGTCTCTGGGGAGAAAACTCCATGAAAACAGTTTGGCAATGAGTTTCTGGCTGGGGCACCAACAATACAGGCAACAAAAGCAGAGCCAGGCAAGAGGATGACATCAGACACAGACGTGTGCATGGCACACAGGGAACGATTGGAAGGGAGGCAGCATCAGCGTAGGAGAGAGGGTTGGCTAAGCCCAGGCCCTGCAGGAGAGTTAATGTCTACCCTTATCATCCCTCCTCCCTCTTCATGAACAACAGCAATGGGTGTTCGCTTGTTCGTTTGTTTCAGTGAGGATGGAGGCACTGTTCACTGACAATCCATAGTAGACAGCTCTAAACTATGGCCCAGGTGGGTGTCCACCCACCGCCTGGCTTTCCAGCCACACATTGTATTAGTTACTTTTCTCATTGCTGTCTCAAAGTAGTTAACCAACAAACATGAAAAGTAAAGGTTTATTTGAACTTGTGGCTTTAGGATGTGGTCCATCTTAGTGGGGGTGGCATGGTGGCATGAGAGGCTCTAGCTATGGTCACAGATCACATCAATGAATGCTGGTGCTCAGCTCACGCGTTCTCCTGTTTATTTAGTTGGGGGAAGCCAGCCCTTGGGATGGTGCCATCCATATGCAGAGTTGATCATCCCACTTCCATTAAATCTCTCTGGAAATACCTGTGGTGATATTTGTAATCTAAGAAATAAACCTTGCCTGAGGATCAGAGGACAGAGCCAGCCACAGAGTCAAACATAGAGGTTAGGCAGTGGTGGCACACACCTTTAATCCTAGCACTTGGGAGGCAGAGCTCTGTCTGGATCTCTGTGAGTTCAAGGCCACTCTGGGCCACATGAGATTGATCCAGTCTAGGAGAGAAACAGATCCTGGCAGTGGGGGCACACACTTTTAACCCCAGTATTTAGGAAGCACACAAGCCATTATTCCCAGTACTAGCAAGGTTGAGATAGGAAGTGAAATGGCTGGGTGGAGAAAGGCATATAAGGCATGAGGAGGCAGGAACTTTTCAGCTGAGGACTCAGGAGCATTCAGTCTGAAGATTCATGGAGGCAGGAATGGCTAAGGAGTTGGAGAGGTGAGAAGTAGCTGTGGCTTGTTTCTTCTGATCTTTCAGCATTTATCCCAGTTTCTGGCTCCAGGTTTTTATTGTAAGACCTTTAGGATGCATTCAACAAATGCCCTTATGGATAGAAGCAGAGGTGTGTCTCCAAACCCAGTTGAGAATGAGGATTAAACATCACACCCATTGAATTCATGTTTCCTTTTAACTTTCAAATGCATCTCTCTTTCAACAGGGCAAACAAGGCCAGAGTAAAGTTAGGATGCCAAGCTGAGTGAGAGTCTAGACTCTTAAAGCCGACCCTCATGCCTGGCTTGTGGGAGATTTTGCTCTTGGGACCTCTACCTGACCAAAAAACAAACTAAAAAATAAAAGTACAAACAAAGCAGACAACTACTTTCCTCCTTAAGAACAAAATGGTAAAGATGGACTGTAACTTTCAATACACACTCTGGGTTCCCACTAATAGATGCTGCTGTTTCAAATCCTGTTTTTCTTCTTTATCCAGGGAGTAAATTGTTCCTTTGGAGGCTCTACCTTCCTTTTGCTTATGCTGCTTGGCTGCCTGTCAAGAGGACAATAGAGGGTATCTGTCTTGAGGGCTTAGCCTAGCTCTTAGTATGTGCTCTGTAAAAATGGAGGCTCCAGGCCTCAATTTGAGTCGAGACTGTTGGATCTTTGAAAATATAACTCTGAAGTTCACTTGATTTTAACAGCCATATAAAAAAAATTTAGACATAGATTTTGATTTTACTAGACTTAATTGCTGGTACTTTGTGCTTTGTAGATTTCATGGAACAGCCCAGCCAATTTTTATACCTCTTTTTACCTGAATTATTGTTCCCAATGAATGTAATTGAGGGAGACCGTAGAAGCTTAACAAAGAATGTAATGACCCCCTTGATTGTGTCCTTGTCACAGGACTGATTTTAATCAACCTGTGTCTAAAAGGTTCAAGTTTTGGAATCAGTTACATTTTCTAACCCTTTAGCAAGTCAATGTGTTATGGACCTGCCAGCATCTTCCTTGATTTCAAATTGGACAACTCCCTTCTGAACTCATCTTTTCTCATAGACTTTCATCAACTGTAACCACTAGCAACAAGCTTATGCCACTGAAGTCTCCATTCCTCATCATTTATCCAAAGCCAAGGTGTTTGTCTTTGGAATTACTGTGGATGGTGGTTTTACTTTGTTTCAGTGCACAGAGAGCCAACATGCTTGCAAAACCCCTCTGTTTGTGGGTGTTTTCACTGTTCCACGCTCATCTCGGGAGTGAAAGCTGCAATACTGGAAAGTAACTATTTGGGAAACTTCCTTCTTTGGTACCCATTTCTATCAACTAAGATGAGCTATGTCATCGGACTGAGCAACCCACACATTCAAACAACAACAAAAACCAACTTTTAAAGGTTTCTTGATCACCTTGTGTGCTCTTTGTTGATAAACTATGGTGCCTTGCTGTTACAGAGGGCCAGGGATCTACACTAGACTGTGAGCCTGCCTTTGACACGTACATCTAAGATCTTGGAGATGAAAAGAGTATGTGACAAAAGTCTCTGCTGCAAACATGCCATTGTAAAAGTAAATCACATGACTAGGCTCTGAGATACCAATGGGTGAGGAAGGGATAGTCTTCAAGGTATATTTTTTTCAACATAAAAGAAACAAAAATTTATATGAAATGTTAAGGAAGATATTTGATTGATATGATATTTAACCACAAAAAATACGGTTCACTAAGGAAAGGAATATTGGATACAGGAATAAAATAAAACAAAAGTTAAAATACCTTGAATAGAGGAGCCAATATCATGTGCTACATACTTCAGATAGGAAGTAACATGACCTAGTCCTGAAGAGAAAGCATGGCCTAGGGTGGTGTAGAGATTGGTTGCACAGTCCCACAGGTGGGGAAAGGCCACGGGTTATTAGAACAAGCAGTAACTCTAAGGAGGAGGGGTAGGTACTATATGGATCTGGGGGAGGTGGGTGGGAAGCTTCTTGGATAAACTGGACAACAGATATTGATTATGAGTTTTGAAGTTTGGGAATAAGCATACCAAAGGGTCAAGCCTGGTTATGCTAGGGCATGAAAGCAACATCAACAAAGATAGAGCTAAGGCAGGCCTTCCATTGCAGGGTGACCATAGAGGTGGCCTTTCCGCCAACATATTTTGAAGAATGATTCTATGTTATATTGGTTGTCCTGATATTAATTTTTTGGCATGGGTCTTGACTTTATACCAGCAGGATTCAGGCAAATGAATAGATTCACAGAGTTCATGACATCATACTTGAACAGATGTAATGTGCTGAGAGTCATATGCTTTCCCAGAACCAGCTTTCCATCTGCTCCTATTATAAAACACATGTCATCACTTCATATGTACCCCAATATGCCCAAGCATAGGAAGAATAGAAAGGAGATCCCTTGCCTCCCTGCTATTAATACCATGAAGTCTGGGTGCAGATACTAAAGCTTTCTCCTGCCCATCAGTAAAACTGAGGTTGGCTCATTTTTTTAGGCTGTCCTTCCAGTGAAGATTTTAATGCTCATCATTGTTCTCCTTCCCAAGGATGT
Source organism: Onychomys torridus (assembly GCF_903995425.1). NCBI lineage: Eukaryota > Metazoa > Chordata > Mammalia > Rodentia > Cricetidae > Onychomys > Onychomys torridus. Next base: position 49,034,231 of record NC_050463.1, on the reverse strand, counting down.
CACCTGCTTAATGGTTTCCTGCTATCAAGTATATCATTTACATATCAGGTGGGTCATTCTGAGCAGCCACTAATACTGTCTTAGACTCCTCCACTTTTAACAAGTATCTTGACCAGACAGCTCTTCTGAGTTCACATCTCATTTCTCCCCCTCTCTTCCATGGTTCCCAACGGTATTCCTCAGACACAGTTTCCATTTTCTCTAGCCAGACCAATAACCCAAGACAGGGGGCCTTGTCTCCTTTCAATATTATGCTCTTTCTGGTAACTTCTTGTCTGGTTACTTCTCCAACATCTCCTGCACCAGATACTTTCCTTCTACTTCAGATCTGGAGCATGGAGGGTCCCAGATATCAGACTATCTCTGTTCTTTCTTTATATCTTCAAGGACCCTTTATGATTGTGTCAATTCTTACATTTTCTTTAAAAACTGAACTAAGGGCAGGTTGAAAAATGATGTCTTCAAAATATATTCTGAATTTTTTTCTCTGTTCTCTGTCTCAAGTTCTACAGTCTTAATTCAGATTAGTATTGTATTCCATTGTTTACACTGTATCGGTCTCTAGAAGTCCTAATTTTCCTTTTAATTAATCTTTGTGAGAAGGATCATGTTAGTGCATTATGTAACCATACATTACTTGTTCTTCCTTCATAACCATATATGTCCCACCACTGCCCCTGTCTAGATCTTTCATTGGTCTTTTGACCATCATCAATTCCACACCATCCTTTTGTGCTTCTCTGCCCATGACCCAGAATACAAGGTATTATCTGGATCTGTGAAACCTGCTGGGACATGTGAGACACACTCTCACTGGGTTACAACACCCCCAGAGTTAACACGCTTTTGGACCCTCAAACATCTTGAGTTTTCTTTCCTTTTCTCTTGATTTGTATGAACCCTGTGTGAAAACCACTAATGATGGGTCTTTTCTCCCTTTCAAGTAATTGTTTTTTATTTTAATGTCTAGACTCTCAGCTGAAATAATATTCCTTAAACATTCTACATTAGAATCCATTTCTGTTCATCTTTTAAAGATTTATTTTGAGGGGTTGGGGACTTAGCTCAGTGGTAGAGCACTTGGCTAGCAAGCGCAAGGCCCTGGGTTTGGTCCTCAGCTCTGGGAAAAAAAAATTATTTTGGTGTGTTAGGAGATGCATGGGAGTACTTGAGGGGGTCAGAGGAGGGAAGTGAATGCCTGGGAACAAGAGTCATAGGTGGTTGTAAGCTGCTCACTGTGGATTCTGAGAATTGAAGTCTGGCTCTCTGGAAGAACAACAAGCACTCCAAACCACTGAACAAACTATCTCCCCAGCTTGATTCTTTACTTTAAAACAAACAAACAAAAAACCCAAACTACTATTTTATTCATTCCATCTAATGTAACTTGTTGATGTTCTCAAAATCAGTTGGCTATGGCTACCTTATTTTTGGTTTTGGTCTTTCCTCTCACTAAGATATAGTCTCCAAAGGATGAGCCCATTCTCAGCATTTATCCTAATCATGACTACACAGTCTGGCATACAATAAATATTTGGTGAGCAAATGATATCATGGAGCATAGCCAAAGGCCAAGGTTCCCCCAGCCTCACCATCTCAGTCAATCAAATTAAATTGATATTGCAGATCTCAGACTTTGAAATATACCAACTTTAGGAACAACAAAAATGACAGTTACTTCTTTTTCTCTTTATCCCTTCTTGCCCCTACATTTTGGTTTTAAAGAGTATTTATAAAACTGAAACAAATTTCTGGACAAAAATGAAAGCCTCAAATCAATAAAAGTTCTACCAATTGTTCAATAGATTAAAGACTTCCTAGTACAGAAGGTCACTTCTCATGAAACTTATCATAAATAACTATTAAAGTACAATTGATCAATGTATTAAAGACAAACATGAAACAGAGACTCAATGAAGAGTGATAATTGCCCCCAAATATAAATTGTGTTGTGCGTAGGTATGAAAAAGTGTGTTTTTGGACTAAATATCTCACTTTCTCTCCTACATGTCAAAATAAATAAGATGGCTCCAAAAATTCTAGGAAACTCTTGAATTTTCAGAGGGATTGCAGACTTGTGCTGACTACAAGATGAGCCAAGACAATACACTAAGCAGAGGAGACTAAGTAAACAAGAACAAATAAAATATAGTCACCAGTCCTCTCAAATGAGTTGCCCAAAGGCACCTGGATGCTCAGGCCCTGAACTCTGGGAAGAAAATGACCTTCCATACCAAACTGAAGTCTTCCAGTTTACTGAGTAACATGAGCTGTTGGAAGAGCCTTCTCACCACAGACTCTAGACTGAAGACTGCTAGAAACAACAGGCAATGGAGCCTTGACCAGTGTCCACACATGATGACCCTTGAAGCTGATATCTTAAAGTTTTCAATTCAAGAACCAAGGCAGTTCACAAGACAGTCTATGGCTTGTTGTATGGACTAGACAGTAATATTAGGCCCGGATGGGTCTACACATTGCTCCACCTCTCTACCATAATCAACGATGCTGACCCATTGGAAGACACCAAAACAAATTCAGAACACCTTCAACCTGACATGAATTGAGGGAGCACTGTGCACCATGATCTGAACTTAGAATTGCATGTACCCAAGAAGCTGCCAGAGATCAGAAGTACACATGAGGAATTCAGTGACAAGGTTATCAATAAAAATAATCACCCAGAAAGTTAAAAACATGTTGCAAAGCTAAGCATTTGACAATTCATCATCACCTAAGCAAGGTCTCATTTTCGGTGTATGTTTGCTGATCCCATCTCTGACTTTATTCTGGAACAAACCATGCATCATCTCGAGTTCACATTTTAGCTTATTGAAAGTTAAAAGCGAACATGAAGTCACTTGTGAAGTGACCTACGTCTAGAGGGTCACTCTACAGCCTGAGAGTCTGTGCAGGCACTCAGGCATTAATGGCCTTCTCTGTGGCTGAGCTCTTCTAAAGGAAGAGTGTGAACGCGTGGGGGAAATGAGGACCCAGCCAAGCTGTTCATGCACAGCCCTCAGATGGCTAGTCCTACCTCGGCTGTCCACAACTGCATGTGTCCCCTAGTGGTTTAAGCCCTTCTGTTCAAGGAGAGAAGATGTGATGTCTTAATCATTGTTCTGTTGCTATGACCAGGCACCAGGACCATGGTAATTCCTATAAAGGAAAGCGTTTCAGTGAGGTCGGCTGTGGTTTCAGAGGTTTAGTTCATTGTTATTATGGCAGGGAGCATGCCGGCATACAGGCAGACATGAGACATGGTACTGGAGAGGTAGCTGAGAGTTCTACATCAGTAGACAGAATGAATAGTGAAGAGTTGGGCACTATGTGAAGTTATGTATTAAAACAGGCGCCCAGGCAGTGGGACCGGGACCAGCCTGGAAGGAGGTTTAAATGAATACCCAGGGGAGTCTTAGCCCTGGAGGAGATGGGAATGGAGGGGAGGGGATGGGGGAAGGTGGGGGCAGGGTTGGGAGGGGGGAGGACGGGGGAACCCATGGCTGATGTGTAAAACACAAATGTAATAAACAAACAAACAAACAAACAGGCACTACCAGCCACATCCTTCATGACTGCTCATCAATGAGATAAAGAATTATCTAGCTGCAGTTTTGCATCTGTCTCTGTATCTGCAAGAGACTGGTCCTAACCAGCTAGTCAATCCAAAGCAGTGAAGTTTGGACCCCATAGCAGGCTAGTTTTGCAGTCCTGCTGTGAGTTGCCCAGGACAATGACACCCATGGTTCCTGAGCATTGGATACAGATACTTGCCTACTGATCCAAAGGGACTGGAATTCTCATTCTATTTGATGTAGTTTGTTTAAAATTATGTGGTGTAGAGCCAGTAGCCTCCTTTGGACAGTAGCTCTCTAATGATCTTCATGTACATTAAAGGAATGTAGGAATATATTTGCATTGTGAATTCAAAATACCTCAGAAATACCTTCCCTCCTTAGAGATTCTGCTGGGTAAAGAAATATCTAATTCTATCTGGAAAAGTCTGAATTATTATGAGCTGATAAACTCTATAAAAACATTTTTTTGGTTCATAACCTTGGTTCAGCAACTCCACAAGCTTCTAGAATTCTAGACCACCAAAATGGCCAATGATGGTCATAGATGGTAAACTGTATATGAAAAATATTGCTGCCTATATTACTTACTGATTTATAATTTAAAGTATAATCAAATAAACATCTAGAGAAGAAAATAGCAACAAAATGAATAAAATGTAGAAATATGGGTACTTGTCAAACATTAACTGTTATACATACATTTAAAGTAAGATTTAGAAAAATTAACCATTAAACTGCAAAACATTTACAAGATAGCATAATTTGAAAAAGTTGAGGTTATCTATATAAGGTATGCTACCTATTTAACATACATACAGTATGATACTTACTATATATTAAATGTAATATGTGTATAATATTGAACACACTATATCATAAATGTTAGCATAAGAAATCAGTATGTGTGATTATGTAATGTACTGATACAGAAATAATTAATTAGTTATTGATAGATCATGTTATATGTTAAATGTTATTAAAACACTTTGTTAATATAGTTTATTAATATATTATACCATGCATAAAATATTAAAAGCAAACTACTAATTTTAGAGTCTACTAACATTCCCAAATAAAAGAGTATTTGGAATAATGAAACTAGCATGGACATAATTGTCCTTTTGGGGGCTATCCATTAAAAACAATTAAGTCAGGAATTAAAAATGCATTCTTAAACATTCATAAAAGCCTGTGGGCTGCAAAGTTTGTCCTCATCCACTATCTCTTTCATCCCTTAGTAGTCTCATAGAGATAAAACTAAGAGCATTTAAGTTATTTGACCAAGATCATCATTTTCAACAGGGACCCCAAATGGCACTCAGCAGTTGCTTGTTATACAATGCTGTTAACTTTAGAAGTTCCTTAGAGGTTCTCTGAAGTCCATGCCTGATAAGCTACTGTCCTCAAATACATGATGTCAGAAAAGAGATGCCCTTTGGAGAGCTGGGCCCGTTTGGTAACACATGTCAGTTACTGTTCTACTGTTGTGAAGAGACAAAATGACCAAGGCAACTCTGATAAATAGAAAGCATCTAATGGGAGACTTACAGTTTTACAGGGTTAGTCCATGATCATCATGGCAGGAAGCAAACAGGCATGGCACTGGAAAAATAGCTTAGAGCATCTTGATTCTCAGAGAGAGAGAGAGAGAGAGAGAAAGGCTGGGCCTGGTGTGGGCTTTGAAACCTCCTCCAACAAGGCCACAACTCCTAATCCTTCCCAAACAGTTCCACTAAGTGTTCCACTAAAGGATGCTTTACTATTCTTGGGTCTTAGGAGAGATTTTCACTTGCTCACTGTAGGTTGTGTTCTCCTGAGAGATTTCTAGTTGGTCTGCACATGAGCTCTTGTTGAAAATGTAACTAAGTAGGTAGAGATACTGATTGGCACTTGAATTGCCCTGTGTGAACTGTACCATACCTGTCAGAGAATCATTTTCTTCAACCCTGACCAAACATGTTAACATTCACTTTCACATGGTTAACTTGAGGTCATAATCATTAACTAAACCACTTTAATCCACTGCTGAATTTCAGGGAAGTCACTTAACCCTACTGGTTTACCTTAGGACCAAACTCTCAATGAAACAGCAGCATTGGTTAAAAGGAGAAGATTAAACTGCCTGAAATTAGTTCACTTATTTTGTGCAGGTTGCTCCAGGTGCCTTCACAAACTCCAATATTGCATCTTCTTTTGAGAGAAAACCCAATGCCACATGAGCTGGTGAAAGACTCTCATAATCCTGAAATGACTGGTAATTTAGAGAGAGATAGTGAAAAGAAATAATATAATCTTGCCACATACAGGAGGCATCTGCCAGAGGTCACTTTACTGGTATTAGAAATGACAGTGGGAACTAGAACTTCTATTTATTATTTGTTATGAAAATCCATCCACAGGATTGAGGCCAGGCAAGCATGTTTGCCAGGTTCCAGGTGCATGCATCTTCCATCAGCATTCTCCAGGTTGTGGAAGCAGGCCTGAACACTTGAGAGAGAAGATGCTGGAAAACTAACTGGACTCTCAAGTATCCAATTTCCCCAAATCAGTGAATGGTGTTAACAGATTGGAGTTCATTCTCACCCGCCATTCACACTAAACAGAGCCTGTGACATCTTCACATTGAATATCCTCTGAACTAATAATGGCAGTATTATTTCTCAATTGTGCTTTACAGAGTGAGATGAATTATCTCATTCAAGGGTGCTTTGTTCCAGCAATAGATGAGCGAAAGAAAAAGTGGTCTAGAAATAGGACATTGCTGTCACAGAGCCCTAAGGCATGGGCCCTTGGCACTGGGTAGGTGCAGCAGTGGGGGGCACCAGCATAGCAAGGAGCTTGCTCATGAATTGAGTATTGTGATAACTATACTGGGGGCTTAAATGATAGCATCTTGTCATCCAGTAAGGAATTATGCAGCAAAACTACTAGAAGATAATCAGGAACTCTACCAGGTTGACCTACAAATACAAATAAGGTTTCTGGCATAATGTTGCAAGTGCTAATTGGCTTTGGTTAATGCCACGTGGTGCAGCACAGGAAAGCAGAGACAGGCTAACGAAAGAACTCTCCACTCTACAAGTCCAGCTTCTAATGTTGACTTACCCAGGTGGGAAGCAGAGCTGTTAGATGTTTAGATTCTCTAGCAGGTGAAAGACTCTCACAACCTCGTGGTACAGAGTTAGATAAGGCTGTGGTCACAAGGTCCTGTGGAAGACCCTGTGGGATTCCCACTCAGTGGAGGCTCTTGGTTTGAAGAACACCTCTGAACTCACCAAAGCTGTTCATATGGCCCATGATTCTCTCAGGAAGAATCATGACAGCAGCTGTTGGGACACAGAGGTTTTCAGACAGTAGGACACTCCCAGGGTTTGGGAAGGAGTTGCCCAAGTTTGAGCCAAGGCAGGCAGAAACTGTTGAGAGGGGGCAACGCCTGTGGGGTTTGCTGCTCTCTGCACAAAGGCAAGGGTCTTATGAAGATGCTAAGAAGAAAACATGACCTACTTCTTACGAGGAAGAAAAGATGCTTCAGAAGAAAAAAAAATCCCAGGGTGGGTGGATCAAAGAAACATGGAAATGCAGAGTAAGAGGGCTGTGACTTCTGAAGGACAGAACTGGGACAAATCAAGACAGATTTCCTCTGCTAAGACACAAGAAGCCACCAAGATACAGAGATGATGTTTTGTTTTGTTTGGTTTGGTTCTGCTTGTTTTAAAAGTTGCATCTCTCTCAGTTGAGGGCAGAAGCACCCACAGCCCAATCCACGGATAAAAATAGGTAGATAATGAGAACAAGGACTTCCACAGTCAGTGTTGTCAACTGATGAGATTTAGAGATCTTGTTAGGACATGAGCATGTTTTACATGTAAAGGGTATATAACACAGTGGCCCAGAAAGGAGACTGTGATAGGTTGTTATACTAAAACCACCAGGTGGGACACGTCTCCCTGTACTTGTGTCCTTGTACAGCCATCTAACTGGCCTTTGTCAAGGCTCTGGTTCTGACAAACCAGTAATTATGATGACAGAAAAATGTTGGCATACCACCTCTGTATTTTGCATCTTGCCTTCTGGAATTCTTGTGTCTATGTGTGGAAACCTGATCCAGATGAGCCTGAGCCTCCTTATGATTGAAACCCTTCAGGAGAGGTGTGGCTGCTGAATGTTCCCCTTTCCCCCAACTGCATTCCAACTAGGCACCACCATGTGAGATGGCGTCTGTGAATGCAGAGAGGGAACTGACAAACACCTCCATCCCTGATAGGGTTGATCAGTGGAGCACAGAGACCCGGTCTACAACAGGTCACTGAAACACCTTGAAAAGGAGCAATAAGAAGTTCGCAAAGGTGAGTGACCTCATCACAATTTGGGGACAAAAGTTACCTGTAATCCCATGTATACTCAAACCCTTCATTATGCAGAAGAGCAGAATAATGTCTTTATACAGACAGGGTCTGAAAATTTTGCCTCCCGTGAAATCTCTGTGAGAAGATGCACTCCAATAAAGGAGGAATTCAGCAGAGAAAGAGGAAGGCAAGGATTCCAGGAAAGAAATATGTAACCCAGAAGGGAAAATATGTGAATAAGCAAATCCCCAGGATGGTTGTGAGGCAAAACCCCATGAGAACAGCAGTTCACAGGCCTGGCTCATTAGAGAGGAAGACAGAAGACTCCTAATGGGTGTCAGCAAGAAAATAATATTTCAATATGTTCAGAGGAGATTAACCTTCTGGTGGGGAGGGAAAGCAAGCGTCAGTTACAGATTCTTAGAAACCTAAAGGAACACAAAGAAATCATGTCAACCTCAGGGGAAAGATTTCTACAAAAGACACAAGAATCACACTTCATGGAAAGAGTCTCTTCGGAACAAAGAAGGAGAAATCGCAGGTGTGCATATGTGTGTGCATGTGTGTGAGTGTGCAGAGTGTATGTGTGAGCGTAGAGTGCATGTGTAGAGTGTGTGTGCACATGTGTATGCAGTGTGTGTGCATGTGTATGTAGTATGTGTATGTGTAATATGCATAATGTGTGCAGTGTGTATATGTATGTACTGTGCGTGTGTGTAGTGTATATGCATATAGTGTGTGCATGTAATGTGTGTGTGTAGAGTGTGCGTGTGCATGTATATGTAGTGTGAATGTGTGTCCTGGCATATGAATGAATACCTACAAAAGGGGCAGGCACTGATAAACACTGCTTCTGTGCCTTACACTTTAGATAGTTATTGATATTGATTATATGAAAATCAAGGAAGAGATGGGTATGGATAGTTTATGGAGGTGTGTGGGTAATGACCTTCAGAAAAGTCAGCTAGAAGCCTGGAGGTGGTCACCTCTTTGGGTGGGAAAGAGAGGAAGAGCCATTTTTACTTCTGTTACAAAGTTGAGAAAATTTCGTCCTTAGTACCAAACGTGGTATAGCTAAACTTCAACTGTTACATCCAAAGGAATGTTACTATCCAAATAGCAGTGTTTGTGATTGAGATGCATGGTCACTACAGAAGTTAACCAGTTTCATTTTTCCGGATCAACTGCTCAAAGAGAATGTTTTATGTGGATGGGTAAGAAATCATAGAGTCCAGGTGAAAAGCCTGCCGCAGACGCAGCAGCTGCCACTCAGCACTGTCTCCTGCTCTGCAATCCCCTTCATCAAATGAGATCATTTCAATTAAATAAGTGTAGGTGGCAGCATCATGGGCTGCCACCCCTTCATTTTCTAAATTGCTGTCCCCAGGACAGAGGTCAGAGAACAGAAAGAACATCTGCTGGAGAATAAATCAGAGCGCTCTGGTTCATTGCCCCCGCACCTGTCAAAACGCGTGCTGGTTTCTGCAGTCTCCTCTCTCGGGATGGTGGCCTCCCCACTTCCCAGCAAGGTCGGCCAACTTCTCAGGTGTTTGCAGACCACGGAGCTGTTGACTCCGGCAGCTCACCAGCGTCACTGGCCACCTACCATTCCCACACTACTCTCTCTGTTCTCCTGGAAAGATTATTTAAGGAGACAGACACAGATAACAGAGGACACATCCATTAGTGAGAAAGATAATTTATAACAGTGGTCCTCAACCTTCCTAATGCTGCAACCCCTTAACACAGCTCATGTTGTTATGAGAAAATTTAATGGATTCTACCACACCATCTCCACTGACACCGGGACTCAGATTCTGTGTTTTCTCCTGCCTTGTTACATATGTTCAAACAGAGGGTGACTAGGCAGGAAAATGACCAGCTCATCTCGCAGCTTTCTGCTACTGACTTGGTCATAGAATATAGAGGAAAATTTGTCAAGACACACTTGAACATGTGAGTTGCTGAGGATAAAATTACTTCATGCAAGCATGACTGACTTGAGACAATCTGGGACCCAGGGTACTTTGTCACAGTGGCCAGGGAAGTAACTAATGGAGGTGATGTCTCCAGTCCATAGTCAATGTAAGTAAGTGGTCAGTCATGTTTCTTCAAAATCTCAAAGAGGAAGCTCAGCGTTTCCTAGTTCCAACCCTTGGCTGTCAACTTCATGTAGCTAATACTGCTTAGGAAAGATCACTTCTCTGCAGTTAGTTGGGTGTTGCTAGTCCACCGATCCACTAATGTGTGTGAAATAGAAAATACAGAAGAATTTCACTCTTCTTGTTAAGATCATTCATTTTCAGGTATTCCATTTTGTGTATGGTGAATGGCCTTTGACCTTTCTTCTTTTCTACCATTTTAAGGACAAAGATTTCACCCCAACATTCCTTCACTGTGTTGTATAAGTTGTTTCCATGGTATATTTATTATTTATCTCAAGATACTTTCTAATTTTTCGGCTCTAAACTAAACTTAGTTAGTGTGAAACTAAATTCTTAATTTCCTGAGATATGCCAATTTCCTATTTAAATTTTTTAAATTATCATCAGAATTAGCTGATGACCCAGAAAATTTGTGATTCCACATGTCCCATTTTAGATCTTAAATGGACTTGTGTTTTAAGATTTAAGGCACATCCAGTCTCTAGACATGTTCCTGCTTATTCTTTCTTCTTTCATCAACATAATATTTTAAAAGTATTTACTTTTAGGAATAATACTGCATTCATTTAATTTGGCTAGCTACCTCTTGAAAGATTTTTTATTTTCTCTGAGTTTGGGGAATGCATTCTAGAATTCCCCAGTCTGGTCCTGAGGTTGTACACAGTAGGTCAGATATTAAGTCCAGCTCAAAATCCACAGGAGGGCTGGTCAGCCTCAGGGTCAGGTTCAACCTCTGTGCAGCCATTTTGGATACCAGCCAGAAGAGTAGGTGAGGTTCAGGCTGAGGGGGGCTGTGGTCAAGTGTTTTCATGCCGCAGTCTACCTTGCTGCTCTTCCTTATTTATTAAAAGTATCTGATTATGACCCGCCTCTCAAGTCATCTTATCCTGGTTAAACTGAATGCCATAGAGTCACTCATTTTTGGATTTTTTTTTTCCTATAGGGATTTCTCTTATTTAAGCCAACATTTTTACTATTGCTATCCTCTAAGAACGTTTGTTTGAAACGCCTCACCTGCTGTCTGTATCTCTAATAATGTGAATCTCTAATAACTTCATATAAGCAGTTATCATGAAGTCCTTCTCTTGTTGGATTTATTCCTTTGTGCTTTATAATTCATCACTGCCGTGATCACTGTTTCGCATTACCAGCTGTTTTAATCATCATTAAAACATGCTTTTTAGGAAACTCATGCACCCAACAGCCTTGCATTAACTATTAGATATAGTATGTTTCTAGGTTGTTTTGAATTTTGTAAGGAGCTAACATTTTTATTTGCAAGTAAGATATCTGTTATGATTTTGTTGACTCATCATTTATTTTCTTTTGCTTTTATTATAATGGAATTATAGCACCCAAAGGAAAAATATGAAGAATTCAGACTGGTGATGAGTTTTATTTTTTCCTAGATTTGATGTAAGTGGTCCCATAATTCATCACAAAACACAGGTATAGGTTTTTCAATGGATTTTCTGGTAAAGAATTCATAGTCTGCTTCCAGCCTCCTCAGAATGTTTAAGTCAAGAATGCTCACAAGACTTTGAAATCTTCTCTGCACCTGCTACAGCAATTATCTTTTTTAAATCATTAACACGTCAGTGCCCGCCAGAGGAAAGCTTGGTGTTGAGCCATGGGCGCCTCACTTAGACACACCCAATTTGATCATTTTTAGGTGCAGCCAAATTGAAGTCATAGTTAGAATTTTTGCAGTATTTTTCATAGATAAATTTCACTGACTTTCTTTCAGAGTGAAAATAATTTTAAAGACTAGGCTAGTCATGGGTATTGCCAGGACTTCTCCCCCTTGACTACATTTCTCATCAGATTAAGTATTATATGAAAGACGAGTCTGAGTTAAAGAAAAAAAATAGTCAATATTAGAAAAGAAGAACATAATGCTACAAGGGCCCAGTCATTGCTATGAAGCCTGCATGCCACCAGGTCATAAGGCGGCTTCTAGGGAAGGAAGTTTTTCAGACTGGAGTCATCTTCTTTCAGAAAGTATGAGACTCTTCCACAGTTATGAGTTATACTGTAGAAGTATATTATACTTATAATTTATATCTTAAGTGTTCTCCAGAGTACTGCATGCCAGCAAGTGGTTGAACCTGTAAGAGGAAGTTGGCTCTTGGAGCAATATTGGTGCTCCAGCTCCTTTCTGTTTGCTTCCCAGATTCCTCTAATCAGTGGCTTCACTATGGTCCCACATCATGCTTTGCTTCCCCACCTGCTCAACAGCATCTGAGTCAAATCATCATGGAACTGGTCATTAGCTCCGAACTAAATAACCTTTTTCTGCTTGTAAGTCATTCATCTCCAGTATTTTGTCACACAAAATTTGTACTCTTACAAATACTGGCATTTTTTTCCTTTATTTATTTCCTATTTTGAGTTTTATAAACTTTATTATCTTAAAAAATTACAAATTAAAAAAAAACATACACCGCAATTAACTAGACTCATTCTCTACATCCTCATGAAGCTCTCTACTGTTGGAATAGCAATTTGAAGCCATGGAGCTTCCCAGTGGAGTTTACAGCTTCATTATTGAATAGATTTTTATGCACTCATCCACCACCCAAAACCAAAACAACACATGACAGAATTAAAATTAGAAAATCAATTGGATTGATCTCCCCTTCCATAGCTTGTGTCCATCACCTGCATTCAGCCCTTCCTCACCCCAATTTCCTTCTCTTTTTCTGCATGTTGTCCTGTACCCAGGTGCACACTTGTTTACATGTATACATATGTCATTGTCTCAACCCTGCCTGTGAGGAAGAACATTTGTTTTTGTATAAATATATATATAAATATATAATTACAAATTTTATGATAAGCCTTCTTACTAAAATGGAATGTGCAGGGCTGGAGAAATAGCTCACTCAGCCAAGTGCTTGGCATGCTAGCATGAGGGCCAGAGTTTGGACTCCCAGTGCCCACAAAAGTGGCCAGACATGATGGTCCAACTTGTGCTTATAATCACATGCTAGGGAGATGGAGACAGGCAGATAGATCCCTGGTGCTCACTGGTCTAGCCTATCTGGTGAACGCTAGGCTCAGAGAGAGACACTGTCTCAAAAACGAAGGTGGGCTTCTGAGAAGAGATACCTGAGGTTGACCTTTGACATCCACAAATCTGTAAATGCACAGGAGCATTCACACTCCCTTACAAACACTCTCTCTCTCTCTCTCTCTCTCTCTCTCTCTCTCTCTCTCTCACACACACACACACACACACACACACACACACACACACACACACATACACACATAAATTTGTACTTCAAGAATTTCTGCATCTCAGGAATATTTTTACATTTTAGATCATAGTTGTGTGTGTGTGTATATATATGTGTGTGTGTGTGTGTGTGCGTGTATTCTGTTAATGTATTATGTTCCTTTCTTTGTATATTTTTATATGTGGAAGCTGTAGATTTTCATAATTTACAGATTCCATTTAACAACTCATTTTCTTGCTGCCTGTACTATTCCATGTAAAAACATGTTCCTATCTCCACAAAAATTCACTATTATTGCTTCCTTTAATACCATTATGGATTTTTCTTTCTTCCATCCAATTGCGTTGGCCAGAATTTCAAAAACCATGTGGGGGCTGGCAACCAAAAGTGAACTAGAGTCCTTGTCCCTGTTCCTCCTGGAGTTACATCCAAGGTTGGAGCTTATGGTGAGAGCACTGTGGGTAGGGGTCAGCACAGCCACCCTGCTTTCCACTCATACGTGTCTATATGAGTCACTTAACTTCTCTCTGAGGATGGTCCACTTTCTTCTCTAAAACGTTACATGTCTGTGTATAACCCTAAGTCTGTCTTTGGGGCCATCCTTTATCTGTAGGGACTGGACTGTGTGAGAGATCCTTCACTGACTAATGGATGGTGGGAAGAGTGTAGTCCAAGCCAAAGTCTCTTTGTGTAAACTAAGACACGGAGAAGCATGGTCACTGACATTGGTCTGTGTATTCTCCATGGCTGCCTGTGCCTGTGGCAGAGATGAAGGAATGCACAGACCCTGTGTGTGTGCACCAATCACAAACCCTGGCTTCTGTCTCACCATTTATAAAGTGTTCAGTCCTGAATTTATAAAAGGCATTATATGAAATGAAGATCTGGGTAAATGACTGGCATTGGGATGAGAAGTGGTGCTTATCTGGTACAGTTCTCTGGTACCTTTGGGGTTAACCAAAGGTGCCAGATTGCCTTTTTTTTTTCCCCTTCCAAAGGATTCTGAATTTTCCCTGTATGCCCATTTGCTTTTTCTGGGGACCTTGTCTGCAACTTGACTCCAGGGAAAGGTATGCTGGAGTGGCGCAGCACCCAGCAAGAGCAGAGGGGCTGGAGGCTGAGAACCTCGGCTCTCTCCAGGAGTACCTCTCCCCACACTCAGAGGTCCTTGGCACTATACCAGCTTCTTCTTGCCTGGCTGTGTGCTCTATGAGCTGGATCCAGGTCCAGTAAATGTTGCCCTACAGCACTCCCATGACCAAATTAGTCCTGGTGGTGTCAAGCCTGCCTGGCAACCATCAGTAGCCAGCTGGCCTTTTGTCTACAGGGAGTGTTTACCTGAGAAAATGCAGGCTCAGCCTGGGAAGGCCCCAGAGGGGGTCACTGCACTGCCAAAAGGGGTCTGGGACACAGACACAGGGTACTTGGAAGCGCATAGGCTTGAAGCCAAGTCCCATAGATGCTTCCTCAAAGACCTCCAGTCACAGATGAAAGCTTGCCCTTCCAGGAGCTTCCTCAGAGGGAACCTACAGGTCCCAGGGCAAGAATCACCTTCTGCTACTATGCCTGGCCCCTACCAGCCATTGCTCACTTGGTCTTTCTTGGGTAGTTTCTCAAAGCCTAAAGGGGAAACTTAGGTGGACAATAGATTGATTATCCTTAGTGTTTACAATACTTTTAGGCATTTGTTTGACAAGAAGATTGAATAGGAGCAAAAAACAAAAACAAAAACAAAAAATCACTAAATAAAAGCTCAGGTGGAAAAGGGTAACTAATGGGAGATGGAGCCTTGATCTGTTATTATCTATATTCACTGTTTTTATTGTCCATGTAAAACTGGGGTGTGTGTATGTGGTATGAGTATATGTGGGAGTGAGTGTATGGAAATGTGTATGTATGTGTGTGTGCATGTGTGTGTGTGTGTGTGTGTGTGTGTGTGTGTGTGTGTGTGTCTGCACATGTACATATCATGCAACTTCAAGGTCTCTAGTTAATGTTAAATTCCCCATCAGTGTGGAAGGTCAACCCTGGAAGCCAAAACTGAGATGTTTTATGGTCTTGCTAAAGAGCTGGCTTGGTGGCAGCTGGAAAGGTTCAGTTTCACATCTACCAGTCTTTTTGTTTGCTTCAAGATGGACAAACAAACCAGAGGCCCATGGGGAGGCGTGAGATGGAGATAATCAACTAGATGAGAAGAATGAGAACCCTAGACTCTGTAGCAATTTCTCCTAAACATCAGTGACGCTGCAGCCCACAGGCAACAAACAGGACTGAGCATAAGCATCTAACATTTATGAAGTATTTCCATTTACCTCACCAGGTAAAATGCAATTATGACAGTTGAACTTTAAAGAAAAATTTTAAGTGAGAACAAAGTACAAAGAAAACTACAATGAGCAACAGAAAAGTCTGTGAAAAACTATCATTCTTGTCCTATGAGTGTTCATCTGCCCCCGACTCAGTGCTATAATGAAAACATGAGAATCCCAAGGAGGCAAATACTGTGTCTACCTCTTCCTCATAAGGTTCCAATGGACAAACCAAAGGTCAGTTTCACCCTGAGGAACCAATGACTTTGCTAGGCTTACTTACAGAGGGCTCAGGGAGGAGTCTGGCGGGAGCACTGGGCTGGGGTGGGGAAGCACTAAAGGTGTCTCCAGCATGATAATGGTTTCTCCAGGTTCTACATAGATGGAGATATCTTCCCCTACATTCTTCCCCAAACTCCCAAGTGCAATTAAGGCAGAATTACATACAAATGGCTGGGGCCAATGGGGGCCTGAAACTCAGGTGAGGATCCCATGACCCTCCCTATTCCTCCTTCTATGAGGAAACAACAACCATCAACAGGCTTGTTTGTGATTGGCTCTTACAATAGGCACAGTTTATCAGCTGAAGATGGTGGTGGTTTCATTTGGAGGACTGCATTCAGTAAACTAAGGGGAACCCTACTCCATAAGTACCCTGGCAGAGGGCTTGCCTGTGAGTGCAGAACTTCCTTTCAGGTAGCTTGTTCATCTACCATCTGACGGTGGCTACTTACAAATAGCTGGTTTTCCTTATGTACGAGACTCCTCCCTGGCATGAGCGTCCCAGCTATGCCACATACAAGTGTCTTTGCTCGGCCTTTAAGGAGGCTCCCAGAATCAGGAAGGTTCCAGTGACTGATGAAAACCTCCTTTCCCACGGGCAGCCCGAGTCCTAACCTCGCTCAGGTTTTTGGCAGAGATGAGACTGGCAGAGCTTTGACTTGGCATGACCTCACCTTTTTACCCTCTAGCACCTACACCTGTTTTCCTCTCCTCTGCAGGGCTCATACCCTGGTCTACAGTCACTCTCACTTCTATGTTCCTGGGTACTTTTCACTCTATGTTCCAAGATGACGGAGTCTCCTTGAATGTCCCAACCAAATGTGCCAACATTGCCTGGGGCTTGGTTAGAAATACAAGGCTCCTGTTGAGTCAGAAATCCTGTTGGAGGACCAAAGAGTATGGATTGACAGGTGTGGGAAAGTGTGAGAGCCTTTACAAAAGCAAGGAGAAAACAGACACATGAGCCTTGGAATCAAGGGAAGGCAACACCCCAGTAACTGAACCATGGACTTTCAGCTAGCTCTACTTTGCATGTTTATGTTCTGGAGGACTTTTCAGGACTCCAGGGTATCTTCAGATACCATGTCCAGAAGAACTTTAAGATTGTTGCTTATAAGGGCAACATCAGGAGTCAAAGTCAAGGCCACATGGGCCAGGTGAGTGTGACCTGCCAATTCCATCACAAGTGAGTCAGGTTAGCTAGCTGATTCTAAAGAGTAGCATGGTGAAGTTGGAAGACATCTGAAAGAGGATACACAGCCACCTTTGCTAATGGAGGAACTCAATTGCAAATTAGAACAGTATGTTGGCTATGATCATAGCAGTTAGGACAGAACAGGACCTCTTGCTGTGGATAAAGCCAGTCATCTCTCTCTCTCTCTCTGCATCCACTTGCTCAGAAAACAAGATGTGAAAACTCCTTCCTCCCAGCTGCCTGGTGCACTGTCTCTCGCACACTTCCAGTGAACAATCAGCACATGCTCTTCTTGTTCTGTCTTTGGAGAACTGTCAACCAGAATAATGTAGCTCACAAATCCTGATAAAATCAGCCACTCCTTCCCCTCTCCAGTCCCTGCTGTAGAGAGCCAGGAACTCTCTGTGAACACTCCACCTGCTTTATCTCCCATCAACC
Source organism: Onychomys torridus (assembly GCF_903995425.1). Taxonomy (NCBI): domain Eukaryota; kingdom Metazoa; phylum Chordata; class Mammalia; order Rodentia; family Cricetidae; genus Onychomys; species Onychomys torridus. The sequence goes on along the minus strand of NC_050463.1, from coordinate 49,016,676 downwards.
TATAGGTTTGCACCCCTGGCAGACTCCCCTATCTACTTCAGAAACAGATCTGTGTATTTCAATGAGGTTGAAAAAGCCATCTACCAGAGATTTACATGATTGACTTCTGGGTGGGAGCAAGCTGGCCTGGCTCTGCCAGTATAAATACGATTTTCATGCTTCTTATTAGCACCATAGGTCTCTTCGTCCTGTGGGTTCTGTAACCAGAATCTTGGGGTTCTCTGGGACTCTTTGGACAGGGATGCACTCCTCACTAGTAGAAGGCTGTGATCTCTCATTCTCTTCCTCCCTATCCATCTGATCCAATCTAGTCTGCATTCTGTCTCCCAGGATATCTCAAAATATCTGGCTCATTGCTGGCTCCCTTCCTTATGTTTAAGCGCAGTTCTGTTTTCCCTGCCAATTCAATGGGTACTTGCAGAATGAAAAGCAGTTACAATGTTCAGTCCACTTTCTCCATCCAGAAATCTGGGCGGCTTTGAGAGGCTTTTGCGTGCAGTTCTTAAATATTATGCTGAATCAACAAAGGATGTGTCGCCAAACTTAAAATCTTGTGCAGTTGGCTGCTTTTCCACCCTAGCTCAGAACAAGGGTATACAATGAAGTGGTATGACATATAGAGAGCTTTACATTTTCCTTGAATTACAACTTGTAGTGAGAAATGTGCACAGAGTCTGTAGGACTCAGCTAAGGTCATTTCGCAAGCTGAGCTGATCTAAGTATCTGGTACTCAGACCCTGAACCAGAGTCGCACCAGCAGGAGGGGTGGTTAGCCCTGGCCTGGGGCCCACACCTCCTCCCCGAAGTACTCACTCACCACACTCCCAGCCTGCAGATCCATGTGTTCATGCCAACGCAATGGTACAATGTGTTCTCTTTGTGTTCTCTTGGCTTCACTGATCATCGCTTCTGTAAGACATTGCATGTTTCATGTATGAGCTTGCTCATTTTCATTTCTATTTGGTTCTGAACATACCAGCAAACTGCACATTTGCCCTGTTTAGTCACATTTTGTATACCCTTTGGTGTCTGCTGCTGTGGCGAACAACATGACCAAGCTAACTTGGAGGAGGAAAGGGTTCATTCCATCGTATAGCTTATAGTAGTCTTTCATTGAGGGCAACCAAGGCAGAAGTCAAGGCAGGAGCCTGAAGCAGACATCATGGAGAAACACTGCTGGCTGGCTTGCTCTCTGACTTGTGTTAGCTCCATTTCTTACACAACCCAAGCACACCCACCTTGGGGCGGCATCACACACTCCCATCAATCAAGACAGTCTCTCACAGACATGGCCACAGATCTGATGGAGACAATTATTCCTTTAAAGTTCCCTCTTCCCAGTGTCTTGTTTGCAAGAAAACTACCTTGCAGGATGTTACAGAGATGTGTCTCACAAACCATAGAATTTGCCGATTTTAAGATTTTGAAGGGGGTGTGTGTTGTGATTTCACTTATTGTGTACTTAGAAATGGGTTAACACACTCATGCTACCTTAATAATGAGGGTTTGAGGAATGGTGATACCATCATCCCAAGAGGCTGACCCTTTGTACACCCCCACTAGCAAGGTCTAAGAGGCTTGGTTTCTCAGCACGGCCATTAACACTTGCTACTGTGAATTTTGTAACTTTCGGCCTGGATTTGATGTGTGTTTCTGTGATGACTCATGTTGGTGAGAATCTGTGTTTATCCCCTTGGAGAAACACCTATTAAAATCTACTTATTTATTTGCATATGTGTCTACATATGCTTGCACCTTGGCACATGTATGGCTGTCGGAGGATAACTTAAAAAGCATGTGATTTTCTCCTTCTACCACGCGGTTTGTGTGGGATCAAACTGAGACCATCAAGGTTGGATGTGAGGATCATCTCACTGGCTCCCCTCAATCTTTTTTATAGACTTATTTTTACTTTATGTGAATGAATGTTTTGCCTGCATGGATGTATGTATACCACATGTATGTCTGCTGCCCAAAGAGGCCAAAAGAAGATGCTGTATCCCCCAGAACTAGAGCTACAGCTGGTCATAAGCCACCAGGTGGGTGCTGGAAACTGAGCTCTGAACTTGCAGCAAGTTCTCTTAACTGCTGAGTTACATCTCCAGCCCCCTTCTTCCTAGCAGTCTTAAGAGCCTTTGACTCTCCACATAATGCTGCACGTGTAATAAATATTGGTGCTTATTAAACTAGTGATGAATTAATAAATGTCAAGCTGTAAGAAGGGAACAATTCTCCTAGTACTGATCATCTGTGTATTTGCTTGGTGGAGCTGTTCATAGTCATTGAATGCCAAGATTCAGTAGCTGGTGTGAAGTACAGCATCAGTTGTGTACAATCCTGTTGACAGATGGGTGTGGCAGAACCTAGCCTTGCTGTGTGCTGACATGAATTCATGTGCACTGTGGCTCCCTCTCAGAATGCAGCCAATCTCAGCTGCATGTGATCCACATGCAATATGAAGTGGAGAAACAGATACTGGTCAAGGTCAGACCATTCAAAGAATCCATGCTCTGTGTCTACACCTTCCATAGCCAGTTTTCTCCCCCTGTGTAGTAATGGCTGGATCTATCAAAATTGCCCAATTTCATTTTGTCCTTTTTCTACAGAAAAGAGGTAATGTCTTCAGGGCCAAAGTCATGTCTTCCAAACCTTTTTGTAAAGTCTAGAGGAGAAGGAGTCCTGAGTTTTATCTGCTTGTTTCAGACTAGTGAGCATAACATTGAAGACTCATTCTGTTATGACCTAGCTGTACATATCTGGGTAAACCTAAGGGTAAATATGGAGGGCGATAAAGGCTAAGTGTCTCATTTTTCCATGCATTCCCTGGTGTCCAGTTAGACAGCAAAAGTTGCTGAGTAAAAATGACCCTTTTGTTAAATGATAAAGATATGTAGTATGTGATATATTACAGTATGGGCTCAATATGGTAGATTTATGGCCTACCCATTGGTGGACATGCATGCCTTGATTCCGAAAAAACAGATTAGTTCTTAGCAATAGTCTCATTCAAACACCCATATAGAATAACCACATGGCATATGAAATGACTCAGATTTGCCTCTAACATGGTAAGTTCACAGTCCTTCCAGAACGAAGAGAGGAGTAGAGAGAGAGTGGAAGGAGAACTCAGCTGCTGTGTCAGTGAGATGGAAGAAGTTACCCTGTCCCCAGGGAGGGTTTAACAAAATATGGTCCTGTAAAGTGTGAACACAGTACTCAGTATCATAGTCTGAAGTCCTATGAGGGTGCGAATGGGCTGTATGAGTGATTCAGGACGCCTTCTCAAACCCCACTTGTGAGATACTGGATTCCAAGTCATGCAATGTCTTAGTCTATTAAGTCTTGCTTCTATAGAATCTCCTATGAACATGAAAGTTAGTAAATTTAAATATGCATAGACTACCAGAAGCTTAGCTGGAGGACAAGCACAATTGTCTTATTTTAAGTCTTTTCTGGATCAATATTTCTTGAATTAAAGCTGTGCAACCACTCAAAATGCCTAACTGGTTCTATCTAAAAGGGCAACTGAGTCTCAGGACTCAGGCAATTGCATCTCTAACTCCATATAGACTGACCTGTGAACCACTGTGTGTGTCAAAGAAGGACCAGTTCCTCCCCTGCAGAGGTTTCCCATGCTTTCCAGAACATTCTGCTGATGCTGCAGTCATCTTATGCCACTCACAAGAGAGAGTGACTGTATGACAACCTCTGGTCCACCAGTTCCTTCCTGCCACTTGCCACTGACTCCATCCAAATCCTTCCCCACCGTCACTTGAAGGGAAGGTCAAAAATAACTTTCCTCCAAATGCCTATTGGATTGAAAGCACGGTAGTATATTGAGCTCTGATGCTAGGAGTTTGAGAAGAAACTCCTGCATATGGCACACACTGGTGTGACTCTAGATAGCAATTTTGAATGTGTATTCCCAAAGGATTTTAAATGCTTCTAACACACACACACACACACACACACACACACACACACACACACACATACACGTCTAAGGAAACTTCACACAATGTACTCGTTCATTGACACATCATACAGTACCTCATGAACACAGACATTGCTTACATTCATCAAAGGAAGGGAGTTTTCAAAGAGAAAATACAGAAGAACACACACCTAGCCATGCTAGGACCAGACACTGCCTGAAGCCCGAGACGATGAGGACAGACACACAGAAATAAGGACCAAAAGGATGTTAAGAATGTCCAATCTCCTAAAGGAATCTGCAGCTTTGTATCTGTATCCCCAAGGCATGGTCCAGGCATCTTCTGCCCCAGGATTCTAAACATGACTAAAAGTGATCCCAGGACTCGGGATGCGATTCTTCAGAGACTAGACTGAGATACCTGCATTGTTCGCTGCACCTATACAACCAAACGTTCAGCTCTTTACATGACTAAGAGGGGTCAGAGGTATTTCTGGGAAGTATTAGAATTAACAATGGTGAATATTTTTTAAAAAGTAGTAAGAGCTGAGGTTATCTGTAAAGTGTTCACCTTGCAAGCATGAGTGAGGACGAGTTTGTTTCCCAGAAGCCCCATTAAAAGCAGAACAAAACTGGGTTTGGTTTGTTCTTCATCCCAATGTGGGATGATGAAGATAGGTAGATGCCTGGGGGTCACTAATCAGTCAGCTTAGGATACTTGGGGAGTTCTGGCCAATGAGAATGTCTCAAAAAAACATCCCAAGGTGTATGGCACCTAAGGAGGAAAAGCCAAGGCTATACCCTAGCACTAGCCTTGGCATGAATGTATATGCATACACAGGGGGTTTGGAGGGGAGATGTTCCTAACAGCATCCACTTCAGAAGCAGCAGCAGGGCACAGAAAAACCATCAGGAGCACTTCGCTTTGGCTGGAGCCTTGCAGCTGTGAGGAAGAGCCAGGAGAGGTGAACCCCACCTGCGCACGGTCCTTCTGCCCCGCTCAAGGAGGCTGTTTGTCTGCAGGCTGCCAAAGCGGATAGCCACATTTCTAGTAAGCCTCTTATCTCCTGAGGCTTTTCATCCCTTGGTTACCTGCTTTACTCCCTAGTGCGGTAGAGTCAGTCGGAACCACTTGATCCCTTTGTGACACACAAAGACCTCCTTTTATTTGGGCTCTGACTCCATCACGCCTTCACCCCATGGGCTTATGGCAAGCCACCTATCGGCTGTCAGCTTCTGTCTGTGCCCCGACAGCAGGGACCAAGGAGCAGACAGTTGTGTGCAGGGTTCGGCAGTCATGTGTGGGAGCCCTGGCACATAGTAGGCACCAAGTAAAGAGATCGCTGTGCTGGAAGAACCATTGAAATTGAAGGGCACTGTGAGATGAGTGGGCCTCTTCCTTGACTTCTTCTTAGTCCTAACAAATCACCCTCTCATCTGACTCCTCAGACTCAGCCGTCTACGTGGTACAGCGATGAGCTCACTCCTTCTCCACTTGTGAAGCTCTTTTAAGACACGTCAGCCCGGGACAGCACCGACTCCTTGTGTTCCGATGGCCCCGTGCCAAGGCAAATGTTTAAGCTTGGCAGAGTGCTTGACAAGTTGCACTCAGAGTTCTGTGCTTTAAAGAGAGGCAAACCCAGGAGCTTTTGGCAAGGGGTGGGGAGCGGGGGTGGGACGGGATGGGCCGGGGAGCAGAGGGGCTGCTTTCTCAGCAGGCGTATAATAGCCATACAGGTGCACTGCCTCCTGGTGACATGAGGTGAACATTTGACCCACAGAGCCTGGTGAAGCCATCCCTGGGAGAGCCTGGAGCAAGTGCAGTGCTGAGTGTGTGTGCAGCCCTGTTTGACTTGGCTCGGGTCCCTGCCAACCTGGCACCAGCCTAGCCCAGGGAAAAACAGCCTTGACATTGACTCTGGTCACTGCGATGCTCCGGGCCACCTGTGGGTTTCACAACCTCCTTTCTATTGCCCACAGCATCCTGGCCACATTCATTTGTGTTCCCAGAAAAGAAAGATCCCATTGCTCTCTTGCTCTGGTACTCAGTATCCGGTCCAGGTCGACGCCTAAAGGCACTCACCTGTGCACACCTCCTAGTGCTGGCGCTGGGCCAGCTGTACCCTCAGAAGTCTTTGTTCATTCCTCTCTCTCTCTCTCTCTCTCTCTCTCTCTCTCTCTCTCTCTCTCTCTCTCTCCTGTTTCCAAGCATCAATAAATATGCAAGTTCTGTTGCGATGGGGAAGAAACGAACGTTCAGTAAGCACCTGTCTGGAGCCAGGTGCTTTCACACGCAGCGCCTTGTTAATCCTCACAGCCATGCTATAGGCAAGAAGTTAATACCTATATTCATTTGATAGAGAGCAAGCTTCCAACGGCTTAAGCAACTGGGAGGCAGAGATCATCCGTGTCGCCCAGATTTGTTCCCAGTCTTCTCCATCTCAGTCTATGGTCTTTGCCTTCACTGCCATGTCTCCTACTGTGTTCTGGAAAGCGCAGTGCAGGTGGGTTTTTGAGGAGCCCTGACACTATCATTTCTAGATGAATCGTTGCCTCTCATTCAGTGGATATAAAATGAAGGCATAGATGACAGGTTGTCTCTCAGAGCGCTGTTGGTTTGAACATCTTATGTATTATGTGCACCTATCAACACGGAATATAACATGTGTGGAGCGGCTACCCTTTGCATCCAGTGGTTGGTCTCCAGTCCTGAAATGTTGCCTGCCTGTCTGCAGAGAAGAGCAAAGCTGTAGCCTTGATGGAACTTTATTGTGGGCTCCATGATGGAGGGTAACCCTAAGGTATCCACAGGCCTTTCTATCCCAAGAGAAATAGAGTAACAATCCAGTTAATGAGGGCCATTTAATTAATATAATTAAAACAGACCACTGTATGGCCGCCTGGCCTCCAGCTCAGCACTGCCTTGGGTATTGGCTCTGCTCTGATGTGTCACACATGAAAGAGCCCACACTGAATCCCCCAAGAGCACAGCATGCTTTGCAGCCAAACTAAATGCCCACACAGATTTATGCAAAGGGTAGCAATGGGAATGACTGGAGAGGAGACCATGTGCCGGGCACCAGGGCATGCAACTGGTAAATGGGCACTTTCACCTGCCCAACAGCACTTGCAGAGAAAGCAGACCATGTTCCCATTTTACAGCTGGGTAAACTGAAGCCCAGGAAGGTCACAGTGTCAGCTCCTGGTGAGGGGAAGACTGGAGCTGAACCCCACTGGTTGCTCTAGGCAGAAGACAGCCTGGTCTCTTTGTCTCCAGTCTTCAGCCCCTAGTCTCAAAGACTAGTACATAAAAGCTGCAGTAAAGAAATATGTTCTTTGCTTTGAAACAGAAAGAAAATCAACAGTTACTGAGTAGGCCTGACATGCTGGCCATGTGATGTATGTTATTTGAAGTCATTCCTGTCACATACCTTGTTTTTCTGGTGTGGTTGGTGGTTTACTTTTTTGCTTTTCTGGCTCTTTGTTCTTTGCTCTTTTGGGGAACCTGCCACCCAGCTCCCAAAGAATCACACTGAGTCTTATTCTTCCTAATAAATGCCTGGCCTTAGCTTGGCTTGTTTCTTGCTAGCTTTTCTTAAATTATCCCCATCTACCTTTTGCCTCTGGGCTTTTTCCTTTCCTTTCCTAGATTGTGTATCTTACTTTCGTTCTTACTCCATGGCTGGGTGAGTGGCTGGGTGGATGGCTGGGTGGGTAGCTAGATGGCTGGGTGGCTGAATGGTGGCTGAGTGGGTGGCTGGGTGGCTGGGTGGCTGGGTGACTGGGTGGCTGGGTGACTGGGTGACTGGGTGGCTGGGTGGCTGGGTGACTGGGTGACTGGGTGGCTGGGTGGCTGGGTGGCTGGGTGACTGGGTGGCTGGCTGGGTGACTGGGTGGCTGGCTGGGTGCCTGGGTGGCTGGGTGACTGGGTGGCTGGATGGATGGCTGGGTGGCTGGGTGGCTGGGTGGCTGGGTGGCTGGGTGACTGGCTGGGTGGCTGGGTGGCTGGGTGGCTGGGTGACTGGGTGCCTGGCTGGCTGGGTGGCTGGTCCCTGGTGTCCTCCTCTGCTGTCCTCTTTTCACTCCTCAATCTTTTTTCCCCATATCCCTCCTTCTATTTATTCTCTCTGCCTGCCAGCCCTGCCTATCCTTTCTCTTGCCTTGCTATTGGCCATTCAGCTCTTTATTAGACCAATCGGGTGTTTTAGACAAAGTATCACAGCTTCACCGATTTGAACAACTGCAACATGAAAGAATACAACATATCTTTGCATCATTAAACAAATGTCCCAGAGCATTATCAAATGTAACTAACATTTTAAATTAATATTCCATGACATTGTGGTACCTTGAGTGAACCATGGCTGAGAAATCAGAAAGGGCCCATTGTGCGGGGGCAGAAATTCTGACTGTATGTCCTACGCACTACCTGTCACCCACGGTTAGAGCACGTCAGTGTTACTGGGCTGCCTGCTCCCCCTCCCACCCTGTAACTGCTTCCTTGTGTCTGGCATGAACATGGATCACACACCAGTACAATCTTCAAGACTCACGTATGTTGGGGAGGAACCTCATTTGAATAATGAAAATAAAGACCTGCTAAAAATAACTGTAGCGAGTCAAGCATTTAGATGTGTATGTCTGCCTTAATGTCCACAGATCCACGATTCCATGGACCTGGGAGAGGTCAAGCACAACGTACTTATCCCTTCTGCCCTCCAGACCCTAGTGCAGGTCACTATAGAGAGTGGAGCATGAATGCCCAGTGTCTTTTCTGGCCACCTCGTGAGTGGGTGTGACAATGACAGGTAAGGAAGCTAACAGAAAAGCATGATCTGCTCTGGGGGCCCCCATGTAGATTCTTGTCTTTGTGACATGTCAGATGGAGCCATGATCCAAGGCCAAGGAAGACCACAGGAGGAACTGTTGAGCTGCTGGTATGACTGGGCTATTTAAATTCTATCAAACTACCAGGAAGAGGCCTCAAAAGACACATGCAGACAGCCATCTTGGAATAGACTGAATTTATGAAATCAGCTTGCTATTAAAATCAGGTTGACTCAACGAGATAGCTTCTAGTTTTAACGCCACCACTTTCAAGAGAGAGAGAGAGAGAGAGAGAGAGAGAGAGAGAGAGAGAGAGAGAGAGAAAGGAAGCCAGAGAGAGGGAACAGACAGGCTGTTGCAAATGAAGGAGGCATTTCTCGGCATCCCGACCCTCTCCCCAGGTGCAGAGGCAGCAGTGCACGTCTGGTGTTTAAGCATCTTTTTACACATGCTTCTTCCCTCCTACCCTCACTCCGTGTGATCACGTGTGTCTCTAACCTCTACTTACTAACTAAAATGCATGACAATCTGTTCAAAGGCACACGAGCTAATCCCATTTTAAAATTAGGCAATTGTCAAATTGCTTCAAGCTGCTAAAGAACAATGGTAGACAATCTTCTAGACTGTTTTGAGCCCCTTGGAATCCCACATTTGACCCCAAATCATTCACTTTCTTAAATCATCAAGGAAAAGAAAAATTAATGGGAAATAGCAAGTTTTAGAGTTGCAATGGAGGCCTCATGTTGCTCGCTGATTTAAGAAATAAGCTTTTGGAAGTTGTTAGAACACAGGTGCACAGGAACCCAGCCGTTCTCCTGCACCTTCTGGCTCCATCCCAAGTCCCATGTCAAGAGGGACTGTGGATGCCTGACAATGAGGAAGCTTCTGGCAACTGTGAACCATGCCAGTGAGGGGAGTTCAGGGTGGCTGTCTCCTGGAGGGCCAGGGCCAGATGCTGCCAGCACAGGTCAGTGTGGCAAACATGGCTGTTACCCCTCCACAGACAAGGAAAGCAGAGCATCAGAAAAGAGGGGTTCATTGGTGACAGACAAACAGACAGAGGGAATCAATGCAAGCTAGATGAATGGAGGTGAGGGCTGACTCCGCCTAATGCACAAGGCAAGGTGGAGATTATCTGGAGTTACCAAATTGAAAAGAATATTCTAGATTCTAAAGCCAAGGCTTCCACCTACCAACCCAGAGTTAGTGATCAATGGGTGTCTTACCAAGAACCTGATTTGACTTTTTTCAAATGTCACATTGTTACAAAACCTTTCCACTCGGAGAATCAGAATTTCAAAGAATTTCCAAGATGAGAGTCAGTATTTCTAAAGAATGTCCCAGATTTTCCTCGTGCCCATGGCGGCTTAGTAACTTCATTTCAATCTCTGATTTCACAAATGAAAAAACAAAAGAGCAAGAGATTTAAGAGACACTGGCCTAAGTTGCTCAAGGCCAAGTCCACCGCCCTGTTGAGCAGCTGTACTCCTGAAGGACCTAGACCTCCAGTTCCCATGATGCTCTCCTTCTAGTATCCCTGTTGGTGGGGCAGCCAACTTCTTGGCTGGAGAGGACGCTGTGTCACTGGCCTGTTTCAGGTTTCACTGTGAAACCCTTGTGTTTAAGAACAAGAATCTTTTCTTCCTTGGCAGGCTGCCTTCACTTACACCACAAATAATTCTTTCTTTCAAACAAAGCTAAGCCCTCCTAAGGTTGGCAAAATCCACCCCAATCACAGTGTCGTTTCCCCTTTCCATGAGGTGTTCAAGCCATTTCCATCTTGCTGGGTGTTGTGTCTTCCCTGTAGTCCTTGTGATACAGTCAGCAGGATCTTTTTATGGACAGAATCCTTTTGATTCATTTGTTTTATCCCCAAACTTAAAGAATGTTTATCCTGGCCCCTAGGTAAGATGACAGACTTTTTCTATGGCAGTCAGGTCGTAACAACCTGGCGGGTCACAGCTCCTCAATTCTGCTATTCCTAGGCCACTATGTACAGCATGCCAGCACACCCAAGTTTTCCAGCTCACTCACAAGACAAGTTCTCTGTCCTAATCTGTGGCACCCCCTTTGCTATTTACCTATGGCCTAGGAACTTTAGAACTTCCCCAAACACTATGTCACCTTTCATCCTGGTTTGTAGGGTTGCATGGGGAAGGGGCTAAGACCTGTTAAAGGCCTTGCCAGAGAAAGCTCGGTGAGTTTCAGGACTGAGTGGCTAGCATAAACAGGCAATCTAAATAGAAGAACCCATAAACCCAGTGAAATCTTAGAAAGACATGTGACATTTGCCTGACAGAAGGAAAGGAGAGCCATTTGTGGTTGGCTTGGAGGATGCTCTTACAGCTTAGGTCCACTTGCCTGGGTCAAAGGTAAGGCTGAGCAGTGAGCAGAGTTTGCCTGGCTGTGTAGCCATACTGTAAGTGAGCATACACACCCATGTGAGTATTTACAGCCTGGCCCTGCAGCCTGGCCCAGCTGGCACAGGACACTGACCCCAGCACTTTTCCCATGCTCTTTTCCTAAAGGACAAATATGACTCCTGTTTCATGTCTTGGCATCAACATTCACAAGAATATTTTGCTTGTCAGTTAATTTGTGTTTGTTATCTCTTACGTTTTTATGCCAGTTTCATTTCTGAAGTAAAACAATAGAAAGCGAGGGCATAAAAGTAAAGTCTATGGTGAGTGAAGGGATTTTTGAAACCTGGACTTATCTTGGCAGCGGCATGGGCACGGCAGAAAGAGACGCAACAGATGAAACATACACAGGGAAGTTTAATCTAAAGAATTATTGGCCACAGTTAAAGGGTAGTAGGCAAGAGGACTCCAGTCTCCTAGAACTGGGAGAGAATTCTACAGAAAGGAAAGTTTGGAAAGGCCTCAAACTTCAGAAGGGAAGGTTCAGTGTAGCCTGGAGCTGGGTGGTCAGTAGCAAGCTGAAATCTGATGCCCAGAACAGAGGAGAGTAGGTGGCCCAGCTGAAAAGTTTAAGGGCACATACTGGAATCATGGGCACAAGGGTTCAGCCCTGGAAGCCTGCACAGGAAGAGGAGGGGGGCCCTGGGGACTAACGAAATCATACATACCTGTGACCCTCCAGACAGCAAGCAGTCAACACAGGCAAGGTTATAGCTGTCCGGGCAGCTCCAGGCAGGGGGCCTGTAAGACCTGAGGTCTCCAGCCTCCATGCCAAGGCCATCAGAGGCCATTGTTTATAAGGCTGGGAGGGTATAGAGTGGACACCTTTAGGGCTAGAGGCTAGGGCAGTCTTCCTTTGGTGTCTTCATGGCATTGGACCCAGGCAGGTTCAGACCCCAGGTGACTGTATCAAGCCCCTGTGCCCTGCACTGGCCCTGTACAAAGCCTTTATGGGGAAAGCTCTCACTGCATTCGCTTTAGAAGAAGCACTGGGAAATTCTGTCTGCTGGATCAGGACAGAGATGGCTTTGACACTTCAAGGAAAGGAGTCCATAACTGCCACTGCCCAAATATCTGCTGGATGTTTGCCCCATAAATACCATTCTCTCTAGCCTCCATTCTTTTCTTCAAATAATTCTAGAATAACTTAAGAAATGATTATTTTTGTGTGGTCTCCAAATTTACTGCCGATAATTATTTCATTACTTAATTTAGGCATGGAAAAAAATGTGTGTGTGGTGCTCTGGACATTGAACCCAGGGCTTCACATATGTTAGGTGGGCACTGAGCTATGTCACCAGCCCTGTACGTTAAACATGATTATGAATAATTCATACATACTATTCAATGACTTTTTGCACACACTACCATCGACAAGCTGGTTTTTCATCACGAGTTATTGCCCAGTATGATGCCCTGATCAGTGCTCTGGCCATTTTGGGATTCTTAGGATCTTCAACCTGCCCAGAGGCTCTGAGCTATTACTCGGCCTAGGATCCCCTCTATGCATTCATCTCCAGATGATTCTTCCTGGAAGGCTCTTCTCACGCACAATATAAGCAAAGGAAACATGTTCCCTACCACCCCACCCCACACAATCACGGTCTATCGCTCACTCTGCACTCGAATCTTCAGCATTGATGGGCCTCTGACTTGTTCAAATACCTCTCATGCAACAGGGCACAAAACAGGAGTCTGGTTCTGTTCCTGTTATTAAATGTGGAGGGTGACAATCTGTGCCCCACATGAGGTCTAGCCATGCACCCTCAATAATCTAACTAAAGGAGCAAAATTGGAAGTAGAGAGCAGAAAGAGTACTCAATGTGGCCACCCTAAGAAGAGACAGAGAATTCCACCAAACCTCCTGTGTCTGTCATCTCCCTCCTGAAGAAAGAGGAAAGTTGAAATAGAGCCAACGATGTGCACAGTCAAGCACTCCTGGTTAAGGTGTGGTCCTGCCCACCATTGACCCATCCTTCTCTGGGCTCCAGTATCACTCTGTAAGGTGATCTGAAAAGTTGGTATAACTGTCTGAAATCTCTGGGAGACAAGTTCCCAATGTAGCTGGTACCTTTGCCTTCTCCCAAAGTAAGATTCTTGAAGAAATTCCCATTTCTTTGGGGTCTGTTATGTCGAGAGTCTGAGAGTCAGATCAAAGAACATGAGTGTCTGTGTAGAGCATCTTCATCTGTGCCAGGTGCATAACACCCCTAGGTTGTGTCCTCAGGATATGTGCCTGTGCGTTGGAGGGAAGTGCCACATACAGATTCCTGGGCCTGCTCTAAGAGTGGTTGGATAGAAACGTATATGGCCATGTCTGAAGCTGTCCACAGGGAGAAATTAATGAAGGATCTCAGGAATAAAGAGCCAGGGACATAGCCCCAATGGCTATGCTGATGCCTATAGAAAAACACAGGGGAAGGGATGGTGCTGCTGGTATCAGCCACCTGTGAGAGTCCTTGCCATAGAGAACAGAACATCTTGTCCCATCTGGATTACATTCTTCCCTCTCTGAGTATAACATGGAACATAAAGGCGATCCCCATGGAGATCAGCCTTGCCAGACTAACAGCCCAGTTCCTGGACTCCAGTGCCCACCCTCCCACCTGCTCCTCAATCCTCAAAACCCCACCTGGCCTTCCAAGTGCTTCCCTTGTCCCCCACCTACTATTTACCGTTTGCTCCAATATAGTTCTATCTCAAAGTCATTGTAGGTGATCTCAAAGCATTGTGGGAAAGTGCTATTGTGTCTAGCTAAAATCCACACACTGAAAATGCAATCCAATATGATTGCTTGAGGTGGTGGGGACCATGAGAAGGAACTAGGTTATGAGGGTGGCGTCCTCACCATCAGTATTAGTGCCATCTTTGAAAGAGGCCCCAGGGCAAACCTGGCCTTGCTCTGATCATCTATAACCAGGTACATCACCCTGCCAGTGCTCTGCTGTCAAGATCTCAGCCTCTAGAACTGTGAGAAGTAATTTTCTGAGACCCTTCAGCCCTCTTAACTTTTGTTCCAGGCCAAGAGTGGCCATGAGGAGGAAATAAATAAATAAGCAGCACACTGTCTCATGAACTATCAAAAGCCACAAAGGTTGTTGGGGTCACTGCTGCTATAACCTCAAGTCTTGGGGTTTGTTCCTGATCTGCAGGTACCATAGGACGTGACTATAGCAAGACCTCCCAGCGGGCTAGAAGACAGAACACTAGTCAGACAACTTGGGGGATCATCCAATAGCCAAGAACATAACCTCCCCTGGGCCAAGTCTCCTGGCCTCCTCTCCACAACCACCACAGGCTCTGGCTGATGGGAGTTTGGAAGATATTCTTATTTTACAATCCAAAACATGCAAAAAAGAAAGAAAGGAAAAAAAGAAAAAGGCACAGAACTGACTTGGTGGCTTGCTTTTTTTCTGAGAGATTCCTCTCTAAAAGCTTACATGTGTTCCATTTTATTGTTTCACTTGCAAAATAGGGAATTTGAACCTATGGAATTATTATAATTGTACATAAAGAAACCTCAAGCCAGGGAGTGATTCCTTTACACATATTAAACTAATTTACTCACGAAGGGTCCTGACCAATGGGCTTCCAGTGTGGCCCAGAGAAAAATTGATTTTTCCCCTTTCAATTTCCCTCTCATTATTCTTCTGCTTTCTTCTAAGAAAACATGTCCTGAAGATATCAATGTTATCTCTGAAATTTTATTCGTGGAGTATTCTGAGCTTTGCTGTGCTTGTTTCCAACTTTTCTGAAGCGTTATAAAGACGTGACATGGCAGACTCACAAAATTGTGGCTTGAACAAAATGTGGTCTGAATTAAGCCTCAACCACAAGTTACCCCAGTGTACCACAAGTCAACTCTAGTGTAGGCTTTGGGATGTCACAGAATTTTAGAACTGTGAGATGAATGCCGGAAGGCTCCTAAAAGCATCATGCTCAGCCCCTTCATCTCATTCAAAGGCCATCAAATCATTCTGCAGAAATGAAGACTGGTCCTGCCCTGTGTCTACATCCTGCAGGTGTGAGGTTGGGTTCTGGGTCCAGAGCTGGGCTTTAGTCTGGCCTGTACAGAATATACATGCAAGGAGTTGTATGGCCAGGGAATGAGTTGGCCTGACAGAGAGCTGAAAGTCGTCTGAATGCTGGATGCAGCTGAACGGCCAAGAAAGTTGGGTGAGGTCTACCTGTTCTAACTTTAGGAGTCACTTGGCAGCCAGTGCTTGCGGCAAAACTTCACGGGAAATGACTTCTCCCTGCCTGTGCCTGAAAATCCATGTGGTCCATCTCTATAGAACAGCCATCCTGAGAACACACACATACAACATACATACACACTATGCTCTACTCACTCAGCCTCTCTCCAAGGTTTGCTTCCTTGCTACCTGCAGTTGCTTGGGGGTAGCAATGGTGGTAAATAATACCATTTTGTTAGTACAGACATCAGTAGATTGGTGACACATTCCATATTTTGATAAGTTTGCCCAGAGGGAGGAACGCTGTGGTCAATAGATTAAGAGTGAGAAGTTAATAGCAGCAACCAGGTAAAAGAAACTGAAATGAAAGCAAGATTCCACATCTTCTGGTTTGTTCCCTCAATCATATGGCCAAGTAGCTGCTGGTCTTTAACATGAATTGCTAAATGGTCTTATTAATTAAAAAAAAAAAACCCAGAGCCATATATTGGGGTGAAAGCTGAAAGATCACAGAAACAGAACTAGCCAGCCACGTTCTTGCCTCTATGAAATCCTTAGCCTCAAGAGAGAGACTTCCTGTTTACTCACACCTTATATACCTTTCTGGGCTCTGCCATCTTCCTTCCTTCCTAGTGCTGGGATTAAAGGTGTGTGCTACCACTGCCTGACATCTATGCTTAATATAGTGGCTGGCTCTGTCCTCTGATCCCCAAGCAAGCTTTATCAGGGCACACAATATATTACCACAGTGGCCCCAGAGGTCTCTGGCTATTTCTTTTTGCGGTATGGAAGCCATGAAGTCATAGACCTTCAGAACCACAGTGCCTCCTCAACAACTCTGTGAAAGCATGCAGGGACGTGAAGGAGCTAACCTGAGGCTGCATCTGTGGGAGACACTGAGGAGAGTAGGGTTGATGCCCCTGAGGTCACTGGAGTCTGCTGTGGATAAGCCGCCACAGTGCCCAGCTAGAAATGCCCTGCTCTGGCTGTCACGAGGTGTGCACAACACCTGCCTTTTTGGACCCCTTGGCATTACTGGGCAATGAAAATCCAGACGCATAAGTTCACAGAGCTCCTAGGGGTGGGATCTGATCATCCACTGGACGTCCAGCGTGTGGGTGTATGACCTGCCTTTCTCTCCTCTCAGCGGGTGTGTATTTGTATTCTCCCTGAGACAATTCTCTATCAGAGGGAATGCACTATTGATGCCAGTTTGGGGCAGCATTGTTATTTTACCTTTCCCCTGTCTTCCTTGGGTTCACACCCTGAGCTAGAAACAGTCCCAACACTCATCCTTCTAGAGTGCTAGACAGGTAGAGTCTCACTCTTCCTTTACAAATCTCCTTGATCATGGCTCCCATGAGACAGAAGCAGGAGAGAACTGCCATCACTCCACACTGGGATGTTTTTCCATCCTCTTCTCTGTGTCGTCTAATTCATCAACGGTGAGTATGCTGTATTTCAGAGACAGATTTTCAGAACTGCTGCTATGTTTTGACAAAGTCATTTCCTGGGCGATTACACTGTCAGGAGTTAGTCTAGGTCTTTGGATAGAAGAGTTAACAGAAGTGATTAAAACCCCTGAGTATTCAGAGGCAAACATTGTCTTAGTGTGGAATTTATGATTTAACAACAGAAAAAAATTATCCCCTTTGGCTTCTTACAGTTTAGAGAGCAAATTCCGTTTTGTTTGACATTTTACTGGTAATTATATAATTCTTGCATTCACCATCATCTGACGCCCATTCATCTAATTAGTGGCTAATAAGCCCCCTTCAATGCTGTTCCACGTGTCTTTTTAATTCAGCATGCAATTGGAACTCTTACTTGCTTTTGTGATATATCCCCTTATAATATTTTTGCCCATATTCTCTTATAATATTTAAGATAAACCGTTTGCATTTATTGATAAAGTGGATTTGCCTGAACTTGGACCCTATATCAGTCAGGCTTCAATCAGAGAAACAAAATGGTAGCAGATACATACTAATATTTGCTATAATAATATTTATTGCAAGGAGTTGGCAGGTACAAATGTGTAGGCTGACTCTCAAGGTAAAAACTCTACATGAGGGCTTCCTTAAAGGCCCAATGGAAGCTGCTGTCCATGGTGGATAGGAAGTGCTTTTGGAATGGGGGAGTGGCTTAGCTCTGCACTGCATCAGCTCTGTGAATTGAGGCCAGGCTTGCACTACCATTGAGTACTACCTCCCTAACTAATATCATACAGGGGTAGGGGCTTTGACCTTATCTCCTACATACCTAACTGCAATAAGAACAATAACCAGATCAATAAGATTGCCTCGTAGTACCCCCCATCTTGCATAGACACATAAAACCTGTCCTCTGTTTTCATGTTCTCTTTTCTGGTTCATTATTTGAAACATTCTGTCATCTGTTCTAAGGATTTGTTTCTGACCAAGTTTCACATACTGTAGCCTGGCCTTGAACTTGTTATGTGATGGAGGTCTGACCCTCCTGCCTCCATAAGCATGCACCACCATACAGTCTCAGGGATGAACCCAGAGCGTTGTGCGTGCCGGACAAGCACTCTAGCAACTGAGTTACACCCACTTACCTTGCTTTGTTTATGGATGGGTTCTCATCATGTGGCCTTGGCTGGCTTTGAACTCACTCTGCAGTCCATGGTGGTCTCAAACTCACATCGTCCAGCCTCAATCCCCCTGCAGTGCTGGGATTATAGGCATGCACTATTACGCCCAGTTCATGACTTTCATTTTCTGTTATATTTTAGCAGGAAGTTTTTCTTCAGATATTTACCTTCAGTGTTAGACCTCACGCTCGCACAGAAGGCTACTTCTTGGGACAGAATGAACAAGGAGTTGAATACCGTGAGCAATGTGGAACACGAGCTCTGCCCCCGGTTACCCTCCTCTGCTCTATGCCCCTACTCTAGTCTGTGTCAATGCTGACTCCGCCGTTATGCTCAATGTGATCTTATTGCTTTTTTTTTTTTCATCTCTAACTGATATATTTTGACAATTAGCTGTTGCTAAGGGGCTAATCCAAAAGCTTTACTTCAAGTGAATTAAACCTCAGGCTTACTTTCCCTCCTTTGGTTATCATTTCTTAATGGTCAGGAAGACCTCTTTGCATTTTTCTAGAAATTACTATTTATATGTATGCGTCAGTGTGTACACAGTCTCTCTCTCTCTCTCTCTCTCTCTCTCTCTCTCTCTCTCTCTCTCTCTCTCACACACACACACACACACACACACACACACACACACACACACACGTATCCTCAGGCTCCACAAGAGGGTCAGATCCCCTAGACTGGAGTCATGGTGGTGGTGAGCTGCCTGAGGTAGGAGTTGAGAAGGGAACTTGGTCCTCTGAAAAGCAGAAATCACTGGCAGCCTCTGGGCCTTCTCTCTAGACCCCACTTTACATTTTTTACATTCCTGAGCCTTCACAGGCTTCTATGTCATCCTCAGAATTAAAGTAGTCCGTGTCCATCACAGGCTACTAAGCCCCAGTCACCTCTTGGTATCGACCCTTGTTTTGATGGCTGAAAGGTGAACTGGCCAGATGTGAAGTCATTGGTGCCCCCATCTCCCTTAAACATCATTTCTTCTGATCCTTCACCGTCCTCTTGTGTTAAAAGGTTTTGGGGCAGGGGGAACCTTCAGACAAGTTGTTTTTATTCACCCTGATGGTGATGGTTTAGCTAGGTTCCCTCTTTATTTTTAAAACTGTCTCGTTCATTATTGTTAATCTCAAAGTTGACAGTACCACATCGACTTCCTTAACAAAAGGTGGAGACTTTCAATATGTAGATGAAATCTTTTGTCTCAGAAAAAAAATAGCTTTATATCTTTTCCCTTTCTACCTTTAAATACGTGTATTGCCATGGTTTCCTGTGTCTCTAGGAACTCAAATATGTAGCTCTTCCAGGCTCTACGGCCATCTTTTTCTTCAGCACTTTTTAATCTCGCATCTCGCGCTCCCACCACCTTCTCCCCATCTGGTATTTCTCAGGTCTGGCTCTCAGCAGATTTGCTGGCTGCCTAGGGCAGTGGTTCTCAGCCTTCCTAATGCTGCGACCCTCCAATACAGTTCATGTTGTGCTGACCCCCAGCCATAAAATTATTTCCATTGCTACTTCATGACTGTAATTTTGCTATTGTTACGAATCATAACGTAAATATCTGACATGCAGAAGGGCTCAGGCAACCCCTGTGACAGAGTCGTCTGACCCACAAAGGGGTCTCCACCCTCTGCTTCATGTTTGAGCCGTTTCCACGTCTCTGCTCCCACTCTTGCTATGAAGCCGTGATGCAACATACTCCACTATGTCCGCTCGGCTCTCGGTGTCTTCCCTCCAGCCTGCGTCTCTGAGTGATGGCTTTTCTTCTCACAGTCAACCATTTCTCTGTGTTGTGTACTGCTGTCGGGTTTAACTGGGAAACAATGCTGGATTATTTTTCATTTGCTTCAAACTACATGATTTTTATGCTAAGCGATGGAGTGTCAAGTTTCTCAGAGTCTTTTGTTTTTTATTCTTTTGCTTTTTTTTCTGTTTTCCATTTGTTTGTTTAAGATGGTTTTTGCATGCCAGGTGGCCTGGAACTCACTATGCAACTCACACTGTCTTCACACTCTCTCTGCACCTACCCCAGCTTCCTGAGCACCAGTGTTCCAGGCTCCGGTCACTCTTGACTGCTCGTATTATTGCTGTGTCTCCTTTTTGACTGTTCAGCATTGAGCTGCTTAGATCACCTTCCATCCTGTGTATAGAAGTTCCTAGAACTCAGGAGGAACCCAGTGTGTGAGGGTCTTAAATGGAGTTCCAGCTGAAAGGCTCAGTAGCTTTCTGATGTCACCATGTTCTTCCAGGCAGTCTCCGGGCGTCTTTCTTCAGGGATTGTCCTTTTCTGGGTCCTCAAATGGTTCTGTCCCAGTCCCTGCACTGCTCAGTTTTCAGGCCACCACTGCCACAGGTGCAGCTGGAGATTTCCTCCTGGGGATGATTCCCCACCTTCAGAAAGTGCACTTTGCTGGTCTGCTCTCAGGCCACCTCCTGGCTGTCTCCCTTCCCCAGCCTGTTCCCCTTTCCTTCCACACACCAGCCTCCCTGCTTGACTCAGGGACTCGGGCAGACTTTCAGAGATCTCTGAAGTGTGTGGAGATCGCAGCTGTCACATCTCCCCATTGCTTCTGCGGAGTCCCAGAGGGAGAAGCCAGAGTGCCAGCTTATCCTCGGGGCTCACCTGGGAAACTTCTTAAGGACTTTATGATGTACTAAAGTTTCTTCATTCATGCCTTCCATTATGTAACGCTCTGCCAGTGTTCAATCTGTATCTCCTTGTCTGGAGAACAGTTTGGAGATGTTTTCATCACGTCTTGTAAGTAGGGTCTACCCCGGGAGCTGTTCCTATACAAGGTCAGGAGGGTAACTACAGTAGGCCATGATTATATATTTTAATAATGCCATGATTCTCAGCCTGAACAGTAGAGGTCAGCTGTACACATAGTCTGCTTTTGTTCCATTCCACTTATCTTTTTATAGTGTATTTGATCCATTAAATTCAGCTCAGGACTGACTAGAATCTGGGACCCTCTCTTTGGAAAGCTTTCATCTAGACAAGTTCATTCTCAGCCAATCTGACCTGTTTTGTAATCATCTTCTTTGTCAGTTACAGTATGAGTAGTGGTCGTCCATGGCCAGGTCTCCATCTTCTCTTTGCCTAAGACCGATGCTCATCCCTAGCCCACATCCCCATCCTTGAAAACTTCTAGCTGGTGTCCTTGTCCGTCACCGACAACAGTCCAAGGCAGCAAATTGAACAACATCTGCAGACTGAGCCAAGGGGTTGAAAAGAGGAGATTGTAAGGGAGAACAATAAAGCCAAGATTGAAAGGCTCTGCAGACGGAGAACAAAGGCTCGACCCAGGTTGTGTTTTCCTTCAGTCTATGCAATCACCACTGACTTCAGCAGCAACACCCAGATGTCGCAGTGAGAAGACATCCGGCTGCAGTTCATGAACCAGCTCCCTTCGTCCACAGATGTGACCTGGAGCTAAGCCTCAAATGAGAACACTGCTGCCTGCAAGGGACACATTCGACGCAGAGCTGCTGGTCACCAGCTTTTGCCAGTGACTCAGCAGGAGCAAGGGAGAGTGCAGAAGAAACAGAACGGCAGTTTAATGACGATAGTCCCAAACTCCACGTGGAAACCGTTCGCCCATTTACCCATTCATTTGTAAATTAGTTTGCCCTTCCTCTAAAATGCAACTTCAGCATTCTATTCCCAGAGACAGGACCCGAGACTAGTAACCCATTGCATCCATGTGATCCATGTTTTGTTGAACAAGTGAGTAAAATAACTTAACGGATTATTCTAAGATTCGTATGTGAGGCACAGGCATTTAAAATAAATCTATCTTAGGACACAAGGACGCTGGCATTCGAGGCAATCCTGTTAACTGCACAGTGCAGAAAAAAGGGCCCTTTGTTTGCTTGCATAGGTGCCTGGGCAATGGCTCGCTTCTCTTCCTCTACCTTCAGTTAAAGTGAATCTGCTGTTGTTCCCAACATTTATATGGGGATGCAGGTCATTCCGAGAATTGTTTTTAAATACAAGTGTAATTTTTTTCAAATTACTTTTTAAATTGTGTGTGTGTGTGTGTGTGTGTGTGTGTGTGTGTGTGTGTGTGTGAATGCCATGGAACACTATGGAGATCAGAGCACAACCAACAGAGGCTGTTTCTCTGCATCCATCATGTGTCCCAGGCACTGAACTTGTGTCTTTAGTCTTGGTGTGAAGCAGCTCTCCCATGTGAAGCGTCTCACTGGGCCCCTTCATTTCTGCGTCTGGTAGGCCTATCCATTCCCAGGGAACTTGAACTTGTCTCCCCCTTCATGAGCTCTTTCCTCATAATTTCTCCTCACTAAAGCTTCCCACACATGTTTATCTCCTGGTTTAGTTAATTCCATTTTTCTATTATTTCCCTTCCGATATTTACCGTTCCCTTCTTCTCCATGGCTATAACCTCCAAATTTTACAGCTATGCAAGCTGTGATGGGTTCGCTCCATTTGCCAAGTTAACTGAATTAGAAATCACGTAGGAGCCACAGCTCTGGGTGTGTCTCTGGCGTTGTTTCAGAGATAGTTAAGTTAGGAGGAAAATTCTGTTCTAAACATGGGCAGCATCGTCCCCTGGCCTGGTGTCCCAGACACATTAAAAATGGGTCAGAGGAGTCAACCCTCTCTCTCAGCACTGGTGTTCTCACTCCCTCTGCTTCAAAGCTGTAGACATGATAGAACCAGCTACCTTACCCTCCCATCACCAGGACCTCCCTCCATGATGGACTGTATTACCTTCAACCACGAGCCCCTTTGATGTACTTCCTGTTGGCAATTTATTCACAGCAACGAAGGCAGCAGCTAATCCACAGCTGAGGGTCAGAGAGTCCCCACTGACCTTCATTTCGCACACACTTAAGTTCAGGTTGATCAAAGTTGAGGCTCTTTCCCCAAGAGGCAAGCCAGAGTGTGTGTCAGGATTCACCATTCTCAGGGGACTCTGGTTCCCGAAAGTGGGGATCTCACGAAAATGGAACCTCACTAGGGGAAGCAAACAAATACCAATTCTGTGCTTGTCCAAGTGGGACTCGGTTTCCACCTAACCACTGGCAGATGCTCACCATGGGAGAAAGCCTTCTGGTGGCATTTTCTCCTTCTGTCTCTGAGACACCTCCCTTCACCCTTACAGCACTCCAGAGGGCTCTGCACCCATCGACAGGGAGTGAAGATGACATGACTGTGGCAGGTTTTTTTCTTCCAGACTCGACGTGGACCCGTGTAGCCCACACTCCTCCCACTTCCATCTGCTTCAGAGCTGAGAAAGGCCCTCAAGGGCCTGGCATCTCCATTTGGCATCTCTTGTATGCATACCAGGGTCTCACAGCTCTGAGAAGACAGATTTCTCTCTCTCAGTGCTGAAAAGGGAGGCAAAAGCCCAGGACCTACACACTGTGGCCAGAGCACATGCCCCAGTGGCCCAGCCTTGGGGCCACAGCAGCACTGAGGAGATGCCAGTGTGGTTCCTAGGTAAGATATGTAAATGGAGTTCAGCAAACATTTAGCAATGCAGCAGACATGACAGCTAAAGAAAGTCAACTCCAAGCTTGAGCTTAACATCCTGCATTCTACCTGGACAGGACAGGAAGACACTGACATCTGTTGTTCAAATCATGCACAGCCCCATCCTCCCAAGAAACCTCTTATTCCCTGTTCCATGGTGTGGGTTGATGTACCCGAGACTACCTCATTCAATCTCAATAGCTCTCTCTCTCTCTCTCTCTCTCTCTCTCTCTCTCTCTCTCTCTCATAACTCTCATAACTCTTATTCTTCAAATGACACTTTGAATTTTTATATAGCTATTGATATGTATCAATGCATAGTGTGATATTCAACAGTCTAGATTTCATCAGACTCTCTGCTAAAGAGAAAACAGACAGAAGTCACTCATACTGAGCTATGCCAGGATCAGGACCATGAACACATAAGCAGATGCTGTGACTTAGCAGAAAAAGCCACAAATGGAGGCCTTTGGTCTAGAAGACACTACAGTTCTAGCATAAAACATGCAGCAGCCATTGAGCAAGTGAATAGCTGGAGCAATACAGGAACACACACACACACACACACACACATACACACACACACACACACACTGGCATGCAAACATGCATACATATACAAGCATACACATATACATGCCCCATACCACACATAAGCATATATGTGTTCTACACACACATCCACATGTACACACATATTTGTATTCTATTTTGCTGGCTGTGCACCAGCTAGTTCTGTGGGCTTGAATGTAGATTTTCTCCAAAGCCAGCACAGCATTGCTGCCACCATGCCATAGGTGGGGAAGCTTCACTCTGTCCATCTATGGAGAAAACAGCTGCCTCTTCCTTCCTGGATCTGTGTGGTTTAAGTTGAATGTATGCAATGGAGTTCCGAGATAATGTGGGGGAAAAAAATCACAAATCATAAGCAGTAGTTGTTTAGAGAGGTGCATAGAAACATTTCCAGGAATCTACCTAAGCATGTTTTTAACAGCTTCTAGAGAAATGGTCAACATGGTGCCTGGAAGTCTGAACCGGCTTCTAGTAGACATGGATAAATAGAAGGCTTTAGTGCCAGAGACACGACATGTCAAGGAACAGAAGAGAACAGCCCTGGGGCCATCCTGGTCCTTTCATGCTGAATGGGTAGAGCATGAGACACATGGTGCCAGCAGTTCACAGATGCTTCTACAGTGCTGAGCCTGGTCTGTGAGGATCCAGAGCATGCACTTCCAGGCTTCCCTGAGGCAGACACAAAGCCCTGGATTGTACCATCTGGGGATACACATAAAGATGGTGATTTTAAAGGGGGTGAAAGTACAGAAAGAGCAGTTGCTGTCTGCCCTAGTGTTGACCAAAGACATGCCAGGTACACCCTCTTTCTGATGTCAACTCTTTTAAATGGACGGATTTGAATCACAGAGTCTAGGTTAACTTCTTGCTTGAATAAAGCAAGTGAAGTTTCTCAGCCTTTGTGATGTGTGTCAGTATTGTATCTATAAACGTTAAGTGTTTTGAATAACTATAAAGTAGATAGGTTTCATATCATAAAATACTGTACATGTATACACTGATGTCATATGCCTCTCATGGTATCTTAAAGAGGGTGCTCGAATATTAGTCAGCCAGACCACCACACTGAAATCCCACAGACGTGATGTAAACAACGAAGTTTGCATACCACAAGCCCAAGGTAATTATGACAGCCAGGTTGGTTTTTGCCTTGAGTGCTTGTCTAAGCTTATAAAGCTTCCTCCTCATCATGTGTTCAGGTGCTGCTGGGGAGGGGAAAGGAGGAAGGAAGAGAAATATATATATAATAAATAATTTTATATTATATATATAAAATCATTGTTTGTATATGGGGTATGTGGGCTTCAACAGTGAAAACATACAAAGACCTAAGCATTAACTACTCTGACTCAGTACACTTAAGAGTAGGGATTTTTCACATATGCAGTTAATCTGACATAAGTAGGAATGACCAACAGAGGGATGAGGTGACCTAAGGGTCTCAATCTCAATCAGCTCAGAAAGACTGATGTAGCCTAGTGTTAACGCTCTGGGCTTAAGAGTAAGGTGAGAAGAATTTTGGGAGATTAAATTCTTTTGTCCTGATTGTCGCCATCTGTAAAAAATGAATACTGCTCTCTGCTTCTTAACATTGTTGACCTAGGAGTGAGTCACTTGTCTAGCATGTGCATGACCTTCAGATTAATCCTTAGTACTAACAGTAATAATTGTGAAATTCTTAAAGGGCACATTTATAGACTCACTTGGAAAACCATGCCAGAGGACATCACAGTACCCAGTTAATATTATCAATTCAGTACATGCAGATACCTTTCCTCCTGGAGTTCACCATAGATACCTGATGGTCCTCCTCAGAGCATTCTCCACTCCACATAGCCTTCACCACTGCTCTTCCTTTCTGAAAGATCTCAATAGAAACACTGATATACACACTTACACACACACACACACAGAGAGAGAGAGAGAGAGAGAGAGAGAGATCCTTTGAATGGAATGGAGGTGGCTCAGTGAGTAATGTGTTTATTATGAAAGCCCGAGGATCTGAGTTAGGACATCAGAACCTATACAAAAAGCCAGGTGAGATGGTGCTCATCTGTAATCCAGAGCTGGGAGAGGGAGACAGGTAGATCCCAAGGTCAGCAGCTTCAAATAGGGAGTTCTCCATTTATTGAGAGAGCCTATCTCAAGAACTAAGGGAGAGGACAATGGAGGGGAACACAAGGTTAACTGCTTTCACACACACATGGACATGGAAACAGACACTCATGAATACACTGTGAACACACATGTCAAACCTGAGATTTGAAATGATGGTGTATGCTACAATAAATGGCTATTTCTCCAGCGCATCCAGTTTTTAGTAGAACGGTATTGTGTTCCCCTTTTAGAATGCAGTAAATCTTGAATGGGCTATCATTTTTGGCAGCATTTTCAAGTGAGTTCTTGAGTTGCTCTAGACTCTCGTGAGCCTCACATACAGCAAGAAGCACACAGAGGCGGTCACAGGATAAGAGCCCTATAGAATGTAAGGAGCAGCAGCCTGGCATCCATGTATTTGCTCTCCCAAGTGGATGCTGTGTGAAGAAGTACTGCTATGGTAACCAGCGAGGATGGCAGAACACCTTGGTTACCAGGAGCTGGATCCTCTAGCTTTGTAGAAGAATGCCAAAATACAGCTCATCCATCTGTGTCCCCAAGAGCACAAAGATAGTAAAACCTAGCACCTCATCCCCAGCTAGCACACATTCAGGAAGCATCTGAATGAGATCACCACCCAGCCTGGGTAACTCTCAGACACCAAGGTCTGGGGGGTGCCCCTGTGCCCAAGATCAGGCAGCACAGCCAGTACTGTGGTCACACTGAGAGGCAACATACCCAGAGAGGCTTTGCACAGTGAGGCATGATGGGAGTGGTTTCCATGACTCTCCTGCCTCCCAGATGACTCTTCATTGTCAAGCAGAAGGCTAAGAGCAAACTTGAAAGCCTGACACATTTTTGTGAGGAAACCCCCAGCACACTGACTTGTCTAATCCCTATTGGCATGAATCTGGGACCCAGCAGAGCTATGCTGAGGCAAACGTTGACATGTAGGAAGGCTTGTCAGTCATACAAGCTGTGACTGCATAGATTTACCTCAACGAGAAAGCACCAGTTGAGTTCAGTGAAGGTTCCTTCTGTTCTGCAGTTCACTAGACGACTTTTCCATTAAGCTCCTCAACCACTCACCCCTTTGCAAATTCTCTTCCATCTCACAGATGCAGAGAGAGGCAGAGGCCACAGACCATTTGCACTCGCTTGCTTTCTGTTGCTGTGATGAACACTAAGACCAAAAGCAGCTTGGGAGATTATACTTCCATGTCATACTCCATCACTGAAGGAAGCCAGGGCAGAAACTCAAGGCAGGAACTGAAGCAGAGACTATGGAGGAACACTGCTTACTGGCTTGATCTCTGGTCCTGCACAGGCCAGTTTCTTATACAGTTTAGGACTCCCTGCCTCGGGTAGCACCATGCATAGTAGGCTGTGCTCTCCTACACTGATTACCAAGAAAAAAAATGTCCCACAGACATGGCCACAGGTCAATCCAACCGAGGCAGCCTCTCAGTTTAGACACTTTCAGTTAACTCTAGACTGTATCACATTGACAGCTGGCACTAACTAGGGAAAAAGCAGCATTATTTCACTGTTGGGTGGAAGAGCCAAGTCCAGCTCTGCTATGGGATGAATGCATCTCTCCAAAATGCAGATTCTGCAGCTCAATCACTGGTATGATGGATTGGGAGAAGAGACCTGTGTGAGAGGATTCAGTTAGGAGGGTCCTCCAAGAAGAATGGGATGAAGACTCTCATTAAAGTGGATTCGTGCAACTTTTATCTCCCCCCTTTATAGGGACATAGCACCTGTCTCCTCAGAAGGGTGTACAGGGACATATCACCTGCCCCCTTGGGAGGATGTAGCAAGGAGGCTCCACCATGAAAGAAGAGAGCCGCCATCACTGACATCTGCATCTGACAGTGCCCAGTTCTTGGACTTACCATCCTCTACCACTGCAACACAATCCATGTGTCTCCTTCAAAAATTACCTGGTCTCAGATATTCTCTTTCCGACCTCAAGCTGGGTTCAAGGGAAATGGAAAGGAGCCTGAGTTTAAGATACTCACACATAGGTGTGATGTTTATTCCATGGTCCATGGAAGCTGTTTGGCGGAAAAAGAATGTTATGTGATTTTTTTCCCCTCACTTCTAGGGTGGTACCAAGCTCCTACATGGTGGAGCCCTCACTTCCACATCCCAGAGCCACACCTAGGATGCTCAAGACCCTGACCATCACCAACTTAGAGCATACATGTCCTGACTCTTGACCATCTCCTAACAACTCTCCAGTTCCAACACAAACACTAAGGAAAGTGACCCACTGATGTGCACACCCCTGATCTAGGATGCCCAAACATACATGGGCCACAGCCACAGGGTACCCTGTGTGCACCTGTCCCTTTGTCTGTTCTTAGCGCTGATTGCTCTTGGTTCTTCAAATACAGTCTGTTGGGAAAAGTATATTTCACCAACTGCTAATATGAACGTTTTTTAGGATTTCCCCCCACTGTGGTCTAAACACTTTGTGACTTTAATTATTTCTCTGACATCATTTCTTTGGAATAATACAAAGAAAAAACAATCACTTCTTAGCACCTCATAGGCTAAGATCAACGTAAGAGTTTTAAAAACCAGTGGTTAAGCCTCTCTGTCATGGGGTTAGTTCTACTTGTGACTCTGTACTGCTCTTACTGAGCTGCATAATGAAATGAGCCATGGCCCCATGCAGGCAGCATGGCCTCAGGTACCACATCTGTGGATGTGTCTGCCTCTGTGAAAGACTCCAAGCTACTGTGTACTAGCTAGCTCCCAGATACCATGGTCATCTTTTTTATACATGATGACACACTGTCGTAGAGTTGAAATGCCATTTTCTCAGTACATTCTAGAGATGCAGAAGTAGAGGAGCTTCATCTTGTATTGAACATCTCAGTGACCTGAGATGAACCTCTCAGGGAGACCTGATCTTCAACCTCCATTCTGGGTCCAGCTTAACATGCAGCATTTTAGGAGCACTTAGCATGTCCAATCTTGACAGGCAGCTACTTTTATCACAATAAAAGGCATATGCTGGGGCTGGAGAGATGGATTATCTTCCAGAAGACCCACCCAGCACATGCATGTGGCTCACAACCATCTGTAACTCCAGTTCCAGGTGATTTGAAACCCTCCTCCAGTACCACAGGTAATCTATATACAAGTGGAGCACAGACCTACACACAGGCAATAAGACCCATCCACATCAAGTAGCAAGAACAAATAAGAAAATAAATAAAGGTATATAGTTATGCATAGGCTGTCCACTGAGACAGATGTAAAAAATTTACCATGAACCAGAGGTTTGAAAGAAAAGGCATGCTTATTGTTTGATACAGGTTCTCACTGCATAGACCTGGCTGATCTGGAACTCCCCTGTGTGGACCAGGCTGGCCTTGAACTCCCAGAGATCCACCCTCCTCTGCCTCCTGAGTGCTGGGATTAAAAGTGTGCATCCCCACACCTGCCAAATGTGTTTTTATTAGTGCCTATTAGTTACACAGAATAACAGGTCACATGGTGAAATTTCCATGCATATATAGACTATAATTGGATCGTCTCTGTCACACTATTACCCTAGTTATCCTTCTCTGTTCCCCTTGGTCCCTGCCCTCTTCTCTCATAGTCCCACTATTAATTTCATGATACTAGGAGGATGCGTTCTAGATTAAACATATGCTTAAAAAATGTACAAGTCTATTTCTGAGACTTCACTTAAGATGGTACTTTGCAAATTCATCCATTTCCCTGCAATACATCATTCCATTTGCCTTCATGTCTTAAACCATGCTGTGAATATACACTACATCTTTATCTGTTCTCCTGCTTACAGACATTGTTCTTTATCTTGGCTGCTGTGAACAGGGCCACCATAAGCATGAATGCACAGGCCTTGTGAACAGGACCACCATAAGCATGGACGCACAGGCCTTTCCATCACATGTGGACTTTGATTCTTTTCACTGGGTGCCATAAGTATTGCAACACAGTCATACGATGGTTCTATTTTTAGTTTGTGAGGAACCTCCATGCTGTTTTCCACAAGGGTTGCACCAGTTCATATCCCCACTGAAATTGGGTGAAGGTTCCCTCTTCTCTGCATCCTCACCACATTCACTGTTGTGGATACTATTGGTGTTAGCTACACTAATGGGTGTGAGACACAGTCTCAACACAGTTTTGACTCCTGACAAAGGCACCCAGTATATATATTGAATTAAAAAAAAAAATAGTCCTTTAACAAATAGTGTTGGGAAACCTGAATAGCCACATGTGGGAGATTGAAACTAGATCTCATGGTGGGCAAAAATCAATTAAAAATAGGTCAAAGGTCTTCATTTAAGACCCGAGTCTTTGAAACTACTAGAAAAAAAAAAAAAAATACAGGGGAAATGCTTCAGGATATGGACATAAGAAAGGACTTTTTTTTTTTAAAGGCAGCAAAAGCTCAAGGAATAAGAACAAATACCAAACAGATTTAGGAGGCTTGTGTGGCAAAGGACACAGCTCCCAGAGTGGAGGGACTGTGTAGCAAATGGGAGGAAATTATTGCTGGCTATTCATTTCATAGGGGATTAATATTCACAATACATAAAGAATTCAAAACTTTAAACACCAAAAGGACAATTAACCCAACCAATTCATGGACAAATAAACTAAAAGATGTTCTGTCAAGGTTTGGAAAACAGAAGTCCAGATCCAGATGCCGGTTAGCTGAATTCTTGTGCCTCTTGCTCCGGAAAACATCATTTTCAGACTGCCTTGTTTTAGATGTCTTAAAGCTAATTCTTATTCTTGTTAATTCTTCCTTGTTATTGGGACATTCAGATTGTGTCCTGTTTAGATGGGATATGACCACCAGGAAGGCTCCTGCTTGGCTGCCTGCTGATAGGACAGTTTGTGATGAGCGGGTCCTCAGGGTTCTAATTAACCAATGGGATTACCCCATTAATAGGGTCTTAGTTGAGTGGACTATTGGGAGCCTGAGTTGGCTGGAGGAAGTGGATCACTGGGCTGTGCCTTTGAAAGGCACTGTGTCCTCAACTCCATCTTTCTTTCTGCCTCCTGTCTTCCATGGGGTAAGTAAGATCCCTCCTCTCTGCTCCCTGCCACGATGTTCCAACCTTCCATGCCTGAGTCCAGAGAAGGGAACATGAGCTGAGCACTGAGAAACCCTGAGCAGAAATCAATCTTTCCTCACTTAAGGTTTTTATTTATTTTATATTTTTTTTTGGTCACAGTGATGAAAAGTAGTGAACACATTCAGGGTTGAATAGGTTTGTAGTTTGTGTTTTCCTAAAAACAATCAATTGCTGGCATTCAGGAAGTGTCAGAGTTACAGCAATTTCTCACAGCCGATTTGCCATCTTTAGGTACTTTTCCTTCCTTCCCTTGTTAGATAGACTTCAGGCTAGAGGTCCCCTGCTTTACTCCTTGGCTTTTTTCTTTATTGACATTTCTACATCTTCTCTTGTTAAAATACTGTGTTTGGATGTCAGCACTTTATGCAGAATTAATAAACATGGGATGACTTCCTTCTCCCATCATATCTGGTCCCTTCTAGTAAGTTTCACTGTGGAAACCAAATACCTTGTGAATGAGAATTTTCTCCTTTTGAACATGGAGCCCCTAGCCCAACCCAGCTCACGAGTCACAGTATCATTTATCTCTGCTTTTTACCCTGTCACCTCCTTAATTCCACCAGAGGCACTGCCAACGTCTCCGTTTAATAATTTCTACTAACAACCCAGAACTCGATTAGCATAATAAGCATTTCCCATCTGCCCTAAGCAAGATCTTCGCCATCAGTCTGAAAACTAACTACTGTATGGAAAGAAAAAAAAAAAAAAAGCAGGGAATAATTAGAATTGAAGCATGCAAGCTACTCAACATGGCACTCTCCCCATCCACTGGGTATAATTAGCAGGTTATATAAACATCATTAATGTCATTGCTACACAAACTAGAACATGCATACAGAGGGAGGGCATGCTGGTTTGTGGTAAGAAGTCCTCCAGTACAGGTTTACCAGGAAGGGCTGAGCAAAGCAATGGCCATCTGACAGAAGCCAAGTCTGTCAGACCGGGGATGTTGCTCAATCCTTTTCCCCATGCTAGCTTTAAGCTCTTTTCTAAGAAAGACTGATAGCCAATGAGCAAAGGCTGCCGCTAGGTGGCTGTTCAGTATGTTCACTTGGACATCCCAAAGGAATCACAGATTGAACTTCAAAAGCAAGATTGTCATTGCACAAATCTAGTGTTTGCAATATTCTCAATCCCTAGATGTTCCCCAGCTCAGAAACCCTCAGGTCACATTTCACCTGTGCCTCCATCTCATACACACTGACTCAGCAAAGCTCTTTCAATTTTACCTCCACACTGTAACCCCCGACCCCCATTTCCATCACTAACTTTTCTAACCTGCCCCAAATACAAGATTGGCACAAGGTAAAGCCAGCCGTTAAGACTGGCATTGAAGGGGTAGATGGTCTGCAGGTCCCATCCCTTACTGAGGAGCTATTGACAATCCACCGTTGCTAGGGGAAACAGAGTCATTTTTAATGAGAACATGTCATGGCTACTGATAGGTTTCCCATGTTCCAGTGGATGGATGGCCCTATAAATGTGCATGTATGGATAACACTAACTGGACTTAGTGCATTACTTTAATAATAATAATAATAATAATAATAATAATAATAATAATAATAATAAAAGACTGCAGGTGAAGGGTATTGGGGATATGTGAGGAGTTCTAGGGGTAATGTGAGATAGATATACTTCATTGTATACATACATGAAACTCTCAAAAATGAAGAAAATAAAAACTGGTTTAATTTAACCTATGTGCCATCTTGTATGAAACACTTCTAATGAGCCTCCCCATACCTACTCTGAACTCCTCCACTCCATTTTTTTCACACCTGAACTAGTGTAAAAGGTTCATTTTTAGGCTGGAAAGTTCAAATCCACAGTAGAATACTTACTCAGCATGTACGAGGCTCTGGGTAGAGTCTTCAGAATCACAAAATAACTAACCACACATAAAAGACACATGCATTGTAAATGCACACGTGATCACACTGAGGAGGCCAACAACACCTTGGGAAGGCTGAGGGTGTCAGCATGATGCTCCGGCACTTCCTCGACTTCTATGTGCTGCCTCTTACATTTCCTCCTGTCTTCGGTTCTCAACTCATTTCTTATGATTTTTTCTTCCTTGATCATTAGCCCCTCTCTTCCATGGTCCCATTCCTCCTCTGTAATGATATCCACAGAGGCTCACAGTATCAATTACTGCCCTGTGAGCATCTTAGTCCAAACGTGATGCCATCTGAATCTCGTTTGCTGTCTGTCTCGTTCACTCACTAAGCATTCGCCATCTTACCTATGTGTATGATGTGTCAATGTTCCATTAACATATCTCTTTCTTAAGGATTTCCTCAGGAGTGGAACTGTATCTGCTTTTGGTTCCCACCAAACTCAAATCTAATAGCTGGTGTCCTAGTACAGCAAGCATTTGATGAATAAATGAGTTCTGCTCCTGTGTTCAATGATTTTGAAAAGGAAATTTGTGGTACTTTGTTGTCACTGGTCCGTGGTGGTATATATAACTTCACATACATGTTATACTGAAATCAGATTCATCTAATCATGGTGAGGAATGGAGACTGGTAGGCATTAATGTGCCTATTAAAATAGGTGCTGGGAGATGGCAGAACATAAAGACACCCGGCATATTCATCCAATCAGGGACCCAGGAGCTTGATGTAGAAAGGCAGCTGCCAAAGGACAAAGGGATGCATTCAAGGTGAGAGCAGCTCCCCGGGACAGGCTGCTTCCAGTGTTTTTAAGGCACAAAGGGACACTTCAAAGATCTCTGTATGTCACTGTGCTTCCTCTTGTGACTGTTAGGAAGGATGGTGTGACAGAAAATTCCAAGGACAGATTTCCTCTTCAGATCCTAAAGTCTGAGGACTGTGAAATGAAAACAAAATCCAAGTGAAGTGATGTCATTTGGCATGGCAGGGGTCAGAAGAAGTGTGGGCAGGATTCCAAAATACATAAAAAGGAAATCACAGTAAGAGCCATAGAAACAAAATGAAAATTACACCGGGTATGCAGGTAGGCTAACACAGGCAAAAGAGGGAGTTAATACACACCAGTAAATTGTTAAACAAATTTGAACATTGTAAATATGTAATGTAACTAACCAAAAAAATGTAATGAATTACTTAAGAAAATATAAATTGCAATGTTTGATATTTTCCACATTTTAAGTAAGAAAATACCTTTAAAATTGTTTTCGTGCTGGGGTCCGAGGTTCCCTCAGTTCCCTCAGTTGTAACCCCCACTTCGTCACTCCCTACTACACCCCACTGTGGAGAGAATGCTCATTAAATTAGCAGTATTTGAGTCATGCCGGGGTCAGTTTTAGAGGAAGCGACCAAGAAGTCTGAACTGTCTTATCAACTAATATGTGAGTGTAAAATATAAATAAATCCCTAACAACCTACTCACATATGTAAAAAGGGGATCCCCCAAAGACCCACAAAACAGCTTGGCAGACATCTACCACATAGGGTTCAAAGGTCTGCACTACCCTGAAGATGGATTGGAAATGCAGAGCACTCACTCAATGAAAGAAAAGTCCTATATTCCATGTCACAGAGATGACGTGCTATCCATATAGAAGCAGGCCTGCATTGGACTTCTTCACCCTGGGTGATCATGACATGAAAGTCACCATTCAATTTTCGATGGATGGAGAGGAATTGAGTGAGAGATGGGTAAAGTCTACACAGACATCAAGAAAGGGAAGGAGCGAAGAAGGACGCTGGCTGTAGAAGATACTGTTAAAGGGAACCCTGACGACCCTTGACATGGGATCCAGATGAAGGTAGGACTTGATGTCCAGGAATGTGTTGACACAACCTATGTTCAGAGTAGTGATCTTTGCCTCATAGTGTGTGTGTGTGTGTGTGTGTGTGTGTGTGTGTGTGTGTGTGTGTATGCATGTGTATGTAGGACAGAATGCTTGTGGAAGTAAGGAGATAATCTGTGGGAGTCTGTTCTCTCCTATCATAAGTCCTGCAGCTTGAACTCAGGCCATCAAGCTTGGCAGTAGCCACTATCTAACATGTATGTTAATAGGCTTGACAGACTTCTCATCAACACAGAAATAGTTTTGTGGTTGTGATTTCTAGCTTATGATCCTTACTTCACCACCCCAACAGGAAGACTAGAGTTGTAATTTCCTATTACTACTACTTCCTGTGAACCATTTAGTGGGAGACTGTTTTTCTCAGGTGAGTTAAAAATCTATAGATCCATATGTCTCACTCTGCGTGGCACTGAATTTTGAAAACTGAGATAGAATATTCCTATCTCTTCCTCCAGCATGATGGACTGAAGGTCTGTGTCCCTTCCTGACACTTGTGTTAAAGTCTTTACCTCCAATTGGATGGTGTTAGGATATCAGACCACTGGGAAATAATCAGGTCACATGATAGATGTCCCATGAATGAGATCAATGCCTTTACAAATGACCACTCTCTATCCTGTTGATGACAAACAAGGATGTAGTGAATAAGCCATCTGCAAACCCAAAAGAGGGTCTTTACTTGAATCCAACATTTACCTGAAGGCTCTGTGATTTTAGACTTCCCTAGCTCCAGAATTATAAGAAAGGAACTTCTGTTGTTTATAAGCCATCTTGTCTCTGGTACTTTGTTATAGCAGCCCCAGGTAAGACAACAGATAATATTAAAATCTTTATTATGGTCTGTGGCTGCAAACAGCCATGTGGGTCTAGGTTACTGTTTCTCCAATATCGTCTGTGGACCATCTGTGGCAGTTACCTGCATAGCAGGAATGGGAAATTCTTGACTTCCTTCCCAGACAGAAGGAAGCAGAATCCATCCAGGTGGGTCCAGGAGTCTACATTGCTAACCAGACTCCCCTGCTGATTTTACATATTAAGCTTCAGTAATTTTATGTACGGCTGAGAACTATTAGCATATCAAGAAATTGATGTTTAGATTGTAAATTGCTATTGACATATGGATGTGGATTCTGTTGATGAATTCTATACCTTAGAAATAGAATTAGTAACTGCTGCCTTTCTCCAAAGACCACCTCAATTGTTGAGTGGGTTGCTAATTGGGCAGGGAACCTACTCTGTTATAACAGGCCTATGTAGCACCAGGAGGTTGGTTGTGTAGGGTTCTTTTTTAAATCGTCTCTTTTAAAAAGGTCAGTAGAATGAGGTAAAAATCATAAGAGGCAGTTTAGGGTGGGTGGAGCCAGCAAGTGGAGAGGGGGAAGGAAGTCTTAAAGAGTCAGTAGCTGTTTGGGTAAAAAAGATTAGTTTCCTGGCATTCTGGATATTTTCATGTCCACTTGATACAAGCCAGAGTTATCTGAAAGGAGGAAACCTTAGTTGAGAAAAATGCCTCCCTAATACCCAGCTGTAGGACATTTTCTTAATTAATGATTGATGGGGGAGAGCCCAGCCCACTGTGGTGGTGCTATCCCTGGGCTGGTGGCCAGTAAGCAGCACCCCTCTATGGCCTCTGCATCAGCTCCTGCCTCCAGGTCCCTGCCCTTTGTGAGTTCCTGTCCTGACTTCCTTCAGTGATGGACTGTGATGTGGAAGTATAAGGCAAATAAACCCTTTTCTCTCCAAGTTGCCCTGGCCCTGGTGTTTCATCACAGCAATGGTAACCCTCACTAAGGCAGGTATATAGATAGCTAAGCAATCTTAACCAATGAGAAGTCAGTGAGGCTTGCCTGGTTGCTCTATTCTCAGAGAAATTGATTATAAGGAATTGTTGATACAAATTCTAAAATGACTTGCAATTTCATCTTCCTGGGCAAGTGCTTCCTGGACAAATGCATCCTGGAATGGAAAAATTAAGTTCGTTTACAAAGTCAAAGAGCACAGCCCTGTTAACGTGTAGCCGGGACATTGGGCTATGTAGCTGAAGTGCTTAAGTTCAGGGTCTCTTGTGTTCTATTAACTCCAAGCATCGATGGGTCTTATGTCAACGTCAGTAGATAGTGACACATAGTGGAGTTCCCATGACGAAAGTAGACTTGACTCATGCATTCAGAGATGTTTTTCCAATAGGGATGAGGCAGAAAGACATGCAGGAGACAGAGCACTTCTGTGCAACTCTTTGCTCTACTACTTCTGTGGTTATGAGATAGAACAAACACTACATTGTGTGTCTAGTTGGCCCCTTGGGGAATACTGGAGATCAGTTTGTGAGATGCACTGCTAGTAAAGGATTTATTGGATCATGTCACTAATGTAGTTCCTATTTTCTATGCTGACATATTCTTTTGCATAACAATGTCACCTGAATCTGTCATGTCATCTGAATCTTGCATGCCAACACCTATGAATATGGATGGACAATGGCTGAACATAAATTGATAAGGGGAATAACAGTTAACTAGACAGCTAGGTTCAGAGTGGGTCTTGTGAACAGAGTAATATTTAGTTCTGGCTGCTTTCATTAATACATTCACCAATACCAATGAGCTATTAAATCTTGAAGACCTGGTCTATACTGCCCATGTCTAGATTTCTTATCATGCAAGGACAGAGTGGGGAGTAAGAAGAGATAAGAAAGAGCTTTGGTCTGTATCTTACTCCACCACCAGGATAGGAGGGAGACAAACACTAGAAATCAGAGAACTACTACTGAGCTCAGTTTTGCCTCAGGGAGGCAAGACTTTCTCCTTGCATGCAAACTTGATCTTCCTCTGGCACAGAGATAGCCCCCAGGGCAGCAGTGGGCTCAGGGAGAGGCAAATATGGTTGCCTTCTACTTCCTTCTATTGTAGATGCTTCCTAGTGGCAACTGAGCTCTCATAAGGGTTTGTTGGTCCAAGACTCAGCAGCTAATTAAGTGCATCATTGTTGGACAGGATCAAATGCCACTTGGTACAGACTGGGAAAACTTAGAGCACAGCTCTGTATGTTCACGTCTCTAGCATGTTGTAACCTTCATGTCTTCTCATTGTTTGTGTGGGCAGTAGAGTAATAAGCATGCAAAGAGGTCTGTGGTATGCTGACTTAGTTTCCCTCAGGGACAGACCATGAGCATACAGATGGCTAGAGATACGGGGAAGAGAGTCTGACCTGCAATAACAGATGCTTGACCCAGGCAGAGGCTTCAACATTATTACCAGGGTTGAGCTTCTTTAAACGGAGAACCCTTGGGACACTGCCCCCATTGACAGTTGACACGGATCTTCATAGAATGCACTTCTGAGAATGAAGTTCATTACTGTGTTTTTGCTGTGCTTACAGAGCAGACAAGAAGTGTGCTGACAGAACAGGAGTGGCATTCTGTCCCTGGACCGGATTATACAAGCAATCCATTTGCTATTCCATCCCAGTGGTCTTCTCTGAACCACAGTTCGTCATGTGGTTGTCCTGTGGGAGTGCCCTTTGGATCACCCTGGAGGACAAGCACTAACACTTCAAGCTTGCATGAGTGAGGAGCTTTCTGTGTATCCAGCTTCCACTCTGCAGGAGCAAACACTGAGATTCTATCCAAGTCTAGCTGCACTTGTCACACCAAGATGAGAGGTGCTGAATTAGAAAACACCATGTGCTTTTAGAACAAAAGTATAAACAAATAAAGGTCAAACTAGCACACTCAAACCCCTTTTCTCCAAAGCAACTAAATAGGCTGACAAAGGTCCCACTCACCCCCGCTGAGATGGACACACAGAGGTCATGCTTAGAGAGAGGTGATGCTAACGTTACCGAAGAGCCTCATACTGATTCCGTGTCATGCACTGAAGCTTTAGCCATTTTCCATGGTCCACAGATATTCAGTCCCTTTCCCTGTATATAGTTGAAGCAAGCATGTTCTGTGCACAGCTGCATATACGTCCTTCCCTCTCATAAGCCCCACAATAGTCCTCAGGTGAGTGCACACATTGATTTTATGGATTGGGCTGACGGGATCACTGGATGTCCAGAGACTTACACAAGCTTCATTATGGATGTATCTGTGGGGGTCCCTCTGGGTGAGATTAAGGTTTGGGCTGATAGATGGAAAAAGCAGAGGGCATCCTTCATTCAGAGCAGAGAAGCCATGTAAGAAGGACTCCTCCCACCTCAAGGTATTTTCTATACATAGCAAATGTGAGACGTAGCCTTTCCACGTTGGCTTAATTACTGTTCTAATGCTATGAAGAGACACCATGACCAAGGCAACTCTTAAAAAGGAAAGCATTTAATTGGGGGCTGGCTTAGAGTTTTAGAGGGCTGGTCTGTGATCATCAAGGTGGGAAGAAGGCAGGCATGGCACTGAGCAGTAGCAGAGAACTTTAATCTGCAGGCAGGATGGTGGGGTGCAGGGGGGTGAGTTAGGGGATACTGGACCTGGCATGGGATTGTGAAACCTAAAAGCCCATCCCCAGTGATGCACTTCCTCCCATGAGGCCACACCTAGTTCAACAAAGTCACTTTTATGAGAATTGTGTCACTCTTGTTGAAATTTCCAATGATGAATACTCCAATATTTTTCACAGGAGCAAGCAAAAACTTAGGGATGTCATGAAAAGAAAGGAAAAAGCAAGATGCATAAAAGCCTTCCAGACTAGAGAAGACTAAAAGAAAAATCCTTTAAGAACATATGCAGTATTAATAATAAGAACAGTAATTTACTGTAGGTCTGTGTGCCGTATGTGTTGTATGGACTGTAAACATACAGTTTCATCCTGGCCAAGGTCTGCTATGTATAGTAACTCAGCCCAAATTTCACGATGACACAAATTATTATGAGTACCCATGTGGGATTTTTGTTTTTGTTGCTGTGTGTGTGTGTGTGTGTGTGTGTGTGTGTGTGTGTGTGTGCAAAGACACCTTGTGAGAGTCAGTTCTCTCCTTCCACCATATTCGTCCCTGAGACTGAACTTCGATCATCAGCCTTGGCAACTGATCCATGTCACTGGCCCATGAGCAGCCATCTTTTACGGAGGAAAGAATATAAAGGCTGTACAGTTGGACGACTGTAGAGGCCACTATTAAATTCTTGATTTCTATAGACCAACTTTTATTACTTGAGACTTTTATAGAATGCACTGTCATTCTCCATCACCTAACTCCTTCCAGATCTGCTATTTATTAACCCTAAACTTTGTGGTCTTAAAAAAATATGCTTTGATTCTAATTTGTACCGCCTTTATACTCCTGGTTGTGAGACTTCTACCAGAGCAAAGCCAATCTACCAGGAGCCATGCCCTTAAAAAAAACTGACTCTCTCTCCCAAAAGCTGTAAACTGCCCATGTCTTCTCAGTTAGTAGTGGGGGACTCATGAACCCCTTCCCACTCCATGTCAGAATGTTGACTGGTTGATCATGTACAGATCATAAGCAAATAACCACCGCTCCTGTGAGTTTGTGAGTGCATCAGGGACCGACATTTCTATTAACCACCTCCAATCTCCATCTCTGGCTAAGAGCTACCTTCCAGGCAGGTCTAATCCAGTTTTCTCTTCTCATCCTGACTCCCTGCCTGCCTCTCAGCAACTGTGAACATCCTCATTATTCACGGAGCCTGGCTTTGGAATAAGTTAATGTAGCTCAATTTCTTCCAGTGTATGCCATGACTTTCTACTTAAAGGACCTGAAGCCAAGTCCCTTTGGTTCAGCTGGGATGTCCTACAGAGGGCACAGTGCTGAAGTGGGCACAACCTCACAGCCCCAGGGAGTGTGGAGGGAGGGGGTTGACCAAAGGGAGGAGTTAGGAAGGTTTCAGTGCGTCTCATCCTAAAGAAAACTTTCTACATGTCGATGGCACAGCTGTTGGCATGATGATTTACATGTGTCAACACTAAACAAATTATATACTGAAAAATCAATTAATTTTATTGCATGTCAATTATGCTTCACTTGGAGAATACTTACAACCCCTCGTCTTTGGTTCCTAACACCCTCTGAGGAACTAAAAGTGTAAGTCTGGAAGCAGAGGGGATTGCCAAATCAGATAACCCTCAGAGATTTAATAAACTTCATTGACTAAGAAGCAGGCAAGGTGAAGCCTGATGATGTGAACAGTTCCCAAGGATGGAAAACACTGAAGCCCTTGATACTGGCAACTATGGCTGCTTTCATATCATAGGTCAGCAGCCCAAAGGCACCTCTAGACAGAGGTTGTGGCTTGGGGGAGCCAAGGGATGCAGCTTGTTCCTGGACCTGGCAAAGACACCTGGGGGGAAAGGTAAATAAACTATTGACTCCACTGGTTTCTCTCTCCCCAGGATCATATTGGTGCCTCTCAATACCCAAGTTCAATATAACACCCTGTGAGTCAAGGTCCTGGGGTGCAGTGGATGGAGGCAGCACAATGATCTAGGAGACAAACAGAAGGATTCCAGCATGGCCATCTACACACTGCTTTGGGTTTGGGATACCAGTAGTTTTCTACATGTCTGCTTTGTTCTAATTTTACATTTGAAGAACCAGGGAAACAGGATGTAGCTTCCTGGAAAGAGTCTGCTCATGGTTTGAAGAGGTCATCTGTAGCAGGAATCTTAAAAGGTCTTATTAATAAAAATCAAACCTGAGGCCAGTTATTGGGGATTAGATGCTGAAAGATCAGAGAAGCAGAACAAGCCACAGCTACCTCACCTCACCAGTTTCTCAGCTGATCCTGTTTCCTCAGACTGGAAGCTTCTGTGTCCTCATCCACATGGATCTCAGCTGAACTCCTGCTCCAAAGCCTAAATGCCTAACCAGCCAAATGCTTCTAGTTTCTGGTCTTCAGACCTTATATATCTTTCTCTTTCTGCTATCACTCCCTGGGATTAAAGGCATGAGTCACCATGCTTGGCTACATCCTTGAACAGATGGATCTCTGCCTCTGGAATGCTAGGATTAAAGGCATGTGCTACCACTGCCTATCCTCTATGTTTAATATTGTGTCTGTTCTGTCTCTGACCCCAGATAAGTTTATTAGAGCGCACAATATTCCGGGAACACAATACCACCACGGTCATCAAGACCGATCTACGGACAAGCTCTTAGCTAGGATCCTGATCCCTTCATCTGTCTGCTTGGAAGAGACTCTTGCTAGAGGATAAAGATTAAGTGGTTGTGTGAGTGAGTACAGGATTGAATAAGTGAGTGTGTAAGTGGGTGAGTAAGTGAGTGGG
The DNA here is from genome assembly GCF_903995425.1 of Onychomys torridus. Lineage (NCBI taxonomy): Eukaryota > Metazoa > Chordata > Mammalia > Rodentia > Cricetidae > Onychomys > Onychomys torridus. Next base: position 48,974,343 of record NC_050463.1, on the reverse strand, counting down.
TGGATGAGTGGTTGAGGGAACAAATGAATGACTGAAAATGAGTGAGGGAATGTGTAACAGTCACTTTTTTAAATGACAAAAGCAAAAACCAAATAAACAATAGATATATGATAGATATATAGACAGACAAATTAAAAAACAGAGAAAATGGCTCTCGGGACCCCGCTACTGAAGATTAGTGGCTCCCTGTAACAGCCAGAAATGGCGACACAGATCTCTGAAGCCCCCACTGTGACTCCATCCCATCTTTTCTCCTCTGTTGCTGTGGTTGCTTTCTGCTCAGTTGCTGAGCGTCTGTTGCCCACCTCCATCCAGAACACTCTCCACATGGCAGTCAGTGGAATCCTTCTGGAAATCCACTCACATCACTTCTATCCCCAGAGCTTCTCACCTTTCTATTGCAGAAATATATCCTTACAACAGCAGCAACTTGGTACCATCCCTGCCTGTCCCAGGTGAGTGCTCCGTCACCCAAGCCTACACCCTTCTCCTTGCTGTCTTTTCTCCACCCTCCGGGGTATTTGAGGAACACTCATGACTTCTTCTTTTGCCATTTGCTCCAACATCAAGGCAAGCATGCCTCCTACCTACCTCTTCCAGGGTTTTTCTCAAATGTCAAGGGAACCAGTGTCCTGGAGGGTTAGTTGTTAAATTAAGTGAAATCATGATCCTTTTCTACAGGAAATTACTTAGACACCTTATACACACACATGTGAATTTCAGGGAGCCTCAGAAGCATGCCAGCTCAGGTGTGATGGTCAATACTGTCAACAGTGCCTAGAACGACTCTGGGGACATCAATGAGGGACTGCCTGGATGTGTTCATTGGAATGAGAAGATCCCCCTGGGTGTGAGCGGCACCACTCCATAGGTTGTCATCCCAGACTGGATAAAGAGGAGAAGATGAACTGCTCCGGGATGCTGACAAAGTGACCAGCTGTCTTGGGCTCCTGACACCTGCTCCACCACAGTAGACTCTACTGTAAACCATAAGTCTGAACCAACCCTTCATTCCTTACATTGCTCATGTCTGCTATCTTTGTCACAGCAGCCAGCAACTTAACCAATACTTCATGAATTCCTTAGTTAGGACAGTAAAACCTTGTTTAAAAAATCATAAAGATATCTATACTACACACACACACACACACACACACACACACACACACACATCTGTATGTTCATCTCTCACCTTATAATAAAAGTGAACATGAATGGGAAATAGCAGATGTACCTTACAGAAACTCTATCCAAGGACCCATTGAGAAATACATGATTCAATAGCAACCTCCTGACTGGGTCATGTTTCTCAACATAAATCCATCTCGGTTCCTGAGAAACTTTCTTTAGAGTGGGTCTCTCAGGCTGAGTGAATAGTGAAAGCCATACGGAAAGCTATTACCTGAGGCTAATAGAGTTTGCGGAGAAGCAGGCACCACTGCTAATATCCTCATTCTGGCCTCTGAGATAAGAGCCCTTTCTGGGCAGAGCTTTGTTAGAAGTGAAATTTCTCATCCCTGCCACAGATAAGCTGTCCCTGGCTGCTGAAAGCAATCCCAAGCTCCCCTTTAACAAGTTATGAATGAAGCCCTACATGTCACAGCCTCTGGGGAGCTTGTCACCTCTTCCCTGGCTCTTGGTTTCCCATTTCTGAATCTTCCCTGGGTCCTGATGCTTTACTGGTAATGACTTCTCCCCTGCTCTCCCTGTGCCACGCTGTGAACTGGATATTTCTCTTAAAGGTGATCCATGCATGGCTATCAAGACTGGGGTCCTCTGCCTGTACTCACACAGAAGGATCCATGTGTCTTCACACACAGAGGTCTGCGCAACCTGGACACATGTGAACTATGGAGGACACCTGGGCAGGAAATAACGGTTATGAATGACAGCATGAAATCAGTGCTGCAGAGCACACAGTTTACCTAATGACACAATCAAAGCCATGTGCTTCTCCACGGGGTACCGCAAACCCATGCTGTCTGAGAATCGCTCACCAGAGCAAGCCCATCAAAACAAAACTCTGTCCTTTTATTCCTGAAAATCACTCCATCCTGCCCTGTGCTCAAGGACTCTCAGCCCGGCTCTTCCCCCCATCTCATCTCCTTCAGAGGCATCTATGCCTCACTTCACAGTGAAGGTCTAGCCTGGCTCCCTGATTCCCAGGGGTTAAGGGAGCAGCCTTGTGGACTCATGACCACAACCAAGGAAACTGCCATTTCCTCCATCTTTCCCAGCAGGCAGCTTTAATAAGCCAGCGTCAGTACTACACCCTCGTCAGTCAGTCATGCTGTGTTTTGCTTTATTGTTATTAGCATTAGATGGAGACACTCAAGGTCAGAGACTATTTCCATCTTTTTACCCACGGGGTCCACCTTCTCAGGGCAGCAGCACATCCATAAGACTCTACTCTTAAGACAGCTTTGTACTCAGTCTATGAAGTGGACTGATTTTGGTGGAACCTGCCAGTTCTGGGAACTGGGGATGGGGGAGGGGAGGCTCTTCTAGCTCCGCTCCCCTTTGTCCCACACACTCCTCTGCCTGCATTATGCTGATGCTGCAGGGTCTACACAGGAAGCAGAGCACCCCTGTCTACAGCCACCCAAACCGGCCTCAGCTGTTGGCTTCCACTTTTTCTCTCTGGCCACTCTGGATGGGGCCAAGGAACCTCCCTACAGAAAGAAAGTGCATCCTGGAGATTACTCAGAAGTGCTCTTGGCATGTTCATACAAGAGAAAACTTGGTACATTTTTGGGATCTCCAATTAGCCTAAAATGGTCAGAACTACATGCAAATAGCCTAATATGGACAGATTATATAATAAAGGCCAAGGATGGGACAAGAGATCTTAAGTGCAAAAGGCATATTAGGTACAGTTCAGTGACACTCAGTAAGGGATCCCTTGGTATATGCAGCTTTCCCTTCCCTGGGTCATTAGACATCTTGTTTCCATGTGCCATGTGACCTGCCAGGGTTCCTACCATAAATTCTTCTTCCTCTTCTAAACTCTGGAAAAGTTTCATCAGCAAGGCTGGTGCCATCAAGGCTTCTGCTTTGCTCCTAGCCTACCAAAATGTTCCATCACTAGCCGACGACACGTCCCAAGTGTCCCTTGATAGATGAGCTTTGAGTATACCAGTCACATCAATAGATAGAGAACAGGGTAACTAAGTCTTGTGCGGTTTGGAAATTTGTGATTACTCCCTCCATAAAACACTCCAGCTTATACAGGAAGAGGGCAACGTGATACCCAGCATGGCAGGGGGTAGGGATGGGGGAGGGGCACAAAGGAGAGGTGGAGAAGGTAGGTAGAAAGTAGCCCACATAATTTTCTTCTGAAATTCAACAATAAAATTTTGTCATAAGAACTGCCAAGCACAAAAGCATCGTGAAGTCTTGCTGCTGTTTTTTTAACTAAGTCAAAGATGTTACTCAAAAGATAATATATATATACATATATACATATATATATACATATATACATATATATATATATATATATACAGAGAGAGAGAGAGAGAGAGAGAGAGAGAGAGAGAGAGAGAGAGAGAGATGGCTGGGTGGTGGTGGCACACGCCTTTAATCCCAGCACTGGGGAGGCAGAGGCAGGCGGATCTCTGTGAGTTCAAGGCCAGCCTAGTCTACAAAGTGAGTTCCAGGACAGCCAGGGTTATACAGAGAAACCCTGTCTTGAAAAACCAAGAAAGAAAACAAAACAAAAACCTGAAGCAAAACGAAAAGCTATCTTTGGTGTCATGTATTTATTATTGTGCCTGTGCTGTGGAGGCAGACACATCAGGATCACTGGAATAATGGTGCAACCAGCCCAGTTCCAAGCCAATGGAAGACACTGTCAAAATATAGGGAATGGATGGCAGCTAAGGAATAACACACAACATTGACTTCTGGACTTTATGGACACATGTATGTACACACACACACACACACATCTGTATACACACATGCACCTGCACACATGAACATACACAATATTGAGAATATCCATTCAAATCTTGTGTGTCTTAGTGGGCATACCCTGGTGTTATCTAACACTGTTTTTGTGCTGTTAGTTAGAGCTATACATTTTATAGACATTGTTGTTTCACTGAGACAATTCCTGATATTTATGTATTCCATGTTTCATTTTCTAATTTATTAATGGGGCTTTTGTCTTCCTCTTTATAAAGATATTGTTTTCTTAATTATTTGGGTTAAATGTTTTATTAATTATCATTTCATCGTAATAATAAAAACAAGATCATAACTCGAGCTTGTAAACTACGCAGGATTCTCAAGTGTCCCTGCATAATGTCCTCGGTGTGCTTCTCCACAGTGAAAGATGCTTTGAATGCCCTCTCTCATCTGGGAGTTATGTAAGGATCATTTCCATATTTCACAGTTTCTAATGATGAAGATATCACTTCACCCTTTTGTCATTTTTGCTAGATTAATTGACTGGTGTCTGAATTGTTCTTGTCTATTAGCTCTTAGCTGACAAGTATATTGTTCTAATTTCAGGTGTAATTTCTAAGAGATTTCTATGTGGGTGGTTTTTTTTTTTTTGATATCTGCTCTTCTATCCATACTTCTCTGTGTTGTCTTTCTGTGGATACCACACAAAATCACCACAGACTTATCAGTTTAAATCAAGAACCATCGATCAACACACAGTGTGTCAGAAGGCTGGGGCACAATTCATCCAAGTCCTCTGCTTGGTCCCGCAAGCCACAGTTTGGGTCTGGGTGCCATCTGAGGCTCACTGTGCTTGCCAACTTTACTAGATGTCAAAAGAAAGAGTCACCCATCTTGACTTGTATGTTAACACAGCAGGCAAACCCTAGGAAGTACTCTAACCCTTTTACCTCTCCTTTGATTAATTAAAAAACACAACTAACTTGACAACATACACCTTTTCTTCAGAATATCTTCCCCTTTGCTATCCATGTAATCTAATCTCAGGAATGATATGCCATCCTATCCACAAACCCAAACACACTCTGGATGACAGATTCACTGACTTTCCCCATGTCTATCCCAATAGATCGTATGTCTTTTCACCTGGGCTTTGAAGTGCACTTATAGATCCTTCCAGAGGTATAGACTTCATACATCCCCCTCAACACTGATTAAGAGACCAAGGATTGCCGTCTCCCAACCTAGGTTGACATCCTCCATCTTCTCAAAGCCTTCCCAATCACCACCAAGCTTAGTCTTCCTCAGATGCACATTGTGGAGAGGAATGTTTCAGGCTTCACCTTACTATTTCCTCATCTTCCCTGACCACTGACATCTACCCAAAGAGCCTTGGCTGCTCACAGCTTCACAACCTGGTCGTGTATGAACACGAGGTCCTCTTTGGTATATGTGGTCACACCAGTGGGTTGTCATTACTATGTGGTGTGAAGAGAGCTTCACATCCTAGAACCACATAAAACACACAAACAAACAACAACAAAGTTCAAAAACAGGGCCAACCTCCAGAAGCTCATGCCCCAGGGGAGTCTCTTTGGTTGTGTTGTGTGTTCCACTGGCGCTTTGCACTAAGTTTATAGGTGCAAACACATATGGTAACAATGGAAATGAGCCGAATATCCAAATGGCTCCATGAGGCTAAGGCTTTGCACTGATGCTGAGGGACCATTGTTAGTCCTCAAGCCCAGAGCAGTCCCTGGCCATGTGAATTTTGTCCCTATAAAGGGCAGGAACGTGTGTAGGAAATCTTAGACAGTTTAATCATTTTGAGCACAAAAGTAACCTCAAAAACAACTTCTGACTCTTCTTCCCAATCATGGCAGATTTGGTCACTGAATTTAACGACTCATCATAAAATAAAACATGTGGAAAGGCTGAAAACAATAGTTGTCTTCTCCTTCTTAAACCTAATTGAAAACAGTGGGAAATTATAAGAAAGTTTAAAAATTAAAAAATTATCAGGCCAAGATTATGAATAAAGAGAAACAAGGGGTTATGATCAAGGTTTAAAGCCATTTTCCTCTGGTCAAAATTGACACAAATCACTAAAAAGGTCATGGGTAGGACTGTGTCATTGACCAGTTCTGAGGAACAGTGGAACTAGACTGGGTGACAGAGGAACAGCGCCCCTTTGCCTGCTCAGAAGAGTGGTGGGACCAGGCTGAATATCAAGACCAGATATGGACAAGCTTCTCATTGATCTGTCAGAACTCCAGTGAGGGGTCCCCAAAGTAAGGAAGAACACATACGTCATCTATGTAGGAAAAGAAGAGTCTATTAGTCTAAAATAATTTATACAAACAATATCCCAAATCAGCAGAAAAGGACAGACCAAGTACGGAATGCCAAAGCATCTAGATATTAGAGCAATCAGACACATATTTCAAAATGATTAGAATCATCATGTTGCTAAAGCAAACAAGCACAAAAAAATGGACTAAGGATGCTGGGAGGAAACTAAAATACCATGAAAGTGACATGGCCAATTTTTAATAAAAGAAACAAATAGAAAATATTCAAATTAAAAATATTATTACCAAAATTACAAACTCAATGAGTATGATTAACAGTTGATTAGTCACACAGAAGAGAGAAATTAGTCAACATAGAAAAGAAGAAACAAATTGAGCAAAATAAAATTTGGATGAGTCCAGGATATAGGAATTCCCTGGAGACAAAAGAGAGCATACCACCAAAATCAATATTTGGAAACATAATTTTTAAAAAACAAACTGAAAAAAGACATTAGGCTAGATTGAAGGATCTCTGAGAACTCAGGCAGCACACATGAAATGAACAGACTATGTCTGCTGGTGGTCTAACCCACAGCAAAACCATAGAGAAGAAAGCCATCCACTGGTGGCCTAACCCACAGCAAAACCATAGAGAAGAAAGCCAAGGAGAAACTCTCCAAGGAGAAGTGAAAGATGGCTTAGAAAACTGACAAGTCAAGAAAGGAAAAGAAGCAATGGACTGACAGCCTTAAATACTTAAAAAAAAAAAAAAAAAAGACTCGCACCCTGGAGTTCTCCATCGTGCAGAACCAATCTTCCACAAAGAAGCATGGCTGAACATCTGGAGACACAGCAACTGTGGACCAATGCAAACACTGAAATGGCTTTCCACACAAAAGAAAATCATCCTGAATGTTTCAGAAAGGCACAAAAAGACACAGAGATTAGAACTGTATAGATAAGTCTCTCTGTACAGACAAAAAATAAAAGTCAAAACAATGAAAGGAACATATTTTTTGGAAGAGACAGTTTGTTTTGTGTAAGGCCACCATACTCTGACTCCCATCACAAAGACAGAACAAGAAAATAATAGGTTGGCATGCTATCTAATATTGTTGCAATAATTGTAAACAATGACCTGAAGAGTCAGATGATGTTGAAATTGATACTATGATAATATACTATGGTGCTGCCAAATCCTCTTTACTCAAAATGTAGGGTGGCTTTAATGCAGAAAACACACTGTGATGGTTCATCATCAGCTAGCCTGGAAGCAAAAGGATCCCCTTAAGAAATAGGATAAATGACAGAATCCAACATCAGAGAGGAACGGGGATAGAGAGTTATTAATGATATTCTTACTCAGTAATTGGTGTTGTTTGACCCGAGGGAAATTCTAATCAACTTTTTAATGTGACTTCTCATTTAAATTAAAAGGAAAGAAAAATGTTGCTCTATTATCAAGAAACAAAACACCCCTTCTGAGGCAATATCATTACTTATTTAAGAATTACAAGAGTCTACAGATGAAGTGTTTAAACAAATCAACAAGCTTGATAGAATAGTGGATATGAAGAGGAGACAAGATGAGTTTTATCTGTGTGTATGACCAACCAGTAAAACACACACATACACATACACGCAAAATGTGTAAGAACTGCAATTTATCAAGTTTTCAATTAACACCTGGAAATAAAGTAAAATTATATATGATCCCTACAGACAGAAGACTTAATACCAATACTCTTTAAATTGTTCCACACAATAGAAGCAGAAGGAATATTACCAAACTCCTTCTATGAGGCTACAATTATGCAGATTCCTAAACCAAAGATGAAACAAAGAGAGAGAACTACAGACCAATCTCGCTCAGGAACATTGATGCAAAAATACTCAATATAATACTGGCAGACAGACTCCAAGAACACATCAAAACAATTATCCGCCATGATCAAGTAGGCTTCATCCCAGGGATGCAAGGGTGGTTCAACATATGAAAGTCTGTCAATGTAATACACCATATAAACAAACTCAAAGAAAAAAAAAAAACACATGATTATCTCACTAGATGCAGAAAAGGCATTTGACAAAATCCAATACCAGTTCATGATAAAGGTCTTGGAGTGATCAGGAATACAGGGAACATACCTAAACATAATAAAAGCAGTCTACAGCAAGCCAACAGCCAACATCAAATTAAATGGAGAGAAACTCAAAGCAATACCACTAAAATCAGGAACAAGGCAAGGCTTTCCCCTCTCCCCATACTTATTCAATATAGTACTTGAAGTTCTAGTCAGACCTATAAGGCAACATAAGGAGATTAAGGGGATACAAACTGGAAAGGAAGAAGTCAAGCATTCCCTATTTGCAGATGACATGATAGTATACATGAGTGACCCCAAAAATTCAGCCAAGGAACTGATACAGCTTATAAATACCCTTAGCAACATAGCAGGATACAAGATCAACTAAAAAAAAAAAATCAGTAGCCCTGCTATATACAATAGACAAACAGGCTGAGAAGTAAATCAGAGATACATCACCCTTTACAATAGCCACAAATGATATAAAATACCTTGGGGTTATTCTAGCTAAGCATGTGAAGGACCTATATGACAAGAAATTTAAGTCCCTGAAAAAAGAAATTGAAGATGTCAGAAAATGGGAAGATCTCCCATGCTCATGGATAGGCAGGATTAACATAGTAAAAATGGCAATCTTACCAAAAGCAATCTACAGATTCAACGCAATCCCCATCAAATTACCAACACAATTCTTCACAGACATGGAAAGAATAATACTCAACTTCATATGGAAAAACAAAAAACCCAGGATAGCCAAAAGAATCCTGTACAATAAAACAACCTCTGGAGGCATCACAATCCCAGACCTCAAGCTCTACTATAGAGCTACTGTAATAAAAATAGCTTGGTACTGGCATAAAAACTGACATGTGGACCAATGGAATCGAATTGAAGACCCTGACATTAACCTGCACACCTATGAACATATAATTTTTGACACAGAAGCTAAAACTGTACAATGGAAAAAAGAAAGCATCTTCAAAAAATGGTGCTGGCATAACTGGATGTCAACGTGTAGAAGGCTGCAAATAGATCCATATCTGTCACCATACACAAAACTTAAGTCCAAGTGGATCAAAGATCTCAACATAAATCCAGTTACTCTGAACCTGATAGAAGAGAAAGTAGGAAGTAGTCTTGAATGCATTGGCACTGGAAATCACCTTCTAAATATAACACCAGTAGCACAGACACTGAGAGAAACAATCAATCAATGGGACCTGTTGAAACTGAGAAGCTTTTGTAGAGCAAAGGACATGGTCAACAAGAAAGTGACAGCCTACAGAATGGGAAAAGGTCTTCACCAACCCCACATCTGACAGAGGGCTGGTATCTAGAATATATAAAGAACCCCAGAAATTAGACATCAAAATGCCCAACAGTCCAATTAAGAAATGGGCTATAGAACTAAACAGAGAATTCTCCACAGAGGAAGTTCAAATGGCTGAAAGACATTTAAGGAATTGCTCAACATCCCTAATTATCCAGGAAATGCAAATCAAAATGACTCTGAGATACCACCTTACACCTGTCAGAGTGGCTAATATCAAAAACACAGAAGACAGCTTATGCTGGAGAGGATGTGGAGCAAGGGGAACTCTCCTCCACTGCTGGTGGGAATGAAAGCTTGTACAGCCACTTTGGAAATCAATATGGTGCTTTCTTAGAAAATTGGGAATCCAGCTCCCCCAAGACCCAGCTGTAGTACTCTCGGGCATATACCCAAGGAATGTTCAATCATACCACAAGGGCATTTGCTCAGCTATGTTCATATCAGCATTGTTTGTAATAGCCAGAACATGAAAACTATCTAGATGCCCTTCAACTGAGGAATGGATAAAGAAAATATGGTACTACTCAGCAGAGAAAAACAACGACATCATGAGGTTTGCAGGCAAACGGATGGATCTAGAAAAAAAATCATCCTGAGTGAGGTAACCCAGACTCAGAAAGACAAACATAGCATGTACTCACTCATAGGAGGATACTAGTATAAAACAAAGATGACTAGACTGCTACACAACTCCAGGGAGGCTACCTAGAAAACGGGACCCTAGGAAAGACACAGGGATCACCCAATGACAGAGAAATGGATGAGATCTACATGAACAACCTGGACAACAGTGGGAGTAATGAAGGGCAAGGTTTGAGGGAAAGAAAGCTTAGGGGAGCAGGAGATCCCAGCTGGATCAAGAACAGAAAGGGAAAACAAGTAATAACAGACCATGATAAAAGAAGACCACATGAGAACAGGAATAGGCAGAGTACTGGAGAGGTCCCCAGAAATCCACAATGATACATCCTCTGTAGACTGCTGGCAATGGTCGAGAGAAAGCCTGATCTGACCTAGTCTGGTGATAAGATGGCCAAACACCCTAACAGTTGAGCTGGAACTCTCATCCAATAACTGATGGAAGTGGAAGCAGAGATCCTCAGCCAGGCCCCAGGTGGAGCTCCAGGAGTCCAATTGTCGAGAAAGAGCGTGAATTGTTGAGACCAAGATTGAAAAAGCACAGGGACAGATAGCTAAACAAATGGAAACACATGAATTATGAACCAAAGGCTGTAGAGCCCCCAGCTGGATCAGGCCCTCTAGATAAGTGAGACAATTGAATAGCTTGAACTGTTTGGGAGGCACCCAGGCTGTGGGACTGGGACCTATCCTAAATACATGAGCTGGTTGTTTGGAACCTTGGGCTTACACAGGGACACTTTGCTCAGCCTGGAAGGAGGGGACTGGACCTGCCTGTACTGAATCCACCAGGTTTAAATGAATCCCCAGGGGAGTCTTGGCCCTGGAGGAGATGGGAATGGAGGGGAGGGGATGGGGGGAAGGTGCGGGCGGGGGCGGGAGTGGGGAGGACAAGGGAACCCATGGCCGATGTGTAAAATTAAAACACAAATCTAATAAATAAAAAAATTCAAGATACCATGAAGTTCATGAAGATATACAGCATGCTTGTAGATTATAAAACAAGTTATTTTTAAAAAGGTAAAAAAAGGGGTGTGTGTGTATATGTATATGAGTGTGCGTGAGTGTATGTATCTGTATGTATGTGTGTATGAGTGAGTGTGTATATGTATGTATGTATGTATGTATGTATGTGTTTATGCCTATGTGTTAGTGTGTGTGTGTGTGTGTGTGTGTGTGTGTGTGTGAGAGAGAGAGAGAGAGAGAGAGAGAGAGAGAGAGAGTAGAGAAGGGGGAATCAAAGGGTGAGCCAAAGCATCCAACAAATCAATGGAACAAGAATATCTGGTACATATAGACAATGGTTTATTTTTCAGTCACAAAGGAAAATGAAATCATGACATTTTCAGGAAGTGGCATGCAAAAAGAGGATGAATAAGAAGAAAGTATAAAGATATATGAATGAAAATGTCTTCATGAGACCCATATATATTTATGGTAAGTTAAAATATCAATAAAAATAAAACACCTCTGGCAGTGTGGTTGACCCAGAAGCAGCATCAGTCAGAAAGGGCTACATGGAATTTGTTCTCAGCTGCTGTCAGGTGTGCATTTACAGAACTTAACAGGGATACACCAACACATGAACAGACAAAATTCAAGATGCATACAGAACTAACCTGGTATAGATGCTTGCTTGGTTACACCCAAATGAACCAACAGAGCCGAGGACTGAGGCAGCCTGACTGTCAGTACAACTGGGACAACATCTACAAACAACTAAAGTGTAATTCTATTTCAGTCCATCACACACACACACAAGAATCAATGGGAAAAGAAGACAGTCCTCTAATGGACAGGCCGGGAAAATGTCTTCCTGTCCTTGAGAGGGAAAGCAATGTCTTAGCAGCAATAAAAGCTACAACCAGAAAGAGAGATGGTAAGTTGGTCGACATTAAAATCAAATTTGGTTTTGTGAAAAAGTCCCTCACAAGAGTCAGGAGCAGTGTTGCTGCCAACGCACAACAACGGAAGGACTTCTATCCTTCGAGCACGGAGAATGATTATGGACCAGCAAGAGAAAGACAGTGACACTTTGCCTTGGTAACATGGCAGCTTTGGGAACTCCTAGCTGTGTGCCTTCTTATCCCCGTGTCTTGCCACAGGCTTCCAAGATCTAGCATGATCCCAAGGGGGTTCTAGGTGATCTAGGTCATCTACGGCAAGAAGTCAAGATTTCTGGCTTAGCTGCCTTGACAGAATGGGTGGGGTGAGGGCTGAGAAGGCCCACCACTGGGAAGGGAAACAGTGGAAAGTGTTTTTACTGGCTATGCCACATGATTTTCTAGGAATATGACTCTCTGATCCAGTTAGGTTTCTGTCAACCTAACACAAGCCAGAGCATCTAGGAAGAGAGAATCTCAGTTGAGAAAGTGTGTCCATCTTGATTCATGATCATTAGACAGGCAAGTAAGATTCTCTCTGGTGGGCCAGATCTAACCTAACTCCAAAGGCTGGTGGCTCTGTGGCCCTGAGCCACCTGTGCACCATAGCTCATCTCTACCCATATTTAGCTTCCAAATTGCCTTCCAGTCAATTAGTCTCATGTTGGCTTACCCATTAATTAACAGATTGATTTGAATAGAATCTCTGGTCCAGACTTATTCTGTATTTACTTGAGAATAATGGTGAACATTCTGAAAACTGCATATCCACCTCCTTTGCTCAGGCTAAAGAGAGCTTTGAAGGTGCCCTCACCACCTCCATGCTTCAGAAGTAGTTCTTCCCCGACTGAAAGGAGTAGCCTTCATGGCTCCAACTCTGTTCCTGGAGGCCTTCCACTTACGAAGTGGGCAGTGCAAAAGGGTTGGGATCTTCTTATCAGTTCTTTGTTTCCTCTGCATGTTTACAAACCATCCTGTAGCATGAACAAGGGACCCTGATCTTCTTCCTGCTGGGACTCTTTCCTTATCTACACCCAAATAACTGCCTTTCTACTTGATGGGTGGATGGCATTCCCATCTCTCTGCTTGCTGAAAAAATCACACATTCCTGGGTGACTTCAGTATCCCAGAGGGTCACTTGTGTTGTATTCAAGGCAAAATAAACTCCACATTCAGTCTGTAATGAAGTTGTCAGTCATCAGTTAGACAATGGCCTTTGGCTCCCTCCCTCTCACACAGTCTATAGTTAGCATGTTCTTATTAAATACACCAAGACACAATCAAGGCAAATAAACCAAACTGTAATGAGCTTCTCATAGCAGCACAAGTCCCTGATTTGACCTGACCTTGATGCAACTCACAACACAAGCCCTAAGCCGCAATTGCTGTGTGCAACAGAAACAGCCCAGTGTCTAGAGACAGTTCATCACCCAAGGGAATTGTCCCTACCTTGGCAGGTTTAGGTGGGCGTCTGTACGTCCGTGTATCTCAACCTTGTTAACCTGGGGCAGTGGAGGGAGAAAAAATGAGCTCTGTGCAGGCGGTTTGGTCTATTTCTTCAAACATGCCGAATGGTAATTAGCTTTGATTTTTACATCTATTCATAATGATAGCGGAGGGCAAGGCACAACAGGAAGGGGCTGCGAGCTTTCCACTTAGCAATTAATTCTATTATTAAATGCTAAGAAAAAAATAAGTGCCTGCCAGCTGTAGCTTTATTGTGTTTTCCCAGAAATAATAATGAGAAGGCTCAGAAAGTATATGATTTCTTCTTTTTCTCTCCCACCCTGGAGAAGATGACAGTCCATGGCTAGCTGCTCCTTCTGAGTGAAAAAGGAAGAACTCCTTCCCCTTGATGGGTGTTGGAAGGAAGACACGGGTTGAGGAGCAGTTTAGTTGGCGGGATATGGTGCCAATATGTGTGAAGCCTGGGCTTGATCCTCAGTACCACAGAAACAGAGCATGATGAATGCTGGCCCATGTCTGTTATCACAGATGTAGAGGGGACTGTGAGGAGAAGTTCAAGGTCATCTTCAGCCATTGTGGGTTTGAGGACAGCCTGGGCTACATGAGGTCCTATATCAAAAGAAATGAAGGAAAGAAAAAGAAGGGAGAGAAAGGAAGGAAAATCAATGTTTTTAAATTTAATTTGGCAGGGGGGAAGTCTTTTGGTTAGTTTCAAACATATATACAATGTGTTCCTGATCTAGACTCTATCCTGAGTAACATGAAGATTTAAATCTAGGATGCTCAATTTGATGACACTCTCCATAGACATATGCACACCTGAATATACACTAAAAGAACACATATGAATTGCACTTTGGGAGGAGAGAAAAAGGCAGATGGATAGTACTAGTGTCTGGATTTGGGCAGATATGTCAATCATCAGTCATATGATAGTCATTGTCTGTCTTCCTCTAGTCTCTCCCCATGGTAGCCAGTTCTCCATGAATAGTGAAACTAACCCAGCTTGGGTTTGGTCTTTGGTATTGCCACCAACACATGATGCAGGAGGCTCATGAGACTTCTCAGCCTATTCCACAGGGTAGCAGTCTGTGTCCTTCCTCAGCTCTGAGGTGAGTATTAGGGTCATCAATACTGTGTACCAAGTCAGATCTGAACACTCATCCTCAATAAGACAATTAAAAGAGTCAAATTAAAAATGAAAAACAGAAAAAGATTTAATAAATATGGCTACATGGAGAAAGACAAAGAGATCTAGCAAATCCCCCAAGTCTATCATCAGGAACTCAACTGAAATCAAAGTTTAAACAGATCACCAAAAATATGCACATCTATGCTATCCCTGTCAAGCTGTGGTCCCACCCACCAATGACTGTCTATCCTTCAGTTTCATGCTGTAAGTTGGTCTGAAAAGTTGTTAGAACTGTGTGAAATCTCTTTCTGGGACACAAGGTCCCCCTGTGGCTGGCATTTTTTCCTTCTCCCAGCATGAGATCCCTAGGGAGATTCTCAATTCTTTGGGATCTATTGTTTAAATAGTCTGATAGACTGGGACATACAAGTAGCTCTTCAATTCTTCTAGACCAGAGTGTGAGCAAGTACTCAGAGTTCATGCAAATTTAGCCTCTCATTCTCTGGAATTTTCATGAACACTACTTCTGTTTGTCTGGAACAAAGAGAAAGTATCAACACATTGACACTGGGCTTGGCCTTAGAACTGATTCCAACCTTAAATCTCACATCCACTAGCTGTGGTTACATGATCATCTGAACCTCAGTTCTCCTATCTGGAAACCTGGTGCAGTAATGGCTCTCTCGTGAAGATACAGTGAAACTAAATATCATATAGAAAGGTGTATTGCTCACTCTACATTACCAATAGTTCTTTATTCTTTTGAAGTCTCATGTTGCCATCATGTTTTTGAAACCAAACTGAACTTCTTTATGTTACTTCTTTCTTGTTTGTGAGATGTGGTGAGATTTTTGTGTACCCCAATAAAGCTTGCCTGACAATCTGAGAGCAGAGCCAGCCACTAGATTAGACATAGAGGCCAGACAGTGGTGGCACACACCTTTAATCTCATCACTTGGGAGGCAGAGATTCTTCTGGATCTCTGTGAGTTCAAGGCCACAGTGGGCTACCTGAGAGAAACAGAGCCAGGCAGTGGTGGCACACACCTTTAATCCCAGCACTTGAGATCTCATGCCTTTGCTTGGGAAGCACACACGCCTTTAATCCCAGGAACTAATATGGCAGGGTAGAGAAAGGTCTATAAGGCGTGAGGAAAAGGAACTCACTCTCTTTAGGCTGAGGATTTCATAGAGGTAAGAACTAGTAGTGGCTGGCTGCTCTGCTTCTCTGATCTTTCAGCTTTTACCCCAATATCTAGCTCTGGGTTTTGTTTTTTTTTTATTAAAACCCATTTAAGATTCGTGTTATAGGGAGATTGGCTTCATGGATGACACTCAAAAGCCATCACTGGGGGAGCAGCTTAGGTAGCCACACAAGTCAGCAATTAAAAGTGCTCTTTAAGAGGACCAAGTTCCATTTCCAGCACTTGTGCCAGCAGCATACAGGTGCCTGTTGTACAAATCCTAATTGGTCTTGTCATAAAAACCTGGAGCCCGATACTGGGATGACTGCTGAGAGATCAGAGGAAACAAGCCACGGCCACTTCTCACTTCGCCAGCTCCTCAGCTGAAAAGGGAAGATCCTGTCTCCATGAATCCTCAGACAGAATGCCCCAGAGTCCTCAGCTGAAAGGAACTCAGTTCCTGTCTCCTCCCACCTTATATTCCTTTATCCACCCAGACATATCATTTCCTGTCTCAACCTTCCTAGTGCTGAAATTAATGGTGTGTATGTTTCCCAAATACTGGGAGCAAAGGCATGAGATCCCAAGTGCTGGAATTAAAGGTATGTGCCCCACTGCCTGGTCGCTATAGTTAATCTAGTAGCTAGCTCTGCCCTCTGATCTTCAGGCAAATTTTGTTTGTTAGCATACAAATAAAGTATCACCACACATGCCTTTAACTCCAGCTCCAGTCCAATACTTCTGAAAGGATGAAGGGATGAACCCCTTTGTCCAGTCCATTAGACATAGCTTGGCAATTGGTCATTGATTCCTTGACAAGAACGCTTGCCAGGAGTGGAGAGACCAAGTCAGATAGGAACCAACTGGAATGAAAATAAAAGGCTGGAGGTAAGCAGCAAGAATAGACAGAATTCTCAAAGAACTCTGCCTCAGGAGCTGATGGCAAATAAGATGCTCAGAGAGACATGTGGGGTCGAAATTCTTTTCTTCATGATGAAAACTATTCAAGCTTGTCTACTGATGAGTATGGTCAACAGAATAGGAAGTAATGATGATACAGCAGGGAAGGTGTAGATTCCGAAGCAAAGTCAGAAGAAGTGGAATCAGAAGAAAGTTAACGTGAAAGCTAAGAAGCTACTCAGTCTTAGATTGGATGTTGGATGAATAAATGTGTGGCTGCATCCACAGACATCTGGATGGATGCATGATTGCATACACAGGTGTATGAATGACTGGATGTGCACATTAATGCATGGATGCACAGATGCATGGAAGGATGGATATATGTATGACTTCTTGGATAATGCACAGATGCATGGATGTATGTGTGTCTGGATGACTCTAAGAACAGAGAACTCTATGAAGAAATGACTTAACAGAAAGATTGTAGAGAGCCGCGTGTAGCAGCACCCTAAAGATGGCTCTGGCTTCTACCCTCTGCCTTCCCGATGGCAAACACTCTTTATGGTAAACAGCTCCTTATTTGGCTGTGGCTGGATTCGTGTGTTGCTGGCATATGCGTGAACCTGTGGACAGTGCCCACGTGGCTGCTTGGGGTTGGCAGCCCAGCCCTACTTAGGTGCTGGGAGAGGCTTGCCCCAGCGAGAGAGACACAATGCAATTAATCAAAGGTCTGAATAAACTGTAATGAGAAGGATCCCGGTGTCGCGTCATCCTTGCTGGTCGAGGCGGGCGCGACAACAGATGAATGCTTGCATGTATGGATGCATGCATGAATGCTAGATAGATGTGTAGTGGTGGATACATGCATAGATACATATATGGATGCATGCATGAATGCTGGACAGATGTGTGGTGGTGGATACATGCATAGATACATATATGGATGCATGCATGAATGCTGGACAGATGTGTGGTGGTGGATATATGTATAGATTCATATATGGATGCATGCATGAACAAATACCATTTCACTTTCTAACTTTCAAAAAGTGTGTTACAATTTGTCTCAGTGAATGGAGCGGCTTCTTATAAAATGCCAAGTTATCAAACTATAATTTCAAATGAACTTAGGGAAAAAAAACTTCTTAGAGGGTTTCTAAAATGGGATGTGATATGTTTCTCAAGGCGTCCACTTCATCTCTCCTGACGGAGACTAGAAAATATAGGTGAGAAAGAAAAAAAGTGATGAAAACGGAGCTGTAAACACAAGAAAGCTCCAAGAGAAGAGAAAGATGAACCAAGATGCCAGAGCTAGGTGCTAGTTTTCTTGTTGATGTGAAAGGGAGATTGTACAACCAGATACAGTGCCGACACATCTCCCCACTACAGCTTTGGAAAAAAACAAAACAGTGAGAAATTGATCAAATTAGCATTTTATGATAATTTCCAAAGAGGAGAAAAATTGTGTTACGTGGTTTTGAAGAATAAATTTGAAGGTTGTTTGAGTTTTAAGAAGATTTGTGTTTCAGAATAACTTCAATTCCATGGATAAGTTGGGAAATAAAATTTCTCTTCTGTTAGATCTATAGCAGGAGGAAACTGAAGGGAATTTTCCAAGCTGTTAATAAATTTTGAAGAAATAAAATCAAACTAAACTCAAGAAGATGAACTTGAAATGCCAGGTTGAGAACAGGAGACCCTCCTATGAATTCAGCATGAGTTTGGATCCCAACTCTAAGACTTGTTTATTAGAGGATCTTGGATAACTTTTCAAACTATAGGCTATTTATCTGCAAAACAGGGCAAATACTATTATCAATGAAAGTTTACAGAATTCACACAAATAAGGCACCTGCATAACAGTTGTCAGAAATTGCTTCATTGACTTGTTTAAAAAAAAAATTCAATCTCTTCCCCACTCCACCCTTGCTCCCCATGCCCACCCCACCCCCCACACACATAGAATTCTTTCTTCTTTCTCATATTCCAAATCTGACAGCAGGACTTAAAATAACTTCTATTGTAGCTGCCTGACTTCCAGAAGCAGCCCACCCTTGTGATGACTTACCATTATAATGCTTTGCACCGTGATTGCAAAAGTCACTCTGTCGTAACTCCCACCATGTGTTCAAGACCTGGAGTTCACTTGCATTGACCTATCCCAGCTTCCAAGCCCCTAGCCCACATCTGGGCAACCTATTAAGAACCAGCACCTTTCATCAGCACCTGCCAAGAGCATTGCAAAGTGTGCCAGCACCTATC
Organism: Onychomys torridus; assembly: GCF_903995425.1. Classification (NCBI taxonomy): domain Eukaryota; kingdom Metazoa; phylum Chordata; class Mammalia; order Rodentia; family Cricetidae; genus Onychomys; species Onychomys torridus. The sequence goes on along the minus strand of NC_050463.1, from coordinate 48,955,248 downwards.
TGCAGGAGCACTCCACCCAAGGTAAATCCCAACCCACCTCTGCTTCTCCCTTTCTCTACCAGAACCTTGGCAAAGTGTCTTGCAGTTTGCATGAAAACACATGTTCCCATGTGTCTAATGCTGATGTGTGATTTTTGCCAATATCTGTAAAATGTCTGAAGAAGGCTGCCCATAGAACTATGAGACAGATACTAGACAATCCCTGCCACAAAAACATTCAAATATATTAATATCATACTAATATATAATATATTAATATAATTTATATGTTAATACACTATATATTTATGCATTATTGCTTATTAATATATCAATATAACATTACTATTAAACAAGATGGCAAGTCACTAAGTTAAAAAACTTAAAATTATAATGATTTCCTTTTAAGATATTTTTTAATAATAAAGTATCAATTATTTCCCCCTTTTGGCAAGCCTACAAGTTTTAGAGTTAGGATGGCAAATCTTTCATTTAGATAAAAAAGCATGACTGGTCAATTTAGAGTTAAGATAGATGATAGATCTGAGAGGTCCCTGCGTCAGCCACTGGAAGAACATCAACTTGCCCATGTAAACTGCGGCAGCGACCTGAACATCACAGTCATTTGTTTACGTTCACCTGTAAAGATGCCACGGCTTTCATCACTTACTTGACCAAGCCCACCATAATTTAAAAGTAATTTCACTATTTTCAGACGTTCATCTTTTAATGGCTCCCATAGATCTTTGAACTTGACTATGAGAGGCTGTGATGTGGGAAGGAGCAGGGAATGGACAGCTGAATTTCCATTCAGGAGAGGAGCGGAAATGGGCGATCTTTGCATTTATCTTGAGGGTGTGGGCTTGTGGCTAACTGTGCTCAAGGTGCCCTGGCTGCTCTCTGTTCAGCTTCTGTGCTCCCTGAACCAACACAAGCGCATCTCCACCATGAGAGTAAGAGCTGATCTGCATACTTATGGCGGAGGGTATAAAGTAAAGACAGATTTAGGTCCAAGATTGTCTGAGGCAGTTTTGATCATCTCAGTTTGACCTCAAGAGCCCAATTTCTCCCCTCTCTCACCTGGTTCACACCTTCAACTCTCCTTCTCAAATGCCAACTGCAACACCAGGCTCAGTAAACTAGCAGCTCCCATGATCATCATGGGCGATAAGTCTACACCCCTAGCTATGTCTACCCACATCAAGCACCATGAGGTCTAAGAAAGCTGATGCCACTCAGTGATTCTGCTTCTCTTATTGAATTGTAAATGATCAAGAACTGATCACAGGCCAGAGGAATTCCATACAGGTGAGAGACAGAGGGGGATAGAAGAGGTAAGACACTGATCGTATCTACAAAGCCACAATTAACTCATGTGGTTTCTGTGTTAACCCTAAAATACATCCATGAAATTAGGACAGTCTTGCTGTGGATGCATTTGTGGCAAGCCCACTTGAAAGGCAAACTGAAGTGTTTGAGTCACAAGAAGTCTAAAGGTGCCCTTAACCATAAGCCCACTGGCGCTGCATTGAGCTCAATGTTAGTTTTGCCTAGAATTCCTCTATACTGATATTCTCCATGATCAAAACTTATCTGGCCTTCAAGGATGAGTAAGTGACCCTTCTTTCAGGGAACTGACCAGGCCTTTGAGCTGGCACAGTGTGTTAAGACATGCAAGCCAGATGATCTGAGTTTGATTCCCAGGACAGTGGAAGAGGAAACTAATGCCTACAGGCTGTCCTTTGACCTCCACGTGCATGCGAGCTGTGGCATTCCTCCCTCAACAAACAAAGCAAACCTTCATCCAAATAGATACTATCACACCACTGGTCCAAAGAGAATGTCCTCTCCCTCCCTGACAGAGAACAGGCAGCCAGAGAAAAGCACATTTCCCCAGCCCCAGCCTTCCAATCCCTTGAGCCCATTTTAAAGAGCAACTAGTTCACTTTTAACCCATTCACGTAACAGGGCACATGTCAGCATCCTGTGAAACATGGAAGATATACTCAGGAACAGGGGAGAGAAGCCTTGCCCCCATTGTGGGAGTCTGTAGGAGTCCGGCTTCCACCTTTCAAAGGGTTCTGACAGGGGGTGGAGAGACACAGGATAGCTTCTGGAGGGCCTTGGGTCAATACCCAGTCATCTCAAGATTTATTCCAAAGGGCCTTTGTACAACGCCAAGGAGTGTGGTAAAATACCTCCCCCTATCAAGATCAAAGTACAACCGTACAGCCAAGTGTAGACCCTTCAAAAAAATACCTGGTAACCACACCCCTAGCCAAATCACCCCATTATGCAGCCCTGCCGGATAAAGCAAGCCCAGACTTTCTGGCCCTGAGTAATTTGGGCCCCGACACCCCATGCCTGTGGTAGTTACTAAACCAGCTTTGATTTTTACCCTTAATTGAAACGACAGCTGGAATGTTTGGCCCTGTGTGACTCAGGACTGTGATCAGAATGTTTAACGTACTTTGGGATGATGTGTGCAGAGCTTAGCTCTGGATGTTGAGAGGTGCACAGTTGTCCACTGGACCTGCTCTCCCCATACAGGGTGGTCTGCTCACAAGTATGGAAGGCAAGGCATTACAGAGGAGCATAAAAAATGTCCTCCGAATGCTTCTCTGAGCTTTCTCCACTCTTTCCCTGAGGACCGAAAATTGTTTAATATGCTCTTTCTGGCAAAGCACCTGTCAAATTCCTATTTTTACTTGATTTTAATTAGGAGCAAGAACTAATGCCCTTTTAATTAATTGCATATCTTCTCTCCCTATGCTTCTGTTGCTTCCTTCTCTTCCAGACCACTCCCGAGCAGGCCTTCTGTGGGACTGAGGAGTCTATTAGTCTGAGGCCAGGGGATAACAAACACAGAATTTTACCGACACATAGATATTCAAATATATTCACATGTTCTTAATTAGTAATAACTCATTCAGTGAGAGTTGGCTGTCTTGCACAATGCAGCAAATGCCCAGCATCTCCTCCAACAGCTTTCTTCTCCAATATGAATTGTTTAAACAAAGAACTATGGCCTCCCTTTATACAAGCATTTCCTTGCAACGGGGAGTGAATCTGTCACACGCTGCAGCAGGCATGTGGGGTGCTGGGTCAGGTCCATCTTTACTGAACGTGGATCAGGTTGAATTCTGATTGTCAGCCTGGCTGGATTAAAAAGTGCCCAGACATAGAACATGGCAAACCTTTGGGTGTGCCTTTGAGCTCATTCTCAGTGAGGATTGACTAGGTGGGGAAAGCACCCCACACACACCCCAAATGTGGGCAGACACCTCCCATGGACCAGAATGGAAGACTGAACAAAACTTGACAGAGAAATCTGCTGAGTACTTACAATTCCCTTTGCTTTCTGATCTGCTCAGAGGCCGCCCACCACCACCACACCTTTTGTGCTGGGAGGGATTCTATCCCTTGAACCCATGAGCTCAAATCAGCCCTTCCCGTGTCTGTGTCTCCTTGTCATGTGTCCTATCTGTTCACAGTGAAGAGAAAACTAACATGTGTGTGTCAGCCAACGCTGTTTGCCCAGTTTTGTAATTCTGTCTCCCTCACTGATCACAAATTACCTGCCACTCCTTAATTCTTCTGTCCTCTCAGTGACTGCAAAAATGTCTCCCTTCTAGACTTAAGATTTTCAAACTTTATAACACAATACTCAGACATCCTTCTAAAATGCAACCCCCCCTTTCAAGTTTTCTGTCTGTTTTGTAAGGCCTCTGAGTGACAGTGACCCTACTATTCTTGAGACAGACCACTGTCCTCAAGTGCAGGATGTCACTGACCTCCTTTCTAGCCCAATGCCTGTCTACTTTAATTCCAGCACTGGGGAGGCAGAAACCAAAGAATCGCCAGGGTCCACTGGTCAAATCAGTACGTTCCAAGCTCACTGGGAGACCTTGTCTGAAAACGGAAATGATTGAAGAAGGGAATAAGCAATTCACAACTTTACCCTCTGGCTTCGTGCATTCACAAGTGTCTGACTTTCAGTTTTTCCTTCCTTTCCTGGGTCATAAACTTCAAGACAGACTTGTTTTCAACCGTGGGTTGTTCCTGCATGGGCTAGTGCTTATCCAGAGCCACCACTCAATAAGGCAAGTGACTGATGGTTAAGCCAGCCTCCTTGCTGACATGTTCAAGCTTTTGGAAGATGGACGGCACAACATGGGTGACAGCTAAGAACCTGCTGCCTCCAGACAAGATGAGAAATTGGCTTCACTACAGTCTTTGAGGGACACCTAAATATCCAAATAAATAAATAAATATCAATGGGGCAGAGCTTCAGTCTTAACTCAGTGGGACCAGGAGTCATTCTGCTGTCTTAAAAGCCAGAATGAATGGTTAGTTGATTTCTCTATGAAGTGGTTAATGGATTCCATTATTGATGTTAATGATGTCAAATGCTGTGTTCCACATTATATAGGATGCAGGTAAACCAAAGAAAGGGCCTGAGTGCATGAGCTAACTGAATTGTAAAGGAGGCTAAGTAACAAGGGCGTTGGAGGGCTACAAAATTGGTCGGTCTATCACACATGTGACAAAGTCTAGTCCAGGCCTTGGAAGGTGTGGGATTCTGCCTGAGATTCTCTCACAGGTAAATGCTGGGCTAAGTCCTGCATTAAACACTGGGGGGTCTATAGAGTAACTTGGCTTGTGTAACACTGACTAAAGGGCCAAGGTAAAGAGGGGCAACAGGAGCAGCACAGGTGGTGGGGGACACTACTGCCTAAGCAGTGCTGGGGGACAGAGAGAGCTGGCACAAAAGGGGTACTTGATGAAGAGCCTGGACAAGACTCAAAGTTTCGCTAATGGGAGAAGTCAGCACCCGTGTGGCAGAAACACCTGAGATATTCTACCATGGCCAGGGTGAGCTGCTGCCCCCCAAACCACTTTGAGCTTATTATGTATGTGATAAATTTAAGAATTGTGAATCCCTGGAGTGGAGACACTGAGGTAAGACAGTAGAGGTATGGGCTTTTTTTCCCCCCACTGGGGAGGGGGGGTGAGGACTTTGGGGGTGTTTATGTATTTAAGAACAGCCATGGCGGCTTTGAGGGCTGGGAAAGTCATGACAGGGAGCACGCAGGCTGCCAGAACAGAACGTGATTGATTTCAGAGACCATTTTATGAAGTATCAATGAAAGACTTCAGGCTTCTGTTTAAGACTAATGTTTGGTCTTCCTAATGTGGCAGAGTAATTACTTTAGTAACACAATGAAACTTCTAGAAGAGGGAAAATCATCTAACAATGCCCTCCTCGAGTGCAGAATTTGAAAACACCATTGCCAGACAGAATACAAATGTGTCTATGCCTTATTATTCTCTAATCGTCCTGACTTCACACAGCAGGAAGGGATGTATGTTTGTAGCACTGTGGGTAAACATGAAAGGAGGTGCCACAGATCCCTGATCCCACAAAGATCTCAGACCTTCCCCTTCCCTGCAAGATTACAAAGATCACACAGTAAGGACAAACTTGATGAAGGTGGCCACTGACCCAGCTGGTCAGTGGGACAGTGTGGTCAGGAACACAGCCTGGAGTCAAGACAGGTATCCAATGATGAAACGAGCAGTTTCGTGTGCTCCTTCTTTCGCTGGGATTGTATTAGCCACCATCACCATGTTAGGGCTGGGGAACAGTAAGGTCTGTGTTTTGAGCCTTCTTTAATAATATGTGTGTGTGTGTGTGTGTGTGTGTGTGTGTGTGTCTGTCTGTCTGTCTGTCTGTCTGTCTGTCTGTCTATCACAAGCAAGTGGATACCCACAGAAGCCACAAGAGGGTGTACAACCCAGTGGACTGGAGTTACAAGCAATTATGAGTCACTCAACTTAGGTGCTGGAACCCAAACTCAAGTTCTCTGGAGGAATAGCAAGCCATCTCTCCAGCCCCACAGATCCTTTTAAAAAGAGGAACATCTGTAGCTCAGCCTGTAGAAGGGACCGATCTAGAGCAGGAAGAGTTTGGAGGCTGAAACGCTATTGCCGGCTTCCTGAACCTCCCCACTTAGCCACAGTCTCTAAGATGTTTAGGTTCTGACATTCTCTTACAATGTAAAACCAGGCAGTCCACAGGCTATGCACAATCAGTCCACAAGTGGCAGCCTCTCTAGGAAGGAGATTCAGAGAACAAGAGAAGCAGCCAAGAGGTTCCCATCTGCCCCTGAGCATCAGGGCAGAAGCAAGGCTGTGCCGGGCAGAAGCAAGGCTATGCCGAGCAGAAGAGAGCCTCACACATGAGTGGGTGTGGGGACTCCCCTCTACTGTCAGCAAAAGTCAACATATCACAGAGATCCCTGCACACCAATGTCTATGGGAGTTGTAAGCACAAGAGCTAAGATTCAGAACCAACATGGGTGTCCTATGACAGAGGAATGGGTAAGGGAAATTATACACACACACACACACACACACACACACACAATTTTTTCAGCCATAAAGAATGAAGTTATGCCATTTATGGGGAAATTGAAGCAACTGAAAATCATCCTATTTAAAAACTGATCCAGTCTAAGAAAAGACACATTGTCTATTTACCCTTCTTGTGCTTTTAGATTGTATATAATCACTTATAATCATGTAAGTATATAGTCACTTATAATCATGTAAGTATATAGTAAATGAAAGTAGAAATGAGGTTAACTCAGAATAAAGGAGACTAATGGTGGGGAAGGGGTGAGAAAGGGGATATGCTCAACATGCAATATAATGTTTTTTACATAAATACAATATTCTTATAATTTTTTTACCTAAAAAATAATTTGAAAATACTAAATACAGGTAAAGAATGTCCCAGTCACCATTCCTCTCTCAGCCTCCCTCAGGCTTCCCCAGGTACAGGGAGATGCTTGCCCACTGGTCTGTATGATAGAAGCCCCTGGGGCTGAGCTGCATAGCTGCCTCCTGACTGGAGCCTGAGACAGGACCCCAGGGCGATGGAGAAGCAGCTAACAACTGTAACAACTGTGGAGTTGAGCAGCCTCTGCAGTTTCTCTGATCAAACATTCCTGCTTGTGAACAAAACAATGCTGTGTTGGTCACTTTCAATCAATGTTGTTTGTTTGAAAGAAACCCTGAAATAGTTTAGCTATGATAGTCCTTGGCAGTCACTGGATGTGTGGCTCTCCAAACTATTTGGTTAATTAAAAATCTTTTCTCTATTTCCTCTGAATAACTTGGGTCACCAAGAAGAGAGATGGGGCCACTCCATTTCCATCTAGCATCACATTGTTCCTGCTTGTGCGAGGCCATTTAGACCCAGTATGCCAACCTATCTTTGGGGACATGGATGTTCAAAATCAGAGACAGACATGCACAAAGGCAAAGTTAGCTTAGGAAAGAAGATGGATGACTTAAATCCACACACTAATTAAATTATTAAATACAAAACAGGGCAATGAATCTAACTTAAGCTAACCCAGTTCAAAGGCAGCCTCCTCAATGGCCAGACCATCACAGCTTTCTTTAATTCTGTAGGGTAAGAAGATGTAAGTGATGACAATACCTTGAACATCAATGACTGCAAGCATCCCTGAAAGATCAGAAGGACCATGCCAGCTCAGAATTTTCCATGGATTTTGAGTCCAGGGGTTTGTGTGTTTGTTTTTTCACTAGTAATAAAATCATAAAATAAAGTAATTGTATGTGGTTTATACAAATGAGATTCTAGTCCTCTTATTTTTGAGCATCACAAGTTGAGTGATGTTTTACATTCAGAAACTTTCAAGATGAGACTGTCAGGTTCATGACTCTCCTAGTCTATCAGCCCCATTACTAACATTGGCCCTCTATGTGTTAAGGAAATAGAATACTATTAGAAAAGAGATATCAACCTCTATAATATATAATTCTTGACCATAAAAAGGTCACAACTTTGTCAGATTCAATATTCCTATACAGACCAATTACTTCTCTAAATAGACTGCCTATTAATATCAAGTTCCTAAACATATCAATTGTTTTGGTGTCTCTTTAAGAATCAGGACTGTTAATGTAGATCTCATCCATTTCTCTGTATTGGGCAATCCCTGTGCCTTTCCTAGGGTCCTGTTTTCTAGGTAGCCTCCCTGGAGTTGTGTAGCAGTCTAGTCATCTTTGTTTTACATCTAGTATCCTCCTATGAGTGAGTACATACCATATTTGTCTTTCTGAGTCTGGCTTACCTCACTCAGGATGATTTTTTTCTAGATCCATCCATTTGCCTGCAAACCTCATGATGTCATTGTTTTTCTCTGCTGAGTAGTACTCCATTGTGTACTTATTTTCCTTATCCATTCCTCAGTTGAAGGGCATCTAGGTTGTTTCCAGGTTCTGGCTATTACAAACAATGCTGATATGAACATAGCTGAGCAAATGTCCTTGTGGTATGATTGAGCATTCCTTGGGTATATGCCCAAGAGGGCTACAGCTTGGTCTTGGGGGAGATGGATTCCCAATTTTCTAAGGAAGAGCCATATTGATTTCCAAAGTGGCTGTACAAGCTTGCATTCCCACCAGCAGTGGAGGAGAGTTCCCCTTGTTCCACATCCTCTCCAGCATAAGCTGTCTTCTGTGTTTTTGATATTAGCCATTCTGACAGGTGTAAAGTGGTATCTCAGAGTCGTTTTGATTTGCATTTCCTGGATAATTAGGGATGTTGAGCAATTCCTTAAATGTCTTTCAGCCATTTGAGCTTCCTCTGTTGAGAATTCTGTTTAGTTCTATAGCTCATTTCTTAATTGGACTGTTGTGCATTTTGATGTCTAATTTCTGGAGTTCTTTATATATTCTGGATATCAGCCCTCTGTCAGATGTGGGGTTGGTGAAGATCTTTTCCCATTCTGTAGGCTGTCGCTTTGTCTTGTTGACCGTGTGCTTTGCTCTAAAAAAGCTTCTCAGTTTCAACAGGTCCCATTGATTGTTTCTCTCATTATCTATGCTACTGGTGTTATATTTAGAAGGTGATCTCTGGTGCCAATGCGTTCAAGACTACTTCCTAATTTCTCTACTATCAGGTTCAGAGTAGCTGGATTTATGTTGAGATCTTTGATCCACTTGGACTTGAGTTTTGTGCATGGTGACAGATATGGATCTATTTGCAGCCTTCTACACGTTGACATCCAGTTATGTCAGCACCATTTTTTGAAGATGCTTTCTTTTTTCCATTGTACAGTTTTAGCTTCTGTGTCAAAAATTATATGTTCATAGGTGTGCGGGTTAATGTCAGGGTCTTCAATTCGATTCCATTGGTCCACATGTCAGTTTTTATGCCAGTACCAAGCTGTTTTTATTACAGTAGCTCTATAGTAGAGCTTGAGGTTGGGGATTGTGATGCCTCCAGAGGTTGTTTTATTGTACAGGATTCTTTTGACTATCCTGGGTTTTTTGTTTTTCCATATGAAGTTGAGTATTATTCTTTCCATGTCTGTGAAGAATTGTGTTGGGAATTTGATGGGGATTGCATTGAATCTGTAGATTGCTTTTGGCAAGATTGCCATTTTTACTATGTTAATCCTGCCTATCCATGAGCATGGGAGATCTTTCCATTTTCTGACATCTTCAATTTCTTTTTTCAGGGACTTAAATTTCTTGTCATATAGGTCCTTCACATGCTTAGTTAGAGTAACCCCAAGGTATATCATTTGTGGCTATTGTAAAGGGTGATGTATCTCTGATTTCCTTCTCAGCCTGTTTGTCTACTGTATATAGGAGGGCTACTGATTTTTTTTTTTTAGTTAATCTTGTATCCTGCTATGTTGATGAAGGTGTTTATAAACTGTATCAGTTCCTTGGTTGAATTTTTGGGGTCACTCATATATACTATCATGTCATCTGTAAATAGGGAAAGCTTGACTTCTTTCTTTCCAATTAACAACCTGGAGTGGGAGTAATGAAGGGTAAGGTTCAAGGGAAAGAGAGCTTAGGGGAACAGGAGATCCCAGCTGAAAGGGAGAACAAGGAATAATAGACCATGATAAATGAAGATCACATGAGAACAGGAAGAAGCAAAGTGCTGGGGAGGTCCCCAGAAATCCACAATGATACATCCACTGTAGACTACTGGCAATGGTTGAGAGAAAGCCTGATCTGACCTAGTCTGGTGATTAGATGGCCAAACACCCTAACTGTTGTGAGGAACTCTCATCTAATAACTGATGGAAGTGGATGCAGAGATCCTCGGCCAGGCCCCCGGTGGAGCTCCAGAAGTCCAATTGTCGAAAAAGAGGAGGGACTGTAAGAGTGTGAATTGTTGAGAACAAGATTGGAAAAGCACAGGGACAAATAGCCAAACAAATGGAAACACATGAATTATGAACCAAAAGCTGTGGAGTCCCCAGCTGGAGCAGGCCCTCTAGATAAGTGAGACAATTGAATAGCTTGAACTATCTGGGAGGTACCCAGGCAGTGGGACCCAGACCTATCCTTAGTGCATGAGCTGGCTGTTTGGAACCTTGGGCTTACACAGGGACACTTTGCTCAGCCTGGAAGGAGGGGACTGGACTTGCCTGTACTGAATCCACCAGGTTTAAATGAATCCCCAGGGGAGTCTTGGCCCTGGAGGAGATGGGAATGGAGTGGGGAGGACAGGGGAACCCATGGCTGATGTGTAAAATTAAAACACAAATATTATAAATTAAAAAAGGAGAAAAAAAAAAGAATCAAGGCAATGAACATCAGCTAGAGGCTACAGCAGCAGCAAGTCTGCATGGTATAACATAACATTTTATTTACCTCCACACAACACTTCTTGTGTTATTTGTTTCTTCTCCTTCTACAACTATGGCATCCAAAAACCCAAGACACTGGTGCTCAGGGATGGGAGAAATGAGGGCCTGCAGGAAGTGAAGTCTTAGGACTGACAGACATTACTTCCTCTTAAGTTCTGCTAGCTATACCTTAGCCATAAACATAGATATAATTGTGTAGATGCTGGGAATGATCATGTTCCTGGGATCCCAAGAGGCGGTACACTGTAGAGAACCCACCATTAATAAGATCACTGGTGACTACACGTCCATCCTTCCTCCTCTTCCTCAAGTTTCCCATTTATTGCTCATTTGCATTTGCTTGAGATGTTCCTGGGTCTCTTCATCAGCTACTGTTTCAAAATCTACTATCATTAGAATTGTGGAGAAACCTACCTTAGCCTGGGTCATGCTTCTACCATCTCTACCCTTTATTTCCAGAATTTGTTTAGCACTGATTATGTTATGAACCAGCTTTTCAACTCCAAACCTGGGACTAAGAACTGACTTCTGATGACGTTGAACTGATAGATGGATTTGAACAAGCCAGTTTGTTGAGAGCCTTAACTTCTCCCAGGACTGACAACATGGAAAATGGCATAGGACATTTGAAAATTTCTTTTTGCAGGAAGGAAATGAAATCCTTGGCTTAAAAAATATATCGGAATCTGCGTTTTCAGAACTCTAGTAGTTAACCAGAATTTAGAAGCGATCTAACATTTCACCAGAAGATGTGAAGACTTTCTATAGTAAGAGGGAGCCTTGTGGCATCTTACCCGCCCAGGCCTTCCTTCTTTCTCCCACAAAGCCAAAGACTCAAATGCCATTTCACAGCCACAGTAAAAGTAGCTCCCTGTTAGAAAAAGAAAGAATTGGGGTGAGGTTATTCAGAACCCCATGACCTTAATACAAATCCTTCAGAACCTCATGACCTTAATATGCATCCTTCAGAACCCCATGATGTAGTTGGAATTTTCTTTGGGCCACCAACCAGCTCCTAAATAACAAATAAAGACACAGAGACTTATTATGAATGCTCAGCCCCAGTTTAGGCTTGTCCCACTAGCTCTTTTAATTTAACCTGTTTCTATTCATCTACATTTTGCCCTGGAGCTTTTTACCTTTCATTCTGTATGTTCTGCTTTGCTGTTTCCTCTCTGCGTCTCTTGGCTGACCCCAGGTATCTCCCTGCTGTCTCCTTTTCTTTCTCTCCCCAACCTAAGTTCCTCCTCCTCATTCTCCCTGCCCAGAAGCTCCACTTACCTCTTCCTTCACTATTAGCCAGTCAGCTTTTTATTAGACCAATTAGGTGCCTTAGGCAGGCATAATAAAACAGCCACCCATCTTTACATAATTAAACAAATGCAACACATCTTTACCTAGTTAAACAAATATTCCACAACACCATGACCTGAACATGAGATCTTTAGAACTTCATGACCTGAACATTCATCCTTTAGAACCCCATGAACTGACCCTGCATCCTTCAGAACCCCATGACCTGAACCTCCATCTTTCAGATACCCATGATCCAAGCATTCATTCCTCAGAACCCCATGACCTGATATCTATCCTCTAGGACTCCTTGACTTAATAATCTGTAATTTGAACTTCATAACCTGACTGTACATCCAATAGAACTTCACGACCTGACCATACAAAGATTCACAATTAGGTCCATAGCTCATTTACCTTAGAGATCAAAAGGCAAACTTAAAGAGCTAAAAAGTAACTCATTTAGACAGAGAACCTTTGTGCAGCACTCTCCTCTTCTCCTCTGTCCTTCTCTCCTGCTCTCTCCTACCCCCTCCCTTTATCCCCTCCTGATGTGTTATTGTGTGTATCCAATTGGTACTGAACACACACGTGTGTGTGTGTATACATATGTGTGTGTAATATATATATATATATATATATATATATATATATATATATATATATATATATATATATATGTTACATACACACAAAATATGGTCTTCCTCCAGAAAGCCACACTAATTTCATACACTGGGGCAGAGAGCTTTTTTGGCAGCTGGTCTTTGGTATGTAGGGTCATTATTGTTCAGAGTCTAGCTATTTTTTGAACATGACTGACATATATGCTGAAGGGATTTCCAGTTGGCTCATGCATGTGATTATCTCAGTTTTTCTTGTCTCCTAGATCTCACTGGACAAAAATGAGTAATATACAGCGAACTTGGGAAATTTGCATTTTACTTTATCCTGCCCTGCCCCCCCCCGCCCCCGCCCGCCCGCATCTGCATGTGGTGTGTGTGTGTGTGTGTGTGTGTAAATAATGTAAGCAATGTATGTGGACATCAAAGAACACACAATCTTGGGTGGAAGGCAAGGCCTTATTTTGCTTTCTATTGCTGTGCTAAAACATGACCAAAATCGACATTACAAAATGTAGTATCAAGAAATTTTCAAGGCATTTAATTCTATCCACCCTCTACACGTCAAGAATGGAAGCTACAAAATGGTGTTTATCTGACCCAAAGTATCAAACTGTGGTGATCACTTTTTTTTTCTAAAATTACACAGGATATCTTTATCCACACAATCTCCAACACACCATTTCTCCAATGATCAAAATACATCATTTAAGTGAGCACTGGCCTAAAGTTTCACATCTTTTAAAGGGATTAAAAGTAAATGCAGGTACCAGCCATCGATCCCTAGGCTGCCTGCCCCTTATACTGATATTCTGTGTAGTGGACTATTTCTTACTATGTAATGAAATTTTAATTGAAGCGTTAAAACTCCAATCACAGATTACAAGGGAAACATGAACAGTCACTTAATATGTGTGTGTGTGTGTGTGTGTGTGTGTGTGTGTGTGTGTGTGTATTCAAACATATGTAGATATACCTACATACCCATAAACACACATTATATATATACATATATATACGTATATATATATATGAGAAAGAGAGAAAACTCAACCACTGTCTTAGGGTTTCTATTGCTGTGATAAAACACCATGACCAAAAAGCAAGTTGGGAAGGAAAGGGTTTATTTGAATTACACTTCCACATTGTAGTCCATCACTGAAGGAAGTCAGGACATGATCCCTCACAGGACAGAAACCTGGAAGCAGGAGCTGATGTAGAGACCATGGAGGGGTGCTGCTTACTGGCTTGCTCAGCCTGCTTTCTTATAGAACCCAGGACCACCGGTCCAGGGATGCTACCACCCACCATGGGCTGGGCCCTCCCTCATTGTTCACTGAGAAGATGCCTTCCCAGCTGGATCTCATGAAGGCGTTCCTTCAACTGAGGTTCCTTCTCAGATGATTCCAGCTTGTGTCAAATTGACATACAAAACCAGCCAGTACAACTGACCCCTTGTAAGCTTGATACACAAACTTATCACTATGAAGCCATAACCCTTCCTTTCTTATTCATTCTCAAGATGTTAAATAATGTTAAAAGTCCCAGTCTTTACAAATTCAAACACATTAAAATTTTAGTTTCTTTAAAATAGCCAAACTCTTAAAAAAATGCAGTCTTTTAACAATTCAAGTCTCTACTGTGGGCTCCAGAAAAAATACTTCTTACTTCAAGTGGGAAAAATCAGGTCATAGCCACAATCATATCAAAACAAAACAAAATTCCAACCTTCTAATATCTGGGATCCACTCATGGTTTTTTGGGCTCCAAAGGGCTTGGGTCACTTCTCCAGCTCTGCCCTCTGCAGCACACACAGCTTGTCTTTGAGGCTCCAGCTGGCTCCACTCCACTGCTATTCCTGGTGGTCATTCCATGGCACTCGTATCTCCAAAACGCTGGGGTCTCTGCTGCAACTGAGCTACACTTTCACCAGTAGCCTCTCCTAGGCTCTCTTCATGGTGCCAAGCCTCAACTTCTTTGCGTGACCCCTTCAGTCCTGGGCCTTCAACTGCCACTGAGGCTGCACCTTCATCAATGGCCTCTCCTGGCCTCTCATAGCACCAAGCTTCAGCTGCTCTCTATGACCCCTTCAAGCCTTCACATCCAGAACCACCTGGGTGATGCTTATACATTACCAAGCCCGGCTGCCAGCACAAGGTACAACCTTGGCCACCTCTGCAACACAGCGTCTGGATGTTCTCAGGAAACACATCCCAGGAGATTTCACCAGGGTCTCTTCTTAGTCACTGCTAATTTCTTAGCTCCAGCTGACCAGCATCAAGTATCCCACGTAGCAAAAGTTTTGCTTTAGCAGTTCAGTTATCTTGTTAATCACAGCCGATTCTTCAGCCCCAGCTAACCAGAACCATAGGATCTTAATTCAAAATAACACATTTCCCTGACTGAGTCTTGAAACTTCCCTCTGAAATGTCACAGGCCACACTTCCATCCTCTGCACAGTTCTCAATGTTGTCTTCCAAGTTCCCTCAGAACAGCCCACTGAGGTCTCAATACTCAATGGCTTTTCTAGCCCAAAGTTCCAAAGTCCTTCCACAGTCCTCCCCCAAACTTGGTCAGGGTCTGTCACAGCAATATGCCACTACACTGATACCAATTTGGCTTAGGGTTTCTATTGCTGAGACAAAACACCATGACCAAAAAGCAAGTTGGGAAGGAAAAGGTTTATTTGGCTTACACTTCCACATCACTGTTTATCACCATAAGAAGTCAGGGCAGGAACCTAGAGACAGGAGCTGATGCAGAGGCCACGGAGGGGTGCTGCTTACTGGCTTGCTCCTTGTGGTGGCTTCTTCAGCCTGCTTTCTTATAGAAGCCAGGACCACTCGCCTACAGATGGCACCACCCACCATGGGCTGGGCCATTCCCCCATTAATCACTAACAGAGAAAATGCCTCACAGCTGGATCTCATGGAGGCATTTCCTCAGCTGAGGCTCCTTCCTGTGATGACTCTAGTTTGTGTCAAGTTAACACACAAAACCAGCCAGTACAACCACTCAACTCAATACACTTTAAAATAGGGGGGGGGGGCATATGGAGGGCAATAATTACAGAAATGCATATTCAAAGCTGTTTTGTGGTACAAAGTACATTTTCATGCATGCATGCACATTTGCATCTGTAACCTCCATACACTGTGACTCATCAAGACCAAAACTGATAAGATCATGTATCCGTTCCCAAGGACACTGCCTTATTCAACAGAGTGCCAAGGAATTAGGCTTTCTAGTTGATCATCCTGTGACCAGGGGTTTCCATCATCTGAAATCTTATAAAAAGAAAAATGGAACACTGAAAGCAAAAATGGACTGGAATTCAGTCACTAGTGTTACATAAAACAGAATGAAATTGTTCTATCAATAATGGATTATTATAAATGTAACAACCATAGTGTAAAGGCTAAAACCAATTACATGTGCATATCTGTATATGAGAATGTGCAGTTGAGTGCAGGGTCCCAGGAGGCCAGAAGAGGGCGTCAGGTTCCCTGCAGCTGCAGCTACAATTTCTTGTGCTGGAGATGGAACAGCAACCCCATGATTTTAAATTTTAAAATAGCCAACTACAAAACAACATTTTTTCCTATGGTTTCAGTCACATAAGAGTCTTTTTAGATGGACAAAGGACCAGAGAAAATAGGAAAAATATATATACGTATATGATGCATGTGTGTGGTGAAATAACAAACATTTAGCCCTCGAGAGTACTGTCTGACAATGCCACATTCTTTTCAGTATATGGATAAATACATTCAATAGTAGACAGTCAAAGAATTTACTTGGAGCTGAGCAAGGGATTTGAAAGGCTGAGAGATGAAGGGTGAAACCGGTTGGAGTCAGGCATCAAGCTCCAAACTATAATACACATGGCTTCATGGTTGAAGAACAGGAGTCGCCAGAATTACCCACAAGCCCACCTGGTGGCTTTTATAGGCATTGAGCCAGCATCCTGTATGCTCATCAGAGCCACACAATATTCAGTATAAAACAGGAAAAACAACAACAACAAAAAAAAAAAATGCCCAATCATAAGTTTCTACCAACTACTTAATGTATCTACTGCCTAGTCACTGCAACATACATATGGCTTTAAATACGCAGAATGCAGAAATGAGTGGAGAAGATGTCAAAAGGATTTGGAAGATCTCCTGGGTGAGGTGATTTGCATTTGACAGGCTGAACCAAACCACAGGAAACTAGCTCCACCTCACCCGCTCTTCCTTCCTTTTGCTCCAGCCCATCCATCCTTCTTCTCTCACCACCCCGGCCCCCTCCCAGTAAACTCCAAGCCATGTGACTGTTTTCAACATCTGCTTCCTTTCTTCTCTTTCATAGAAAGCACGCATGAATAATCAGACCGCTGCTGTTAATTGTAAAAATCATTAGTACACTTCCAGGTGCTGTTTACTATATATGCATTGTAATTTTCTATCCTAAAACCAGCAACTCCCCCGCATCATTGTCTGCCCTGGGCATGAGCACTCTGCAGCTTGGAGGCTGTCAAAGGCAGTTGCAGCCCCACTTACAGGGACTGAAAGGGGTCGATCCACACCTGCAGCGTTTGAGGCAATAATTCCTAATATTAACTAGACCTCATGAGGAGCAGGCCCTTTTGCCAGCCTCCTCATGATCCAACACTTACAATCCACGTGAACTCTTTGAAATAAGCTAAGACTGGCCAGCCCCTCCCTGAGCTCATTCTTCCCTCTTCCATCATGTGCCCTATTGTCCAAGGGCTCTGGAATGAGACTCACAAAGACTAGAAAACCAACCCAGACGCCATGCCAGTCTACTGCCTAAGCCAGAGAGGCCTTCATCTTTCAAACCTCACAGGCAGGGCCATCTGGAGAACCCTAGAAAGTCATAAGTGAAGGAAAAGGATGTTTTCTGGGGCCACACATGAGAAACATCAGAGCTCAGAGGAAGTAACTCGCCCAAAGCCACACAAACACTGCCTATTGCTTTGGTTGCACAAAACACATCACAGCTTCCATCTGTTTCCTTGAAAGTACCTGTGGTTTTCCTCAAGAAATTCAAGCTAGAAGGAAACAAAGCTTGCATTTACCTTTCCCGGGTATTGCAGACATCCTAGTGCACCTGCTGCTCCGCCATGGGCCTCAATACTGTCTGTCCTAGTTAGTTTCAACTCTCACCACTAGAGACATCTGAGAGGAGAGCATAGAGTCAGACTAAGCAGTGGCCACATCTGTGGGGCACTATCTTTACTGCCAATCAGTGTAGGAGGGCCCAGCAGACTGTGGGAGGCACAATCCCTGGACAATTGGTTCTGAGCTATGTATGAGCCAGTGAGCAAGCCAGTATATTCCTCCATGGTTTCTGCTTCAATTTTCTGGTTGAGTTCTTACCTTGACTTCTCTTAGTAGTGGATTGTGATCTGGAAGTGTAAGCAAATAAGCCCTTTCTTCTCTAAGTTGCTTTTGGTTATGGTGTTTGTCACAACAACACAATAAAACTCAAGCCGGTGCCTTTTCTGTTCTTATAGGAATAGCATTGACAACCTTCCAGGTCCTGTTCAGAAATGCCCCTGGGTCTCCAAGGCTAGTCTTTGACACAGGATGTGCTGTGCTTGAGTTTACACCAAGTCATTTCTGTCCATCATCACCCATTCACACACCTATATCCAGGCTTCTTGACATGCCTCTAGAAAGACAGCTTTGAATGCACAAGCAAATGAATTAAACTTTCGACTGGGATTATTTATAGCACCTATAGCTTTCAGAAATGTTAGAGCTAAGAAATTCAAAGCCCAAATTAATGTTGCTGGGCGACAGTGTGTTGGTCACTCTTCTGTTGTTTCGATAAAACACAACAATCAAGACATCTATAGAAAAAAAGTTTAACTTGGTTTATGGTTCCAGAGGGTTTGAGTCCATAATGGTGGGGACAGATTGAAGGAGGTGGAAGGCACGGTGGCTGGCTAGAATGATAATCTGGGAGCTCACATCTTATAGCACTAAGCATAGGTAGCAACTGGAAATGACAAAGCCTACTTCCAGGGACTGACTCCTAGTGGAGCCACACCTCCTGAGCCTTCTCAGGCAGCAGCGCCATCTGAGGACCAAGTGTACAAATGAACAGGATTATGGGGGGCATTTCCCACTTAAACCACCACCAATGGTAGGTGCAGGTGGGTCCACAGGGAAAAGAATGTGAGCAGAGTAGGAGGAGGTGATTTTTCTGCACTCTCCATAAAGCTCATACCTACCCCCTACTTTAGTGTGGCACACTGTTGTTTTTTAACTGCGGTTGTCCTAATCAGCAACTGCAACTCCACCACCACCAGCAGCCGTTATACCCAAAGGGCTGGGGCCTGGGGGGATTCTGTTCTCTCGGGCACCGACTCTCTCAAAGCTACTAAGGGAAATTATCTAAATCTCTGTCCCTCTAAAGAACTCAAGATTGACAGGTTGAGGGGAATTCGGCTTGCTCAGAGAGACTGAACAGCAAGTAGCAGTGAACCTTCTCCCTCTGCTTGCAGCTTCCAAAATACCCAGCGACCTTCTCTCAGCCCCCACTTAAAAAATCTGGGCTCTACCTGGTTCCTCTCCACCATTTCCTGTCAGCTAGTTGCTGACTCAGTCTCCTGACAGCAGGTTAATTTTATTTACTCAAACAAATGTAGCAACTCAACAAATGTCTTTACAACATTAAACAAAGTTCTCCACAGTAAAAACAAATGTAACACATCTTAATATTCTACAACAGCAACATGGTGACAACTCGGCAAATGGCCTCTGCTGTAATTTGAATGAGACACTTCTTCACAGGGTCATGTATTTCAACACTTGCCTGCTAAAGACACTGTTTGGGAAGGTTATGGAACCAATAGGAGGTGCAGCCTTGCTGGAGGAAGTATGTCACTGGGTAGGAGGCAGGCTTTGAGCTTTGAAAGCCTGCCTCCATTTGTTGTTTTTGCTCTGGCTTCTTCATTTGTTCTTGCACTCAGCCAGCTTCCTGTTCCTGTTGCCGTGCCTCCTGTGCCTACTGCCTTGTTGCCCACCATGGTGGACTCTACCATCTGGAACTCTAAACCAACCCTGTAGTAGAATATTATTTTAAGGTGTATTACTTTTGTTCATGTTGCATTTGTTTAACTGTGAAGCTGTGTTGCTGTGCCTGTGTAAAACACCTGAGGGTCTAATAAAGAACTGGCCAATATCAAGTCAGGAGAAAGGATAGGCAGGGCTGGCAGGCAGAGTATAAAGAGAAGGAGAAATCTGGGAAGAGGGATTGCAGAGCTAGGGACTAGAGAAGGAGGAGGACTCCAGGGGCCAGCCACCCAGCTACACAGCCAGCCACAGAGTGAAAGTAAGATTTACAGAAGTTAGAGAATGGGAAAAGCCCAGAGGCGACAGGTAGTCAGGATAAGTTAAGGAAAGCTGGTAAGAAATTAAGCCAAGCTAAGGCTGGGCATTCCTAAGTAAGAATAAGCCTCTGCATATGTATTTATTTGGGAGCTGGGTGGTGGGCCCCCCGAAAGAGTGAAAACAAACAACAACACAATCCCTTCTCCCTGAAGTTTTAATCAGACTATTTTATCACAACCAGGGAAAGAAACTAGTAGAGCTCACTGGCCTTTGATTCTTTAGCTCTCCTGAAAGTGATGTTTGGGAATTGGCAATATGGCTTAATCAGTGGAAATGCCTGTCTCCAAGCCTAACGTCCTGAGCTAGAACCCTGGAATCCACATGGTGGAAAGAGAGAACTGACCTCTTCTAAGTTGTTTCTGATCTCCACCTGTATACAGCTGCACACATACACCACACATAATAAATAATGTTGTAATAAAAACATTCAGTTAGATTATCTGTGGGTGTGGTATGCCTGTATGTGTATGTTCACATGGTATGAGTACAGGGATGTGGGTGGGGTGTATATCCATGTGTGTGCACATGTGTTTTGAGGCTCAAGGTTGATATTAAGGGTCCTTCTCAATGACTTTCCAGCTTATTCTTTGAGGCAGGTGCTCTCATTTTAACCCACAGCTCACTGATAGACTAGTCTAGTGCTGGGGAATAATTCTATTGTACATTGTAAAGGTTTGCCACTGGAATTGGTTTAATAAAACACTGATCAGCTGGTAGCTGGGCAGGAAGTTAGGTGGGAAAACCAAATTGATGATGATGGGAAGAAGGAGGACAGAGTCAAAGAGTCACCAGCCAGATGCAGAGGAAGCAAGATGACAATGTTGGACTGAGAAAAGGTACCAAGCCATGTGGCTAAACATATAAAGGAATTATGGGTTAATTTAAGTGTAAGAGCTTGTTAGTAACAAGCCTGAGCTACCAGCTGAGCATTTATAAGCCATAGTAAGCCTCTGAGTCAATTATGTGGGAAGTAGCTGCTGGGTACTTGGAGTTGCTGGAAGGACAGAAACTTCCATGTACAGTCTAGTTAGCCAGCTTGCTCTGGGAGTCTCTTGTGTTTGCCTCTGAATACAGGAATTACAAGCATCAGCCATCTTACATGAGTCCTGGGGATCTGAACTCCACTCCAATATTTATGTGGCAAGTGCTTTAACTTGTTAGGTTTTAATTCCTTGTATTAAAGTCTTCCTATGAGAAAAGAGTCGTTTTTAAAGATAAATAATGAAAAGTCCATTGGATGTCCATGAAATGAATGTGAGACTGAATCTTGATCCCTTCCTGTGGGGAGGCTGGCTCCCACTTTTTCCCCTGGGTACTCTTGAGGAGAGAGGGATAAGAAATATTTAGATAGAAAGAGAGTGTGGAGAAGACAGACAGAAACACAGGATAGCTTCAAGAGGGCCTGGATCAATATCCACCGGCCCATTCTGTCTCTTCAAGAGGGCTCAAGGAGCAGGGCAAAAGACCGCCCTCTAACACAGCCAAGTGTAGACCATCCCAGGCTCCTGGTGACCATGCACGTGGTCCAGCCATCCCCTAATACAGCCCTGCTGGGTAAAGCAAGCTCAGATCTCACTAGGAAACCTCTGTGGGCCTCCACACCTTCCTATAAACATATATAAAAATCAAATTTAAAAATACAGCTAGATGGAAAAGTAAAACAATACAAGTATAAAGTAAAAATGTGTAAGAACAATGTTACAAAAAATGTTTCATAACACTGGGGTAGGCATACCTTAAAAGAGATGTAAAAAGTTGCTAACCCTAACAGACAAAATGGTTAATAAGGTGATTAAAGTTAATATCCTGTAAATATTTATAACATTTTTATTAGTTACTTTTGGTGGCCGTGATAAAACGCCACGACCAAAAGCAACTTAAAGAAGGAAAGGCTCATTTGGCTTTCAGGTGCAGGGGGCTAGCATCCATGACTGACAGAACAGGCATGCATGGCTGTGAGAGCAGGAAGGTCAAAGGTCACATCTCAACCAAGCACACAGGAAAAGGACAGCAAACAGGAAGTGGCAGGAAGATATTAAACCCTCAAGGCCTGCCCCCCCCAGTGACAGACTTCTTTCAGCGTGATGCACTTCCTAAAGATTTGATGGCCCCCTTAAACAGTGCCACCCACCAGTGACCAAAATCCAGGAGCCTATAAATCAGTAAGATAGGCACCCCAAATAGGAGAAAGATTTGAATAAGTGTCACAAACAAAAAAAAATACATAGTCAAAACCATGTTTAAATCACTCCATTTCATTAACCATCAGACAAATACAGTTACAAACTGTCATTTAAAACAAACAAACAAACAATGGAATTTCAAAGAGAGAAAACCATGATTGACACATGTCTGAAGTTCATACTCTTGAAAGAGTAAATCGTAGCAACCATCTTCAGGGTTAGTTGGAAAATACTCTAAAATTGGCATTTTCTGCTAAAAAAAAAATAAGCATATATACCATATATCCTAGTTATTTCACCCCCATACACTTATATAACATATATATTTCACAAATACATATGTGCAATAATTTTGCCTGCATGTGTGTCTGCACCACATGCATGTCTGACGCTTGTAGAGGCCAGAGGAGGGCATTAGATCTCCCAGAACTGGAGTTACAGATGGTTGTGAGCCACATGTGGGTGCTGGGAATCGAACCCAGGTCCTCTGGAAGAATAGCAAGTGTGCTTTACTTTAATTAAAAGTGTACATTATAAAAACCATTCCAACTCTGGACATCTAGAGTGATTCCAGTTTTTCTGACTGTAGAATAGTTCGTGGACTTTTTAAGTTTCAGGGCTAGAATCATGAAATATTTTTTTGACATGACCCATATAAAGGAAACAGCATCTTATTCATTGAAAGAACGACCTTGCATGGACCTGGTGGTTGGCAATGACAGTACTCACTTCCCAGGCAGAGAATGGAAGATGGCCACACTGTGTAAGATAACCTACCTGTTCTCATCAGAGTTAGAAGTGACTAGCAGCAGAGCTTGTGGGGCTCTGGAAACCGTGCTTCCCACTTCACAGTTGGGTTCATGTAGAACCAGGTTTATTTTCCATAAATCCCGCTAAGCTGGAAAATACCGACTCACTGCATTCAGGTTGAGAACTCTGTCTTCCCCAGAGCAGCACCTAACAATGTCTACACTAAAGATGGCCCATCGAACATTGTCCTATGGTTAACTGTAACAATTCCCATCCACCTATGAAGCCCAAGAGAAACAGGATATATCTATCTTAACCAAATCCTCAGGTCTTGTTTCTTAAGATGAACTCACAAATGTGACTGGAGGAAATGGGGTCAGGACTTGCCTGTGGGACTGGCAGCTGCTACCTTATTTCCCTTTGTACAGAGATGTCTTCCTTCCCAGCACCTGCTAAGTCAGAAACTGGATACCTGGAGCTGCAGAAAACACTGCTCTCTCGATGAAAATAAAAGGTCCTATTCATCCTTCCCGTAAGAGCTGGAGAAAAGAGTTCAGTGAATGCCTGTTCTAAACACCCACCCCAAGTAGCACATGGGATGCAAGACGAGGAAGATGTCCTTCTTGGCCTGGGCCCCTCTACTGACTCTCAATAGAGAAGGCTGGACTTTAAGGGGGTCAGAGAGCTGTGCCTTGTTCCCCTGGGTCTCTCTGCTAATCCTCTCGGCGGCCTCTGAGCAGCCACCTCCATCCTGTTTCCTGCTTTGGCTTTTCACCAAGCTCTACTACCCCAGTGCCAGCTCTCACACCAAGGACTGTAGGGCCCATGGACACACCTCACCCCTGCTCCTGTTCCTACAGAGAGACCCATCATTCCCTTCTCTCCTTCTCCCGCTGTGGAGGTGCAAGAGGACCCCCTCCTTGGAAGTAAAATTCTTCCTCTGTGCCTTCAGACTTCTCCATCTCCCCTTCCTGGATCTTTCCAGCAGTTTACAGAAAGCCGCGTCTCCAGTTCCCACACATATTCATCCCATCATGCATCAGTCTTAAAGCTGTGTTACTCTCCGAATGGGCCCCTCCTCAAGATTCACCCCAATGTCTGCCAGCTTCTCACCCACACTGATTCCCAGCACAGGTGTTCAGGACACCTTCACTAGCCTTGGTCCCCTCTAGGGGCAGCGATACATCAAGCTTGTGTTCTCCATTTTGCCCTAGCTCCTTCCACATAGGAGTCTTATTTCCTCACTGGTTAATTCTCTCTGCCACAATGACCTGGGGGATGACTCTGTCTCTCCCCCATCTCCCTTTTCCTAAGCTTCAGAGTCCTGTTGCCATCCAAGTTCTTCTCCAACCTGCTGGCTGGGCTCCTTCCCTTGCGTGGCTTGGCTGCTTCCTTTGCCTGAGTGGTTCACAACCCCTATGTACCTCCTCTCAGCCAGGAAACTCAGATAACCCAAATCTGTATTTATTTCTCTAAGACTTTTGTTTTCTATACCTGGCTCTTTGCTGAATATTTTCAGGTACGTATCCAGACCGGGTGGATCAATGCAAACCATACCTGTGAGGAGAAAAGAGTGACATCCAAGGTACATTTGTACCCCCTATGATGAGTCTGAAACAAGTGGTCAAGACATTCTTACTACAGAGCTGGAAAGACAGATCTTGCTCTTAATGGCCCTTAATAAAAGTTAAGAGCACTGGCTGCTCTTGCAGGGGACCCTGGTTCAGTTCCAGCACCCACATGGCAGCTCACAACCATCTCTAACTCCAGTTCCAGGGGACCAGACACCATCTGCTGGCCTCTGTGAGTACCGGGCACGTGCTGCACAGATGTATATGCTGGCAAAATGCTCAAGCACATAACATCGCATAAGTAAATATAAGAAAAATGCTTGCTGAATTAATGAATTGGGTAAATAGATGAAAGAATGACTGAAGTAAGGAATTGAACTCAGAAATACGCAGATAGTATCATTTCCAGGCCAAGCCATCTATAATTGTGACTTGGTCCAGCTTATGTAGGAGAGGATGTCATGACATGCTAGTCACTTGCACAGAGGACTGAATATCCAGGAGTCTATGCCTGTCACTTAGTAGACCCATACTTTCTGAGAATTTTATTATTTGCTTTTCCCTTACTTTTAATGAACCCTCTGGCTTTGGAAAGGCTCATATTTTGTAAAACATTAGGAAAGAGACCAAGGTAGCTCTGAAGAGGCCATCCCAGCCTAATCCCCGTGCCTGGTGGGTCCCCAGCCTGACTGTTCTCACAACCATTTGCCCCTTTAACAGCACACTGAAGTGTGCCATGTGGTGGCTTCTCTGGGTGACGATGAAGAATTTGCTGTATAATGTAGTTTTTAAAGAGATTGTTTAAGGCACACTTTCTGTTTATAGTCTCAAGATAAACTGTTATCACCTTTGTTTACCTCCTGTTCCTTTCTTAATTAACTGGCAAACTATTAGCCTACATTTTTTTTTATCCCGGGAGTATTAATTATACATAATTTATATCATAAGCATTTATTTCATATCAGTGGGATGAATAAAACATTTACCTGCTTATAGCTACTTGAGGTTAACATTTTTATACAAAAGCCTCACCTGAGACTTCCAATCAAATTATCAGATTTTTAATTTTCTATTCCTTAATGACACCATAACCAGTCATCGTAGTGTTTTATTCCACTCTTGGTTAAACAATCATTTAGCAGGATGCCGTGCTGGCAGTATTAATTAACCAATGAGACATGCTTTGCTGCACAATGAGATGGAGAGAAACAGAACTCTGAAATTTGGTATGGGGAGAGCTCAATTGCTTCCCAGGATTTGAATGACAAACACAGGTTGGGTGAAGAGATGGAGACCCCTACACCTTCAGATTCCTAGCCTCTGAGTCTGGAAGGGATCCCAGAGTTCAAAGGATACATCCTTTTTTCACTGTAAAGGTGAGGACTCTTAGACCCTGAGAAAGCAAACACCTGACATCACCCATCCCAGGAGCAAGTAAGGACCAGTGCTCGAGACATACTACAATCACATTGGGTCTATTCCAGGATGTTCCCACAATCACCATGATGAGTTTCCTTAAAACACTGAATGCCCTTTATTCCAAATGACTGGGAATAGTAGAGTTTCAGATTTCAGAATTTCATAGCTTGTGAATAGAAGTTAGACATTCTAAAATCCTAAACCCCAAATGCCTCAAGCTCTATGAAGTGTTTGTGTGTATGTATGTGTGTGTGTGTGTGTCTGTCTGTCTGTCTCTGTGTGTGTCTGTGTGTGTGTTAACCAGACTGTGGTGTAGTAAAGCCCCAAATTTTCCTGCATGGGCTGGTTTCCATATTATAAAAATAACTATTTAATGCTCTGAAACAGTTCTTCCATTGATAGAAGAGTTTTAGTAATGTTTAGCCCTGATTCCAGCCACACCTGACACCCCCTTCAATGCTTATGTCTTCCTGTGACAGGGTGACTGCTCAATACCACTGGTTTGAGTCTCTTGCAATATCAGGATATTTCTTTCTCACAAACTATAGTCTCAAAAACTGGTAGCAAAGTTAATTACAATACAAATGGATACATTTTATGGGCAAAATATTTTGTTACTTAGAGGGAAAAAGCAGTTAATTTGTGATGAGAAAGAAATTAGATAGAGATAGAGACAGAGATAGAGATAGAGACAGAGATAGAGATAGAGACAGAGACAGAGATAGAGAGAGATAGAGATAGCTCTACACAGAGAGAAGGAGGGAGGGAGGGAGAGGGGTGGGAGAGGGAGAGAGAGAGAATATTGTCTGAGCTGTAACAGGTTTGGCTAAGAAGGGAGACTAGCCAGAGGCCTCAGTGCCTCCTACATGACAAATCTCCTCCTGGGCATTTCTTCCAGGTAAAGTTGCCCATGTCTTCCACTACCCCTGAGAAGTGGTGCAGTTTGTTCTCAGCTTAGCGATGATGGGTCCAGAATTTACCAAGTCCAGCTCACTTGCCAGTGTTACTTCTGTAAGGAGAGCCAGTGACATGGCGTTCACCAAAGCCTCTTCCTGTGAAAGCCAGGCTGTTTCCTCACTGACGACTACAGAGATCCAGGTGAAGTGCTGGCTTCCTTTGCTGACTATGGACATCTCGGCTTGGGAAGTTCACAGGCTGTTTCATTCACTTGTCTTCTGCCAACTTGCCTGGAAAGAACAAAGTCTACGTCTCTTGAAAAATATCTTTCTGACTCACCAACAAATCTATGTGAAAAGAGAAAAGTACAAAATCTGGGAACTAATGATGAGAGCATCTTTGCTTAATTCTTTTCTTGGTGTGGAAATAGTCACAAAGGTTTAAAAAAAAACAAACTTGAAACAAAATGTGAGGCATCCCAGAGGTGTAGTAGATGAAACTGTTTGGCTTAACCAATTCACCAAAACAACCCTCCAAGATGCCTGTCTGTGCAAACCCAGCTGCATAAGACAAGCATCCCCCACCCTGCCCAAAATGATGCTGTCCCCTCCCACAGCCCAAGCAACCGACGGTGCGTTTGTGAGATCACTATTCTGTGAGCAGGCTGATGTGCTGGGGTTCTCCAACCTAACCTCTCTTTTAATTCCACATTGTCCTCACACAATCCCTCATCTCTGCCCATGACTTTACACTTCATAGACACTCTCATGTCTTCTTGGCTTTCATCCCCAGCCAACAGCAACTCAGAGAACTATTCTGAATCTAGGTTTAATAAGAAGCCACAAAACCACCTGCAGCTCATGAGCAAATCAAACCAAACCCATGGTATCTCCTCTGTAAGATTAGCTCAGTGAAGGGTATCCTCCATTTGCTTGCTCAAGACAAAGCCTATCTCCCTCCCATAGACAGTGCACTACTGTCGATCTTGAATACAGCCAAGTGTTGCTATTTCTACTGGTCACCTTCATGAGCTTGGCTGCTTCCTGCACTTCATGGATCTCTGTAGCTTCCCTCTAATTCTTACCTAGTTCTGCCCCTCGAATCTACTTTTTCCACTATGACCAGAGTGAACCTGGCAAAATGCAAATCTGGTGATGTCTTATATATCCATTAGAATAACAGGGAAATCTCTAGCTCTGGCGGTCATAAAGGCTTGCACAAAGACTTTTAAAGAAAGCCCGTGAAACCAGGCAATGGACTGTAGGGTCAGATTTCTACAAAATGGTCCTGAGAGGCCTATGTGTGAAGCTGTGAATGTGAAGCCTAGTTTGCAACGGAAAATCAAGGATGTTAGAGATATCAGAATTGTGAAAAGTCTCCAAGAAAGGCTTCAGGCAGCAAGTGGAGCCGACCTGAGAGAAGTTGTATTCATTACTTTTCTATTGCTTTGATTAAACACCATGGCCATATCAAAGGGCTGTCCAGCTTTGCAGCAAGCTACATACTTCTCTCATAGGCTGTTTTCACTCCCTGTTTGCAGTTCTCCTTGGGAAATAGAGCACAGCTCTAGCATGCCTAATATCTTGGGGTTTCCAATACAATCCACAGCTTCTTGCAATGGTCTCTCAGAGCCTTCATTCAGGAACTGCCCTGCCATACATTACCTGAACTTGGTGACTCTCCTTAACCACGGAGGAAAATTCTGCAACCCCTTCATACATGTATCCTTTGTATATATCTAAAGACAGCACCACATGGACAACACTGCCAAGTTTGGTTGCTTACTTGGGATGGAGCTTGGTCCCCTTGTATCACATTTATACCAGCTTTAATTTGCTGTTTCTCTTTAGGAGTAGATAATTTCTTAGGCCTTTCCTTTCACAAGATGGGAGCTTAGCTGGGTAGGGTCTTATTCTACAGGCCAACTTCCCTTTAGTCCAATGCAGATTTGGCCTCTCAAGCTCCTAATCTCTTTCAGTACAAGCCTTGGATACAACTTTAAGTTTCCTGATGCTCTTTGTCTCCTCAAATTGTACGTTTTGTATTTCTTGCTCCCCTATTGTTCTTTTTCACTGTAGATCCACATAATAGTGATTACCAATAACCACTCGATAGACTCAACGCGAGGCTGTCCTTAACTCTCATCCACCAATAACATTAGTCCACTACTTGTAAATTTAGTCTCAGACAAATTCTTAGGAAACAGGTAGAAAGCAGCCACATCATTTGCCAAAACCCCACAGGGAATGGTCTCTAGCAAAGTTGCTAATATTGTTCCCCTCTGAAACTTCTTGAGCTGGGCTTCGGTCGTCTGTGTTTCCTTCAATAGTACTGTCTTCCATGCCCCTTCTAGGATGGCCCATTGGCTTCTGCTCACAGTGTTCGATTACTTTTGAACCCAAAGTTCTACAGTCTTCCACATTCCCCCCAGACCAATGCGGTCAAGCCTCTCACAGAAATAGCCCTCTTCCTGGTACCAGCTTCTGTATTAGTTACTTTTCTGTTGTTGTGATAGAACACCGTTATGAAGGCAGCAAAAGAAAGCATTTACTCGGGATTACAGTTCAAGACGATGGCAGAGCCAAGGCCTGCTGGCAGCAGCAACTGAGAGCTCACAACTTACTCCACAAAGAGGAAGTACAGTGTGTGTGTGTGTGTGTGTGTGTGTGTGTGTGTGTGTGTGTCCACTGGGGAGGGCAGGAGGATTATGAAACCTCAAGCCCACCCTCAGTGACGTACTTTCTCCACCAGGGCCACACCTCATAATCCTCCCCAAACAGTCCCCAACTGGAGACCAAGATTCAAAATGCCTGAGTCTTATGGAGGACTTATCACTCAAAGCATTACAGAAGTCATATGTGCTGAAAGTTTGGACCAAAACGGTGGCACTACCTGAGTTCCATTGGAGCTCATTCTGTGGTTGCTGTGCAGCCCAGGATACGAAGTTACAGGATCTAAGGTTTGCACTGCTGAATCTGAGTCCTGATTCAGTCTGGTCTTTCCTTACTACCCACTTGCCCCTCCCTTTTGAAATGAGAATGGAATATTTAGTCTCTGTCATCATACTTTGGAAGTATGCAACTTTCATTTTTGATCTTACACAGTTCATGGGTAAGAGTTTGGCATACTCTTCAAAAGAAGACTGTGTTTGAACAGTTTGGGAACTCTTGAGGCCATAGAGCTTATGGAAGTGGGACTTCATATATTTTGGCTTATGTGATGGCCTTGAGCTTATGGGGACTAAGATGGCCTGTACTATAGATTGAATCTGGAAATGTCCCCCGTAAGCTGTGTTTTGGACACTCATTTCCCAGTTAGTTGATCGTTATTTGGGATGTGGGGCTACCTTTAGAAGGTGGGACCATCTGATAGAAGTAGATCCCTTGGGTAGAACTTTGAAGACTATTGCCTGACCCCTGGTCCTCGCTACTCTCTACGTCCTGGGTTGCTCAGCCACACACTTTCACTACTATAAATTCCACCAAGCCTTCCCTGCCATGATGGGCAGAGTCTATCTCTCACATCTTAAGTCTTGTGACAGTGAGGGGGAAAAAAAAAACCTAACATAGAAGCCATTCCTCTGGACAATGGTGAGCCTGAAGCAAATCCTTCTCCAACTTCATAGATTAAAAACAGCTGGGCTTTTGCTCACCACCCCCACCTCAGCCCTGTGACCACATCTTTGGTGTTCATTGTAAAGCTTACTCCATCAGGTACGGCCCTGACATCATCTCTTTAATTCCCTACAGTGTCGTGCATAGGGCCACCAGGAGCTGCTCCACCCACTCGCACAGTCCTGCTAATGGAACTCACCAGATTTACCCTTCTATCACGTATAAAACCAAGTTCTTACTGAGTTTAGCTTTGTGGCATTTTCTCATTTCCCCGTTACGTTCCTAAGTGTCTTCCTTTCAGGGTCCACACGTTACCAGCATACAATACATACCTAGGATTTGTGTCTGTGGGTGCATCATGAAAGGTCTGCCTGTGCCCGGGTAGTTTCTGAGAACTGGCCCATGAGCTCTGTGGGGACATCACTGTTATAGTTGTTTCTCTGGTGCCTCGCTCAGTGCCTGGCTATTTATATTCTCAGTAGACAGTAATTCAGTAACAGACACTCCCCTAGAGATTTTAAGGACACACTCAGGGGTTCAGTGTTGAATTTAAGAGCTCACTGGAATTAAGGAAGGATGCAAGGCCCTCCAGTTTGGAGATTAGCAGTCTCAAGTCCTGTTCTCTAGACAAATAGTCAACTTCTATATTCCCCTCGACCTACACATGGGATGGCCCTTCAGCAATATTAAAAAGCAATCTCCAAGCTCATTTCTAAATGGGAAATGAAAGAGCCAAAGGAAAGAGCAAATAACCATCCTGGCCAGATGGCTGCTGAATGTTTAGACTGGCCTTAGAGCCCCCTCGGACCAGCATTTCACCCTAGAGCGAGATTCATTATGTCACTTTGGCCTCTTTGAAGGCCATTAGCACCATATTATAATTAGCACTAGCCATCTAACATGTGTTCTTATGAGCAAGGCAAATCCACCCGAGGAGATAAAGGTGTATTAATGAAATTACAGTCGGAATTCAGCTTCAGAATATGCCATGAGAAGTGCTTTAGAATTGGATTTAATCTGACTTCACGTGTACTTCTGCACACTTTAGGGCCTGCTCGTCCAGAGAACCAAACACAGAAGCTGTTGCCCCTTATACAAAAAGAGCCAAAAGAACTCCCACGCAACGGTTTAACTACACCTGCATACTCTGCGCTGTTTCTCAATCACGATGCCACTGTCCTGTGAAAGCTGCAACAAGGGCTGGAGCCAAAACTGGCAGTTGCTCCGAGAACTTCCTTATGGTAAACGTATGAGAACGAAGTGTAATATGCTGCTCAGTCTGAATGGGGAGAAAACAAAGCAGAGTTTCTGGAAGTATATGGAAAACAACTGAGAAGAGCATGCTGATTTTGGAAGCAAGCACCCTATGTCTCTGTGTCTACTCAGTGTGGGTAAGCCCACGCTGTGGCCCTTTCTCATTTGTTAGGTGGAAGCAACCAGAGCACTTGCTTATGAGGACTCTATGAGAAGCCAATGAGTCCATGAATATCACACATGGGGAAGGCCATGGTGGGTTTACTCTACCATGAGTACCAGCTCTACCATGTACAGAATGACTGGTCCCTTGAGGAGCCAACCTCTGGATAAGTGGTAGAGACACTGAGTTGGAACACCACAGTCCTTATCCCAGCTCTCACTCAATGGGTGAAAGGCATTGGTCACATGCTCCTTCCCTTTAGACACCAGGGCCTCCCAAGCCCTTATACTGAGAAAGCTAATTAGAAACATCCAATTCCATCAGGTATATCGCAAAATATATTTTAGAAGTAAAGGCTTCATTTTCAGAAGTTATCAAAATTGTCAAGGAATCTCTGCAGTATTTAATTCTAGTAGTTAACAGGATGCACTGATCATTCGCCTTTGCCCCGACATCGCACAAAGCCCATCAGGCCGGTAGTTCACTTTCCAACTCACTGGACTGTGAAAGTTCACTCCCCTGAGCACCTGAGAGGATGAAAGCAGAGAAGGCGGGGCTGCTTCCTGGTCCGTTGATGATCTTGTCACAATGTTGGTTAATGTGCTACGTCAGGTGAGCAAGCGGCCTCTGGCCTCTTTGATAGATTCACTACTTACATCGAATGAGGGCTTCACCCTCGTGGGTAACGTCCTCACATCCTAGCACTGACCCCTTAGAACTTGGGCGTATGGGGGGTTTTACTGACTCTATTTACTTATTTGTTTTTGTTTGTTTATAATTTACTTGTGTGCATGAACACACGTGCCACCGTCCGTGTATGGAGGTCAGAGAACAATTCAGAGGAGTCGGTTCTCTCCTACACTGTGTGGAAGTCTCCACAGTGTTTTTGCTTTTGTTTTTTGTTTTTGTTTTTTTAGGGGCTCTAATATTCAGGCTAGAACAATACCTGTGCCCCTGAAGAGACCTCCAACTTATGGCAAAAATGCTTTCAAATTCTACCAAATA
This sequence comes from Onychomys torridus, assembly GCF_903995425.1. Classification (NCBI taxonomy): domain Eukaryota; kingdom Metazoa; phylum Chordata; class Mammalia; order Rodentia; family Cricetidae; genus Onychomys; species Onychomys torridus. Next base: position 48,922,379 of record NC_050463.1, on the reverse strand, counting down.
TTTATGGAGCTGGTAGTCCCTGTCTTGACAGAATATTCTGCGGCACAGACAGTGGGGTTAGGAGGGTCAATTCCAAGGAGGCCTAACTCCCAGCTTCTATCAAGTCAGCATGATACTAAAATAAGAGAGAGGGAATGGTCAGCAACAAGGGAAGGAAAGAGGGGAGTCCCAGGGTGAGCGGAAATAAGATGTCTCGGTTTGGGGAAGGTGGTTTCCCAAGCCTCTGATCTAACTGCTGGAATCCTCACTGTCCAGCCTCCACCACAGCTTCTGGATTCTATCTTCTAGGACCCTTCCACACTGGGCAAACCTTCAAACTATTTTTGGACAGTGTAACATGAACACGGGGGACCCAAAGAACTACTCCCAGGTGAGCACTGAGGACTATCCACTCCTTCAGACTCACCCATGGGACGCTGCCAGCTGGGAGATGGTGGAGCCTCCCAACCCAGGCTTCTTGGGCAAGAATGCAGAGCAGTGCCTGAGCCTCCCAAGGGTGTTGGTAAGAGTGAGTAGAAAACACCACTGCGTGTAAGCACTGAGGACCTCAGCGTGTTACCACTGTCATACAGCCTGTCTAGTGCTGAATGATACAAAGTGTGGGCAATTTCCAATGGGTGGCAAATGGCAAACCAAAGAAAGTATGAGTGTGTGTGTGTGTGTGTGTGTGTGTGTGTGTGTGTGTGTGTGTGCGCGCGTGCGCAAATGGGCATGTGTGTGCATGCTTAGGCCAGAGATCAATGGGAGGTTTCTTCCTACTGTCCCCTCCGATTTTTAAACAGGGTTCCTTGCTGAATCTGGAGACGCCTCAGAGATTTTCCTCTGTCCATACTCCCAGCATTGGGGTTATAGGCGCATGCCACTGAGCCCATGAGGACATAGAGTGTCTTCCTCAACCATGTTCTTACTGAACTGGGAGCTAGTCCATTTGGCTAGACTGGCTGGCCAGTGAGCCACAGGGATCCAGATGTCTCTGCCTCCCTGGCTCTGTGTTTACAGACACGAACCACCACACTTGGCTTTACTGTGGAGGCTGAGGCTGGAACTCTGATTCTTACACTTGTACAGCAAATACTTTATCCACTGAGATATCTCCCCAGCCCCCAAACGTAGCCTTTTACATGAGTTACTATTTATGATCTCCAGGGATTAAAAAAAAACCTACTTAAATTCCATATAATATTTATTGTGGAATTAATTACAAGAGACTCTGTTAAAATATCAGTTGAAGGAAAAGAAATGTTCAAGCCTCCTATTGAGTGCATTGCAGGTAGGCTCGCCTTTGGTTTCTCCCAAGTACTTGTCATTACTATTTCTCAATATTGAAATATTTGTTCGCAATAATATATTGACATATTATATTTCCTTTAACTTAGCACATTTTCATTTTCCTATCCAAATACTTCTTTGTCTACCCCAGCTAAACTTCTAAGACCAGCCAAGAGCACGTTTTAGGATGGTATGGCTATAGAGTAACTTGAATTCTCAAATTGATTTGTAAACTTTTATGTCAATGCAGGAATGAAAGAGAATCCCAAGCTAAGTCCAAAAGAGTTATGATATTTTTAACTGTACAAGTAAGTAATACATTATATAATGCAAACAACCAATCCTAAAAAGCAAATGTTAGAAGGTAAGTTTTCTGGTGAGAAGGAGGAAGATGTTCTTAAGTCAGAAAAAGGATGTGCACAGTTAGGTATTAGTACTGAGTAGTTTGAGACAATAAGATGAATTGCCTTCAGCCCTAGAAAATCAGCTCCAATATATTACTCAAGTGTGGTTTGAAAACTTGAACTATGCTCTTTGACACTAAGAAGGACTGGGAAACACTTGCACTTCTATAAGAATTCAGTCATACAATAAGCTTTCTTTTGCATGCTGGGAATTGAACCCAGGGTGCCATGCATGCTCCAGCTCTAAGCTCTGAGCCCCACCTCAGCCAACACACCTTTGCTTCCGGATGACATCTCAGGCTCTGTGCACAATCAGCACTTCTGGATGTGTCTGCTTATGTCTGTGGCATTTCCCTGCCAGGATGGAATGGAAAACAGCAGAATTCACTATGATGCTCACGCTTAGCTTCTGACGTCGAGAAACATCCAGAAGTATCATGAATTAAGTCTTTCCACTGCCTTGACACAATGTTCAAAAAGTTTTCTGCTACCTGGTGCAAGTTCATAAACCAGGTTGACCAGAAGGCATGTTTTATGTAGTTAGCTGATAGTATGCATTTTTGTCAAAGGACTCCCTCCCAGTTCAGGTGCAACTGACTGGTGAACAGTTATAGAAATTGCTTCTATGAGACACCACATTAAAACTGTCTGTACAAATTCTCTAAGTCTTGCTATAATCCCTGTCACACAGTAAAGAACAGCCAAAATACTGGCTCCTGCCTATGGCACAGCCGATACACCATGAACTCGCCAAGGTCACCTTCATAATACCTGCACAAGACGGGGTCCTTCGATGTTTCATCATGGGTAGGGGAGGGATTCACAAGGCCCGCCCATCCCTGAGGAGATGGATTGCTGGGTGAGGTGAGGGGAAGTCATATTCTTCTGTTGTGTGGTCCCTGGAAAATTGTCCTGGTTTGAGTAATTAACCCCAACCACGTGCACGCAAACAGCAGTAATTTAATCGAGCATCCCCCACCCCGAAGCATTGGTAAGAAGGGTGTGTGTGTGTGTGTGTGTGTGTGTGTGTGTGTGTGTGTGGTGTGTGTGTGTGTGTGTGTTGTGTGGTGTGTGTGTGTGTGTGTGGTGTGGTGTGTGTGTGTGTGTGTGTGTGTGTGTGTGTGTGTGTGGTGTGTGTGTGGTGTGTGTGTGTGTGTGGTGTGTGTGTGTGGTGTGGTGTGGTGTGTGTGTGTGTGTGTGTGTGTGTGTGTGTGTGTGTGTACATGCACATGTGCATGTTGCATGTCTCCACCAGAAGCCAGGATGTAGCAGTCACATGAAACCCGATGTCATTCACTGTGGTTCTTTCCCAACAGAGAAGGGCTCTTCCTCTTTTCCACTTCCATGCTGCACGCCCTCCACAGGCTGTGGATCACACCCTCCACAGGCTCTGCCTCCTCTGTAATGTTTTCTCTAGAGCCATCCACAGACCCATTGCAATGGCAGATACACGGTGCCTTTAAAAGACTCATCGAGATTGAGAACGGAAATGTCCCATGCCCCGCTGTGACGGTCCATCTTGTCACATTGGCAGCATCTAGACTCGTCCAGTCAACAAACCTCTGGGTATAGCTGTGAGAAAGTCTCTGAGGTAGACAATCCCATAAACATCATGTGACCAGCCACCTCACACTCCTGTCTCTATTCCTTCCCCCACCAAGATGCTCTATGTCCTCTTGAACTGTGAGCTAAGATCAACCCTTCCATCCTGAAGATGCTTTTGTTGGGTATTTTGTTCTGGTTAACTATTCAAGTAACTGTTTCAAAAGACCTCCCAGAAAAAACCTTATTCAGATTTGTCTTACACATTTATATTGCAATACCTCTTCAAATGTCACTGGAAGTTTCAAGTCTGGCCTTGGTCAATGATCAAAATACTTCCTGCTCTCTGTGTGTGTTTGAACTGGCCCCTGAGCCATCTATATTCAGAACCTAGGTTCCTGCCATCTTTTCAGGGTCCTTCCGACTTTCCTGCAGCGTGAGCAGGAACCACAGCCAGCCACAGGCATCCCAGCTCTCTGTTCAGCAGCAGCCTGGTGCACTGACCTGCTGTTTAATTGTGCCATGTGGTCCTTAAAAGGCTTTTTTCTTCTTCTCTTTTGAACAGTCAAGATGAAATTGGCTTCTGGTCAGTAACTTTGTTTTCTTCCTCCCTCCCTCGAGGTAGTCGCCAAAAAGGATTTTTGTTTTGTTCCATTTTGCCTGCAAAGCTATGGGTAGCCAAATATGACTACAAATTATCTACATTGTTTTTATAAAGAAAAATATATTTATTTTCCTAGTACTTGGAAACATCGCTTGCTGGGGGCCAGGGAACTGATGCCGTTCGCTGATTCCTGTCCCACCCTAACCCTAATTGGAGAGAAGCTGAACACAGCAGAGGATGTTTGTGGCTAAATTGGGGTATTATGAAAATAGTTCACAAAGCAAGTGGAAAGCTATATATAAAAATGATATTTACTTCTCATTTTAAATGAAGCTTAAGACAAAAGGCACATAGGTAAACACAGCTGCAACATTTTAGGCATGTAATCAAATGCAAAAAAAAATAATATTGGAAAACTATGTTAATTATTGTAATTAAATTGCGAACAGTATTGATAGAAAAATGTCTTTAAAACATATAAAATCAAAATGGATCTTACTGCACTATCGGAGTTTGATGTGTTGTGGATGAGTGACCTGGGTGTGGGGTCTAGTTATTTCCCAATGGTCCAGCAAGGAAGCAGAGGACGATCGAATGGGACATCTGTCAGCCAATGCCGTGGTCTCAATCTGGAGGTTTGGGAAAATACACATACCTAACCCATCTCTCAAAAGTTTGGGGGTACCAATGAAAGGACGGCAGATGACCTCACAGGGTGAGGAGGAAATGCTTTCACGGGTGGATGTGCTGAACACTTGGCCCTCAGCTGCTGTTCTGTTCTGAAAGGTGCTAAAAACCCAGGAGGAAAAAGTGGGCCACTGTGAGTGTCTTTAGAGGTAAGAACTTGCCTTGCCCCTTTCTTGTTTTTATTTTTTTATTCTTTCTTTTCTAAAATGATTTATTTATTTGTATTTTATGTGCTTTTGTGTTTTGCCTGCATGTATGTCTGTGTGACAGTGTGAACTCTGGAACTGGAGTTCTGGGGAATTGAACCCCAGGTCCTCTGGAAAAGCAGCTGGTGCTCTTAACCACTGAGACATCTCTCCAGCCCTGCCTGATTCCTGTGTGTCCATTTCTGCCCTCTGGCTGCTGTGAGGTGAGAGGTCTCCTCTGTCATCGACTCTGGAAGTCGTGGTTCTCAGGCCTGAAATGATGGAGCTAACACCGGACTGAAGGTCCGAGGCTGTAACCTGTCTTCCTTTACACCATCCCTCTCAAGATAAGTGTCATAACACTGAAACCCTGACTCACAATGCAGTCTTGGAGGCAAATGTTCTATATATGAATCATGACCCAGGTGTCTAGGCCAGTGTAAGCTGAGTCCTCATGACCCTTCATACGCCATGAGCCAAGGGGCTCAAGAAGCATAACTCTGAGCGGCTGTGAGGATGTGCCATATAACCCGTGATGATTCTCCCGTGTTGTGATGTCATTTGATGAGGGAGAACTTCTCATGCTCCCTTCTCAGAGCTTGGGTGTTTCAGAGCTTGGGTGTTTGAGGAAGGACTGAGAAGGTATCTCCAGTCTGAATTCGGCCACATTCCCAGAGTTAGAAGAATACCTATGCCTGACCCCCTGGTGCCCCTCTGCTCAGACACTTTCATCTCAGGAGTGGTTCTTAGAGCAACAGACGGACCCTCCCTCTGCGGACCCTCCCTCTGCTCCCCTGACAGCAGCGTTAAGGGAGCAGAAAATCGCTTCCTGGTTCCTCTCTCCTTATTTTGTAGCACCCAGAAGAACTGCCACTTCCTGTTTCCTAGCACCTTGACTCCCAGCAGCGCAGGGGTGGGGCTGCTGCTGAGTCTCCCCCACCTGCTGCCTGTGGAGGTGTCAGAGGCTCGGAGCTGCTGCATGGGGAGCTGTCACCCCCCACCACCCCATCCCCCACCTCCCACCCCCACCCCCGCAAACCTCCAGCTCCTTTTCTCGGTTTTCACTGTGGTCTTATCTCTCGCTCAATGAGCAATTCTTTCACTGGCTGGATCATTGACTAGAGTTTCAGAAATGTCCTTTTCTCATTTCTGGAAAGAGAAATCGGTGAGCGTGCGTGTTCATTCCTCAGAGCTGAGTTACCACTGAATCATTTCTCTCTGATTTAGTAATTTTGTGTGTGTGTGTGTGTGTGTGTGTGTGTGTGGTGGGGAACACCAGGGACTTCAGCCTCGCTTCAATGTTTCATCTGAACCTCCAGGGTTTTTGTTTTGTTTTGTTTTGTTTTGTTTTAAAGGAAGATGGACACTTTTTTTTTCAATGACACAACTGGAAATAAGCAAATAACTTGCTACCAGCTGAGTATGCCTGGTCCCTTGTAGGACACCTTTCGCCAACTGGTCTGCAGGTCTTGGTGAGAACATTCCTCCTTCTACAGCTCTGTTTATCCTGAGATGGCAAAACTCCTCTTGAATGAAGTCTTCATCTAAACCTAAATCAGTATCTTTGTTAACATGCTGTTATGCCTTATTCCGTCCCCCTCTACCTGAAAGCCAGGTCGTTGCAAATGCTCGGTGCCCACATGGAGACCCATGACTCCACAGCAAGACAGAAAACCACATATCCTAGGAACTGAGCTGGAGCTACTATGACATCGTTGTTGGACTGCACCAAAGGCTGATCACAGCAGAAGGACTCAAGCACAGAAGAAACTGTGAAGTGGTAAGACCTGGTCTCCCAACGTTTCAGACAGATTTGGACAATTATAATTAACACTCTTATCACAATGGCAAAATACTTGGCAGAAGCAACATAAGAGAGATGCATCTTGGCCCAGACTATCAGGTGATAGACTCCACCGAGGGGCAGCTCTATCCTGGGTTTAAGGAGTTTGTAGCATGGCTTGTCCACTCCTTGGAAATCAGAAAGGAAAGAGTTCTGATAGACAGAGTGGGTAGAAGCCCCAAGGCCCACCTGTCTGCTAGACAAGCCACAGTCTCAAAGGTTCCTAAACCTCCCTCCCTCTATGCTACCAGCAGCAAGGGAGTACCTGCTCAGATGCATGAAGAACCGGTTCACATTTTAATTGTAACACATTGGTTAAGAAGCATCCAGAAGAAAGCTGACTCATTAACGTTTTCCTTAATAGGTTGAGAAATCATATCCTTATCAGATAATGAATATATTCAGACCGCAAGAAAAAAAAAAGGAACACAGGCACGTCAAGAGTAGATTTTTAGAATCACTAATTGGGACTTTTGTGCATCAAAGTATGATGGCAGAGCCACCGCTACAGGGGCCTGGCTGAAGGTTATCACTGTTTTAAAAAAGTCTTTAAAATACAGTGGCTAAAAATATTCAAGTGCTCATTCAACCATATTTTTTTTTTTGTTTTTTGGTGTTTTTTTAGATTTTAAAAAAATTTTTTTAAATTATATTTGTGTTTTAATTTTACATATCAGCCATAGGTTCCCCTGTCCTTACCCCTCCCGGGGCCCCCCACCTCCTCCACCCCCCCCGTCCCTCTCCCCCCCATTCCCATCTCCCCCAGGGCCAAGACTCCCCTGGGGATTCAGCTCAACCAGATAGATTCAGTATAGGCAGGTCCAGTCCCCTCCTTCCAGGCTGAGCATGTGTCCCTGTATAAACCATATTTTAGTAGACAGCTTTCAAACATACTGAAGCATGCATATAATTAAATTAAAAAAATAAAATAGTGATAGTTTATACCTAAGTTATTGCCACAAGAATAGTTTCTTTGATTAGATTAAGTAAGCTTATTTCTTTGAAATGAATGACAAAAGAAAATTCTAGATCCATCCAAGGAATATAGATATTTTTCTTCTTGCATTTCTTCCTTCCCCCCTTACTAATAATTTGATTAAAATTTTTAATTAACTGATGTCCTCTTACCCCCAAATCTCCATCTGTGTGGTAAGAATTGATTAGATATTAAAATAATCAAAATGTGCCAATGAAAAACTTCAGAAGGTGATGGGAGCTCATGGGCCCCAGGTACTTCCTTCTACTTCTCAAACAACCCCATTTCCAGCTGTTTTCTTCAGTGAAGCATTAACAATTCATGGTTTCCAGGACCATGCTCTGGAAGTCAGAGGAAGCACAGAAAAACCAAATGCCCCTGAGTCCCCCAGTCAGTGACCGGAAGAATTTTAAACAAATTTCGACTCATACATGTCTCCTTTACACATCTTTGGCCTTTAAGTTGATTATTTTACACTGAACTGGGTCAGAGTAGCATGACCTGTTCTTTCAGAGTAGGTGAAAGGGAAAATAAATAAACCAGGTAAGAGGTCTTGTGAAGTTGTAGGGAGCATGGAGGTCTTGATACTCACAGGCCTGCACGAGGGGACCCTGGAATGTTAGCACCCAGGGTTGTTCGTTCAAAAGAAGAAATGCAAAACCTGTTCTCCACCCAGAAGGCTGGAGGAAGTGTTCTCTGGCCCCGTGATTTTTGTGTAATCTATGTGACCAAAGACTTTCTGCACTGAACACTCCTCCAGAGCCGTTCTCGTAAATGTGTTTTCCTCGGTTAATCTACAGAACCCATCTTCACGAACTTTATAGTTTCAGGGTGGTCATGTCTGATCTGCATTTAGCTTACCTGGTTGTTCAAAGAGATGGAGGCATGCTTTGTTGTGCATGTGGGATGGGCTTAATCATCCTAAGAATTATTTTCACCAGATTGTGCTGTGCCTGAAATAAACAACTCAGGGTCAGACTCTCCGAGTTTGAACCAACAATGACTACTGAGTCCTGTTGCCCCAAACTGCCTCCTTACCTCCCTCAGCCTGTCACTCTGCTGCCCAGAGAAGGTCACAGAGACACCACCCCTACCTCCTACCCATCCTTACCCCAAACAAAGTGCAGTGGACAGACTTAGCCAATAAAAATAGGCTCTGAACTGACCTTAAGCTGTTTGTAATCGTCATGAGAGAAAAACACCGACTGAGAGCTGAGAACCCCAAGGAGGGTCCCACTAACCTCACACAAACATTTCTTCCACAACCTGATTTGACTCTTCCCAACAGCTCCTGGGTTCATAGTTCATCTTCACGCAACTCCTCGGGCTGTCCCCTACACTGCAGCCTGGATGCCATAGGATTGATAACTAATCTGCGTCATTCTCGGTCCATCAAAAACCAAGTTCAAATTAGTACTGTGAGCCAATGTATTGAATGCCTACCAGCACTCAGAGGACAGCTCTTGATGCTGATTGTTCAAACACATGATGCTGTCTTTTGGGCAGAAACTGGTATCTTCTGTTCTTCGGGATTATATGACCCTTCTGGGCAAACCTCTTAAGATTATTTACATCCCCGGACCAGAATAGCATCTGCAGCTTCCTCAAGGTATGGATCTCTGCACCAGTTTGCCGTTCTGAGATTCCATGTGACAGCATCTATCCTTAGTAGCTTTATTTTTAGAGGGGTTTTTTTTGGTCATGTATTTGTCTGTTTGGTTTGTGTGCATGTGTATGCGCGTGCGTGTGTGCGTGCGTGCGTGCTTGTGTGTGTGTGTGTGTGTGTGTGTGTGTGTGTGTGTGTATCTCCACATGTGTGGGCATGAACATGTGCACCCGTGTGTTTCTGCACACGTGTATCCACACGTGTACATGTGAGTAAGTGAGAGGAGGCCAGGGTACGTCAATCGGGTACCCTGATCTACTCTCTGTCTTCTCTGCTTGAGGCAGGGTCTCTCACTGAGCCTGGAGGTCAGTAACCAGCAGGCCTCAGCGACCCTACTGTCTCATAGGCCTGGGATTACAAGCATGCACAGCCATGCCTGGCCTTCTACATGGGTGCTGAATATTAGAACCCAGGTCCTCATACTCACACAAGTGCTCTTACCTCCTGAGCCATATCCCCACCTCCCCCAAAGAGGCTTCTTGACAAGAAACATACCTGAGCAGAGAGAAATAGGCCCTGCATCATGTCTGCTTGTGGCCCCCTGCCTTACCAGAAGGAACAGCTAGCACTTGGGTTTGAGACAATCTCCGTGGTAATGGATGAGTTATATGTTTTTATTATGAAAAATTGACCCTTATCTTGGCGCTTAAAATTGTGTTGTTGTTGTTGTTTTTTAATTTTGGAAACTTAAAATGCTTCTGGTCAGTGAAAGTACATTCAAAGCCAATTTGGGCTGAACAGTAGGGACTGGCATACAGTGGTGAAGCCTCAGAGAAGCCCTGGGGCCATTGTTTTAATCCCTTCCATTTGGATTTCTATATCTTTTGTGCTTAGCTCTCGGAATATCCTGGATCATTAGCTTACTCTCCAACTTTGTCAAATGAACAACTGTATTCTGCTCAAAGAACTCCATGAGGTACTTCTCTTTGCTGAATAAAGATCTACTCTTTACCCAATTTTATGTTTGCATTTTGATGCTTTGGAGTTCACCCAGACACAGATTAGAAATGGGTACTAGCAGCTACCATGAGAACTGAAAAGATAGTTCCTGTGCATCTTTGCGCCCATTCCTGACAACCTCTTATATGTTCTGGCTATGATCAGGTTTTGATAGACTTTTCAGAATGCTGTGGGCCTGGGATGGTGGCTAAAGGGCCAGGAAGCAGCAAAATGCTTGCTGCACAGTGGTGAAGAATTGACTCCCCACTAAATCTACTTGTGCGTTATATAATTCTGGTGCTTGGAAGACAGACATGGGACACCCTGGAGCTTTCTGGCCAACTAATCTAACAGAATCAGCAAGCTCCAAGTCCAGTGAGAGATGCTATCTCAAGAAATAAGGTAAATATTTTTAAGCCCAGCACTTTGGAGACGAAGGTGGGCATGTCTCTGTGAGTTCTAAGACTGTGTGATCTGCATAGCACACATCAGCCCAGCCAGAGCTACACAGTGAGACCCTGCCTCAAAAACAAAACAAACAAACGAATAAATAAATAAAAGTGCAAGGCAGACTGAAGATGATACGTAACGTCAACTTCTCGCCTCCACATGCACACAAACTAATGAGTGTGCACTCACACACAGACACATACACACTCACAGCACACAAAGTTTGCAAACAGATGGCAAATTAAACTTGCTGTATACGCCATGAAGAAGACAAGTTTCCCCTTCACCTGGGAGGGAGGTCATACTTCTGAAAACAGAAGCCGTCTCATGACAGAGCAGAAAGGACACTGATGAACTCTGAGGAAGTCTGGGGTCTTTATTTTATGTTGTCATCACAGAATACCTGAGCCTGGGTTGGTTGGTTGAAGTCTCAGTTTTAGGCCAGGGCCAGGGTGTGAGGGTCCCACAACTGGTCAGGAACCACAGAAGAAAAAGGAAAGTGAGAATTAACAGCAAAGAGATGGTTGAACCCCTTCACAAGACTCCCTTGAAGGATAACTAAATGCATATCTACATAGAAGCATCCATCATCTTTACCTGGGATTAATCCCCATCCCTCAACACTGTTGTGTTGGGGATTAGATCCCTTTCATAAGCACTTTGGGGGTCACACTTAGACCACAACTGCTGGCCCTATGGTCATGGCGGTCTTTTGAAAAGCAAGAGTGTGGGAACTACAGTGTTTGAGCCATGCTGGGGTCATAGAATGAGGCTGGCTTTCTGTCGCACAGACTGGCAGCTTGACTGGCAGCTGTGGATGCAGGCTCTCCCCAACTGTATGCCTGTCAGGAGCCTGTGGCTGCATCTGTCTTGCTGATTTTTCAGAAGCCCAGGTGCTGTAGCGAGGCTGCAGGAAACTGGCTTCCTCTTGGAAGCACCTGCAAGGTTCAGGCTGTGAAGAGCCCTTCAATAAACAGAGTGGGCATATTGATGGGAACTTATCTATCTGTAAGTGATGGCGAGGACCTGGGGGCAGTGTGGGACTCAGGCCGAAGAGCAATCTACCCTTTCTTGAGAAGGAAATAAAAGTCTTTTAATTACTGTCCATATCTCCTTTTGCTCTTGCCTCAGCTAAGCCTAGTGGGAAGAGATTGCCCCATGAGTGGTGTGTAGGGCATGGATATCAACTCTGACTGCCATTCAAGTGACTGACACACGGGCTCCCCCAGCCAAAAATATCTTCCTGTGCCAGTATCTGAAAGTTATTGTTTGAAAGTTGAATCTGGGACATTTACAAATTCTTGAGCCAATATGAAGCACAGGACAGAAATCTTTAAATACAGGACCTGCTACATATTTAATGATGCTTGTCAACCTTACAATGAAAAAGCTTCAGGGATAGTGGGGTTTTTGCCCATATATTACTTATTTCAACTTGAACAATAACAAGGACAATTAGCTAAATATCCAATTAGTTCTTAGCATTAATGAATGCACGGCTCTCTGTCCACATCTACAATCATTTCAGAGCATGTTCATTAGCTGTCATGCCTCAGCTTTCTTGGAAGAGAATGTTTTCACACTTCAAGTTTTTTCCCTGGAGTACATGTGTTTGAGTGGAAAATTTCCAACATGAAAAATCTCTGAGATGACACTCTCCCCGTTCACATGTGCCACATAAAAGCAGCGACTCTGGAATGTCTGCGAGTTTTCTTTGCATAGTCTACATACCCAAGGCTTTGGAAGCCCAAAAATTTCATCCCCAAACATCCAGCTATGGGATAAGAGAGAGATCATTTGGCTCACCACAGCCTGTTGTTTCTACAATCTATTTGTAATTTAATTGCTTATTTAATAGCCTCTCTCTCTCTCTGCCTTAGCTATCTTGCCTGGTAAGCCATTTCACACACATCCGTGGTTCTCTGCGTGGATAAAAGGAGAAGGAGCTCTGGCATCTGCTCGGAATTTGTTTTTCTTTAATTTTCATTTATACACTCTTGTTCCATCATCTGCGTTGGGCTCAAAATAGGAAGCCATGTTGACATTTTCCAACCCATTTAAATTTTATGTTCTTTAATTAAAATCCTCCTCTTAACTAGATAGACTTCTAACCTGGTGAGTAGACGCTGTGATACTACAATGGAATGAGGACAGGTTTTTTTTTTTTTTTTTTTTTTTTTTAGCCACACCCCCTTTGTACAAAAAGGATAAACAAGACCTGAAGTCACATTATTTCCATGTTATCCAAAAAGTCAAAGGAGATTTACATGCTCTATCTTCCCTCAAATCAAGATCTAAATGAAGTTGAGTGAATAAGTCTGAAATGGAAGTACATAGCCAGTGTGCTGGCTCTGGAGACAGACAGCCGCTGTCTATGTCGGATAGCACAGAAGTTATCCAAAATCCTAGCTCCTGTTCACAAAACTGGAAGCTAATAGAACATTTGGATCATGCACAAATGACATAAATAGCACATGTATGTTACACACACACAATAAACTACATATCATATTTTCCTATGAGATAGAGTGGCAATGTCAGGTGTAAGTGGGAAGGAAGGATAACGTGGACTTGGGTAAAACTTGGGTTATAGTGGAAGCGATGTGCCGAGACTATACCCCTTAGACGCAGCGTAGGAACCACATTCTCTTTAATAACTCTTGTCTATTGCATCTCTCAGTATAGAGAAAAGCTTTGTAAATAATTGATGTTTGGTCTTTTTTGTTATTTTTAGATACAATTGTATCTAAAAATGATAAAGAAGGGCCCTAGAACATTTTGGAAAAAGGAAAGTTTTCTATTTTTTTTAAAAAGGGGGGGTTATTGTGTAGATGGTTCAGACATTTTCATACAAATGCATATTATATGTTGAGCATAGTCTCCCTATGCCCTCTGCCCTCCCTTCCCCCCATCCGTCTTAGCAAAAAGCAAGCTGAATGGAGGCCCCAAGGAAACATGCATTCTAGTGTGAAGATCCTCCAAAAAATGCAAGTTCGTATTCACAAATCATAACAAGCTCAGTGAGGGAAACATCAAAGCATGATGAGGACACCATTTCGCAGGACAAAGTCCAGACTGGCTCCTCCAGGAAGTATAATAGAAGCCAGAGACACTGAGGGTAGGCAGGAAGTCCTGGCCTGAGAAGCCTTCTTGTGTATGCATGGGGGGATGACTGACAGCTGATGCCTAGCCCTACCCCTTCCCATTCAGCAAAAGGATGCTGAGGAGAGGGGTCTTTCCTGGGGACCCCTAGAGTTTCCCAGCAGCAGAAACCTTGGTGGATCCAGAAGCAGAAGAGAGGGGCTCCAGCAGCCGGCCCCCCAAGCAGATGTAGGCTCCCCGAGGCTTCTCACGGTCACACCTGCCTGCTGCTCTCTTAGACACTGGAGCATCCCAAGGCTTCCTAAGGAGTCCCAGTTCTGTGTTCTGCATTCTCCATCCAGCCAAGGTCTTGGGATCTAGTATCTGCGGACAGCTGTTCTTTGATCTTTTCCCAGGGTTCCCCAATGCCCGTTAAATCCCCTTTTCCCAGAATACAAACCATAACTGCTTCCCACCAAAACCCAAGGTATGTGCCATTGAATGGTCTTCAGCAAGGTTAGCCTAGGCATAATCAAAGATGTCTCTGCCAATAAGATGGAAAGGAGTCTGTTCAGGGAAAGGAGTCTGAAGATATCTTTCATTAGAGTAGGTCTGCTCAAATTGGAGAACAGGGAGGGTTTGCACACCAGTTCTTTTTCCACAAGCTTGCTTTCTCGGTATGCTGTCAAGACCCAGCAAGTCTGAGAAGGTTGAATTCAGCTTGCAGTCACAAATTTGATCTTCCAAAATGGCTGAAAAGCCAAAAGTATAAACACAACATTGGCTTTTCTAACCAAGTGGGTCCTGACAGGGCTCAGAATGGGTCACTGGAGTCAATGGGAAGAACACTGTGTCAAGGGAAAGGACGTGTGTGTGGTGATTCCCAGAACCATCGCACAACAGGGTGTTGATTACTTAGAAATCACAAATTAACTTTCCATTAAAATACATATAATTATACGATTTAATGTGGGGAAATAATATCCTGCAGATATTTCCAGTCTGCTAATCCTAAGCAACACAAACGAATGGTTTGCTTAAAAGTAATGGGCGGGGAGCCAGCCCTCTCCTGGATTCACCAGGGCTATGACCCAGGGGGCTTTGTATTTGGCCTTTGCTAACTATAAATCTAATCCTTTCCCAACAAGATTGAGATTTTGAAGACAGACACCCTTAGGAGTTTTAGAGAGAGCAAGCAATGGCTCAATCGTCCTGCGAAATCACTGTGCCCCATCATGAGGGCAGTGAGTCACATCTCTGAGTTTTGTTCTCTAAAGTAGAAACCATGAGGGTTTTTTTAAATGCTTTTATCATTAGCACATAACTTACACATCATAGAATTCATTCTTTTGGTGGTAAACACAGTATACAATACTATACAAGTAGAGTATAGCTCTGTGATGCTCTAACCAACCAACAAGGAACCTCCAAGAGAATTGTGAAACTCAAAGCCTTCTTGAAAGGAGCAACTAGGGGCTGGAGCTCAGCCATAGAAGATTCACCTAGCAGTCATGAAGTCATGGATTTGATCCACAGTCCTGTGTGAACCAGGTGTGGTGGTGTTTGCCTGCAGATGAAGCACTCAAGGAGATGGACAAGAGGACCAGAAGTCCAAGGGCATCTTTGGCCACATACTAAGGTCAGTCTGAGATACATGAGACCTGGTCTATAAAAAATTAAAAGGCAACAGAAATGGGAGTAAGGGACAGGAGGGAAGGAGGGAGGGAGGGAAGGATAAAGGGGTGGAAGATCCACCTAGCTCTATCTTGGGATGTCTTGCCATCCAGCTCTGTCTCTGGAATCTTCCAATGAAAGCACATGAATAGCATTCCTAACTCAAGGAAGTACATCCGAAGGCAAGGTAAGCCTGACACCTGACCTTGACTAGATCAGTGAAGTCTTGAGAAGTCACTAGGGTTGCCAACTGACATTTTGGACCCACAAGATATAGACAGCAATGCCCATAATAAACACAAGGAACTGGAAGTCAAGCCTCCCCCCCTCCCCCAGAGAAGGTACTCGGCCACTGGGGTCTCTGGGAACTTAAAGATTCTGCAAATCTATTGAAGGACAGGAAGAGGGACTGAAGTTTACATTCCCAGGTAAAGAAGGTTTTGTTGCATCATCTGCTCATGAACAGAGGAGGAGAGAAGGAAAAAAAACAAAACAAAACCAAAACCAACAACAATAAAACAAGCAAACTAAAAGCCCTACCACGGAGACAGGAGAGCATGAAGGAGGGAGCTGAGAGCTAGAGAGCACATCTGCTCACAGCTGCCGTGACCTATTTCTATTTACCTGATTGCCGAAAGCTAGAATGTGATTGGGTTTCATGTAGTTTTACCTCCTCCAGCACTTGGTTTTCTTGGCGAAATTACCTCCTCTTTCTGAACTGCTTGTCCTTTCAAAATGCTTACTTTGTGCCGCTGCAGAAGTACACACATTTTTTTTGGCCAAAGTGGTGGAATTTGCAGCCAAACGCAAAAGAATATGTGCAATTAATGAATAGACAGCGATGGACTATAATTTACAGATGATTTGGCAGGGGCAGAACGAGTGAGACATGGCTTGTTTTGTTCCCAGTCCTGGTTCCCGTGAAGTCTTCTTTTATGCAAATAAAATATCAGAGAAAGGAAAATGAATGGCTAGGAGTGTGGGAGAATTTCACAGTGCCCTTTTATTCCTGGGGACAAGTATTTGATGGTCACAGTGAGATCTTAACTATCTCTCTACGTAGCCCTGAGAGACTAGCAGTCAGATAGACTCCCTGATAGACAGGCAGATAGGGAGAGGGGCCCTGGCTAGGAAATAAAGGCAGCAAATTTCCAAGATGGCCAACTTCTTCTTTGACCTTCTGAGTTGAGACAAAAGCCGGCCAGGTTTTGCCTGTCACCATCAGGCACACTGCTGATTGACAAGCTCAACCAGATCAAGGCTTGCTCAGGACATGCTGCACAGGAGTTGCAGACCAATCAACCATCCTATATGTCTTCAAATTGACCAACCCTAAAGTAGGGGAGGAAGATTCTTCGGAAACTGTTAAACCCCCAGACTGGATGTTTGGGCACCCTCCCCAGTTTTGCCAAGGATCTTTTCTCTGTACATCTGCTCCATGTGTGTGTTTCTCCACCCCCAACAAATGCCTTCCCTTAACTGCTGATTCTGGCTCTGTCTGTTGTGTTAGAGACCTCCCCACCACTACCTGCTGCACTTACAGTTTTTCCTGCCTTTTAATTCTTTCTTTCTTTCTTTCTTTCTTTCTTTCTTTCTTTTTTAAGATTTATTTGTTATGTATACAATGTTCTGCCTGCAGGCCAGAAGAGGGCACCAGATCTCATTACAGATGGTTGTGAGCCACCATGTGGTTGCTGGGAATTGAACTCAGGACCTCTGGAAGAACAGTCAGTGCTCTTAACCTCTGAGCCATCTCTCCAGCCCCGCCTTTTAATTCTTTAACTGGTAGAGAAAACGAACCTGCTCAAGACCCCTGGACTGTATCACCACCAAATGAGACCATGCTAAACTGGTTTCTGATGATCGCTCCACCATCAACACAATTGTCCCTGTCATTAAAAGGTTCACACAGTCTTAAAGATGCTACATGCACCGAACAAGTAACAGGATACTAGAGCCAACTTCCAAGGGATCTCCAATTTGAAATCATCTAACACTTACTGATTTTAATAGGAAAAGGGACCTTAATGTCTTCCTGGGCCTCTGAAGATGGTTGTGCTCAGAGCAAACCAGAAGCTTGAGTTTCTGTGCTCTGGGCTCGGGGATTGAGCTAGAGAGCAAAGGAGAGCAGTTGTCCCAAAAGGGGAAGGAGTGGAGGTTGTTACAATTACAAAAACCCCAGGCTTTGCCGCGCACTCTGCTTTTAGCTGGGCAATTTTATATAGCCATTTAGATGATCTAAGTTTCTATCCACTGGTCTATGAAATGAGCCCAGCAGGTGTTTTTTAAATCTTACCTTGGAGACTCCAACAAGGCAAGAAGCCCAGGACCAGAATGATGCTGGGGTTTCATGTTAGGACACCATAAGACTTTTTTAACAGGTGGGTAAAGCATCCTCAGCATCCACAGATTTCTGGATCTTGGGGCTGTTGGGGATGAACCCACTCTGACCAAGCAGTTGAGGAAATCTAAGAACTGTGCAGTTGACACAAGGATGCGAGGCACACTGGAAATCTAACAGCAGGAGGTATTGGTCCCCAGCTTCAACATTGCCAGCTTTTACCATCCTTGCTTCAGGTACGATTCTAAATGTCTAACAGAGAGAAAGTCCACCTCTCAGCAAGGGCGTGGCACGGGAGTCTTCCACTCACACCCCACCCACACTAGCACAGCGAAGAGAACCATTTGCAAAGGCCAGCTGAGGCATCTCCCACCATAGAGAAGTCATGGTTCTCAGAGGACAAAATGAGCCAGCACCAACCACCACCACGACTTCTGATCTGGGAACCACAGGCATGGAGAAAAACCAAGGATGGTGGAGAAGTGATGGGTGGAAGCTGACTCGGGAACACAGCAGGAGGAAAAAAAGATGCAAGCTAAGACACGGCAGTGGAGGAGAGATGGAGGGCAGATAGGAAATCCGAGCAAACTGGATCCACAAGGGAGCGGAGGACAAAGCTGAAGTTTTGTGATTAAGGATGGCAAACAGAGGGCTGAGGGAGTGGGGGGGGGGTGGGGGCGGGGGTGGTCAACGGTCATCTTCATCCCTACACCAGCACATAAAGGAAGGAAGAGATGAATAAGACATATAACCAAGCTTAATATATTCAAGCAGAGGATGCAGACATGCAGTATGCATATGGACCATATCTATTTTAATAAACACTTTGTGGAAGCTTAGAAGCAGCCTTCCTATGCCTCTACATTGATGAACATATTGTAAATGATTCCTTGATTCAATGGAATAATTTTTAAACACAAATATTTTCCAGACCTTCCTCTCTTCTACTTCTTAATGGATCCCTAGTCGGGCATCTCTGGGTACCAGCCCTGCCTATGACCTACTCTGTGTCCAACACCAGCTTTGTAGGCAGAGTGGGAGAGCGGGGTGAGGGTGTCGGGGAGAACACGGTTTGTTTCAAGGCTAAAAATAGCCTCTGAAATTCTAGGATATTGGTTGACTCCTCCTCGAGACTGTTAGAATTGGGAGTTTCAGAAGTTCAGAGACTATTTTGGTTGGAAGCCTGAAGTTCTTCGAAATAACAGCTAGCAGCTGCCGTTTGTGTTCCCGCTCTGGCTATAAATACAGGGCACTTGTAGAAAGGACTGAGTCAGCCACAGAGGGCACGAGCGTTTTCCTTTCCAGCTTTCCCCATGGTGTCATGCTTTGGAAAGCGGAGGTGGGCATAAAGTGGTCCCCAGAAAGTCATATTCGGTTTCCCTACAGGACAACGTGCTTCCCAGCTCCCAGGTCCGTCTTCCACGTTTACACCAGGGGCCTGGAGGCTCATGGTTTCTCAAATCTGACCCCAGCCTAGCTATTTCCAGCCAGCTCCCCAGGACCAGCCTATAGACCTCTGTGACTGTTTCCTAACCAGATGAGGAGGCAGAGCATCCACTCCACATGGGTTTGTGTGAGAATCCACACAGCCAAAGACAGATGAGTACTAGCCATGCAATGTGACACCTAGTGGAAGACCAAACCACTGGGATATTTCACCCTGAATCTTTAGTTATCATGGCAGCTTGCTCCAGGGCAGTGGTTGGACCAGAACATGTATATAGAGTGCCATGGTACACTGGTTCTCCCTGTAATCATAAACATTCACTGTACTCTCTTCAGACCTTTCATACAACCAGACACCCATTGTTGGATAGAACTGGTCACCCAGGGAGACACACTGTCCCCTTGAGCTTGATCAGACCAGAATGTCAGTCCAGAGCATTGTGGGAATGTCAGTCCAGGGCATTGTGTTCTGTGTCCTCCTTGGCTTTGCTCCTGCAATTTTGACCATGCAATGTGGACCTTCTCCTACACTTCACAACAGGCTGTAAGTGAGCTACCCCAAGTGACTAAGGCTTCATCCTGTCAACAAGCACTTCCAATTCATGTGCAGGGCCCAAAAGACAAGATCAAACCACTATTGACCTATCTCTAGGTACTCAAAACTGCTCATGGAGACTGTAGAATGTTGTTAAAAGGATTAGGTGAGCTAGTATTTCTGAGAGTGACTAACATAAACTAAACACTAGCTAGTACAGATTGCTCTCTTATCCTAAGTGCTTGGAACTAGAAGTACTTCAGATTTATTTTTATTTTTTATTTTAGATTTTGGAATATTTGCATATACATAATGAGACATCTTGGGAATAGGACCCAAGTCTAAACACAAATTTTATTTATGTCTCACACACACACACTTCATACACATAGCCTGAAGGTAATTTGTACAATATTTTTAATGCACCTGCATTTTGACTACAACCCATCATGTGAGATCGAGTGAGGCTGTTTCCATTTGTGGCACCATGTCAGTGCTCAAAGGCTTTCAGATTTTGGATTTTGTGTTTCTGAATGAGGGATGCTCAAGCTGTGGTTTGTTTGTTGTTTATTTTATTTAATTTTAGAGAAAACTATGGAGACATAATGTTTTCTTCTTACAAAGTTGATGCAAAACTCTTTTGCACCAAGATTATTGTTAGGAAAGTATTATAATGACATAGATAATTTGGTTAGAAAGAACCCAGAAGGAGAATGAAAAATCAGCTTCCTCAGGGGCTGTCTATTGCCATGGAGACATAGCAAGCCTCCTGCATTCTTCCGAATGGCACTGGGGAGACATGCGGCTAGATGATGGTAATGATGAGGGTAGCATCTGCCCATTTCACAATGTTGCAACACTGTCTGCTGTGAGTAACTGTCGCCTTGGGCAGCATCTTCAGGACCTCTGTCATGCTTCCTGCCCTCCTCCACTCATATCCAATGCCAACCAGACAAGGAGGCCACAGAGGGGCCTAAAGAAGGGCTAGATGCTACCTGTGACTCAGAGCCATGGTGGCAAGATGACTAATGGCAGGTACATGTTTCCAGTTACATCTCTATGAACATTGTCACCTTTAGCACCACTACCAGCACCAGCAGCTTCGTCATGTGTATCTTCATCATCATCATTACCAACTCCACCACCACCACCATCACCACCACCACCACCACTACCATCATCGTCATCTTGACAATCATGACCACCTCCACTACCACCACCACTATAATCACCATTACCACCACCACCATCACCACCACCACCACCACCACTACCATCATCATCATCTTGACAATCATGACCACCTCCATTACCACCACCACTATAATCACCATTACCACCACCACCACCACCACCACCACCACCACCACCACGTCGTCATCATCATCATCATCATCATCATCATCATCTCAGCAGCAGCATCACCACCGTTACCAGCATCACCATCATCCCCATTGTAATAAAAGGGAAATAGGAATGGAGGGGTGAGATCAGGAAGTGTGTTCCTCCATGTTCTCACCACCAGAGTCTCACTCTTGTCTCCCCTGGCTCTGCCAGTGACCTTATTGTTTTCCCATTCACTGATTCACTTGTTCTTGAGCCACTGTGAACAGGTCGACAGTGAAGCAAGCTTGGTTCTTTCTTCACACAGAAAGTGGTGGCATCTCAAAGACAGTGAGACAGAGGCAAGGGGGCTCACTGCAGGGCACAGAGAGAAGCATGATGGGGTCTATTCTTTCTAACACAAAGAGGGGCTTCTCACGCAAATGCCATAATGAGTGCCTAGGGCTGATCAAGAGTTAGCAAGCAAAGAAGAGAGAGGAGCAAGACAGGCCACAGAACGCCAAGATAGAACAGAGAAAGAGAGTGGACTCCCCATGTGCACAGACCTCGGATCACAAAACTGGGAAGGGTCAATGGTGAGAGGGGAGGAAAAGCAGAGCTAGGAGACAGGTGATAGAGAGAGGAGACAAAGGAGGGAAGAAACAGGGAAAGAGTGGGCGAAGAGGGGAGACAGGAGAGGAGACAGGGAAAAGTATAGATGAGCAGAGGGACAGAGGAGATGGGGGATAAGGGAAAGGGAAGAGATGTAGTGAGAGAGGAAAGCAGAGGAGAGAGGGGGATACGGAGAGGGAGACAAGGGAGAGAGGAACAAGAAACAGAGAAGGGAGAAGTCAGAGGCTACAAGACATTAGCAGGTGCACACATGTCCATGTCCATGAGAATATCTGCACTATGAATACATTAATTATATATAGATGGATCTAGTACACACACACACACACACACACACACACACACACACACACACTGCCTTTGGACTTAGCAGTTGCCCCTGTTCCACTGCCTAGTATTTTTGAGGTTCAAGTTGTGTTAGAGTACAACAACTTGGAAGGAAGGATCAAGAAGCTGGAGCTAAGCCAAAGGCCACATTTCCATTCCAAATGGGAATGGAGGGGTGGGAGAGTTTCCATCTTGATCTGGAAGCCATGGTAACAGGTTGACTCCTGTCCTGGCATGGCCCAGAAGCCACACATGGGGGGACATATGCCTACGTGCATCACAGCAGAATTACCATCACTTCCATCATATTACAAACAGCATTGATGAAATATTAGAACTCGCATCGAGCTGTCAGCTTAGCATCACAGTGAGACCCAAACTTCCCTTTAATGCTGTCTCTTCTGGAACCCTTCCTTGCCAGCCTCTGCCTGAGCCAGCTGTGGTGGGACAGAGTCCCAGCAGTTGCCAAAGGGGACATTTGTGGACCGGCTGCTCACCCTCAGCTGGGGACATCTGGATAGCAGCCTTTGATCTTTTTTCCCTGCATGTCTGGCTACCTATAAGGGGCTCAGAGTCCAAGGCTCGAGTGTTTTGTGGCCCGACTCTTGTGCCCAGTGGGGCTCTGGCAACGTTGGACAGTGAGAGAGGTTGCTTTCTGCCATAGCATCTGTTCTGAGCAGCCCTTGTCCATTCCTCTCTGAGCTGCACTCCTGGCCGCAGCCAGCACGCAAGGATGGGCTCATCCACAACAGGGCCTGTAATCTGACAGGGGCAGGTCCCTTGGTGGGTCAGCTGTGGCTTGGGACCTAAGCATTCCAGAAGCAAAGAGCTGCCTGTCAGAAGCTTGCCACCTGGCCCTGGGATGCGTGGCACCAAATAGAAACAATTTCATTATTTATGAATTCTATCAGAGCAGACATTTGCAAGGTAGGCATCCTTTGCTCCCAGGGGTGTATGGCCAGGTGTACGCCCAGGTGTTTGCCACACGAGGCAATGGTGTGACTGAGGACTCCAAACAGACAGCCCAGGGCAAGCCCTCAGGTTATCACTGCCTTCTGCTCTTTAATTAGGGATGTCCTGGAAAACACGTGAATAAGCTTGGTCCTGTGGGAGGGACAAAAGAGAAGGGACGGGGAGGGAGGATCTGTTTGGGCCTGGGCTGTGCAATCATGAGCATTGAGTCTGGAGGGTCTCATGTGACTTAGAAGAGCTCAGTGAACTGTTGGGTAGGGGGCGCATTCAGACACATTCAAAGGGCACATGATGCGCAACGCACTGTTAGCACAGGTTACCTCTGGTGAGAAAAAGGGCTGAAGGTCAGGAAAGGACATCCCAGTTCTTCTGTGTCTGGTCTGTGTCATTTGCCTTTGAGATAAAGCAGATATTTAAAAAGTGTCCGACAGACGATATCAGGGACTCGTAGTTCATTGTGAATGTGATTATAGATTTAGATGTGTAAAACTTTGGGGGCATCTCTGTGGAACTTTAACCCATCCTCCTCTATCTGTAGTTACAGTGAAATAGAGCACCTTACAGTTAGAGCCCTGTTTGATGTGCATCCAGGCCGGTCGCTATGCTGGGGCCGTGTAGACCTTAAGTCTCACCTTCTTCCGGTATAACACACATGACCACATGTGCAGCATAGTTTTCATACCATGCAGCTCCTGTGCCAAGGAACATGTGTGCATTCCCACAAAGAACTGCCGTCCCTCTGGATCCCCGTGGCAGCAGGGAGGAGGTCTTCTATCAGCTCCTCACACGTGGGACAGGATCCTCTCGGCTTCAACTTTAGAAGTCTGCTTTCCATACATGGAGGAGCAGGGGGAGGGAGAGAGGAAAGGGGGACGTGAAGGAGAAGCATGGGCCAGAGAGGAGGAGAAGAAAAGGAGGAGGGAAAGGGGGGATGGAGAAAGGAGGAGACAGGATCAGAATCAGAAGCAGTAACAGCCAGAGCAGGAAGGGGGTGCCATGGGGGCACATGAGCCCAAATGGCTCAGCAGGTAAAGACACCTCCTGCCATGCCTAACAATCTGAATTTGATCCCCAGAACCCACATGGTGGAAGTAGAGAACTGACGACCACTACAAGTTGTCCTCTGGCTCACACACACACACACACACACACACACACACACACACACACACACACGTGAGCGTGCGTGCGCACATGTGCACACACTCACTCAATTATGAATTTTTAAAAATACTTTAAAAGAAGAAAAAGAGGAAGAGGAGAAAGGAGGAGGAGGAGGGAGGAAGAGGAAGAGGAGGAGGAGGAGGGAGACGAGGAGGAGGAAGAGGAGGTAACAAATACCCACAGAACACAAAGCACCAGCCAGATCTGTCCCAAGAGCTCCTCCAGCTCAGGGTCCTCTGTCCTGCCTACCTTGCCACGGGGAATGATTTGTGGTGTTCTCACTCTACAAATGAGACAGCCTTCATTCAAAACTTTGCCGTGGACAGAACCAGAGCAGGTGCCCACAGACCTCTAGACTCCCAGCCCATGTGCTGGCTCTTCCATTTACGTCAACATGCACTCTCCTTGTATTCAAGGTAGAGATACTGAACTGTGGTCTGCAGAGAGAGGTGAACTATGCGTGGACGTGTTGGAGCTGAAGTTCACCGTGTAGAGTTTCCTCAGGATGGGTTATGATCAAGTCAGTCCTGGAGATCCACGGCTCAGTGTCCACACAGGACACAAGCGAGTGGAACAAATGCCCTGTGGAAAAAGATCAACACTGTCACGTGTGCACGCTTGGCATTTGGCATTTCTCTGAGAGCAGAGAGGGATCACCAGAACAAAGCCACCCTGTCAGAAAGCTTGCTAATTCAAACTGGGTAGGGCATTAGTCATTAAGCACTGGGAAATGACCAATTTTCGATCACAGCTGTTTTGTGGCCATATCTGAATGCGGGACACGGACTTCCAGTCACACAGTAATAAAATCTGCAGTTTCTGGTGATGATAGCCATGCTGCCATCTGACCCTCTTAGTGAACAGGGATCATTAGCAACTGATGATTCCTACCTGGGTAGTTCAGGGAGCAAATGTCGTTTGATTTCAAGGACTGACTTCCTTGACACATATAAATGTAGGTCAGTATCTGCCACTCTGTGAAAGCAGGAATGGTATTTGTCCAGGCTGCCAGGTGTGAAGTGATGGGTGGGGGGATATCAGAGCAATGTGTGAGAATGGGGACAGAAAGGCGGACCCAGCAGAGGGAAAGAAAGACCAGACACTCAGGATGTGGATAGAGAGCTCCTAATCTGACAAGCATGTTCCTGGGTGAGGTTAACAAGGAAGAAAAAAAAGTTAGGCTGGGAGATGGCTCAGTGGGTAAAGTGCTTGCTGCTTAAGTAAGGTAAGCTGAGTTCAGATCCTCCAAACCCACATAAATGCCAGAGGTGGTGGTAGCATGTACAGGAGAACTCTGAGCTCGGGACCAATTATCCTAATACACACAGTGGCAAACAAAAGACCTTGTCTCAAACAAGGTGGGAAGTAGGGACTGACGTCCAAGGTTGCCCACTGACCTGCAAACATGCACTGTGACACACACCTAACTGCCTTTACACACACACACACACACACACACACACACACACACACACACACACACGCGCGCGCGCGCGCATAAAGACAAAAAGAAAAAAAGAATGCTTTCTCTAAGAAAGGACTAAAATTATATGCAATGGGGAGGAGCCCCCGACTTACATGCTGTTGGATAGTAGATAGGACTGTGAATACGATGCCACCTCTGCCCTTCATTTCTGAAGATCTGACTACCTCAGGGCGAGGCTGGGCGGCACCATATCTCACTGGACTACATTCCTCAGGTAGAACCTGTTTCCCACGAAACAAACATTTCAGAGCGGCTAAAGCAGGCAGGATGGACTTGAACTAGAAATTATTGGTGGAGTCCATCTGGCCACCAGGGGACAACTTTAATTGACACATAGGATGGTGACGAGTTACAAATGACCTGTATCAAGGAGGGGCCAAGGAATCTGTTGAACAACCTAGGATACACATGACAGCTTAAAAAATATGAACACCACTGAGTGGTGGTGGCACACACCTTTAATCCCAGTACTTGGGAGGCAGAGGCAGGTGGATCTCTGTGAGTTCGAGGCCAGCCTGGGCTACAGAGTGAGTTCCAGGAAAGGTACCAAAACTATGAAGAGAAACCCTGTCTCGAAAAACCAATATATATATACATATACATATACATATGAACACCATGCACACACAGTCACACACACAAACACACATGTATACACATACACATGACAACTTACAAACTACAAACACCATGTACACACACAAACACACACATACAAAAACACACGTACACATACACACACTCACATAGCAAAGAAAGAGGAAGCCAAAACATCCCTAGCACTAAACTGAGAAGCCACAAATCAGGGAACATTTCTTCCTATTCTGGGTTTACTCTTTTTGTGCCCCATGATGGGGGGCTCCTTCCTTAACCCAACTAAACCTGAGCACAAGAAGTGTCCCCTGCAGTCCCAGTGTAGGACACAGGGGGAAAGTCAGGAATGGCTTAGTGAAATTCCAGCAAGCAAGGTGTGCCTGGCAGAGGTGGGGAAGGCAAGCTAACTGTCCAATGAGAAGATCTGGCTTCAAGTTCTCAGGGTCCTCATCCCCAGAGCTCCCTGAAGCCAAAGCCAGTGCATGCATGAAAGAAAAGTCCATCTTAACTTTCCCTCTTCAGGCTAAAGCTGATACATCTTAAATGAGGACCCACAGAGTCTATCTGTAACATGCGTGCTCAGGATCCTCAAAATTAAAAAAAAAATACTCAAATTTATCCACGGGTATGCATATAAAATATCCTGTCTAAATGCATATTGCCCCTTGATCACAAAGGAAATATATCTTTTGCATAAAGATCTTGGGGAACAGTCAGGTAGATTAGATGTTGGTTGCAGAAAGTTGGAGGTTTTAAAAATGAAACCAGAGCAGATAACATGAGCTTTATATGGATAGTTATGTGAACAGTTATCTGACCAACTCAAAATCTGTATCTGCATTTGAAAGCCTGGACAGGGAGGGCAGGTGCAAGCCACTCAAGATAGGCTCTGTCTAAATATTACAGGGGGGCGGGAAACCACAATGGCAGGTGTTTGTGGAGAAATGAAAATAAGATTTGAATTTGTGAGAATCAGATTAAATCTAAAATACACCTTGAGGAAGCAGCCAAGGCTTCGTCCCTTCCAGGTAGACAACAGCCTCTCCTCCAGGACTGAGTACTGTGGCTATGCTCAGACACAAGGTCGGCGTCAACAGAAGCATAAGCAGTGTGTCCTACGGGCTTTAGACCAGCCTGAAAGTAGGCCACAGTCATACTAAACCTCCCTGGGAGGTGTGGGGAGACTCCAGGTCACCAGACACTCCTTCAACTGGGACTCCTTCTGAGGAAAATCCCCAATGTCTTCTCAGTGACTTCTGATTATCAGGAGGGCTTCCAGATCCTGTTGAAACTGAAAAGTAATAGTCACTCCTTTGCAACTGGAAATTTCCACACCCCTTCAAGTTAGGGACTTTCAAAATAACCCCAGGTTACTATTCTCTGGGCCAACACTGTGGTGCTTCATGTAGCTAAGAAGAGAACAGTCTTGCCCTGGAAGCCGCCTCTGTGTGTGCACTACATGAATGTTACGCTGGGCTCCTGGGGGTGGGGGTGGGGCTGCATCTATTTAGGAAGGATGATAACAAGCTCCTTCTTCCTTTCAATGGTAAGTTCCCTTTGAGATTGGCCCACTGACTGGCCTAATGGCCTCTCTTTACAGCCCATGGACATTTTTCGGGGGAGGAGTCTCATCTATGTTCTCTCCCAGCAGACCTTGGCCTGATCCACTACAGACTGTCATACAATGTTAGGAACACTGTGTTATGAAGGATTTTGGGGGGTAACTAACTCCTGGGATGAAGGACTGGGCTTTCAGATACTATTTTCTCCAAAGTTTCTTGAATTTCTATGATGTGCATTTTCCCCCACCTTCCTTCTCGACACATGACAGCGTCTTCATTCCCACATCAGTGATAGCTCTCACAGAAGAAAGCGTAAGCCTCCTGGTCTACAAAATGAGTTCCAGGAAAGGTGCAAAACTACACAGAGAAACCCTGTCTCAAAAAAGAAAGAAAGAGAGAGTGAGTGTGAGAGAGAGAGAGAGAGAGAGAGAGAGAGAAAGAAAGAAAGAAAGAAAGAAAGAAAGAAAGAAAGAAAGAAAGAAAGAAAAGAAAAGAAAGAAAAGAAAAGAAAAGAAAAGGAAGCATAAACCATCTCCAAGCAGAATCACATGACCTGTATACTTAATGATCATATGGCAAGGAGCAAGAAGTCCAAATAATTGCCCCATAGGTGATTCAATGGTAGAGATGGCTGTCACCAATGGAGCTAATAAGGCATAGGCATTTCTGGGAGTTGCCAGAGGAGAGCTGACCCTATGCTGGACCTGAGGGCTAATTTAAGAATAAGAATAGTTGAGGCCAATAAGATGGCTAAGTTGGTAAAAGCACTTGCTGCCAAACCTGAAGACCTGAGTTCAATCCCTGAGACCTGGAAGGAGAAAACCAATGCCTGTACGTTATCCTCTGACCTCCACACGCATGCATGCACACACATGCACAGGCTCACACAAAACAAAGAAACAGCATTAAAAAAAAGAGAGTACTCACTATTGAAGACCCCGTGAGCCATGCAGCTCCAGCTGGACAAGGCTGGAAGAGTGACTGTTTCTAAAAGGCCGAACAACTTCCTCACAGCAACAGCAGACTCACAGTCAATTCCTGAACCACGACAACTTTCACGTCCCTGTATTAGAGATAAAGTTCTGATAATTCCACTCAAGTCAGTGGGAACCTGTGATTCTGGCCTGTACCTAAGAGAACATAGCAAAGGCAACCGCTTGGCCTCCCTGGGAACACTGAAGGGGAAGGTCAGAGCCAGGGAACCTGAAGACTTTGGAAAGTGCTCTTCCTGCGACCCTCAAACTTGAGGACTCCGGAAAGAAAACAAGAGATGGTGGGACAGAGGAGAGCAGACTGAAGCCAGGGACAGGCACAAGGCATGAGAAGGGGGACTGAGATTGGGTGTGTTCAGGGCCATGGCGGTCCCAAGTGTCCCAAAAGAGGGAGGGAAGTTTTGAGAGGGTATAGAGATTTTCAGGGTCTGCCTTGCATGCACGCGTGCACACGTGTATGCATGAGAGAGAGAGAGAGAGAGAGAGAGAGAGAGAGAGAGAGAGAGAGAGAGAGAGAAATAGTAACAGGGCCTTCCATTGTTCACATTAGAACAGGATTCTCCTAGACTTTTCCCAATGGCACCTAAACCAAGAAGTGACTTCTGAACACGGTGGACCCAGCTCCCAGGGCAGTTTCCATAACACAGCATAGCATGCACTTTTAAAGCTCTCTGTCTACAGGAAACATATCTCACTGATGATCAGACTGTGCATAAACTCTCTGAAACCTCAGCGCGATTTTCCCATCTCTCAGGGACTCCATTTGGAGACTGAGTCTGTGAAATCGAATTATTTCTCCTAGAATTGAGAGAAAAGGGAGGTGGGTATTAATCTATTAGAAAAAAAAACTTCCCAGAGTGCCCCTGTGGTAGAGTCTATCACTAAGCCCCAGGTGACAATATCCCACCAAAGTTGGATATAAGCGTCCCTGATTCTGACTTCATTCCAAAAGGAACTTGACTTTCTACTGAAGAACATCTGTCCCCAACTTCCAACTTCCAGAGCTCTTCCTCTGCCTGAGTCAGCAGAAGAAACAGAACCCGGTGCCCGTATCCAGAACTGTGTCCCCGCCTCTGTGGATCAAGTCCTATAGGCACAGCTAATCCAGGGAGACTCCCTGGACCAATGTGGGTGGACTGCTCACACTAACCTGCTTTTAAAACCCATAGCCTGGATACAAGCCTGATGCCCATTCCTTGACACATTGGCCCCTGAAGTTAAGGTTGAACTCTGAAACTCAAAACTGAGCTGCAAGTTTTGTCTTTATCAATTTCTCTGAGAACTCTGCTGGGGGGGGGGGGGAATAGCATGAAAAGAAGCTGCCTCAGGTCACACGTCCGGATTGCCATTCTTCAGTGGCACTGCGCACGTTGTCACAGTCTACAGTGTCAGAAACACAGACACAGGCATCTGTCTTTCCACATTATTTACTGAATGATAAATTCACAAGCTACATCGATTTCTTAAGCTTCACTCTCCCAGTACTCTTGATTTCACTGGGTAGTTGTGGCCACTACAGTCACAGGTTCTTTGATTATATTTCATATATATACATAATATATGTGCATATGTATATATATATATGTGTGTGTGTGTGTGTGTGTGTGTGTTACACACTTATGTTATATGTTATTGCTCATGATCTTAATTACTAATGTTAAATCTCAGATCACACATTACCTGTTCCATAGTGATGACATTGGTTTACAAGATGACCAAGGAAGGGTTAGGGAACCTAGAGGGTTCAAAGAGCCCTAGATAAAAACTGAGGATAGAGAGTCGGTGCAGGTGCTCAGGTAAGATGTTAACAAAAACAAATCCAGGTGCAGAGGTGACTCAAGGCTCAGAGCTGGTTCAGGATGATTCCAAAGTGAAATCCAAAGAAAGTCTATCAGGGAGGGAGATCACAGTGTGCCCAAGCCCTAAAGACAGAGTTGGGAGTGAACTACCGATCCATCCCACAGGCCCACACAGGGTGGGTTGATGCTGCGTTGGTGGAGACTGCCACAGGCCACTGTTAGGTGCTCCGCTTTTCCTATGTCCCACGGGAAGGGTTGCACCATTCACTGGTCTGGTGTGTTTGGTAAGTTCACAGGCCTGGTTTCCCTCCTGTATTTTCCATGCACCCATGTGTCCCTGTGTTAAGTTCATAGGTGGTGGTAATATTCTATCTGTATAAGTTATTTATCAGTCTTTATATCATAGCTTACTCTGGGCAAAGAGTGGCTATTTACTTTCAAACATAGTACTCCAAATCATTCCATCATAGCATTTTCACTCCAAATGGAACAGACTGTTATGTATCTCCTAAGGCAAGGCCTGAAAACTCTTCCATACCATAGACAGTAATTGCACAGGACACGGTCTAAGCCCCACATGTATTAGATTGTCTTAGATTTTGTATGTATTTTTCTGTGCTATAATGATGTTCACATGTGGAAGTTGGAGAACATTCTAATTTCTGTGAGTTCCTGGGATGGTCTGAGGAGTTGCTATGACCAAGGACTTCAGTGAAAACCTCGGGCAGTTCTATGGATATTATGACTCCATTGCTCTGCCCCTCTAAACTGCCTCTTTCACACCCACCAAATGGGCCACAGTTACCACTCTGTGAGGAGAGACGGTGTTGCCAGGTACCAGAATGAGCAAGCAATGTAGGAAGTCATTCTCTTCCCTTCTGTGTTTTCTCACTCTTCCCAAACTCACCCCACTGCATCATTTCCATAACTGTTATTGCGTGTGTTGGATGGGCAGCATTCATTTCTTGCTTGAATTGTATCTGAAGATTTAGCAAACCCTCCTAAACTTGCACCATTATTTTTAACCCCAGGGCCTTGCCCAGCCTCTGGGGGACTTCCTGAGTCATTTACAGAGAATGGCCTTGAAGAGCTGTCATTACCCAGATCCAGGCCCATTTCCATGACCCTCCTCACAGCTTGGTTGGCTCACAGCTTGAGGGTACAGTCATGGCTTCAGGCAGGCGTGTGAGGCAGTTGCTCACATCGCATCCACAGTCAGGAAGCAAAGACATGCATGCATGCTGTCTCTCAGCTGGCTTTCATCTTTGTGTTTAGTCCAGGATCTCAGCCCATGGAATGGTGCTGCCCACGTTTATGGTTGTGGTTGTGTAACCGTCTCCTCTGAGATCCAAAAATTCCACCCCGCAGGGAAGCTCCATAAACCCGGAGGTGAACAACAAAAACAGTTTTAAGAACTCCCCGAAACTGGCCAGATTTGCTAGGCCCCCACTGCCAGAGTCAGCAGAGCCCAGCTGCCAAGAAGACTTTCAGACAAAAAGATCTGCCTAGAAGATGTTTAGACCAACTGAGGCAGCTAGAAGGGACACTCTCCCATCTGCTGAGCTGCCTGCAGGCTCCTCAGCATGTTCCAGATTCCCAGCTCCCACCCTTGCTGGGGTGGGCCTTGGTGATGCAGCTGTCTCTGAATCATTTCTGCTCCTGTCCATAACCCCCTTCCCCATATTCCTGTAAGTAATTCCAATGAAACCCACTGGTTCACCAAGTTAGACTTCAGTGCTATTCATTCCTTCGTCTATCAGGGGCTCCCTATCTGGGGTGAAAAAAGTGAGTGTGTTTTGTCTCCCCAGGGAATGTTTTGGCACACAACAGATATCGTTCCACCCCAGGTAGCTAAATCCAGAAATTCTCTCACGGTTGTGTCCAAGGGTTATCTCCAAAAGGTGAGTCTAGACCTGGCACTTGACATTGATGTTAACCGTCACCGTCAAAATGGGCCATTTTCGGTGTTTCCTCTCACAGAAGTAGACACCACCTCTCCCAGATCCTGGCTTCTCTGTGCCTTCAGCCCCACATCTTCTCTACCATGATAAGCTGTAGACAGTCAAACGTGTGTGGCTCGTCTCTGTGGCCCTGTAGGACTCACATGGCATTTTAAGGTGGTTTTAACATTCGATGTCACCGCACCTTGACAAGCATATCTTAAATCTTAAAAAACAAACCATTCAGTTTTTAGAAAAATTAATTTCCTGGTAATGTATACCATAAGCATAGTAACAGATGTCCCATGGATACAGTAACATGCATGCTCATTAACTATATATAAATTCAATTATCTTTAATTTGCATCCAAATCCAATGGCTCATTCCAGCACCGTTCTTGGCCATTCCTGAGGTCCAACCTCCACTTCAGACATAGAAAGGAGCTGCAAAGGATGAGGTGTGGACTTCTGTGGAAAGCATGATTCATGATTTCCTTTCCCAATGATAATTTAGTTTGTTTTTTAATTTATGTGTATGAGCGTTTTACCTGCAAGTATGTCTCTGCACCACATGCACGTCCAGTACCTGCAGAGGTCAAAAGATGTCATTGGATCCCCTGGAAGTGGAGATGTGAGCCACCATGTGGGTGCTGGGAACCAAACCCAGGTCCCCCACAAGAATAGCAGTGCCTTTAACCATTGAGAAATCTCTCTAGCCCCTCCCAGTGATAATTTAAAAAGCAATGTTGAGCTTAAATGATGAAATGGATGTGAATTTTTTTTTGAAGTGTCTGTAAAATAAAAGTAGCCTTCTCCACACAGATAAAATGGATGGGGAAATTTTGTTAATAAATGTTTTTGACAGTTTCATAGATGATCACTATATTTATATCATTTCTATCCTTCCTCCTCCCCATTATGATTCCTTCCGTCTCTACCTCTTCCTTTCCTACTCAAACTCTTAACCACTTCTTCTCTAATCACGTTTTACACACACACACACACAGTCATGTACTCACACACATTCACACTTTCACACACACATACACACACACACACACACACACACACACACACACACACACACTCACATACATGCATACACACATTTACCTTGCTGTGTCCATTTAGTCTTGCTTGTGGGGTGTGTGTGGGGGGGGGAGGGTGTTTAGGGATAATCACATGGGATTGGATAACCTATCAGAGAGCTCATCCCTGGGAAAGACTTATTCTCCTTCTCAGCAATTATTAGTTGCATGTAGCTCTTCATCTAGGGGTGCCATCTTGTGAGATTTTTTTCCCCCATTCAATTCATACTATAACAAAGTAAATGGTTATCTGGTAATGGCCAGTATTTCTTATACCCTTTCTGATAGAGCTCTTATTCTGTGAGTTATTGGTATCTTAAACGAAGTCAGTGACCATAAAGTGAGCATGCACACTGCACTTAAAACATGTAGTGACTGGGCATGATGGCACACGCTTTTAATCCTAGCTCTTGGGAGGCAGAAGCAGGCTGATCTTGGTGATCCAGTCCAGCCTGGTCCACAGATCAAGTCCCAGGACAGCCAGGGTGGTTACACAAAGAAACTCTGTCTCAAGAAATATAATAATAATAATAATAATAATAATAATAATAATAATAATAATATATATTTATATATTATAAAAACATAGTGAATGTTGCCACTGGGGAATAGTGGCTTTCCCATAGCAACTGAGCTAATAAAACATATTTAATCAATCATGAGAACTACATACTTTGACAGAATGAAAACATTTTATTATAAGGACTCCTGGATCAGCCTCCAGCCCCGATCTTCAAGGATGGCTCTGTGGGTCTTATGGGAGGAAGAAGTAGTATCCGACGCAGATTGAGATACTGGCACCAAATCCCACCAGTGAAAGTCACGGATCTGAGCACAGCTGTGTCTTCCCTCTGTTCTTCTGTCATACTAGCTGGCCTTCCCAATCAAATCCTTGAACCCAAACCTGGTGAAGATATTGTTTGTAGTATGTGAAAGCTAACCCACCACACCTTGCCCTGTCTCCAGATCCTCCCTAGTAAAGAACACAGGGATTCTGTCTTCTCCCCATGTTTCTTCTGATGTGAGAGGGAAGATCAGAAGCTGCCTCCCTCCTTCCTGTAAGTAATCCTGTCAACTAGCGTCCAAGTGCAGCTACATCCCTGATCAGACCATCACAGAACCTAAGAATGGCAAGAAAGCAGTCTTCTACGCACCCACTTCAGAGCCTGCTCTGTGTGTGGGGTGGGGGAGCACTTCCCCACCAACCCCTGCTTCCTGAATGGCTGATGTCACCAGCGGCAAGAAGACTGCCAGGCATGGTCAGACTTGGGAGGAAGTAATTGCCCTCCAGATCTTGGCTGGCCATGGGACCTGCTTCTGCGTTCTTCCCTTTGGTGAGTTGTCCACATCTGCTGTTTAAATAGAACAGGGAATAGGGTAGCACCATTTTTATGAAGAGCATAAAAGAATTTGGAGAAACCGTTGTCCTCCAGGTCCCACTGCTTGGGTAGGGAGCTGCCTCCCGTGTTGAAAAATCAAGAGATATGCTACCCCACTAACAAAAGTTGGAAAACCAACCACAGAAGCCCTGGAGACTCCACTGGTACATGCTAAAATACTATTAGGGGCCACATTTTACAGTAGGTGGGATTTTTGTAATCATTTCCTGTGGATCTGCCTAAGATGTGGAAAAGGTGTTTCTGCCTCATTTGGTGACATATGTTGAAGCAATAAAAATACATCAATAAATAAAATTTTAAAATAAAAAAAAATACTAAACCAACTCACGCATCCCTCTGCCAGCATCCTTGTAGATTCTCTAAGCTGACTTTTTAATGAAATGAGTGACTTCTGCCATCCTGGAAAATCATACCACTGTCTAGCCAAAAGTCACAAGAAAAATGTGTCCCCATTTCCAGCCCAACCAGAGTATTATGGAATTGGTAGTGCTGAAAATAGGCATTCTCAATTAAGCAATTTCTATGTGTTAACACTATCATCCTTCAGGGCCAAGCTAGGGATGAACCATACTGGACCTTGGGGCTGTCAGAAGGGGCTACCACACAGCCACCAGCATGGTCAAATGGTTTCCAGGCTGGGAACATGACCTGAAAGGTAGTGTCAGGCCAATAAAAAAAAATCTCATTGGACCCAGGTCAGTTTCTCCACCAACAAACTCTGGAGAAGAGAACCTACTAAGTACTCTGAGATGCCAGCATCTCCTGGAAACACGTTAAGAACGCTGTCCCTCGGGCATCCTCACAACCACTGAATTCTGCTGTACCTCTTTGTGGACCTCCAGAGTCCCCCTGAATGCAACAATGAATTAAAATTGCTGGTCAGGCCACAAGAAAAACAAAAACACAGGGAGCTTCCTCTACTTCATCCTCTTTCCTCTGGAGTCTGGACACCACATGGACCATTCTGCCATGTGCAGAGAAAGCTGGATGTGTTTTTCTTGAGAATCTCAGAGGTTATTGAATCCTTAGAAGAGCTCCAGTGGATAGAGACTACAGGGAGACACTGACCACCATTCAGGGAAATGTGCAGAAAATTTAAGACATTTTCAGACCTCAGATCTTATTTTCTAGTGAGATCACCCATTTTTCAAAGAGGCATAAAACATAACTCTCATACAAGTAGAAAGCAAGCACCAAAGATCAGCTCGTTGATTACTGAGGAGGCCGTGGGAGTGTTCACAGGGAATCTGAGAAACTGAGTGTTTATTGACATATATCCAAGGGGTGTTAGGAATAAATTACTAGTCAGATAAATAACGGTTAAAGTCTAGAGGGCCTCACAACATAATCCTTGGGTGTTGTTTTTCCTGCTGAGTGGAATCTATTTACATCTTTACTAGATGAAGATCTCCAGGATAGCCTCTGCCAATAGAGCCACAGAACACAATGGCTTGTCAATAGTCAGTCGAGGGACAAGCCCAGCCTTGCACTGAAAGCCACTTATCTTTTTCATATTCTAGTGTCATTAAACTTCTGGGACAAATGCTCTAACCAAAAGCTGCTTACAGA
Source organism: Onychomys torridus (assembly GCF_903995425.1). Lineage (NCBI taxonomy): Eukaryota > Metazoa > Chordata > Mammalia > Rodentia > Cricetidae > Onychomys > Onychomys torridus. The sequence continues at coordinate 48,885,888 of NC_050463.1, read as the reverse complement.
AGAAAAGGACTTGTTTCATCTGTGACTTCCATGGTGTGGTCCATCATTGAGTGAAGTCCAGGCAGGAACCGAAGATGGTATTGCTTGCTTTTCCATGAAGTATCTCCTCCAACCAGGTAATTCACTCACAGCCAAGGAAGCATAGCAGAAACCAGAGAAGAATGATGTTTGCTAGCTCACTCAAACACTCACTGTCTTAGGCAGGGTTTCTATGGCTGTGGGTAAACACCATGACCAAAAGCAAACTGGAGAGGAAAGGGCTTACTTGACTCACACTTCCACATCATAATCCATCACTGAAGGAAGTCAGGGCAAGAACTCAAACAGGGCAGGAAACTGGAGGCAGGAGCTGATGCAGGGGTGAGGCCATCGACGGGTGGGTGCTGCTTACTGGCTTGCCCCTCATGGCTTGCTCAGCCTGCTTTCTTATAGAACCCAGGAGCATCAGCTCAGGCATGGCACTACCCAGAGTTGGCTGGGCCCTCCCCCATCAACCGCATGCCCTGTAGGCTGCCGATAGCCTGATCTTATTGAGACATCTTCTCAGTTGAGGCTCCCTCCTCTACAGTGACTTTCACTTGTGTCAAATTGCTGAAAAACTAGCCAGCACATTGATGCTTAGCTAGCCTTCTTACATAGCCCAAGACAACCTGTCTAGAAACCTGTCCACAAGGGGCTGGGTCTTTCTACATCAGTTAACAAGGCAGACCCATAGTCATGCTCACAGGCCTATTTGGGAGAGAACAATCTCTCTATTGAGACTCTTCTCAGATGATTCAAAGCTGAGTCAATTAAATAGTTAAAGCTAGTTACAGCATCCACATTCCACACTTTTTTTTAAAATCTTGTAATACTATGAAGCTTTCCAAGATCTCCTTTTTGAGATTATCAGACTGAAGTATCTGAGAATAAGCTACATAAGGCAAATCACAGATTCAACTAATGTCACACACACACACACACACACACACACACACACACACACACACACGAAAAAATGTGGAAATGTACCTCTTATGGAATGAAGCTCCTGAGTAAGCTTGCATCATATTTAAAAAATCTGTCAATGCGGGTAAGGTGACCTGCTGACGTCCCACACAACCTAAGTCAGAAGCTCATTTTTTAGTAAAGGAGGGGGGGACCTGTAGGTCCCTGGCCCTCATTTTGGGTAACTGTTGCCTTGCTTGCTGACCTTGACCTTGATATCCTCCTCCCTATGCTAATTCCCTGCGAGATTCCACCCTCCTGAATGCTTAAGGGAAGCTCCTTGTCTGTGTATCCTGCATATTGGGCGCTAACAGCTTAGATGCAAGATTATAAAACATCAGAAGTGGGGTTGGGGATTGAGCTCAGTGGTAGAGCACTTGCCTAGCAAGTGCAAGGCCAGGGGTTCGATCCTCAGCTCAAAAAAAAAAAAAAAATCTGTTAATGGGTTGGTGGCACATGTGTAAAGGGCTAATTCTTCCCCTTCCAACACCACTGGAAATAGAGTCCCTTAGGAAAGCATCATTTTGCTGAAACCCTTGGAAGCTGTTCTCAACCTGTGGGTTTAAATTCCTTTTGGGGTCACATATCAGATATCTTGTATATTAGATATTTACGTTATAGTTCATAACAGTAGCGAAATTACAGTTATGAAGTAGCAACAAAATAATTTTATAGTTGGGGGTCACTACATGAAGAACTGTGTTAAAGGGCTGCAACTGTAGGAAGGTTGTGAACCAGTGTGACTAGTGAATGAAGGATTTGTTGTATTGATATTCCTTTAGTCTGTAAAGGAAATCATCCTATTCACATCATGCCCTGTGAACTTGTTCAAAGGGATTGGGCCTTCTTTCATTAAAAACAACAACAACAACAACAACAACAACAAAAGGTTAGGTTGTGAAACACTGGGCTGTTTTCCAAATATTCTTCATTATCTCCTGCTTCAGAAGAGAAGTGTTCCCTTCAAGTCAGGACCAATCAGGAAACTGACTTCACAGATGACATTTAGCCCTCCCTCCCATGCTGGCACAGTGAGGAGACCCATGAGGGTTGATATATAATAGTAAAACACAAATAATTCTTACATGTGGTACTAGATGACCAACTGCCCAGCTCCCAGCTCTGGCGATCCTGCAGCATCCATCTGTCCAGGGTGGACCACCTTCCTGGCCTGAATCCCAGCTTCATGAGAACCAGAGGATACCTCAGGGTACAGACCTCCCTCTCATCTCGTTCACTGGATGGACAATGAACAAGTATGATTTCTACGGGTCCTCAGTTCCCTTCCTGGGTCCATGAGCAACCTGGTGAGCAGTCTGATTCACTAGGCAATCAGCAACTTTGCACTCCACATTCTATCCTGCTCTGGGAATGGAAACAGCAGAGGCCATTAACTACATATCTTTAGACCCAGAAGGTTCATATCACAAAGAGATTTCCAAGCCCTGATTGCATTTGGATTGAGGCACATTAGCAAACTAGATTTTGAGGTCTGACTCAAGAATTTTGATGATCTACTACAGCTTGTCATAAAGAGCCTTTTAGCCTTTACTATGATTTTGGGCAAGAACCCCTGAATTGGAGCCTTAAGTCTAAAATCGCTGTACAGAGGAAGTACCCTTCAATCATTTCAGAGAATGTCTTGATTGCTGGAAATACCATCTTACTCATTCCATGTGTTTCCACATCTCAGTTTGCTTGTCACCATAAGCCTACCTAATTATACCAACAGGGCATCTGTAGATGTATTTCTAACATGGGGGGAAAATGTCAATAAATCTAACCAGTTGGCTGGAGATGCCATCATAGCTTCAGGATTCTTTCCCCCAATATTAAAAGAAAAAACAAGTAAGTTTAATAATATTTAAACTGTTTCAATGACCCTTTTCCTGTTTCCAAGCAGAGAGAACTTTATTTGTGCATAATACTTAAGTTCTTAAGGAATCATGCCTGCCCTGGCCTGGCATCTTGAAGCCTTCCACTCAGATGGAAACTGATATGTTTAAGGTCGTAAAAAGTTCTGCCAGGGGTGATCAGTACCAGGATACCCAAGATCCTTAATGACATCCTACCAGAAGGTAAGGCATTGGTCAAGCCTCTGAGGCCCCTGGAGGGCTTCGGAAGTGTGCTGTGGGGGAGTGCCTGGATTGAGGTGATGAGAGCCTTCTGGTGGCTGTTTTATACATTTCTCACATACTTTTGGCTTTGTGGAAGCACACCCCTTCTCTCTACATGCACATCTGTTTCCCATGTTAGAACATAAACAGATCCAAAGTGTGTGCAGCATCCCCTGCCTGTGCTCCCATGCAGAGAGGATTCGAATGCACTGCAGTCACATGGACCCATGGTGCTGAAGAGCATGGCTCCTCCAGTGGTGCACACAAAAACACTACGCCAGTGCCTCCTAAGAGCATACAAGGAAGGGAGCACCAGATGAGCCCTCTCCTTTCTGTGAGGAGCTCAGAGTAATGCTACCATGTTGTCACATTTAGCCAGCAGCAAAGACTCAGGTGGGATCGTGCTAGAACCACGTTCTTTATTTAGCTTCTATTCTCTCTCACATGTGATCCACACACAGGTGTACACACACACGTGTGAGCTGCATGTGCAATGCTGTAAACAGATGGCTGAGGAAGGGCAAGGCTACCTTGAACCAAGAGGAGTCTGGGAGACTGTGGGTTCTACATGGAAACTATTCAGAGTGGGTGAGTGTTGTGTGACTTGTCTTGGGGACATATGAACAAATATTTATTCAGTCCAGATGGGGCATTGAAGACAGACTCAAAAAACAAAAACAAACACAACAAAACAAATAACTCCATCCAAGTCTAACTTAGTGAACCAGTGTTGTGGAATATTACTTTAACTATGTAAATATGCATTACATTTGTTTATGCTGCATTTGTTAACTAGGCAAATTTGTATTACACTTGCTTATATTGCATTTGTTTAATTATCTAATGAGGTGTTGCTGGTTCACCTTGCCTTCCTAAGACATCTGATTGGTCTAATAAAAAGCTAAATGGTCAATAGCTAGGCAGTAGAGGGACAGGTGGAGCTGGCAGGCAGAGAAAATAAGTAGGAGGAAGAAGAGAAAGCGAGGGAGCTGCCCAGGACCAGCCAGCCAGATTCAGAATTAGGACATACAAAATGAAAGAGAGGTAAAAAGCCCCGAGGCAAAACATAGATGGAGAGAAACAGGTTAACTTAAGTTATAAGAGCTAGTGGGATAAGCTAAGGCCAAGCATGCATAACTAATAATAAGTCTCTGTGTAATGATTTGGGAGCTGGTTGGTGGCCCAAAATAAAGCCTGATGCAAACTAGGGAGTTTACTAGGGTTACATATAAAAGTGTAGGTGAGGAGTTACTGACAGAAACATGGCTGACCCACAGTTGCATCACCAAAAAGCTCATCTCCAACACTGGAAACAATTATGGAAGCTCTTATCATTGACCATATCTGTATAATTTGCCTGTAGCTTGGTTGACCTGGCTGGGAGGCAGTGTGTGTGTGTGTGTGTGTGTGTGTGTGTGTGTGTGTGTGTGTGTTTGTGTGTGTGTATGTGTGTTCTGTGGCAGGAATCTATACTTCTCAGCAATTGTTATTGCTTATATAACCTTAAGGAAGGGATGTGTGAATCTTGTAATTTTCAGAAGCCTCCTGAGCCTTGCATATTGTATTTAGTTTCTGATTCTCATGACCTTCTGTCCTCCCTTTAGGAAAGAAGATTTTTCACTGGGAGGAAATAGCTTTAGGGCAGTGAGGAGTGTGATCTAGCTAAATATGGATAACTCTTGGGCTGCAGACCTTCTAAAATGGAGGCTTAGTAGAGATATCTAAGTGATGCTCTTCAATTAACAGAATAGATGGAGCTTGACCTGAATCTGAAGGGCTGTGGCATGAAGACAAATGTTCATATGTGATGAAAGAAGTGATGGAGATAGTCAGAGGAAGGGCTGGTGGGAGGATTGGGGAGATACTCTACCAGGGCTGTGAGAGAACTCTAGGTAGAGATTCATAGATTTGGAAAAACCCTGCAATTAATCCAGACATTCATTACCAAGGTGTCATGGCTGCTGTAGGCTGTGTCCTATTCTTTCCTGGTCATACACCCCCTTTGAAGAGAATGTGACAAGGGGTCAGGAGGATAATGAGTACACAGCTAGGCTACTTCTTCTTAGAGCAAAAGGGAGAGTCTCTTTTGAGTGTGTGTGTGTGTGTGTGTGTGTGTGTGTGTGTGTGTGTGTGTGTAAAATGTGTATATTTATGTGGCATATGTGTATGGTGTTTTGTGTGTAGGGCATATATGTGCATATGTGTATGTGTGTATGTGTGTGTATGGGTGGTATTTGTATGATGTATGCCCATGTATGTGCAGGTTGTATGTCTGTGTCCATATACCCAGAGTCCAGAGGAGGATTTGGGGTATCCCTCTCTATCACTCTGCATCATTCCATTGAAACAAGGACTCTCACTGAATCTAGAGCTAGGCTGGCAGCCATTAGGCCAGCATTCCTCCTGTCTCCACTCCTCATGGCAATGGGTTTATAGGAGTATGTGGCCATACTCAACTTTTACATGAGTGTCAGGGATTTGAACTCAGGTCTTCAAGCTTGTGCAGCAAGAGTTCATACCCAGTAAGCCATCTCTACTGCCCCAAAGAGAGAAACTCTCAATGACGTTAGAACTCTAGTGGCAAATAGCTGGTCACTTTTTGTTCCTAGTATGTGAATTTGACTCAACCTTGTAGTCTCTCACTGGGATATTTCATTGTAGGTCTTTTCTCATAGCACTGTGGTTTTTTGCAACAAGGGTTGCAGAGATATTATGGATATAGAGGAATGTTGCCTAGATGTTAACAGAGTGGTGGTCTTCCTGCCTCTGTCTGTTTATTGCACACTTTGGTGAAATGCTCATAAAAATCTCCATGCACCTAAGCCAGCTCAAGGGACTGGAACCTGGGTGTCATGTTGACTCCTGATGTGACAGTTAGTGTCTCTTTAACGGTCTCTCCCACTCTCCAGCATCTTGTGATTATTACAGAAGGGAAACATGATTAAGAAGCAGAGCAAACACAGCTTAGAATCCCACTTGCTATCTACTTCTCAGATGGCTGAGGAGGGAGGAGAGGCTCTTGATGGCACGTGCCTCTTTCATGCCTTAATGATGACAATGTGACCATGATTGTGTTGATAAAACATGCCAGGGGACCCATTTGTGTATAGAATAAAATATTCTCCACGGCAATTCCCCCTCCCAGTGGGGATCGATTTGAACCGTCCACAAATTCCTTATCTATAAAATAGGCATATGCCTGAGAACCCAGGAGCTAGACTGAACATGTTTCTGGCTGTCTGCCAGTCTCTGCCAAACTGGAGGATACCTCCTCAATATCTCTAACAGTAAAATGAGACCTCAACCATGCCCTGTATCCCCATGCCTGACCTTATGGTTTCAATTGCCCATGTTTGACTGAAGCTTAAAATGCAAGGCTCTAAGACTGGAGGGATGCTCAGTGGTTAAGAGCACCTACTGATCTTCCAGAAGACCCATGTTCCATTCCTTTACCCAGAACATGTGCCTCACAACCTCCTGTAATTCCAGCTCCAGAGCCGTCTGATCCTTGACTTCTGAAGGTACCTGCACTTGTGTGCATGCCTCACCCCGTGCATACACACACATAATCAAAACTAATAAAAATGTATATTCAAACAATATAGGGCACCAAGGGATTAAGGTAATTGAGAAAAGAGATAGGTACTATATTCATGTGACCTCCATTATATTTTATTATAGTTGTCAGTCTCATACTGTGCCACTTTGTAATTAAACAATGTCATAGGTCTACAGGGATGGAGTAAACAGTACACAGGAGGTTCAACCCTATCCGAGGGTTCAGACTTCTAATGGGTGGTGATGTATCTCTCATAGGTGAAGGGATACCTGTCACTCTTCACCACAAGGCACCACACAGTATTCTGTGTACTCCACTCACCCTAGGACACTTCTGGGACTCATGATGGCTCAAGGATATTTGTGGCTCATTCCTGTGATCTATACCTCTGTAAGCTACCCCTGTTGTGGGTACCTGGGAAGTAAGGCCAAGATGGACAGACATTGCTTTTGCCTTTAAGGACTTCAGTGACTACTGAGTGTGGTATAAGTTAATTAATAGCACAAAAATACAATTAAGAACTTATATATGTGCTCTTCTCAAACAAAATTTTTAAAAAGATGGAATTTGGGTTTTTCAAAAGACTTTTTTTTTTTAGTATAGAGAGTTGTAACATCTCTTCTGAAGAATTCTGTTTGTTACAACAACCAGTGTAAAGGAATAAAATTGATGTATTCCAATAGAATAGGATATATAAAGGTCCTAGGTCAGGAGGTTACATGGACAGGATAGCTGGTGCTCCATGAATAAGTGTGAGTGTGTGTGTGTGTGTGTGTGTGTGTGTGTGTGTGTGTGTATGCATGTATGTGAGTGTGTGTGTGTCTATGTGTGTGTGTGTGTGTGTGTGTGTGTGTGTGTGTATGCATGTGTGTGGGGAGGGGAGGGAGTGGGAATAAGGCTGAAACTATCTGAATCATAACTGTGGACATGACTCAGGTTCCTTCTCCTGTGTCAAAAGCATTGGAAAACAGGCCAGCTCTTCAGAAGGCTCTGTAGACCACAGTACTGCAGACACAACTCAGCTGGGCTGTTGTGGCACACAAGACATGTCAGCCACAGATGTCATAGGCTCTGTGAAAGCACAAGTTTGAATTTCACAGCATTTGAATGTGTCAAAATATTATTCTTTTGATCTCTTTCAACTGCTTGAGGATGTAAGAATCATGCCTAGCTCAGAGGCTATCTTTGCCAGTTACCCCCAATGTACTAGAGACTGTGGTAGAGAAATCTAAATACTAGCTGCTAATGGACCATCACCAACCTCTGATCTAGCCAAGAGGTTATCCCATTAAGGAAAGAATTAACCCTAGCCGGTTGGGTATGAAGTGGACTGGCATAAGGAATTGTTAAAAATCTAAAGGCTCATTTTCAAAGCCGACCTAAGTCCAGCTATAAATGCACAGAAAACCCTCATAATGCCATAATGCCCACAGGTCTGGTTACCCACCAACTATCTCTCTCTCTCTCTCTCTCTCTCTCTCTCTCTCTCTCTCTCTCTCTCCACCCCACCCAAATTAGAGTTTAGTCACTCATAGCCAAGCTTGCCTACAAGACCATGCATCTGATATGCTTTAAAGAGTGTAGAACATGGAGATGAACCGTTTCCGTGAAGAAAAAAACACTTTAAGCAAGATCAGGAAAGATGAAACCTGGATGACATGGAAGACTGAACCTTCCTGATCACTAAAACAAAGGGGGAAAGCTAGCATTCATCAGGGTGTATACAGATTGTTCTCCAACTCAGTCACAATGGCTGTTGTTCTAGGCTGATTCCTGGTTTTTCTGCATCATACATGAAACAGCTTCACTTTCATTTCTTAGACTTTTCAGTGCTCTTATTTTGAAGTGAAGATTGTTGTTTCTCACAGGGTGGAGGGATGGATGGATGAGTGAGTAGATGGTGGATGGATAGTCGATGCATGGATAGATGTGCAGATGAATGTGGGTGGGTGAGTGAATGGTGAATGGGTGTGTAGATGAATGAATGGGTAGATTGGATGGATGGATGGATGGATGGATGGATAGGTAGAAGGTAGATGCATTAATAGTTAGATAGGAGAGATGAATGAGTGGTTGAATGGTGCATAGATACGTGGATACATGGTTAGATGTTTAGATGTGTGTGTGTGTGTGTGTGTGTGTGTGTGTGTGTAGGTGGATAGATGTATGGATGAGTAAATGGATGGATGAGTGGGTGAGTAGATGGTGGATGGATAGGTGGATACATGGATAGATGTTTAGATGAATGTGTATGTGTAGGTAAGTGGATAAATGGATAGATAGGTAGATAGGTGGATGGTGGATGGATATACAGATGTATTTGGTAGGTGAGGAATAGATGGATATACACATGGATGTATTTACAGATGAATGAGTAAATGAACAGTTTTGAGCAGGGGTTTCCTCTGAGTGCTGGGATTTTATGATCTGTGTAGACCTAGGAGTGCTCTCATGCCTGCTTGTGTGTAGTTCTTCCAGATGTTCAAGTGCAAAGTTGCAAATTGCACAGCTAATTAGAAACATTTGGGGACTTGAGAAAGCAGAGACTAGCCTGGGTGTCATTAAGTAGCTTGGAGGTATTGAAAACGGTCTGAAAGCAAACCTGGACTTGAGCTTTGGATGTGAGCTGGGAGACATGCCCTTGAATCTGTCACACACACATACACACACACACACACACACACACACACACACACACACACACACACACACACACAGTGAGTCCAGAAAGCCAGTATGTGCAAGAGTTCCATTTTGTACTTCCAGTGAGAATCTTGTCATGGGGTGAACAAGCCTAACAGTTCCAGCAAAGAGGAAAGAAAACAAACTGTTGCTCTTAGACTTGCATCTCCCCCACCAAGTGGTAAATAAGAGCTTTGATACATAAAAGCAGTTATCAAAGGGCAACATATTACTTCTTCGCCATCTGGGCTCCAGGATATGGGGTGACAGATTCCTGTGGGAGATCTTAAAATAAGAAATCCATCATTTGTAAGCTGGGCTCAGAGTCTCCTTGTCTACCCAGGCTCAGAAAACAGAGCCTCAAGAAAGTGCTGAAGGGCTGAGGTTTTCCCACTAACTAGAGGCACCAGCTAATCTCCTCTCTAAACTATGCTAATTACCTCCTAGATTTGTAAACAAGAGGTTTCCTTCCACACTGCAGCTTCTCAGACTTCCATAGTTTTCATCACTTGAAAGAAACTAGCCATCCAGGAAAGTCTGGTGGTTGAGAGAACCTTAAGGCAAAGGAAACTCCTCTCCCTGGAGACCCTGCTCTGGACTCTGTCAGCTGTTGATCAGTTGGGATTTTTGATGTCCCCCCATCATGGCATTGGCTCCTCTAAGGGGCAGAGGCTGTTTCCCACCTTCCAGCCCAGTCAAGAAGGCACTCTTAGCTTTCCATGGTAGCTTATTCCACCATGGCTGAATCCAAGCTGAGGAAACCCAGAATGAACTCTTTTATTATTGTTGTTTATTCTTTATTTATTTATTAAACTACTTACACACACACACACACACACACACACACTCACACACATACACACACCAAGTCACATTTGGAGATCTGAGAACAACTCTCAGCAGTCAGTATTCTCCTTCCACAGTGTGGGTCCATAGTATGAACCCAGCCTGTCCAGCTTAACAGTAGGCAACTTTATCCATTCTCCTTGGTCCAGAATGAACTCTTGAAGGAAGCAGTAGAGCTTAAAAAGCCACCTGGAATAATCTTTCTTTACCTCCCTACCTGTGTACTGGGGAGTGAAATCAGAGACACTCTCCTGGGCCTTATCCCCACTAAGTGCTCCAAAGCTGCTGCGAGCTGAGCTGTTTGGTGAGAACCTGCTTTCTACAGGGCAGGTGACAATGTATGTGAAAGATGAAGTGTGACTGTGTGAGGGGCCCCTCTTTGAGTAGTGAGGATAGCAAACAGCTTAGGTGATATGACACCTTCTGGTACCCTGAGAAGTTTCTTCTCCAAACTCTGCCAGCCCAAGAAAGGAACTGTACATTGCTATTGACTTCTTCTGTCTCTTAGGCAGTCTGTGTACCATGAGTCTTCTACCAGACTCCCATTCCTTCCTCTGTGATTGCTGTTGACCCAGAGTTTGGCTAGAGGAACATTCTACAGTGCTAGGCTTTCACAGGGGGACAGTTAGGGCTACCCAGTCTTCAGGGACTCTGCCTGGAAAACAGCTTCATTTTTATTTATCAACCTCTCTTTGGGAGCTTTCACATCCTGCTCCTAAATGATAGGATACCCCTGTTATTTATTTAACATCCTTATTCTGTAATGACATAATTCAAACCAAAGCATACTCCAACCACAGAAGAATGATCTTTTTTTTTTTTTTTTTTAAGAAATTTTCCAAAATAAGCCAATGTTCCAGGCTTGGGTTCAGTTCAAGAAGTTTCTACCCATGAGGAAGTGTTTCTCTTTGTTCATTTGCTGTGTGAATGCTAGAAAACACCCAGGAAGAGGCAGCACATAAGACTGTCTACAATCAAAGATGCTGCTGACAGCCAAAAATTTAGGAAGTCATCATATTAAGAGTTGTTATCTGTTAGACATGTAATGGCTTCCTATGGGTCAGCTACCAAGTAATATATAAAATTAAAACTTTAATCCTAATGTTCACAGATGTAGGAAGTGAGACTTCAAGAAATTCTGTGACTTCTAAAGTATCATCCCACAAGAACCAAAGGTTAATTAAAAAAAAAAATCTCTGCTTCAAGCTCTGTGGCTTCTCAAGACTCCAGTTAAAAGTCCTTACAATTCTAATTAACCAGTGACGTTGCAAGACAAAAAGTCAACATGAAAAAATAAAATAAATGTACTTCTCTACACTAAACATAAGTTGTCAGAGACAAGAAATTAGGAGAACAATCCACTTATAATTATGTGAAAGAAACAAAATGCGTAGAAATAAATGTAGCCAATAAGTTGAAAGATGTGTTTTCCTGAAACCTTAACATTGGGCAAAGAGCCTAAAGAGAACAGAGTGTGGAAAGGTGGGCTATGTGCACAGATCTGAAGGGTCAACATATGACAGCATGCATATTATCCACAGCAGTCTACACACTCAACACCTATTGAAATCCCAAGAACAGGCAAGAATGTGGCCCATGTCCATATGCCGTAACACTTGAGAAGCCCTGGAGAAAAGAAACAAGTTTGAGAAGCCAGCCTACACTATCTAGAAAGTTCAAGTCTAGCCTATACAGAAGAATGAAGCCTTCTCACAAAACAAAACAAAACAAAACAAAACAAAACAAAACAAAACAAAACAAAACCAAAAAACACCACTCTCCTTAGCCATCAGGTAAATGTAAATCAAAACAACAATGAGATTCACACCTATCAGAATAGCTAAGATCAAAAATCACAAATGACAGCTTATGCTGGCAAAGATGTGGAACAAGGGAAACACTCCTCCATTGCTGGTGGGAGCACAAACTTATACAGCCATTTTGGAAATCAATATGGCAGTTTCTCAGAAAATTTGGAACCAATCTACCTCAAGATCCAGCAATACTACTCTTGGGAATATACCCAAAGGATGCTCAATCATACCACAAGGACACTTGCTCAACTATGGTCATAACAGCTTTATTTGTAATAGCCAGAAACTGGAAACAACCTAGATGCTCCACAACCAAAGTATGGATAAAGAAAATGTGGTACATTTACACAATGGAGTATTACTCAGCTGTTAAAAACAATGATATCAGCAAATTTGAAGGCACATGGATGGAACTAGAAAAAAATCATTGAGTGAGGTAGCCTAGACCCAGAAAGACAAACATGGTTTGTACTAACTAATAAATGAATATTAGCTGTAAGGTAAAGGGTAATCATGTTATAATCCACAAACCCAGAGAGGCTAGATAATAAGGAGGGCCCAAGGGTGGAACGCATGGATCTCCCTGGGAAGGGGAAATAGAAGAGAGCCCCTGAGTGGACTGGGTGAAGATGTGGATAGGAACTCAAGGAATAGGGTTGAGGGAGTGGCTGGAAGGGGATAATACTGAAAGAGATCACTGGAAAGGGGAACTTTTCTTGGTCAAGTAGAAACCATCCATACAAAGAAAACTCCCAGGAATCTACAAGGATGACCTCAGCTAAGACTCCTAGCAAAAGTGGATATGTAGACTGAACTGGCCATCTCCTGTGATCACATTGGTGACTCCCCCAATTGTCATCAGAGAGCCTTCAACCAGTAACTGATGGAAACAGATGCAGACCCATAGCCAAACAGTAGGAAAAGCTTGAGGAATCCTGTACTAAAGCAGGAGAAAGGATTGTAGGAGCCAGAAGGGTCAAGGACATCACAAGTAAACCCACAGAAACAACTAACCTGGCTCATAGGAACTCACAGAGACTGAACCAACAACCAGAGAGCTTGCACGGGACCAACCTAAGCCTTCTACACATATAAGACAGATATGTAGCTTGGGCTCCTTATGGGTCTCCTAACAATGGAAGCAGGGGCTGTCCCTAATGCTTTGGCTGGCTATTAGGGACCTATTCCTCACATTGGATTGCCTTGCCCAGCCTAAATACAAGGGGTAGTGTTTAGTTTCACCACAACTTGATATGCCATGCTTGATTGATACCCATGGAGCCCTGCCCTTTTCTGAACAGAAACAGAGGAGGAATGGATTGGGTAAGGGGGGAGGAGGGAGGGGAAACTATGGTTGGGATGTAAACTAAATAGACAAATTAAAAGATTCTGAGAATAAAAAAATTAATTATTTTTTATTTAATTCTTTTTTTTTCTCTCTAGCACACAGGTGTTGATACACATTTTAAAAAATCTGTGTCCTCTCTAAAAATATACCTCTAAGGCAGTCCCAGGGACATGTGGAAGCCATCTAAGTCACCCTCAGGAAGACTATGTTTTTCCCAGTAAAGTTTTATTTTTACCATGGCCTTCCTTCAATGCTTGTCAGTTTATGTGGCATTTCAATGATCCCTTGGTCTTCTATACCAGAAAATTCATTTCATAATCAATTGTACAATGATTACCTTATGGGAATGACTTTATTTACAAATCAACTTTCCCACTGCAAAGTCTCCACAGAGCTGTGTTTGAGCTTCATTTCTGTTGATATGATAAAACAACTCAACAGAGAGAAACTTAGGGAAAAGAGTTATTGGCTTACAGTCCCAATTGCCCAGAAGTCAAGGCAGGAACTCAAAACATCACACCCAGCATCAAGAATGGAGAGATAAATGTGGAGACCTGTGGTTGCTCACTTGCTCTCAGCTAGCTTTCACCTCTCTATATGATTCAGGATCCAGCCTAGGAAATAGTGCCACCCACAGTGGGCTGAGTCTTCCTACAGCAATTAACAAACAAGACAGTCCCACTCCCAGAAATGCCCACAGGTCAACAAGATCTGAATAATTCTTTGTAGTATAGTATTCTCTTCTCGAGTATTCTAGGTTTTCAGGCTGACAGTGGAAACTGGCTGGAAAAAACAGTAAGAAGGACACTGTGTCAATAAGATGACAGGCAAGGGTGAGGCTAGACTCGAGCATGTCCTCTCAATTCCCCTCTTCCAGTCAGTTTGATGTGTCCTCTAATCCCATGTTCATTCCAGAGGCTATACAAAAGCGATTTTCTGCCTCTATGATGGAATATCTGACACAAGGCTTTGTGAAGAGACCCAAGACCCTAGGCTCCACCCACTAGGCCCACCCTCCCGAAAGGCCAAGTCTTTGTATATAGGACTTCAAGGGACATCGCCTATGTTTAAACCATTGCAATCACCAAAACAAGGCCTACTGCAAAGTGTGTTGGTCATATTGACTCTTCCTTTTCCAATGTTCTACGTGTCATTAGATGCCAGCCCCGTCAATCATCCTTCCTTATGAAGTGCCCACTTTTCTCCACAGTCAGACCCCAACCAGAGCTTATAATTGCATTTTCATTCATCCACAGCCTGTGCTCTGCTGTCTCAACTCAGGCTCTCCCGGAAGCATGTTACTCTCTCTGCAATGTGCCGGGCTCAGGAAGAGTGTCCTCTGGTCTTTGTGTCTGTCCCCTTATTCTCCTGACAGTGTCATCTCTCACCACAGCCTCCTCCTGAGCTGTAGCTCCGAATTTAGCAATAAACTTGAAACTCCCGTCTCCCCTTCTCTTTCTCCCTCCCTCCCTTTCTGTCTCCCTCCCTTCTGCCTTCCTTCCTTCTCTGCCTTCCTTCCTTTTCTTTCTTTCCTTTCTTGCTTTACCCTCCTGCCTCCCTCTTTTCCTCCCCCTTTTACCTCCTCTCCCTCCTGTCTTAATTCTTCCCCTCCTCCCTTCTCCTTTCCATTTCCTTCTTCTTCCTTTCTGCTCTCCTTTCCTCCCTTCCTCTGGCCCCTCCTTCCATCCTTCCTTTCCTTTGTTCCCTTCCCTGTCTTCCTCGCTCTCTTCTTTTCTCCTTCTTTATCTCTTTCTTACTCAACTTTTTCTCTTGCCTCCTTCCTTTCCTCCCCCTCCCGTTCTTTCCTCCCTCTCCTTTTCTCCATTCCTCCTTCACTCTCCTCACCTTCACATCCTCATTCTCTCCCTCCCTCCCTCTCTCCCTCTTTCCCTTCCTTGCTCTCTTCCCTCCATCCTTCCTTCCCTCGTTTCTGTCTATTAAACATGGGTCTCATCCCTCTCCTCCATCCTGGACTGCTCCCTCTTTCTTTCACCCCGACACCTCACCCACTGCAGTCTCTGGACTCAATGCCACCTTTTCCAGGAAGCTTTCTTCAAACCGGCCACCGACCTGTGCTGATCTTCTGCTGTCACAGGCGTTACACACCCGGTGGTGTCTTCCCTGATGATCCACAAGCTCCAGAAGACAAGACTCTGTGTCCCTCCATGTTGTAGTCCCAGGACCTAAAACAACAGCAGGTGTACAATATACCTAGTAAATGTCTCCTGTGAGGATGAATGCTATTAAAATACATATTATGTAATAATAAATAGTAATGCCAGCACAAATGTGATGAATGTAGAATGCTAGCAACACCTAGCTAGCTTTGCCTAAACAAGAACCCAAGCATCTCTCCGTAGACTCCTCATGTGACACTCTTGCACATGTGGCTAGTATCCAGAATGAGTCTCATTGGGGTCATATCTGAGCCAAGTGTCCTTAGTCTCTCTCTCTCTCTCTCTCTCTCTCTCTCTCTCTCTCTCTCTCTCTCTCTCTCACACACACACACACACACACACACACACACACACACAAAAAAAAAAAAAAAAAAAATCCCAGAGTCTCAGTTTCCCTTATCCTCAATATGGGAGTAATAACACACCCAACTACTGGTTGAGGAATAGAGGCAGTCTAAAGACAGTATGTTAAAAGCTTCAAATGAATCTCATTAGCTTCGCTTTATATAGTCTGTTTAGGAAGCCAGAGAAGATAATTATTGACAAAGATCATTGACACTTAGAATGGAAGTCTCATTCATCTACAACAGCACTTCTCAAGGACCCCCTCAATCCTCAGTAGTGTGAAACAAATGATAAATTCCACAACAGTGTGAATAATGGCTGATCTTGCCACCATAGCTGGGCACATGGGGTACGTCTTGGTTTAGAGGCTTCCCCTGTGTATTTGCAGCTGTGCTGGTTGGGAAATGTTATTTTTGTTGAAGTCTGGTGCTGTTGCCTCTGCACATGTGGTCTTTATCCCATTCTCATATAGACATATGGCACGGGAAGTTTAGAAAATACTGACCAATTTGTCTAAATACCAACTCATGGCCCGACTCACCATGGTGTCTGTTATTCAGGGAGCAAGCAGATGTATAATCTTATCAATACTGGTCCAAGGGAGAGTTGTGAGTTCAAATGCAAATCCCAGGCCCATATCTGCCTTGGAGCACTTGCCACTAGTGGGGGATCTTAAGAGAGGAAGGGTAAAAGGTGGGAAGAGAGAACTGCTATTATCCTGACCTAAACATAAATTCAAAACATGTAGCCCACTTGCCATTGCTAGATAATAAGAATATTTTTCCTGTTCCTAGCTGGCTCCCACCATGCATATTCTCAAGGCATACATCAGAAAATCATGGAACTAACACTTTCCTGCAAGAAGAAAACAATGCCCATGTCTTAAACTATACTTCACATCTAATTGAAGGAAGCAGACCTGGGCAATGTCT
Organism: Onychomys torridus; assembly: GCF_903995425.1. Taxonomy (NCBI): domain Eukaryota; kingdom Metazoa; phylum Chordata; class Mammalia; order Rodentia; family Cricetidae; genus Onychomys; species Onychomys torridus. The sequence continues at coordinate 48,869,081 of NC_050463.1, read as the reverse complement.
CCCCTCCCTAGAAATATAGATCATGGAGTCAAGAAATATCTGGGCAATTTAATAAGTAACTTCCATTGCAGAGTCCATAAAAGAGCATTAGAAGGATGCTCTGTGTCTGGAATACCATCTAGTCTGTCAGTGAACCTTAATGAGCACTTGCTATATGCAAAGAAAAAAAGAAAGAGAGAGAGAGAGAGAGAGAGAGAGAGAGAGAGAGAGAGAGAGAGATGAAGGAAGGAAGGAAGGAAGGAAGGAAGGAAGGAAGGAAGGAAGGAAGGAAGAAAAAAAGAAAGAAAAGTGGGCCCTCAGTCTGGGCAGGGAGTGTCAGGTAATACCCTTCCATTTTTGTCTGCAAGGCTGCCTTGGTTCTGGGGACTCTGATATGCAAATCTCCCTTCCTTTGCCATCCAGATGACTGTTTATCTGATCTCATTCTAATTGCAACCAAGAAGAGCCATAGCAAGCTAATTAAGTTCAGTTTCTGCCTCAGAAATACCTGATAGTGTTTCACATGCAAAGAGAAAAATCAGAGTTCAGATGTTGGGGGCCAAACCACATGGTCCATATTACTCGCTTGTGTGTGGAGTATCACCTGGACAATCGGGTTTGTAGAAATTGATCACACTTTCTGTGGACTGCAGTAAATATTTTTTTTTTAAAAAAAATGGGATGTTTTCTATTTTGTTGCTAAGGAAAATTTTCCTTAGTGAAATAAAGTAATTATAAGCAGCTTGTCATGTGGACCACTTTCCCAAAAGCTTTGCCATGGCTATATGACTTTATTCAACTTTAGTTTCTGAACAGGAAACATGGAACAGATGACGTATTCATGTACACAGAGAGCCTTCTCCTACACAGCAGAGACTTTGAAGGTAAGAATCCTTGCACACAAAGTTTCCTCTGGCCTTAATTGCAAACACTTTAGCTAGTGCATTGTATCATGTGGAATGTGGAAGGTTTGGTTCATACATGTGAATAAGCCCACATCATCCCAATTCTTGTTTGGATTAGGTGTCTCTTGACTTCAACAGCAAAACTGAAAAGATCTATCCCATCTCATTTTATTTTTTTTCTTTATTTTTGTATTTGATACAGGGTCTCATATAACTCAGGTTGGTGTCTTACCCTCTATGTAGCTGAAGATGACCTTGAATCTTTGATCCTCCTGCCTCCACCTCCCAAGTGCTGGGATTACAACTATGCACGACCACACCCCATGTATAAGATGCTAGGAACTGAGGGCTTTCTGTATGGGAAGCAAGCACTCTACAGACTGAGCTACACCCCTAGCCCACATTCCTTCTCTTGGAGACTAAGTTATATTTCTTAGATCTTTCAGAATGGGGTGACATAGTCAGTTAGCAAATTAAGATAAAGCAGTCACATTAGGGTCACAATCATGCCATTAATTGAAATAGTCATTTATCTAAACACTGCAGGGTGCCCTTTCTCAAACTAAAATGACCATGACATCACTAAGGATATAGCATCATGGGACCCTGGTTGTATATGCACTTGACCTTGGCTAGGATGTCCTGACGTAGCATGTGACTATAATTTCTCCCCAAGTAACTAATTCCTGAGTAGGTATAGACTTCTCATAGATGAGGTTGCAATTCTTGTTTGTGTGTTTCTTCAGCCCAGCAGTCCTTGAGTTCTACAAATGAACAGCTCTCCATATCTTTAGTCCTGTGTGCCGTAGGATATGGCATCTCCCTCGGGCATCATCTGAAAAGGTCAGCTTAGCCACCAAGCCATGATGGTCCTGTCCCTCCTTCCTCACATCTTACATAACTGAATAGTCTAGTACCCACTGCTTCTGGAAGGCATTCTCTCCACCCTTCTTTGCTCTGATGACCTTGTAGCCTTGCTTCTAGTTTCTTACTTTTGTTGGAAAGGGTGGGACTTTTCCCTGATATCACTTCCCCTCACTCTTCCCATTCTGCCAGTCCTCAGATTTCTTTCTTCCTCCCTTGGATTTCTCTCCTTTGATCTGAGTCATAAATTACTGATTCATTCAAAACAATCAAGAACCACTTACATTAAAGCTTAAATGCCACCTACACTTGGAGATACTCACCTCACTCCTAGCCTTTTATCCATACTACCTTAGAGACCTGGCAGTACCAATCTGACCTCTAGGTCTTCACTCTTTCTAAAGCCAAGTCTACCTTCATGAGCAATCCAGTGTAGCGGCATTCATCACTAGCCCTGCCTTCATCTAAGATGCTTGACTTCCTGATACCTTCATCTCTTGCCTTTCCCTTCATGTTCTGTTCTCTTCTTGTGGTTCCTTCATGTGGCACATCTGAGCTGCCCTTTGTCCTTCCATGACCTGGGGAGGAGGGTAAGGGAACGGTCCTCTTTGTAGCTGTGTCCCCACACCATCTCACTAATGGCTCTATACACCCTCCTCCACCATATCCACTCAAAACATGTCCCCAAAGTTAAAAACTAACCAGGCTTTCAAGACATTGTTTTCATGTAGATCCCAGAGTTTGACAGATTTATGTCACATAGGGAACAATTAAGGTACAGTCATAAATGCATCAAAGAGCTTTCCATACTACTATTGTGTTCTGACAAATAAAGCTTGCCTGAAGATCAGAGGGTGGAGCTAGCCACTAGTTAACCATAGAGGTCTGGAGGTCTGTACAGACAGGAGACAGGAAGTGATATGGCTGGGGGAAGAAAGGAAGTGTTAAGGTGGGGCATAGACAGGATCTCAGCCCCCTTCTCAGGCTGAGGATTCGGAGACTAAGAGGCTAAGAGACTGTGGCTGCTCCTTTGCTTCTCTGATCTTTCAACTTTTACCTCAGTATCTAACTCTGGGTTTCTACTGATAAAACCAATTAGGATCGAGCTATATACCCTGTTGTACAATTGAGCCCTGTAAACTATACAAGTGTGGCTAAGGGATGATATTCCTTATTGCTGTGTGTCCTGTGATGCACAGCCCACATCTTGAGAATGATTCACCTTGGAACAAGCCATCCATCCATTGCACACATCTTAACCAGGCAAGTATGAGTGACGCGGTGTTCTAGGAACCAAGGATGCAGGCAAATGCTCCCTTCAAAGATTTAACTCCTGACTGCATTCTATTGTTTCACTCAAATCCCTGAGGTACTAATGTGGCTACTGGAAAACGGCTAAGATGATCAACTGGGCCAAGAAGTGGTAGGTAAATAAATAAGTATAAAAAGGTCTGAGGAGATGACTCAGTGGATAAGCTGCTTTGTGCATAAGCATGACAAAAATGTGAGGATTCGAGTTCAGATCCTCAGCGCCCACAGAGATGTCATGTGTTTGTATGGGAAGGAGGTGAGGTGGCCTGTTTGGCACCTTAGACACTTGGGAGGCAGACAGAGGATCTCTAGAGCAAGCTGGCTAGCTAGACAAGTCTAATGCATGAGCTCTGGGTTCAAATGAGAAATCCTGCCTCAATATATAAAGTAGATAGTAATTGAAGAAGAAATCTGATGTCAACCTCTGGTCTCCCCTTACCCCTCCCCAACAAATGTGGACCAAAGTGTATGTGAACACACACACACACACACACACACACACACACACACACACACACACAAGTATACACACTCACACATACACATACACACAAATACACACAATTACAGAGGAAACAAAATAATAATAATAATAATAATAATAATAATAATAATAATAAAAGAAGTGGTATGTGAAGGAGTCAGCATTTGAACCTGGAGTGAGCAAGATTGGCTAGATATACAAGTAAATAATGACATCAGAGGCAACATAAAGGAAATAACATTTTCTCAGTTCTTTTCAGATACATTAGGCTCATGAAGCAACACTCCCCACAAGGTGTCCCTGTAGTGTGACGACACTCAGACAACATGGTGACTGTACTTTCATCATCTGCTTAGTTCCTATTTAGGTGAATTTAATGTCTAAACCAGATCCTGCAGTTCCAGGCTTTGGCTTCGTCCCATATCCCTGAAAATTGCATTTAATAAATTGTAGCCCTTTAGTGTCCCTCTGCTGCCCAGGTAGTGTCTGTAGCTGCATGAACATGTCCCTTGTTGGAGATTTATTATATTCTCCACACTAGCTGCTCCAGATCTCATCTAGGAGTCACAAGCTCACATATTCACATGCTGTTTCCTGGGAGGTGAAGGTCTGGCTTTGTCCTCATCCCTCAAATGTCTTTTCTCTTTTGGGGTGTTCTTTTCCTATTTAAATGTCTTGGTATCTCTCTGTGTGAGGAGCCTGGTGGGGAGTCAAGGAAATCAGGCTCTCAAGTTCAAATCTTAACTGGCCTTGTGACATGAACCCATTCAATTGCTTGTCCCGTGTGCTTTTTAAGGTGTGTGTGTGTGTGTGTGTGTGTGTGTGTGTGTGTGTGTGTGTGTGTGTTGGGACAAGGACTCTACCATGTGCCCTCCAGGCAAGCTGGCCAACAAACTTCCTATCTCCGCAGTACAATTCAGGCTGCAATTCAGGAACACCCAAATGGAAGTGATGAGTAGAGTAAGTACAGCGGAAAGAAAAGCATCCCCTCATCTTATGAGGTGGTCCCTTTCCAACACCAGGGTGTGCACCAACATTAGGAAGCTTTTCATTTAAGGATTTTCTATGGAAGTTCCATCAGACCCTCTCCCATTCCCAGAGTTGGGGGCTGATGATTTAATACTAATCACTAATCACTTCGGGGCAACATCCTGGAGCTAGCGAGCTACCCTCCTCCCCCTGAAACTCATCAGTAAACTGAATCAGAACATTCTAATGCAGTGGTTCTCAACCTGTGGGTCACTATCCCATTGGGTATTGAATGACTCTTTCACAGGGGTCACCTAAGACCATAGGAAAACAGATATTTATGTGATAATTCATAACAGTAGCAAAATTACAGCTATAAAGTAGCAATGAACATAATATTATGATTGGGGGTCACCACACATGAAGAACCATATTGAAGGGTCACCACATTAGGAAGGTTGAGAACCATAGCTCTAATGGCTTAATATTCTGTCCTCAGAACCAGGAACAAAAACAAAGTAGTTGTTTTATTAAAGCACTGCAACATGTCAGCTTTAGAACTGTGGCCTCATGTGTGGAGGCATAGAAAACAGCTCTGGATGGGACCAGGAAATAGGTAGCTTATCCAGATTCTGCACTGAGGACCAACACTGTTAAGACTCAGATCTGAAGTGCTCCCCACAGGCTCCAGTTTTGAACACTTCTTCCCTAGTTGGTAGTGTTAATCAAGAAGGCATTAGGACTTTTAGAATGCTGAGCTTGGCTGGTAAAGGTAGGTCAGTAGTGATGAGCCTGTGAAGGTCATGTTCTTGCTCTGGTTCCCACCAGTTTCTTGCTTCCTGGTCAGCTACAATGTAAGAAGTCTCCACTCCCAACAACTTCAGTGGTGAACACTGAGATCCTTCCTCTGTCAGAATGGACAGAAACTCTGAAACGGAGAGCAAAGGCAAATATTTCCCTCTGGAGATGTTTCTATTGGGTTCTGTGGTCCCAGTGATGTGACAGTAACACAGGGAAGAGAAGGCGACAGAGAAGTGGGGCTGTGGCTTTGATTCTCAGACACGGTTTTCAGGAGGGCTGTGGAAGAGATTTGGAGATGCAGCCTAGAGAAGCCCTGGAACTCTGTAAGGTGGGTTTAATGAGTACTTTGAGCTGGAGTCCAAAAGGCCAAAACATAAATAGGAATGTGGACAGGGCAAGCTAGGCTCATGTATCTTCAAAAGGAACAAGGACTCTGCTATGAATTGGATGACAGGGCATTCATGTTCCATTCTGGCAAAGGTGTCTGTGTGTAACTTATGTTGTGAAAACTTGAATATGGCTTAAAAAGGAAAATGTAATGGATTGATGAAGCCAGTGGGGAAAATTTCAAGACAGCATAGGCTTCAGACTGCAGCATGGTTGTTGCTGGATCTGCTTAACTAGACGTACAGTGAGAAAATGAAGCAAAAAGCCGAGGTTCAAGATTATGAAGAAGAGAGCCCTCATGGCTGAAAAGAGCTGTGATTAAAGGAACAGACAGGGGGACCTCAAATGTTAAGGGGTTTAGCACCACTAAAAAGAGGTTGTGCGATTTGTCCTAGAAGAATAAGCAGAGTGTCTGGGGCATTTCAGGAACTGAGGGAGACTTTACAAATGCATTTCAAATACTTTACTTTAAAAAGAAGCCATAGGTATGTCTTGCAAAAGCAAGGAAACCCAGAAAATTAGTTTCCCAGCTTCAAACAGAAAGTCTTTGCAGCCACAGTCCAAAGGCCTAACTACGCTCAAAATGGCAACCAAACATTGCATCACCTACATGAGGCTGTTACAAGCATGCAAAATACAGGCATTATGGAAGCTTGCACCTAGATTATGAAGGACAGACAATGAGGCCAGGCAATTATGTTGCTGAGTGGGAGCTCCCAGAAAGGAGCCCCTTGTACAACAGAAGGCTATCGGGGGTGGGAGGGAGAGGCAAGTTGCAATTGAGATCCTAAACCTTGGATGATGGATCTGAAATGTCCCCACACGCTCATATTTGAATGGTTGTTCCTTAGCATAGGGCACTATTTTGGAAAGCTGTGGAACCTTTAGGGAGTGTGGCCTACATAGACACAGCTCATTCAGGGCTTCCCCTAGAAGGTTATAGCTTGCCTGTGGTCTCTGCCGCTCTCTCTGCTTACTGATTTGCCATGATGTGAGGAGCCTGTGCCATATGCTCCTGCTGCCAGGGACTTTATCATATCCACCCTCTGATACTGGAACCAAGAACCAAAGTAGATCCTTCCTCCCTTAAGCAGTGGACACATCAACAAAAAAGAAACTAATTCAAGCCCAGACTTCTGGAAAACTCATCTTATTTGTTATGGGCCGTATGTATGCAAACTTTTGCCCTGGCCATGCATTTTAATGCTGCCTCCCTGGGTGTACAGGGACAGTGGCTAGAGAGGTATCATTGATCCAATGACTCTGATATATAGCCATGGTTACCCTGACTCCAAAGGGAAGAGGACAGAGCCCAGAGGGTAAGGATCCTGGGCACAGCAAAAATCCTTGTTAAGTGGGTTTAGCCTTCTAACGCTGGCAAACAGTGTACTGTCCCAGCAGCAGTGTTTTGAGGACACCACAGTTTCCCCTGGGGCAATCTCCTGATGCTACAGGGGATATTTGGGATCCTCTCTTGGGGTTCTAAGTTTCATTCATAAAAGAATTTAAGAATGAACTCAAATGGAAGCTCACAGACAATTTTATTAGAGGAAATAAAAACAAAGCCCTTCCCTATCCAGGGGAGGCAAGATGTAAATCTCAGCAGCTGCCCAAAAGAGAAAGGAAGAAAAAAGGAGAAGAAACCATGTCACTTGAGCTGGCACAGAAGTCAGACACACGATGTGTCAGGAGGCTTTTCAAAAGGAGGGATCCCAAAGTGTTGGGGAAGCCTAACATGTGAAGGAAAGCATGTTCATACAAGAGAGAGAAGAAAAGGAGTCAAAATAATTCAGAAAAACAGACAGGCTTAGAAAACTGGTAATGTACTGTCCTGGGGTGGGATTCTAAGGGGAAGTACCATACCTAGTTAAAGGACCGATTATTCTGCCTTTCTCTTTAGTGTGGTTTGAGGTGAGCCTGCCTTCACAGAGTGGTCTATTGGCTAAGTGACCAACCCAATTTATCCAAAAGCCATAGGCCTCCACCCAGGCAAGAGAATTTATTCTCATGAGTTTTCCTTGAATGGGTCTTTATTGCCACTATACCATTCTCATCTCTGTCCCAACAGGATTAGCAGTGACCGTCTTTACAAACTTCCTCATAAGGAAGTGTGGTGGTATTGTGTTCCCTGACATATTGTGCACCCTAATAAACTTATCTGAGGTCAGAGACAGACAGCCACAATATTAAACATAGAGATTAGACAATGGTAGCCTTTAATCCTAGCATTCTAGAGGCAGAGATCCACCTGGATCTCTGTGAGTTCAAGGCCACACTGGAAACAACCAAGCGTGGTGACTCACGCCTTTAATCCCAGGAAGTAATGGCAGGAGGCAGAAAGGTAAGGCATGAGGACCAGTAACTAGAGCTGGTTAAGCTTTTAGGCTTTTGAGCAGCACAGTTCAGCTGAGAGGCTTCCAGTCTGAGGACACAGGATCAGCTGAGGAATTGGCAAGGTGAGGTAGCTGTGGCTTGTTCTGCTTCTCTGATCTTCCAGCATTCACCGCAATACCTGGCTTCAAGTTTGTTCTTAATAATAAGACCTTTTAAGATTCATGCTACAAGGAAGTTCTTTTTTCATTTCCCCTTGAAGCATGAATTGCTTCCTGCAGTTGAATAACTGGAGCAGTAATTCATCTTATCTACCTTTCAATCCCATAGAAAGGGGGCGGGGGGGGGGGGGGGGGGGGGGGCGGGAGGCCGGGGGGGGGGGTGGGGGTGGGTGGAGCTTCATCTTCCGCATGCGCAGTGTGCTGGGATGTGAGACACTTTCTTGGACTCGTCAAGTCGCCCCTGGAGGCTGTACCCCTAGGAATCCCTGGCCTCTGCATCCCACTCACAGCAGACCTCTAGCTCCCTCTGGCCAAGGCATATTTTTAACGCATAGCTTTTGAGCTGCTGACCATCTGTCTGTTTTGAACTCTGCAAACATCTACCTCATCAGCTCTTTCATCTGGCCAGATTTCCTAGCATTTGGAAATTTAAAAGCTGGAGGAGGTCTTTTATTCCCTTCCAGTTTCGCCAGACTTCAACTGTATGTCTGCCCCAGATGGACCTGTCCAAAGAATGTGAGGCCCACAACACAAAGCTACTGTCCAGAAAGAGGCCCTCTCCTCTCCATTTGTTTCCAGCAAGGCATTCTCAGCCTAGTTTACAAGTGACAATTTTCTTTCACTGTCTCCTAAGCTAACAGCAAATGTTCAGACACTCTGGGATAAAAGTAACATCTTTCTCTGAATATACTGAATATGCCAATGGTCACAAAGGAGGGGGACACGACAGTCCATTACTGCCTGGGTCTAATCTTACACAGAAGATGATAGAAACTGTGGCTGTATCTGTAACAATGTAAGTCATTGTGAACCAGGATCTGGGGAGAATTATTTGAAAAGAAAGGATACATATAAACATGTGTAGCCATCCCCACACAAGCAACTACTCATCAATAATCAACATGAACTTCCTGCCAATGACCCCCTCTCTGGGCAATATGTGATTTGGAAGCGTTGGCCATGCATCTTTGTAGAAGATGAGCCCATGGCATCACAGCACCATCCACGGCTGCCTCTGTGCATGTCCAGAGGCAACTGTCAAAAGCTGGCTCTCTCGCCCTAACAGTGGTGGAGTACCATGAGTAAATACATTATTTTTGTGTGTTTGGTGTGTTTAATCAGTGTGAACAGTCATGTGTTCCTACGTGCATGCATTTGGAAACCTAAGCAGGATGTGGGATGTCTTGATGGTGCTCTGCCTTACTGTCTTGCAACAGAGTATCGTGCTGAACTAGAAACATTGTTTCAGCTAGGCTGGGGGCAGGCAGAGAGCTCTCAGAATCTACTTGTCTCTACCTCCTGATCCTGGAGTCACAGGCATCCACAGCTGTGCCCCCTGTGATCTCAGTTCCTGGTGTTTGAAGAACAGGCACTATTATTATCCACTAAGCCATATCCCTAGCTCACTCACATACATGTGTATAGACATTTGTAGACATGAGTTCATGTGACAGGGCAGCCTTATGCCACTACAGTAGCATTCTCTCCAGACTTGAAAGGACTTTATGCAAATTCATCCAAAGGACAGAGTGAAGTAAAGGTAAAGCCAATCCAGTAAGAGTAGAGTTCAGAACTGAGAGGGAGAAGAGGCTTGAAGGATCCCTCTGATGTCATAATCTTTACTTGGAGAACAGCAAAAGAGATGCAGAGAGCTTAGACCTTGGGACAGAAGGCTATGTTTCAAACTGAAAAGTCCCTCTCAGGTTCACTTTCTGATTGCTGGATCCCCAGTGGAACGAAAGTTTAGGAGGTGGTGGACCCTTCGGAGGCAAGGCCTGCCTGGCAGAGGTAGGCACTAGAGTGTCTGCCTTTGAAGACGGGAGCCAGCTGTGGTTCTGGCCTCTTAGCCAGTGAAATGTCCACCTCTGTCCCCAGGCTCCTCCACTAGGCTCTTCCCATGATGCGAGTTCTGTGTGTGTAGGTCAAGAGAAATGTCCCCTCCCTTGTGCTATATCTGCCCGATGTTTTTCACAGCACAAGCTCCTGATGCACAGTCTGCCCAGAGTACAAAGCAAGTGCCCAGAAAACAAAGAGATGACTTTGTTTCCATCAGCCTGAAGCCAGTCTAAAACCAGCTCTCACCCCAAAAGGCACTGAGTTCACTGTGCCAATGCAGTAATGAAAAAGAAAAAAAATATCACAGAGACACAAGTATCGGGTTCAACTCTTGAGCTGGTTGAAATAAAATGTGAGTTTCCAATTTTAATGTTTTGAAGATTTGCTATTTTATTTGTGTGTGCATGTGACTGTGTGTATGTTCACATGTATGTACAGGCACCCACAGAGACCAGCAAGGGCTCTGGATCCATCAGAGCTGGAGTTACAGGCTTTGTGAGCTGCCTATGTGCATCCTCTGAGAGGACAATGAACCAGCTCTGCAGACTCCCTCTGTTTTTAACTAAATTATTGTTTCTCATAAGCCTTGAAAAATAAGCTAGATCATCATGTGAATGAAATTTTGTAAAACTTTTTATGCATAAAGCAACCAAAACTAGCTTTTTTGTTATCTCTACTTATCACACTAGTCATGCTTTGAAAGATCCACCAAACATGTTTTTGATCTGTAGATGGGTGTTTTGGATTTTTCTACCTGGAACACAACTGATCACATTCTCTCGCTGGGCAGTGGTTTATGCATGACAAAGTCAATGACCACTCAGCTAGTCCAATATTTTGATGAGTGTCACCAGATCAAGCAGTATTGAGTGAATGCTCAGTTCACTGTTGGCAGGAACCCAGATTCCTAGAGAGTACAGTCACCTCTAGAGGATGTGTCCATATGTGTGTGTGTGTGTGTTTTGTGTGTGTGTGTGTGTGTGTGTGTGTGTGTGTGTAGATAGGTAGATATATGTACAGGATGCCACCCTCCAATAATGTTTCATATATATGTGTATATATGTATATATGCATGTATATATACTTACATATATGTATATAGACATATGGATGAATGGATAGATAATAGCTAGTAGACAGACAGATAGACAGACAGACAGATAGATATAGATAGATGTACATGATGCCACCCTCCAATAAATGTTTCTGAAGTTGGGGGACTCCTTCAGGAAGAACCTAGAGTACATTCAATTAGATAATGTTACCTAATAGAATCAGCTTTCTCTTAGCCACCAGCAGAGCTAGATACACACGAGACAGCACAGAACAGCCTATGGCTTTGGTATTGACAATGACAGTATTTTCAGCACAAACCCATTGGATGTGTGATAGCTAAATGACATTCTCCCAGAAGAGCGATGCAGACAATTTCCTGCTCCTTGAGGTTTTCTCTAAACCCTTAAAATTTAGTTCAACTCTTTTTGTTTTAATTCATTCTTTTAAAAATATTCTTTGTGAAGCTGTAGCAATGATAGGAACTGTGTCAGCACGACCCTCAAGGTGAATCTGCAGCTGAAGTGAGCAGCCATGTTGGTCTGCTCAGAGGACCAGCAAGAACACGATACAGAAAGAAGACAGAAGCTCAAGGATGCTACTTCTGCTTCAGGCTCCATCATTGAGGGTGAGGCCAGCTGCTTGGTGCCTCTCCTTGAACAATGGTCCTTGTAAACTCTTCCCTCAGTCCCCAAGTAGCCATTGCTGGGCCTCGCTACTGAGAAGTTTGTTTTCTTTCTTTCTCTCTTTCTTTTTTTTTTTTTTTTTTTTTTTTTTTTTTTTTTTTTTTTTTTGTTTCTGCCTCCTTCCAAGAGAACCCATCATTGGGTCAGGCAGGCTGCAGAAAAGCAGACCCTGCTGCCAGGGTTCCCACTGCTGGTGACAATGAAGATGTTCTCATGGTGCGTGCCAAACCCGCTCCTCACAGATCCAGCCTGGTGTAAGCCAGCATCTCTACAGATTCCTGGCTCCTGTCCATCCATCTCAGGAGGAACCCAGCTACTGGGGAGAACAGCTCATGACTCAAAATCAGGTCCTGTTGCTAACACAGCAAGACCTCCATCCACAGACAAAGTGTAATCAGAGAATATCAGAATTTGTCTTCCTCTGTAGAGACAAGATTTCCATGTGACCCCAGACCCGGCAAACTTGCTGTGGGGTTGATGCTATGACCAAAGGCACACATATCCCCGTATCTGCAAACAGAAGGCTGTACTGTACTTAGGCCGCCTGGCATGGACACACATGCACTCGCACACCCTTTCATACATACATGCATTTACACATAATTATACAGGCACAATATGCTCTTGAATGTGCACAAATGTTCACACATACATATACACTCATGCACAAATGCTCACACACATACATTTGGCACAAATGCTCACACACATATGCACTCATGCACATGTGAGCTTGTATACATGCTCACATGCACACACAACCATACATGTACATACATACATACTCAGGCCTGCACATATTCATTCCTTTATTCATGCATACCAACAACTCAGTTTTGAAACTGTAACAATAATAGGAACACATACACACAGCTAGACTTGAGTAATGCCAGCTCTGAATTCTGGACAGGTTGAAGCCTGAACAAGCCCCTCATGAGGCCAACCTTTTGCATCATGCAATGCTCCTTACACAACAGCAAACACTGGGGGACCATCAAAAAAAAATAACTTTTTCTTTACCTCATTTTTTTTTTAACTTAAATGAAACAGAAGAAGATAAGTGCTTCCTGGCTGCAGTAGATGGTGATGGACACAGAGACACACAAATGGCAAGGATGAAGACAGTAGGAGACTACAGAGTCCCGCAGGGGACACACACAATGCTCCCTCTTTTCCCCAGGTTCAGGGATCCTTGCAGAAAAGTGAAGGGAAAAGGTGTGAAAGCCCAAGGCAGTGTGTAGTTGGAGAGCTTCTCTCCAGGTTCCACCAAGCCCCCGCAGTCCCACAGCCCATGTATAAAATAATCATACAGACACTTATATTATTTAAACTTCTTGGCTATTAGCTCAGGCCTACCATTGTCTAGCTCTTACTCTTATATTTAGCTCATTTCTGTTAGTCTATACTTTGCCACATGGCTTGTGGCTTACCGGTGTCTTTACATGTTGCTTCTCATGGCAGCGGCTGGCCGTGTCTCCTCCCAACTTTCCTGTTCCCAGCCTTCTCCTCTTCCTTGTCCTGCCTACCCTATCCTTCCTGCCTGGCTACTGGCCAATCAGCACTTTATTTATACAGAGTGATATCCACAGCAGCAGTGGATGACTAGGAGAAAGCAGTCTCTTGCAGACCCAGCAGGGCAGCTGCACCTAAGAACCCACGGCAGCCTCAACAGCATGCACAAGACCTACATAAGGCCGAGCCAAGCCAAACTGCAGCATGGAGAGCAGCCATGCACAAAACCTGTGCCTAGCTGTGGTGTGTTTGGCAAGTGTTAGCTGCTGGGAAAGGGAGTAAGCTGACCATACTCTGGTGGGAGGTCACATATTCAGGAATATATAGGCAGTAGGGATTTATGCTGATTTAAAAAAAAAAAGACACCAAGTTAGGCGGACAGCAAAGACAAACTGGTTTTGGAGTGGTGGTGAGTATAATCAACATGTTGTGCAAAACTCTCTAAGAATTAATTTAAAAAAGAGAACGGGCCAGGCGGTGGTGGCGCACGCCTTTAATCCCAGCACTCAGGAGGCAGAGGCAGGTGGATCTTTGTGAGTTCGAGGCCAGCCTGGTCTACAGAGAGAGATCCAGAAAAGGCGCAAAGCTACACAGAGAAACCCTGTCTGGAAAAACCAAAGAGAGAGAGAGAGAGAGAGAGAGAGAGAGAGAGAGAGAGAGAGAGAATGGACCCCAAATAAAAGATGAGTGCTCATCTTGAGCAATAGAGATTTTCACTAAAATGAAATGTATTTTACCAGAAATAAATAATAAGTAAAATGCTGGAAAGTACTTAAGGTGCTAAAAGCACTCTATCAAAATAGATCTCAGACTGGTGGGTTTCTCCTGAAAACACTCTACTTTAAAATGTATTTGTAAAGCTGAACTAAAAGGCAATGTCCCCTAAACAAAAGATGGGCTTCAGTACCCCTCTGAGTGAGCACACATCCATGGACTTTGATGACCCTGAAAGCCAAGTGGGGACACTTGCATGCCCCACCCAACCCCTGCTGCTGGTAAGGAAACTGGAGCGTGAGAACCTGTCCTGATTCTCTGTTTATGACCTAACCAATAAAGCTGGCCTGGAGATGAGAGGGCAGAGCCAGCCACTAGTCCACCATAGAGGCCAGGCAGTGGTGGCACACACCTTTAATCCCAGCACTTGGGAGGAGGAAGCGGGAAGATCAGGAGTTCAAGGCCAGCCTGGGCTAGAGGAGATTGAGCCAGTCTAAAAGAGAAACAGAGCGGGACAGAGGAGGCACATACATGCCTTTTCTCCCAGCACTCCAGATCTCAAGACGTTGATCCCAGTGCTTGAGAGGTGGAGACAAGAAGTGATATGGCTGGGCAGAGAGGGGAGTATAAGGTGGGAGGAGACAGGAGCTCAGTTCCTTTTCAGTCTGAGAAGTTGGAGAGGTGAGAAGGTTCTAGTGGCTGGTTGCTCTGCTTTCCTGATCTTTCAGCTTTCAGCCTGATATTATCTGCCTCCAGGTTCTTATTATTAAGGCCAAATGGAATTTGTGCTTATAAGAGCCAATGAAAGAAAACCCAGAGCAAACATAAATCGCAGATTTGTCAGTCCCTGTGAAATGCCTTGAGTGTGTCTTTGTGACACACAACAGAATTCACAAGGCTAGCTGCAGTTTCCCATGCTGGGGGTTGGATACTGTATATGACCATAAGCAAGATCTTAACGTATGGAAAACACCCTTGAGTTGGGCCTTGGTCCACTGGCAACAAGCATTAAAAAACATGGGGTTGATATTCAGTCTGGGGTTTGCTCGGTTAGGTAGACGAAGCACCAAGGGGCAGCAGATGCTGTGACATGGCCCCTGCCGGCAAAGGCAGATCCAATCACAGGTCTTTCTCACAGGTGATTACACCGGAGGAGGTCCCAAACCCCAGTGCTTTCTTCCCAGGAAGCTCATCCGCTCACTGGCTGTGCAGTGCCGAGAGTCTGAAGTTTTCCCCCATGCCCACAGTTGCTTTGGCCAGGCGTAGGACAGCAATTTGCATGAGCAAGAACACCTTGGCTCCCCAGCCACCATTCTTCAAAGTACGAGTCGAATGTCATCCCCAGGAAAAACCGGCTGATCCCTCACATTGCCGTGGAATCTTAAAGAAGCGTTTCTTCATTTTCCTGGAGTATCAGACAAGAAGGATATGGAATGAAGTGGGGATGTTACCTCAAGGCCACGGAAGGAAGCATTTCTGTGCCACCAGGGTTTACGGTTGTGGGCTGAATGTCGTACCCACCCCAAATCCATACTCCAGAGCCCTAAATTCCGTGGTGATGGTATTTGGAAATGGGACCCCTAAGTGTGGTTTAGATGAGGTCATGAGGTTAAATGGATTGGAGTTCTTACAGGGTGAGGAGACCGAGAAGCAACTCAGTTAGTAAATTGCTTGGTATGCAAGTATAAGGATGCAAATTCAATCCCCAGGACATGTACAAGAGCAGCGTGGTGGCCCGTGCTTGTGACACCGGGGCTGGTAGGCTCTGGGGAGCTCTCTAGAGCTCGCTGGCTAGTCAACCTACACAAATCAGTGAATTCTAAGTAAAACTGAGAGACTTGATCTCAAAACCTAAGGTGGACTATGTCCTGAAGAATGACATCTTACGTTGATCTCTGGCCTTCACACGTATGCACACACATGGACACGCACTCCTCAAATGTGCACACATGGCCACCCACATAGACACATAAACAACAAGAAATTAAATACAGTAAGAACAGGGATAGTGCAGCATTGGTTCTTCCTTGGTTCCGACATGCTAAGAAGGCAATCACCTGCAAGCCTGGAGGACAGTCTCCATCAGAAACCAAATGCTGAACCCTCAGCCCTTGGCCTCCAGAACTGAGACAAACAACCACACAGGTTTATCCCAGCAGCCACAGCAGCATGGCACAGTAGTCCATGAAAATGGTGTTTGGATTTTGAGCCAAGGAATATAGTAAGATTTTTACCAACTTGTATATATTTCTAATTTTCAAAGAGTAAATCATACTTTGGAAAACCTATTTATGGGGCTGGAGCCATCGTTAAATGTTTCTTGTAAAGAGACATAGAATAAATACTTCAGGTTTAGCAAGAGACAGTGTCTGTCTGTCTGTCTTGGGGGCTATAGAACAGGGTCTGCTGACTCCATGTGATATCAGAGACTTTCTTATAAAGAAATGTAATTTCTCAAAGTTGTGCTTTTGTTTGTAGGATTAATATCTAGCTATTTTTACCAGAAGTTTATTTGGGTGTCATTTTAATACAAATGTAATTAATTGGGGGCAGGTGTAAATTATGTTTTGTAGTAGTCTGTTATGGCAGCCTTATGCAGGAAACATGTTTTTAAAAAAATGATTCTCTGTTGCTTTAAAAAATAAGGCCTACATACATAGCTAGGATATCTCAAAAAGCAAATGTTTCAAGGGACGTGAAAAATAGTGCTGGCACAAGGGTATGGTTGCCTTTCGCTGTTACTTTCTATCTGAAAATAGGTACTGGTGGTAAACTATCAGGGTAAGCTTCTCACCTCACGTGCGGGGGGCCCGTTACTCTACCCCAGCTGAGCTGAACCAATCCAGGCAAGCAAGTACCTTCCACGCTCAGGAACATCACAGCAGCCTGCCTTGCCCTGTGTCTAGTAACCGGTCTCATTTAGCCACACAATGTACATGTAAGAAAGAAGGCAGATATGGAACATTTTACTTTAGTTTTGTGTGAGCCCTACATCTCCCAAATTTCCACATAATACATTTGAACCTCAGAGATGGAACAGGTCACACAGCTGGTGTGCCATTGGGTATAAATGTGGACCCAAACCATAGGTTCCCGGCCACTCGAATTATTTCTCTCCAGTGCTCAGCGCATTGATCAAACTTCGTATCACCAACTGGAAGCTGCCTGTCCCATCTGATAGGAACTAGAGGCCTGGTTTATAGTCTTTTCCTTTTGGTGGCTCTCCCTCTCCCTGAGCCCTGAAATGAAGAGCCCTGAGTGCAAAGGGCTGCTGAAGAAGTTGGGAAGGGTCATCTGGGGGTCACCCAAAGCCCAGTCAGAGCTAGGGTACAGCAGAGACAGGAGAGGCAGGAAGGGACATTGGGGAGACAGACGAAACGGGGGAGGCAGCAGCTATGTCAACAGAGTGGGGCAGAGGGTGGTGGAGCCCTGGGGCCAGTGGAGCCCTGGGAAGCAAGCAGGCCTGCCCACAGAGCCGCCAAGTCTAGACTCCAGATGTGCAGGCAGCCAAGTCAGCTCCAGTGGTAAATATTCCTACCAGATGACAAGGGGCTTAGCCATACATTGATCACAAAGGACAGAAAATAAGATTAGAGCTAACGCTGGACATTCCTGCTACACTCCAGAGAAGACCCATACTCATTCCAGTGTGCACGCACATGCACACACACACACATACACACACACTCCACGTGTGAATGTATATGTATGCATATGTGCATATAAATTTATGCATGTATATGTATTATGCAGATGTGCATATGAATGTATTCATATGTATGTGTGTATTATGCATGTGTGTATGAATATGTGTATGTGTGCGTATGTATGTGTATGTGAACACACACACAAAGTACTTCTCCAAGTTATTATGACAATAAATTGCATATGTCCTTACATTTTCCTTGCTGTGCTTTACACAGTTCCAAGATAAATTGTCCTAACTAAATTAATTAGAAACTTAAAATGACCTGGTATATTAGGCACGTGGAGAGAAGGCAAGCCATTTTCCTTCTGATTTTCAACCTCTGGAGAGACTGAGAGTTTAAAAAAAGATGGAACCCTAGTGTTATTTGTTTGTTAGGGTACCTATCCTGTAACAAAGCCCCTGAGAAAATGAACCCAAGGGAAGAAAGCTTCGTTTCTCTGGAGGAGAAGCATATGACAAGCAGTGTGGGTGTGGCAAAACTGCTTCCCTCCTAGGAAGAATCAAGGATGGAAGGAGGCAGGAAAGGGGGCAGGGAAGAGGAGGAGGGAGGGAGGGAGGGTAGGTGCTGTGTGACTTTCCCTGGGGGACATTTTAAAAAAGGTTAATCACTGAAAATAGGCCATTAACAACAAACCAAAGAAGCAGTTCTATCGGAGTCCAACTTGACAAACAACTAAGTTTACTAGGGTGACTTAAAGGAATGTGGGTGAGGGGTTCCTCACATGAGCCAGAATGTCTCAAATGCAGCAACATCACTGAAATGTCCACCCCAGCATGAGTGACAATTCACAAACGTTGTGATCCTGGGCCTTCCTACATGACTTGCAGGTGGTTCAACAGGTCCAGGAGTGTCCTCTCCCTAGAGTCCTCCCTGGTTATATGACCTTAGGGAGGGAGGGGCCTTGTGAATCTGATAAATTTCAGGAACTTTCTAAAACTTGTGAGTTGTTTGCTTCCTGAGCCTGAAGAAGCATCTTTCTAGAATGCAAAAGTTTGGTTTCAGAGGATGTTACTAGTCAACAAAAGGAAGGAAGAAGAGAGGACGGAAGGGAGAAAAGGAAGAGGGAGAAAGGGCGAAGTTGAGAACAAGATACAACCCCCACAGTCATGTCCCCAAAGGCTGACTCCCTTCCAACAGGCCCCCCTTCTGTCACTCCCTCACAGCTCATCATATTATCAAGGCACCATGGATTAATCTAGTGATGAAGTCAGTGCCTTCATGATCCAATCACTTTCCCCAAACTCTCCTCTGAATATTTCTTTACTGGTGGCCCAGCCTTCAACATGAAGTCTTTAGAGGTCCATTTAAAATTTAAGCTACAAATGGCTTTGTTGTTGATGATGGTTGTGCATGTACACTCACATATGTGTGCAAGGGTGAGTGTACAAATGTGAGCTTGGTGTGAATGTCCTTGTAAGCACATGTGGAGCCAAAGGAAGGTGCTGGGCTGTCTTCTCATTCTCCACCTTATTTTTTGAGGCAGCCTCTCACTGAACCTGAAACTTGAGGTTTTGATTAGGCTGGCCAGCCAGTGAACTCCTGGCACTTACCCGTTTGTCTCTCAACGCATGGTGACAAGGACAAACAGCCATGCCTAGCTTTTATAGAGGTGCTACAGACTGGAACTTAGGCCCTCTTTCTGTGACAAGTGTACCTACTCACTGAGCAATCTCATCCGACCTAACAGCAAGTTTTTAAAAAATGGATTTTAGGATGTAAGACCATGAATTATCCATTTGTTTCAAGAGTTTTGCAGTTTTTAGGAAATCAGCATAGACCTGAATAACAAAAACCTAAAGATAGGTTTGTCCTCCTGCTTCCCCAACCCAAATGTTTATCACTGTCTCCCACGCCAGCCCTCCCAAGAGTCATCAGCTGTATCACCTTGGTTACAGCTAGTCTCAATGATGTCACAGGCTGATTTAAAAAAAATGCAACTCTTTCCTGTCTCCCATGCCATTGAAGGGAAAGAACACAGGGTTTCAATAATTCCAGAGTTGTAATATCTCCTTGCTTAAAATATATTGGCACCTGGTAGGAGGTAAGCTCTGACTTCCTTGTGAAATTACAGCCTTCCATATGTCAGAGGCAGCAGCTGAAGCAAGAGAATTCTGGGGCTTTTATGAACTCCCTCTTCCATAGCCAGGCTCCCAGGAGGCTCCTCAGCAATATTACAGCCACATTCACTGTGTTCTTGCTTTATTTCTTAGGAGAACAAGGTTTTATGGGGAGGAACAACAGACCCAGAGCCGAGTCTAGATTAGTACCTTTTGGTTTAGAAGGACAGAATGGCCACAAAGGGCAACTGTTACTCAACAATCATGAGTGAATTTGCAGACACTTGGCTTATTTTAGCCCTGGCAATCCTCAGAGCATCCAAAACCATTCAGAGAGTTGCAGAATAAACCATTCTATGGAGATGAAGTTGTGGTCTGTGACTGGGAGAAGATCTGATCCCATCCCAATGGCTTCCAAGTAGGAATTAAACAAGTCCTAGAAAAAACATTGGGGTGAATGGATGATGTGGTCATGACTGCACAGTCATCTGGCTGAAGTAACCAGCATTCTGTTTCACTTCGTAAATTTACCCAATCTCATGTAATTTGATGAGTCTGTAATTAAATATAAAGCCTCAGCTTTCATTCAGATCCAACTCAAAATTTACCTCCCAGAATCATCTGGATAAAGTATTCACAATTCAGGCAGTTCACCTTGTAAAGTGCCTGTTTCTAAAGTGCAAAGATGGAATTTGGATTGCTGGCACTCATGTAAAAATCAGGCATAGTGTCTGTCTGTCACCTTCATGTAGGCGGGACAAAACAGGTGGGACTCTAGGGCTGTAACACCCGCCATTTTAGTTGGTTGGCTGGAGAGGTGGGTCAGTAGTTAGAAACACCTGATGTACAAGCCTGGTGATCTGAGTTGGAGTACCCAGGACCCACATCACAGCCAGGCACAGTACTCTACATGTCTAAGCCCCAGACACTCCTGGGCCAGCAAGCCAGGAGTACATGTGGTGAAAAGACTCCATTTAAACAAGGCGGAAAGGTGATGGACAGTATCCAAAGACTGTCTTCTCATCTCCATACATGCTATGGCATGTATACATCCACAGCCCCCCCCCCCCACACACACATAATGTCTTCTCATCTCTACACACATGCTGTGCCATGTGTACATCTGTACACATGTGTAAAAATAAGGTGAAGATATGATAAGATATGCAATGTTGACTATGGGCCTTCACATATATGCGTGTGCACACACACACACAAACATACAACCACACACTATATATCACATATAGAAGACAATATGTGTAATTATCTGCACTTCAAGGGCTGGCACAAAGATTAAATGATTCCATGCACAATTCTCTAACCTCTCTCCCTGAGACATCACAGTATCCATGAAGCAAGCCATCACGATCCCTTAAATGTGCTTCTGGGGACAATGGATATAGTATTTGAAACCTAGATTTCTCCCAGAATACCTACAACATATGGTCTCCAAAATTAGAGATGAAACATCCAATAAGCAATATGTTTCTGGAAAAGAAAAAAAAAAAAAAAAGTCCCTTAGAAACAGGAAACTGAAGACAAGTTGTTTTGTTTTGTTTTTTAACACACAAGTCAAATTCAGCCCTGGAAGTTACCCTCTTAAGGGCAGCTCGGAATTTCTCTAGTAAAAGAGACTTCTTTGAGACAAAAGATGCTCGTAGCTCACTGCCTGTTTCTCTACTGCTGCGGATAGGATCTTCTCCTACAAGTTGCCAGCACTCCCATTCGGAACAACCCCAACATTTTCACTGCCATGGCAACGCCCATTCTTGCTGATGAGGGCTTTCTTTCCCATCTCTGTTTCTTTGGAGTCTGCCCTCCACCCCCTCCCACCCCCTTGACAGTGTAGGAACTTCCCACAGAGACCATGAGATCACTTCCTGCTGACTCAGCATGTCTCTGGCTGAGTCAGGACTTGCTGGGTCCCCAGGAAGGCTGTAATTAAGAATGATTGTTGGAGTTAATACAAAACCTCAGAAATGTCATCTAAGACCCCAGGAATTGGGGAGACCAATTACTACACTGCATCACCCTCGGATACCCCGTGGCCCCAGTGAATGTTCTCCCTGCTGGCTTCTTCTTCCCATTAGCCTTCCTTGCTGGTCACCAGCCATGATGGCCAGGCCTCTTGGAAGAGAGTTCACACAGCAGCCCAAGGCTCCAACCCTGAGTCTCAGAAGTTGCTTGGGTTTGTTTATGAAGGAGTAATGACAGACAGAGAGAGAGAGAGAGAGAGAGAGAGAGAGAGAGAGAGAGAGAGCTTTACCCTTAGCTACCAGTGGCTTTTGTCTTTTCTTTTGAGTCTATCACAAAATCCTGGCAACAGTCATTTATAAAGAACAGAGATTGACTTGGCTTGTAGTATTGGAAAGTACAAGAATTCAAGTCCATGGCCTCTGGTTACCATCTGCATCCTTGATACATTATCACAGGGAAGTGGTACCTCGGCATGGCCCAAAGGAAACATGGAGGACTTTATCACTTTTCAGTGTTTTATGCATCAATTCATTTCACAGATTGACATGCGTGCACAGTGTCAATCCCTCACTCCCTCACTCTCTTTGTCTTCCTCCCTGCTCTATCAGACCTTATGCCAATTTCAAAGGTTAAGTGAAATGAGCAAACGCCTTCAGAAATCTTTACCTACTAAAATCAACACAAATGCTACTAATGAACTAATACCCAGATCTCATGTTCTTATGACGGATACTCCAGGCCCACAGAGCTCTCAATGGTCATCTCAAAACCTCAGCCCAAATCTTCAAAGATGAGAACTAGGTTTGTTTGCTTATGCCTAGAGGAAGGCTGAGGCAGGAGGATGGCAAGTTAGAGGCCAGACTGGGCTATGAAATGTCTCAAAAATAAAAAGAGAGTAAGAGAAAAAGAAACATGAAAGTGCTGCTCGTAGCTGAGAACATGGAGGAACCGTTCTACAAAACCTAAATTGAGTCTGCAAAATCATGAAATTAAAGAGCAATCTTATGCTTTTGCATAAACATGATCATCCTAAAATGTAATATTCTACATTCTGTTTGTTGTATGTCAGTGATACAATTCATAGAGCTATATGTGTCTAATAAATACCACAAACAAGGTATGGATCCAAGGTAGGCTTGACACTAGAAATTTGATAGGCATAATTCTCTGCTTTATGACAGTGAACAGACAAAACTAGAAAATGTCTATGCTCTTGATGAATGGGGGAGGGGATTACATAAGACTCAAAACTCATTCCTGAGGAGACATCAAAGGGGAATTTGAAGGGAACTTCCTTCCTTGAACAATAACCTTGTAAAAACTATAATCTCTGAGTCCACACAATGAACTCTTTTCATTCTAAGGTGCCAGCAGGTATGCCCTACCCCCTGAGTGTTCACTTTTCACCAGCACTGGTGATTGGTGCAGGGGGTTATGTGGGAAGGTCACATCGGGTCCTATTTCATTCCAGACATTAAGATCAGGCCCAGGTCTGTTCAAATCTAAATGAATAAGACAAAATAAGAACAGCTCAGGCCCACATCCTCAGTTCAGATCCCAAAATCCCAACTGACTGCCACCCGTTCCCACCCATCAGTAGGACAAAATAGCAACCTACATAATGGGAAAAGATTTTTACCAACTCCACATCTGACACATCCAAAACATATAAAGAACTTAAGAAACCAGACATCAACAAACCAAACAATCCAATTAAAAATCGGGGTACAGGTCCAGAGAATTATCAACAGAAGAATCTCAAATGCCTTAGAAAAACACTACAGTCTGAAGGTTTCTCCTGTACCACCTGGCCATGTGATCCCTCAGCCACTTATGAAATAATAATTCAGAGGGTCAATATTAATTACCAATTGCATGGCCTATGGCAGGCTTCTTGCTATCTAGCTCTTATATCTTAAATTAATCTATCTCCATTAATCTATGCATTGCCATGTGGCTTTGTGGCTTACTGGTACTTTTTTTATATCTTGGCAGTGGCTCCAAGCTTCTCCCCAGACTCCACTTTTCTCCTTCCTGTCTCTCTTGGATTTCCCTCCTGCCTCTAAGCTGCCTTGCTGTAGGCCAAATTTATTAACCAATGGGAACAACACATGTTCACAGCATACAGAAAAACCATCCCACAGCACTTCCCCTTTTCTGTCTAATCAGAAAGGAAGGTTTTAACTTTAACATAATAAAATTGCATATAATAGAACAGTTATCAAGCAGTAATTACAGTTATAGTATCTAGTCTGTTTATATTTGGCAAAATTAAAGAAAATATTCCTTTTATCCTATATTTGTGAGTCTAAGGTTTCATATCTAATTTATCTTTTATCATGACTAAGAAAAAGTATAATTATAACTATCTAGTCTTCAACTACATCAAAGACCCCAGGAAGATATAATGGTGCCTAAGTAAACAGGAAGTGAATTGCAAGCAACTTCCAAAAATCTAGAATGACAGAGACAGCTGGCTGCCTGGACAGTCACCCAAAGTTTCTCTGCAATGTTGGGGCATCCATTTTCAGCCTGTAGGTCTACAGTTTTTCAGTTGCTTTTTTCCACAGCAAACTATTTTAAGAAATGTCCAACATCCTTAGCCATCAAGGAAATGCAAATCAAAATGACTAAGATTCCATCTTACACCAGTTAGAATGGCTCAAGAGCATGTGACAGCTCATGCTGGCAAGGATGTGGAACAAGGGGACATTCCTCCATTGCTGCTGGGATTGTAAACTTGTACAGCCACTTTGGAAATCAATATGGTGTTTTCTCAGAAAATTAGGAATCAATCTACCTCAAAAACCAGTTATATCATCCCTGGTCATATACCCAAAAGACACTCCATAATACCACAAGAACACTTGCTCAGCTATGTTCATAGCAGCATTATTCACAAGACCTAGAACCTGGAAACAACCTAGACATCCCTCAACCAACCAATGGATAAAGAAAATGTGGTACATATACACAATGGAGTCTTACTTAGCTTTTAAAACTGACATCATTAAATTTGCAGGCAAATGGATGGAACTAGAAAAAAAAATCATCCTGCATGAGGTAATCCAGACACAGAAAGACAAACATGGTATGTACTCAGTCACAAGTGGATATTAGCTTTTAAGTAAAGGATAATCATACTACAATCCACAGATCCAGAGAGGCTAAGTAACAAAGAGAGTTCAAGAGGATGGGGGCACACATTGCTTTCCCTGGGAAGGGGAAATAGAATAGATTTTTTCAGGTGGATGGGGGATAGTGGGGATGGGAACAGGAAGGATCAGGTCACAGCAGAGGGATGGAGGGAGAGAGTACTAGGACAGATGACTGAAATTGTGGGGCATTTCAGGGGCAAAGCAGAAACCTAGTGCAATGGAAACACCCTGGATTCTGAGGATGACCCTAGTGAAAACTCCTAATAATGGGAGACACAGAGCCTGAACCCATCATCTCCTGTAACTGGGCAAGGCTTCCAGTGGAGGGATTAGGACTCCAACCCAGCCTCAAAATCTTCCACCTAAAATTTGTCCTGCCTGCAAGATGTGCTGCGGTAAAGGTGGCACAGAACTTGTGAGAGTGGCCAACCAGTGACTGGTCCAGCTTGAGATCCAAGCTGAGAGAAGGAGCCCACCCCTGGCACTGCCTGGAAGCCAGGACCCAGAGACTGGGTGGTGCAGAGGATAGAACCAAACAGGACTGGCAAGACAAAAAAAGACAATGAAATGATTCCTAATGATATTCTACTATATTCATAGACCAGAGCCTGGCATAATTGTCATCGGAGAGGCTTCATCCAGCAACTGATGGGAGCAGATGCAGAGACCCACACAACCAAACGTTAGGCGGAGAATGGGGAATCCTGTGGATTGTAGAAGCCAGAGGGGTCAAGGACAACACAAGAACACAGCCCATAGAATCAACTAACCAGGACTCATAGGGGCTCACAGAGACTGAACTGTCAATCAGGAAGCCTGTATGAGTCTGACCTAGGTCCTCTGTGTATATGTTATGGTGTGTAGCTTAGTGTTCTGTGGGACTCCTAACAGTGGGAGCAGGGGCTGTCTCTGACTCTTTTGCCTGCTTTGGGGACTGTTTTCCTCCTCCTGGGTTGCTTGTACCTGCCTTGATGTCAGGCTATGGACCTAGTCTTATTGTAACTTGTTATGCTGTGTCTGCTTCCGGTAAGCCAGGGAGGCCTGTTTTCTCTGAATGGAAAGGACAAAGAATGGGTCTGGGGGAGAGAGGAGGTTTGAGGGGAGGAACTGGGGGGGAAGGAAGGGGAAACTGGGGGGGTTGAAGTGTAATAATATATGAGAGAAGAATATATAAATAAAATTTTTTTAAAAAGAAATGTAAAATGATAAGTGATTTCCCCCCTCTGATCCGTGTGTTTGCAAACACTGTCTATGAAAACAGAAAGACTCATAAGTAAGAGGCTCCTCCTTTAGAGGAGGTGGGATTGGTGGGGCTAGAGGGGTGGGGGATGCAGCTTTCCTGCAGACCTGGGTCTGAAGCATGCTCAGCATTGGCTCTGTACTAGCAGGGCTTTGACCATGCTTCCATGGCTTAGATGCCAGTAAACTGAATCCCGCTGTAAGCATCTGGGGCTCTCTCATTGGAATGGCTAGGACTTTGCTTTGGAGTCCTGTAGGTCTGAATTTAAACCTAGGCTTGATGTATTTGCTAAGGGGCTATGTTAGTGACTTTCCTGGTTGCTATGACCAAATGCCCAACAAGAAAGAGGAAGGTCTTATTTTGTCTTACAGTTTTAGGGGGGTATACTCAGTCACGGTAAGGAAGATGTAGCTGCAAATGGATGCACTGTGGGAGTCTGCCAGAGTCCAACCTGCTCTGCTCCCACCTTTCAAAGGATTCTTGGGTGGAGGAGAGAGGAATGAGTTAATATTAGGTAGAAAGACAGAAAGAGATGACAAGAAAGAGATACAAGATTGCTTCCAGGGGGCCCTGGCTTAATACCCAGTCTTCTAGAGGTTTATTCAGAGGGACTTTTTATAATATGCCATGGGGAGAGGCAAAAGACCTCCTTCTTGCAAGATCAAAGCACACCATACAGCCAACTGTAGACCCTTCCAAACACTTGGTAACCACGCCCTTAGTCAAATCATCCATTATGCAGCCCTGCTGGGTAAAGCAAGCTCAGATTCTCTGACCCTGAGTAAGGTCTTACTAGGAAGGCTTTGTGTGTCTCCACCCACAATCCATCATGGCAGGAGTGTTTAGATGGGACTCCCTACCTCCTCCCATGTTAGTGGACTGCAAGGCACAGGGTGGACAGGAAGGGGAGCTGCTATAAAACCCTGTATTAACTATATTTCTGTTGCTGTGATGAAACCCCATGACCTAGGCCTTCCTTCTAGAAGGAGAGATTTATTTGGGGCTTAGAGTTCCAGAGGGTTAGTCCGTGATGGTGGAGGTGGGGAGGCAGCAGGCAGGACAAGCGGAGCTGGAAGCTGAGAGCTGAGGGCTGCTCACACCGCAAATCGCACAGAGCAAGTAGAGAGCGCAAACTAGAAATGACTCTAGCCTTCCGACTCTCAAGGCCCGCCCCCAGTGACGTACTTCCTCCAGCAGCTCTGCAGATCTTAAGTCTCCCCAAACAGGACCAGCTGCGCACCAAGTATTCAAATGCTACGAACTAAGAGCGGGCGTTTGTCATTCAAACCACCACAAACCCCAAGACTCACCGCCCCCAAGACCTCCAAGACTCACTCCCCCTCCCTCCTACCCTACAGTGGCACACTTCCTTTAGCAGGGCTCCACCTCCTAATGGTCCACAAATTTCCAAAATGGCACTTCCAGCTGAGGACCCAGTGTTCAAACACGTGAGCCTGAGACAGACATTTCACATTCTAATCACAAAAATGAGCTTGGTCAAGCTATCCACTTGAGAGCAGAGCTGGTAATAAGGCCTGTCTCTAGCACGATGTCATGTATTAAATCAGATATATGTATTCCCCTGGTCATAGAACAACTATTATTGTTAGTGGATAGCACTAATGTTATATAAAATCCTGGACTCTATGGGCTTACTGCCTGTTGAGGGAGGGTGAGCTGACTGGTGCTCACCATTTTGCACTAGGTGCTCTGTGAGACTGGCCCAGAAGCAGTTGCAACCCAGGAGAAACGACAGGTGGTGGGTGGGAAACTTCCAGGTCTCTGGAAGTTGCCTCAGAGAGAAGAAACACAGTGGCCACACCCACCCAATCCCCTGCAGAGTCCCAGTGACAGTACTTTCTAAGGGCTGTGCATACATGACCTCTTAGCTGTTCCTTTGCTCAAGGGGCACCCTGGGAGTTCCTTGCTGTGTTTGGGTGCTAGTGATCTGTGATAGATGACAGATGTAGCAGAAACTGAACTTGGGTCATATGTAGTTAGGTCTTTCAAGAACCCCGCTAAAAGCATTGACCTTAAACCACGCACATGTCAAACCCGAGGCAGGTTCAACCAAAGCCGCGTATTGGTTGAGCCCTCAGAGGAGCAGCCCAGCACTTGTATGCATGCCCTGCCCAGCGATGTGGCTTAGCAATCCCACGGAGCCACTGGCCAGCTGGAGTGGTGCCCAGGCAGCCTGTTACTAATGATAACTTGCAATGGAAAAATATTAAAATGTTTCAGCATTTTTCCTTTCTCTGTATGTAATTTTTAAGTCGTTCTTAAGGAAAGGTTCTGGAGGAAGGATGGCAGACACATGAACCAGTACCTCACACCCAGTGACAGCGTTTCAGAGGCTATGGAATCGTTTTGCACCCCAAGTCTGTAAAAGAGAATGTTAAAAGGCCAGGAAGTCACACTGTAGAAACACAATCAAGTACAGTTAGGAAAGAAGACACTAAAAGGTAACAAATGGATCCCACACCTGAGTGTTGGCACAGCTCAGTAACTGAAAAGCTTCACTACCACATAGCAGCTCTCTTATTAAAAACAAATATTCGTTGGGAATTTTGTACACGTGGACAGTGAAATGCTATCATACCTACTCCCAATTTTCCCCCTCCAGCCTCTCCAAAATCCACCAACACACCCCTCTCCCAACTCCACCTTTATGCCTTTTGTTATTATAACCCACTGTGTTCAGTTAGTGTGGCTCCTCTGTCCAGTGAAGCATGGAGGACCTACCTACCTACCATGTGGTCACTCCCCTATCACCAGTCAATGCTTTCCAAGTCAAAGGACATCACGGTAGGGGGGCAGGCTCTTTTTGATTGAGCTGTTTTAAGAATGTTGAGTGGGGGAGGGAGATGAAGCTAGAAGAGGGTTATGAGAAGGTGAAGGATCTTAAGGGAGATGGAACAGGAAGGGATTAAATATGTGATAATAAGCCAGCGGAAGAAACGATCTAGGAGAAGGAAGGGAATCAGATAGAAGGAAGACAGGGAGACAGGGGAGGGCACTGGGGAAGGGGAACCGGTCAGAACTAAGCATAACGACCCATATGTATGAAAATGTCGTAATGGAACCCACAACTTTAGATGCGCAAATAAAAACTTAGCCAACAAGGAAGGGGAGCAAAAGGAAAGAAAGGGGAGGCGTCAAAAGCTAGAGCAGGTAGAGGAGAGCTGGGCTGCAATCAGTAGCAGGGGTGTAAACCTGAATACTTAACAAAACTATTCAGTTCAAGATGCCCCCGCCAAATCCATTGCCTCTCCAGTAATTATTTTCAAGCGATCTGCCCCTGGAGAGTACCCTCTGTAGAGTAAAGGCCAGCGTGGCTGCTCTGGGGATGGCTGGGCACCAGCTGCCTATTCTTACCCTCTCTCCAGTCCGCTTTGCAAGCAAGGCCCTCACTCTCAACCCATGACCTAGGGCCTCTCAGGGAAAGACATGGGTCTGGGCTCTGTGAGGTGTGGGAGGGTCCTTGATGTATGGATCTAAGGTCAGGGACAAGCATCATCCTTTCAACCATGACTGGCCACCCAGGAATGGCCTGAAGATCGGGTTCTTAGGATAAGGGTTTTAGGGACATGTGACATCAACAGATATCCCAAATTTCTACATAGAATGCCAACTTTTCATTTTTCAGCATACATTTGTTGCAAGACTGTCTCTGGCTCGTGAATGATAATTCTTCAATGATTATGAAGCATTCCAGCTGAGTTCCAGTCAGTGGAAATCAAAGTCATCAGGAGCATCCTTATTGTTCCCTTCAGGCATGGGTTAGTTTGATCATTGTCCCCAGAGTTTTCCACCTATGTGGAAGAACAGTACTGTTGGTAAAGTGGGTTGTTTATGAGTCTGACTGCACACACACACACACACGCACACACACACACACACACACACCACCACTCTTTTCTTTTGTTACCACTGGCCATTAACCATTTATCATCTGGGGTCCCAGCTGCTTTCATGACTGAAGCCAGAAGCATCTGAACCGAACGGCTCTTAGAGAACATTCTTGTTAATGGTCTTCAGGATACAGTGCTGTTTCTCCTCACTCATTGGAGGATATTTGCCTAGTGAAAGGGGACACCCATCTTCATGGGGTACCCATCCCACCTCTCAGCGAAGAGCTTCAGAGTGGAGACTTTCCAAAGCGAGGCAGAGGGAGGCAGAAAGGCAGGGTGGCATTTGTATCTGAACACAGGGTCAGGGTCTCTCTGTTCAAACCTCTGTAAGGAGCAGACGTTTGTCCCTTTGTCCTTAATGAGTCCAGCTGTTTGGCCGTGGTCCACCTTAGAGGGTCATTTTGCAGCTAGATTAGGAAATTACAATCATTTGGAAAAGCAAGTTTACCTGACTTCTCTAGCTTTCCTCTTGTGTACTTACACCTGGCCTCAACTGAGGGACACTCTTTGCTCCGAGGTTCCTGCCATTCTTCTGTCACTCTGTGGCAGTGGCACATGTTGCCCTAGGAGCACTCTAACCAGATGGTAAGGGACTTGTCCTGGGAGTGTCTGCATGCACACTGAGAAAGTCTTGTATATGCAGCAGTTTCAGTTGCTATTTCGGAGAATTCTTCCAGGAGTCTTGACAATCAATGAGAACTGAAAACAATTAGTCACAGTTGTGGATCTCTTCAAGTTCATGGACAGTGCAGCTTCCTCGGGAAAGCCACGTCTGGAGGCAGAGGCAGTGCAGAATATCGTTTTAGGAAGACAATGGGACTGCAGGCTCAGGAAACAGCCTGGCATTCCTTTTCTTTGTTTAATCAAACTTCCTTCCATCTCCTGAAGGCTGGCTGATTTTCAGAAATGCCTCTGTGGCCCCCACCCCCATAGATAGTGCAGTTGGTGTTGACATCTGTACAGCTAATCTGGGAGAAATGCTTCCAACCAGCAGAACGCTGTGAAAACAATGGCGAGCCTATCGCCCATAAGAGATATTTCTGAATTCCCCTGAAACAAGGCAGGATTCCCACCTCCTTTCACTCCATGTCAGTCCCCCAAGTAACTTCACCCAGACTTGTGAAGCAGGAACCAATCCCCCAGCTTCTGGGAAAAAGGTTAGGAAAAGAAGCACCAACCTGGAAGCAGTTCTCAGAACGGGAGACCCATCCATCCCTCCTACTTTTCAGGAGCTAGTCCGGTGAGGCCTCTGTTTTGGTTTGTATCCTCAATGGCTTGTTTCTGGTCACGTGAGAGAACAGTGCCAGAAAGGGGTGCTAATGAAGTCCTTCCGGAGAGCTCCATTTGTTGAGGTCTGCACTTGGTCTTGGCTTTGAGTTCTAGAAGGCAGGAGGGGCTAGGGCAGAAGTCTGTCCCAGAGTAGGTATGTGAGGACCTCTTTCCAGGCTGGTGGTAGAGATAGGGAAGCATGGGGCAGTGCTTCACAAGGGAGAGGCAGGTGTTCCTCACACAAAGGCATGGAGCCCAGTGACATACGCAGCTCCGTCACAGTGGTCCTATAACTGTGGGCACTCCATATAACCCTGCATTTTCTATGCCCTTCTCTGTGAGTTTCTGGTCATTAGCCTCCAGGAGATTTGTAGGGTGAAATAGTTAATAGCTGTGTGTCAGTTTTGTATAAATGGCACAGGTTTGCTGTATAACAGGCAGCATAGAGAGGTCACAGAGCTTGACAAATTTTACCTGTCTTCATGGAGGGCTCCCCGACTTTTGCTTCTATAGCCAAGAGGCAAAGGAGCTGTGTTGTGGCTGTATTGGTTTGACTCCTTCCTGTGACCTGACGTTGCCTCGTCCTGGAGGCCTTGACACCTCTTCTCTGTTGTTTCAAGCTCACAGTGAGTTCCCTGGGAGTGACCTGAGAACAAAAGTGTTGTCTATGTCCACACAAGCGGTGGGTGTGTTTTCCTAGAGCTTCTTTGTCCTTGTCTCCCTCACTGACACCAGCATGCCTGGTCCTGTGTGTGGGAGAATGCTGGATGGACGTATGGTCATCCTTGTTTTCTTTTCTCCTTTTCCCAGCATACCTGGAGAGGTGACAGACCAGGAGACCAGATTGTTGTATTCTCTAGGAAGCATCAGGAGATTGGATGTGGGTCCAGAAACTTCGCCAGGAAGAGGCATCCCTGAAGGGAACTCCTTCAGTTCACCTCCCTGTATTAAAAATTAGGCGAACCTCAAATATGACATGAAAATTCCCCCTGCTTTGCCCACATCTAATAAAATGTATTTAGAGCAAAGACTGCTGGGTGGCAGGGGGAGGGGAGATGCTCTGACTCCCTGTCTCTATCTCAGTTGCAAAAAGGATGAGAGGCTACAGTTTGCCTGGGCCAATGTGAGCCTCATCCATCCCTTGTGGACTTCTCCCTTCTCATGATCTACAAAACACACACAACAGGAGGCAGAAGCAAAGGCTGCTGACCTCTCTAGGTGGGTAGCAAGGATGAGCTGAAGCCTTAGGACATAAAGCCATGAGTTTACAGCCTAGGTTTCTCTCCTCCTTAACATGACTCTGGCCCCATGCCCTGGCCACCTCATTGGCCACAGCTGTTGCAAATGGATTTATCCTTTGAGGATGGCAAACTGTTGCCCCTCACATCAAAGGCATGCTACTATCTGGACTCTTGAAAACATGCACATGGCTTTCTTCTTTAGTTCCTTTCTGTTCTTCTTGCTGTCTGGTATTTTGGAGTGCAAAGCATGGTCATCAATTAAGCTCTTTTCTCCCCTCCTCCCTTCCTTTCTCTCTGCTTCCTTCATTCCCGCTCTCTTCCTTCCTTTGTCTTCCCCCCATCCTTTCTTCCTTCCATGTGGTGTGTACGTACATTTCTGTGTGCTGGTGCGCATATGGGTGTAGATGTAACCATCTTGTTAAATAAGAAACACAGAGCCAATTGCAGAGTTAAAAGCCAAGAGATCAGGGCAATAGCTGAGAGCTGAAAACCTTACCCTTCACTGCTGCTTCTGTCTTTCCTCTCCACAAGAGTTCAAGCCTTCTAATCAAGGCCCAGCCCATGGATGGTGTGAGGCCGGTAGCGGCCCCTGGCACACCAGGCCCGGGTTTTCCCAGAGTCGGGTTGCTTGGGAATGCAGCCCAAAGTGGGTGGTAAACTCTAAGTCTAAATGCCGGCACAAGACCGATAGTCAACAAGTATCATAAGGGAAAGTTGAAAAGAGCTTTGAAGAGAGAGATACTGCCAGCCACCACCATGACAAGAAAGATGTAAGGTACTGGTAAGCCATGAGCCACATGGCAAAGCATAGATTAATAGAAATGGGCTAAATATAAGACTAAGAGCTAGACAATGGTAGGCCTGAGCTAATGGCCAAGCAGTTTAAATAATATAAATGAGTGATTATTTTATACGTGGGTTGTGGGACCGCGGGGGCTTGGTGGCACCTGGAGAGAAGCTCTCTAGCTACATATGGGTTTAGGTGTCGTCCATGTGTGGAGGTCAAAAGACAATCTCTGCTGTAGATCCTCCAGGCACCTCCCCCTTTTGTTTGAGAGTGGGGTTTTCCTTGCCTTGACCTTCTCCGGCTGAGAATGCTAAGCTGTGTGCTGGGGGATTCTCAGAGAATGATGCACCACACGATTCTCAAAAAGACCCCAAGATGGATGCTGCACGGTGCTAGTATGCTGTCTATCTTCCAAACACTCTCTGGAGTTCCATTCTTGTTGAATTTTCTTGTTGTCAAGTTAGGAAGCCAGGCTGCAGTCCTGTGAGCTGAGCTGAGCAGGAGGTGGTCCTGAGTGGGAGATCCTGTGTTGCCTGGCCAGGTACACAGCCTTGAAGGGAGCCCTGGCTTCATGAAGAGGGTGGTGGAGGATGGAACCGAAGTGAGACAGCATAGCACAGATGGGGAACACACAGTTTGCACTCTAACAGGATCTTCAGGGTCCCTTTAACCAATTCATAACCTAGGAGGAAGCTTTTTCATGCTTTCAAATGTTGGGTTCTTACTGTGTGCAGGGAAGTGGTGCCAACTCCTATTAGGAGCTTCTGGGGATAGAACTGGTTGAGGCACCAAGTGCCCGGCCTTACTGAAGTATGCATGAGATGCTCATTTTGGACTTGGGATGCCCTGAATTCTGTCTAGATTGGAAGGCCGTAAAGGAGACACTGGAATCCAGCTCGGGGGGAAAGGGGACATCTCCTTCAGAAGAACCCCCTCCTTTCTACTGTCCCTGCCTCCACAGGAACAGGCTCCCCAAAGCCTCTCTGGCCCCAGGTAGTTCTCAATTCCAGATTCCATTCTTGGGGTTTCCAGAGCCTTCTGAAGGCCTCAGTTGTTCCACATAACCGGTTCTGAGACTACCTCCCTGCACACAGCTGCTCGGGACACAGCTGATAACCACATTCACTGGCAGGCCACAGGATAGACAAAGATTCACTACAGGTCGAGTTGAACTATTTACCTCATCTGGACCCAATGATTGAGACACCTGAGACATGGAGTCCAGTTCTCTATCACATGGCACCTCTCCACCTTCAACTAGGATGGGAGGGAAACACTGGAGATCCAGGCACCCATTTTTTTTCTTTGCCAACAGCACATTTTCAATTAAAAGCACGAGTTCATGGATATGAATCACACAGTTTCTATAAATCCTGCCTGGTGATGATTTACTTTCTTGACACCAAATAAGTTACACACAGTGAACTTGCCCTACTTTTCTAGCACTTTGTCTGTGGAGCTCAGGTTAGCGTGGAGGGAATTGATGGACATGACGAGCAATTGGACTCTATAATTTAGATCCTGTGGGCAAATTCATCTTAAAGAAGTGAAGAGTCAAAATTCTTTTTACGAACCAAAGATCCCCAGAGATCTTCCCAGCTTTGAAAGCTAATATGACAGCTCCATTCTTGGGTTAGCTTAGATCAAAGTGGCTCACCCCTGAACTCCTGAAGGGTGCTGCCCTCCTTATTGAGGCTTCTCTGAGGAGGGGACAAGACAGCAAGCATTCCAGAGCCAAGCCTACCCTTTAAAACCAACCCTGCTGGTAACACCCTGGTGTCTCACTGGCCTAATGGCTTTTTTAAGAAAAAAATTATTATTGTTGTTAGTCTCTGTCTTTTTATTTTTGTTCTGTTTTGTCTTGTAGTCCTAGGAATAGAACCTGTGATCTCAGGCACACTAGGCAAGCATTATACCCCTAATTTACACCCCCGGCTCCTTAAAGACTTAGTTTTAAAAGCAAGTATCTCTCTTTTGTGTATGTGTGTGAGTGTGTTCATGTGTGTGTTTGCAGGTGTGCATACATGTGTATGCATGCTTGTGGAAGCC
Organism: Onychomys torridus; assembly: GCF_903995425.1. NCBI lineage: Eukaryota > Metazoa > Chordata > Mammalia > Rodentia > Cricetidae > Onychomys > Onychomys torridus. The sequence continues at coordinate 48,833,626 of NC_050463.1, read as the reverse complement.
AGGGTTGAACACTGGGTCTCCTTTTACAGTCGCTTTCCACCTTGTGTTTTGAGGACAGGGTCTCTCTTTGACCCTGGAGTTCACTGACTCAGCTAGTCCCGCTGTTCAGCAAGCTCCGGGGATCTGCTTGCCTCTGCCTTTCTATTACAGGTGTTTAATGCTTCAACCGATATGTGGAAGCTGGGATCTGAATTTTGATTCTCATGCTTTTATGGCAAGCCCCTTACAGAACACAATACCTCCCCAGTCCCAGCATCCCTTCTTAAATAGCCTGATAAGCCTATGAAGAACTTCTGGGGCCTGATATTTGTGCCACCGACAACAGACTATTTCTTCTACTTAGAACAAAGGTCATTCATCTGAGATCACACATTGACAGGCTTCAAGCAAGCAGGCCCTTCTACCCTTAAATATTCAAACAAAAAATAATGACGCCTACCTGAAGGGGCATGGGAGTTTGTTTTAGGGATGGTTACAGCCCTGTGGGGAACACTGAGGCTCTCTCTGGGGAGCACTAAGACTCCCTAATGATCAGCCTAGGGCTCCCATGCTCCCACTGTACCCTTGATACTCAGAGTGACTCTTCTGAGGACCATTGTTTTGGTGTCATTTAGCAACTGGTCTCAGGCACAGGATCTCAGGCTGTGGTCAAAGTCAGAGTTTGCATTCAGGCTAAAAGTCCATATGAAACTCGGGGGAAAATCAAATGAAAAACAGTGAAATTGATTCATTGGAATCCTGTTGAGTTCTGTGTAATGTTGTCTTGATAGGTATATATTTATATTCATCAGTATAAAATTATATATATATATATATATATATATATATATATATATATATATAAAAGTCTGTAAAAATAACTACTAGCCACTTCATACAAGTATAGTCATATATACAATGTGACCATCTTTTAATTGCCTATGGGTTTCCAATAGTTACAGTAAACTCGGCCTGCATGAATCCTTGCTGCTCCTTAGCCTGTGCGCACAGTCCACGCCTCTAGTGTTCTCCTCAGAAAGCAATTACAATCTACCATATCTCTTTCATTACCCATATCTCTTTCTTAAGCTAACTCATCCATTGCTTTTCCTAAGGACTCAACTGTGTCCTTTACAAAGTACTATGAAAAAGCCCGTCTCCCAGTGTGATAGGATTTCAATGTGGTACCCATGGGAGACTGCTCGGCTCCTGAGGTCATCTTTATTGAATTGTTGTTCTTACAAGGGACACCAGAGACCAACTCACCATCAGCTTGCTTGAAGTTGGGCTGCCCAGACATGTGGCAGAACATCATTCTGGGTGGGTCACTGGTCTTGTCTGGCTTTCGGGTTTGGACTGAAGTGTTGGCTCTTCTTGAATTTTCCTGCCTGCTGGTTTTCAGACTAGAACTTACACAACTGATTGCCTTTGTGTATTTGGGATACAGTGGCAAAAATAACACAGTGGATGGCCTAAATAAGAAACATGTGTTCTTCATAGTTCTAGAGACTAGACACTCCAGGTCAAGGGGCTGGCAGTTTCAGTGTTTTAGGAAGACTTGTTGCTGGCTTATAGGCAGTCACCTTCTGGATGTACCTCACAGCTCTAGCCTCTCCTTTAAAAGAACTCCAACCCCATTGTTGGGATTTTACCTTTATAACCTCACCTGATCTCTGTTATTTCCCCAAAGCCCATTTCTTAGTACTATCCTATTGGGTTTCAACATGTGTGTTTTTCTGGGGTTTTGTGCATTTAGTCCTCACACACTATGCTTTCCTGGTCCTATGAGTGGACCAGAATCGACTTTCTATGGTCTCTAGCTAACTGCAGGTGTGGAGTATCTCATCCTCTGTTACTGTGTGAGCTGTTCCTAGACATTACCCTCAATTCTGCCCCAGGTCTCGTTAACTGTCAAACTGACTCAGCCTAGACTCCTGAAAAGAGGACTCTCAATTGAGATGTTGCCTAGATCAGGTTGGTCTCTGAGGTATTTTCTTGATTGCTAATTGGTGTTGGAGGGCCCAGCCCACTGTGAGCCGAACCATCCCTGGCCAGGTGCATCTGATCTGTATAAGAAAGCCATCTGCTCATGTGTGAGGAGGCTAGCCTTGTATTCTCTCAACGATGGGGCTGGGCCCTGTGACCTGGAAGTATAAGCCGAGAAAACCTGTTCCTTCCCTGAGTCCCTTCCATCAGCGGGTTCCCTCACAAAACAGGAAGGAAACTAGGTGAATACCTTATCAGCTACGTTTCTCTGGTGAGCTTTGAGTAGTGCTGTTATGTTGAGACAGCAGAGCTGGTACAGCAGGCAGCATCTATAGGAGGTCCTTTCTGTTCCCCCTTTCTTCTCCACTGACCAAACTGAAAAGTCCTCGGAGCGCCATCTATCTGCCTACCTCATAGAATCCCAAGAGAGGGAATAATGAGCAGATAGAAACAAATACAGTCCCCAGACCCATGCTAGAACCGTGCAAGATTATCTGTGTCTTGCTGAGGATAGACAACCGTGTTCAGGTCCCATCACCGGTGGACCCAGAGCTCAGACCTTTTTCCCTGCTCCGTTTTTCTTCCTCGGCCTCTCTGGCTCTTAAATGAAGCTAAAGGCATGAAGCCATAGGCTTCCGGGCCATGAGCTGCCAAGGAGGACAGTAGCAGCAGAGTATATCCTGGGAGATGTCCCTTTATCTTCTGTCGCTCAGGACAAGAGAGGTTCCCAGAGGATCTCACTACCATTTAAGGCAAAACCTGGCCAGAAGTTAGTGGTGACCCTTCAGCCGTTTTATGTTAATATTCAGTACTTCCAATTCGGAGAATATAGAATCTTAAGTAATGGAGGCTCAAGGGATAGGTTTTTGTTTTTTTGGTTTTGAGCTAAGGATCGAACCCAGGGCTTTGCGCTTGCTAGGCAAGTGCTCTACCACTGAGCTAAATCCCCAACCTGAGGGGTAGGTTTTATGAGGTGGTTTTGTTGTTGTTGTTGCTGCTGTTGTTGTTGTTTTGGGTTTTTTTGGTGCTGGGCGATGTTTCTCTTTAAGAAAAAAAGTTACAGCCACAAAATGTAAGTGAATATTTATTTAGAGTAAGAAAATAAACCAAGTTTCGAAAGAAAGAAGCACAAATACCACAAACATGTAAAAGAAAAGCACAACATTTTTTGTTAATTAACTACTTGACACATCTCTAGGATATTTTTATTCTTACATTTTTGGCTGTATGCTCAATGGAAAGTATTTCATTGGACAATAATTGGTAATTATTATTTATTTTTTTTTTAGATACAAGAGAAGGGTGTCTTAGTCTTCTTGTAACACAGGATTAGAATTTGTTTTAATTTCTCACTGTTGGGATGTGTGGACTACTCTATTTTAACATAGGTGTTTGTGCCTCTCAAACATGGGGATTCAGACAAAGTATACTTTATAGGAATCATGTGTGTCTTGCTGCTGGAGAGAGCTTCCAGATCCAGTAGGTATCCGTGCAAGCAACATTTTTATTCTGTGGTTTTTACATGACAGAGAAAAAGATTTTTCCAGACTAGAATTCAAACCTATGCACTCCCCTTCCCCACGAGCATCTCACCTGGAAAAATAAGCCAGGGCCACCCAATAAGAAAGGCAACAGCTGCTCATTTTAGGTGGCCAGAGCAAAGAGCCAACTGCCAGGGCTGAGTTTGGAGGAGTCACAAGGAGTACTAGAACTTTCCAAGAACCAAAAGGAGAAGACATTACGTGGGTCCTGGTTGGAAACTGCTGGTCTGGGAAGCCAGAGGCCGCTAGCTGAGAAGCAGGGCATCATCAATCCCTTCCATCCACTGGTCCTGCGTTAGGAGAAAGGACATACACTAGAGATTGCTCCAGCCATTTAGTCCAGCCCCAGCCATCTGGGGCTAACTTCACAGAAATACTGTTTCCAGCCTGGCTGGTCCTTGGAATAGCAGGACAGCTTTCTCAGTGTGGCTGACCAAAGGTTGGGCTCCTGTGTTGTTTGTGGGGACAGGGGGCTGGCTTCCTGGATGAGGTGCTGCAGGGCTGAGGGTCAAAGTTCTATTTTTAGATCTCATCTGTCCGGTGTCCGTTTGTATATTCAGCTTCTGGCCCTGCTATCCAGCAGGGGCGTGTCTGCTTCAGAAAAGCAGTCTGAGCCCATTGTGTGTGTTTGTCCTGGAACCAACTGAGTTTGAAAATGTGCTTTGGAAGGAATCAGCCATGTTTGTTCTCCCCAGGCAGCCCTCTGTGGTGCCCTGTGGCCAGCGGGTGTTTTGCATCAGCATAGGCTTCTGTGTTTACAATTAATTTTTAAAAATTAGTAATTTTTCTTCTTGAGCCAGAGGCTCCTGCAGCCCAGGTTGGCCTCACACTACCTATGTATCCAACAATGGCCTTGGACTAAAGATCCTGTTGCCTCCACTGAAGAGTGCTGGGACCGCAGGAGAGGTGTGTGCCATGATGTCTGGTTTATTATGGAGTTGTGATCCAACCCAGGGCTTTGCACATGCTTGGCAAGCACTCTACCAACTGAGCCCCATCCTCAGCCCAGAATATAATTCTTAAGTAAATATAATAGAAGCATGATGACTATTGAAACCCTAAGAAGCCCTGTGAGTTTTAGGCCAGTCTTGGATATGTAGGCTAAAAGTCCAGCTGTGGGGTCTTCTGTGGGGTCCCCCTCAGGCAGGTCATTGTTCATTGTCCCTGGGTTCCTGGGTTAATGACACAGGAGGCTGAAAATACTATTTCCTGAAGTTTACTTTCTGAAGGCAGAGGGAAACCATGTTGTCATTTTAAAATGTAAACTGTATAAGAAAGAATCTGCTCCTAGCTGACTTTTATTAATGAGCTCAAACTTGATTAATTCTTGGCCAAGAAAAGCATGTACCAAGAGCAACTGAATGCCGCTAATACAGCGATTAATTTCTAAAAGCTAATAAACATTATCTGGAGTTAATTTTTGCTCCCAAGGGAAGTTTGCCAAGAGCATAGGGTACATTTCTAGAAGATTCTCCTTGTCAGGTCTATGTACAGAGCTTGATGGACCCAAATCCTTTTAGTAAGTGTCAGTGAAAAGAAAGATCAATGCAGAGAGAGCTGTGCCTGGGAAAACTGAAATCTGATGGGCAAAGAGGAAAAACTCCAGGAATTTTGCATAATCAGCCAAATACTGTCCATCCTTAATGAACTCTCGTAACTAGCATTGCTATGGATTTCACCTCTCAAGTGACCCCTGCTTCAACATGTCCCAGAGGCCTTTGGGTACATGACTCATAAAGATTGAAGCCTACCTATATTTTTAATTTATAGATGGGGCATTGGTTGTGCTGTGTAGACAGTGGGCCTTGGGTTTAACAGACCACTCCACAGTTCATGCTGGGATGTTGGCTAACAGTCTCAACAGGACAAATGGAGAACCTATTCACGGGCTGAGGACCTGGCCAAGTACCATGTTTAATATATCCTGAAGTAGGGCTCACTTTGACTTATCTGCCTAGTGAATAGTTTACATGTTCTCTAAGTAAAGAAATCCAAGAAGATACAACTTCTTATATTGGTATCATTAGTAAGCGCTGGGGATTGAGCCTCGGGCTTTACACATGCTAGCTAGTGCTCTGCCACTGGGCTGTACATCCAGCCCTGAGCCACATTTTTCTTAAATTCATTCATAACTAGCATGTTTACCAAAAGAATCAACAAAACCATGCTCTCTGCATTTTAGGGTAGATCGTCCTGTTTCCTGGTTTTGATTTTTTGATATGAGTTTGCTTTGTTGCCCAGGATGAACTTCAGTAATCCTCTTGCATCAACTTCATGAGAGTCGGGGCCATAGGCCCTCTATCCCATGGCAGATCCAAGTCTTGTCCATTAGCCAGAAAATGCCTCCATGTTCTGGCAGTTTCTTCAGTTTACCTACAGATCTTATCCTTAGTCCGTGAGGAACTGGTGGTGGGTGTGGAGGAGGGAGTCAGGTGGGCCTGCTGAAGCTTTTAAATCAATTCACTCTTGACAACCTTGTTGAGGGCTGAATCATACCTCCTCGTTTTCTGAGGCCCTGAAATGAAATTTATCATCAGCTTGGAAGAATAGTGCATTAGAACTAAAATGTGTTCTTCCATTCCACAGCTTATTGTGTACCCAAAGCGAATCATTTTTATTAGAGGGAGAGACAAAAGAAAATTGTGTTAGGACCCATCCCCTCCCCTGTTTTTCTCTCTCTTGTATTTCTGGGGATAGACCCGAGAGACATCTCACTCTAGGTGAGCACTGTACCAATGAGCCACACCTTCAACCCCACCCCAGGTTTATTCTTAGATGCCAGGCTGTGTGTAACCTGAGATAGTCTAAGAAAAGATGCTTTGTAAATCCCTCTAGTGTGAGGCACCTCTGTGGAATTAAGAGCTCTTCCTGGGACTTCATTTTTCCCAATTTCTCTCTTCCCTCCCTTTCTGCATGTCCTTTCCTTTCCTTTTCTGTTCCTTCCTTCCTATTTTCCTCCCTGCCTTTCTTTTCCTTTTGTAAACACAATTCCTTATTGATTCTTTGGAAATTTAATAACATGTACCCCAACACTGCTCACCTCCCATTTCCTCTATATCCACCCTCACTCCTACAGTATGCCCCCCAAGTTAATTAAAAACAAACAAGAAACAAACCTTGCTGTTCTATCTATGATGAGCAAGTATATGGTGGTGAAATGGGAGCGAAGGAGAGGCAGAATGGTTTATGTGCTGTGGTAAGAGCAGTTGTGAAGAAGCAGGGGCTGTGAGGAATGAGCTGATGTTGGTGGCCTGCTTGCCACCTGGGACATCCAAGCCGGGGCTGCTGCCTATGGCCTTATCTGGGTCTATACCAGCTAGGGTCTATGTTAATATCCTTTTTCTAGGAAGATTAGGTATGACAGTTATCAGGGTCCTGTCACTAGAAAACTGGGCCATAGGGAGTGTTAAATAAGCAACCATGTGAAAATGCATGTAAGAACACCGAGGAGCCACCACCATGGGAGCTGCTGTTACAGATAATAGTCATATTAAGGGTGATAATTGGGGCCAGGTACTGGCTGTACTAAGATTCCAGCTCTGGGTCATTAGGAAGGGAAGTTACAGGGGGACATGGAAGCTTGAGAGTGGAGGAAGAAAGTAGACCAGAGGCTGGTGGTTTCAGTGAATTATTTGCCCATATTAATAATACAAATCAGAACAAGGTCTTCTCATAATGGCTCTGCTGACTCTAAAGAAACTAGAAAATTCCAATAATGTTGTAGTCTGGGAAATTGTCACCTCTTAGGATTATGAAGTCAGGTGATGCTCTCTCTATTATAGGTAATGCTGTCGAAGAATTTGTCAACCATCCTTCCTTTCAGTTAAGAGGTCACTTCTCTCAAACGCCTCAAAATTCAAGCTTTGGAAAACACATTCACAGCTATGAATCACTCGTGTGTGTGTGTGTGTGTGTGTGTGTGTGTGTGTACTGGATAGAGCAATGTCCTATTTGCCATTTTTTAGTAGTTTTGTATATAGTTAGAGCAAAGTTTAATTCACTATTAAAAAACAACAAAACCTGCTGTGGGATAATGCTCTTGTACACTGTAAAGATTTTTCACTTGAATTGGTTTAATAAAACATTGATTGGCCAGTAGCCAGGCAGGAAGTATAGATGGGGCAACCAGACTAGGAGAACTCTGGGAAGAGGAATGGCAGGCTGAGGAGTCACCAGCCACACACAGAGGAAGCAAAATGAGAATACTGGACTGAGAAAAGGTACCAAGCCATGTGGCTAAATATAGATAAAAATTATGGGTTAATTTAAGTGTAAGAGCTAGTTAGTAATAAGCCTAAGCTACCAGCCAAGCATTTATAAGTAATATTAACCCTCAGAGACAATTGTTTGGGAAGTGGCTGCTGGGTATTTGGGAACAGACAGGCTGGAGAGAAACTTCCACCTACAAAAACCTCTGCTATAAATGGGTACAGTGTGCTGAGAGAAAGTTGATTACAAGGTAAGATGAAGTTGTGGTATAGGCAGGATCAGGAAAAGCTTCTTCAAGGACATGGCATTTGAAATGTGTTCTGAAAGGAGGCAAGCAACTGGACACAAAAGGGTTAAGTGACCAGAGATGGGAAGTGTGGTACCTTCAAGAAACAAAGAAAAGGTCAATGTGTTAAAGTACAAAGAGCAAGAGAGATGACAAGCTCATATGCTGAAGAGACCTCTGATGCCTTTCCCAAAAGTCACTCCTTAATAAACTACTGAATCAAATAAGAAACACCACATGTTACAAATGAACACATAAGTGGAAAAAAAAAACCCACAAGGACCTGGTATGAGAAAAGGAATCATCACTGTGGATTGACACCATGTTAGAGATGGTAGGCAATGCTATAAGACAAGAAAAGTAGGGGGTATAAGTAAACTGTCATTGTTCATAGTTGGTGTCCTAGTTTGCTTAAACAATCAACTTGCATAGACTGGACTCTGACATCTCAGAACGGATTCTCAGTTAAGAGGTTTCCCAGATCGGATTGGCCCATGGCTATGTCTATGGTGGATTATATTGACTATTAGTTGATACAGAAGGGCCAGGCCCACTGTGGGCAGCACAGTCCCTAGTCAGGTGGTCCTAAACTGTTTAAGAAAGCTAGCTAAGTATGAGCCTGCAGGTGAGCCAGCAAGCAGTATTCCTCCATGGTTTTCCTTCAGTTCCTGCCCTGACTTCCCTCATGGGTGTACTATGACCTGCAAGTGTAAACCAGATAAATCCTGTCTTTCTGTAAGCTGCATTTGGTCATGGTGTCTGCCAGGAAAACCAAAAGGAAATTAGAACAGACAGGGCACTTAAAGATCTAGAAAAACAAAAAAAAAAATTGTTAAAAAAAAGAACAATAAGAAAATACTTAACGAGGAGTCCAGGTACAAGATCTATTATACCAATACTGCTTTTAGAGCTTGACAATTGAAAAACATCATAAAATATACTAGCTCTGTTGAAAAGAGTGACATGACTGGTTATTAATTTAACAAAGATGTTAGTAAAGTCCAGAAACATGGAGACATCACATATGCCTGTAATGGACATTTTAACCAGTATGGCTTCTAAAGGTTATTTGGAGATTTTAAAACCTATTCTTGCCAGAAAAATCAACCCTGCCACATGTCCCCAAAAGCTGACTGGTCTTAAAGCACCATGGTCAATTGTCATCTCTCTTGTGACACCTTTTCCTACACATATGGTGCTGATTCTGTGCTCTTAGTGTGTGCATCCCTCCACCCTCACAGGTCATGTCTACATCACACCTGCAGGGTTCCTTTTACTAGATTCTGGTTCCTAAGGGTAGCTTCCACATCTTCTTTCAATTTTCTGTGCTCACTGGTAAACACACAATCTGAAATAAACCAGGTCCTTAACAACAAGCTGCTATTAATGGCATCTGTAGACAAGGCATCATTAACTCTAGATTCTATTGCCTGGATTGATTCTATGACCATAAATGGATATGGGTTTACAGATATACATTATATGTGATAAACATGGTATGGATTTTGTTTCAAAGGGCCCTGTGGACAATGTATGCATGTTGGGTTTAAGTCTGCAGCATTGTAGTGTTTCCAAGCTGAAAGGAACCTAGAACTAATGCAGTAATAGTTGGTTGTGGGTAGAGCTTGCTGGTTGCTTTCCTTGGTGTGTCAGCCATAGGAGCATGAGAGATCTATTCCTAGGAGATGCCCTGAGATGTCCACATGAGGTGAGAAAAGATCCTTGCTCTGGAGGCTGCTCACATTTCCTGCAGGAGCTTGGGTGGATAAGCCAGCCCACTCACACTCTCTCATGTCAGCTCGAGCACCCTCAATCTCCATGCTGATGGAAAGTCTTAGATGAGAAGGCAGTGTTAACTCTGGGCCAGACACAAGGTACCAGAAGGGGACAGACTCGTGGTAGATTCAGTGTGTACAATGTAGCATCCCGATGCTGGACTGACAGCTAACTGCTCTGTGTCAGAGCCACAGTCTCTGACTTAAGGGAAATGTTGAGATGTTCCAGGCATGGGAGGAGGCCTTGTTTATGTCCACAAGGCTATGAGTTGTGGGAAATCCAGCAGAATAGGAACCAGGCTCTCTATGAGGGAATGTGATATTCCCAGCCATGGTTTGGGTTGCTGGGAGGTATTGTGGTCTGAGAAACACGTGTGTAAGTAGCAGCATGGAGTTAGAAGCCAAGACTCAGACCACTCCCTGATTACTGTGCAGCAGGGCCAAGTGCTTAACCGGCAAACAATCCTTAATGAGCAGCTCTGCAGATGCCTGGAAGAGCAGACAATGACGCTCTCCCACATTGTTCTTGAAAGTGAAAGTGTGACCAAGAACAGGACAGAGACTGGGGTTGTTGACCGAGGCCAGCGAGGGGCAAGATGGAGCCATATGTGGGCTCCTGCTGGGTTCCTGTGTGACTTGGCTGGCCAGAGCAAACCCATTCCCTACACATGCCTGGTTGTCCTTTGCACCATGAAGGATTGGAAGATGCTAAGTCCAGGCATGGAACCTAGGGAGAGCGGGCTCACTGTGCCAACGCTTTTGGCGACAGTGAGAGATGAATGGAGAATTTGGAGCCTGGGATAAATGTTTTCACTACACACAAGTGAAGCCTTTGCACAGGGCCCCGTTGGAGGAAAGCCTGTGGGTAGAAATGGACTCTGGGATATCCTGTTACAAAACTGTTCATTCCACCTCTGTTGCCTCCACCCACCACAGAGCACAGCCCGGGAGCAGAAAATGGAGGACCCAGAAGTGCACGTACACTTCCCAAAGATGGGTCGGGCAACTGTTCATCTCAGAAGCTCCAGAGGCCAGGAGGCTGAGGTCTGAAAGAGCTGTAGTTCCGTTCTCATGGGCTGGTCACCTCAGCTGAGGGTTCCTATCATTGTCTGGAGACATGGGGGCTGAAGGAGCTGTCATTCACCTCACTAGAGTCCCGTGACTCTGGGAGACATGGAATGAACACTTCCTCTTCTCAAATGGTTTTATTAGTTTTATAAGCATTTCCCCCTCTGTTACATCCCTAGTCATTCTGACCTTGAACTTCTCCTACCTCATTCTCCTCATCATTTGCCTGTCAACCATGGCTACCACAACTACATCATAAGCATTTCTTCTTCCTCCCCCCTTCCTCCTGTTCCTCTTCTTCCTCTCCCCTCTCCCCCTCCTCTCCTCTTCCCCTCCTCCTTTCCCTTCCCCTCCCCTCCTCCCCTCCCCTCCCCTCTCCTCCTCCCCTCTCCCCTCCCCTCTCCTCCTCCCCTCCCCTCTTCTCCTCCCCTCCCCTCTCCTCCTCCCCTCCCCTCTCCCTTCTCCCCCTCCCCTCTCCTCATCTCCTCTCCTCCTCCCCTCCCCTTTCCCTCTCCTCCTCCCCTCCCCTCCCCTTCCCTCTCCTCCTCCCCTCCCCTCCCCTCCCCTCTCCTCCTCCCCTCCCCTCCCCTCTCCTCCTCCCCTCCCCTCTTCTTCTCTTCCTCTATTTTCTTCCCTTCCTCCTTCCCTCCTTCCCTTCTTCCTGTTCTTCACCCACCTCTTCCCCCTCCTGTCCTTTCTCCCCTTCCCCTACTGCTGCAATGAGATGTATATCAATTTATTTTTTGTTTCTTGATAATTTCATATACACATATACTGAAGGTTGATCATTTTCTCTCCCCCATTACACTCAGACCTCATGTCTTCTGTTTTCTTCCAATATGCTCCTACTTTAGTACCCTACTTTCAGCCCACTGAGTTTAAATGATTGTTTTCATGAGCACGAATGGGAGGGTATTTATTAGAACACAGACAACCTATCCATGGCTATGTCACTATAAAAAGTGACATGCCCTCCCCTGGACCCATGAACTGTCTCAGACTCTCATGAACCCTTGCCTCATGCATAATGAAATGCCAGTGGGTTCAGTCTTAGGCAGGTCTTGTAGAGGTAACCACAGCTACAGTGAGTTTGTGAGCGCAATGGCTTTGTTGAGTCCAGAAGGTTCCGTCTGGCAGCACTCTTCTAATGAACAATGTCATATTTCTTTTGTCTCAAGTGTCACTGCTGCATTTTAAGAAACAATACTTTTATTTTTTCCTCCTTGAATCCCAGATGAGAGTATGCTGCCAATGGCCATGTGGTTTCCATAGAGAGAGAGAGAACATGGCATTGCCTTAGGCTGAGTGAATTTTCCTCAGTAGATGGATGTCTCTTGGAAGCATGCACTAATCACACGTGAAACACCTTTCTAAGGCTGAGGCGTTCAGTTTGGCCCATAGTCCTCATTTGATTGACACCTACAAGCTCTAAGTGAAGTAACCTTGGATACTAGAGAGACAGTAGCCCTCAGCCTTTTTCTTTCTTGATCTCTGCATTTCCTAAGGACAGGTCTGGAGTTCTGAATATAAGTCTGAATATAGCTCCAGGAGGGAAACAGGTATGCATAGATATTAATTCATTCCAAACTGAGATGGCTGTAATGAGGACGTTCAAGGGACATGATGGAGAATAGAGGATGGTGCCTCTCATCATTCTAGGAGATGAACCCTGAGGGGAGTGGCTGGTGGAGGGAAACAGAACTACTGTTGAGGTGGTGACAGTTCACCTGCTGTGGGGAAGGGGATGGCAAAGTCTCCATTGCATTCAGGCTTTCACTCTGCTCGCTGACTCTAGACTGAATACCTACTAGGTTGAATTACTGTTGTATGTGCACTTGGTGTAGACACATCACAGCTCTAGTGTCTCCCCAAATTCTTTTCTCTTACAGGCTAGACAGTCTCCATTCCTTCATGTTTCCCTATATTGAGTGGTTTCTGAGGCCTCGTCCTTGGAAGACTTTCTGTAGTTTTTGTTTTAATTTGGAATTTTTCTTCTTAAAGCAGGGCTACTGATAAATATCTGGCACTCCTGCTGTGGGGTGTGCAGGGTGATATGCTCAGGCCATTTTGTTCTCTGCCATGACTGCCATCACTGACTTTAAGTCCTGTCCGTCTAGGCATTGTAGTTTCTATGGAAAAATGCCACCTATAGGCCCATGGGTTTGAAAACTTGGTCTTCAGATGATGTCACTATGTTTGAAAGATTGTGGAAACCTTAGAGAAATTTTTTGGAGAAAGTGTGTTGCTGTGGATGGGCATTGATATTTATAGCCTGGTGGTACATTCTGTCAAGTCTCTGCTTCCTGACTGGCTGAGATGTGAGGAGTACATAGTCTTATCAACATGGAGCTCCCTGCCATGGTCACATCTCCACCATGACGGACTTAAAACTGTGAGCCAGAGCAAACCCTTCTTGCTGAAGTTGCTCTGACCTAGCAATAAGAAAAGGATCTAGTACTCCTGGAGAGATCATTCCAAGCCCCGGCTCCCTGTTCACTGACTAAATGAATCATTTAGTCCTTGGACTCCAAGACTAAATATATGTAACATTTATTTTTATCTGGGTATTTTAGACTTGGACACCTTGTCCCCATATGTCATAACCTTGAATTATATTTGTAAAACTGGCAATAGCTTAGCAAATACTGTTCCCCAGTTCATGCACAGAGTCCCAAGGACAGCATTTCTCAGTGAAAAAGCCCAGATGCTTATCACAATGTTAATTTCTGGTCCTCATTTGAGACCCACAGTACTGGACAAGCAAGGTTGGGGCTGAGGCTCCTTCTCTTCAGCCCCAGAGTTTGAATGGATCATGTGACACACTATCTGTCACATGAATAGTGGACAGTAGTCTGGGACATGTGGCTGTATCTGGTCAGTGCACTGAGAGTGCAGATGAACACATGTTCGAAGGCCTGTGTTTCATTTTGAGACAGAGCCTAGGTTGTGAAGCTAGAGAATGGCCTTGAACTTCTGATTCTTCTGCTCCCACCTCCAGAATGCTGGAGCTACAGCCCTGTACCGCTATGCCAGTTTTATCCAGGTCTGAGGACCAAACACAGGGATTTGCATGTGTTCACCTTCAGCCAATGGAGCCACAATCCCCAGGCCTAAAGTGCTGTAATGATGAACCGTAGCTAGAGGAATCCTTAGGGAACTTGTAAAAACCCTTGACCTATGACACCTTCCCCTGTGAGCTCACTTCATCTCAGGCCAGGGAGTAGTTCCATGGCTGACCAGAGGCACAAGATACACTGTGTGGTAGCTGTACTGAATGGCTTTTCTGCTTGGCTGAAGGGAGGCTAACCTCATGTTTCAGTGGCGTCACCTTTGGCCTCATTGGGCTCAGGAGCTTAAAACTGAGGTGACTGACTCACAATTCTTGTCCCACACCCCACAGCTCTGACTTCACACCACAGTAGACAGTGTGGGCTTGCCAGCCTGCTAGGGAAGAGTCTCCTGAAGCACGTATTTACTGAATCACAGCTCTCTAGACTGGCGCTCTATATTTACCAATCGAACATGGCTGCCAAGGTTCCACTGTTCTCCTGGGGCTCTGATTCCACTCTGCTATAACAATCACTATTTTTAATGCTGAGTGAATGTCACATTTTCCCCTCTCCTTGGAGGATTCTAATTATCTGTTTGTCAGACTTCCCTCTGAGAAAATGAGAGATTTCTTGAAGGAAGCCTTCTTATCCCGACTCCTCCCTCTCTTGGCGGAGCGTCTGGAGGTCATTCTTTATCTTCCCAATACCTGGCTAGACCTCTTCTATGACTCCTTGTAACTTAGTTTACACTAACATTTCTTTCAAATATAAAAATATCTCACTATTTCTACCACCATCTTGTCTGTAATATCAAGGAACACTGTTTAAAAATAAATATGCTTATCCTAAAAGTAAACATATTGTTGAAATTGTATTAAATCTAGAAACATGGGGAAATCTATCATTAATTACATCACACCAACACTAACTTATTGTAACACAGCATAAACAACAGGTTCCCAGAGTATGGCCACGTTCACAGCCGTCACCTCATGGAGATAAAATCTCACCTCCTCCTCTCTTCATTAGCACTTATGTGACTCACGTTATCATGTTAACATCAGTTAAAAATTGCTGTGTGAAAGACATTGCCTTTCATTGACCATCAATGCTGTTTCCTGTAAGCAATGACATGAGTGAGTGTCTTCACCATAAAGGTTTTTCGGTCTCCATCTCTTTCCCATCAGGATAAAAAAGTAGTAGTATTATTATACCCAGGGGACATTTTTAAGGTCCTCGATACACATTTCCAAGTTTGTTTCCAAAAGAGTTGCATCCCTTTAAACTCCTACCAGCAATATGTGAAAAGTATTTATTGGCATGATGTATCCTATGAAAACCATAGTTACACATTCGAAGGGGGGAAAACAGCATTCTATATTAGGAGTGTTTTCTTAAGACCATTGAAGCATTTGGTTTAGAAAGCTCAGCAAGTCCCTGTCCATTGGTCATGATGGAGCAGGCTTCCCCAAACCAGGAGAAAACACGAGCAGCAGATGACTGGGATGGCCTCTGATCAGTCACCAAGCCCCTGCCTGCTCTCATAGTCAATCATCCAGTGATACCAGGAAAACAGAATTATCCAGGATGGGTTGTGTTGCAGGAATAGGGGATCCCAAGGAAACATGTGGGGATGGCCCTACCCAGCAGCAGCAGCAGCAGCAGCAGCAGCAGCAGCAGCAGATGCTTCCCCCAGGAGGTGACAGAATGAGGCTTGCAGGGTTTGGAGGAAGAATAAATGGGTGTTTCACAAGGAATTCTCGGCCATGTGCCAAACATCCTGGAGTCCCAGAAGGCACAGTGTCTCCGAGGAGGTGAAAGTGGTATGGCAGAATTGGAGACGACAAGGGTAGGCTGTAAGGAGTTATAAGGTTGACAGCTGAGCAAGTGAAAGATCGGGATGGGAGCTGAGCATCTTCCAAGAGGTTATGCTGGGTGTGAGGCTTTTGGGAATAAGGGCAGGTGCTACTCATCAGGGTGGTATGATGACGAGGGAGAGAGGTAGAAGACAGGGTACAAGCCGGGAAACCTGAGACAAGCCGTGAGTATCACAGCTGCTTCCTGGTCTACAATAGTGCCAGGAGGGTAGGGAAAACGGGGCGTGGCAGACAGACTAGCCAAGGGCCAGCTCTAGGGCTTGTCTGAGTAAAGACTTAAACGTTAGAGGAATTAGGATTATCAGGTTCACACAAAGAATATACCACAGAGGAAGCGAATGCAAATGATTGAAATATGAATTTAAATATTCAAAATCTTAGATGTTACGGAGAGAAAAATCTAGATAGGACGTCACACACGAGGCCCCAGCCCGCAGGCTTTGGTCTGAGAGAGTGGAGCGACGTGGCCGTTGATGAAGTCGCTAGGACCTGGGCAGTGAAAACACGGGTGATTTTAGCACTCACACGTGATAGCTAAGCAGCCATGGACCCGGTCGCAAGGATGCTGTTGCTCTCGCTTGTGTGGGCTTCATGTGTCCATTTTTCTCTGCTGACTTATTTATCTGTCACTTTCTAGTTCGACTTCTGTGGAGAGGATGAAAAATCCTTAAGTGGAAGCAGCACTGGGGTTTATTTAGTTCACAGTTCCAGGCTGTGGTCCATCATTGAGGGGAGTCAGGCCCGTTTGCTGTTCCACACAGCATCACTTCTGACCAAGGAACTCGCTCACACCTGGGGAATACAGCTGGACCCGTGGGGAAGGCTGCCTGCTAGTTTGCCCTCGGCTAGTTATATATATATAGTTCAGGATCACTTGCCTAGGTGTTGTGCTACTCACAAGCAGGCTGGGCCCTCCTACATCAATTAACCATCAATACACCACCCACAGACATGCCCCCAGGCCAGTCTGATCTAGACAATTCCTTCCCTATGGCTCTCCTCTCACATGACTCCAGGCTGTGTCAAGCTGGTTTGTCTTCTCCTTCATGATGTACTTGTCAGCTCTTTCTCTAACCATCCCTTCCTACAGTGATCATTTATTGAGTCAGAGGAATAAACTCTGAGGAGTCACTAATCAATGAGACAGTTTCTCCTCTGAAAGAGGGATACAGCCAGTCTAATGATGGCAAAGGCAGGCATGAGGACCCCAGATGACAACATATGGTAACAGATGCTTAATGTTAGCAAGGAATCGTTTGAATTCAGGCTAATCACTTTCTGTGGGACTGTTTTTAAAGGAGATGATGCTCAAGTGACTTAAAGGACTAGAGACACATTCCCCAGGAATGGATGAGGACTCTTGACAAGATAGATATTGTGATCAGAAATACATGAGCCTTTGACCAATGTGTGTGAGCCCAGGGAAACTTGGGGGTGGCTAGAAATGAGGTAGGTCTTATCTCTAGGTACTCATGATGGAAGATACAGTGCTCCAGAATAAGATATTCAAGCAAGTTTTGGAAGTGCCTCTGGGGAGCAGTTTTCTCCTGGGAAAGTAATAGTGTTTCCGTAGACTATAAGGATAAGTCACTCTACAGAGCTGGATGGAGGGCATCTCAGTTTCTTTTCTGTTGCTGTGGTAACATACCATGGCAAGAGCAACTTAAGGACAGGTTTGTTCTGCTCACTTGTAGGTTACAGTCCATAATGATGTGAAATTCACAGCAGTAGGGGCTTTAGGGAAATGGTCTCACTGTATCCACAGTCAAGAAGAAAGAAATGCCTATGCTCAGCATCCTTCCTCCTTTTCCTCTTGTCCAGGACTCAATCCATGAAATAGTCCAACCCACAAGTACAATGGGTCTTCCCATATCTATTAATGTAACTGAGATAATTTCCATGAGCATGCCTAGAGTTTTGTCCTGAGTGGTTCTAGGTTATGTCAAGCTGATAAGAAACACTACCCATCAGAACATGGCATGTGGGTACCCTGGAGATAGGAGTGAGGAGGTTGGAAAGATTCTGGATGGAATGATGGGAGCCTGGGTTTAGCCAGCCACAGCGGTGTTGGAGAGAAGAAATGCCATCTCTGAGATGTTAAAGAGTTGGATTGGTGAGACATGGGCCATCTGGTAGTAAAGGGTGTGTGAAGGGCAGTGGTGTGGTGTTCTGACCAGGTGGGTTGCTTTCATTTGATCTTGTTTCAGCCCTGAGTGCAACCTGACATCTTGGTGTTTCAACTGTACAACATGTAGAAAAGAGGCCCGGGTCCACACAGCCCAGCCAACCTATTGTTGAAACTACAACAACACGCCTTGTATGGTTCTCAGCGCTAAATAAGCTAGAGAGGTGTCTTGTCATTGGTGGTCATTATAGGGTTCTCTCTGCTAGAACAGTTAGAAGAGATAAGCCATTCACTGTTGAGGTGTAGACACACTTTGAGCATGTTGTCATCTTAGAAGAGGATGGGGAATCAGGAGTAAAAGCTGGGGAAGAGGCAGGATCTGAGCCAGGTTGGGGAGAATGGGAGCTATAAATCCACAGTGTTACAACTGGACAGTGATGGTGAAGCCAACTATCAAATTAGGCTGTGGGATGAGGTTCTATGCATCTTCTCAAACCATCAAGCTAGTTTAAGATCGGAGTCTTTGAAATAAGTTACCATAACTAGATAGTCTCTTTTGTATGCTGTGATTGCCATCAAAATGCCCTCTAGCATCACCCCTTAAACATCTTGATGGCATCCTTGAATACCTTTCTGATCCCATGAAATGAGGTGTGGGACTGACCACCTGTATTCACAGAATGCTAGGCCTGATGCTAACGAGACTTTATGGGCAGGGATTGTGACAAAGACCTTTGTTTTCATGCCAAGGTAGACCTGGCTATGCTGACAGTGTCTTTGTTGGGGAACTCATGATCAAGAAAACCATCCTGTGAGCCAGGCCTGATGACAAATCTGGTAACTCCGCTAATCAGGAGGCTGAGACAGAAGAATCACGAGTTCAAGGCCAACTTGGGCAACTCAGTGAAATTTTGCCTCAAAGTGGGAAAAAAAAAAGACTCAAGATATAACTTAATAGCACAGAGTGTGTAATAAAGTGTATAAGACTTTGGGTTGCCAGGCAGTGGTGGCGCACGCCTTTAATCTCAGCACTCAGGAGGCAGAGGCAGGCAGATCTTTGTGAGTTCACTACTGAGTGAAACCCAGGAAAGGTGCAAAGCTACACAGAGAAATCCTGTCTCAAAAAAACCAGAAAAAAAAAAAGACTTTGGGTGCAGTTCCCAGTACTAAAAAGGAGAGAGAAGTGCCATCTACTGCTGTTGTGATTGGAATGGCTGATGACTCACTATGAAAAATGGGGCAGGGTTTTCCAAACTAAGGACTAATGGTTCCACTGTCGCCTGGGACCACATGCCTCTTCATTTTCTGTCTGGTTTCATTTCTTGACTTGTAAGAGGCACTAAAGCCTTGGAAAGGAAAGCCTGACTGCTCCCCCTAAAGCTTCCAATACAGGGGAGCTGTGTGTGCCAGCACACAGTAGGTTAGAATGGAGGTGTGAGGTCAGGGTACCCAGTCAAGACTAAGTGTCTCTGTGGTAAAGTGTGTTATTCCTAACAACATTCCTAGCTTGGTCTTCTGTCTTGATCCTGATTTCTGGTTCTTCTGTTTTGAGACCTATGAAGGCCCCTTCTTTGGTGAGTAAGACTTAGATTTTCCTTGGAGAGTCACTTCTCACATCTCACTGTATGCCTCCCTGCTTTGATTTTTTTTCCTCACTAATGACTCTTAGCAAAAAATTTCTTCCTCATGCCCCAGTGTCCCAGACTCTCACTAGGCAGGCCACCTCCCAGTACCAAATCAAACTCTCATGTTGTTGGTGGTATACACAAATGGAATTATGTAAAAGTTGTACCTACCTCTTTGTAAAGTCACATCAGATGTTCTAATGTAACTTACTGACCTACTGACCTGCGAAAGAGGTCAATATCATATCTGGTCATCTATCCTGTCCATGTTAGAGGTGTTGGCTTGAGTTCTGGCACCTGGATCTTAATCAAAATTTCCTAAGGAAGATTCTGGCTAGTAAACCTGTTCATCTTCCCTTAACAAGTGGAATAGAGAGGCAATAGGAATGTTTCTGTTCATTTCTAGAGCCCCAATACCTGTGCTGAGATAGCTGGGCCACAAGGTTTTTGGAATGGCTTTGGTGAGTGTCTGGATGCCTGTGAGGCATGGAGGTTATTGGATATTCCATAACTTGTTTTCTCCCAACTACTGTACTAAGAGTGTAAAGTGTTACGAAAAGCTTCTCAGCTATTTTTCTACAACAGAGAAAAGTCTAGTGGCTCTTCTCAAGCTTGATGCCCATGATCAATATTTGCTCAGAGCTTTGCCTCTCCAAAAAGAAGTAGGAGCTCTCTGGTGGCTACTCTTTTCTAGCATTGTATGCTTTCTTGTTGACCCATTATCCACTGGGTGGAAGATGTTGGCAGAGAGTAAGAGATGATAAGCTTGGGGTCTCATGGTAGCTTGATTGACATATAGAGTCTTAAACCCCTTCCTGCAGCCCTTTGACTCACCATGAGCTTTACATTAGCAAGTAGCAAAACAATTATTTTTTGATAATAATTTTAGAGCTGTCTTCTTTATCTTCTAGAGAGATTACAACTGTGGTATTCCTGGTGAGAAAAATAATAATTAACTAAATCAGATATAATTTTCTAGCCCACATGGAGAATCCTTATAAAAATATACTACAGATTTATTCAAAAGAGTGAGATATGTGTGCACACATGCATTTGAGAGATTAGTGGGGGAGGGAGAGAAGCAAGAGGAAGGGGAGAAAGAGAATGGATGTGGATGTTGCCTTCTTTTCCATCGTCATGGCAGCAAAGCCTCAGCAGGCTTGGTAGTTGCTGGTAGAAGTGAAGCCGAAGACAAGCTGAGTATGAGCAGGATGAGTTCTAGATCTTCTGCTGTCAAAATCAAGAGCTCCAGAGCATGGGATCAGTGTGGCTTTCAGAGGACCTGCCCCTGTTACCATTGCTTCTCCACACCCCAGCCTTTTCTCCATTCAGACCCTACCTAGACAATGTTACTCACCAAGGCAAGTGCCCTGCCTTGAACGGGACCTTCACCCTAGGATTTCAGCTTTGGTTCCCCCCCTACTCTTGAGCATTGTGCATTGGCTGTCATATCTGTGGCCAGATGAACCCCTTCATCCAGTAGCATTGGGATAGGACTTCAAGCATGTGGGGTTTTATGAGACCCACCCCCATTCTCTCTCAGTATTCAGTGACTCAATAACATGTAACACATGCATACCAACAGCAGGCTTCACTGATGCCAAAGCTGCACAGGACAGATCATCCTAAACTCCATGGCCTTGTACACAAGCTACATGCTTCTACTGGATAAAAACTCAATCATTCCTCTGTGCTCAGACATGTAATCCAGAAATTTCATTTCCAATGGTATATTTGAGGGAAAAAAAGTCAGTAGTTATAAGAGAGACCTGATCCCCAACCCTCACACTCACTGTGGTATTAACTGTAGTATATATAGTCAGGATATAGATACACCTCAAGTGTCTGTCAGTGCATGAATGGATGAAGGAATTGCAACATGTATACATAATGGAAAAATTACCTACCTTACAAAAATGAAGGGGGTTGTCCTATTTTGGACAACATGACTGAATTGGGAGAGATTTTCCTAAGTGATGGGAAGATCTCATGCCTCAGACCAGGAAGGGAGTGATGGAAAAAGTAATAGTTTAAAAAGTTAAAGCAGTGGTTCTCAACCTGTAGGTTAAGACCCCTTCAGAGGTCAAACAACCCTTTCAACAGAGGTCACATATCAGATATCCTCCACATCAAGTATTTACATTATGATTCATAACAGTGGCAAAACTACAGTTAATGAAGTAGCCATGAAAATCTTGCTATGGTTGGGGGATCACCACACCATGAGGGACTGTAGTAAAGGGCTGCAGTGTTAGGAAGGTTGAGAACCACAGAGTGAAACATCTATGAATGGTTTGTGTTTATGAATATGATCTATCCCTGAACCTGTAGCTGGATGTATGCCAAAGCCACAGAGCACTGGCCCAAACATACAGATGTGTCGGATTCCATAACATACTCTTTGCCGCCCCACCCTGAGCATGGCATAGCCATAGGAGCTCATCTCTTTTAACTTATCTTTCTCTCTGGAATTTCAAGAGGAGAAAACAAACAACCACTGGAAATGTTCTCTCTAGAAAAACACTGGGATCGGGGCGGGGTGGGGGGACTAAATTCCCAAGGGGTCTATCCCTTTGGTAACCAGGGAAACAGACTGATAAGTGGGGGGGGGGGGTATGGGAAGATGGAAGAGGGAGCTGAAGGCTAAAGGGGTGTGCCTGTGAGCACAGAAGAGCTCCCTGCTGTGTCTGAGGTGTGGGCTGGTAAGTGGCAGAGGAGGGTGTTTGATACTAAGGAGCTTAAAGGGTAGAGGGAGAAAGAAAATTGGGACCCGTGGTACACTGTGCAGAAGAGATGGGCATGAATTACTTTGGGGGCTATGCCTTTTAAACTACACTGTTTTTAGACTGGGTATCATAAGTGATGGTTCAATGAGAGTTGCAGATAAAAATAAAAGTGTAAGAATTTTTAATGTGAGATTTGGGGGGGGGGGGTTAGAAAAGAAGTAGGGATGAAAAAGAAAAAGGAGGAAGCCAGTTAAACAACATAAATTTCCTGAACACCTGTTCTCTTCTGGGTCTGGCTGTGATCCTGGAAAAGGGGATGACTAACAAAGTTGCCCTTGCTCTCAGGCATTGCACAAATAACAGGGAGGGAGAAGTGTTTATCAAGAACTTCTAGGCATGTTACATGGGAAGTGTTACCACAGTTCTTCCAAACTCTGAGGCCCATCGCAGTGGCCTCGCTAATCAGATGCTGAGTATGATGTCAGTGTGGCATGCCAAGGCAGACTGGCCAAATGAATCCTGTACCCATATCTGTGGAAAGCAGGATGAACAGTTTACAGCATTAATGAAACAATCATAGGCCCTTGAAAACCCATACATATTTATTGGTCGCTACTTTGTAGATAGTATACCAAATGCTTAAAAAAGCACTCTCTCACTTAATCTTCCTACTCACCATATGTGTTGTAAATTGGTCACTATAACTATCTTATTTTATAGGATGGCCTGAGCTTCAACCAGAGAAAATGATTTCCTTGTTTGTCACAGGTTCAACTGTGGAGCTAAGAAGGGAGCAATCACCCTGTGGCTTGTGCTTGAGGGAGAGCAGGAGTGGGCATGCCCAGGGGGAGGGGTGGGGTCAGGTGGCTCTGGGAGGTGGTTAAGGACTTTGGCTTTCTTCAACTGGACTCTGGAGTCTTTGTGTGGGTTACAGTGGTGATTAGAGATCAGAGTTCCTCCTGAAACTCACTGCAGAGTGTGGCTGAGAGACAGGCAGGGGTCGTCAGTGGATCAGAAAAGATTAGTGCCGCACTGTGTGGTATTTGGGGCAATGTGTTGTGTGTTTGTGTGCTTGAGCATGTGTGTGTGTGTGTGTGTGTGTGTGTGTGTGTGTGTGTGTGTGTAAGTATAAGTGTAAACAAAGTACACATTCTCATGTGTCAGTATGTACCAATTGGGAATACACACTAATTTAAGTCCCGTGTCATAGAAGAACTGCAATATGTCCTTCTGCTATCCTTAGCTCCCATCATAATTAAGTAAAAAAATCATGCTTATCATTAAAAGGTAAATGGATTTTTATTGACAGAACTAGTGGTGCTGTGGGATGGTCTTTCTGTATGCTTTGAATATGCATTGCTTTCATTGGTTGGTAAATACAGCTGTTTGGGCCAATAGCCAGGCAGAATAAGGTTGGGCAGAAAGCCAGATGGAGATGAAGAAGAGCAGAATTGGGGCAGACATCAGCCAGCTGCCCAAGGAAGCAATATGTGTAGAGAGTGAGGTAACAAGCCACAAAACACATGTCAAGGCATAGATAAGAAATAGGGGTTAACTTAAAAATAAGAGCTGGCTAGTAATAAGCCTGACCCATCAGCCAAGCATTTATAATTAATACAAGCCTCTGAATGGTTATTTTGGAATTGGTGGGCAAGAAGAAAAGCCTCTGTTACAAGTTGTATTTAAGAGATATAGACCCAGGACAAGACCTTGTTAAAAATGCTTTGAATCAATGGGAATCAAACCTAATAAAAATGGTCATAAGATTAAAAAAAATGCCTTCTATCACCAATAAATGCTTGATTTTTATACGTTCATTGTGATACATTAACAGTGCTTAACCCATTGAGATGTCAATGAGTTAAAAGTTGAGAATACCATGTGATAGAGATGCCCTGAAGAGCTCCTTTAATTGGTGGTAGGAAAAGTCCTTCTAGTGATCCTGATGGAAAACGACAAGCTGCCATTTCCTCAAATGCCATCTTCTCTGCTGCCATAGAGATGCCACTACTTGATCTATACTCAAGGTGTGTGGACCACAAGTCTTGGGCAAGAATATTCATGGGTAGTTCTCAAAAGTGGCAGAAACAAGTGGGAGAAGCCAGCCACCAGCTAGAAAGTGGTTGAATAGATAGATGGAGTAAAATAGGCAAAGCAAGCCAGAGCCACCATAGGTGGTAATGTGAGGAGTATTACAATGGAAGAAAGTTAGTGACATGGTTTGAATGAGATGTCTCTCATAGTCTCAGACATTTGGATACATAGTCCCCAGGTGATGGTGCTGTTTGAAGACACCCAGGAGGTATCACATTGTTAGAGGAGGCATGTCACTGGAGACAGGCTTTGGTGGGGTCTAAAGACTCCTGCTTTGCATTTTCTTTCTGCTCCTGAATTATGCTTCGAGATGTAAGCTCTTGACTTCCTGTTCTAATCACCATGCCTCTAATCTTCCATCATGGATTCTTAACCCTCTGGAATTCTCAGACCCAATAAACTCATCTGTAAGTTGCTTTAGTCATGGTGTTGCCACAGAAAAAGAAAAGTAATATGTGAAGAGGAATTAATAATATCTGATGGGTGGAAAATTCCACTCAGTTATAGCCAACAGAACATCCCCATTTCAAATGAGAATAATTAAAAAGAGCTGCACATAGTTTTATTGGAAGTACATACAAATACAGTTGATGGGTATGAATAGGAGACTGGCCACTCCAGATGAAGGTGGGCTTAGAGCAGAAGCAGTATTGAGGCAGCTGACTCTCAAGGTTGTATGCAGCCTTGTCTTTTCAGCTGGTAGATTCATCAGTACTTAATGTATAGTTGAAATAACTTCACTACAACTAATAGAAAAACATCTGTAGACCAACTAGGACCACTTCCTCATCATTTATGGCCTTTTGTGGCCAAAGAGGGAAATCTAGTAAACTGTATGACCAATTGACTCCTAGGTCAAGGGTTCTGACCCATTTGGTTGATTCTGAAAAGGTCTTTGTTAAACAAGGAAGTCAGTGTCTGACACACTGCTGCAATAGTGTCACATGGGCATCAAGTAGCTTTTTGCTGCAAAGTGGAGTGTTGGACAGAAAGACAGCCAGACTTCACCATCCCAAAATAACAGGCTGTTGGGTGACACTTGCATACATTTAAAGTGTATGTTGGCAGGGGGGGGGGGGGGGGGGGTTGCAGGTTAAGGCTTATAGCAGATCTCTAAATTCCCTAGAAACATCACATTCCAATGGTAAGGATGAGAGGAAGTTGGCGTTGTGTATTCTGCACCCATGGATTTATTATAACAGGTCATGTGTGCAACTAAATGATGGACTGAATGGGGAAAGGTTGCAAGAACATCTATCATCTATCATCTGTCATCATTTATCATCTATCATCTATCAACTTATCCTCTATCTTCTGTTCATCTATGTATCATTCATCTATCTTCTATCTATCATCTATTTATCATTTCTCTTCTATCAATACATCTATCACCTATCAGTCTATCACATATCTTTTATCTATCATCTAATCTGTCTCATTGATCAAAGAAAGAAAGCTAGAGGAAGAAGCAGTTTAGAGAGGGCAGTGAGAGCATTTCACATTGGAGGCTTTAGGTTTCTAGGGAGACTGAGGAGTTGAAGTGGGTCAGTGCCTCAACTTCATGACTAAGGTGGCAGGATGGGTAAGAGCAAACACAGTTTTAAAAACTTCACTCCCTAGCCGGGAGGTGGTGATGCACACCTTTAATCCCAGCACTCAGGAGGCAGAGCCAGGTGGATCTCTGTGAGTTCGAGGCCAGCCTGATCTACAGAGCGAAATCCAGGACAGGCACCAAAACTACACAGAGAAACCCTGTCTCAAAAAAACAAAAAACCGCTTCACTGCCCTAATGGAGAAAGGTGAAGTTCCCCGGTGTGGTAAGAACTCCAGACATTGATCAGAGGAGAACCATGCAGAGTTTATAGAACAAGAATTCTGCCATGCACAGAAGCCAGAAAGGGCCAGAGAGGACAGTGGCAGAGCGTTATCTGGGGGTTAGCAGGGGAAGTGAGAAGCTTGGCAGCTCTGGAAAGACAAGACAAGACATGCCCCGGATGTAGAACAGAAGCTAAAGCTGCATGGAGAGTGCTCCAATGACTTGAGAGAAGAGCCTAGGGAGGGACAGAGTGTGGAGTGTGGGCAGCCATGAAGAAACGGGCATTGAACAGGGGCATGTTGGGTAACATACTTTTTAGACTCATGAATAAAAGTGAGCATGCAGAGCTGTGGAATTGGTGCCAGTTTTAAGGTGGCACCAACAGAGTTTGGAACCAGGCACAGGCAGGTTATTACCATGCACAGATCCTCCTGTGACTGCAGATCCCCTGCACCCACAGTGCTGGCCTGCTTACAGACCATGCTCAACCAAGATACAGCTAATTACAGGCCTTGGGGAAGAGGATGTTGATAAAAGGGCCATGGCAAGAGGGAAACAGGGTGGTTGAGAGAGGAGTCTGGCCAAGTTAGAATCTTGTTTCTTTTTTGACATAAAGATTTAGGGGATTTTATTTTTTTCAAAGAGCTGCCTTCTTATGGGAAGAGAAGTAGCCCAGAAATGGCAGACAGAGCCATATTGGCTCCAAATCCAGAAGTGAAACTCCAACCCAGAGCTGCATTGGAGCAAAGCTTTTAATGCCCAAGGGCAGCCAGCAGGCCATAAAGGGAAGTTGGGAGAGTATACTCCAGGCTCACAATGCCATGAAGGGTCATGTCCATCTATCAGCCTATCAAATCATCCACACCAACAACCAGAATGTGTACCACCTGCTGGATGGGCACAGTCAGGGTTCTACAGTTGAAACAGTGCCATGGCTGTGTTTGTTCTTGAAGGGAAAGGGGTCCACTCCTGGGCAAGGCCCTGCTCATCATTTGCCCCATTAGTGTGTACATACCTGTGACTCTCTTTCCTACCCCTGCCATATCCCCCCTCCCTCTGTTACTTTCTCCTAGTTTGCTCCAAATCTTTTATTCCCTTAATCCTCCAGCACCAACTCTTACCCCCCAACCCAGATCAAGTTGGAAGCAGAAGGACAGATACCTGCCTGGCTCACACAGTAACCCAGGAAAGTCTCAAATGCATGGGGTCTCTTCATGCGCTACCACACTGATGGCTTCAGGAACCCCTTCAAAAGTGAGAAAATGAAAGGAGTCTGGTGTCAATGATCCTGTCACCAGAGCTAAGGAGGGAGTCCATTCAAATTACAGACCAGTCTGAAACCTCAACCGGTTCCTCAGTAATTTCTCTGTACTAGTTAAGATAGTGGAGTCCAAAGACTCATTGTGGAGGCTTTGGCATGAGTGTCGGACCTTAGAGTCCACACCACTGGTGTCTGTGTCACCTGGCGGTACCTGCCATCCAGACAAATTTGCCCACTCCACTCTGCTTTCTTCTACCACTTTGCAACCTAAAACCAATTAAAAGGAAAAATAAAATTAATGCCAAACCAGTGAAAAAGACACAGTCATTGGGGTCACTTGACAACCAACTGCCCGGCTCTTGCACAGGTTCTAATTCACAGCCTGAAAAGATAACACAAGTCCTAAGGAAATGGATGAAAATCTTCAATTTTATAACTATTACGGATGTTGAAAAAGGCCATCAAGTGGCCTTTGGTTGAAGGTTAACTTAGTAGATAAATTATCATAAAAAAGTTTGGAAAAAACACAGTCAATTAAGAAGAATGAAGAAAAATTCATCTAAAACCATCTCCTAGCTTTAGCTGCTACTGGCGTCTTGGTCTGTTTCTTCCCGCTTTGAATGCTTTTGTCTGTACACAGTTGGTCTTACACTGTGTACCCTTCTGCCTTACCCTCAGCAGTCTATAGGCAGCGTTCCTCTAAATCATTGCTAACGTTAGACAGCAGCTTTATTACGGGTAGAGAGCCCATTGTGTGTGTGGTAAATCATTATCCTATTTCATGAGGGTATTTGTGGAGATTCCAAACTTTGTGATTATAATAGAGAATATGATTAATCTTTTTTCTGGGATAAAAGTTGTTTTATTAATTTATCTTATATGTATTTATGTACAGTATATATGTATTTATATACCATTGGAGTCATATTTTAGATTACTTCATATTATATAGGGAAATATTTTGTTGGAATTATCAGATAAAAGGTGATTGATATTTAAGATCTGAACTTCTTTTCTCTCATATTTCTTTATTGTTATAGTGTGAGAGTGTGTGTAAGTGTGTGTGTGTGTGTGTGTGTGTGTGTGTGTGTGTGTGTGTGTAGCTTTTTGGCTGTGCTGGCTTTTTGAGAGTGCTAAGGATTTGAACTCAGGTCCTCAAATTTGAAAGAAAGCACTCATGCCCCCTTAGCCATCTCCCCACTCCCTCCTGCGTGTATCTCTCAGATCGGTTTCTACAATGTTTCTAATGTACCGCGTACACTCTCAGGAGTAACTGCTTTCAGAATAAAGTTCAGGCAGATAATATGTATGAACTGTGAGACTGAAGGCGGAGTCTTTACACACAATGGCTGCCTTTTATCGGAATTCTGGGATCCCATAACTTCTGAATGGCCAAGCAGGCCTGCAAACTTCGGAATGTCATGGGCAAGTGGAGGGTTGGCCAGAGCTATTGAAATGTGCGTGAGCTGAGGCTGACATTCCTGGCAAAAGGCAGGGTTGACTTTGATTGGAGTATGTGAAATTCTTCCGACACCACCATTAGCATTTTTTCGTTTCCCTTTGTCTAGCAGCTACTTCCAGAATACCATCACATTGATTCTACTCTGCTAATTTGATCTGTCACATTCTTTGCATCCATACATCCTTGCTTATATTTAGAATCTGCTTGCTTGCTCGCTCGCTCCCTTCTCCAAATTCCAGGAAGATTTCAAATGCTACTAAGCTAGAGAATGTATGTTGTAACTTTGTCATATAAAACACACACGTACACATGACACACATACACATCTTAAGAACCTATCCTGAATAACATGGCCTTTGCTTAGGGAAAAAAAAAAACAAAAAAACAGAAGACAGTTTACACTGCAGTGTAGCAAAGACCATATTTTCTCGTATTTAGGAACAAAGGCATGTCAGGCTTTATTGAGCACATCACTAACTATATAACTAGCGTTAAACACTCTATTTGCAACTGTTGCTGTGTGTTTTGTGTGTGATTATCACCCCCAGATCTGCATCCTATAAAAAGATATTTCTGTTTGCTTAATTATAAAGCTCCTTATGAACAGGCTCCTCTGTAAATAGCTTGGTGCGGCTGAAATAGAAATATAATTATAATGAAGGCAGATGTTTGTGAGATACTGGCTCATGAAACTTGTTCAGAATCTACAAAGGCGCATCATTGGAGCACGTGTTTATTGTGGGCCAAAGCTGGAGCAAGGCGTGTTTGCCTCTGGGCTGGGTGCATTTGCCTCCAACTTTTGCTCTGGGGCCTCCGTGTTGGGGACAGAAGGGACTCACCTGGCCCCCAGGACTGAACAGAAAGGATGATTGGTTGGAGAGAAACTGAGGCAAAGCTGAGGAGAGCAGAATACATTGGACCAGGCTGAAGAGAAGATAGCCAAGCTGTGCACACTGCTCTACCCACTGTGTAACTTGGGCTGTGTTTGGGGGGATTCAAGGTGGAGTGGTCTGCTGTGATTATGTTAAAGTCAGAGAATTTTCTCTCCCTTCTAATTGGATTATCTAGAAATCACTCACACGGCAAAGTGGGGGAGAAAGTCAAAAGGAATGTGCAAGTGACGGTTTCTCTCCATTTGGGAAAGCAATGTACTCATGTGGGGAAGGCAGCAGCCTGTGTGAAGGTTAAACACTGAGACGTTAAATAATTGTCTGTTCAAAGCATGATCTCTCAGCTAACAATCAGGTGTGCTATTTACACATCATTGATTTAGGTGACATTCCTTCTGAGTTCCCTTGTAAGTGGACAGGGCCCTTCAAAACATAATGCTTATCTGCCCACACTTTTTGAGTTACGATTGTGATGAGTTTTTAAAGTATTTTGAAAACACTAGTTCTCCTTCTCTTTTTTTAAACGATTCCGAGAATAAAAGGAATTAAAAGGCAGGTAATGTGTCTGTGCAAATCCGATTGTGGATATACTCTTCAGAGCCATACTTTCAGTCATGTGCTGACATTTCAGAATTCTGTCAAAAAGTCAGAAGCACTAAAAACCGTGGTTTTCAAATGTAATAAAGTATTTTTGCACGTGTGTATCATGAGATGGGTGTGTCACTGGGCTTCTGAATCCAAGTACTAATAAATGTCCAATTAGTTGCATTTTGACTACAGGATAATAACAAGATAAGGGTCCTACTTATGAGGATTACAAGTTCTTCCATTAAGTGATTAATTTCCCTCACTCCCTCATATGTATCTAAATATCTCTATATATACTTGTTATCTATAACCAGTACATACTAAACACTTTATATATATATATAGTATATATATATTTCTAATATATTTATGTGCACATTTATAACGTGTATGAACATACTCACATATGCTGTATCTTTTATCTACATTTCTCACTCTGGTGGTGGCACAGAGTCTCATGTAGTTTATACTGACTTCAGACACTGTGGAAGCCTGTGTAGACTTCCTAGTGAGATCTGAGCTTGCTTTACATAGCAGGGCTGCATTAAGGAATGGTTTGACCATGTGCATGATCACCAGGTATCTTGGATGGTCTGCACTTGGCTGTGCTGGGGGGGGGGGAGTCTTTTTCTCCACCCCTTGGCATTCCTTTAGAAGCCCTTTAGTATAAACAGAAGGGGCTGGTGGCCAGGTCCTTCTGAGGCTATCCCATGTTTTCTGCCTTTTTCTCTATATATACTTCTACCTACTAATTCCTCATTCCTCCCTGCTCAAGAGTATCCTGGGAGAATAAGAGGGAGCTGGTCTCTCTCAAGACTCTCAATATGAGAGAGTATAGCCTTGGATTTCTGATTCTTCTACCTCTATTTCCTCATGCTGGGGATTACAGGCATGCTATACCTCATCTGTCTTTGCAGTGCTTGTCATTAAGACCAGAGCTTTGTGCATGCTTGCGCTCTACCAGCTGAGCTACAGCCCTGTCCATATTCCTTAGCCTTGAGCACACATCATCCACCATTTCTTTAACTACATGTTAAGATTGTACATGGCCATGATAAAAGTACCCTCCTTCAGTTTCTCACCTCATTTTGTGGGTGATCTTAACGGGAGATTTTTGTGCAAGCATTCTATCAAATGCCCAACTGTCTATGGTTGGCATTTGAGTGTAAGATATGCCAGAGTGGCTGCTGGGGCCTTTGTCAGAAAGTTTGATGTCACTCAGCAGTGAGCAGTTGCTGTTTGAGTCTCTGAGACACCCCAGCAATGACAAGAATTACATATTAAGTGCCCACTGCATGCTAAGTGAAGCCACAATGCTGCACGCACTTTGGCATTTGATCTGTACCAAGTAGGTTACAGTTCCTGGACTCCTCTGCATGAGGAGCTGAGTCTCAAATATACT
The DNA here is from genome assembly GCF_903995425.1 of Onychomys torridus. Classification (NCBI taxonomy): domain Eukaryota; kingdom Metazoa; phylum Chordata; class Mammalia; order Rodentia; family Cricetidae; genus Onychomys; species Onychomys torridus. The sequence goes on along the minus strand of NC_050463.1, from coordinate 48,801,866 downwards.
GAGCAGTGTCCTGGTTTGCACTGATGAACAGCCCGGATGGTGCTTCTGTCCATAGCAAACTTAGAATTGCTATTGAGTTGGGATTGTTTCTATGAGTTCTTAGTCTATGTGACGGTTCCTGATATTCATCCCCTGCTAAGTTTTTCTCTTGAAAGGAAATCCATGTCCTCTTGCCATCATTTGCTTCTGTCATTAAAAACTGTCGTAGTAAAACATGGCAAGGGAAACACAGTCCCATTTCCTCTACCAGTGAGATTTGGCTTCTTATAAAATGTCCTTCCCAGTCCATAAATTTTGCATAGTCATTTTCACATTTAGAAAATTGTTTTGTAATGGATAAGTGCTACTTATGTATTAGGAATACTGACTTTGTGGCACCCTGCTTTCCTTGGTTATTACATCATTTGTTACATCATTCAAAGCAACCAAGATGAAAAATTATCCTGGCTTCTATGCCATTATTTAAATGCTTTGGGTGACATTTTTTGTAAAGATCGGCGAAAGATTCGTTCTTATGTTTATTTTTAGGTGTTCTTTTAGAAATATCTGTCCTTCAACTACCAAAGGAACTGAAAACACCAGGTCTGAAGTCTAAGGTAAGACTCTAACTTCATGCAGAGTTGGGAATAGAGCTTTAGGATAGAAAGCTTGCATGAAAAGCCTCCAGCTTCACTTTTGTTAGTGTTTAGCATTTTTAAGTGCTAGTGACATGGAGAAATCCAGTTCTCTCCTTTGGCTTGTGATGTTCTCTGCCTACAGATAGGATGTGCATTTCTGGGGGTTAGAAAAGTAAAATTTCTATAACTATTTGTCTGTCATTCTTCAGTGCTGCTCAAAATACGAAGGCTCTGTCTCTGCATGGTGAGGAGCAAAGATGCCAAAGCAGGGGCTGACAAATCATAGGGTACCCAAAAGCAGTGGGTGCAGAGAGAAAGAACTCCTGATTTGGTCTCAGAGTGGTAAAAGGAAGTTCCCTAGAACCAATTGCACTGACAGTAACTTTGGGCATGGGCTGAGAGGTTTTTGGTCAAGTGTGTTTGCACAGAGGCACAATGGAATAGTTAGGGAAGTGAGAGGGGACAGGGCTTTGCAGAACTGCAGAGAGTTCATGATAACTATAGGCTAGACTTCTGGCCTGGAGAGACTAGATAGGACACAGAGAGACAGAACCAGACTCTGGGAGGCTGCTGATGGCAAGGAAAGAACCATGCACCTCCTCCCAGACAGTGGGACAAATTAATGACAGGTGCCATCTACTTACTATTTGAATTACTATTAACTATTTGAATATCCTCCCCCACCCTCTCACCATTGCTGGATTCTAACAGCTCCCTTGGAGGAGGGAGTAAGAAGGTGCAGCATTAATGACACAGACACCAGGAGTCAGTTGAAGGCAAACAGCAGACTTATTTATTCAATAATAGGGAAGGCCTTATATACCCTCCTCCCAGAACCTAGTCTGTGTTGCAATCTGGTGGCATTGTGTGGTCATCCTTCATTGGCTCGCATGATCAGGAACTTTGACAGTGACCAGGAACTCTGACAGCACCTGTTGCTAGGCCCTCAGGCAGACTTCAGGTTGGAATTATGTTATGTGAATACCTTGGCAACTGGTTTGAGTCAATTCCCCTTTTATTTTATTATGTGGGCACTCAGCAGGAATTGGAGTTCTTTGCTCCATTCTTGTTGAGCCCACCTAAGGGGGGTGCTCAGCAATTGGACTATGCCTGTATTAGGTTGGATTGCCAAACAAGCTCTTACCCATCATTGACTATCAGCCCTAGAAGAGCATCCACCCCTGGGGAGTCAACCTGGGTGGGGAGGGTAAGGCAGTAGCCTTTTGAATTTCAGAAAGTCAGGCATGCATAACCTCCTATAGAGGGCTATGAGTTGGATGTCTAAGAGCCATTAACACCTGTAGAGTCACCTTAGTGGCTGCCTGTTGTTGCCAGATGTGCTGTAGGACACACTTAAAAAGGAGAAAGATTAAATGTACCACCCCACCAATCATAACATAAGTGAAAATCCAAGAAGGATCAAATAGCCTTTTTTTTTTAACATGCCAAAACTCAAAAAGTAGTCAAAGGCCATATCCTCTGCCTTTGATTCAATTGGAAAATTTCATATGTTAGCTGTAATGAATAATATAGAAACTTAGCTGACCATGGGCCCTTAATGTATTTAGCTAGCTCCTGGCCTGCTAAACTAACATTCCTTATCTCAAAAGGCATCATACAAATGAGGAAAATTGAGGGTCCACAAATCTTCAGCCTTTAGAGGGACAATGAGAGCAAGAGGGGGAGTAGATACATTACCCATCCTTAGTTATTTCCTCCTTGGTGGAAGCAGGATGATCTGTGACCAGGTATACATCACTTTCAGGGACCCATATTGGCATAGTGGCACTCAGAGGAAAAGCATAAGCATACCCTCTCCCATGGGTTAGCAGAGGGGCAGGCAGCTGCCATTGAAGGGAGATAGAATTTCTCCATCTCACCAGGGGCAGGGGTATGTTCTTTGGCAGAGATGCCCAGTGCTTGTAGGCTGGGCTGAGCCCCTTGTAGGACCTTGAGGGCCATGTCTTAGACCTGTTGAAAATAGGCATTCAAGCCAATCTGTGCCTAGTGCACAGGATGGACATGTTCCCTGTGCCCTGTGAACATGTCATAGGTCACTGGGACATTAAGTAAGATGTTTGTCTGTGCCTGGGATTCTGCCTGATTATCATAGGCCAATCTCCAACCGAGAAAGACTGCAGGCTCCAATGCAGCTGTAAGTAAATGGTACCAATCAAAGTAAGTTTGTAACTGCATGGACCATTGAGTGAGAACCTGCTGAAAGTGAGGGGACTCTGGGCCACCTGACACATGGCTCCCTTCTAAATGAAGGAGAGCTCAGCTATGGGGATGTGAATCCAGGGCTGGGCATTGGCATTTGGGCCCATGTTGACTGGGAAGGTTTCTATGGGCCGACAGACTGACAGTGGTACAGGCTGTGAGGGTTGTAAGATACCTGGTGATGCAGGAGAGTAGCCACCTCCTGAGGCAGGCAGGAACCAGGTTAGATCACCCCAGGAATATCACAGAGGTGTAGCTTCCCACAGTGGTGGTTGAGCAAAGTGGGGAACAGTGCATGACTTAATGATAGTTGCCTTCTCCTTGACAGATATCTCGGAGCCCAAAGTAAAAGCTGTGTTCTCCTTGACAGATTTCACTTGGCCCAAACTATCTGTCTCCTCATCATCAGATCGAGCATAGAGATATCCAACATGGGAGTGGTGGGGGTGATGAAAAGATTATCCATCTTTTAGAGGGAAACAGCAATCAAATAACAGAGAGAAGATGACAGTCCACAGGGATAGAATTTGTATAGGACTCTCACGTCTTGGGATTAGTGGGGGACTTCCATGGTTTTTTTAGGCCACACCTGTATACTCACACAATATCTCTGGATGAGGGGCATTCAAGAGCCAAGCCTTGGTTCCACCTCCTGGGGGGGCGGTCAATCCTTATGCGGAGGTGCTGGGTAAACTGAAACAGAAAAAAATGTGCCTTCCTAATGGCATGGCCAGACAAAATGACAGACAACACAAAAGAAGGAAAGAAATGGGGGTCCCAGCACTTACCTGCCAAAGGGACAGAAAGAACACAACACTGAGGGGTCTTCTCACCTAAACACACAATATTGGGGTGCTGTCAAGGAAGGGAGATGATCAGAACTTGTACTGTGAGAGAGAAAGTAGCAGAAGCCCCACATTCAGGCACCAAATGTTGCTGGATTCTAATGGCTTCCTTGGGGAAAGGGGTTGAGAAGGCACAGTATCAACAGCACAGACACTGGAAGTCAGATAAAGGCAAACAACAAACTCCTTTATTTATTAATGGGGAAGGCCTTATACACCCTCCTCCCAGAACTCAGTCTGTGTCGCAATCTGGTGGCATTGTGTGGTCATCCCTCATTGGCTGGGCACAATCAGGAACTCTGACAGCACCTATTGCTAGGCCCTCAGACAGACTTCAGGTTGGCTCATAAGGATGTGCATTATGTGCATGCCTTGGCAACTGGTTTGAGCCAATTTTCTCGACACTATGGGCCTGCACTATTATACCTCCCTGTAGATGGTTGCAAGTTGTCATAGGGATAATGGTAATTATTGGAACCTCAGCAATACTTTGGCACCACTGTGAATATGAAGTTAGCATGAAACTTCAGGCTCTCCATATATTGGTGAGAAGATGAAGATGAGCAATAGGAGGAAGTAGGACCAGTGAAATTAAAAGGCAGATCTCAGATGTTCATCAGCCTTTTGTGACTGACAAAATGCTTGTGCTTTCAGAAGTTTCCATCTGTAGTCACTGGTTCTGTTGTTGTGGGTCTGTGTGGGGTGAGGCATCATAAAGAGAAGTCAGAAGAAAGCTACTTATATCAAAACCAGGAAGGAGAGGGGTAGAGATGAGGGAGGAAAAGGGAGATAGGAAAATATAAAAACACAGTCTTTTTTTTAATATAAGATCTTTACTGACAGATAATTCACATAGTATACAATTTTCAACAGTCCTTGATTTCAGCACAGACTCATGGGACAGCAGGGAGATTGGAAGGATCAACTTTAACTTCCTGTTTGGGTTTGTTGGGGGACACACACGGGGCTTCTCTTTTGAGGATGTCCAGACAAAGTCTGGATGGTTACTGATTTAACTTTAGGAGAGGCTTCTCTATGGATCCCCATGGAAAATCAGCATGGGAACCCCTGGTAATGATTCTAATAGATTATGCCAAAAGTGTTTCAGAAAAATAGTTTAAATTCGGTGGAAAGGCCCATATCTCGCCATTTACTGTCCTCTACCATCTCATTGTCTTCTGTGACAGAGGTGATGGAATGTGTTATATGTAGCACAAGCATGCATGTGCAAGGGAATACTCTTTCTCTCTCCCCCTCCTCCCCCTGCCTCCTTCTAGGGCCTATAAAAGGCCTCTCTCTCTCACCTTGAAGTGGGAGGTGACCACATTGTGAGCAGGCCTATCTATAAAGAAAACCATGTAGGACTGTACCAGGACTTGGGAGCTAAGGGCAGTCTTAGCCAAGAGCCAAGAAGAAATTGGGAATTTTTGATTCTGCAGCTACAAGAAGATGCTGTCTTCTGGCAACCTGGAGGAACTCAGAGGCAGGTCCCTCCATCCTCCCTCCTCTGATGGAGATGTTGCACAGACCACACCTTGACTGAAGCCTCCTAGACCTAGAACATAGGCAGGACCCAACTAAACTATGACCAGCCTCCCAGCTCATAGAACCAAGGGATAACAAATAGTTGTTCTTCAAACCCATTCACTTTTTGAAAGTCTGTTGATAGCATAAAAAATGAATATAAATAAATGTGATGGCCAGATGAATGAAGACTGAATCTACAAAATCGTAAAAGCCAACGATCTCTTTTTGTTTACAAACCACAGGCCTATTATATTCATAAGCCACATTTGAAGGGCGTCTGGCAGAAATAACTGAAAAAAATGGAGTGATCACTCTTAGTTATTTGCTGTTATAAAAAAATTCAGTGGCAGAGGAGCAGAGTAGAGACAGTGTTCAAATACCCTTTTTGAAGGCAGTGTTACCCTAACAACAACGTCCAAGAACAATAAAGGAAATTATAAGCTAATATCCTTGATGAATACACATGAAAAAGTACTCAAGGAAACCTTACTAACCAGATGAATTCAAAACTTGATAACATTGAGATCGAGTAGGGCTTATTATCCCTGGAATGCAAGGATGGTTTAAGTGTGTAAGTCAATGCATACAATATTCCATGCTAACATAGCGAAGGATAAAAACCCACATTATCACCTCCATAGATACAGGAAAAAGCATGTGAAAAAAATTCAACATGATTTTGTGAATAAAAACTCTCAGTACATTAGATGTAGACTGGATCTCAACAAAATCAAACATTATATAGTAAACCTTCACCTAATGTTATACTTTAAAAAATAATAAAAACTTGAAATTTTTTCCTTGTCAGTCTGAATATAAAACAAGAGTGCCTGCTCTTGCTGCTCCTGGCCAATGTAAAGCTAAAGTTCTGCACTGAGCAAATTGGCAGGATAAAGAAGAAAATACTCAAACTGGAAATAAAGAAGTAAAATTACAATCATTTGCAGATGGCCTGATTTTATATACAGAAAACTCTTAAGACCCCATTAAACCCTTATAAAACCAAGAAATTTAACAAATTTGTAGGATTCACAATTGACATAAAAAATTAGCTGCATATCTATCTACTAATAATGAACTACTAAAAAAGAAAAGTCCACTTGTTTATAATAGCATAGCAACCAATACTTCATAATTTGAGCAAGGTGGTAAAGGTCTGTACACTGAAAGCTGAAAGACACTGATGGAAGAAATTGAGGACTATGCAAACCATCAGAAAGATATCTCAGGTTCATTGATCAGAGTACTAATCATGGTTAAAATATCCACACTACTTACAAATAGATAGATTCGGTGTAATGCCACTCAAAATCCCAGTGTCCTTCTTCACAGAAATAGAATGAAAGGCTCCTTTTCTAAAACGTGCATGCACCCACAATAGTTACTGCAGTAAAGAAAACACAATACCGGAAGTATCACACTTTCCAATCTCAATGTAAATGAACAGACATGCCAGTCATACAATATGGTTGGCATGAAAACAGACACACAGACCAATGGAACAGACTAGAAAGCATACATACATATATATGCATGCAACCAGAACTCGACAGAGGCACCAAGAATACAAACACGGAACGGACAATCTTTCCAGTATGCCTACATTTATTTCATATGCATATAAAGATAAAGTAAACATGGAATAAAGAATTAAAGCCCTAAAATTCCTGGAAAAATTAACGGAGAAGGCTCTTTGACATTGGTCTTGGCAATATCACTCAGGATAAGACACAAAGTACAAACAACAAAAGTGAAAGCAGTCGTGGAGACAACTCATTTACCCAGCAAACCAAAACTCAAATCTCCCTTCTCTGGACCTGGAATGATCTCAGCTAATCATGTTTCACCCAACCTTCATGTCTCCTCTATTGACGTGATCCAGAGTTCCACTGAAATCACCTAGGTTTTTGATGTAGTTTTTCACCTGCAGTATTACACTGCAGGGGTCTGCTACCTAGTGTCTGTCTCTCTCTGTCTCTCTCTGTCTCTCTGTCTCTCTCTCTGTCTCTCTCTCTCTCTGTCTCTCTCTCTCTGTCTCTCTCTCTCTCTCTATATATATATATATATATGTGTGTGTGTGTGTGTGTGTGTGTGTGTGTGTGTATGTATATGTGTATGTATATATGTACATATCCGTATATATAATCTTTGTGTGTGTGTGTGTGTGTGTGTAGATGATACAGTATGGTGTGGTCTAGGGGTTCTAGAGTGTGTAGAGTATAGGTAGATCTGCTTGTATATTGGGGAGCAAGTATAGATGGTACAGTGTGGGGCAGTCTAGGGGTTCTAGAGTGTGTAGATTGTAGGTAAGAAGTGCTTATATAGTGTGGTGTTGGCGCTTTTGTTAAATATTGAATTTAACAAACTGGCTCCATGAACTCGTGTAATCTTTGTAAGGGGGTCTGTCAATGGTTATCATTTCCATTCCTAACTCCCCATAACAAGGAACTGACCTAAGGTTAACATATTCTCAGAAGGCACAGAGGGGCCTCCTGGAGAAATATCACTGGAAAGCAGGTGGACATACTCTAGTACTCACCGTCTCCCTGGAAGTCCATGGGTCTTTTTGACCCCCACAGAGGACACGGGCACCCAAGCATTGCTGAATGGTGCAAACATGATGGAATGATTGCGCTCTGTTCTTGAGACCCACAGGAGCCCAGAACTACAACTTCCATGGAGACACCTTCCATCTCACCACCTATATTGTTGGGATAAAGGCAGGTAAACAGTGGGATAGAAGAATGGACAAGTAAGTGTAAGACTATCATCCACCAGCATGACTGGAGAACTGCAGTCTCCATGGATTTGGTATGTGACCAACACTTTATCAGTGTGTCACATCGTTGTACTTAATACTGTTCAATGTCATAGCCACTGGTTATCTGGCATTAAATATCTATCTAGTTAGAATTCAGCTCCTTTGTCACACTGGGCATAGTTCTAGAAGGCAAGAGCCACATAGGTCTCAGGATCCTTGTTTGGAAGCAATACTAAGCATACTTACCTCATCATGGAAAGATAGAGGAGATGTAGACAGCAATGGACTTGATCTCTGCAGCAAGCCTTTGACCATGATCAGCTTAGTAACCAGAGACTGGCCATGCAGCTAGGAAGCACCTGGATTCACATGAATAGCAATTCTTCTAGAGATCGGGACAAGCAAAATTGCAGAGGTGAAATGAAGGTCAGCTTTTGGTGGGGATGGACTCATTCAGTACATTTATCCATTTTTTTAATTTTTTTAAATGTTTTTGTTTGTTTGTTTGTTTTACATAGCAATCCCAGTTCCCCTTCCCTCCCCTCCTCCCAACTCCCACCATTCACTCCTCAGAGAGGGTAAGGCCTCCACTGGGGAGTCAACAAAGTCTGGCATACTAAGTTGAGGCAGGACTAAGCCCCTCCCCACTGTCTAGGCTGAGCAAGATATTCCACCCTAGGTGATGTGTTTCAAAAAGCCATGTCATACACTCAGGATAAGCCCTGGTCCCACTTCCAGGGGCTCCCCAAACAGATCTAGCCACATAACTGTCACCCACATTCAGAGTGCCTAGTTTGGTCCCATGCATGTTCCCTAGCTGACAGGCCAGAGTCCATGAGCATCCACCAGCTTGGGTCAGCTGTCTCTGTGGTTTTCTCCATCATGATCTTGACCTCACTTACTCCTGTGGTCCCTCCTTCCTTTTCTTGAAGTCTAGAAGCTCAGCCCAATACTTGGCTGTGGATCGCTGCATCTGCTTCCATCAGTTACTGCACGTAGGTTCTATGATGACTATTAGGGTAATCACTAATCTGATAAGGGATGGGGGATGGAAATAGGAGTGACTGAGATGGCTGAGTGGAGGGAGGGACAGAGAGGAAGAGCAATGAAAGAGAGATCTTGGTAAAGGGAACCATTACAGGGTTAGGGAGAAACCTGGTGCTAGGGAAATCCCCAGAAATCCACACAGATGACACCAGCTAAGACTCCTAGCAATAATGGAGAGGGTGCCTGAATTTACCTTCCCCTATAATCAGATTAGTGCATTACCCTTTTTTTTGAGACAGGGTTTCTCTGTGTAGCTTTGCACCTTTCCTGGAACTCGCTTCAGAGACCAGGCTAGCCTCGAACTCACAGAGATCTGCCTGCCTCTGCCTCCCGAGTGCTGGGATTAAAGGCGTGTGCCACCACTGCCCAGTTGCATTACCCATTTTTAAGACACATTGGAATTTAGGGTTCTACCATTTGTCAATGTGGCTTTCCTGATTCATTGACTGAAAATAAGATTGCACTCAGAAAGTCTCTGAAGTGCATGACTCTTCCAGATCAGCCTTTTCCTCTTGAATAAAACAAAAACAAACAAACAAAAAACAAAACAAAAAAACCTCATGTTTTAGGTTTAGTCTGAGGAGGGTAAGAGAATTCTATAATCTCACTTAAGCAGACCTCAGAGGTCAGTTAGCAAATACGTATTTTGCCACATAGGTGGTATTTGAGATGGGGCAGCAAAGCGACTCACTCACTGTCATACAGCAAGGTACTCAGAGCTAAGACATGACATCACATCCACTCACTCTCATTCATGGCTGTGATCTCTAGTGCTGACTCTTACAAAGAAATAAGTTCTATCTTAAGGTGTAGCACCTGTCAGTTATCCACCTATTCAAACACATTTTACTAAACATGTAACAGTGTACATGGGTACTGTGACAAGTGAGCAATTTAGACAAAGCTCTCTCTCATGGCTTGAGTCTAGAAAAAGAGTTAGCACATTGTTTCATAATGGAGAGGAAGATGGCCTTGGAGAACTGCAAACAGGAACTACCATAAAAAAGAAGCAGAGAACTTAGTGAAGGTCTCTAGCCATTGGCTAGATGGAGTCAACATCCTTGAGGAAATCAATGTTGAGCTGAGTGGTGAAGAGCAAATGGGGTTTGATTGAGGAGGAAGTATCTGTCCTTCTAAGGAAAGAGCATGAGCTATGCCAAGCACAGACCAGAGTCTTAGTACTGACGGGTGTTGGGGTACTGGGAAAGGAGAGATCCATGAGCATGGTATATAGTGAGAAAAGACTGGGAAGGCTGAAGCCCAGACCATATAGAACCTATAAACATGTGGCTTCATTACATGAGCACTCAGCAGGGAGGGATTTTTTTTATAGGATTAGTCATGACAGCTATGTTCCTTCCAGCTTTCTGCATGCAGAATGGCAGGTATAAGTCCCTCATACTCATTGTTAAAAGCTGATAGTTTGTTTCTTAAATCCAAGCTGATAACCTCTATCTTGTATTAATGGTTTTAAGTCATTTATACTTAATGAAATTCTTATATAATTGGGTGATAGCAAATTGAGGAATTTTCATTACAAAGAAAGCATATTTTATCACGAAAAGAATACTAGACTTGAAGTCTAAGATCCTAGGCTTATTTTATGTTTGATACTTCTTAGGTTTGAGGCTTACATAGTCACTTACTTGTCCTACCTCAACTTATTAACTCTCACAGGTTATAATATCCCAGGCATGGTACTATAAAAATTCATGCATTTAAAAGCTCTGTATCTTGTCTAAATATTTTCTAGTTTCTACAGTCTAGGAGAACATTGTGGTTAAATGGTTAAAAGTTACCACGTTTGTAGTACTGTTCTGTCCTCTACCCAAAGATTGTTTTGTTTGTCACCATCAGATAAACTCTTTCCTATGTGATGTTTTCCTTACAGTACTTGCCATGATCCTGTGGTCGTTACTTACAGTTCTCTTGTCAGAATGGGTTCTTAATAAAAGTGGGGAATACAGCCAAAAAACAAAAACAAACAAACAAAAACAAACAAACAGACAAAGCACTCTGTATTCTAGTGTTGTGCAGAGTTCCTAGAACACAATGAATACAACTGAGTCACATTCTAAAAACCTAGTCCTGTAGCTGAGTGTCTCTCAGCCTCTACCATTTGGACAATCTCTTGCAATCTTGCTCCAGGGCTGAATAGTGATCACATTTGACAGTACTTGAACACTCAACACCTCAGAACGTCCTGGCTTCTCAGCTAGCATTCTGGGTAATGATAAATGTTTTTTGAAGCAGTTGTGAAGGCAATCCAGTGGCTGTCCACTGCAGACTGTCAATTGTCCTGCCAGGTTGCATGACTTTGTGTGACTGGTCTCCAGGCTCTACAGATTGTTGCATCTGCATGTGACTGCTCAGCATTCCTGTGACATTACTCCCATCGCACTCCAGATGGAACATGGGGAGAGAATTAAGGGGTTTTGCAAACTTTGAGAGAACTTTGTCTTGTATCCCCTTTCACAGGACTGCCTGTCTTGCTCGGTAGAACTGTGAGGTTCTTGTCTCTGTCTTTAATGGGGTTCTGGGGTTTCACAGTGTGACCCAGTTTGGTGACGTTCACCCTTGCCTTCCACTTCTGAGTCCACTCTCTGCCCCAGAAAAGACTCCTGATTAAGAACACATAAATCCTCTTAGGAAGGCAACCTTCACCCACTTACTCCAACTTAATGACCCAGTTTTCCAGCTGCTTCAGGCACATGGCCGTCTCATCCATCCATCTCCTCTTAGTGTCTGTTCTCATTTTCAACACATACCACCAGGAATTGACTATGTCCTACTTCTAGACTGTTTGCTTCAATTCCATTTTTTGTAATTTACAGATTGCAGCCTCCCCAAAACTAAAATCATTTGTCTTACCAAATGTGGCTTTTGGGGAGGCATCTGCCAACTCCTCACTCACCTCCACTCACACCTACCTCAAGCCTTCTTACTCAGACTCTGTGGCATGGTGAGAACTTGCCTGAGAATCGAGACCCAACAACTCTACAGACACAGCTTTGGACACTCAAAGATTTCCTTTGCAAAAACCCTCCAAGATGGTCTCCAAAAAAATGCATCATTTTATTTGGAAATCCTAGACCATCCCTGTGGGAATCTATGTGCCACAGCTGACTATAAGTGTATTTAAGGGGGCTGAGGCCATGGGAAGCTGGGAAGGGTCACATGGAATATTTTGAAATGATAATCATGGTCACAAGTATTAATAACAGGTATTTAAGAACAGATAACAAGCATAGGGCCTGGGCCGGCTTGCTGAAGGACTCATCCTTGCATAAATACCCTCTATATAATGTTGTGGTGACTTTGATGCAAGGCTGTGATTACAGCAATATCATTTGTGACTAGTTCTTATTATTGGTATACAGTCAGGGTATCGGACCATTGACAGCTCCCTGACTTTATTTCTTAGTATGTTTTGGTGATAGCCAAAGTGACTCCATTTTGGCTCTGGCAAACTTCACAGGGGGGTGTTAAATGTAGACAAAACAGAATCTGTTCCAGATCCCAGTGAAAATGTGGACCACACCGTAAGTAAGGTCTGGTGTGTGCTGAGACATAAGAGCCTGGCATGGGAGGAGTCTGGGGGAACTTTGGACCACAGGACCTAATCATTTGTCCTGCCTTGCACCCTTCTCAGCTTCCTCCTGGTGGGCAACTTGGAGGTACTTTGAGTAGTTTTGCTGCAGAATATTTTTGAAGAACTACATCTAGTGTGGGACAGGGGGTTATTTCACTCTTTCCAGGAGCCTGACTCCACTTTGTGCATCATGGGGAACAGGAAAGGAAGGACATGGAGCACATTCAGGAGTCAGCATGTTTAAGTGCTTAGAAGTTGGAGAGAAGGGCCGGGCGGTGGTGGCGCATGCCTTTAGTCCCAGCACTCGGGAGGCAGAGACAGGTGGATCTTTGTGAGTTCATGGCCAGCCTGGGCTACCAAGTGAGTCCCAGGAAAGGTGCAAAAGCTACACAGAGAAACCCTGTCTTGAAAAACCAAAAAGAAAGGAAGGAAGGAAGGAAGGAAGGAAGGAAGGAAGGAAGGAAGAAAGGAAGGAAGGAAGGAAGGAAGGAAGGAAGGAAGGAAGGAAGGAAGGAAGGAAGGAAAGAAAGAAGGAGGAAAGAAGGAAAGAAGGAAAAAGAAGGAAATAAAAGAAAAAAGAAGTTGGAGAGAAGGCTGTGTCTTCGTTCACACTTTCTTCCTGACATGATTGGCAATTAGACAATATCTGAATGCATTAAGAATGTCTTGGTTAAAGCAATGAGAGAGGATCTTCCTGTCCCAGAGAGACTTGTTGTCACATGGAAGCAATTCCCTAAAGGGCAGAACTCCAGACTTCTGCCCACTCTCCCATGACATGGCTTCTTCTTCCTGGAAGTGGCTTTAGTAAAGTGGGCATTATCCATGGGTTTCACTTTTTATTTAAAGATGCAGGCCAGTTTCAACCCAGCCCTAGAGAGGACAGTCTTTGTCCCATTGTTGCATGTTTATCATTCTATAGATGTATAGGGTCCAGGTCATTAACACTAACCATCACAAAGACAACTAGAACATTAACATCATTGTTCTTGACTGCTGAGGGTACCTGTCTCTCTCTGCCCTGCCAATCTCCAGATTGCCCAGCATTTAGTTCTGAGACTTTATGTTTTCTGCATCTGGACAGCTTTGTGCAGAAGCCCATGGCATCCCTCAACCTTGTGAATATATAGGGTGACTATCACTAGGCTTAAGGCTTAGATTCCCCTCTTCCATATTAGACACAGTTTCTTATGGAATGGGAGTATTGTTTCTAACTCTAATGACAAGATATTCATCTTGCATTTCTCTCACACCCATGGTGGAGACAAAGATGTATCATTCATGGTTATCAGTTATATGCAAATGTGTTACATCCTATGTCAAGCTAGATGTGGAAGGAAAAAGTAAGGGCTTCCTTAAGGTTTGTCCTTGCCCATTATCTCCAATGTGGATGTCCTATGAGCCTGGAACTGTGACATACTCTTTCTGAACCTGTTCACTATGGTTTTTATGAAATAAGGTATTATTTATTTATTGTTGCCACCTGCAGAGGAAGAAATGCAAATTCAGTCTCTGGAGATCTCCACATACTCAGAGCTCTCTGCATACCCCTAATTCTCAAGGGCATAGAAATAGTACGTGATGAATTCACGGCCTGAGCCCTGAGAATTCCATAGGCACAACCCTTTATACAGAGGACTTTTGAAAGCTTTGAAGATGAGTGAATGGTCTATGCCATGAGCGGGGTGACTTACTAATGCATTTGTAAAGATAGGTTATATAGACCTCAACCACAGGCAACATAGGATAATATATAATTAAGTACTTAAGTAGATCAGGGATTCTGGAATGATGTTCCGAGAAGACTTTGTGAGCCAGCTTAATCCTATTATCTTCACATAATCCACGATCAGACTGGGGATTTGAAGTATCAAATATTTCCAAGGCCACAGAGCTGCTACCAGACTCAAAGCCAGTACACAATGCTGGGCTATCTAATCCTTTATTCATTTTCATGTATCCCCCTGTATCCTGCATTGGTGGCTTCTCATAATCAAAATCTAATTAGTGTTTTATCTTTTAAAATAGTGTAGATATATTTTGTACAAAATATATCAAGCATATGCATTTTAATCAAAGCAAGAAAAGCAAACTTATTTATGAGAATAGAAGTTGTCCTTTGCCTTAAATCATGCAGCAATGTCTCAGTGCATCTATAAGCCTCAACTTTGACCAAAAATTTGTGATGTCAGTCTGAGCCATTATTTACTAATGAACATATGTTATTTGTGGGGTAATGTGGTTAAGTGAATACTGAGCTAAATATCTGGAACTTGTAAGATAACACTGATAACAGTTTTATGGAGAATTACTTCAAAATTATACTCTTATAAAGTTCATACATTAATAAAGCACCACAAAAACATATAAATTATATAAGAGCCATATTCCTTTGGCTTTGCAAACATTGGCTAATGTGATGTTACAGCAGCAGAAGGTTTAAGGTGTGTTATTAAAACATGCTGGCATTTAAATGCTACATCAAAGTCACCATGGACAAGGTGACACAGAGAGAGTAAAGATAGAGGAGATTTGTTCCTTTTCACATGGGAAAAGTAAAGAAAAATTAGCCTACATATAGAGAGAAGCAGAGATGAGCTCCAAATAGGAATCAGAAAGGCTAGTGCCATCTGTCATTATTCAGTATATTTTGTTGCACTGAAATGACTGTGAGCATTAAAGGCACATGCTGTTCTTTTTCCTCCCTGATTTCATTTCTTTGGAGATTCTGAAGCATCCAAAGTTGCAGTTGGAGCTCACTGGTGTTGATATAATGTTAATGAAATGAATTTAAGAGCAACAAGTTTCCCCCTATAAACAGAGAAAGCAAGCCTTTACTGGCAAAACCAAGTCTTCACCGGCATCCCTGTTGTTCTTACGTAGCCAGACACCCTGCTCTGGACTCCAGGCTCTTGCAGCTCTGGGGACAAATGACAGCATCTAGACAAGTGTGCTTGTCAGCAGAAGTAGAGAAAGCCATTTTCAAGTATAACTTCTGCCCTCCTGCAAAGTCATCTGAGTTTGCTCTCTCCTCTGGCAGCTGACTAGATAGGAATACCAGAGTTTGGGATTATGGGCACTAGATGAGAGGATGCTGGGTTTCTGGGTGAAGTATTACACCCAAATGATTAATGCCACTACTGATCTGCAGAGCTGACACTATTGAGAGAAAGGCAGAAAGAAAGATGGAGGGGAGCACAAGATGAGGGAACAGGGCAGGGGAAAGAATAATAGACTATTATGAGAGGCCAATGAGATTGAAGGATTACTAGGTAGGCCAATTTATCTACTCTGGTTCACATGACTTCCTCGAGGAGGTGACAGGCACCCCTTTGACTTAGTGGCCATCTCAACTGTCTGCCTTCCTATTCCACTTAGAATCCTTTCGTCTTGGGCTGCACCATCTCCCTTAGAAACACCAGGAAACATACTATCTTCCACATCTGCTTCCATTTGCAGGGAAGCCGCTCTAACTCATGGGAACAAACCACAGACAGAGCACCCTGCAGGGGAGCCTTTCACCTCTGGTCCCCACCATATGCCTCTCCTCCCGGTCACAGCTGAGCTTCGTTAAACATTTGTCTTCTCTTCATTGTCTCAATTCCATTAACTTCTAGGCCCACTGCCATGAGCCTTGACACGCTGCTAGCCTGACATGAAACTTCTCCTACTCAGATAGCTGCCAGCCTCTCAGTCCTCCCTTCCTCCTTCCCTCCCCCTCTCCTTTCTTCCTCCTCTTTCATCTCTATTTATATCTATCCATCCGTCAATCCATCATCTGCCATGTGTACTGTCTATCATCTATCAATATCTATCAGCCATCTATTCTATTATCTATCTAAACTGACATTTATGAATTATCTATTAGAATACTTAGGTAAATATAGCAGTGATTAATTTTTTGCATCATTTGGCCTTGTCAAACATTCTGTCTCGTGAACTGAGAAGACACTCTACACACACACACAACAACAACAACAACAATAGCAACAACACAACTTTCCCTCTTCCTTAGTAATACTCTATCCTTGGCCTCTTATGACAACCCGCTGTCCAGATTTCCTTTAGATCTACCAAGCTTCCCATCCACCCTCCTTTTTTCTAGTATTTCTTTCCTTTTTCTGTCTTCCAAAGGCTACCCTTCCAATCTAGACTACTGCTGTTAATGTTTTACAACATCAAAAAGATGCTGTTTGAACTATGTTATTTTAGTTAGAAGGATTGCAGATATTTCTCTACACTCATCTAATTTCTCCATGAATTGTCTGTGCTTTGGAAATCCTTTTGTTCAAGCGCCCCTGGTACATTACAAACATTATCTGTTATAAATCAATTTGCCTGGTCATCATTTTTCTTTAAACTTATTTGTTGATATTAAGACAGATATATATGACAAGCCATTCTTTTAGGAGACGTTTCTCGCTGTGCCAAGAGATAAATTTACCTTTCCCATCTTCGAAACTGTGAGTGTGTTCACAAAGGTTTTCAGTGGTGATTTGAAGGGGAAGTTCTCCCATTATTATTTTGGTCCATACAGAATTTGTTTTCTAAAGGATGAGAAAGGCTGCAGGGACTTCACTGAGCCTCACTTACTTGAGGGATGATGTCATGAAGTGACAGAAGCAGGATTAGGATGGTATTGTCCTCGTGTCTAGAGATGCCTGGAGCTTCCAGAATCTGAAGGAGGCAGGAAGTGCACGCAGTCCTGCACAGACTTCAGAGTGAGCGAGTCATGCCCACACTCAGGATGCTCACAGTGGCTGCATCGGGAAGCTGGTCCAGCCCTCCCTCCTAGGGCTGCTTTCCCTTCCCTGCAACATCCCGTGCCCTCTCAGCATTGCCTGCCTTTCTGATCTGTTGCTTTCCCAGATCTGTTTTCAAGCTAACCAAGCAGGCACCATCCTAGCGACAGGATCCCTGGCTGTTTCTGTTGCTTTTCTGTTCTCACTGCCAGTGCAATTCTTATGACAAAGACACACTTGCCAACCTCAGGTCCTACGGGGAAAAGCCTCTGGGATGTTGCTCACCGAAGCCTGTTTTTACCTGTGGTTCTCTGGAACCTTTTCAGACAGGCTGATGCTCAGAGCAAAATATGAATCTTAGTGCAGCTTTACAAAAGGTGGCACAAGGCTGTTGGTGTCCCTACAAGATTGTCACAAGGCACACCATGCAATCCTTCAACCAAGTGAGTGGTGCCTGCTCCCATGAGCAGTCCGGTCCTGCTGCCACAGAGATAAGCCACCCACACACTGGCAAGGTGTCCCTCTGCTGCTCTGCTTGGGACCCAGCTCTCCCTTGAGGCTTTTGCACAACAGTAGTTCCATGCATAAAGACAGGGAGAGTCTTTGGATTCAATCTTTGGAATATATAACCTACTGCATAGCTGTATGTCATACCACACAGATGATGAATTTAGCCTTCCGTCCCCTGGTGGGCATCAGACAACATCCTCCCTCCCTTAGAAGCAGAGAACCACCATCTGCCTCATCTGGACAGAAGCTGCTCCACAGCAGTGACTGGAGTGGATGGAGACACACGGATTGGTTGTCACATGGGTAAATGGATGTGGAAAGCAAATATAAAACAAATGTCATAATGAGCATCCGTGGTGAAATTCTAACCGTTAGGGGGTAAGTGATTTTCTTTATTACTCCCAAACCAGTTGGTTGATCTTTTGAAATCCATCTGCATTAGGACTTTGGAAATCTTCACGTGTATACAAATGACAAGGTCTTTTTCACTATAGAAGACCATTAGGGACTTCGGCTTCTCATTCACAATAAACCAGAGGCTGAGTGGTGAGAGTTGGTGCTGTGGTTTGGAGATGAACTCTTGCGCACACACTCATCTGTTTGAACACTCGATCTCTAGCATGGGGTGCTGTTTGGGGAGGACACGAAGTGGGGTTTCTCTTGAGGAAGTTGCTGGGTTGCTGGAGGAGGGAGGGCCTCATAGAGTTGGCTATCGCCTGGCCACAGTTCCAACTGAATGCTGTCTACTTTCTGGCTTGCTGAGACATACGCAAGCTACCACACACACATCTCCTGGCAGGGTGCTGCTCCCCATCATGGCTTCCCTGCCGTGATGCCTGTGTCATGATCCCCCCACCCCAAACTATGTGCCCAGATAAATCCCTCCTCTGTTAATTAATTCTGGAATGTATTTTATCACCATGGAGAGAAAAGTAACTAACAGAATTAAGAGAGAGTATCAATCTAAATGAATAAATTTTAACAATAAAATATCTCCAGTGAACCAACATGGTTTTCTAGCTTTTCAGCAGATGAGAACTTAATAACAAAGGATTACATGTTCAAATTTAGAGACTTTAATGACCAAAAGAGAGCCAGTGTGTCTTAGTATCTCACCTGCACATGAACAGCAGCTTTTGAGGGCTTGTTCACAGAAAGATCTGCCCATGTAACTCCCAACAGAAACCACATTTGTTTATCTTAGGAGCATCCTTACAACAGTCTGGAAGTATGATAGGTCCTTAACATCTAAGCACTGCAGGTCTTCAATCCTGAACAAAGAACTTAAGGACAACTAAGGATACTGAGAGTAGAAGAAAGCATCTTCCCCAGGGAAGAGCACACTTACTGGATATTCAATACCAAGTGGTCATATACATATAAGTAACTTTAAGACTCAGTGGGTATAGTATGTATTTAGGAATAGTACACACACACACACACACACACACACACACACACACACACACACACATCAAGTAAAGGAAGAGAGGCATGAGTTAGAGAGCAAGGAAAGATGCATGGGAAGGGTTGGAGGAAGGAAAGGGAATGGGGGTCTGAGGCTTGAGGGGGTGGGTGGTTCCAGATGTTTGAACACCACAGTGCATGACACATTTCTACACTGGAAAATAGAAGAGCGGTTGCATAAGCATTCATGGGTAAATTGTAGAAGTTACAGCCACTTAACAGGTCATCCTAAGGCATAGACACCTATTGGGAATGACTTTCAGTGGAGAACATTGCTAGAGGGTCTCTCAGCAGACTGCCACAGTCGTCACCTCAAAGGCCAACTCTCTCCTGCTGCTATGCACAGGTCTCAGGGCCTCACTGGGTAGTGATTAGAAAAAGCAACCCTTCCCCTTGTGAGCTCACTACATGATAATTTCTTCTCCTTCAGTGAGATGAGAGATAGAGAGCCCCAAAAGGTGAGAGGATGAAATGACAAGTGATGGCAAAAGAGAAAAGGGGAGAGAGGACTAGACAAAGACCAGGGACGGAGCCACTCACCAAGGCAGAAGCCACTGCAGCCTTTACGATCCTGTCTTTGATGATGCGTTGCTTCCGCCATGTTAATATTCATCAGAAAGGGGAAGGTGTCTTGCTAGAGTCCAAGAAAGGGAGGCTACACGAAACATGAATCCCACAGCAACAAGGGCCACCACCAGCAGTTTCCTGGAAATTATGTTCCATCTGGGGATGCAATCCAGCAAACAGCTTGAGGTTCAGACAGACACTAAGACATAGATGCAGTAGTGTGAATGTGATTGGCCCTATGAAGCTCATAGGGAGTGGCACTATTAGGAGGTGTGGCTTTGTTGGAGGAAGTGTGTTACCATGGGGGATGGGCTTTGAGGTTTCCTATGCTTAGAATACCACCCAGTGTCAGTCAACTTCCTGTTGCCTGCAAGATAGCACTCACAGCTCCTTCTCCAGCATCATGTCTGTCTGCACACCATGTCCCTCCATGATGATGATGGACTGAACCTCTGAAACTGTAAACCACCCCAATTAAATGTTTTCCTTTATACGACTCGCCATGGTCATGGTGTCTCTTCACAGCAATAGAGACCCTAACTAAGACAATGAGTGTCCTCAGACTTGCTATGACAGGATTTCTCCCAAATCCAGAGAGAACAACAGGCACTTCTGGCTCTACAACAATGGACTTGGGAAGAACTCCCCCTGATTCTTAGTCAAGCATCAGGAAAACAGCAAGTTGCTCCTATAGGGTTAGTGGACTGAGGCCACATCCCATCAAGCTCTGCCTTGGCTGGGAGTGGTGGGACTTGGCTGTAATTCTAGTGCTCAGGAGGTCAAGGCAGGAGGATTGCTGTGAGTTCAAGGACAGCCTAAGCTACACAATGAAACCATGCCTCACCAACATCAAAGAAGACTCATTCAGGCTGGACCTCAGTATGAGAGTGAAGAGTCATGGGCAGGTATGCTGCTGAAGTTTCTCATTTGGGGTTCAGAAAATGACATCATTTCCAGGGCTTTCTGTAGCTTCCTGTTTCCTCCAATGTGAACTCGGGGTTGGGTCCCATCACTATGCTCATGGTTGCCCTAGGGCACCATGAACTTATGCAAACCAGAATGGGCCTTATGAGGCTGGATCTCCTGTTGCTGTGTCCCACTAAGCTCCAGTTCTCTCTTGCCCTGAGCATGAACTGTATATTTCAGGCTAGAGAGGTAAGCCCCTATGTGTCTGTGTGTTGGGCAAATTTGGTGACACTCCTTGAAATAGCAGTAAATAATCAGCAAGTAGGAATGAATTTCAAGTGCAGACTCATCTTCCCTGGAGGCAGTGGAAAGCTATGTGGAATTGTTAAATGATTTAGAACAGAATCCTAGGTGCAGATGTTGAGTTTCTGGGCTGTGACTCTGTAGAGACTGGCCTGTCCATCACCAGTTTGGACTCCTGCTAGCTTTGTGCACACCCTTGGGGGTCTCTGAGTACTCCCTTGGGTCCTCTGAGTGCTCCCAGGACAGCAGGGCTGATCAGGCAGCCCCAGGCTTGCTGTGAGAAAGGCTGCAGACAAGTGTGCACATATACTCCATAATGCCTTCATCCCTTCTTCCTAGAAGGTTGGGCTCTAGGCTTAAATGTGCATACTGATTCTTGTGCATCTCTTTCAGGGACTGGGCACAAGACTTGCAGTCAGGGGAGAGGGAGATCCTCAGTGCTTAGCAGTTCACTGTCTGATTTCAAGAATCCCAGAGAGTACATGGTTTGCTCTTGGCACCAAAACCCAGTTACAGAAGATCAGCGAACTCATCTCCACAGTGAGAGAGTTTTCAGAAATACTAACTCTAAATGTGAACTCTTCCCGGATACCATTCTGTCATAGTACTTGGCTTCCTGCCCATTATAAAACCTGTTTTCAGTGAATGTCATCTTGGTTCATCTTGGTTTCTGTTAAATGCTTCTCTGGTTTGATGTTTGTTTTAAAAAAGAAAAAAAAAAAAAAAAACCACTGATGGCATTTCTGCCTGGCTTAACTTCTGCAAAAAATATCTACACACAGGTCATGACTACACCACAGGAGGAGCGTGTTGCTTGAGGGCAGAACACCGCACACCCAGCTCCTGTGCACACACTAGCATACTCATGCACACACCATTTAACCGAGGATTTCTAGTTCTGGGATGAGAAATCTTTGAGTTTTCTCCAGTCTGTACATTCATAGACAGGCCCTGTTTCCCAGCCTCACACGGTAGTGTGCTCAGGCTTAATCATATTGACACTTGGTTCAACTGCATAGGAGAAAAACTGGATCCTTGATATCTGCACAGGGGGCCCCAGCAGACCTGAGTTCTCCCTCAGCACTACTATTTTACATCCTTCCGAACCCTACTGCTTGCTCCATGGATGTGACCATGCTTCCAGAAAATACGACATATATGATTCTACTACATTACCACAGGGTGGCCTGAATGGAACCCACACACACACAGCTCCAGCAGGCCCTATGATGCAGCTGCAGATGGCCACAGTGGATTCACGTCACCGTGTGCTATCAGGCCACAGGGTGTTGTCTTACCTTCCACTAGGAGGTCCTCACAGGAAGTCTTTCTCTGCAAAGATCCTGGGGTGTAATTCTTCTCTCTGGTCCCACAGTCTGAACAGCATGTCTCTGCTTGGGTAAAGTCCTCCATTTATTCACACCGGTCTTCTGAATTCAATAGAGCAGAAATCCAAATTCTTCCCTCTTTTCCTTTGCCAAGTCCCAAGCCAACTCTTACCTCATTTGAATGATGGAGTCCCCGGACCCTCTATTTACTCCTCAGTGATCTGCAGAGGCTTCCTCTCAGCCAGCAGCTCAATTGCAGGGTGGTACCCTCTGGCCTTGAACTTCTGTCCCGGCTCCAGCTCTCTTCCTGGGAGGCACATGCTGCTTGTGCAAACTTCAGATATTAAACTGTTCGATATGGTAGGGGTCAGGTTGGTGATCCCAAGTGGCCTTTCATTTCACAGACACAGAAACCAGATTCCGGGGAATCAAGAGCATCTAACTCAGACTGAGCCAAACATCAACAATGACTCCATTTCCAGATCCCTCCCAGGCCTTTCTGGACTCAGCTTCCTTGATGTCAGCCATCTTTAATTAGTTATTAATTTTATTTAGTGTGTATTTGTGTATGTATGCTTACACGTGCCTGTAGGTCCACATGTTTGTGTGTGTGTGTGTGTGTGTGTGTGTGTGTGTGTGTGTGTACACATGTGAAGGCCAGAAGCTGACATCAGATATCTTTCTTAATCACTGTCCACCTTGATTTTTTTTTTTTTGAGGTAATATAACTCACAGAGCCAGGTACTCACCAATTCAGCTAAAATTCATGGCCAGTGAGCTCCATCCTGGCTTTTTTTGTCTGAGCACAGAAATGATATGTCATTCATTCAAGTAGGGGTGAATTTACTTTGCTCTCATGCACCCTGTACTGGCTAGTTTTCATGTCAACTTGACACAGGCTTGAGTCATCTGGGAAGAGCAAATATCAGTTGAGGAAATTCACCCACCAGCTTGGCCTGTGTACACATGCCTGTGAGATGTTTTTATTAGTGATTGATATGAGAGGAACCAGGCCATGGCAAGCAGTGCCATTCCTGGTTGGTGGTCCTGGGGTCTAGAAGAAAACAGGATGACAAGCCATGGGGCATAAGCCAGTAAGCAGCACCTCCCCCATAACCTCTGCATCAGCTCCTGCCTCTAGGTTCCTGCCCTGACTTCCTTCAAGGATGGACTGTGATGTGGAAATCTGAGTGAAATAAACCCTCTCCTCCTCAAGTTGTTTTTGGTCATGGTGCTTCATCACAACAGTAGAAACCCCAAGACCCATCCCATCCAAGTTGCTAGACTACTCCCTGCCCGCTTCCTTCCTGGTTAGCTCTTTTGCCTCATCTCTTTGCCTATCCATAGGAGCCATGGACTACTACAGTGTAGTGAGGTGCAGCACAGGGACCAAAGACATAATGTATCCTGTCAACACAGAAGCAGAATAGGAGCTGCTGGGAAATTTTTATATCCCATCTAGTTTTTATTGTCTTTCTATTGGTGGTTTACTAGAAAATGGCCCCTATAGAGAGTGGCACTATTAGCAGGTATGGCCTTATTAGAGGAAGCATGTCACTGTGGGGGTGGGCTTGTATGCTCAAGCAATGCCCAGTGCCTTAGACCACTTCCTGTGAGTCAAGATGTAAGAACACTCGGCCGCCTCTCAAGTGCCATGTCTGCCTGCATGCTACCATGCTTCCTGCCATGATGATAATGTACTAAACTTCTGAACCATAAGCCAGCCCCAATTAAATGTTTTCCTTTATAAGAGTTGCCATGGTCATGGTGTCACTTCATAGCAACAGAAATCCTAACTAAGACAGTATCTCTGCCTACTTCTCACTCAGCTACCCCTTGCTTCTGTCTCTGGGTTATTTGAAATGACACAAAATTTCAGACAATGTAGAGGGATGGAGTAAGCTCACCTTCATGCTCAGCAGGTGGCCTAGATGCCATCATCATAAGCCTTCTTGGAACCCAGTGCTATTAGCTCCCAATGATGCCATGTGGCTGGTCTCCTTCAATGACTTGAGCTTTGAATGGCCTTGTTTTCAAGGCCTGGGATTTCTGGCAGATTGACAAGCATCATGTTCAGCTCTCATGCATAGTACAGCATCCCTGTAATAAGACAGCACTGCAAGCCTTGCCTACTGCATCAGAAATAGAGCTTAGGGAAACAAGATGGCCACCATGTTTGGGGACTTCTTTGTTCTGTGTTGTTTTCAGACTCTCTTGATGTTGTGGTTCTCAGCTGGGGGACTTCAAAGGCTAAACATTGCTGCTCATGGTTCTGCTTTTATCCCATGGCTTCCTAAGCTTGAGCAAGAATGAGGTAGGTGAGATGGTGTTTGAGTGACCCACCCTAGTACTGAATAGTTGGCATGGCTGGGAGCCCTGGGTGAGGTCTATGCTCAGTACCTGAATGCTGAGTGACCTCAAGTAAGCTATGGTGCTTCTCCGTGCCTAATTTACTACCTCTAAGAGCAGGACATTGAATTGAGTGATCGCTGATGAGGTACCTCTAAAGCAGCTATGCCCTTCTTGACAGAGACCCCTCCTAAAGAAGCCTTCCATGCTGCTCAACCTGAAAATCTCAAGATTTGGCCTCATAGCAGATTCCCCGTTCCTCAGTCTCACACTTCTCTGTTACAAAAGCCGAAGGGGCCAAAACAAAGACAATGAAATGGAGGTAAAGAGCCAATCAGTCACCAATTCCCTCACTCCATACACAGAAAATTATCACCAGCTGTTGCCCAATTAAATGCAACCATCAAGCAGGGCACCAGAGCTCACAGGAGACCACAGCATACACTGTGTGCCCAGCCAAGTCACTTGCATAAAGCCCAGAGGATGCCAGCATCAAGCACACTTTCCCATAAGCTGGGTCTTTGTTTTTGTTGTTGTTGTTGTTGTTGTTGTTGTTGTTTTGCTAGAAGCATTTAAACACAGACTTGGTAACCAAGAAGGAGGACCTGCTGTAAACTGTGTACCAAATCCCACACACGCACATGGAATCTGCACAAGGGAGTTTGAAGGGGGTTTTCATGACAAGCCATGAAAACCTATCACAGGTTCTCACTAGCGCACAGCTGGATGAGCAGGTGGATTTGGGATTGGTGGATACATCCAACCACTCATCAGTTTACTGTGTGCCCTTCATCTGCCAGACAGAACATCCAAGGATGTATGTCAATGAGACAGGGTCCCCCCATGAGAAGATTCAAAGTCCAGTGTGAATGAGACAAGTGGAATTTGTAACATTTTTAATGTAAAGCCTGCTTAGGTTTGTTTGTTTGTTGTCATAGTAACAAGATAGCAGAGGTAAGCAGTTTAAAAAGAGAAGACATTTGTCTCATGATTTCAGAAGTCTTAACTCATGGCTAGTTGATCGTGGTGCTTTGTGAAGGGACCCACATACTGCAGGTGTTCCCCTCTGGATCCCAGATTAGGCACAGACCACACCCATACACCAATTTCCCAGCACAAACCAAATGAAAAGAATCATTTATTAAGCAAGGCAAAGAGACACGGTGACTGAATCCAAATGGGGCAGAAACAGCAGCAAATGGCCTTATAAGTGTTAATTTTAAGAGGGGAAAAAGGGGAGGTCTATGTTAGAACGAGCCCAGACATGTTGGTAAATTCTGATTGGGTATTTTAATTAGGTTAGTCAAATGATGGATTTTGATAGTTGGACCTCAGTGATCAGTCCCAGGAATGAGTCAGTGGGCAAATAAGGGAATAGACTTTGGGGGCTAGTTGTAGCAATGGGGAGAAGGATAAAAGGCAAAACCTATTGGCACTATATTTGCCATAGTGGGGCCAGTGTTTGCCATGGTCCAGCCTCCTGGCCCTTCAGGTTTTGCCTGTGGTAGCAGAGGCCAGTTCCTCTCATGATGGCTGGAAACAAAGAGAAATAGGAAGTGTCTCAGGGTACCAATATCCTCTTTAAGTAGAACCTCCTGGTGACCCAACTGCTACCCACTAGGTCTCACTTTCTAATAGTTCTACTTCCCAATGGTGTCTCATGGTAGATGCAAACACAATCTATAGCAGAAGGCAGGAAAAAGCAGGTTATCAAGATGCATGTGTGAGTCAAAGGAAGAATCTAGAGGGGGAAATGTATGGCAACTGCCTAAATCCAATAAATTTCTTTTTCTCTCCTTTAGCATTAGGATTTTTCTTTCTTTCTTTCTTCCTCTTCCCTATCCTCTTCTCCTTCTTGTATATTATGTTGAATTGCTTCCTAAAAGTATCTTGGCATCATTGTCAAGGGAGGGGCATTATTTCATATTGTCATTCAAGCTGTTGTTTTGCCCCCCCCAGGGGTGGCAATCAAGTTCTTTTTTCTTAAATTATTATTCTGTCATTACTTGACCACAGTTTCTTGTAGCTAGAGTATTCCTGTGTCCACCTGGCTCCTGTAGCCACTCAGGCCCAATTAAACACAGAGACTTATATTACTTATAAACTATATGACAATCATAGCAACATATATTCACAGCATACAGGACATCACACAGCAGTTTCTCCTTCCCTGTCCCCCAGATCCACTCCTTCTCCACTTCCCTTTAGAAAAGAGAAAGCCTCCCAGGGATACCAACCTAAGATGGCATAACAAGTTAAAATAACACTAGGCACATACAGTACCTGAAAGCTCTGAATCAGAAAAACGCAAACTCACCCAGGAGAAGTAGATTGTAGGAAATAATCAAACTCCAGGCTGAACTCAATAAAATAAAAACAAAGAAAACAATACCAAGACTCAATGAAACACAGAGTTGGATCTTTGACAAAATCAACAAGATAGACAAACCCTTATCCAAACTAACCAAAAGGCAGAGAAAAAGAATCCAAATAAACAAAATCACAAGTGAGAAAGGAGAATATAACAACAGACACTGAGGAACTCTAGAGAATCATTGGGTCATACTTCAAAAACCTGTACTCAACAAAATTGAAAATCTAAAAGAAATGGACAATTTTCTTAATAGGTACCATATACCAAAATTAAATCAAGACCAGATAAACAATTTAAATGGAGTTGCTTTGGGACCAAGTATGTGGTCAAATTTGGAAAAGGTCCAGGAGGTGCTGGGTTTTGAGTTATATTCTTTTGTATTTGGATGAAATGTCCTGCATTAGATCCATTTTGTTCATAACATCTATTAGCTTCATTATTTCTGTTTAGTTTTTGTTTAGATGACCTGTTCATTGGTGAGAGTGGGGTATTGAACTCTCCCACTATTATTGTGTGAGGAACAATGTGTGATTCAAGCTTTAGTAATGCTGCTTTTACAAAGGTGGGTGCCCTTGGCATAGATGTTAAGAATTGAAAGGTCATCTTGGTGGATTTTTCCTTTGAGTATGAAATATCCTTCCCTATCACTTTTGATTAATTTTGAAGACTATTTAAGATATTAGAATAGCTACACCAGCTTGCTTCTTGGGTCCATTTGCTTGGAAAGTCTTTTTCCAACCCAATAGTCTGAGGTAATGTCTATCTTTGATGTTAAGGCATGTTCCTTAACTTCAGGAGAAGGATGGATCTTGGTTTTATCCATTCTGTAAGCCTGTGTCTTTTTACTGGGGAGTTGAGTCCATTGATGTTGAGAGATATTAATGACCAATGATTGTTATTTCCTGTTATTTTGGTGGTGGTGTGTGGACTTCTTTTGGTTTTGCTGGTGTAAGATTTTTATTTCCTATGTTTTCATGGGTGTAGTTAACCTAATTGTGTTTGAGTTTTAATTATAGTATTTTCTGTAGGGCTGGGTTTGTGGGTAGATATTGTTTAAATTTGACTTTTTCAAGGAATATCTTGTTTTCTCCATCTATAATGATGGAAAGTTTTTTGAGTATAGTAGGCTGGGCTGGTATATGTGGTCTCCTAAGAGTCTGAAGAACGTCCACCTAGGCCCTTCTGGCTTTTATGGTCTCTATTGAGAAATCTGGTATAATTCTAATAGGTCTTCTTTTATATAGTACTTGGCCTTTTTTCCTTGCTGATTTTAATATTCTTTCTTTGTTCTGTATGTTTAGTGTTTTGATTATTATGTGGCCAAGGGATTTTATTTTCCAGTTCAATCTATTTGGTGTTCTGTAAGCTTCTTGTACCTTTGTAGGCATGTCTTTCTTTAGGTTGGGAAAATTTTCTTCTATAATTTTGTTTAAAATATTTTCTGTGTCTTTGAGCTGGAATTCTTCTCCTTTTTCTATTCCTATTATTCTTAGGTTTGGCCTTTTCATGCTGCCCTGGATTTCCTGTTTTTTTGTCAGGAACATTTTAGATTTAACATTTTCTTTGACCAGTGTATCTATTTTTTCAATCATATCTTCAACACCTGAGATTCTCTTCCATCTCTTGAATTCTGTTGGTGATGTTTTTGTTTGTTTTGTTGTTGTTGTTTCTTTTGTTTTGTTTTTTGCTTTTTTAAAGTTTATTCATTTCCCCTTTATGAACCTCTATCATCTTCAGAAACTTGGTTTTTAAGTCATTTTCTTGTGCTTTGGCTGTGTTGGAATATTCAGATCTTGCTATAGTAGGATAGGTTGGCTCTGGTGGTAACATGTTGTCCTGGTATTGCTGATCATGTTCTTACACTGGCATCTAGGTTTTTGGTTATTATAGATCTAGGTGCCGATTTCTGAGTTTGTCTTTGTTGGATGGGTGTTTTGTTCCTGGGTTTCTGTTTCCTCTTTGAACTTCTGGTCTTTGTGGCCTAGAGTTCTGACAGCCTGCATGATCTCTGGTCCAGCAGAGGGTCTCTGCCTAAGTTGGAGAGTGGGGATAGTGTCGGGGGGCACTGAAGGTCCATGGGTGGCCTGCCTATCTGGCGTTCTGGCAGTGTTGTGGTGTCTGGTCCAGCAGTGAGTCTCTGCCTAAGTTTACCCATCTGCTCTTCTGACTGATATGGCCTGCACCTGAGCAGTGACTATCCACCCAAGGTGGGGACAGGAAAGGGTGGCAGGTCTTTGAGATCCAAACTGAGGGCATGGGGAGGTTCCAAGGGCAGGTGGGCCTCTTACCTGATCTGACTGCAGTGCCCTATGCCTGACCAGTGGATATCCACCTGAGGTTGAACAGGAAAGGTTGACAGTAGGTTGGATCTTTGAGATCTGAACTGAGAATGTGGGTGAGGTCAGGGATGGTCACTTCATTTTGCATTTCTCATCCTGGAAACACCTGGATTTCCAAACTAGAGGGAGACAGAGAAGGGCTTAGGGCCCTCCCTGCAGCTGGGTAGCTAGAAAGAGAAACCATCCCCAAACAAAGATCAAGACCTCTTAAGAGTCCACCATCTTCCTATAAAGAAAGGCTCACCGCCCCCCCAATGTTTTATTTTTATTTTCAAACATTTCTCTGATTTCTTATTCAATGTAACATCCCTACTACCTGCTGCTGAAGGAAATAATCTTTTCCACCTACCCTTTGTTATAAAATACCCCCCTAACCTCACTATAACATTATTTCTCAAATGACAAGCCTAAATGGGTTGGCTCATCAGGAAATCAAGTATATCAAAATCAGCTTTACTTAAAAAAAAAAAAATTAAACAGGGTGTGACATAGAATGATCTAGAATATATTAGACTATGTCATTTATGGCATGGGTTTTCAAGCAGGGGTGGCTGTCCTCCTAGGTAACGTTGACAGTACTGATGGTATTAGTTGTCACAGCTGGAGTCAGGAGAAGAGCAGAAGGCAGGCATGCACCTGACCATCTCACTGTGCACAAAACTGACAGGCCTTGCCTCAAAGAACCAACCAGCCAAGACCAAACCAGGGCAGAGGAACCGTGGTCTACGGTAAAGTGGTTTGCTTCCCAAGACTTTTGTTCCGGGATGTGTGTGCATGCATTTAAAAAAAAAAAAAATTGAAGTATTTTAAATAGATTTTTATTATGTGTGTAACTCTGAAAATATTTCACATATTCTGTTTTAAAATATACACAGACAGTTTCTCTTTCCAGAACAAAGTCTGCGCACACATCCCACATGAAGACAGCTTCCAAGGAGGAATGGAACAAAGACCCAACATGATGTTTGGGCTACCTTCCTCATGAGGCCAGGCAGGTCAGGTGTCCTTGAGTTTGGGTTCTACAGCTCCAAAGCGCTCTCAGGGAATGAAATGAGCTGGGAATTACTCTGGTACGGCACTCAGTACTTCCCAGAGAGCAAGGGCTCAGAATGCCAGCTACATTCGAGGGTTGCTTGTCCCACTGCATCCCCAGTCCCCCATACCCTAGAGTCAATACTCTGATCAAAAGAACCAGAACTTTAGTCAGAGCAATCAGGACTTGGTCCTATTACTGACCACTGTTCTCTTAGCTGTAGCTGGAGGAATGAGCTGCAAAACCAGACAGATAAATTTATCAGTAAATTAGCAGTAAGACTGCCTAACCTAGCTGGGTGTTGGCACACACCTTTAATCCCAGTACTTGGGAGGAAGGGGCAGGTGGATCCCTGTGAGTTTGAGGGTAGCCTGGTCTACATAGCAAGTTCACATTAGCCAGTGCTATATAGAAACACCTTTTTTTTTTTTTTAACGAAGCCTACTCAGATAGAAAGTAGGTTATTAAGTCAGTCACATGACATAGAAATACATTCACATCATCTCATAATCTCTATGGACTTTTTTTTAAAAAATCTTTGTTTATGGACTTGGAAGGATTGAACTGGGACTAACCTGGAAGCCTCTTCCCTGAGGACTAGCTCTTGTAGCATCTGAAGGTGTTCCATAAGCTGCCTAGGGAGAAATGCAATCAACATTCCTACCCAGCTGTGATGCATAGGAACTACAATGCCTGGCCAGCAAGATATCCCCAGAGGTGCAACAGTCACACTTATATCTTGAGGGTAACCAACTGCTGTACAACTGGAACAAAGACCCTTACATAGGAGGTACACCATAAGTAGTACTACAAACCTAGCCAACTCCCTATGGCTGGTGAGGCCATGGGACCTAACAGAGACCCCTCCTACTGTTATTTCCCTAACCCAGTCTAATTCCCAAGTGCCTTCTAAAAATTTATCCTTGGTCTGGAGAGATGGCTCAGTGGTTAAGAGCACTGACTGCTCTTCCAGAGGTCCTGAGTTGAATTCCCAGCAACCACATGGTGGCTCACAACCACTTTTAATGAGATCTGTGCCCTTTTCTGGCCTGTAGGGACACATGCAGGCGGAATACTATATACATAATAAATAAATAAATCTTTTTTAAAAAGTGTGTCCTTATACACACAGACAAGTGTAGCTGACACTCCTCCTCAAGGAATCTTCCTTCAATAGCAGATGGACACTACTACAGAAATCCATAATTTGTCAGAAATAGAAAACTGGCTTGGGGTGCACAGTCTAATGGATGCCTATTTGGCACCTCTACAATACAACCCCTACGTGTAAAGCTCAGGTAACATCACGATGCCAGAGGACCAGGATGTCTGCTGTGAGATAGCATCTTCAATTGATGACAGGGGGCTGCACCCATGAAATCCCAATAGTATGGTCTCCTAAGCATAGCCCACACAATGAGAATACCAGTTGACATGCCAGTGTTGATGGAGGAAGTCTCATAGGGCCCCATCCCTAGATAAAGGGCTACAGATAATCAGTCCTTTCCAGGGACGAGGACCATATATATTACATGTGTATATTCATATATGTGTATATATAGACATATGTGTTGCATATATATGTAAACTGATAAAGAAGACACGTATTTTGAAGTGAGTTGGGGAGCATAGGAGAACTTGCAGGGGTAGAGGGAGAAATCATGTCAATATTGTACAAACATAGGAGACTCTTTAAAAAAAAATTGGATTTTGTTCATGGAGTAACCCCCGCCAGCCCATGCTTGGGGAACCATCTCCCTAAACAGTGGCTGACTTGGAGATTTCAGTATCTGTGGGCATGTGCAGGAAGTTGCTTGAGTCTATTCTGGTTGACTCAGTTTCCCTTCGGCAGGGATGCTCACTAGGCATGTGTGTGTAGTCTCTGACCTTCCCCAGCCCATATAGCATGAAGAATCAACTCCTTGTGCAGCCCTCGTGGTGCCCTGTCCAGCCTCAAGGCCCTAGGCTGCCCTAAATCTTGCAGCCACATTCCTTCATCATCTTCCCCCCTTTTTTCTTTATCATATGGGGTTTACATTCAGCCAATTCTGTGGAAGTAGATAAGGCACTCTGTGTCCCACAGCCTTCTCCTTCTGATCCAGTCATCCCTAGAAAATTTCACTAAGAAAACATGAGACTTCCTTAACTTGGTGTGACGGTCTTCAGTTGCAGCCTGTTCCCTGCAAACATGACTCCATTCCTCTTATTGACCAAGAAGCACACCACTGTGAATATAACCCACTTCCTTTATCCATTCCTTCCTCTTTTGTTGGGCACATGAAGGAGATCCTCCCTCTGCCTGCAATGCCCTTCCTCTGTGCAATGAACCCTCATTCTGCAGATCAGTTTTTTTCCCAGCACATGTGTTTGCACACTGCTCTGAATAATAAAAAATCTTCTGTAAGCCCACTGCTGTCTTTCTGTCCCCTAAAAATGTCAAGCCTTCACTGTGACTTTGAGCTCCACTCTATGTTACTGGAACTGTCACCTCCCTCCATGAAGGCAGGGTCTGAAACACTGACTTCCAAAAGGACCAGGTCTGTTTAATTCAACACTCTGACCTAGGGTCCAGCCATCTGTATTTTCAGTCACGTGCTCAATGCCTGTATGACTTCTTATTTCTGAGCTTCATAAAGACCAGGGCAGTCACATGATGCAGATATTCAGGAGCAATTAAATATATTCATGTACAGTGAATATATAATATATAATCTCAGCACTCAGGAGGGAGAAGAGGCAGGTGGTTCTCCATGAGTTTGCGGTCAGTCAGGTCTACATCATCTCAAAATGAAAACTAAAGCATTTTTTAGGGGGCAGAAAGAATGTCTCAAGACACTGAGCACAGTGCTCAGCTGATGACAGATACCAGGCATGTCTGAATTAATACAACAGAGGAACACTGAGCCTTACACAAACCTGGTCTGGAGCCTTACACAAACCTGGTCTGGTCTTAGCTGGATATCCTAGCTCTTGTCCAGACCTGTCCCTTCTCAGGAACCCTTGAATTAATTGAGACTTGCTGGAGGCCTTGAATCTCAATGCAGTGTGGCTTGGCTGATACACTAGTCTGCTGAGAATTTCTCCTCCACAAACAGCACACGTCCCAGGATGAACCTGGAGAACTGACAGTAAGATGGATAGCTTGGGCTCCTCAAAGCCAGTCACTGCTGCTGGCACTTCCAAGACACCTGCCAGAGATAACACAGGCCTCCCACTTTGACCTAACCACCACTCTGCAAAAGCAAAGGGCTACTGACCACTGGAGGTGCAAATTGAAGTTGGGGGACATCTCAGGACACCCTTGTCTCTTGTCCATAATTATCCTGCCAGACCTAACATTAGCAACTTACAACCACTGCCTCTGCTTTTGGAGTTTAATTGGTAGACATACCTTTCTATTTAAAAGAAAATGTTTTTGCCTGATGCTTTGTTTGCTTGTTTTATAGTTCTTGTTGATTTGAGGTTTGAGAGAGAGTGACACTCTGTATTCCAACATGGCCTCCAGCTCACTCATTATGTATCCCAAGCTGGCTTCAGACTCCCTGGTGCAGAATGAAGCCACCATGACCACATAAAATTCTTTTTTTAAATTGTTTTAAATGGCACATGATTTCGGGGATGCCATCTGAGGAGTGATGTAATAATCCAAACATTGCACATGTAGTGATTAAACATGTAAGTAGCATTTCACCTCCTCGGGCATCGTTTTTTACAAGCTGGGAAGCTTTGGTCTCCCTTCAAGTGATTTTGAAAGGAATCTTGAGTTATAGACTGTAGGTGCCTACCTGTGCTACAAAATCTTCCAGATTACATTCCTCCTGTGTCCAGCCTCTCTCAAACCTCTTCCTTTCAACTTCCCTACCTCTAGAGAGACTGCTCCTCCCTTGTGTGAGATCCTCAGTATTGTTTATGGGTGCCGCTCTTGGGATTCTTGTCTTCATGCTGGTCCAGTCTTCAAATGGAGAACAGGTTCCTCGTGGGAACCAATCTAGGGAGCTATCCTCATGCATCCCCAGCCTCTCCTACGCTGGCCACAGACAGAAACCTTTACCTTTCAACTCCTCTGCCTGAAGAATGCACTTTGGAGAACAAAGTCACAGGCACCATAACAGAGGCCTCTGAATGTTCCCAGACCAAAGATCCTAGACTGAGTGTGTGGGGTCTCTGTGTATTTGGGGGTGGTGTTTCACTTGAAAAAAAAATTAAAAGCCACTTGCCACTCCTTGTTCCCATAGCTGAGGACTAGTTCAGCCATAGGCAGGGGCAGCTTGTCCACCCTTCTATAGTTGCCATGCTGAACTGAACCCAGTAAGCCCCTAATCCTACCATCTTTCAACTGCCCTTGGTGGTTTTTCCTCTTTGGGAATCCATAGTGGTTAGACATTTACCTGAGAACATCTCCTTGCCAACCCTGGGCAAAAGCTGAACAAGAAGCATTACCATTAACATGCCAAATGATGTTTTGGTCACTCGCTTTGCATCTAGCATGTGTGTGTCACCACCACAATCCTGGGGTGAGCACCCTAGAAGGTGGCTGTATTTGTTATTTTTGTTTAAACTGTGCCCAAATTCCTGACAGAAACAAGGAAAGGAAGATGGTGGCTCCTAGATCCAGGGGATCTAGTCCATCATGGCAGGGAAGGAACAACAGCAGGTAGTAGGGTCATAAGACAGCTGCTTGACCAGGTGGTGACCTGGAGACAGAAAGTCCAGGCAGAAAGTAGAGCTGGCCTGTAAACCATAAGCTCCGCCCTCAGTCACACACTTCCCCTAGCAAGGCTCCACCTCTTAAGGGTTAAAAAGCCTCCTAAAACCACCACCATTTGGTGAAAACATGGTGTTCATGGGAACCTGTGGGACTCCTTTCCCACTTACATTGCAACAATAGAATTTAAATACAGGCTCTCCAATCACAGATGGATGCTGAGCCCTTTCATGAGCAGTGATGGCAATGGGCCAGGGCTGGGTTTAAGTGGCTTTCTAGCAGGCAGAAGACACAGCACAAAGGCGAGTCACCAGGGCCATCCCTGGCTATTCGTTAATCAAAGGCTATAGAATCAAAACCACACGAGTGTATCCTGTTTCCTCACAACACTATTTGTGTGGTATTCAATAGGTTACCGTGAGTATTTAAACCTCCGTTTCTCAAACCTAAAGCGCCACAGTCACATTGTATGCTGTGTTGATAGGTGGAAACACAGAGACCAGGAAGGTAGGAAGGTGCCTAGAAGGGCTGTGCGTTCTTTTATTTGCCCCCTGGGGCATGGGATGATCCTTTGACCCAGGATGTGGGCTCAAATGAGCCCTGACCCACCCCGTCAACTTCTGAGACAGGTGCATTTAAAAAGCAGAATGCAAAGTAGGACAGTTGTGCAGGCATGGGTCTGGAGGAGGACAGGGCGAGGATGAGAAGGCTAGCCACAGATTCCTGAGAGAAAACATCAGAATCTCTAGAGCACAGAAGGGAAGGACTCGGCAGAGCTGATGGAGGCGGGAGGTGCTGCAGGAGCTTGGACCTGAAGAGAGAGGATGGAAGAGCCACCAGTGGGGCCACATGAACTATGCTGTGGACTTCACCTCACTCCCAGTCTACGGTGTGACTGGTGTGATGTGTCTCTCCAGTGCGGATGAGGGATGACTCGCTGTGGACACAGGACTGATGCACTCTCCCAAGGCCCCCCCAGTCCTCCTTGCTTTCTCATACCTATGAGCTTCCTCCTCACCTAGCATGGACGCCACAGCTCATCCTGTCAGAAATCCTAGCCGGTGCATCCATGATCTGGCTCCCTTTTCAGCACATGACCCCTTGGGGTCAGCCTGGAGCCTCGGGTGACACCCTAACCACCTCATAGCATTGTTCCACCAGGGTGTGAAACACGGATTGTGAACCTGCCTGGCATACTCAGCCTCCAAACCTAGTTGGTAGAAATAAATCTGATTACAGCTGAAAGCAGCTATGTGGAAGTACCCCTTTAAAGACCTCTCAGACAGCACCTCCTCTTGTTGAATTCTGTATTTCCAAAGTGCATCGAGAATACCCTTGGTTCTAGCACTCAGCTAGACATGGTCTGCTCTCCCCCTCCACATGCGTATTTATTTAAAGCTAGCTATATCTGAAGAGGGGTGCTGTTTGTAAGGTGGAAG
Organism: Onychomys torridus; assembly: GCF_903995425.1. Classification (NCBI taxonomy): domain Eukaryota; kingdom Metazoa; phylum Chordata; class Mammalia; order Rodentia; family Cricetidae; genus Onychomys; species Onychomys torridus. The sequence continues at coordinate 48,765,198 of NC_050463.1, read as the reverse complement.
CAGGAGGAAAAGCTGGCCCAGGCCCTGTATTTGCTTACCAATGTTCTCTGACAGGCATAAGCACCTCCATGCAGGCAATGCCCTTGGCAGGGCCATTCATTTCTCACTTTGAATGGCACCAGGGAGATACAGATTCTCAACAAGTCTGTCATCCTAGCAGTTTCCCTAGGACTTTGGGGTTTTAATTATTTACAGATTTTTTTTTTTTCAATTACAAAACATTCTACAGAATGGTGCCATCCGGAAAGCCCATTGGCCAGACTTCTCCTTGTTGGGAATTCCCTTTGAGATGAACTTGGTCTCATCCAATAACCTTTCATTGCAGCATCTTCCAGCAAATGCCTCAGGAGCCCGCCCAGAGCGACAAACCCGAGACCCTCAGAGACACACGGTATCTCTCAGGCTCGAGGAGGGCAGCTGAGGCATGAGGTATTCACAGCACCCTTCTGGAGTCCCTGTGGATTGTAATAAATGCCCCTGCCATTTGTTTACTGTCTCCAGACAGTGAGGAACATTCAGATAAATGAAGTCGGCGCCTGTAAGATTTATGATGCCCTTCTGTGCTTCGTAATGTTTAATCGGGAAGTTAGCATATTATAGTGTAAAATCCTTTACACGCATGTGCAAACTGAGAGCTGCCATTAGCACTCTGGCAGGCTCAGGGGTCAAGAGGCACCCCAGACTCTAGAGCTCCAAAGGTAATCAAAAAAAAAAAAAAAAGCCACATATGGCTGCAAACAGCATTGGTGAAGACTGGAGCCCACCCCTGCCCCCTTGTTTCTTTCTATTTACTTTTTTTTTCCCTCCTTAAGTTTCTCATTTGGGATAGGCAATGTGCTGAGCAGTAACACAACACACGTACTGTGCTCTGTATCTGGGACCCACCAGAGAGCGAGGGATTAGAGGAAGGTAAAACAGGGTCAGCAGAGGTGGCAGAGGTTAGGGTGTTTGGACAAGGCTGGGAGCCTGTGGGGGAAGCAGCATGAGCTATCCCACCTGGAGGAGGAGTCGTGGCTCCAGCCCCAGTGCCATAAGCCTGGCTCCACGAAGTCTAGCCAACATCTGGAATGGATATCAGGAGACACAGGAGGCCTTGCTGGCTCGCCTACCTACCTTTGTACTTTTCATTACAAATTGAAAAGCAAAACAGACATCAAGGATATATTTATATAACTGTCTTCAAGTTGCATTTTCTACTCCCATCTGCTGCACATGATAAGTTTCAAGTGTTTTCTAATAAAGGGAGTGGGGGCCCCGGGGTGGATTAGAAGGAAGACTTGGTGTGTGCACAATGGCCTGGATGCCTGGCTCCTTATTTGGTGTGGAGACTGATCTTGCTTAAGCTTCATTTAAAGTTGTTAAAATACCCACTGGCTGGAAGCACTTCTGTGGAAAGATGGTCCGATATTTTGTATGTCATGTTTATTCAAAAATTTGTGTTGGATCCCATTAAAGGAAGGACAGAGTATCTTCTTAGACCCTTCAACCCTTTTCCTTTGGTGGCAATGAGAGCAGCACATATTTTTGTTGTTAAGTCTTTGGAGAGAGGAGAGATGCGGGGGCGTGAGATGGCAAGAGGAGATATTTAGAGAAAGAAATACAACACAAGATAGAAATACATCAGGGCCAAACCAAGATAATTTAGGTTTGTCTACATTTAGGTAAGTATGTGAATCCAGATGTGACCTCGCTGGCTCTTCATGGACAAAGCTAGAATCTCTGTCAGCCAAGTTCACTGCAGAACTGAACACTTGAGTTACCAGCCAGGGCTGAGACTATCCTTTTCTTCTTTCACTTTTCAACTAATTAAAAAAAAAAACAAAAAAACAAAAAACAAAAAAAAAAAAAAAAAAAAAAAAAAACTTGGATAGAAAGAATCTATGATTTTCCTTGCACTGTGGAGGCATTTATCCACCCACAAAGAGAATCACAATACAACAAGGTAGGGAAGATGGTTTAGTTGGTAAAGTGCTGGTGGCTGTTGGGATATGAAGATCAGAGTTCAGTCCCCAACACTGACATAACAGACATGCATGGGAGTACATGCCATGGCATGCCGTAATCATGGTACTAGGGAGGCAGACATAAGAGGATCCTCAGGGGCTTGCTGGCCAGACAACACAGCTGAACCACTGAGCTCCATCCTCAGGGAGAGACTCTGCTGTGGGATGTTCTGTATGTCAAATGTGTTGCTCTGATTGGTTAATAAAACACTGATTGGCCAGTAGGCAGGCAGGAAGTATAGGCGGGACAAGCAGAGAAGAGAATTCCGGGAAGTGGAAGGCTGAGGCAGAGAGACACTGCCAGCCACCACCATGACAAGGAAGATGTAAGGTACCTGTAAGCCACAAGGCATGTGGCAAAGTATAGATTAATAGAAATGGGTTAAATTAAGATAGAAGAACAAGATAACAAGAAGCCTGCCATGGCCATACAGTTTGTAAATAATATAAGCGTCTGTGGGTTTATTTTATAAGTGGGTTGTCGGACTGACAGGTCTTGGCAGGGGCTGGAGAGAAGGTCTCCAGCTTACAAGACCCTTTCTCGAAATACAAGGTAGGAAACAACTGAGGAAGACATGATATCATTGACCTCTGGTCACATATATACACACACATGTGAACTCCTATTCACTTGAATGTGTGTGTGTGTGTGTGTGTGTGTGTGTGTACATATGTACAAAAAAAAAGACAATTACCCAGATAATTGGGAATTTATCAAAACAAAACACTATACCTAAAGATCTGGTCATATGGGGTTAAAGGAAAGCATTCTCCAAGCTTCATTGGTAGTCTGTTATTTGCTCTGAGGACAGTCTATCTGGAGTTTGTTGAAGGGATAGTAGAGTGTCCAGGCCAATTATTGATCAGCCCCCAAGAAGTTTCCTTCTGGTCACTTTTTTGCATTCAAATGAAGATAAGCTATGCTGGTCCAGAAACACCATGGTCCCTATTAATATGCTGGACACAGAATGGTCCAGGAACACACAGAGTTCTCAGAACACAGCTGGCTGCAGCCCCAGACAGGGGTGGAAAGATCAAGGCCTTGAAACAAGATAGATGGAGGTCAGCTCTGCTCTCTACCACTAACTGCCCTGAGAGCGACATAAGCTTTTTAATTCTTGATGACCTCATCTGGAACATGAACAAGCCATGGGGTTAACACGTGTATAATGTCAAGTGTGCTCTTCTAGGTAAACAATGTATAATTTTGCTGTTCTCGAACCCCTAGTAAAGTGGGCTACATATACACCCCGCTTTGAGCCCCTGCCTACCCCAGGTGGACATCCTAATACACCCCTAGCACTGTCCCCTTCAGAAGACTTCTCATCAAAACTCAATGCACACAAGTCAACATGGTCCGTCTTAGTCTCACTGGGGCCAGTCCTGTCACCTGGAGGAAGTCGTCACAGAACTCATGTTTCAGGGGCCTTTCTCATTGGACTGAGGTACATTTCCCTTCTAGGAAGAGGTGCAGAGGACCTGAACTATTGGTGAAATTATGAAGGCCACTCCACGTAGTTAAAAGGGAGGTTTATTTTGTGGGGTAACTTACAAATGAAGGGGTAGGTTGCAGGGTCTGGCAAAGGTATGGCGCAGTCCAGCAGTGTTCTCTGGAGAACTCTGCTCGGTCTACCTCCTGAGTCCAGCGTCCCAGAACCAAGAGAAGCCTCTCCTCTCCTTCCTGGGTCTTCTGCTTCCTCCCTCAGCCCCGCCTTGTAGGCGTGACCATTACCGAAGCCTCAATGGGTGTTGGAACTTCCAGGCCAATGCTGGGATGGCTACCCACTACACTGAACATCTGGACTTCCTGCACCAAATACCTCGCACCCCCCGCGCCCCCTCTCCCCGCTTCCTCTCCATCTTTCTGCATGTGTCTTCTTATTTCTTACCCCTCACTTGCTCACGGACTTCAGACAGCACCTGAAGTCAAAACAGAAGTCTGTAAGGAGTGATGTGGAGCCTCCCCACGGAAGGGGCCAAGCTACATGTTAGCACAGTGTGTCTAAATGCGGGAACGGCTATTTTGGGGTCCCACCAAATATTTTACCGAAATAATGTGAGCTTTAACTAAAACCATGAAGCACATTCCTCTGGGATAGAACATGGAATTCTGCTTCTCAGTTTCACACTGCGACCAGAAAAGAGACACTGAAAGTCAGAGAGAGACAGGGCCGCCTGTCCAGGGTTTGCACTCCTCAGCAAGCTCAGAACCCCACGAAGCTTGCAGCCTCAGAGTTCACCAGAGTCCGAGTCATTCTGAGATTGAATTCTCTACATCTTCCCTCGGGAGCCAGCAAGGGCTGGAGACAGCTGGGACAGAGAGACAGACAGGACTGGACTCTCACCTCTCCATGGAGACTAAACAGAGATTCCAGCAGGAGACAGCAAGTTGGTTGAGTCTCCTTTATTGAGGTAGAAGGGGGAGATGAACAGTAAGGAGATGTTATGAGCTAGACATGGTAATACTTACTATAATACCTGCATGCAGGATGCTGAAGCAGAAGGATTTTGGGTTCAAGGCCCAGAGAAAGAGAGAGAGCGCGAGCATAAATGCTACATTCCTGTGCCAGTCACCAAGCCAGACTATGTGCCATCTGGCCACATAAAGTGCCACAGCTTCAGAGGTATAATGGAGACCAGGAAACCAGGACAGTGTCATCCTGGCCTTCTGGACTTAGGAGAATTAAGAAAGACAAAGCTTGGAGGCACCTGGAAGGGACCCACTCCTTGATGATTGAAAACTATGAATATTCTGTAATTACAACCAGCAGTGTGCCAGGGAAGCCCTCAGGAATGTAGGCTCATGACTTAGCATGTGACTAAAAGCACCACAAACATTTACCTGTTTACTTCAGAAGCCCAAACCCTGCTCACACCTCTGATGACTGTTGACGATTCCTATAGCCTTCAAACTAAAAACATGTCACATGTGTCTATTGGTCAACATCCCAATATCAGGCCATTGGCCTGGACAGAGCCCCTGCCCTGGGCCCCCCAGACTGAGCTAATGTGGTGTGTGGCTCACAGTGACATTCTCTCATACCCAGCAGTTCCTCCGACCTTCTGTAAAATCAGCGTAGAAGGAGGGAGACCAGCCAAGTGCCTGAGAGATGAGAAAGCCCCTCAGTGTAACTGTCACAGGCAAGAGATTTCACAACAATGTGTCCATCCTGTGTTCCAGTTCCATTTCCTTGGCCCTTTCTTGTTGATAATGTCAAGCTTCTCCTCAGAATGCTCCTTCTAGGTTCAGAACAGGGTGCTGCTCAATTCACAATTGCAAATAAAGGCCAAGTAAGATCTGTAACTACGTTCCTTGTGAGTTTCCCTTTAAAAGACCTGTGAGTATGCATGTGTGCACACTTTCTCATCTTCAGACTTGGGGAGGGGGGTCTAGCATTTTTTTGCATCCATTTCTCTTAAACTCAAATGTTGTAACTGTAAGGAAAATAAGGTCTTTTTACAAAGTTTAGCAAGCATGTTGCTGTTTAGTGGAGAACTTTGGCTATTGCTCACTAATAAAATTTTCAGTTTTGCCTAATGGCTAAAAGAATGCTGGGAATAGTTTGGCCTCTTACCTCAGCTGTGTCTGAAGAGGTTAGCATCAAGCCTGGAAGACTCTGATCCAAGAAGGGATAGTCATGTTTTCAGTCATTCTGAGAGAGTTATGAAAAATTGCAACACAGATGTCAATATTGAATCTGTCTTTAGTTGCCCAAGGCTCCATGAAACTAAAAACCAAACCAGAAGGTGGGAAATGAAAAGGCTTGTGTGGTCCACAAAGAAAGAGGCCATGCTATAGTCCTGTTGGGATGTAGGGCAGCAGAGGTGAAGGGGGGTAGGGCAGGAGGGGAAAACAGGGAGGGCAGCAAGGGAGAAAGGGAGCATGTAAAGGAAAATCCCTTGGCAAGCTACAGAGCATAGATGGTTCCATCAGAGTTTACATTTTGAGTCTATGATCCAAAGTCTTCACTGATTCCTCCCCAGCTACTTTACCTGTGAATTAGGAACCAAAATAGTAACTCCTTCACCATATTTATATGCTGGGAGGAGTAAACAATGTGATGTATTTTAAATTCTTAGAATAGTGTCTGGCACAAAGTTTTAATCCACCCTATAGATGAAATAAAAGGACTTATAGAGGGAGATGCAGAAGCAGAGTGACCATGGGGGCTGGGGCGAGCAGTGTGGAGGACCTACCTAACGGTACGGCTGGTAGAAGCACACTGCACTAGACAGTGTTTGTTACACAACACCAGGAGTGTGCTAAATGCCAGTGGACTGCACACTTGGAAAACGGCTGACAGCTAATTTGAAGTTATATGAACTTTACCTCAACTTTTCTAGGGAAGGAGGGAGGGAGAGATAATCACTTATGAGCCTAAATGGACCTAGAAAAAGGATGACTTTGTGAGTGTGAATTGTGTGTGTTTGCGTGTGAATATGTTCATGTGTGTGCAGGTGCATGTGGGTTCATGTGCACATGTGTGCATATAAATACATGTGGCAGCATGAGGTCAGTCTCAAGTGTCCTTCGCTGGGGTCCATCCACCTTGTTTTTTGAGATAGCTAATTTGAAGTTAAGTGAACTTTACCAACCCAGGGCCTTTCTGCTGCTGTCTCATGTCAGATCAACATTCAGCTAGATAGGACGTGCCCCTGGACACAGCTGTGACAGAGGAAGGATATGGGGTCCAGGACAGTGGCTGATAAGAATGCATAAGAAGCAGTCAGAACAGAACTTTCAGGGGCTCTTCCCTCTAGGGAGGTCTTCTTCATATCTCCCGGTAAAGAATCCAGAAGGGCATACACTACATTACTTGTATTTGTAAGAGACACAAAGTCTCCTATCCAGGTCTGGCTCTAGGAAGCAGCAGAGGCCCAGACCCCAGTCTACTTTATTTTTTTTTCCTCATGCATGCTTGAGAGGCTGCAGATGTGCCTACATCTGGAAGTGAGAAGGGAGCGAGCCCTCGGGTCTAGGGAGTGCGGCGCAGATCCAACTGGTCGGTCCCTGCCAGCTTAGAGATGCACTTCACAGCTCTGAGCCACAGACCCAGTTCTTCTCCCACTCCCAAGCAGTGTGCATCCTTCAGTCCATTTCCCAGCATCCCTCACCTCCAGGGGCAATGAGAACTGTTCCAACGCTGGCAGCTGCTGAGTAGGAGAGCGCTTCCAGCCAGCTTGGCCAAGCATGCTCAGAGGAGGGCATATTCCTCCAGAGCCCAGGGAATGGCTTAAACATCCTGGCTTCCTTGGTCAACTTTGTCAAAAGTCTCTCTCTCTCTCTCTCTCTCTCTCTCTCTCTCTCTCTCTCTCTCTCTCTCTCTCTCTCTCTCCCCTCTTCCTCTCCCTCTCTTCTCCTCTCCCCCTCCCTCCCTCTCTCCCCCCCCTCTCTCTCCCCCTTCCTCTCTCCCCTCTCTCTTAGTGTTATTTTTCAAAATTCAGTTGTTTTGTTATTACATTTGCTAATTCAATAAATATATACTGAAGACTTTCTGTATGTTCAGCATGGGAGAAAAAAATAAAAGTAGTCATCAATCACTTTAGGAAGGGCAGGAGCTCCATGGGAAATGATGTTTGTACCTTGAGAGATAAGGCCTGCTCCTTCAACCAAGAGTCAGGAAAGATGGTGTCCATCTGAGTCTTGAGATTTACTGTGTGATAAGAATGGTATTTCCCAAAGGGATTTCCTACTGAGGCAGCCTCCAAAGGTTTATGAATTGAAAATGATGTGTTGATAATACTTTATTCATTTTCTCATTGCTGAATTATAGTCACCATTTCAGACGGAAGAAAAATAAGAATTTAAAAGAAAGTGGAGGAAAAGAGAGAGAAAGGGGGAAAGGGGAGAGAGAAAGGGGGGAGAAACGGAGAACAATGTGTGAAGTGGTTCCAACCTCATAAAATCGGAGAGTTCAATAACCAAAGACTAGAAAGAGTGACTGTACTGTGTCAATAGCGTGCACAGTGGAAGGGCCATTGAGAACCCAACCAAGCACTTGCAAGACACCAAGATTGTCTGTTTGTAAATGGATTTCACTGTGACTCACGGTAAGACCCTTCCAATTGTGTGATTTTGCAGCACACCTCACAACTGTACAGGTTCTAGAACATACTGCTTCCAAAGTAGCAAGCCACCAGGATGGTGCAAAGTTGGGGAAGGAGGCACCCCATGTTTAGAGTGAAGAGAGAGCCCAGGAGAAGCTTCATGTCCATCCACTCACACCTGCAGCTATGGGTACAGATCGCAGGACCATCTGCCACAGAAAACCTATGCGTCATGCTCCTCCAGAGGCAATCAAGAGGAAGGTAGGAGCCCTCTCAGCCTGAACCAAGACAGGCACTGCAGAATTGAACTCTGACTCTTAGGAGCTTGCCCGGCTCTAAGAACCATAATTTGGGGTGTCTCCCTCACAGAAAATTGTGGAGCCTCCAGTTTTGTCAGATATGAAATGCTCGAGGCAAACATTGTTCTCAGGTGAGAACCTTTCTGCAGGCAAACAGAGATGACTCACACCAGCATGGAGTTCTTCGAGTCAGTATGCTTGGAAGGGCTAGCAAGTTCTTCGCAAGCATTCCTTGCAGGTAGGGAAACATTAAAAAGTGCCTGGATAGAGTTAGGAGCCTGTGCTGCCTTCCTGTCCATATGTCCACTGACCCAAAGCTCAGGCAGAAAGTCCGTTCCTGCCAACCATAGACCTCGCTGACACGAAGCACAGGTCAAGAAGCGGTCTGGATTGCCCCACAGAGAAAACTCTCACTTCAGAAGAGCCATCGTCTGCTGCAGGGACAGAGCAATGCCATTCCTTTGAAATCTATAAACTCGAAACAGGGACAGAAAACTAGTGGCTGCCAATAACTTTAACTTCATTTATCTATATTTGGCAAAAGCCGCGCTGCAGCTGGGCATGAAACGCTGAGCTGGATAACTGCGGAGGCGTGAGCCCCAAACAGCAATTACTAAGCTGCGTTGCCTTGTGGAAGATTTCACTTTTATTTATTGTTTTAAAGCAACACTCTAACCCGGTACAGTACAGGCCACACTGTCAGTGTCCGCAAGGCCTGACGCTCAGAAGCTCTCTGGGAAGTTTGTCTGGGAAGGTGTGTAAAGGGAGGGGAAAGGTTGTCCCAGAGGCCACCAACCTCGCCATCAGAAACACCTCTCTTTTGTCCGTAATTAGGAGAGACTATTTTCACATTCAACCCAAACTTGGCTTATCATATACTTCACGACCATGATGATGTCTCGCCCTTCCCCATTTTTTTTAAAATCAGTAAAGATATTGATAATTATAATTGGCAGCAGGAGAAAGAAGGCTATAAATATCTCATCAGCTGCCACCGAGCGGGGGAAGTGGAGGAGCAAAAGAGGTGGTCTCTACAGCTCCGAAAGGGGGCTGGCTGGGGGGGTGGGGGAACAGAGCCTCACAGCCATTGTCTCTCCAGCCAACATCTGTTTCTTATGTCGGGTGATGATTTTCATAGAATCATAGAAATTAGAGCTAGAGAGGACCTAGTAGGTCATCTAGCACAACACTCTGCCAGTAGAGGAGGATTCTCAAGCGAGAAGACCGGCCCTTTGTTCTCTGTGCTGCTCTAGCACTCACAGTCCCGGATGGCTCCCCTACAAGGAAGGCTGTAAGTGGAGGCCACGGCGTTTGGACATTATTAAAAGTCTACTTCTGTGCAACAGGGGCCTTTTATTTGTTTACAAGACATGGCAAGATGGCATGTCCACAATTTCCAGGGCCCAGGACAAAGTCCACCCATAACATTAGAACTCTGAGCAAATGCAATTTCCCTCTCTCTCTTTTCAAAAAAACAATAAGGAATAAAGGGCTAGCCATGCAGTTATTAAAGTTTTTGTTTGTTTGTTTGTTTTTTGTTTTTCGAGACAGGGTTTCTCTGTAGCTTTGGAGTCTATTCTGGACTAGCTCTGTAGACCAGGCTGGCCTCAAACTCACAGAGATCCACCTGCCTCTGTCTCCCGAGTGTGAAGTTATTTTTAAATCCAGTTCTGAAATGGTTTCTAAAAGTTGAACTCTCTTTATGGGGGTGTGACCATCATTCACTTTACCTAGATGAAACCAAGACAGCTCACCCTCGGGCTAACTAATTCATCTCTGTTTCTGAAGCACTCTGTGGCTGACTCCCAGATCCACCTTTATCGACCATGGTCTCTCCACACCACAAGAAATGCAGAATCTTCATGCTGAGTACCTGCTACTTCTGATTCATGCTACTGAGTGGGATCATGAACTTGAGAGGATTACCTGCGTCAAGCCAACTCCCTACACTTTCTAATCACTAGCAACCAGGCCTTCTGTTTCCTATCTTTGACTCCCTTCTCTTATCTTAGGCAGAAACTTGTGTCTCAGAGTCACACACATCTGTGAACTCCTGCCCATTACGTAAGGCCCAATAACAGACACCACCTCAAGATCAGAGGTCTGCCTTTCAGCAAGAAGTCGCTCTGAAATGATGGGAAGAGAGAGTTCTGTCTGACATGATGTCCCGCCATAAGCAAGCCAGACTCTTACAGGCTGGCCTTGGCAACACACACTCAAACCACATTAAAGAAACAACGTGTTTGCTGTTTTGGAGAGAGATGCCTGTCAACTTCTGAAGGGATTTCACACCCTGAAATAAATGTGGGCTCAATACTTTCTCCATCTGGGAGATCAAGCAAAGGCGCACCAGTTGATTGAGATGTGAATGGCTACTCCCATTTCTTCCAGCCATGGAACGCCATCATCTCATAGCAAGGATGGAGTCACACTAGGATCTAAAATTCGTTGTAACAGGCTTGCTACCATGTAAAGTGCACGTCTGCCAATTTGACAGGAGAATCTTTAGAACATCGTACAATCTTTTCTCTAATGTCATGACAATAATCCAAGAGTTGCTAGTAGTATTTATTATTAGCAAGTGATAGCGAATCTTAGTTGTCATCTTGACACACCCGGAAGGAGAGAAGCTCACTTGAGAAATGTTCTGCATTGGATGGGCTTATGGACATGTCTGTGGAGCGTTTTATTATTTGCTCACTGATGCAGGAGTCCACCATGGGCAGCACCATCCTTATGCAGCTGTGCCTGGACTGTATCAAAAAGGTAGCTAAGCTAGCCAGGAGAAGCAAGACAGCATTCCTCATGGTCCCTGCTTCAGTTCCTGCCTCCAGATGCAAGCCTTAAACTCCTGCCTTGGCTTACCTCCACAATGGACTGTCACTTGCAAGCTGAAATAAACCTTTTCCTACCCAAGTTACTTCTGAGCATGGTGTTTTCTCAGCAACAGAAAGAAAACTAGGACACCAGTGAAGTTATTACTACCACCAAAAAGCTATTTAATCAGAATCTGTTTTGAGCAATGAGACCACACAATTAAATTATTCTTATTCGACTTATATTATTTGATGTAATAATCACAGTTATTCCACAATAAACTATGTCTGATTATCCATTATGCACAAAGCACTGAGCATGGAATAGGGGTGGGAATTTGAGGATAATAGAAGGATACATGTACTGCCTAGCAAAGTTAAAGGGACCAGCTCAGTAAACCAGGGAAGCACAGAGAAAGGCAAAGGACATAGTCTCACCCTCCAGAAAGTCACATACCAGTCATGGGTCTCAATAGTGCGCCAGGGGGAAATGGTTGGGGAATGGAAACAAGTGAATGTGAATAAATGTAGGATGTCTCTCAACTAGTCATAATGTAACCCAACCCCAAAGAGGTAGATTACATCACAGACTTTTAAGAAATGCATTCCTCATCTTAATGCAGGATTCGCCTTAAACCAAAGACCAGCTAAGAATCAGGAAACCTCCTTTGTTCTGTCCCATGTTGTCCGAGCCACCCTGGCCAGGCCAGGCCTTCACTTGCTGCGGTCACACAGGGCAGTCATTTCACATCTGTGAGCATCGATTTCTAGAAAATGGGCTCAAATATATCCACAGATGAAGACAAGAGACCACACATCCAACCTATGAGGACATGTTATATATGCTGAGTGACTTCTCTTTCTAGATCAGTAAATTCAACCAGTTTACTCATTACTTATGCATGAAAGTGATTTGCTAAAGACATTGAGCAGTTGTATTCCTAAGGCAGTCTTTGAAAACAATCATAGATGCAGACAATGTAAATTAGTCATCCCCACCCCCACTCCCTCCGACTCTCTAGGGCCCCCTCAACTCATCTCCCTCCTAACTTTACACCTTTTTTTTTCCCTTTTGTAATAACCCACTGAGATCCATTAGTGTTGTCCATATGCCCATGAGTGTGGAGCCTTCCTCTAGGATGCAGACAACCTACCAATGGCCAACCCCCACCCCTGCCCCAACAAAGAAAAGCAATTCTTTCTCAGCAACCATCAATTGCCATTAGCTTCTCAGCAAAGGACGGGACATCAGGAGCCCCTCTTCTCCTGATGGTGGAATTTTGAACTGGTTTGATCTTCTGCAGGAAAACACAGCTGCTATGAGTTGGTTTGTGCAACACCCAGGGCGTGCATGGAGGTCAGCACCTCACTGCACTCCTCCCTATGCCCCGGCTCTTGCATTATTTCTCCCTGTCCTCTCTGAAGTATTATCTGAGCCTTGCAGGAAGAGGGTGTTCCATTTATGGTTGAGCATCCATGGCCACTTATTCTCAGCACTTTTTTTCAGCAGCTATGAGTTTGTGAGTTGAGAAGATTCTCCGACCATGGTTGAAACTGCACAGACCTGTTGCTCCTGGGACCTAGGTGTCTAAGCTTTTTTTTTTTTTTTTTTTTTTTTTTTTTTTGCCATCTTTAGACTTTGTTTCACAAATATGTAGTAAGTACTTAGTGTATGACGAACCTCGTCAGAGTATTTCAGGCATTACAATGCATCCCTAGACCAAGAACAATCTGCAGAGGGTTTAAACCTTAGAAGGTATCGGTGCTTCTCCTCTTGATATTTTAGGTGGGCTCTTGTAGCCAGAAGTTTTCCTGTATCCTGCAGCTGCTCAGTCCCAAATAAACACACAGAGGCTTATATTAATTATAAACTGTTTGGTCTATGGCTCAGGCTTATTGCTAGCTAGCTATTCCATCTAACCCATTTCTATTAATTGGTGTCTTATTTGTAACAGGCCTTCATTTGTTGAGGACACACAATGCAGTCATTTCACTTCTGTGAAATAACATGTATCCTTCTATTATCCTCAAATTCCCACCCCTTCACCATGCTCAGTGCTTTGTGTATAATGGATAATCAGACATAGTTTATTGTGGAATAACTGTGATTATTACATTAATAATCACCACATGTCTTGTGGCTTTACTTGTGTTCTGTTACATCTTGCTTCCCCGACCCTCCCTTTCTTCTCTCTGTATACTTGCTTTGCTCTCCCACCTGGCTATAACCTGTCTTGCCATAGGCCAAGTAGCTTCTTTATTAACCAATGGTGGCAGCACATATTCACAGCCTACAGAAAGACCATCTCACAGCAGGTTCTGTGTCTGGTTCTGCTAAATTTCTTATGGAAACTTGCTTACCATAAGCACATGGTCCTGTGGGAGTTTCTGTAACCAGACTTGAGAATGAATATCCTTTCTCCCCTACACAGAAACCTGCTATGTTCCATTATCAGTGGAGCCATGCTCTTAGAGCCACCTTGGCACCATACACTCCACTCATGTCAATAAGTATAGCACAAATCTTAAAAGGTCTTATTAATGAAAACAAACCTGGAGCCAGGTATTGGGGTGAACGATGAAAGATCAGGGAAACAGAACAAGCCACATTCAACATTGCCTTGCCAACTCCTCAGCTGATCCTGTTTCCTCAGACTAAAAGCCTCTGATTCCTCATCCAAATGGATCTCAGCTGAACTGCTAAAAGCTAAAAACTTAAAAAGGCTCTCTAGTTCCTGGTCCTTACACCTTATATACCTTTCTGCTTCTTGCCATCACTTCCTGGGATTAAAGGTGTGAGTCACCATGCCTAGCTGTTTCCAGTGTGGCTTTGAACTCACAGAGATCCAGACAGATCTCTGCCTTCAGAATGCTAGGATTAAAGGCGGTGCTACCACTGCCTAAACCTATGTTTAATATAGTGGCTGTTCTGTTCTCTGACCCCCAGATAAGTTTATTGGGGTGCACAATGTGTCAACCACAAACAAGTTAGTTGTTTGCTTCTTCTGCATCACCCATCAACTTCTAGCAAGATTTCCCTCCCCACAACCAATGTGGGTCAGAAGTTTGCCCCATGCAGAGGATCCGGGGTGCCCCTACACTGGCCTAAGGAACAAGACTTCAAACTAGTGTTTCCTTTTACTTTGTTTCTCTCTGCAGAAGATGCTGTGAAGAATTCTGGAGTAAACCAGAGTGATTTCACCTTCTCTTGGGAGGTGGTGGCTTGTGAGTGCTTCCTGGTTCTTTGTTGCTCTCCTCTCAGCCTTCATTTCCAGAGTGGAAACCTCAACTCACTTCATTTTCAATGGAAAATTATCTCAGGAGTACAAAAGGGTACCAGGACACATGGGCGACACACAACTGAGGTCTGGATCGGCACTCCAGCCTGCCACCCCAGACATGAGGCTGGAAGAGAGGTCTTTTGCCTGGGGCCTTCTAGAACAATCTCTCTCTTGAGTTCCTTATCTTTTTTTCTTGTGTGTAAACTCCTTGGCAACCAACTTTGAGTTCACGGATCAGAACCTTGTTTGATTCTACCCTGCAACAACCCAAGTGATCCACCATGAGTCTAGGAAACATTTCTAGGTGTCTTACAGGTGCCTTTGCACTGATCCAAAGGCCCTTCCACCAGGGATCTTCCCAGGTTATGGGCTGGTGAGCAACAGGGCCCATCATAGCAGATACATGGGAACCAGCCTATGCCCCTCAAAAGCACGTCAACACTGCTCTCAAAACAAGAGCAGCATAAGCAGACAGATGGACTCCAGCTGGAGAGAGAAGCAAGTCTAGGTAGTCAGCATTCACTTGTTACTACTGCTTTTACTACCACTGTGTTAAATACCTGAGAAAAGCAACTCAGAGAAAGAAGGGTTTCTTGGTGCCATAGTCTGAGGTTATAGTCCATGTAGTGGTTTGAAAGAAAATGGCCCCCAAGGGGAATGGCACCATTGAGAGTTGTGGCTTTGTTGGAGTAGGTGTGGCCTCCTTAGAGGAAGTGTGTCCCTGTTGGGGGATGGGCTTTGAGGTACCCTGTGCTCAAGCTATGCATAGTGTGGCGCTCAGTTCACTTCCTGTTGCCTGTGGATCAAGACATAGGACTCTCAGCTCCTTCTCTAGCACCATATCTGCCTGCATGCTGCCATGTCCCGCCTTGATGATAATGGACTAACCCTCTGAACTGTAAGCCACCCCAATTAAATGTTTTCTTTTATAAGAGTTGCCGTGGTCGAGGTGTCTCTTCACAGCCATAGAAACCCTAACACGGTCCATCATGGCAGGCAAGCATGGTGGAAGGAGTGTGAAGCAGCTGTTCAGTTGTGTCCACAGTCAGGAAGCAGAATGAAATGAAGGCTGGAGCTCAGCTCACTTTCTCCAGCCCATGGAATAGCACCACCCATATGCGAAGTGGGTCTTCTCATCTCAATGGACACACTGTAGAAACTCCCTCACAGACACGCCGGGCTGGTCTCCTGGGTGATTCTAGAGCCTGTCAAGTTGACAGTCTAAATCATCACCAACATTGTCACTGTTCCTTGGATTACGACGTTCTGAGGGACCATATCTGATGAGTGTTGCAACTTGGTGATTCTAAGCAGTTGACCAAAGGCTGAAAACCCCAATTCTCTGTCTCTGCAAGGAAACAGGAGAGGAGCTAACATTCCAAGGTCCCTCCAGAACCCAGACTCTCTATTTGCATTTTGTGCAACTGATTGGCCACATTGAAAAACAAATGTATGCTTTATTTCTAAAAAGTACTTCAAATTCATTCTCAGCAAGGAGATAATATTAAGTGCTGGTAGAACTGTAAGGGGTGCTGGAGCTGTAGGGGGTTGCTGGAATAAGGAGGTGCCAGAGCCATAATGGGGTGCTGGAGCTGTATTTGAATGCTTCAGCTGTAAGAGGGTGCTGCAGCTGCAAGGGTGTACTGCAGCTGTAAGGGGGCACTGGAGCTGTGAGGGGGTGCAGGACAAGGAGTTTGACTCAGGAACTAGGATTGTTTCTTTGATGCTGTCAACATTTTCTTACAATTGAGTGAAAGATGTGGGTGAGAGCAGATGTTACCCTTGAACAATTGTAGTCGGCTTCCCATCACAGAAGCCTGGGCATTCCTTTCTCATGAGCATCCTTGCAGCTGCTCAGGTCTCATTTCCATCATCCAATGTTACTTCCCCTCTCCTCTTTCTGCACATAGAGGTCAGGTCCTCTGCACCACACTGGACCTCATGTTGCTTCCTCCATGCTGGGATCCCCGTCTCTCATGTGTTTCTTGGGTATGTTAGAATGGCCTGTGTGCATGCCTACCCCTTCCAAGAGGTTGTATTCTCCCTAAGAATGCAGTCTTCAACTGTATCCTTTGGTCTTGCTGACTAACAGAGAGCATGTGCAGACTACAATTACAGAGGTTCATATGATCGCCCACTGGTTGAAGTTCTTCTGTGAATCCCATATTTAATAGTTCATCCCATCCTCATGTGACCTAGTATGACATCAAGTAGAGTAGCTGGACACCCCCAGGAGCAGAACAGCATGTGTATGGGGTGGGAGACAATCAGCACCTAGCACCGTGATGTGGTGAGTGGGCAGTCGGAAGGGCATCTCCACAGGCTGGCAATCTCAGGAAGAACTGAAGTAGCAGCTGGAACCGGGAGGCATCTGGAGGCATCTGGAGGCATCTTCCTCAGAAACTTCCACCTTTTTTTTTTTTATCTCTAGGGTTTCCTGATTGCATGAGACCCGCCCACCCTGGGAGGGGCTTCTGCTTCAGTTAGTTCCTTTGACTTAAATGCCTCCTCATCTGAAGAGCACCTATTTCCTGACTAGTGGTTGGCTGAATCTGGTCCCCCCACTAGCCAAGCTGACATACAATGTCAACTACAGGACAACACCATCCCCACCTTCATTCCATGGAAGAGAAGGAAACATCACAAACTGCTTAAATAACTGCCCAAGTCACAAGATGATAAAGGGACAGTTGGGACAGTTTGTTTCCTTAAAATCCAAGCTCTGACATTTTCCTACCAATTATTGCCTAGTAGCAAATACTTTGCCAAAAGGCTGTGTCTTAGTTATGTGATTGCTGTGATGAAACACCATGACCAAATACAACTGGGGGAGGAAAGGGTTTACATGCCACAACCTAGTCCCTCATGGAAAAGAGTCAGGGAAGGGCCTCAAGCAGGGTAGAAATCTGGAGGCAGGAGCTGATGCAGAGGCCATGGAGGGGTGCTGCTTACTGGCTTGCTCCCCATGGCTTGCTCAGCCTGCTATCTTATAGAACCCAGGACCACCAGCCACCCACTAGGGAGCTGGGTCCTCCCCCATCCATCACTAATGAAGAAAACACCCTACAGGCTTGCATGCAGCTGGATCTTCTGGAAGCATTATCACAACTGAGGCTCTGTCCTCTCTGATGACTCTAGCTTCTGTCAAGTTGACATAAAACCAGCCAGGACAGGCTGTGTGATGAGGAACAGTGGAAGATGAAGCATGCCTTTCTGACACGGCCAAGTGTGAAATGTTATAAGACAGACATAGCATTGAGCAGAGATGCTTGTCCAGGAAACAGCCCAAGAAGATGGTCACATACCTAATTTGGTCACATGTTAACAACCTGAACATTAACCTTAAACCATGGGGCTCTCCCTGGGAAAGTTGCTGCTGGAGGCTCCTCGGCATGTGTTTGCTTTGATTTGGGGGCTGGTGTGGATGTGTGTGTGCATGCACGCGTGTGCACATGCACTGTCTGTCTGTCCATCCATAGGCTTCTTGAGGAACCTGCTTCTGGTTCTTTGAAGTTGCTAGAGCTATACTTTCCTATTTTGACACCTACACCTGCCTCCTGCTGCAAAGGACTGGACCCTGACTGGGCTACATTTGTCTTACATCGCAAAAAGAAAATTAAACTTGCTGTGTAGTTAAGAAAACTGACTCCCAATTCTGTCTCTCACTGTCTGCTCAATACTTTAGACAGTTATTTAATCTTTTCAAGTTCCAATCTCATTCACGCAATGAAGCTAATGGGATACCTCCCTGGGACAGTTGCCATGGTGACCTAGAAGGAAGGCTGCAGGTAAGAAAGGCAGCCTAGGCCTTGCTGGAGGAGTGGGCACTGTGAATGTTAGTCATTATTTTGAAAGATAATTAATGTGTAAGTTATCTTCAGTATTTCCTTACCAAACCATTTTAATTATAATTTTATGACTCTGTGTTAATTATAAATTATATAATTTATGGATAAAATTAATTATTTATTAATTATAAATATGCAATATATAATTAATTATACAAAGTAAAGGTTTTCATTATAACAGTTCCACACATGCATATGATTTGCTGATTAAATTCATCCCCTCTATTAACTCTTTCTCATCAACAGCACTTGAAATTTATTCCTACTGTGTGTGTGTGCACTCATGCATGCCACAGTGAGCATGTGGTGGTCAGAAGACAACTGCAGGACTTGGCTCCCTCTTTCCATAGTGTGGACTCCAGGGACCTAATTCAGATGCTTAGCGGCAAGCACCTTTTTTACCCAGTGGACCCCCAGTGACATTTTAACAGGAAACCAAGTAACCTCCACATTAGAGCTTGTCTACACCGCAGGGACTTCAAGAACCATTTAAAGACTGTCTCAGCTGAAACCAGGCGATGGGGGTAGGAAGTGTGAAGACCAGAGCTCCGTCCGGGAAACCCTGTGAAGAAGCCAGGAATGGTGGCACTGGCTTCTAACCCCAACACTGAGAAGGCAGAGACAGGTCGGTCCACAGGCTTATTGGAAATCTACTTCAACCTTTTCGATGAGCTCAAGGCCGGTGCGAGAGCCCGTCTCAAAAATCAGGTGGGTTGCACCTGAGGAATAACACCTGAGGTTGTCCTCTGGCCTCTATGTAGGTACCCACGTGCACAGACACCCACACACCTATGCATGTAAGCTTACACACACACACACACACACACACACACACACACACACACACGCACACACACACACACACAACATTTTCCTATAATCGCCATGTTGTCATCTCCAACTTAACACATCCTAAGTGAAGACGTGGAATCAAGAGTTTGAGGACTGAGCAATTCGCAATTTATCTTTGTTGTTGTTGTTGTTGTTTTTAAGTAAAGCACAAACAAAAACAAGGCATCGATGTCAGATGAGAGCAAAAGGTCATGGTCTGGAAGTGAGAACGGGAGAGAAAACACTGAGTGACAGTTGGTAAAAGACAGAAGGGGCTTACTGAGACTTGGGGGGTGAGATCAGGCAGAGGCAAGGGGAACACACACACACACACACACACACACAGAGGGGAGGGGATTGAGGTGTGCACGGGGAGAATCTAGGCAAGGCCTCACACATATAAGGTGACTGAGAGAAAGATATAGCACTATGGCCAGTGTATAGACCTAGCCTCAGGGGCTGGAGAGATGGCTCAGCAGGGAAAAGCACCGGCTGCTCTTCCAGAGGTCCTGAGTTCAATTCCAGCAACCACGTGGTGGCTCACAACCATCTGTAATGAGATCCGGTGCCCTCTTCTTGGCCTGCAGGCACACACTGTATACATAATAAACAAATATTTTTATAAAATAAAAAAAAAGACTTAACCTCAATAAACATCAGGGTGAGAGACTGAAATGGGAATGCAGGCCAGGATCCCCAAGGTGACCCCTCTGCCTGTTGATCCTCCTGAACCCACTGGAAAGGGAGAGACTCTCCTTGCGGTAATGAGAAGTGACAAAATCAGCTTAAAGAAGGAAGGCCTTACTGTGGCTCACAGTTCAAGGTGACAGTCCATCACAGCAGGGAAGGGGTGGCAGCCAAACATAGTGCATCCATAGTCAGGAAACAGAGAGATGGATGCTGGTGTCCAGGACCCCAGCCCATAGAAGGCTACTACCCATATTCATGGTGGGCCTTCCCACCTCCATGAACCCACTCTAGAAACTCCCACCCAGACGTGGTGTACAGAGGTTTGTCTCCTCTTCTCGGTGATTCCAGATCCTGTCAGGTTGACACTCAAGACCGACCATCCCAAGGATGCAGCTGGCCATGTAGTGCCACAGAGGCTGAGCCCAGGATGACAGAGAGAGACACGTTTTGCAGTGGCAGGTTGCAGGCACCTCATGTCTCCCAAAGGAGATGCCGTTAGCTTTCTAAATCACCCATCAGACTATCGAGAGGCAAAGCCTGCTACACAGAGATGGAGGACCAGGTGGAGTTACAACCAGTGTGGAGACATCTCTGCACCCCTGGGCTCCTATAAGGCTCTGAGACACAATGTCCAAACACTGCAAATGTAAGGTATTAAAATCATCTCAGAAACAACTTCTCCAACAAAAATGGGACCATGTCATACCCCGCCTGAGGCTTCATGTCTCTGGGAAAGCTCCACAGATGGGCTGTCCAGTCCTACTGGGACAGCGCTGGGGATGCTGGGAGCTGTCTGTGCTCCCTACTCACCCCGCACCATCCCACACACGTGTATCTTCAGTGGTCCTATCTCCAGTATTACCATCATCACAGCCTTTTTGTGGACTCAGCACATGGTGTTGCAAGACTCCGTTCACACCTCTCTAACATTTCTTCCACTCAGCAATCCTTCCAGTGGATCTCGATAACTCCATCTCACAGGCGAGGAAATTGGGTTCAGGGAGGTTAATTGACTTGCTTGTGATCCAACCCTATGCAAATATGCTGAAACTTGGATGTGAGTCTTGGGCCTGCAAACCCAATGCTTTTCCCTGTCATAGCATCTCTTCTCCCTGCTCACACATCTATTCATGTCTCTGGGCCTGCCCCAGTCCTGTGGCCATCCTGTGCCCCAAAGTCAGAGGGAGAAGCAGTGTTCCAAAACCTTCACAGAAAGCATCCCTTAAGCTTGACAACAAAGCAGCAAGTGACCCCACATCTGGTTGGGTTCTTAACTGGAAGAGGTCATAGACTATTTTCTGTGTGTTTCCTCTCTAAGGTCTTCAAGCCATAGAAACATTTCCCAAGTTCAGACCATAGTGACTGTGTGTGGGTGTGGTGTGGTGTGTGGTGTGTGTGTGGTGTGTGTGTGTGTGTGTATGTGTGTGTGTGTGTGTGTGTGTGTGTGTGTGTGTGTGTGGTGTGTGGTGTGTGTGGTGTGTGGTGTGTGTGTAGTGTGTGTGTGATGTGTGTGTGTAGGCATGTGTGTGATGTGTATGTGTGTGTGTATGTGGTGTGTGTGTAGTGTGTGTGTGATGTGTGTGTAGGCATGTGTGTGATGTGTGTGTGGTGTGTGGGGTGTGTGTGTGTGTGTGTGTGGTGTGTGTGTAGGCTTGCATATTCATTGGCTTCTTTAATGCTGATGATATCTCTTCTATGGGAAAGGATATCAGAGGTATCCTTCATACATTCATTGACATACAAGTCATTTGGTATGAAAATGTGGTGGTTTGAATGGAGAGTGTCCCCCATAGACTCATGCACTTTAACTGTTATGGAACCCTTAGGAGGTGGAGCCTTGCTGGAGAAGTATGTCACTGGGTGAGGGGGAGCTTAAAGTTTTATAGCCTGTTTTCCCCACCTCCTACCTTTCCTCCCCACCCCCCTCACCCCCGCTTTGCTTTCTCATCTTGAGGCTGGTCCCATGCTCCAACTTCCATGCCTCCTTCCCTATCACTGGGCTTGATCCCCTGGAACTCAAGCCAAAAATATGCCCTTTTCTCCTATAATCTGCTTTTGGTCATGGTATTTTTATCACAGACAGAAAAATAACTAATACAGAAACCATTTCCATTTTGCATATAACACTTCTACAGGTCCCATAATGTCTGAAGGGAGCCACATGACCTATCTCTATAATGAAGAGGCTCCTGTAACAAGGTACCCCTCCTTAAAGTGGCTCTGAAAAGCATCGCTCTGCCCTAGATGATGACCCCAGTTCATCTCAGAGCACGAGATGAGACATATTTTCCAGTATTTTGTCAACTGCTCCTAGCTCTGTTTCCACAGGAGATGAAGGGGAAGTTAGCTCCATCAAGAGAGGATTGTTGAACCACTCTTGTTTCTGATCCTAATGTTCCAGCTCTGGGGACAAGGATAAGTCTACAGAGATGCAAAGAGATTGGTGACTCATACTGGAAATGACCCATAACCATCACAGACAGAGTAGTCAAAAAAAGGGCCACAGTCAGAGAGCAAGGAGGACTGGGGTACAGGGAACCACGGGGACACTTGGGGAAAGGAACTGATTGGCAGTAAAACCTTCAGTGTCTGCAGCCAGGCATCTTCTCTTTCTGCAGCTGGTGAATTGTATGAGATGACCATCACACTACTGCCTGACCCCTAAATGAGGAATAGATTTCACCTCTGTCCCACCAGTAATGAGCCACATGGCCCTGGCCAGTTGTACAAGTTCAGCGACTGCATTCTCACTTTGTAGATGAGAAAGCAAAGCGGGGGGGGGGGGGGGGGTGAGGAGGAAAGGAAAGGAGGAGCTTTAAGCTCCCCCCCACCCAGTGACATACTTCTCCAGCAAGGCTCCACCTCCTAAAGGTTCCATAATCTCCCAAACAGTGCCAACAGCTGGGGATCAGGTGTTTAAAGTGCATGAGTCTTTGGGGGACATTCTCCATTCAAAGCGGGATCAACTTTCCCACAGTAGTGTCATAAGGACTGAATAGAACACTGTGTACAAGAGTTCTCAGTGTATTAGCCAAATGGCAGTATGTGGATGTGGCCAAAATGAATGAGCTAATTGAATAGCAATAATAACAACAAACATTTTAGTCCCTTCTGAGTGACCTATGCAGTGACATCTATGTGTATAATCTGGTTCCCCTTCCACAAAGTAACTCCTTGGGGAAGGAGACCTTCACAGCCGAATTTAGTAGATGAGGGAAATTAAAAAACAAACCAATTGCCACGCAGCTAAGGAAGCTAGAGACAGTTCAGATGCCTGTGATGGATCTAAAGTCCACATTATTAATCACAAAATCGGGGAAATAACAGGAGAAGAAGGAGAAGAGAAAAAGGATGAAGAGGAAAGAGGAAGAGATAGAGAAGGAAGGGGGAGGAACAGGGAGAAGAAAGAGGAGAAGGTTGAAGTCTCATGAATCTTTTGAGCTTCAGAGTGACCCTATGAGGCAGGTATTGCCTCAACCCATTTCATAGGTAAGAACACTGAGGGGCTGGAGTCTGGCTGGTCAGCCTTCATTAAAAGGAGAGGGAGTCATGATGACCCAGCAGCACAGGGTGGTGAACAATGGGTTGGTCACATGGTCAAACTTCACCTAGTTCAAATCTCAGCTCCATCACTTGCTCTGTAGCCCCAAGCAAGCTGCTTGGCCTTATGTGCCTTAGTTTTTCCCTCTGTATAATAGGGATATAAGTGATTACTGTGGGGATTAAACATGTTCATAAATGCTAAGAACCTGCTGTTCATTGTAGGATCTCTACAAGGTCCACAGATCCTGGAAGCCTGTTAGAAACGCAGGCTCCAGGCTGCCTCAGCTACTCTGCGGCAGGCTGACCTCTGAGAAGAGCTGAGAGGAACATGGTAAGAGCTCTTTTGGCTCACGCCTCTGTGGTCATGGCTGGAGAGATGTGCTGGAGGAGCTGGGCAACGTGGGGAATGATCTAGGCTAGTGAGCTGAGGCTAAACCATGAGGGGTCCAGCCCAGGATATAAGGACATAGCAGGGAGAGAGATGCCCTGGGGGGTGGGACTTTCCAGGCAACAGGGGAATAACAAAGAATTATCTTCCATATGTGAGCAACCAAGCAAACAACTGAGCCTCAGATGAGCAGGCACCACCAGATTCTCTGGGTGCAAACCACACCCACCCGATTCACCCAGCTATGGGACATTCTTGACACACATAGAGACACAGCAGGGGCAGACGCTACCCAGGCCTATGTGTCTCAAGTCTGGCTCATCCAGGATCTGCCATACCAATGAATTCTCTTTATTCCTCACCCCACTGTGAGTCCATACAATCCTAAAATTGTCCTTGTTTCTATCAAGGTGTGTTACAACCTGGGAAACTTTATCCAGAAGTGAGGATCCAGCCTTGGACATCAGGTACCTTCTAGAGGGAAGAGCCCCAGATTTCCCATGAGCAGATTATGATCATGAACTTATTGGTAGAGACTAAAGACAGGGAAGAACAGCCAACATTCCTCTGCAATACGTAAGAGGATGGGACTGGTACAGATGTCTCGTAAACATAGCTGAGCACCCAAACCTTCACATGAGTTCATCTTGCTCCCAGAGCTGCTGAGCCAACAGAATCTAGGATGTGTCGTCCAGCTGGGTTACAGTGCCAAGCACCCACAATGGATCTCTTAGCGACACTGTTACTGTATCTCAGCTCTGAGGGCCAACAGTCCTAGATAAGACCATCTACTGAATTGGGGGCTTCAAAGAGCAATTGTGGAGAATCTGTTGTGCTCAGACCCAATCTTAACCCTGCTTCAAGAGCCATGTTGGTCGTCAGTGGTGCCTCTTGGCTTGTGGGCCCATCATCCTTGACTTCACATTCACAGAGTACTTGTCATATAGATGGGTTATTGTATGGGTGTGGGCTCATGCGGGTCAGTGGAATGAGGACACAGGCACCTTTAGGATGTCTTAAACTTTCCAGCTGCAGGGGACTCAGCCTCTTGTGGGACTAAAACACCCTCCTTTAGCCAAGGGCATTTTTATTGTTCTCTAAATTTACACTTTTAGCAAGTTGATTTCCATATCCCCAGAACACCCTGACAAAGCTTCCCAAGGGACAATGCCAAATGCAAATTCTCGATTAAGGAATATAGATCACAGTGTGCTGGATTTTTCCCATTCAAGTTTTACATATGCTTTGTACCCTCAGGAAACTCTCAGACAAAATTCACATAGAAGGTAACAAGAGAAACAAAAGTAACCGAGAAACAAAAGATAGATTAAGGCTCGGTTCTAGCAATCTGGAGCCACACCAGGTGTAGCCCAGTGGGAATTCCCCCACATACATGGGTAGCTTCCAGATTTTCTCTCTTAATACGGACACTGGTCACATTGAACATTGGCCCTCACACTCGGATATAAATTATCTCAACATGTGCATATGCAATTACCTGTCTTCAAATGCATCCCATTCTCAAGCACGGCAGATAAGGCCTTATCTGTGAACTGTGAGGAAACAGCACTTACTTCATACCCCGGACCTTATCTTGCATATGAGTCTCAGCCTCAATTCCTCACAAAGTCCAGATTAGAACTGTAAGGAATGTGTGTGCCCTCACTGCCAGACTCCCCAGAATTCAGTGGGAAGAAAGCTCCAGGCCTCTGCAGCAAGCAGGATGTCTTGGAGCTTCGGCCCATCCTCATCCAGCTAGTGAAGGCAACATTCATTAGGCTCACTGGTACTCTGTCACTCCTGGCCCTTCTCCTTCCCAAGACCCCAACAATTCCCAAAAGAGCTGAAAATCTGGTTTTACCGCAGTTGGTATGATTGGTAATCCAAGATGAGAGGTGCCGCTGGCAAACTGAACCACAGTCCAGGAGTAGAACATGCTTTGTTCATTAGATCCCATGTTGACGGCTGCAATGAAGCAGGTTATTTTTCTGCTTATAACAAAGGAAAGGAAGAGGAGGAAGGAAGGGAAGGAAGGAGACAAGCAGAAGAAAAGCCAGTCGTGACGACAAGGCTCTGTTGCCATATGAGACTTTGCAGCTTTGCTTTGAGGGTGAAGCCGCTCAGAGACGGATTGCAATGTTGCACCAGCTCTGGCCCCATGAAGGCTGGTGAGATGTAAAGTGAGAAATCTTAATTTTGGTGGCAGTCGCACAGAATCAGAGCTGGAAATCCAGACTACCCAGAGACCCACGCCTCGTGTCACGCAGGCACTGGCTGTGCCTTTGTTTACCCCACTACCACAGTGGCTGCTTAGCGCCATCTGGACCCAAGGCTCCTCTGTGTCTCCTCAGACCCCAGACCCTCCAGGATGAGTGCCGTGGGGGGTCCTGTGGTGAGCTGGAGGATGCTTGGGTTGGGTGAGTGAAAAGAGCACACCTGCATTTGTAAAAATCTGTGGTTTTCCAGCTCAAGGTTCGATTTTTAGCCGTCACGACAAATGTTTTGTTTGCTTTGAATCTGGAGTCTGCCTCCCTTTCGTCATCAGAATTCTGCAGTTTCCTCTTGTCCGCCTTTCTTTCTCACGTACCTCACCTATAGCTCCTGGAAATATCGAAGAGGAAACAAAATAACCACCTTTGAAACAGCAAAGGGATGCCGAAAGAAGAGAAAGTGAGTCGAGGGGCTTTGTTTTAATGTTACAGAGTTCAGTTGTAAACTGACGGGGAACCTTAAGACATCCAAAGTCCTGTGTGAGCATCCTTGTCCATCATCTCTACTCTGGGTCCACTTCACTGCCAGCTGAGAAAACAACATCATTAGATGGACTCAAGCCAGTTCTAGCCTCTTCTTCCTCAATATTAGGCCTGATTTGTGCCAGTGGCCAATTATTGGGTTCACATGATTCTCTCTGGTCTATACCCAACCTCCACATAACCCACCCTTCTCTCCTCCTGCCGTTCCTCAGTTCACATTTCCAGAGGAACACACCTTTCTGTCGCTACAAAGATACCCCTCTCTCCACCCAGGGGTCAGACATCTCAGCTCTGACACTCTCCCCTGCTAATCTCTCCTGACTTGGTGTTAAGAATACCTCCATGTACTACTAAAACTAACTCTGCTTCCTGTCCTGAGAATATGTAACATTTAAAATGTCTCTTCTTCTACCCAAAACTAATGTAATCGAGACACTCCAAATCCAAGGATCGCCAATACCCTCAAACTTGTGTGTCTGCCGGGCTTTACAACATAGGTGGGGGATATCTCTGATGCAGCCTTGCCCTCTGACTCCAAGGATAACTCCTACCCATAATACATGCTGACTGTATGTATCATGTACCCAAGATGGCTGACTGGCCTCAACCATCTGGAGGTAGGTTGCAGCCAACTTAGTCTCATCCATCTGGCTCTTCCATGTCCTTGTACCTCCCACTTTCTTCCCAGCCACTCAGCCCTAGACTTTCTTCCATCTCAGGAGCATTGATGTGCCACCTCTGCCTCATAGGCCACTGTGCCTCTCACGAGTGGACAGCTTCACACAGGATGTTCCCACACTTCCCTTCTCCCATCTAAGTCTTGTCTCAGTCCGTTTCCTGTTACAGCTCCAGCTGTCCAGCAAGCACTCTCCTGTCCCAGGCTCTTTGCCCTGGGGCATCCCTAGACTATGGCCCACGCTTGGAGTAAGCTGAATGAATACATCCAACTCAAGCAGAGGTTTATCCCAGGGCTGCACTGCCGTTCTACCCTGCAAAGCACACCAAACACAAGATGGATATGTTCGTGCTCAGAGAGCATTTGGAGCTGAGGAGACGGCACAGTGGGCAGAGTTGGCTGAGCAGGCATGAGGGCCACACTTAGATGCCCTGGGACTCACACAAAGGCTGGGCAGATGGCTGTAATCTGAGAGAGAAGAAGAGAGAAACAGAGACAGAAACAGATAACAAGAAATAGGGAGAGCGAGACCTGAAGCATACTCTTTAGCTGGACTTACCAGAATCAAGGAGCTCTGGGTTCAGGAACTCAAATAAACTAAGTTAAAAGGTGTCAAGGAAGACACCTAATGTCAACTTCAGGCACACACACACACACACACACACACACACACACACACACACAAACACACAAACTTATATACACACACACAAACTTGTACACACACACACTCAAACAAATACAGACACACACACATATACATACATACATTCACACACATACACATAGACACACACATATACACAGACACACAGACACATGCACACACACATACACAGACACACACACACATATATATATTCACACACACATACACACAGACATACACACACTCACAGAAACAAACACATTTACACACATACAAGACACACACATACATACGCACCCACTCACACACATACACAGACACACACACACTCACACAAAAACACACAAACAAACACACACAAATACACAGACACACACATATATAACATACATATATATATACTTACACACACATACACACAGACACATATACACACACTAACAGAAACAAACACATTCACACACACACATACATATGCACACACTCACACATATACACACACTCACACACAGACACATACATACACATACACTCATACAGAGAGACACACAGACACACATTCACACAGACACATATACACAGAGACATATGTGTGCGCGCACACACACACACACACACACACACACACACACACACAAACAGAAGCAATCTTATTTCCAGTTTCCAGGATTCAAATGATACAGTGTATGTGCACAGGGATTCAAATGATACAGTGCATGTGCACAGCTCAGGGATTCAAATGATACAGTGCATGTGCACAGCTCAGGGACACTTGAACTGTGCTCCTAACAGAGCAACACACATTCATAGTGTACAGAAAGACATCCCACAGCAGACCCCTACCAAAGTCCTACAGAGAAAGGACAGCAGTTCTGCAAGGCTGCCCATCCCTGTTTCCCATTGCTTTCCAACACAGGTTCAGACCATGGTGTGGCTTGGACCATTCCTCCTTTCTAGGATCTCAGAGTGTGTCCCATGGGGCCATTCTCCTATGCTCTAAAGTGGTCCGTCCTTTCTGATGCTTCTCAATATCCTGCTGTTCTCTTCCAACGCATTTGGAGTGGACAGCTCTGGAGATAATTGTCATTTTCATGAAAATGTATAGGAAGCTCTCTTAACTAACAAAGGCAAACAAATGTACTCTGCTTTGAAAGCCCCCCTGAAAAAAACCAACTTGTGTGTGCGCACACGTGTGTGTGTGCACGTGGGCATGTGTGTGCATGCATGTGTGTGTGCATGCGTGCATGCGTGTGTGTGCATGCGTGCATGCGTGTGTGCGTGCATGCGTGTGTGTGTGTGTGTGTGTGTGTGTGTGTGTGTGTGTGTGCCTGAGATGGCTCAGCAGGTGGGAGTGTTTTCCAGGAAGCCTGACAATCTGAATTCAGTCCCCAGAATCCACCTTGAAGAAGGAGAGAACTGACTCCTGCAAGTTGTCCTTTGACCTCTCCAGTCCATGCACACGATGGCACATGCACTCCCACGTGTGTATACACATGCATAAGCACGAGCATGCGCGCATGCGTGCACACACACACACACACACACACACACACACACACACACTAAATAAGTAAAATGTAAAAACATATTTATATGTATGCCGCTCAGCCTGGCTCTCACACCAGGGTTCTCTGATATACTAGAGTTACCTCTGAACTACTGGACAGCTGCAGGCACCATGTCAACACTCCTGCTGGCCCCCAGACTCACTCCATGCAGGAGAATGTATCAGTCACCTTCCTGGTTGCCGTGATCACATGACTAGAAGCAACTTAAAGGGAGACAGATTCATGTATTTATTACAGTGCAAAGGGCATTAGTCCATCGTGGTAGGTAACTCATAGCAACAGAGCATGGAGTGGCTGGTCACACTCCTTCCACAAGCAGGAAGCAGAGAGGCCTGCCACTAATAATCCACTTCCTCCAACAAGGCTCCTCTTCCTAAAGCTTCCACCACCTTGCCAGACAGTGGCACTAGCTAGGGACCAAATGCGTAAATGCACGAGCTGGTAGGGTGTGCTTCCCATGCAAAGCACCATGGGAACTTTAATCCACTACATGCTCTTAGCTTTCAGATCTGCCTTGGGTCTTTGCAATGCCCCTTCAGGGTCCACTGAGGAACTAATCAGTTTCAATTTATCCATAGTTAAAATTGGATGCAGTGCTCAGTTTGGAATTAAAATTGTGTATGTGAAATCATTGTTGTGAAATGAATTATTAGCTGGGGCTTATAAGAAGGTATTTTTAGTTCAGTTGTCCACTCTGGTCTGTAGATTTGTCCTCCAAAGTTTCCATTACCAGAGGACAGCTGTGTTCTGATGTGGTAGGGCAGTGGAAAGGGTTGTGACCCTTTCACGGGGTTACCTAAGACCATGGGGAAACACAGATATTTACATTATGATTCACAACAGTATCAAAATTACAGTTATGAAGTGGCAATGAACATAATTTTATGGGTGGGGGTCATTATAGCACAAGGAGCTGTATTAAAGGGCCACAACATTAGAAAGGCCGAGAATCACTGTGGTAGAGAGGAAACCTTATTACAAGGGTGAGAGGGTGGGAGAGAGGTGGCGGAGAGAGGGAGAGAGGGAGGGAGGGAGAGGGAGGGAGAGAGAGGGAAAGAGAGAGAGGGCATTCATAGAATTCTTCTTATAGTGTGTAACTACAGCATTCGATCTTATCAATACTGCTAATGTCTTACTTTTCCTGACCCATAAATTAAGCTTTGTCATAGGGGTGAAGAAAACAGTTCACATAGGTAGTGCTAGGTGCTATTTAGGGCTTCAGCCATCTACTAGGGTCTGGGAACACATCCCTGTGGATAAGAGGGAGTGCTAGCTGCATAGAGAAATATATAGGATGGGACAATAGCTAATCAGTAAAGTGCTTGCTGGACATGTATGAAGACCTGAGTTCATGCCCTGGGTCCCAGGTAAAAAAGCTGGGAGTGGTAGTATGTGCTTACAATCCCAGCACTGGGAAGGCAGAGACAAGGGGGTCCCTCTGGCTTGTTTGCCAGCCAGCTTAGTCAAATTGGGGTATTCTGGTTAGTTGGGAGTGCCTCTGACCTCCACATGTATATGCATCCTCTCCCTCTCCCCCCCCTCTCTCCCTTCTTTCCTCCCTCCCTCCCTCCCTCCCTCTTCCTCCTCTCTCTCTCCCTCATCCCCCCCCTCTCTCTCACACACACACATGCACGCACGCACGCACGCGCACGCACACCCATGAACACATGCATGCACACAATAAAGAATGAGACACTGGCCACTCTCACAAGTGAGAAAGGAAAATCACATATATTGAGGACCTGCAGGTCTCAGAACATTTGTGTCCTTGACATCCCATGAACCTCACACCAACCTAAGCAGTAGGCAAGCTCTTCCAGGAGACAAGAATCTGGGCCACATCTGGGGGTGGTGCTGGAGCCCAAACCTCCTTCCGTTGATTTTCAGAGGTCTGTGTTCCCCCGTGTCGCCAACAAGAAACCCAGGAGACAGTAGACTTCTGAGAAGTGTGGACCGGCTGCTCTTTTCTATTTAAGGGAATCTCAAAGCACACACCATAAATTATCTTCTCCTCTGCACTCCTCACAGGCGCTGGGTCCTGAGCCAACCCTCCAGCTTGGGACCAGGCAGAGCTGGTCCCTCCTCCTGTTGGACAGCCACCATGAGGCACAGATCCTCCCCACAACACAGGGCTCCCTTCACCATCATCCTCCTCTCCTCCCGGGTGACTGACAGTGCCAGGTTGCCGAGCAACTTTTTACAATTTTATGCATAGACTCAGACTTTGTAAGACGCCAGTTTTCACACGACCCACTAAGCACTAGCCACTGAGATCACCAACCGTTACCTATTCTTCACACTTCTTTCTTTTATCGAGAACCTCCCCCCATCTCTGTTTCTCCAAAAAGAACAATCATACACAGTATTTAAATAAGCAACCAACTTTGCTCTTTCTCATTTGGAGATCAAGATAGGGGAAGGCTCACAGCCTGCCATGGTGCAACACCAGCCCCACTGGGTCTGCTGTGCCCCAAGACAGCCCATCTAGAAGCCCCCATGGTGTGGCAGCCAAGTTTTCTTCCTGGAATTCAGCTTACCTTCTAATACACTGACAGTTGCATCTTAAGAATAGAGTGATTTTCTCATCCTGGGTTTGTCACACAAAACTACTGGCAGGGATATATTCCTGGGACAGCTTTTTAAAGTCTGTCTGCAAATGGCACCGAGACTAAATCTGTGTCCCTGAATGAGTGGGGATGGAGCGTGTTGCAAAGAGAAGCCAAGAGGCCAAGAAGGTGGAGTCTCGGCTCACCCTGCCAGCAGGTCTAGACAGCAAGTGTCCATCAGTCAAGCTACACACCATGCTCTCAAGTGAGGGAATTCTAGTTAGGAATTCAAGGCAGTTTGGCTTATTCCTTAAAACCAGTGTTGGAAATCCAAATCAGGAATAATCATATGGGCTCACATTCTATGTCACAAGGCTTTCTGTAATACACATGAAGAAAACATGACTTTGCAAAGAGAGAAGAGATTCTGTGGGACTAGAAATGGACAACAGTTTTGTGACTGGGTGGTTTCCACATATAGTTAGTACCCTCATCCACTCTCTGCCTCCAGTGTTCCCCTCAGTCATTCTATGGCCATGTCCACTAGAATACAGACAGTCATCACCTCTAGCTGCACTCTGGGTATGAGTTTTAAAAAGAACAGGCAAGGGAAGAGACCAGCTTCCCTTCTCAGACTGTGTTCATGGTGTAGCTCATGAGAGCGGGTTTTGTATGAGAGCGGGTAAGCATGAAGCTGATGGGTAGCCAGAGTCTGCAGAGTATTTATTATTTTTAACAGAGCAAATTGATCTGAAAAATCCCTTCAAACAGGTATATGGTGCTTCTGTGGGTAGAAGAGGAAAAGCCTTATCATTTTTCACCAAAAGGAATTTATTTTACAACCATCACTATCATGAATACAGAATTCAATGTCATAATGTTGATAAAATGAGGTTTCAGAAATAAGGTGTAGAGTAATATTTAAAATATCACAAATCATTTTCTAAAAATATATTAAATATTCCAGAAGTATAGAGTTGAGATTACTTAATAGAAAGAAAATTATATAATATTTTACATACCAGACAACATATGTGGGTGTGTATCTATCAATCCATCTAACTGCCAGCATGCCTAAACAGTTTTGACCATAAGGATACTGGGGCTACTTTTCACTTTTTGTAAGTTTGGGGACTGAAGAGATGGCCCTGTGGATGGAAGTGCTTGCTGCTCTTCCAGAGGACCCAAGTTCAGTTCCCAGAACCCATGCCAGAGAGCTCACAACTGCCTGTAACAGGGCACCTTATGTCTTCTGGTCTCTGCGGGTATATGTATGCAGATACACACACAAATAAAAATAAATTTTAAAAATTAATATGTTCTTACAGATTCTGAATCTTCAGGAGATCATCTTATTTTCAAACAACAAAAAAATATAGCAACGCCCCCTTTCAAATAACATCTATGTGTTTCAGTCATCCCCTTGGCAGGAAAGGGACAAAGCGACATTGCCTTGTTCTCTGATTCTGAGAATATTTTAGCCCTTTGAATATTCTAAATCTAATTCACACTTAATAAAAGGGAGAGAGATTTCCCAAGAGGCTTCCAAATGGCTTCTTCAAAACTGACTTATGACGTAAGACTACAGAGCAGCGGCCAGGTCAGGGAAAGGGCGTCCTCTGCTGTGGGACTTTCATTTCCCACACTTTGCAGTATTTTGGTGTATTGCAAGCAACCGCTACAAGTGAGTGGATGTTCTATTTTTTTGTTAGCACAACTGGTGACAAACTAAACGACCCATCTCTTCAACAAACAGCAGGTACACTAGGCACCAGTCAGAGTCTGCAGAAGTGAGAAGATTGTTGAAGCTGCAAAGCCAGGGACCACCCCACTGCAGGGCACACCTCAAGCCAGGCATTTTCCTTTGCACAGAGATGTTGCTTCCTAAAGCTTTTTTTTTTTTTTTTTTTTTTTTAAACCTTGGGGTAAGGGCAAGATCTCCTATATCCCAGGCTGACCTTGAACTCACTCTACAGCTGAGTGTGCCATTGCATATCTGATCTTCCTGTCTCTACTGTCCCTACCATCCAAGAGCTGGGGCATGCACCGTCATAGCCAGGTTTATATGCTACCAGGATCAGTCCCAGGGTTCCCTGCATGCTAGAGAAAGACTCCACTGAGCCACCAATTGCACAAGTATGCAGTTCTGGTGTTTGTTTCTAGATGGAGCTCCGAATGTCCCCCACATGCTCTTGCCTTTACATACCAGGTCCCAGGCTGGTGATACTGTGGTGGAAGGTTAAGAAATGCTTAGGAAGTGGGGTCCAGCTGGTTGGCTGGCAGGGGTGAGATCTCTGAGGAAAAAGACCTTTGAGGGATCCAACTTAGGATCCTATCCTGCATCCTGGTCCTGACATCACATGAGAACCTTCATGAAATACTCCTGAAGACATGGAACTCTTCCACCACACCTCCCTGCCATGATAGATGGAAGTTTCCCGAATAAACTCTGGCTCCTGTAACTTGCTTCCACTGGGGTGTTTATCCCAGACCCTCAGCTTGTGTCTTTGTTTTGCTCATTCTTGAGAAAGTGGGCTGTGCTACAAGTGTAGGATAGAGGTATCCCAAGCACATCCCGGTAGACTTTGGGACCTAACAGATGGGACCTGACACGTGCCCAGCTGAGGCAGCTGGATGGAGCTGCAGTCCAGCCATTGTGCCTTTGTCCTGCTTTAATTCACTCTCAGCAGTGAGCAGGATCACAAGGACCCACAGAGGACAGGCAGACACACAGCGATTCTTACAACCCACCAACAGTCATACTGTACTGAACACTTCAGTGCTATTTCTCCCAAGCCTCCTAGATTTCAAAAACTGGAATACTGGGTAGGGCTATGGGCACCTAAGTTGCCTGGGTGCTTGGAAGCTAAGTGATGAATGAGCCATGTACAAAACTGAATGTGTGAGTGATCAAAAGCAGACAGCACATGAGAAATTCTAGGGATCAATTTCTAACACATTTTTAAACAAAATTCATCTGTTGGGAATTGGTCTTTTCATTGTTTTTTGTTTTTTGTTGTTGTTTGTTTTTATTTCAAAGCATAAAGGATAAAAACAAACTATTAAGTATACCATAGGACACAACAGTGATAGTACCAGGTAGCCATGAAATTCCCTTTTAAACCTAAGCAACAGGGCAGGAAGAAAAGCAGAGGTGGAAGGGCCCTTCAGAAGCTGGCAGGCATCGAGAGAAGCTGGAATGTGTAACTGTGGCACGCACTTCCCTTTAAATGTTCTTAAATTGTTCCCATTTCTTTATTCGGGGGGGGGCACATATGTGGAGGTCAGAAGACAACTCTCAGGAGTTGATGCTCTCCTTCCACACATGGATTCTGGGGAGTGAACTCCAGCTTTCAGACTCAGCAGGCAGCCCCTTTGCCATGTCTTACTTCTCCAGCTCTAAGACAAGACACTGTTGTGGTGATATATTGTGTGCCCCAATAAAGCTGGCCTGAGGGTCAGAGAAGAAGAGCAAGTCACAGCCAACCTCACCTCACCAACTCTCAGCCAATCCTGTTTCCACGAATCCTCAGACTGAAAACCTCCAAGTCCTCACCCAAAAGGCCTCAGCCAAAAGAGCTTTTAGTTCTTATCTCCTCATGCCTTATAGACCTTTCTCTGCCCTGCCATATTAGTTCCTGGGATTAAAGGTATGTGTGCCACCATTACCTGGCTCTGTTTCCAGTGTGGCCTTGAACTCACAGAGATCCAGATGGATCTCTGCCAATTGGGTGCTGGAATTAAGGGTGTGTGCCACCACTGCCTGACCTCAATGTTTAATCTAGTGGCTGGCTCTGTCCTCTGATCCTCAGGCAAGCTTTATTTGGGCTACACAATATATCACCATACACCATGACGAAAGTAACTTACAGAAGAAACTATTTGGGGCTCACAGTTCCAGAGGGTTAGAGGCCATGGCTGTCATGGTTGGGAGCATGGCAGCAGGCAGGCAGACACAGTGCTGGGGCAGTAGCTGAGAGCTCACATCTTGGGACACAAGCATGAGGCAGGGGTAGGGGAGGTGGGAGACTAGGAATGGCATGGACTTTTGAAACCTCAAAGCCCACTCCCAATGACATACCTCCTTCAACAAGGCCACACCTCTTAATCCTTCCCAAACAGTTCCACCACCTGAGGACCAGGTACTCAAACAAATAATCCTATAGGGGATGGGGGAACATTGTCATTGAGATTACCACATTCTCTCTTTTTAATGTAGAGAAAGTCAAATTGCAAGAGCCACAACACATGCTATAGCTGGTGGTTTTCAAGCAAGCTCTGAGCTACATTTTTTAATTTGAAGTGTCATTTGAAATCCTTAAACATAAAATCTCTCTATCTAATTACATATGTATGGGGAGAGATAAATTCGATAAAGTGCCAGAACCCAATAAAGTAATGCAACACTGCAAAACCTCTTATAGACAGCTTAAAAAACACACTAGGAGTCAATTCAAGCACTGGTTAATGTCATCTAAACATGTGTGGTGACTGAGGTGAAGTTCCGTAGAAAGCAAGCACACTTGAGAGCAGCCTGACTCGGTCAAGCACGAGCGCGCACACACACACACACACACATATTCACTTTAATGCAAAACAACTCAATTCCATGCATACACGTACATTCTCTTTGATGTGCATA
The DNA here is from genome assembly GCF_903995425.1 of Onychomys torridus. Taxonomy (NCBI): domain Eukaryota; kingdom Metazoa; phylum Chordata; class Mammalia; order Rodentia; family Cricetidae; genus Onychomys; species Onychomys torridus. The sequence continues at coordinate 48,728,617 of NC_050463.1, read as the reverse complement.
CACAAAGAAATTGTACAAAAGAAAGAAAGCAATGCCTTCAGTTCTTTGGTCCTTCCTTTTAATGTATCTTTTACATTTGTATTATTTTTGCATGTGTGGGTATGCATGCCAGAGCATGCATGGAGGTCAGAGAGCAACTTAAGTAAGTCAGCTCACTTCCTTCTGTGTCACGTGGGTTGTAAGTAAGGAACTCAGGTCATCCATCTACTCTACCAAGCAGAGAGCAGTCAGAGATGATACTCATCAACACTGGCCCTCTGGTCAGCCTTTATCCACTGAGCCATCTCCTCAGCCTCTGGTTCTTCCTGTTAAAGTCACTTGGAGACCGCACTTTCTAAGATTTTGTAATCACTTCATCTTTTTGTTTTGTTTTTATCTTTGGTTTGTTTTTAAACTAGAATTTATGGCTATACAAAAATCCATCTCATGCACACAGTGACACATCTTTGCAGTTTCTATTGCACCAAGTAGTGAAGATTAAAAAACACAGAATGAAAACACTGCAAATAGCCAAGTATGGTAAATAAACATTAAAATGGTTCAGATGAACACAATCTGTAGAAAGACGTCATCTAGGAGAGATGGGCTACAGACACCAGACCACGGCCATATCACCATGCTCCACAGACAAAGCAAAATAGCCTTGTCTATGAGTCACAACACCATGGAGGTCTTAAATCTCTCCACCTGCAGCCACAACAAGTACAGTGCCCCAGCAAAAGGACCAGGCCTCTCCCTGCAGACACACTGGCCCTCCTTCCCAGGGAGACTTCATGTGAAAGTGTTGGCGCTGTGACTTCAGCATCATGTCGTCCCCGTGACATTAAATGCTCTTTGGCAAAATAAATCACGCTGTGTTTAACTACTCCTTGACTCTCGGACACTTAGCTGGTAACCAATCTTCTGAGATAATAAACAAGATCACAGAGAATGATAAATTTTATGTTATACCATTAAATTAAAAGCACAACAACCCAGTGACATAATTCAATCTGGATTTAACCTATCTGATTTTAAACACTGAGCAAGATTATCATAATAAATTCTAGGCCTATCAATTCCATCTTTATAATCCCCAAACTTAATAAATGTGGCTTCTAATGCTTTCTATGATACCATCAGTCAAGGTGCTGGGCGATGCAGGTTCCAGGAGGCACCTTGAAATTTCACTAGGCGTATTATTCAGATTCATTTAAATACACTAGACAATGGAGTAAAATCTGTCCAACTCTCATGGCTCCCAACTCAAACTTTTCCTGAGACATTAATGAGTACAGTCTGTGAAAGTCTACTAATGAGGAAAAGACCCAGGGTTTGCCAAGTAAACCTGAGGAGTCAGGATCTGTGGGATTCACAGAGAAGCTGAGCAGGTATAGTAGACTGTCTCTAATCCCAGCACTCCAGAGGCAGAAATGGGATCACCTGGAACAAAATGGCTATGCTAGGCGAGTTGAAACTGGCAAGCTCTAAGTTCAGAAAAAGACCCTTCCTCAATATTAAGTAGAGAGCAGTCAGAGATGATACACACAGAACACACACAGCTGCACCTACACACATGCGAACACACATCCACACAACCCACACATACACGTTCCCGCCCTTCTGCACTTAGCCCAGGCCTCTGCTCATAAACACTCATTAAGCACTCAAACATTCCTCTGCAACCGAGGACTCTGTTCCACGGAGCTGACCCTTCTCATCCTGTGCCAAGTTCTTTCGTTTGGCTACCCTTCTGTCTGTGGCGACAATCCAGTCCTTCCTGACACAGCCTGTCCAAGTCATCTCCCTCGCCAGCCTGTTCCCAGAGGCCCCCAGTTCCCAGACGAGGCTGACATGCTTGCTTTGTGTGAATGCTGCTGCTGCCTCCTTTGGCCTGGTCTCTGCCACCTCTCTGTCTGAAGTCAATTTTCAGCTCTCTTCTGAGAAGTTCCTTCATTCAGACTCTCTTCCCTAGAGAAACCTGGACTCTGAAATCAAACACTCAAACTTCCTGTTACTACTGTGCGTTCCTTATGCTAATTTGCCTTGGAGATTTCCTGACAGACTTGAACCCCAGCTCAAATGACTAAAGATTAAAGTCTGCCTTCTGCCAGGTGGAGTCTAACGTGAGCGGCACTTTCTACCTGGGAGCTGAGCATTGTCTAACCTCATCTTTGTGGGCAGCTGGACAGTGAGCCAGACAGAGGGACCCAGACAAAGGAGTCTCCCAGTCCCAGGGCAGACTGATTGATATCTAGGACTCAGCTAATAGCTCGACACATTGATGATCTTCCCATCAGTGGCTGACTTCCAGCCCAGATGTCACCTATTCTTTTTCCTTATCAAAATGAGATACTACTGCTACCATTGGAAGCTCCTGGTGAATGTGTAGGCTGGTTAGAAGCTAAGCTGAACAGTACCCTGTACAATTAAATATTCACTGCTGGACCACAACTTAATGGGAGCATTACTTGTGGGGAATGGATGAAGTCCTGAGCAAACGTGATGTTGCTGACATGAGCAGGGCCACATCAAGGGCCGGACACATCAGTCCCTCGGCAATGGCAAGGCTTTCTCTAGGGTAGCCTCAGAGGAATGGTAAAGTCTCTGGTCTAACTAGGAGTGTTTGGGAACCATTGATCAGTGTGTATGGAAACTACCAACCACAGGTTTCTCCTTTCAGATGCCCACAACCTGAGACAGCTCCTCCTCAGAGGCCCCCTGTGAAGATCAGTCAAACTGGCTTCTTTGTTCAGGTGTATGTAATAACTACCTCCTCGATTTAGATGTAGAAAATAAATGTGCCCTTTCCAGACTGCCACTGGTGCGTCTCCATCAGAGGCACACCCCACCCCATCTCAGCTTTCCTGTACATACCTGTCATTGCTTCATTCCCCATCACCTGAGTCAGGGCTGTCCCTAAAGACATGCAAGGTCACGGCAGTTACATCCACTAAACACTATGACAACAGCATCACACCCTGTTAATCAAAGGGGATGGGGGACATTTGATGGGAGGGTATTGCACTCATTTTTGTTTTTGATATTCATGGTCGCCTATCACTAAACAACATATCAGTCACTTCCTTCCTTCTGTGACCAAGTTCCTGACAGGAAACAATGGGAAGGAAGGGCTTGTTGTGGTTTATACGTTCAAGGGGCTACAGCCCATCATGGCAGGGAAGGAGTGGCAGTGGACAGGTAGCCACACTGCTCCATAATCAGGAAGCAAAGAGTAGACTGGAGGTCAGGTTGGACTATCACATTTCTAAGCCCACTCCCAGGAACTCATGTCTTCCATCAGAGTGCCACCAGCTGAGGGCCAGGTATTCAAATACAGGACCCTATGGGAGACATTCCACATTCAACTCACAAAGATGGTCACTTCTATATTGGAATGGATACTGCCGTGTTTGCTTCCAGATTCAAATGTCCTAAAAGCGAGTACAATTCCAGTACCTCCAAATTCAAAATCTTTGAAACCCAAGAGCAGCAAATTGAGTGGAGCTTCCAAATGCCCTGCTTCCAGGCCAAACATTCACCACATGCAGTTGGCAGCTATCTGAACAAGCTCCAGCTTTTGTAGTAAGCAACAAGAATTGAGATGCAAATATGCACAATGTACACAGAGCTAGATGTGTTTCATGTATATACCATTGGTTGCTGACAAGACTAGAGTAGTAAGCTAGACCAAGGAGAAAACTACCTTTTTCTAAGTACCTGAGTGTTGCAGAATATTTGTTTACCTATGCAAAGGTGTGCTGCATTTGTTTATGTTGTAGAATATTTGTTTGACTATGTAAAGATGTGTTTCATTTGTTTAATTATGTAAAGAGGGGTTGCTGTTTTAGCTTGCCTGCCTAAGGCACCTGATTGGTCTGATAAAAAGCTGACTGACCAATAGTGAGGGAGGAGATGTAGACAGGACTTCTGAGCAGGGAGAGTAAATAGAAGGAGGGATTTAGGCTTGGGGTAAAAAAGAAAAAGAGACGCCAGGGGCCAGACAGACAGACATGGAGGAAGCAGGAAAGCAGGACATACAGAATGAAAGAAAGGTAAAAAGGCCCAAGACAAAATATAGATGAAGAGAAACAGGTTAATTTAAGTTATAAGAGCTGGTGGGTCAAGCCTAAGCTAAGGCCAAGCATTCATGATTAATAATAAATCTCTGTGCCTTTATTTGAGAGCTGGTTGATGGTTGCCCAACAATTCCAACTACACCTGAGGAAAAGGAACTTCTCTCCATTCCAAGAAAAGAGTTCTAAAATTTCTGTAGGGACCACTTTTCTAGGGTAAGGACCTGCTTCCGGCCAATATTCCCATGTGTGACTACTTAAAGAACCGAGTGTTCTCACAACAGACCTACGCAGAGTTTCTTTAACATTCCTTCCAAGACTCTGAATGTTCTGTTCACTCTTATTTTGTTACAGCCGGAGTCTGCTACCAGGGCATGGCAGGAGGAATATTCTCCTCTTTCTCCACAGTGAGCAAGCTGACTCACAACCTCTAGTTCCTTTCCCAGGAGGTCTCAGTCCTGTCCCTGAGGATGCTTTATCCAGTGAGGAGATCTCCAAGCAGTCTCAGCGAGGCAACGTTCCTCCTGCTGCCCTAGGACCTGCCACCATAGGGATCCGCTTCTCTCTCTTCCATCCCACTGCCCCCAGTGCTGGGCACTGCCTCCCCACCCTGTGTTCCTGATCAGTTCTGACAACAGATTCTGAAACAGCATCTCTCCTGGGTCTGGGAGCTGTCTGGTATGGATTCCCAGGTCTTTGTCAAGGGCAAGGAGTGGGAGAAGTACAATCCCCTCCTCCTGCATCTCCAATGACATTACAGAAATCATGAAAGGAAGGAGAGTGAACTCAGGCCTTAATCACTCTTGAACACGCTGGCTCTGAGTGAGTTCAAACAGCTGAAGATATCAAGACAGGTTACCCAGTGTCCATATAGAAAAAAAATAAATTAAGCCATAATAATAATTTAAAATTTTTCATTAAAGCAAAGATCTTCTTAGCTATTGTTATTGTCAAAGTCGCAGGACATTTTGTGAAAAGTTGAAAGACCTTGTAATGCGTGGAATATTCAGTAGAAACTTCCAGAATATGAGGCCTTAATGATAGAGGTAAGTAATCTTAGAGCTGTGCCTGTCTATATCACTTTAACCGTGCTTTAAAACAAGCCTTTAATCCCAGCACTTGAGAGTTCACGTCTTTGCTTCAGAAGGACACATGCCTTTTATCCCAGAAAGTGACATGGCTGGAGAAGGGAATATAAGGCATGAGGAGACAGGAACTAAGCAGCAGTTCAACTGAGACCCTCAGGGGTGAGGACTCAGAGGCTTTCAGGCTGCAGATTCATAGAAACAGGAGTTGGTGAGGTGAGGTTGGCTGGCTTGTTATGTTTCTCTGATCTTTCCGCTTTCACACCAATATCTGGCTCCAGGTTTCTGGTTTTTTTGTTTGTTTGTTTGTTTGTTGTTTGTTTTATTAATAAGACCTTTAAGATCCATGTTGCAGTGGGCTCCACTTCAATTTCATCCTTGAACATTTGAATGTATATTCCTCCAAAGGCCTCAGATTTGTGAGAAGATACATCCCTGTTCCACAACCCATCTAGGGAAGGGATAGGCCTTGTATTTTCAATTCTGTGCTCATGGCATGGAAACCAACCAAGGTCAAGGGACCAGGTCCAGCAAACACCCTCAGGGAAGGATACAACATAGGAGGAGACTTACCTACATTTTCTCTCCCCACTTATTTTTCCAGCTACAAATAAATAACAAATAATAATTTACTTTCTAATGAGCTCATCTGTGCATTTAACAAGCAAGCTTTTAAATTGTTATTTCAAGTTATGATATTTCAGTGCTTTTGAAGCAGAAGAGCAGCCTGAGTACCTGGCTCAGCATTTTATTAAAAGTATTTCTAGAAACTTCATCACTTCAGGAATCCTTTGTTTTGATATGTGTCTGCTATGTGTCGTTTATGAAGGATCTCTCTTCCTTGGATTCTATGTCTATTTTCCATCAGTCACTTATAGAAGTGCCACAGCTCGGAGATTTAACCAGAGAGATAGGACAGTATCCCTGCCCCACAGAGCCAGCCCAGAGCTGCCTTGCTTGTCCTGGGGGAAGTGCATCCCTTGGCTTCCCAGGGCATTCTGAGTAGCAAGAGCACGGTCATTTACCTTATACCTACATCACTTGATGCTGAGACAGCCATCCCACTCACAAGCTTCCTGTATCTCCTCTCTAAGCAGGAGGAAACCAACGTAGACATCAGTAAGAGTGGGACTTTATCAGGGAAGTAAAACTTAGCCAGAACCTTCTCCACTTATTTTCAGCACACAGTGGCTCAGCTCTGAACACTGCCACCCAAACAGAAGACAGGATCCAGGGCAAAGGGGCATAGGAAGAGAGAGAAGCAAGACAGTCAGCCAAGAGCAGTGTCTGTACGGCTGTGCCCTTTCATCTCGAAAGGCAGTGTTAGCTATCAGCTGAGCTATTCTCTCAGATCTTAGTTTCCTGGACGGCCTAAGAGCTGATAGGTCAATGAAAGACCATCTGATGTCACTGTGATTATTTGGCTTTATTTTGATGTTATATTGACTTACTATTTTTTAACTTTATAAATTGTATAAATAAAAAAAAATCTTTGCCAAGAAAACCATACTCAAAGTTTATACATCCCATTGGATTTTACACTTTTACTACCTAATGTATTTTATGCACATATTCACTAGCAAAAATGAAAAAAAATGCATGACAGAATCAGAACTAGAAAAAACAATTATCTTTATATCTCACGCCCATCTTTGTATCATCTTTCATAACTCATGCCCATTGCCTGCATTTGGTCCTTTCTCATCCCTCCCCTAACATTTAGCCTTTCTTACTCTTTCCCACATGTTACACTGTATCTACATGTATGTACGTTTGCATATGTGCATGTATTATTGGCTAGATTCCACATATGAGGGAGAACATTTTTTTTCTGAGATTATATGGCATCTCTTAACACTATACACTCTAAGTCCATCCATTTTCCAGCAAAATTCTGTATTTCATTTTTTCCATAGAGCAGAATAATATTCACACAGACATCAGATTTTCATTACTTGCGTGCCTTTTGATGGACAATGAGGTTGCTTCCAATTCTTTGCTATGGTGTAAGCTGAGGAACACAATTAAAATTTACTAGTAGCTGGGCATGGTGGCATGTTCCCATTACCCCAGCACTCAGAAGGCTGATGTAGAAGGATCATTAGTGTAAGTTCTGCTTGAGTTACATAGTAAGAGCCTTCTGTGCTGAAAAGGAGGGAGGAAGGGAGGGAGGGAGGGAGGGAAAGAGGGGAAGGAGGGAGGGAAAGAGGGGAGGGAGGAAGGGAGGGAGGGGAGGGAGGGAGGGAGGGAGGGAGGGAAAGAAGGAGGGAGAGAAGGTTTCTTTCTCTGTTGTCTTTTACATGTGTACAGGTTGTTCAGCTCACATTAGCATGTTAATGTTAACTTGTATGTTAGACTTCACTGTGATTTTTGCCACAATGCATTGAACATCTTCATATTGTCCTTTTTAAATTAACGTGGGAAAGCAGGGCACCTGTATGCATGTGGAGATCAGAGGACAATTTTCAGGAGTCAGTTCTCACCTTCCACCTTGTTGAGGCAGAGTGTATCTTGTTTGTATCTCTTCTGTGCTATGGTCCATGGGCTTCTGGGTAATTTTCCCAACTCCTCCTCCCTTGCCCTCTATAGAATTGCAGGGGTCGCAGGTACAAGCTGCTGCATCCAGATGTTGATATAGGTTCTGGGAGTGAACCCAGGTCAAGTTTGGCCAGCCAGGGCTTTAATCTGCTGAGCTGCCTCCTCAGCCCCAGCTCTTTCATATTTTGCAAAAGCATATAGAATACGAGCTTCATAGGTCCTCATTTTTATATGTATCCCATCACTACCCTGCCTGTTACAGCTGTCCTCAGTTTGGATGTGCATCCTAAACACCTCCATCTCACCATCTAAGTTCTGAGGGTTTTGTTTTGTTTGGGGGTTTGTTTGTTTGTTTTGTGTGTGTTATTATTATTAAGCATTTATAGCATTTACATTGAATTCTCTAATCACACCGCTCAGTGCTGGGGATGTCTTTCTGTATGCTGTAAATGTGTTGCTCTGATTGACTGATAAATAAAACGCTGATTGGCCAGTAGCCAGGCAGGAAGTATAGAATAGGTAGGATAAGCAGAGAGGAGAATGCTGGGAACAGGAAGGCTGAGTCAGGAGACACTGCCAGCCGCTGCCGCCATGATGCCATGAGAAGCAAGATGTAAAGTGCCGGTAAGCCACAAGCCACGTGGCAACTTATAGATTAATAGGAAATGGGTTAATTTAAGATAGAAGATCTAGCTAGCAAGAAGCCTGCCATGGCCATACAGTTTGTAATTAATATAAATCTCTGTGTGTTTATTTAGGTCTGCACGGCTGAGGGCCTGGGTGGGACTGGAGAAAACCCCAGTTACAGCTCCCCACATCTCCTTTTGGGAATGTTACCTCCAATCCTTTCCCTCTATTCTCTGCTCCTCTTCCCTCCTACCAACCCCCTTCCCTCTTCTTACTCTGTCTTGGCCGCCTTGCCTCTTCCCTCCCTTCCCTTTGATGGAAGGATCTGTCAGCTCCTCCTTGCCTGACTTTTATTCTCTCCCAAGCTGGTTTTGTTTCTTTGTTTTGTGTTTGTTTGCCTGGCTGGTTGGTTTTGTTTTCTCCTCCTCGGATTTCTGGAAGGACCATGGGTGAGACTGTTCTCTGCATTCTTGGAGCTACCATCTCTGCACTTGGATAGCAGCTAGGATGCATGTAAATATTTTGAAGTGCAATTCCTGCTCTAAGAACTTCTAACATTGCCTTCCATTGCGTGCTGTGCAAAGGTCTGGGGATACCCTGCCTTCCCTGCCCCCACACTGACAACTGTCATAGAATTGTCTCCAGTAACTTTAGTTCGAGCAGTTATGTTCTGGGACCTAGAATATCCTTTCAATCTGTAGATCGCAATCTTTCCTTAAAATGTTTAAAAAAAAAAAAAAGAATTTAAATATCAGTTTAAAAGTGCTTGCCAGGCACACACAAAGCCCTGGGTTTGATCCCCAGCACTACAGAAACTTGATTTAGGAGCACACTCCTCTAATCCCAGCACTAGAAAGATAGAAGCAAGAGATAGGAGAGTTCAAGGCCAGCCTCTTGGCTACCTCGTGATTTTGAGGCCAGCCTGGAATATGTGAGACGTTGTCTCAAAATCAAGAAATAAAAATAAAATAGGCGGCTTGGCTATGCCTCAGCTGGGGAAGCGCCTGCTGTGCAAGAATGAGGACCTATATTGGGATCTGTAGCCCCATGTGAAAACCATAGGCACAGTGATGCACGGTGATGATCTCAACACTCCAGAGGCACTGGGAAGGATCCCTGGGAAACTCTGTGCACTCTAGATCCAACGAGAGAGCCTGTCTAAAAAAAAATAGAATAGAGAGCTATGAAGACATTCAACACTGGCCTCCATAGGCATGCATATACATGTGCGTGCGTGCGTGCGTGCGTGCGTGCGTGTGTGTGTGTGTGTGTGTGTGTGTGTATGTGTGTGTGTATGTGTGTGTCTGTCTCTCTCTCACACATACACACACACAAAGACACATTCTGGATTTCTCATCTTCTCTCCTGCTCGTCTTCTGTATCGTCTTAGTTTTATCATTTACTAAATGGTATAGACAGGTAAATACATTTTCTCCAGAGAGCTCTGAGTGGGCCTGCTCAGCACTCTCCAAGAACTCAGAGCTTCCTCTCCTCACCTTTCCCATGGAGGGAGGTGACACAATGCTCACGCAGAAACACTAGAATGCAGCTGGGAAAACAAAAGGAATCTATGAATAGTGTCCTTTCTGAAGAAAATCCCTGCTGAATTCCTCTATCACAAGCAAACACATGTCAGCGAAACACAGTAGTTGGAGGACTGAGCTGAGTAGTCAGATATTTAAACAGGGCTTGAGATTTACCCAAAACTAGGCTGGGAAGCTTACTCACTAGGTGAGACGCTTGTCCCACCAGGAGGTTCAGAGTTTGATCCTCAGAACCCACATAAAGGTGGTGTGAGCCTTGTAATGCCAATCCAGGGGAAGCTGAGACAGGGAGATCCCTGGACTCACTGGCCTACCATCCTACCCTAATCTATGAACTCCGGGCCAGTAAGAGATTGTCTCAAAAACCAATGACAATAGTATGCAAGAATCCTAGGGTCGTCCTCCAATCTTCACATTCAAGCACGTGCGCGCACACATGCACACACACACACACACACACACACACACACACACACACACATTAACCTGAAATGTTACATCCAGACTCAAAACACCTCAGGATGGGCTTGCATAAAACACAAGATAGAGGCTGTGCCCAGTTCTAACAAGCCTTTCTCAACCAGTAGCAAATCTGGAAATGACCCACATCTGTTCAGGCCGGAGAGAGAGGGAGGCAACAGGGAGCCACCCCTGCTTTCTGGGGGTCATAGGAGGTAACTTCCAGAGGGCATTCAGCCTGAATTGCCTCTAACATCAGACATCTGGACAAACGGTGGTCAATAATCTTAACTACAATTAATGCAGCCTTCATGATTGCTTTCAGCACAAACCAGAAAACCGTGCATACCATCCCAAGCAAAGAGGACCAGGAAATTTTGTCCCAGAAGGCTTGATGGTAATCAAAGAAGAGAGTGCATTTAAAGATGGATGTAGAGAGCCAAGATTCCAACTGTTGGATCACTTCCTGAATTTTCTGTGCAAAAACACTGAGTTTTAAAATAAGAACTACTGTCTACGAATCCAAAACACACCAAAAAAATTTTTTTAATTAAAAAAAAAAAAAAAAAAAAAAAAAACCTCTTTCAAAACCTTGTATCATGAATGTGCAGGGTACCTCAAACAATTCTATCAGGGCAAAGCCAATGTTCCAGACTTTGTCCCCTTTCTGGCACTGTAATTAGAAGCTGCCTGCATCCTGTCAGACAATATCTCTGCAGACAGAAGGCTGAGCCCAGCCCTGCTCACCTCCGACTCTGTGTGCTCCCAGGACCAGGCGAATTAGCACAGCCAGAGAGGAAATGTCCCCACAGGGTGAATCAATGCGCAGCAAAGGATAATGGGATTCCTACCCCAGCAGCTGTGGCCCGCCCCTCCCCCCAGCACCTGTCAACCAGGGTAGACAGGGCGGGGCCAGAGCAGCCATTCTACTCGCTCCCACATTGCTCATTAGCCCCAGCCGGTGCCTGGGGGCCCCCCACACTGCCAAATAGTGCAGTTTTTCCCCCCAGATGCAGAGAAACAATGGCCGTTCCTAGAAGAGCTGGCACGGTCCTTGTTAATCTTTCCTGTTTCGCTTCTGTTTTGCCCTTTGCTTGGTGCATATGAAGGAGTGGACTGGAAGGTGGGAATTAGGTCATTCAAGTTAATTTCACCAGCTCTGCTTAGAGGCTGAGAACCATAGGAGCCAGGCTGCATGGCTTAAAGCATGGAAATAATAGGGCACTGATCCTGTCAGCTGAGGTGATCAATGGCTCCCCTTGGGAGCGTTTTAAAAGCCATTTGCCCCATGAGCTTTACATGGCCCAAGCTCTCCTCCCTCTTCCTACTGCAGTAGAAGGGACGAAGCATCGAGAGAGAAACTGAGCATTCCAAATTTTACTACCAGCCTGGAAAGCAACCAGATTTCTGTTTTTGAATGTTCAGGTTAAGGGTTCAGAAACAGCCACATGTTTACATCTGCAAGGCTACAAAACCACAGTCTGAGACCAGGTACTTGTCACCTGTCCTGAAGGTCAAGATGCTTTTCAGGGGCCTGTGTAGGCAAAGGCCTGGAATATTCTCAGGAATCCCTAATATCAGACTGCAAAGTGCGGCCTCTGTTGGTTTTGGTGCCCGTCTAATAAAATTTGGCCTAAAACCACCTCTGTATGTATCAAGTTATAACCTACTTAAGTATGTGAGCACACTGCAACCTAACTAAAGAGTATGTTCTTATAGCAGAATTGAGCCCCTGCCAATCATTGCAAAGTGAGCCTTAGCCAATCACAAGCTGCTAAAAGATCACTCCACACCCATATGAGGCCAATCAGTCTGCTTCCTGTCCCTTGACTATAAATCTATACAGTCTTACACATCTCAGGGTGGAAAATTCTGGGCCCCCTTTGGACTCAATGACAATAAATTTTTAGATTTCTTTCTTTCACAATACGAAGTGCAATGTATCCTGCTGATGTCCCACACAACCTAAGTCAGAAGCTCATTTTTTTTAGTAAAGGGGGGGGGGGGGACCTGTAGGTCCCTAGCCCCCATTTTGGATAACTGTTGCCTTGCTTGCTAAACCTTGGCCTTGATATCCTCCCTATGCTAATTCCTTGTGAGATTCCACCCTCCTGAATGCTTACGGGAAGCTCCTTGTCTGTGAATCCAGCATATTGGGTGTTAACAGCTTAGATGCAAGATTGTAAAACATCAGAAGTGGGGTTGGGGATTTAGCTCAGTGGTAGAGCATTTGCCTAGCAAGCGCAAGGCCCAGGGTTCAATCCTCAGCTCAAAAAAAAAAAAAATCAGAAGCGAACTTCTGCCCTCCAGGGGTCTCCCATTGGACTGTAAGCCCATATTTAAGACCTCCTCCCTCCTTCAATAACCAATAACCGGCATTCAGCATTCAAAAACCAAACAAAAAATAAAAACAAAGTGAAATGTTTGCCCAAGGGTCTTGGCGCCTCTTCAGGAGCATCAGGAGGAACTTCTCAACCAGTGGGCATCTTTTGTCATTTCGCCTCTTTATTTGCTTCTTCCCGGTGCTCCTCTTTTTCCATGGACCTGATTTTGCTCTTCATGCCAAATGTTGTGTGGACATTTAATCCAGCCACCTGCTCTTCCCAGAACAATCCTGTTGGTTTCAGTGAGAGGAAATCAGTGGCACTGCAGAATGTCAATAATCGATTATTAATCATCTCTCCCACACATTCGCTATGGAAACCATTCCCAGACAGGCATGGACCACCGACTTGTACCAGCTCCTCATATGCAGAAGGCACTGTTGAGACTGGGTTGTGGGGATCGACTTAGGGCTAAAGAGGAGAGGAAAAGGATCCTGTTTCCACCAAATCTGTATATTAAGGACTCTGGAAACCAGAGACCAACACTCCTCAAATTTCCTAACAAATCACAGGGGTAAGCCCTAGACACGGGATCCCCTTCCCTGTGAGAGGCTGAACCTGTGCTGCCACAGATTAGAAAGTGAGGAGCAGTCACTCTAGAGATAAAAGTGAGGAAAAGAGAAACTCACATTCCCATAGTCGGCATTCAGAATGTTTGGTAAGCACCCCCACCGTGTGTGTGTGTGTGTGTGTGTGTGTGTGTGTGTGTGTGTGTGTGTACACGTGTACACCTGTGTACCTGTGTGTGTTTTCTCTTGTCGACACGCCTGAGCCACTTGGCATTTTGAACCACATGGAACTGTTGATTTCAAATAATTTTGACTTGCAAAAGAGCCATTGAAGACAGGTTTTGAAACCAGGATGGTGGTCTGAGTTTGTTTCTATCTTGACATATTTTCCTTTAACCGTGTAGGGATTAACACTCTGGACAAGGAACACAGTCTTCATTTCCTTCTGTTTGTGTGATGAAACAGTCTGGCCGAAAGCAATGTAGAGAGAAAAGGGTTTCTTTGGCTTACCCTTCCATGTCACGTCCATCAAGGAGGGGAGTCAAGGTAAGAAGCTCTAGTTGACAAAAAAACCTCAACCAGGGAAAACATTGTAAGGGATTACAGTGAAACTTGGGCCTGGGAGAAGCTTGGCAGATAACAGCGCTTGCAATCAAGCCTGACCAACTGAGTTCAATTCCTAGAACCCACGTAATAAAACCAACTTCTGCAAGTTGTCCTTTGCGTGTGCACGCGTACACACACACACACACACACACACACACACACACACGTGCACACACATCCACACATACATACATACAAACACATGCACACACAAACACACATATATATATATACACACATGCATACAAACACATGCACATACACACAAATATACACACATGCACATACATGAATACACACAGTTGCACACACACATGCGTGTGCACACACACAGACATACATACATACAAACACATGCACACACAAACACATATATACACATGCATACAAACACATGCACATACACACACATATACACACATACACACATGCACATACATGAATACACACAGTTGCGCACACACACACATACACACAAATCCACACATGCATGCACACACACATACGTAAGTCAATGTAAAAAAAATCTTAAGTTGAACAAACTTAAATGATTCTCACACTTCACCCTGTTTCATGCTATGAGCATAAAATAAATGCTTAAGACGGCAAACTAAGAAGAAATGTAAGCTTCTCACGGATTCATTTAGTTGTGAGAGAAATCTACATCCCAAATACACATTCCCGTCTTTGGTGCTGTGAAGCCAAACATGAAAGATGAACTCTATACACCAAGGCCCAATAGGACCACTTACCACTTTGTAAACGAAGGCTGATTTTTTTTTTTGAATGATTCCTATACATCAAAGCCCGTAGCATGCACACTTGGCCTTGATCTCCATGAAATTAGTTCCTGTCATCAACAGCTTGTGCTGCCTAAATATTTACCTTTGCCCTCACTAAGACACATGCGGCCATCTATTTGTTGACATGTTCCTCCTGATTTAATAATGTCCTTTCACTTGGGGACATCCACAATGAATTGTGTCAGGCTGAATGTCGCTCCCCAGCTACCTGAACACGTGTTATACTGGTGACTGTAACCCAGGGGCAAGAGAGGGGTGCGAGAGGAACATGGGCTCAGAAAGCCGCTCTCCCCTGGCTCATCTTAAAGTCTGAGGTAGAACAAAGACCGCGGCTCCTTGGCAAAAGCTTTGGTGGGTTATAAGAGAGAAACTGTGCACACTGGAGGCATCTCTTCATCCACAGAAATCCTCCCTGGATGTGAGTCACCAGCCCTGCATATGCCTCCTCTGTGTCTCACCAAGTGCGCAACAAAAAACAACTTAGAAAACACCCCGAAAAATGTCACACTGGGGCCCTCCAGTCTCATTCATGTCCCAGATGGTAGGACGGGAGATCCAAGGTAGAATTCACAGGCTTGTTAGATATGTTTCTAAGTTATTCAAAAACAAAGCATGAAACTTCAAGAAACTACACAGAGTATAAAAATCCCCGAGGAAAAAAAAATTCTTCCTCCCTACATAGTGTTTACATTTGAATGTAAAAGATTTGCTTTGGGGTCAAATCCAACCTACATACATAGAGGGGTTTTAGCCAAATAGCCCAGAGTGCCTGCGGCAGCCTTAAGGTGTAAATTCTTACTCTCTGAAAGTCTCTCTCCTGATTTTCCACACTCCAGGGAACGCATTTTCTTTGAAAACACGCATTCACTGTGGTATCCTTCCGTGTCTCATTCAGCAGTGGGAGTAAGATGTTGGCCGACTGCCTGTAAATGAAAGGCCTCAGCTGAGGCAGGGCCAGGATCAAAATATTCGATCCTATCTTCTAGTTCCACCCTCAGCGAGCTGTGTGACCTGTCAGCCGTTTCCCGTGGCTTTCTGGTGATGAACACGGGCAGAGCCCACCTGTGGCCATGAGTAGCACAGGCAGCTGAGTGGGCCACTGGCTCATGCTGGGTAGAGAGGTAACGTGGATGGGCCCTCCTGTCCGAACGGCACATGTGACTGCCTCTCGGGAACACGCCTCGGTCATCATCGCTGGGGCTGCAGTCTTTTGTGGTCCCTGAGATGATTGATCACATCTTCCCAGTTGGAGATTAAACAGAGCCAAAGATGTAGTGATTGCTATCCCCAGCCTCATTCCACAAAGAGTAATAAACGAGGATCCCACAAAGCAGGCCTCCTCCACGCGGCCAGCTGCCTCTCCTGCCCACCCCTTACTGAGTGGTGATTGCTAACACGGTTGTGAAATGTCAAATGCTATTTATGTTGACATTAAAAATATATATCTCCTGAGAGAGAAAACAGCCTTTAAAGATGAACAGTCACAGTGGTAAGTCTGCAGCTTTGAGAGCCAATGTCCCCTGCCCCTTTGGCATGGCAGGTGTCTTGAAGCTATGCACAGGATTGAGAAAGAACATGGGTCATCAGAGGTGACATGTCAATACACTAATCTGAATGAAACTGCATTCATGGGAAACCCTGCTCATTCCAGGACCAGAGGAGATCAGACAAATAAACACAGAGTCACTGTCGACACCCTAGAAAATCAATAGATCAGACAAATCAACACAGTCACTGTCGACATCCTAGAAAATCAGTATTATCTGCTGAATTTCATTTCCTGTTTTTTAAGAGATCTATCAAAACACCATGTTGGTTTGCTCTGTGGACAAGTTCTTGTCCCCAGACTGAATTCTAGCAACCTTCTGATTTGTACATGGCGCTTATTGACGGCATCATTCCTTCACACAGGGGACCATGGCTGCTGTCAAACTGAAGCGGGCCTGACAGCAGGAGACAGATCTCCACAGACACTAAAAATTTAAGATTCAGCCCCTCAAAGAAAAAAATGACAGTATGTGGCTTAATCTATAAGATTTGTTTCTTATGCTAGAAAAAATTAAGGAAAGATGAAGGAGACACTTCTCCAGAGAAGATTTGGGAGGGGCCTCCTGAAGGAACACATCTCACCTGCTGAAAGAATCATCTCTAGATCTTTCTACACCTACAACCAGATGAGCAAAGATGGTGGGAAAATGCAAGGCATGGGCATGAGTCCTCACACAGCCACCAGTGAGGGGGAAGGGAGCTGTGGAATGCCAGAGGGATGTCGGAACTGGTGGGCAGACGACTGGCCCTGCCCTCACACTCCTCTGTCTCCTCTTCCTGCCAGGCCCCAGACCTGCACCCGCTGCTCAAACGACCTTGTTAGATGCTTCCAAAATCAAGAGGAGTAAGAACTAAACAACGTCCTTACCTGGATCTTACGGAAATGCTGGCCACTTCAAACAGAATGGGTGCAGGGAGGCGGAGTGCACAGAAAACGGAAGTAAGCCGGTGGTGAAGAACAAGAAAACGATGCTTAGCAGAACTGTGGAGGTTTTTGTAAGAAAAGGTGGCAGGATTCTCCTTGGAACAGGAGGCTAGCTCAGTGATTTGTTGTTGTTGTTGTTGTTGTTCCTGGATGGTGTGTGTCTGTGTGTACTTTTCCACGTGGGCTGGCTCATCCAAAAGGTTGAAGTCAAAACAATAAAGCTGATCAACATCATGGAAGTAGATGCAAAAGGTACACAGGAGGGTCACTAGGTGCATTATAACCAAAAGAACACGACAGTGGTGTGCAAGGTAGCCCCCATGTGCCTGGAAATCGAAGCAGATGGTGAAAGCGCCAACAGAGTAGCCAGTTAAAGAAGCAGCTGAGTGCCCAGGTTCTGTGAGTACATTTCCAGAGTACCCTATGGCTCCTGTCTGTCCTTAGAACCCCTGTCTGTCCAGGACCCCCATGGAGAGCCTGAGAAACCCCCACCTGTCTTTACCTGAGCTTCTGAAGAAGCTTAGTGTTTTCATGTCTGTATTTACATACAAGGCACAGGAAAGCTCCATGCTTCATACAAGCTGAAGAGCCTGGAAATCAAGAGAACAATTAAGCTGTAGAGGAGGAAGCTCTGCTTGCTGCCGGTCCTGACTCACTGTTTACAATAGTGCTCATTCAGAAAACAACATCAAGGAATTACTTTGTCAACATGTGCAAATTTAGCCTCCAGGGACGTGGGGAGGGGCCATGGGAGCACTTCTGTAATTACAAGTCGTACAAAGGTACTTCAAGCTTGGCAGTGATGGGGATGTGCAAATTGAAAACTATGTAGTGACAGTTGGTGGCAGAAATTCTGGGGAAGACGGAGCCTGCCAGGTACCAATCCGTGCGTGACAAAACCCTCGCAAGTGTACTGTGACTCACAATTGCCTCCTCCTATGACTGAACGCTAGCTCCCTAGGATGAGCCTTCTGAGTTGTTATGGATCAACCTGCCATCACATGTGGTCCCCGGTGACACAAGCACCCTGCTTCCTTCTCCCCTCTCTCCCACCGAAGACTCACAGGATTTTTTTTTTTTTTAATGTGAAAGGTTAGAACATCCAGGAATCAAACTCTTAGTTTTGAAATGTAATGATGTAAATGAAACAAACAAAATCACATGGCTTATAGGAAGCACCGTCTTAGTGACCAGCCAGAGCTGTGAGTAGTCATAGGAAAGGGGATTGTGGGGTTCCACAGAACGTTCTCCTTCCTGTAGACAACAGACACTCACCAGGAACTATGTACTAACAGCATACAGAAATATTTTGTCTTTCATTGGTGGACGTCTGGGCCAGGATGCGGCTGGGCAGCCATTCCTCACTGAGCCTGGGAGCCAGGATCTGCTCTGTGGGTCCCCAGCTTCTGTGATCTCCTCTCTGGCCATCTTGGGTAGCCCATGCCTGTAGAGGCCCCATGCTCACATAGCACCCTCTATGTTTGGTCCCTCTTTATTGTTCTTATTCAATTAGAACCCAACCTAATGACCTCATGCTACCTGCATCCTGGAAGGACTCTCTAAGGTCATGCTCTGAGGTTCAGAACATTGGTGTATCTATTTCTCTCTCCTTCCTGTTTTATTTGTACATTTCCCTTCTTTTGGGGGGAGGAGTGCACTGTAACTCATAAAAACATTTACTTTAAGTTTGTTTGTTTTTTGTTTTTTAAGACAAGATGTACTCAAGCAGTCCATGTTCACCTCAGACTTCCTATGTGGCCAAGGATGACTTTGAACTTCAGATGCCCCTGCCTGTCTCCTGAGTGCTAGGATTATAGTTTTAGGTTTCCATGCCTGGTTTATGTGGTGCTAAGGATGGAAAGCAGAGCTCTGTACACACTAGGCAAGCTCTCTACCAATTGAGCTACATCCCCAATGCCTGTAGTGTACTTTACACTTGGCATTGCACTGGGCATCAAGGTTGTCACTGGTATTCATAAAGTTCAGAATAAAGAGGAAAGGTTGTGGTGATATTTTATTTGCATGGAGATCAGAGAAAATAGCAAGCCATTTTAAGGTAAACACAAAAGTCAGGCAGTGGTAGCACAGGCCCTTAATCCT
This sequence comes from Onychomys torridus, assembly GCF_903995425.1. NCBI lineage: Eukaryota > Metazoa > Chordata > Mammalia > Rodentia > Cricetidae > Onychomys > Onychomys torridus. The sequence goes on along the minus strand of NC_050463.1, from coordinate 48,709,434 downwards.
ATCACATGGCAGGCAGGGTCTCTGTGTGTTCAAGGACACAGTAGGGAACAGTCAAGTGTGATGACACACGCCTTCAATCCTAGTACCAACCATAGAGACCTGGAGGTCTGTACAGACAGGCAGTGATGAGGAAGTGAGGTAGCTGGGCTAAGAGCCAATGAAAGGGCACAACAGCAAGGCAATAAAGGCATGGGTTAGACCCAAGACCAGAAGCTCTTGGGAAGCTAGCTGGTATTTTTCACTATTTCCCTGATCTCGAAGGCTTTCACCCCTATATTTGGCTCTGTGGGTCTTATTTAATAAGACCGTTTAGAAACTCATCTACAAAAGGTGAGTCCTTTAATACTCTGAAGACTTGCTTTGCTGAAGTAAGGGTCAAGATGTGCCCCGGAAGTAACTGGAAGGAGTCTGGGTAGCACTGAGGGGTGCCTATCAGGGAGAGCAGCTGCCCGAGGCCAGCGGGCGAAGTGGGGCCTCTTGGCAAAGGGAACGAGAGGAGACTGAGGAGCATATGTCTCTGAGCTGAAGTCGTGAAAAGCGAGAGGGAGAGCTTTGCGTTCCCACTGACTGCTCTCTTATCTCCCACAGTCAGTCCTGTTTCCTGGCTACTCCCTCCCACTCCCTTCCTCCCCTCTTTTTACAACATCTAGAGCTATATAGTCTTGCATTTTCTTCGTTTTCAGGAATAGATTCATAGTGGACTTCCCATTCCTCATCTCTAGACACCACCGCATAACACACCCACCCCGACAGCCCCCTGCCTCTTTCAACTCCTTCAATACATCCAAGCATCTTCTGTAGTGCAGCCATTAAGAGCCCAAGTTCTGGATTCAGAGACCAGAGAGAACCCAAGCCATGCTGCAAGAGCAGTATACTTGCAGTACCTGGTTCTCTACTACATGATTTGTTAGAAGGGTCAGTTAGTGCACAGGGCTAGAGAGAGTTCCTAGCATAGAACACAGCCTAACCAATGTCAGCTATGAGAACATTTAACATACACATCACTTGTTTTCCATCTCTTCCAAGATGAAGGACCATTTTACAGAGTGCTTTTCTCTCAAGACCTTAAAAAGGAGAGAAGGCCTCCTTTAATCCCAGTACTCAAAAGACAGAGGCAGGGGAATTTCTGTGAGTTTGAGGCCAATCTGACCTACAGAGTAAGTTCCAGGACAACCAGGACTACACAGAGTAACCCTGTCTCAAAAAACAAACAACAACAAAAAACGGGGGGCGGGGGGTGGAAAAGGAAATAAGCTCAAAGATTCAGAAGGAAAACTAAGAGGGTGAGATGCTCAAGAGAAAAGCAGAAACTCCTGGCATTGAAAACAAACAATAGGAAAATGCATAAAATAAAAAATAGTACTTTGAAAACTCAGTGTTGAAATATCCTCTGCAACATCGTGTGATTAAGGACTGGTCCTCAGTTTATGGCACTGTTTGGGGGAGTCAGGGAACCTTTGGTGTCTGTGGTCCATCCAGCAGAATTGAGTCACTGCTGGCCAAGATCCTGCCTCCTGATCCGCCATCATGTAAAAAGCTACTCTACAGGCTCCTGCTGCCACAGCCGAGCCTCTCCAGCCACCGTGCTTCCCACCACCAGCACTGCCACAGACCAGCCTCTCCAGCCACCGTGCTCCCCACCACCAGCACTGCCACAGACCAGCCTCTCCAGCCACCGTGCTCCCCACCACCAGCACTGCCACAGACCAGCCTCTCCAGCCACCGTGCTCCCCACCACCAGCACTGCCACAGACCAGCCTCTCCAGCCACCGTGCTCCCCACCACCAGCACTGCCACAGACCAGCCTCTCCAGCCACCGTGCTCCCCACTGACAGACAACATATGAAGTTTCTCACTATCCCTTCCTCCAGCCATGATGTGAGTCATGAGGCTTGGCCACTTACTGGTGTGTCCCCTACACCAGGACCCCCAGAGCTTTGTTCATAAGCCAATGCAACTGCACAATGAGTTTCCCAGAGCAGTAACTGTGTAACTACAGCTCACTGAAGAATGCTGGAGCACAGGCCGGGTCCTGTCCAAGGCTGAGACTGGACCTCATTCCTATGGGCTGGCTTTATAGGTGGCTGTTTGGGAATTCTTCAATAATGTTGCAGACTGGGTAGAGAAGTGTGTGATATGGTCCTGTCTCAGGATGCACTCTGCTGAGCTTGCATTTGGGGAATATCATCAAACACGTTTCTGATACTGGAAGCGATGACAGTTAGGTTTACGTGACCATTTACACCTGCTGTGGAGATCCTCAGCCCTTACCTAGTTTCCCACTGCAGTTCCCAAAGACTGAAAACACCATTACGGTAGCTTCCGAAGGTGAAAGGGGAGATCCATTGGAGGGTGACAGCCAGTGGGTGCTTGGAGAAGTTTCAAACCACTGTCTGACTCCTTCAGCACGGCTTTTCAGAGCAATAGACTGAGCCTTAGCACCTGGTGGTGGCAGGAAGTGCTGACTCCGTGTTCCCAGAGGTCCTCTGTACATGGAGTATTTTGGTCCAGCCATCCCTTGCTCCCTGTCTCCTTTTCTCATTTCTCCAGCCCACTTTACAGGAGCTGTTAGTCCACAGAGGATTGTTAATTCAGAGCATTTAGAGACATTGGGGAAAAAAAATCCAATTTCGTAAAGCACCAGAAGAAACTAGGGGAAAAAAGTGCCTGTGTGAGTCTAAGGAAGTAAAAACAGTTATAAATTCTCTCCCACTCTATTTTTCCAAGTCAAGTGTTTTTTAAAACTGCTATGCCAATTAAAGTTTTTCTCAGTCCCCTGATTTTATATTTTATAACATTTGATAAAAATGGCTCATCAGGCCAGAAGATGGCTTTTAAGCCATTTTGTCATAATGGGGATTTTTCTGAAAAATTCTTCCACCATTTTGAGTACTTCATAGCACATGGGGGTCCCCAGGAGAGGCCCCCGTTTCCCAAGGTGGGGGGAAAAACATGGCTAAGGATGAATTAACTGTTCAAGTGGAAAAAGAGCATAGTTAATCTGTTAAAGTATGGATAGACACTAGAGAAATTTCTAGACAAGACTCAACCCGTCAAACTACAGGGGCCACTGAGGGGAAAGGCAGGGGCATACAAGAAAGCCGTGAGGTAAAGAACTGTTCCAAAAGACCCCAAGGCCACAGCTGGAGCCTCAGAGACGGAGACTTCATTGTGGTTTTTGTACCAGAGAACACAATAGAACTATTTTCCAAGTCTCCCATCAAAATTCTTACCCCCAGAAGTTACCTAGAATATTCACCATGATCTGGAAAACTTACAAAGGGATTCCAATTTCTGAAAATGTACCTGTTAGTTAAAGCATTTGATAAGAAAATTTTCAAACTGTCATGGATATCTTCATTTTGGTTTTGTTTGGTTTTGTTTTAGTTTTGTTTGGTTTGGTTTGGTTTGTTGGTTGTTTGTTTGTTTTCTAGACAGGGTTTCTCTGTGTAGACCTGGCTGTCCTGGAACTCACTCTGTAGACCAGGCTGGCGGTAATGTGAATCTTAAGAAGAATTTTCATTTACATTTACATTTACAGTAGCACAAAGTTTGAGTCCACACTCTGAGGTTATCATGTGCAGCTCATGTAATTTATCTTCCCTCAGAATCTTGCCCAGGAGTGACCACCCTGAACTCATGACCTAGTATCTCCTGGGGATGAGAGGAATTTGTAAGAACAGGGCCATACTGCTGAGCTGTTTGGTGGAACCCCCAGAGAGGTTTCTGGGCCTGGACTGCAGAAATTCTGTAGCTCTGCCACTGCAGCCATCCTGACAGGAGTGAAAACATTCTACACAGACACACCCCCTGTCTTTAGACCTCACTATCCAAAGCCTGCCTCCCTACCCCTACTGCTCACCCCAGGAATCAAAATTCCCCAGGAGCCTCATGCTGTGAGAGGGAACAGGCTGGAGGCCTGGTACCAGCCAGAGGGAGAACATGTCCCCAGGAAGAGCGTTCACACGATTCTGACAGTTCATGGGGCCACCATGCAGAGAACTGAGCAGAGACAGTGCTGGGTGTGACCAAGACTGCTCCTCACGTAAACCTAAACCTCTTTTCCAGACTCTAAAAATAGACTTCAGGGTCCCTGGACCCCTTTGTCTGTCCCTCTTCCCAATGTGGCCACAGTGAACAAATCTCCTCACTCTGATTTTCATGATTGTGTACCACTTTAATTGGCACATTGCAGACATGTAGCTGAGCCTAGCTTCTTAGGACTCACAGGGTCCAAACTTGGACCTTAACCACCACCCATCCCAAGATGTGAGAGGTGAAGGCTCAAACAAGGAGACCCACAGTGCCATGGTCCGCAGACCACTGTAGAAACAGAGGCAAGACACAGGCTGAAGGCTCAGCACCAGGGGCTCTGAAGGCACAGGTCATTGAAATCTCTCATGTCATGCTAGGTTGGCAGACCTAAGATCAACTCTCCTCACCCCTGCTAATGAGAAACTTGAATCACATCAAATCACACGTTTCCCAAGTGGCCATTCTACTCTCTGGATGACTCCAACAGAGGAACCATTTCACCCAGCAAGTGTCACAGTGTGTGTTAGTCTCTATGGCCTAGGATACAAGCTCTTGTAGATACGTAAACATCTCCAGGCCACTTGACCCGAGGTCATTCTCAGAATTGATGTGAACTTCTGACCCCATCTTTCTGCTGGGATGAGGTAAAGCCTCCTCAGGCAGTTGCCACTCACATACTTTCCACTTCAGCAATGGCTGGCCTTAGACACCAATGAACTGGTGTGCCCTTTTTAACATATACCATGAATGTAAAACTCTTTGCTCTGAATATTTGTGTCTTTTCAATTACTTCCTGGTGATGGGAGTAGTGATTGTTTTCCTATAGATACTCATTGCTTGGGTACCCACCCTCTTTCTCCTGGTGGTCAACTCTATCTCTTGTAAATACTTCACAGACAACTGCTTTCCTGGTATTGTCCTTCATCTGTGAGTTACAGCACAATAATTATCTTCATTAAATGCAGAAGCTCAGCTGTGTTCCAAATCACACACATCTGCTGGTCAGAAGTCAATATTGATAGGCAAGGTGTGTTTCCTCTGAGGCTCCAACACTTCTTTTACCATGCTCCAGTCTGTTTTGATTCTCTTCCATCCATGCCAGGTGAGGCCTATTGCTATTCCCAGCATTAGGCCACCCAGTGGAGAGAGAGGGTTTCTTCTCATCTCTTCTGGCCAGACCATGAAGCATCATAGGAAAATACATGAGTCCAAGGCTTTAAAAGGTCCCTGGAAGTTGTCAACTGCCCCACAAATGCACTATGTCATTAGTACAGCAGGAAGACAGGCTCACCCCTCCACACTTCCTCTTGTGCCCAGATTCTCCATATATCTCACTCAGTGAACTCTCCTATGCCACCATAGAACTGAGCTATTGATAGAGACACACTGGGTCGTATTCACCATTTCCACTTTGCATTCCAAAAGCCTTGTATGAAACCAGTATTTTTGCTTGTTGTTTGAATGTTACAAACATTTTATCCCTGATAATACAGAGACCATGTAAGTCTCTGAACTAAGAGCAAAAGACAATACCATTGCTTTAATTTGGATTTGAAATATGTCTGAATAACCCATGTAGTAGAGGCCTGATGACCAGTATCAGACACTACTGAGAGATGGTAGGTAAAATCTTTATTAGGTTGTGCCTAGTAGAAGGAAATTAGATCATCTGGGTGTAGGTGGAGTTTCTCTGTATCTTGGCAGCTGCTCCCAAATAACCAGAATACTATTAATTATAAAAGCTCAGCCGACAGCTTATGCTTGTTACTAGCTAACAAGCTCTTACAGCTTCAATTAACCCATATTTCTTACCCACACTCTGCTATGTGATGTGGCAGTACCTTCTTTCAACACTGCATGATCATCTTGCTTCTCTCTGTGTCTCTAGAGACTCCCAAGACTCTGCCCTTCTTCCCAGCCTCCTTTGTGTCTTGCTGCCCCACCTATACCTCCTGCCTAGATACCAGCCAGTCAGCTATTCTATCCAACCAATCAGAAGGCACCTTAACAAAGACACATCTTCACAGTGTACAAAAAGGTTATTCCATAACATCTGGGCAGGGCATTATTGATGGATATTGGAAACCTAATTGTCCCATCTCTGCCTCCCCTAATCAGGTGAGCAGCCTTCTCCATCACTACCTCAGCTATGATGTGCTATACTGCCAAAGGCCAAAGCAACAAGGCCAAGCAACTGAACACTTGGAAGTCATGAGCCCCAAATAAACACTTTATTAAACTGATTTTCTCAGGTATTTTGTGACAGTGATGGAGAGTTGGCTAATACAGCTGCTGGAGGACTTGAGGAAAGAATAGAAATTGCTCCCCCCTCCCCCTGCCCAAGCTCATCAGGACATGTCATCACATTGACCATATGCTTCCTTTTATGAAGACTCCATTTCAAGGCCAGCATTGCTTTATAATACAGAGATGAAAGTTGATAAATTCTGTGCCTAACTCATTTTCTTCTCACTTGGAATTCATTAGCAGGTATTTTCTAGATGATGGGAGTTCTTCAGTAGTCATCTCTCTGTCTTTATCTCTTAGGTCAGTATTTCCTATATGTTAGCCCTGCCTAAATCACATCACTTTCTATCTCACCCTGCCAACATTCCTTTAATTGCATTCCCATTTCTTCTCTACTAAGGTAGAACGCTCTCCCAGAGGTGTTTCTGGAAGCCTGTCATTTCCATGGGGATGGTATCTTTTATTCTGAACATCCACAGTTGCTATTTTGAGATCTAATTGTGTGGCATTGAATATCTGCAGTGCCAGTTTGTTTTGAAGAAAGGCATCCTGAAACTCCAGCATCTGGGTTAAGACACACCTGCCTGCATGAAAACATCAAGTTCCAGCCAAAAGGAAGGGAGGGAGAGAGGGAGAGGGAGAACAGCTGAGAAGCACCCAACGGGAGGTAAGGAAGTGGATCTACCTCCTTACAGGGACCCTGTATGAAGCCTTATCTGGGCTTTAGACTTTTACATAGCAAGGTGGATGCATGTTCTAAAAGAGGACTTAGAACAGAAAATAAGTCACTGAGAATTTTGTTGAGAAGTCTGCATGGAGATCAGATTCTGAAAAGAATTATTGGGAGGAAGAAAAATGATTTGCTCACCCATGAAGGCCAACATAGAAAGCAACTCGTGGGTGTTCAGAGTCTTGCACTACCCTCCTTCTTCTCATCCCCAACCAAAACCGAAGAGATGAAACCTTCCATGCCACACCCCCAGAGACAAATAGGAGGTCTCCTCCTAGCAAGAAACTAGTTTTAAATAACTGCATTCAAGCTATAACTTCCATGGAGATAGGTTTTTAAGTCCCTCTCAGAAACCCATGTCAGAGGGACAGTGATATTTTTAAAACAGAAAAGGACACAGTTTTCTTTTTTTTTTTTTTAAGTATGTAATAGTACAAGAACTTGGACTTTTATGCTGAGTTCAAATGAGAGGATTTAAAATTACATGGGCGGAATAATTTCCACCATCATAGAAATAAGTGACATGTGCACATCACAAATGTCCCCTTAGTGAGCTCTTTCCTCAAAGTGAAGTGAAGCTAAGCAAAATATGCATCACGATTGTCCCTTCCTTGATGGTAGAGCCACAAGCAATTTGTTTAGGATTGTCTTCACTTCCCAGAGCTTTCCACATTTTTAACATGTTTATAATACTTTAAAAATACTTCTGTCACCCACCCACCCCCAAAAAAATCAAATGAAGACTAATAATAATTGCTGCCCAAAGGACAGTATCTCTCTGCAAACTTTCTAAGGAAGTTCCAGGGGCAACATCTATATGTCTGCTCTGTCCCCACAAGTGAAAACCCCTGATGTCTTTAAACCTTTGGGAAACCCTACACAGAGCATAAAGGCACTCCTCTATTGACTGGGAGCACTCCATCAGAGCCACAAAAGCAGGATAGGTAATTCTGGCTAGATGCCCAGTAGTGCCATGTAGATTAAGGTGCCTTGTTCCAGACTCTTACAAAAGCCACATGCCCCCTGACAGGGCTCCTGTCAGCAGCTTAAATTTTCTGAATAATGTTCTGAGATAGGTATGTTCTCACGCTCACACAGCCCAAGCCCAGTGGGTCCCATTCATGCCCTGAGTGGAGGCAAGAAAAGAATATTAACCCAATCCATCCCAGTCCCTGGGGACTATTCAGGACTTTCCAAATATCCACCAGGAATCTCTACAGTAGAAGTATCATATGGTCCCCGCCCAATACCACCATCACTCCTAGGGTGTTCCATGCCCCCAGGAAAGTCTTGGAATCTACCCAAAGCCACAGTTTCTCCAGGTCAGGGGATGGGGAGGAGAAAGTGTCTATCCAGCTCGGAGATGTGTGCTGAGTTGTTTTGTTCACAGAACAGCTGAACCTTTCAAAGTTCTAGGAAGCTGTTAGGGGCGGTTTCTCCACCCTCACCCACCCACCCCTGCCCTGACCCCACTTCGGCTTTAATGATGGACAGGGAAAGACAGAAGGAAGAGCAACAATGAGTTCCTTTGTCAAAGGAGTGAATGGCCACAATAATGTCCCTTGCAACCCTCTGGGTCCCCTGGTGTTAATGAGTCTCATTAGTATGTGCAGGTGGGTGACCCCAGTCCCCAATATGCTAGTGTCCAAAGGCCTGGGGGAGAAAGCCTGGTTCTCACTAGGAGGGATAGTGCAGTGGGTAGGGTCCTCTTGCTTTTTGTCGGAGGCAGAATTAAGGGAAGGCGCACACCAAGGGGTGCTGCTTTTGGCTCTGGTTAACTCTGCTCTGGTAAGGTCATTCCCCAAGCACAATTCAGTCTCTCAAGACTAGTCTGTTATAGGAGTTAAAACAGAACTGATCAGACCAAGGGACCCCATACTTACAAGAGAAGCAGCCATTCATTCACTATACCAAAACTGCGGCTAAGAAAGGAAAGGTCAAGTTCTCCCCAAGGGTCCTCCATCTGCTCAGAGTTCTGTCGCTAGCTTAGTTTGGGGTGAGTAGGTAGCTCCGTGGTAAAGGGCCTCAGCATAAGCACGAATACCTGAATTTGGATCCCTCCCACCCACATGAAAGCCTGGTGTGGCAGCATGGACTTGAAATGCCAGCATTGAGGCAGGGGGAGGGGGATCCCTGGAGATGACCTGACATAAAGTGCCTTGTGATGTGCCCAGATAATCTCCTGAACCATTCCTGGGCCAGCAGGGGTCTGGGTCTGGAAGGATTCAGAATGAGAATCAGATAATCTTGGGACGCAGAAGAACTCTCTACAGAGATGGAGGCCATTCTACACTCAGGGAGTGAAGCAGGGGTGCGGTAAGGTAACTCTTTTAGGTTTCTCTTCTATAAACCCAAACACCAGCGTCTGAACTCAGCTCTGCCTGGTGCTAACATCCCAGGTGGAGCATTGCTTTGTTCTGTTCATGCCCCTAACCACTATGCCACCATCAAATCCACTTGGGGATTTGTCACCAGAAAGTGGCAAAGTCCACAGCTCACACCTGAAGCCCTGTCCCCCTCTCACGGGTCATATTGCAAGCTGCCATCTGTGATGCCTACTCAGGCTTCAAGCCATCTACTCCAGGCCCTACTACACCCTGAGCACCTACTTAGAGTAAGATGCTCATCAGCACTTGGACAAATTACTGCCCGGCACCTGATGGGAACTGGGATGTGAATGAATGCAGGAGGATATTCTCAGTCTACCCCATGCCACCTGGGGATGCATAGGGCAGAGGAAGGATGAGTTGCGGCTGACCTGAGATCAGAATGCTTGGGCCTTCAGAGGGAAGAGTGGGAGGGAGGACTTGGAGACCTGGGAAAAAAACCTGGTGCAGCAGAGCGGTCCTAGGGGCCCAAATGTCACTCATGTCTCCCACCATTCATGTTTGGCAAGACATTTCAGTTCCCATCACACTCTCCCTACAAGCCAACCAGAAAGGATCAGTCACATCAGAGACACTTAGGTCCATCCCCACATCACCTACCTACAGACCTAGTGCCCCATTCTGTCCTGTTCTCTCCCTCGCTGTTACAATCCTGCCCATTTCCTGAGGACCATCTGTCAGCTCTGTCCCTTTGGTTGAAAGCCTTTGCTCATGTGCCCCATGGGCAGCCCTATCTTTGAAGGAAAGGCCAACCTGCCTCAGTTCAGTCACCCTCATGGCACCTTCCCATCTTGATCCTGAGCTACAGCATATGATGGGGCTATCTGTAGAAGTCAACTGGGCCTGGCTGGACTGGACTCCTGGGGTCTAGGGAAAAATCCAGGAATCAATAACAAATGCACAGAAATGGTCAATTAAACAGTTTGAGAAATGGAGATATAGCCACAGAGGAGAGGTAGGTCAGAGGACATGAGGAAGGCAGGATGGGGCTTAGAGAAACGACTGGTGGCCACCTCCACCTAGTCATAAAAGGAAACACAAAGCTGTCATTTCCAGGGGGGTATGTGAAGAAAACTGGAATCCTGTAGACCAAATACTCCATATGTTCTGGGAAACATTCAAGTGTTTGTATAACCACTTGAAAAACAGGATGTGACAGCCACAGTGGATTGTGCTTTCTCTTCTCCGAGTAGCCAAGTCCTTGACACCAGAGCCAAAATGCTCTGCTGACTTCACACTGAGAATAAGATCACTCGGTACCCCAATGGTAGCCCAGGAGCTGGCCTGTCATTGGGGCAGTCTGAAAAGCTGGGGCTGGGGTGGAGTTGGGAAAGGCTCCCACCCTGGCCTGGAAAGGAGATGGGTCCTGCATGAGTCTCTCCAACTTACCGTGCCAGGAAAAGCTTGGCCTGACTACTTCTGGTGCCATTTCCAGCAGAGAATGCACAGTTCTCCACATCTGAGCATAAGAGTTCAGGGCCTCGAGGCTGCCCAAAACACACCAGCCAAGTGTCCTCATGGGCTCCCTTTCTTCCCCTGGCCTCCTCTAGTCTCATGAGTTGGCTCTATTATATGTAGAACAGTCAGCGAGCAGATGGATTTGCTCAGGTGGCCACTGTGAGACACCACTGATGAAGAGTTTCCCCCCAGGGCATCCTGATTCCCACTGTCCAGTCTGAGAAAGACACACACAGGGGCCTGGGTTCTGGATGGGCCTGTCTGTTGTCTTGCAGATGGTTCTCTTCTCCGCATGGTCATTCCTTGGCGCATAAATGAAGAGAACGCCCTGTGTCTCTTCCTTTCCTGAGGACTGGCATCACCAGCCAAAGGCCCCACCCTGATGACGTCAATCTTCCTTCTGCCCATCTCCAAAGACAGGTGCACTGTGGGACAGCAATTCAATACATACATTATAGTTCAAGAAGCATAACCAGATCTGTAGCGCTGACCTTGCTATCAACATTCTCTCTCTCTTCTCTCCAGCATACACCTCAATGTAGCCTTGACCCTGGCTTTCTCTCTTTCTACAGTTTCTGCAGAAGAAATTCCGGATCTGCATTCAGTAGGAAGTCTGGTAAGAAAAGAGGTCCTGAGAGTTTGGGCCTCCTGCATGGGGTTGAAATGGAATGAGGCCTAAGATAGGTATCAAACAAACTCCAAACTTTCCCAAGAAAATCCCCGGATGAGTAGACAGCTGGACAGAGGGAATTACTAATGGTTAAGCAAATAAGTGTATCACAGGGTCACTGTTAATACCTACTGGAATATTCTTTTCCTACTTTGGATGAGGATAGCAGAGTCTTGCAAAGCAGGAGCCTAGGAGGATCCCACCCAGGGTAAGTGGGCCCAATACCGAGTGACTGGCTCATTGCCAAATTTGACTAGTCCCAGTTTTCAATCAAATTAAATTAAACTAAATCAACAAGCACAAAGACCACCTCTGCAGCTGGTGGAGAGACCTCAGGAAGGTGCAAGAAAACCAGAAAGTTCCTTGGAGAGAGAAGAAACTCAAAATACATGAAAGATTATTTAAAGCCCCAGACTGCGCAAGCACTATGTCTAAGGTTGGTTGTCAAACTGGAGCACACAGTTAAGAATCCCTGATGGGAAGGGGAGCCCCCAGGGGGATCTATAGGGAAGATCTACATAATGTCTGTACAAACATAGCAGTGGAACCAGTAGCTAATGGAAACTATAGGGAGAAGAAGATGAGACTCTCCAGAAAGAGGCCTGGCCACTCAGACACTTCACGGAAGTAGGCATTAAGAGGACAGTTAACCATGAGTCCACTCTCAGCTTCCCATTCACTGTCTTCCCAGGCTATGTAGGCCCCAGGCTAAGGCGCATGGGAAGTGATTGTCTTCAGAGCTCCGTGGCCACCTAGACTCTTGATAGTTTGGAATATGGGAAAAAGAGAGATGGGGGTAGAGAGGGTGGATGTAAGGAAAGGGACTGGTATCCAGAAACTACATGCACTACCATAGAGATATTTGAATTCCCATGTTTATTGCTCCTTTATTCACTAGAGAAAATAATTGGAAACAACTCCATTGCCTTCAAAAGATGGATGGATAATGACAATTTGAGGGGTGTGTGTGTGTGTGTGTGTGTGTGTGTGTGTGTGTGTGTGCGTGCACACATGCTTGAATAATAAAGTTGAAAACTTTACAGGAAAATGCATAGACTTTTAATGTATGAATTGAAGCAAGGTCACACAATCTCAGAAAGAACTAAACCTCATGTTTTCTCTCATATGTGGAACCTCGCCAATAACATATGCATGTATGTAAACAAATATCCACGTGAGCACAGTATAGCATGAAGGAAAGAACATTAAAAATGACAAATACAAGGGGATGAATAAAGACTGAATGCAGATAATGGCCACACATTATGGAAGGACATTCTCTTCCTGGTCCAGGTCTGCCATGGGACCTTTGGTTTTGCTGGTAGATAAATGCGTATTTGATAGTGAAAGTATCAACTTTAATGTGAAGTTTTACAGCTTCCATTTTGAATGCCAGTTCTAATTGTGAATGAGTTCAATAAGTTGTACAGTTTTTGGGTCTGGTTAATTTTGGTGTCTGGCATTTATTTATTTATTTATTTATTTATTTATTTATTTATAATAAAATGAAAAAAATGAAAAAGAAATAGACTCTGATGTTTGTAGAGGGCAGGATATGCAATACAGGCCCACAGACTTCAGACTTTTTTAAAAAGTAGAGATTTTGCAGGAGGAAGGAAAAACACCCTCTTCCTTTGGGGAACTCAGTGTTTTCTCTTATGATCTTCAGCTGATTGGATGAGGCCCACCCACTGAATTTTTCACAAAGAACTGATTCAATTGCCCACCCCATCTACGGAACTCCTTCACAACATTAGCACAGTGTCTGACACAACATTTGGTGGCATGGACCTGCTTCACGGATATGCAGCACACCTCACAAAGGGCCTGGCTCTGTCATCTTAACCTTCGTGGCCTTCACCAAGCAGGGAACCCTGCACTTCAGAAGTATTGAGTGAAGAGCTGGCATACGGAAAGATGGATGGCTCCACGGCTCGCTTTAGTCACTGGGAGAAGAGCTGTTGTATACTAGAGATAACCTTCCAGTAAAAATCATGTTCAACAGGTCAGGACACAACACAAGTGGACATTGGCAAATAAAAGCCCTCAGTCTATTTTGAGTCTTCCTCTTTGGACCCTAGAGGCCAGCATCATCCACAGTCCACGCCAACTGCCCATCCCTCCCCTGACTCATACCTGGAAAAAGAACCCCACATGTAGAAGGCAAAATGAGAAAGGGTGGGAGTCCCAACCTCCTGCCAAGAAACTGGCCACTGCTGCCCCTGCCTCCGGAAACAGCTAAGGCCTAGAGGAAGCCACCACAGGTGTCCCCAGGCCTCTGTGTTGTGAGTGTCCCCCAGATTCAGGGAAAACAACACGGCAGTCCTACTCAGTTCCCAGGGTTCTGCAAGTCCACTTATAAATGTGGCTTGTAAGAATCAGATAACATTTCTGCTGGTCCTCAAATCCCAAGTGTCCCTAAGAAAGGACTGTCATTATATGGGATATTGCCAGGGATCAAGACACTCAATGGAACCATCTGAATGTAATTCAGATTAAAGAAATAAAAATTATATGGGTGAGTTCAAGGCCACAGAGCTGAGGGATGAAGAGAAAGTTCAAGGTCACAGAGCTAAGAGGACTTGGAACCTAAGTCTCCTTCTGGTCCCGGTCCAGAGATTCACAGTTTCCACTGTGGTCTGCCATCATGGAGGAAAGTTACAGCCTGGCACACTAATAAAAGCAAGCAGTTCATCTGTAACTCGGGGACATAAAAATGCTTTCTGGCCGAACGGTCGAATCACAGTTTAGATCAGAGATAAATTCCATGATTCCCCCCTTGCCAAACCCAGTATTTATGGCATCTGAGTGAGTGGTAAATTACCAGTTGCCAGCAAAGCATGTGCCGTCTCTGTGTTCACAAACACTCCATCACCTCCAGCACTCTCGCTGTCATACAGTATATGGCAAATTAGTTTATTATATTTGAGGTAATTTAACCAACAGGCTAATATATATTATACTAATATGTGTGCATGGTTCCTAATTACACTGAATTGGGTCTAAATTCATATTAATGGCCCAAGAAGCCACTTCAAAGTGAATGCCAGCCTTATCTCATAATCCAAGTTTATCTTTAAAATTTTATGAATATGAGATGCCATCTATCTGAGCAAAACTCCACTCACCCATTCAAGAATCCCAGTGACAGCCAGCTTCAAAAGGAGCAGTAGAGGGTTCGATCTGCCGAGTACAATGAAGACATGCTCTGCAGACTCCCATTCATCAAACTCAGGGACACAGAATTTAACCCCAACTGAAAGACCCTGGGTTTCCTAAATAAAACCAAAATTATCAGCCCCTTGGCATGGCAGCAACCAGAACAATTTTCTCATTTGTCTGGTAGATAAGCCTCCAGGACTGATATCCACACTCAAGCAAGGCCAAGTCAGATGATAAGAAGGACATCTTTTCCTCATGAACCCTGACCGATCCACCATTAGCCCATGTCCTCGCCCTCCATGAAGTCCCTGTGGACTCTGGTCTATGAGACAGCCCAATAGGAGAAACCTCAGAAAAGAGTGTTAGGTGACAAGCAGCTCTTGAGTCTGCACATTCTTCTCTAGATCTGAGATAGTACTCTGTGGGTTCAGAAACAACTGGGACCTTGCCAGTGATGAATAGTTGCTTGAGATTGCTCCGCTTGCCCTTAGAGTCCATCGCCTGATCCAGATGGCAAATCCCTCCCTTCTTGCTTGTACAAGGGCACTTACAAGTGCATTTCTAGGGAGCATGTCCCCTCTAGAAGCCCTTTTCCTAATCATCTCCCCTCCCCAGTACAGCCTCCTTGAGCATTCTTGTTGTTGTTATTGTTAATTGGGGTTTTTTTCTTTTGTTTTGTTTTTAATTAATCTGGTTGAGCACAAAGATTTAGAACTCTATACTTAGCCATTGGACATCATAACATAGCATCCATTGCTTTTGCCTCAAGCCCTACACAAAGAGGCACAGAGACACCCTGCCACTGTCAACAAATAGCTGTTTGTCACAGCAGCACCTAAGACTGCAGATCGAATCTGTCAATCATCTCCAGGCCCATGCCCCATAAGCTCCACCCACCATTCAGCCAAAGCCAACAAGCATTGGGGTTTTTGTTTGTTTGTTTGTTTGTTTGTTTGTTTGTTTTTGTTTTGTTTTGTTTTGGGGTGGGAATTCCTCCCCTGATATTCTCAGGAAATGTATGTTTCTCTGAGTTGTGATTCTAAGAAAAAAATGATTATGAGACTGGGAAAAACAGAATAGGGTTATAATCTTCCTGTAAGAAATAGACTTAGCGATCAGGATATTATGAGTTCCATGGAAACCACTAACTCAAGAGCACAGTGGGAGCAGGAAGTACTGAGCAAGGAGTTCACCATGGAGCACAAAAGCTGTGAAACCAGAGGTGGTACTGCCAAGAACACAGTGAGTGGTCAGGCAGGCTCTTGTAACTGACACAATGTTACAGAAGGGTATTCTGATCCGGTATGCGCCTGGCACTTGCCATTAATGCTAATAAAATAAATATTAATATGTTTATGCACAAACTACATTTTCATAAAGCCTAAGGATGCTGTTCCAAGAACAAAGAAGTTTTGGAAGGAAAATAAACCCTTAAATTGGCATCATTCTGCATAAGGCTGCCCATCGTGCCAGTAGATGCTTGTGTTACATTGTTTGAATAATACCCAATAATACTCTCTAGTATTTTCTAGCATTCAAGGATTTGCTGTAGGCTACTTTTCTTTCTTTCCTTTTTAGGATTTTCTTTTTTCAAAAGAAATGGAAAGGGAATACATCACCACTGTGGAATCCTTGTCCATGAAATCAGAAATTGACAAAGAATTCAAATTAACAGAATGGCACTGATTTCAACAGTAACACCCAATGTGGGGCAGCAGACACAATGCCATAGCTACAGTAGACGGTTAGCACCATGGAGCCTGATGCCTGGAGCAAAGAGGTTTCTGTGTGCAAACACACAGCTCTCCCCTCATAGGGAATGATAGCTCATCTCGAAGCAGCAAGGTGGCCCAGGGGATATAAGCACTTGGCATGTAAGCCTGACAACCTGAGTTCAATCCCCAGAAGCAACCAATGCCCCCCATTGTACACACACACACACACACACACACACACACACACACACACACACTCGATAGATAGATAGATAGATAGATAGATAGATAGATAGATAGATAGATAGACAAATAGACAGATTCAGTGTACCCCCAAATTCTGCATTCCAGTACAGTATCAGTTTTATTAAGTATTTATAGTAAGAAAACACAGAAAATCATTGATCAAGACACTTCTCAATTACATCAGTAGAAACATCAGGTAGGGTGGTTGCCTCTGTTCTTGGTCTCAGATGTTATCTAGTGACATTCTTAACACTTTGGTTGGTAGAAGCTGGGGATAGTGGGTAGCTGTTCCACCTTTGACTTTGAATCACTGCCCTTAGTGAGGTTGCTGGTAACTGCCATGCCTACCTATGACCTGCCCCTGGGGCATAGCCAAGAGAGGAGCCCTTAAGACCAGAGATCCTCTTGGCTCCTTGTGATCCTGGATGCTGGATTGCAGACCAAGTCAGAGTTCTCCAGAGAACCATGCTGGACGGCACCTCACCTCCCCTGGATCCTGTAACTGACCCCTTGTAAGTTTGTAAGTTACCCCAAAATAAACCTCCTTTTAACTACCAGATAAACTACATGGAGTTGCCTTGTTAAATCCCTGCATTAGGTGGGGGTTTGTTCATACATTCCAAAGAAACTATTACCTCACAGCCAAAAGAACAGACAATAGGTCAAACTCAGAAGTGAGCAATAAGTGACTATTTGGAACTGTGAGCCCCAAATGAACGCATTCTTCTATAAATTGCCTTAGTCACGTCATTTAATCACAGCTATGGAAAGCCCAAGATAATCTGGCTCTTGACCTGCAATCATTCCAACTTGGGCCTCTGTCTTTAGTTATTTTTCTATAGCTGTGATAAAATGCCATGACCAAGGCAACTTATAGAAGTATGCATTCAGTGGGGACTCACAGTTCCAGAGGGTAAGAGTGGGTCCATGACCTTCACGGTGCAGTGCATGGCAACAGGCAGGCAGTCATGGTACTGGGACAGTAGCATCCTGATCTACAGGCAGCCAGTGGAAAGAGCTAACTGGGAATGGTGTGGGCTTTGGAAACCTCAAAGCCTACCCCAATGACACACCTCCTCCAACGTGCCTATACTAATCCAAACAGTTCAGTGGAACCAACTGGGACCAAGCATTCAGACATGTGGGTCAATGGGGCCATTCTCATTCAAACGACACAGCCTGAAGCTTCACAGTGACTCCCTGCCTACTCATCCGCATCCACCTCTGCTGGTGGTCTGCCGCTGGGGCTCTCCAGGAAACACAGTTCAGAGTACAAAGGTTTCTTGTGGAAAGACACCTGTTAGGGAGAGAAGGGGAGGAGGGTGGGATGAAGGAGTGAGATGGAGGAACCGGCCAATAACAGAGTGAGATGGAGGAACTGGCCAATAACAGAGTGAGGGGGAGGAACCGGCCAATAACAGAGTGAGGGGGAGGAACTGGCCAATAACAGAGTGAGGGGGAGGAACTGGCCAATAACAGAATGTCCAGATTCTTCTTTAGCTCAGAAGGTTACAACAAGTTCTACAGAATCATGGGAACTTTTAGGAATGAGACCCGCTTTATAGAATGCTTCATAATAATAAAGGAGAGGCAAAAGTCAATATGGAGTAGTCAGTCTATAGTACTTAGATTTCTTTCTAGAATAGAAAAGTACAGGAATATTGGTCCCAGATTACTGACATTACTCTGTGCATAGCAAGCAAAATTATATATTTTCTACATCTCTTCCTGGAGTTATTTTCTGTTTGCAAAGGCTCAAAAATCAGACACCACTGTGGCAACTTTATAAAGAGCACTTCCCATTTCAGGTCAAGCAATTAATAATATTCTGGAAATACAGAATCTGCCCCACAATGGCCTAACTGCAGATGCAATTAGACAGGCCCCCTACTTAGAGCATGGTGACAGGTTATTGAACAGCAGGCCCAAGAATTTTGACATGCAATTTTGTATTCAATGCTGTTCACAGTCCTCGAAATTGATAAACAGTGGGAAGGACTCAAAGAAAATCTATTTCCCAAATTAACTTTCCATGACAAAAGAAGACACTGGTTTGATCTAGGTCCCACTCGTGAACTTGGGTCAACACAAGAAAGTCTAGCCTCAGCTCACTCAAATTCCTTCAGAAGTCTACAAGAAAGGAGAAACTGCAAAGTCATCTTGGATCCCCTGGTGATCTTAGTGCTTGTTCTGTCTAAGCCCATCCCAAATGTATCAGGCATGCATCATTTATTTTGCCAAGATTAAATCATCTATGTGTCAGAGACAGAGATGTGAACATGACTAGGACCCCATCCCTGTTAGGGAGCTCATCATCTCTCAAGACATACCATCTGTAATGAGTAGGTGTTGTGAGGTGCAATCTTGGAAGAGCTGCAGGAACAGGAAGAAAAGGTATCCCACCTGCCTGGGGTAGACTCTAGGAAGGCCTTCCTGGGGAGATAAGCTGCATTGAAAAAAGTAACAAACTTCAAGGCAGAGAAGTGGATGACCACTTGAGAAGGAAACCCCTGCCAATCAGGCATAAAGTTCTGCCTACTAATAGTGAATTTCAGTTTGTAAGTTGTAGAGAGAGTGAAGTGTGAGGTGATGGGGATGGGGATTGGGGGATTAGGGGAAGTTGGTAGTGTGTACCTATGATCCCAGTAGGAGGCAGAGATAGGAGAATCAAGAGTTTAGGATCATCCTCTACTCCTTGGCAAGTTTGACTCTACCCTGTGCTATGTGAGACCTTGTCTTAAATATTAGAATAAGTAAATAAATATTTTTAATTAAAGTAATTCTTTCCTATGTGTTTTATGATGGGCCAATCCACACCCTCATACATGCTAAACATCCCCTCTGTCTCTGAGTTACAGCCCCAGCGCTCTTCACTTTTGTAAAGATTCTTCTTATTATTAGTTAGGAAAAACAAAACCGAACATATGTTTTAACTCAAAAGCCACAGAAATCCAAATACCAAAGTCATAGATTTCAAGCTGAATAATCAGCGATTTCATTAAATATAAATAGATTACACGCTATACGTCAAAGACAAAAGTTGTCAGACTGAATTTACAAATAGCAAAATCCAACTACATGCCTGCATATAGGGATATTGAATGGATAAAAGTGGAAAAGGGGGTACCATATGCCATGTAGACATGAAAACAGACACCTGGCCACAGAAATGCTGGTGCAGAGGAGGTTTGTTTCATGATGACAAAAGGAGGCAGAGTTATAAATAACTGTTCGGAGGGGCTGGAGACGGCCCAGCAGTGAAGAGCACTCTGCTCTTGCAGAGGACCAGAGTTCAGGTCTCAGTACCCATGATGGGCTACTGACAATCTATGAAACTTCAGCTCCACAGCATCTAACACTCTCTTCTGGCCTCCTTGGACATCTGCATACACATGTAAGTACACACACAGTCAGACATATATACACATATGCATAATTAAAATTCTAAGAACAAATCTTTAAATGAAATTAAATAAACATCAGTTATATTGAAGACAGAATAGTATAAGCAACGTTAGCATATGTAGAACAATATACCCAGTGGCTAAAATGTGCATTCACTACTACTGCAGTACAATGAATGTGGTAACCATGGAGTGGCCCAGGTACTCAACAAATGAGGTTGAATAGGATTTACACATACACACACACACACACACACACACACACACACACACACGCACACGCGCATGCGCACGCGCACACGCACACGCACACAAGCACACACACATGCACACATGCATACACACGCACACAAGCACACACACATGCACCATGCATACACACGCACACAAGCACACACACATGCACACATGCATACACACGCACACAAGCACACACACATGCACACACGTGCACACACACACACGCACGTGCGCGCACACATGCACACGCATACACACACGCACACAAGCACACACACATGCACACATGCATACACACGCACACAAGCACACACGTGCACACACATGCACACGCATACACGCACGCACACAAGCACACACACATGCACACATGCATACACAAGCACACACGTGCACACACATGCACATGCATGCACACGCATACACGCACACGCGTGCACACACACACACCCATATCCTCAGCAGGATTTCACCTACCATTTTCACCGTCCTCATCAGGTCCCCAAGATTCGCCAACACAACCACAGAGATTCAAGGCAGTTTTCTCATCTTCAAGTCTCGACAACCGTGGAGACACTTCACAGCTGGCCGTCCTAGTCAGCTCCTTGAGGCTAGACGTGCCATGACAAAGTCTACTCCACACTGTCCTCTGAGGCAGTGGTTCTCAGCCTTCCTGATGCTGCGACCCTTTCATACAGGTCCTTGTGTTGCAGTGACCCCCGACCACAAGATTATTTCGTTGCTACCTCATAACTGTGATTTTGCTATTGTTATGAATCACAACGTAAACACCCGACAGGCAGCATATCTGATATGGGACACCCCCCCCAAAGGGGTCGCAGCCCACAGGTTGAGAACTGCTGTTCTGACGTCTCTCTTCTTATTACTCCCGACAAAGAGGATGTTGATGCCTCGTGCAGGTGGCACTGTTTTTCCCAGTCCTGTGTGGCTTTCAGGAGTGTACACCACGGAGAGACCTTGGCCCTGTGGTTCAGTCTCTACGCCCATTACTACATTCTTCATCAACTCTAAATCCACCTGCCTCCCGCATGCATCCTAACACTCTCTGGCTCTGTTAGTGTTCCCATTGCATGCTGGGAGAAAACATTAAAGGCGCCTCCTTCCATCAGACAGACATGAAACAAATGCAGTGGCCTTGTAGAACACCTGAGTGTTAAGCTGCCACCTCCGCATGATTATGAATGACATGCTTGCCCTGCTGCGATGACCTAACTGATGTCAGTACATCCCCCTAAGGGAAATTGCTGTCCTGAACACATGCCAGTCCCCAAGGACATAGAGTCATATGGAAATAGGAAGCCAGCACACACTTCTAATGCCTGCGGCCAAAGCAGCTGCTTCTATGTCCTTCTGCATTCATTCACACCTGCCAGCCATCCCCAGTCCCAAAGAAAGTCCACCCGGGGCTGGTGCTCCAGGGGCCAGTGTGAGTGGAAGGAAGGGAATCTACCTTAGGCCACCTGACAGGTGTGGAAGTTGGCTCCCTCCTCTCTTCCTCTTATGGAAAGGGACTGTCAAGTCTAGTGATGACAGGCACACAGGGCTCAAAATGCAGCACCCTTCTGAGGTTGCTTACGCATGCACCATGCTCGATGGCGGGGTGTGGCTGTAAGTACCAAGTCAATCAACTGAACACCCCTCCCCACCCCCTCCCACCCCTAGCTGTTCTCAAGAGAGGAGTGCAGGTGCCCAGCTTCCTGCAGCTGAAATGACTGGGTTGCCAGAGATGACTCAGTGACATGTGTCGTGGTGTCTGACACAACCGGGGTGCCTCACAGCCCAGGAAAGGTCCCTGCCCACAAACTGATCAAGGCTGCAGCCGACAGCCCCGGACCTCCAGGCACCCAGTCCCAGCCCCCCAACCCCCTTCTCCTGGAGCCAAGATGGACTTTGTGCACAAAGCAGGTGTGGGAAGGGGAGGGCAGGGAAGCATTCCCCATTGTTTTTATAACAATCCCTTCTCATTTTCTATACTGCAGCCTTGGGTCCATTACAGGCAATTTCCTGACATCACCCAAGCTCACCAGGCCAGATCAAAGTACAGCGTGTCCCAGCTGTGTGGGGCTCGCTCAGACTGAGCATTAACCACAACCCTTGTAGATAATTTATTCCACTGAAGACACCCTGTGTTTCCTCCCTGGGCGCCTGGCCCTGCTGTCTCCACACTGCAATTGCAGAAGTACTCCCTCCATGGACTCATCTCCCCTACAACCAAACAGTCTGCTCCCTCTCGGTTTCACACCTGCTGGCACCCAGGGTTTGAATCCACTACTGGGACACACAGCAGCTCAGGATGCTGAATTTTATGTTAGCAAATTGTGTTTGTTTTATGATGTTAGAAGACCCTAAGAAGAGGACGCTGGTGTTTGGTGCACAGTAGATGATGGAGGAAAGGAAGCAGAGGCAGGAACAGAGGTTCAGGAAAGAGGGGTCAGGTGGAATCCCTGGGTGGAAACAAAACCAGGAAGGTAACTATAGCACACAGAGATGATACTGGCCAAAGATCAAGGAC
Source organism: Onychomys torridus (assembly GCF_903995425.1). NCBI lineage: Eukaryota > Metazoa > Chordata > Mammalia > Rodentia > Cricetidae > Onychomys > Onychomys torridus. Next base: position 48,686,607 of record NC_050463.1, on the reverse strand, counting down.
AGTGGCCTCTAGATTTGTTAAACAACTTATTACACTGTTGTGCATGCATGTGTGTGTGTGTGTGTGTATGTGTGTGTGTGTGTGTATTTATAAAGTTACACATGTGTACTTGTATGTAGAAGCCAGTTTCAGCCTTATTCCTCAGGGGCTGTCTATCTTGTTGTTTGGGACAGGATCCCTCACTTGCCTGGACCATGCCCAGTGGGCTGGACTGGTTGGCCAGTGCATCCCAAAGATAATCCTGTCTCTACCTCCCTGGTGCTGGGAGTACAGGCATGTGCCACCATGTCTACACCAGTCTTCTTCACAAGTTCTTGGGTTGGAAGTCAGATCTTCATGATTCTGTAGCAAGCATTTTACCAACTTAGCCATCTTCTCAGCCCAGGAAGAACTAATTTTGCCAACCAAAGAAAATGACCAGAGAGTAGGGTGGACATTGGAAAATGGCCATGTCTGAAGGCTTTTATATTTTACTTTATTTTGGTTCATTTTTATTCTACTGAGACAGGGTCTCAAGTAGTCCAAGGCAGCTTTGAACTTCCGATCTTTTTGTCCCCAATTCCTCAGTGCTAGGATTAGAGGCATAGGTTACCACAACTACCATGAAGGTTATTTTATAAATAAATAAATAAATAAATAAACAAACAAACAATATAACTGCTGGATAAGATAGTTTATACCTATAATCCCAGCACTGGGAAGGCCAAGTCAGGAAGATTGAAGATAGCCTCAATATGATGCCAGCATGCATGACACACTGTGAGACCTTTCCAGAGGAGGAGGAAGGGAGGGAGAGAAGATGGAAGGAAGGGACCACCACCAACAACAAAACAATATAAGAAAATAGTTTTAGAGCTGAGAATGTAGTTAAATGTTAGGATGCTTGCCTAACTTAAGGCAGTGGATTACATCCCCTAGAACAAGATGGGAAGGGGAAGGGAGAAAGGGGAGGGGAAGAGCTTTTTTAAACATCCTGAGCATCAAGCTCCATGCCAAAGCCTGTCTCTCCAGGGAGAGTCAGATGCATGCATGATGTTCAGCATCAGCGTTTGAGGTTTTGAGAGATTCAGTTTTTGCCGGTTACAACAAGAGCCATATCCATGAAATACAGCAGGTACCTCCTGGGCCCAGTTCTGCATGCCTGCTAACATTTAAAACTGCACTTGTGGTACATAAAAGATTTATAACGATCTCACTCAGAAATATAAATTTTGCCCCACACAGCCTAGAAAGACCTAGAAGCAGAAGCAGTGGACAGCTGAATGGGAGCACAGGGTTGTAAATCTGTAACGCTTGCAGGTTTGGGTTTTCACAATCCCGTCATAAATGTGACTGATTTCAATTTAATTTATGGGCTTTTACAGCGAGGTCTAGGAATGTCCTTTGAAAAGTTAAACTTTAGAAACAACAACATGTATTTGGGATTTCTAAGAAAATATCTACCATGTCAGGTGACCCTGACAAGACAACCTTGGGCAGCCCCTGGTTATGCAAAGTCCCTGGGAGAGGTCCCTAAGACGACAACAGCCAACTCAGAGTCCTGAAGGCTCAGGGCCACACACATATGCACCCACTGTGCACCAGACACAGGGCTCTGTGGGGGAGTTACTAGGGGAAAGCCTTGACCTTGTTCAAATGGACAGATCTAGGTACGAGTCTAACCAAGCCTCCCTGGTTGAGTGAGCATCACATGGTGCTAATACCTGTGGATCTCCATGTCTGCTTGAGTGAAGTATTTAATGGCCATGGATAGTACACAAGAAAGCAGTAGTTCTTCCCAAGTGTCAGCTCCTTGCAGCTTCCCTGGATCCTCGCGGTGCATTTTAAAATCCCATTTTACACACAAAGAAACTGAGGTGCCCAGAGTTCATAGCTTTTCCTGGCTCTTACTGCTAAAAATGGTGGTGGGCATAAGATGAGGGCAACCCAACTGGAACACTGCCACTGTGAACAATGCTCTTCACTCGACAATACAAGGCAGACTGGGGAAGGAGGTGTGCACCCAATCCCAACACTTGAGGACTAGAAGCAGGAGGATCAGGGATTCAAAGTCATGCCCCACTACACACGATTGAGGTCAGCCTGGACTACGGGAGACCCTGTCTCAAAAACATAAATAAATAGAGCTTGCAAGATGACGAGGCAGGTAAAGGTACTTGCCACCAAGTCTGAGGACCTGAGTTTGATTCCTGGAATCCATATGGCAGAAGGAGAGGGCCAGTTCCTGCCAGTTGTTCTCTGTTTCCACACATACACACTGGCACATGAGCACCCACACATTTACATTGACACACACACAAATAAAAACAAAAATAAAATGCAATCTGGGTCTCCTTTTGAAAATGCTGCATTGTGAATGAAGGAGCCAGGATGGCGCTCTTCCTTGCCCCCATTCTGGAGATCATACACCATCTTGTTTTTCAATAATTCATTGTATTGGCCCAAAGAAAGAAGGCAGAATCTGTCCAACTGCTGGTCACCAGTCTACCAAAACTGTCTTTCACTCAGCCCAGCGGACCCAACCACTACCTGAGCTTAGAGCTTAGAAGCCTCTGTCCCGGCATCCTAAGAGCGACACAATTCTCAAGACCCTTAAGGTCAATTTTCTTGGGATTTCAGGGAAGATGTATCTCATCTTCAAAATCAAGTCGGTGGGAGTCTCCTTTGGAGTTTCTCAAAGATATTCAGATGTGATTCTCACAAAGAACAAAATGAACTATAGGAACACACCCTGTCAGATGTCACCTGTTGGAGGCACCCGTGCACAGCTGACCTAGCTAATAGTTCAGGGTGTAGACAGCCAGGAAGCACCAAGGTTGAAGCCAACAGTGTGGGGCTGCATCTGAGCTGAGAGGTGAGACAAAGAGTAGGCAGAGAAGGGACACCTGAGCTGTTGGGTGGAAGGCTAAGGGTCAGTCTAGCAGACTTTCTTTGGGGCCACCAGCCAGCTCCCAAATCAAGACATGGAGACTTATTATTCATTATGAATGCGCAGCCTTATCTTGTGTTTGTCCCACTAGCTCTTGTAACTTATTTTAACCTGTTTCTCTTCATCTATGTTTTGCCTCGGGGCTTTTTATCTTTCTTTTACTCTGTGTGTCCTATTCCATGTCCTGCTGCCTGGCTAGTTAATCTCAGGCATCTCCCTCTCTTTCTCCTTCACTTCTCTCATTCTCTTCCCCTACTTATTCTCTCCGCCCGCCAGCCCCACCCAGCCCTCTACTGCCTAGCTATTGGCCATTCAGCTTTTTATTAGACCAATCAGGTGCTTTAGGTAGGCAAGGTGAAACAGCAACTCATCTTTTACATAATTAAACAAATGCAGCACAAACAAATGCAACACACCTTTACCCAGTTAAAGTAAGACTCTGCAGCATAAACAAATGTAACACATCTTTACATAGATGACGTAATATTCCACAACATGTCAGGGAGAGAGTTCAGAGACCAGAGACCTTGAAACTGGCATAAAGCAAAAAAAAAGGATAACCTCAGGCTAGCCTAAAGAAAACACCGAGTAAATCACAGAGGCAATGTGGCCTGTGAGCAGAAGAGTCCAGGCACTGTATATACCAGGAACTATCCTAGGGAGATGGTGTGTTTGGGGACATACTGCCACAGTCTGGGACAAGGGGATGAAAAAGCAACACAGAGAATAGGAATGAGAAGCGAAAGAGTCATGACATGAACCAAACATCTCACCAAGGTGACACATTGCTTGTGAACAAAGCCCAGATTGTCAACATTGTCTTCAGTTTTACTACTGACCCTAGAAGCAGAAGAGACACATACAAAATAACAGCCTCTCTTTGTTCTGCGTAGAGAGCCCAGTGAGCACACATAAAAAGACTTGGGAATGAATGAAAAGGACAATATGCATATTGTAAGTGGAACTTTCTGTCCTGTCAGCAACTCCCAAATACCCAGCAGACAATTCCCAAATTACCACACAGATGCTTATATTAACTATAAATGCTTGGCCAGTAGCTCAGGCTTATTACTAACCAGCTCTCATTCTTAAATTAACCCATAATTCCTGTCTATATTTAGCCATGTGACTTGGTACCTTTCCTCAGCATAACATTCTCATTTTACTTCCTCTGTATCTGGCTGGTGACTCTATGACTCTGGCCTTCTCCTTCCCATCATCCTTAGTTTGGTCACCCCACCTACATTTCCTTCCTGGCTGCTGGCCAATCAGTGTTTTATTAAACCAATTCAAGTGACAAATCCTTACAGTAGACAAGAGGATTGTTCCACAGCACTTACTGAAAATTCTAGCATCAAATTTGATTTGTGGCAACAATCACACAGTCCCTGGGGTCTTTTCTCATCTTTTTCCTCAACCCAGCCTCTAGGAGGTAATCCTTCTACCCACTAGAAACTGCCTTCAATGATACTGTGTGTGAGTCTGTTAACATGTGAGACACACATGTCCATCTGTGCAAATCAAACTCCATTGAGTCAAAGGTGCTTGATATCCTGGGGAAGGGAGCAAAGAATAATAACTTTTCTGCTTGAAGTCTGGGAGTTCATTTCCTTGTGGAACAACTTTTTAATAGCGTTGGCTACATGGTGGGATTTTCGTTTAGTTTGGGGTCCTTTTATCATCTTCCCTCATGGCTCAGATGGATCTTTCATCCATGGTAGCCTTGATAGCCCTGCTAATCTCAGCACAGAAAAACTTCATAATTTGAAAAAAAAAAAGAAGAAGGAGAAGTTTAACAAGACACCAGGCTGATTGTTTGCACAATCAGAACATCTAATTGAGCTATAGTATTCTAAACCATGCTTGCATGCAGGGAGATAATTTTTTCTTCATTTCCTACTTTATCAGAAAATTAACCTTCATTTAAAACACTGTAGTCTGAAACACTTTTATAGCTACATTCTCTCCCCGCTGTTCCTATGAATTTGAATTTTAAATTTGCCAACCCAGTCTTTAGAAGTGAAATGAACTACGGCTGCTTTAGGGACCAGGTGTTTATGATCAAACAGACATCAGAATGTGACCCGGGTCCAAAACACTGCAATTCCCATCCAAGGGGACTATGTCTCCATCTCATCTCTCATCTTCTTCTTTTTTTTTTTTTTTTAACCAAAACTTAGTGAAATAAGGAGGCCAGATCTGCATAGCAGCCACAGGTATCCCACGTAGCCCTGTAGACATGGACTTATTCCTGTAGACTCTGAAGGTTTTGTTCAGCATGGCTCAATCTGGCCCCAGATAGGCTCTTGAATCCAGCAGGATGACACACACTTGGCCACAGTACCAGTGACATTAGGTAATGCACTTGATGAACAGTACGCCAAGGACTGACCACTCATGACACACACACACACACACACACACACACACACACACACACACACACACAGCTGGAATGGCCCCAAGTTCATTCGGGGTCACCTTGTCCTGTAACAGCCTAACAAAAGACCCAAACTGTAATCTCACAGACTGCTGATAGCTGTCCCAGAAATACAGTTTCCCAAATATCTTCCAAGATCCTGAGTGACCACAGAACTGTAAACGGGGTACACACTGCATCTGGCATTGACCGTGGGTTGAGCTATGCTGCCACAAAAGTGGGAGTGTCCAAGTTCTAAACACTTGCTGCCTGCGCATGTGACCTTATTTGGAGACAGAGTCCTCGTGGATGACAAGTTAAAAGGGGCCATTATTATTGAAAGGGGGCCTTGATCCAACAAGACTAATGTCTTTATGAAAAGAGGAAAACTGGGCTGTGACTCATGGGAGAAGTGACTCGTCAGCAGAGATGGAGCAGAGGGAGGCTGCTGCAGGCCAGGAGGCCCCTACCAAAGTCTGCCCCGACCAAGTCTGCACACACCTCCTTTTTCTCATTTGCAGTGACCGAGAATGGGGGCGGGGGCAGCCAAAGGAAGGAAGGGTTTACTTTTGGCTCACAGTTTAAGGGCACAGCCCATCACGGTGGGAAGATCACAGAGGCTGGAGTATGAGGTTGCTGGGCCCATCATGTCAGCCGTAATGAAACAAAAAGATGATAGGGATGCCCATGACACTTCACCTTCCTCTGTTTCCTTAGTTTATTCAGTCCAGAAACCCTGTAACATGGGCTGCTGCCGCCCACAGTCAGGGTGGGTCTTCCTCCCGGGAATCTAACTCTCTATGGAAACTCTCTCACAGACACATACAAAGATGTGTCTCCTGGGCGATCCTAAATGCACTTAAATTGACAAAGACTGACCGTCCCAGCCAGGCAACACTGGAAGCCAGACGAGACTCGGACAGATCTTCCCCTAATTCTTCAATGTGTGGAGTCCCACTGCCATCTTATGTGGGAGTTCTGTCCTTCAGAGCTATGACAGAACATGCAACCACCTACTCTACAGCCTGGTCACCCCATGCTTGGCCCACCAACACATCTGTCTTGTAGACAAGACCAAATGTGGACAGGACCCCAAACTTTGAATCCTTTAGCATAACCCAGATCTGGAGCTTTAACTGGAGGGCAGGGTATAAAAGAAAGGAGCCAATACCCAGACCAGAGACTGAACAGGAGATCCATACTGAGGAGAATGCTAGCGCTCTAAAGCAGTGGTTTTCAACCTTCCTAATGCTGCAACCCTCGAATACAGTTTACTCATGTGGTGACCCCCCCAACCATAAAATTATTTCCATTCCGACTCCATAATTGTCATTTTGCTACTGTTATGAATTGTAATACAAATATCTGACACACAGGGTATCTGCTATGTGACCCCTGTTGGGGTCACTACCCACAGGTTGAGAACCACTGGTCTGAGGCCCAGCTAGGGGGCAGGGATAGCCAACTCCCTCCCTATACTCTCAACCCAGCTGCTACAATTCTTGGCTGAAACCTCACTCCTTGGGTTGGTTATTAAGAGTCACTCCCACAGCCAAATGACCTACTCCACCTCTTTCCTTTTGTGCAAAATCTTGTATCCTTTGGCCTCAACTTCTCAAGACAGGCTTGCAAACCTTGCCCTGAGCTCACAGCCCAAGGGGTGACTCCAGCAGGGAGAGAGACAGTGTGTCCTCACAAGTGTCTAGGAAATCGCTTACAGAGCAGCTGTCCCACCAGAAGCACCTCCAGGATTCTTCCCCTGGGCCACTGCACTACAGCTGCTATAGGGAGGAGGTCAGAGGCTGCACACAAGGATGTGGGTGACCGAGAACCACAGCTCTAAAGCCACAAGCGCGAACGGCAGCCAATCTTTAAAATAGCAGCTCTTTGCTTCCTCCATGTAAGCACATCACAGGCATGACGCAGAGAGCCTTCTGCACCTCTGTGGGTCCAGCTCTGTTCCACTCCCTTTCTCTGTGGCACAGCTTCACACCTCAGCCTAGCACCCTTCTAGCTCCCCATGCCCCACCCCCACTCCCAACCCCACCCTGCACAGATGGGGCTTCTGAACTCTCCCTAACTCCCCTCAGCCCCAGAGACTCATCTCACAGGAAGCACAGGCTCTTCACAGTTGCTTTTGAACCTTGCCACCGCCACATCTCAATGAGTACTGCTCCGAATGTTCTCAGAACAGGCCACATGAGGCTCCCTACTTCCTCATGTCTTTGTTCCTTTTCCTATTGCTGCAATAAAATGCTCTGATGAAAGCAACTCAAGGAAGCAAGGGCTTTGACTAGCTCACACTTCAAGACGCAGTCCACCACAGTGAGGAAGTCAAGGCGGCAACTGGTCAGGCCACATGGTGGCCCCATCAGAAGCAGAGCAATGCTTGCTTGAGTGCTTGGAGTTTCCTTTCTCCACAGTCCAGGATCCCAGCCAGGGAATGGCCCCACCCACAGCTGAGACAGGCCTTCCAGCATTGATCTCCCACAGGCATGTCCAGAGACAAATCCTTGGCTGTTCTTGACTCTATCAAGTCTACAAGCAACATGACTGTCGTATCTCGTATCTATGGAGACAAGCAGGTACTCTGCATCAGGTACCTGCAAAATTGCAGGGTAAGCTCATGCAGACTGACATCTGCAGTTTCCTGGAGAGAGATTCTGGTTGGCCAGCTTGGGGGAGAAGGCAAGTCACAGGACCATCATGAGGTGAGCCATCCATCCTACCTGCTGGGGACATTCTAGAACAGGAAGTTGACAAACCAACATCTTATACATGAGTCCAAGGACTGGCAAGGTGCCAGAATCGAAGGGATTTGAGTTTAACTGCTGAGACAGAATAGGTACTGAGGACTCCTCGAAACCCCAACCTCAGGGGGTTTTTAGGAGACATCACCAACTGTGCAGCGCCATAGGACACAACCGCCACCCTCCTCTGACCCATGGCCCTAAGTGAGGTCCAGCCCATCAGACACTCTGGTCCTCCATGAGGTGTCAGTGGAGGTTGTCTTGATGCTGACCTATCAGGGACCCAGGCCACAGTCTTTTGTAAGTCAGGTCTACTTAGTGTCCTTCTCGCTATACAATAAATCACATGACAATCCCTAAACTCGACACTGTTTCCAGTTGACTTGACCCCCAAGTTCAGTAGAAGTAGATCTTTATGAGTGTTTTGCAAACAGTCTATGCTGATGGACATGGTATTCCTACTAATGTCCTTTAAGGGTCCAAATCTTTAAATAAAATTAAAAAAAAAAAGCCAATAACCCTGTTTGCTATTTGCCTGTGTAGTGTTCTTGGAGACCATAAACACTACAGTTGAAATTACAAGCTGCCATATTCTCCTTGCAAGTGTTTATACCTGGGCCTCAATAAGGTATACATGGGGACTGTTACCACTTTCCTCTGAAAAATCACAGCAGGGACACTGGCAAGCAGGGGACCATCCACAGGCAGATCTGAAGAGTTTCCATGGGTGATTTCCCTCTATGAGAAATCTAACCAGGCTTTGTGAACACCAGCCCCAGATACTAGATATGGCTCATCTATCCTCACCCAGGCTCTGATGCCATACCAGACCATCCAACCTTAGGCATCCTTTGAGCTTACATGCCCCAGGTTTTCTGACACCATAGGCTAAATTTGCTCCCCAGCTGCCTTCCTGGATAGTGGGAGCTTCCAGCTCACATCAACTGAATCCTCAGACTTGTTTCTTCCCTCAAGGGCATAGCTGCCTAGAATCCAGGATATCATGGCCTCTACAAGCCTGAGACTCACCCACCTCCCAGCACACCTGGGCCACACGTCTCTGTCCCCTACCTCAGCAAAGCAGAGGAGTCCACATCCCATCCCACCATCTACCCAAACACAATAGTGCAGAATCCACATGGGCAGGACCCTGAATGCACTGAAACTTACCACGTTACCCTATAGAGCCCCAGAGCAATCACAGGGTCACAGACTGTGTATGGATCTCTCTCCACATCTCCTCCATACCAGGAGGCTGTGTCAGGACCTGGCCTGGAGTGCACCATCAAGGCAGGACAGGAGCTCACACTGCATGGCTCCTTTCCATTGGGTGAACTTCCCACCCCTACATACACACTTCTATTTGCTGTTGAGTTTAATTTGCAAGTTCCTGGCCTCACCAAAGCTACTCTCTATTACCAGGAATTTTCCAGTGTGTTTTAAATTCTGTTCTGATTGTTGTTTTTCTCTCTCTCCAGAGCATCTGTATTTGGCATCAGGACTCTACCAGTGGCACCCTCTCAAAGAAAAACGGACTCTCTGTCTGACAGGATGTCTGTTTCAGAAAGGAAAAGGTGAACGTTTCCGTACTTTGAAGCCTTATGCTTGTCTGCAGGCTCAGGTCTCGCTACCATAGCCAGGATGGTTTGGAGGAAAATGCAACATTTGGGACCTTGCTCGAGGCTGGTCCAGGGTTCTAGGCTGTGCACCCAATACCTAACCATCCCATGCCCAGTCTGGAGTATGGCCACCAGTAGCACTGGGCTTGGTTTCTGGAAATGAGCTGCCGTCATGAAGTCTGGTCTCCCTCTCAGAACACCATGGCACGGACCGGCTAGTGTCAGCTAGACTCTACGTGTCGAGGATAACGTGCTGACGGGCACACTGCTCCCAGCCACAAGCTTTCCAGCCTGGTTGCTGGGCCAGGCTGAAGGGTGATGTCAGATGTTCCTGCCCTAAACTGAGCTGGATTTTGACTAGACAGTAACGTGTGTAACCAGAAAGCAGCTTCCCTTTAAGATCCGAATGGGAATCCCAGTTGACACTGAAACCCTTCAGGAAGCTTTTACTGACTTTTTCCAGAGAAACAAAAGACAGCTCACCCCATTCATTGCTGCTTACATCAGAATGAAGCAGGAGGTCTGGGGATGGAGTGGCTCAGTGCAAGCCCTTGTCACAAACACCAGGATGTGAGTTCCATCTCCAGAACCCAAGTAAAAATATCAGAAATTGCGGTAAGAGTTTGCAACCTCAGTACTGAGGAGGCAGGTCCACGGGAATCCCTAGGCCTTGCCGGCCAGCCAGCCTAATGATCCTGTCAAAGAAAAGCTGGATGAGCCCTGAGGAATCACACTGATGGTTAACATTTGGCCTCCCAAGTGCATGTATATATATATATATGTGTGTGTGTGTGTGTGTGTGTGTGTGTGTGTGTGTGTGTGTGTGTGTATGTGTACCCTGCAACACACACATAACCCACACATACACAAACATATATGCACATATACATACACATCCAGACACACACATATACATCCATATAAGTACACACATACACACATATATATCCACATACACACACACATACATCCACATTCACACACACACACACACACACACACACACACACACAAAAAAAAAAAAACGCTATGTAGAACCTATCCTGTCATCCTCTCACCTAACCCTGATGAGTACAGTTCTTACCCTTCATCAACAAAGCTTCATTTTGCAGCAGGTGAAGACAATGGCAGACCCACAGCTGGTTACACGCAGAGAAAAAGTGTCTGCATGATACTCAGACCCCCATAATCCTTCCACAATTCAGGCTCAGAGAAAATCACTGAAGAGGACACAGGAAAACTGTGAGAATCAGAAGACCAGGATGCCCGCTGCTGGACAGCACCTCCTAGACATGACAGGGAACACCCATATTTCCAAGACATGACAGGGAACATGCATGCCTCCTAGACATGACAGAGAACACACATGCCTTCTAGACATGACAGGGAACACGCACCTGTCATATCTCAACAATACAGTTGCCTAAATGAGATCAGCACAAACACAACACCAAACAATTTGCCAACACGGGCAAGGGAAACTCCACATGGTCCCACCCCTGGATGAACACCACAGGTGGTCCACGGCTGCAGAAAGAGAGTCGGTTTTCTCCAGTGACAATTCCTGCGTGGGTCATTCAGTCCCGTGGGGTCAGCTATGGAGATGGGAGCAATGCTAAATGGATTCAGTAGCTTGAAAAGACATGATATCCATGCGTGCACACGTATGTGTGTTAACATGAATATACATGAAACAGAAACAATTAAAGAAGAGATCATAAATTTGAGAGGGGAACACAGGAGGAATTTGGGAAGGGGTAATTACACACGATGTTCATGTAGGAAGTTCTCAAAAGAAAAATAATTTGTAAAAAATGTTAAGTTTCGCATCCATCTGCTGCTTAGGCCATGGTGTACACCACACCTGCAGCATTTCCCTGCTCTCCAGATACCCACAGGGACCTACTAACGCGTGCTCTGTGAGTCTATAGCCAACAGACCCCACAAACGCCACATCAAAAGTGTTACAAGTGGTCACACACTCTGCTCCCCACTCTGTTCCCCACCTGGCTGCCAACTCCTGCAGTGAAACTTCTGAGCCTATGCCATGCTCTTGCCCGTCTGTCTGTCCACAGCATTAATAACCCCTCTAGGGAACTACTTACTCCCAACACTCTGTCTCAATGTCCCTCTTGAGCTGCACTACCCAAGTCTTTTTCAGTACATAAGGAAGTATAAGTACATGTTTTTAAAATAAATAAATAAATAAAAGGAACAAGGCAGGGTTAGGGGAGGCCAGCTCCCACCTTTTCCAGGGTTCCTGTGAGGAGGAGAGAGGGATAAGAAAATATTAGAAAGATAGACCTAAAGGATGAGAAGAAAAAGACACAGGATAGCTTCAGGAGGACCTGGGTTAATACCCAATGGCCCCTTCTGACTCTTCAAAATGGCTTTTTATAACAATGTCAAGGGGTGGGGCAAAAGACCTTCCTCTTGCTAGATCAAAGCATACTGCACAGCTGAGTGTAGACCCTTCCAGACACCTGGTAACCATGCCCATGGTCAAGCCATATCCTTATGCAGCCTTGCTGAGTAAAGCAGGCTCAGACTCTCTGATCCTGAATAACTTGGGCTTCCACACAGGGTCAAGACAGGGAAAATTATAAGGCCATGGGAAGTAAAAGGAGCCTGTCACTCCCAAGTCTGGTGGAGACCTCTTGCCTGCTAAGACTCAAGAATGCCAGCACAATTCACAACATTAGCTATAAAGCATGCCAATACAGAGTTAACTTTTCTTTTGTACAGAAATTAGAATGTGAAAATAGCAATAAACCAGGCCTAAGGCCTACAGGTATGTAACCTCAGGCAAGGCCTCACTCCTCCCAGGACATGTATCAGAAATCTCACAAACAAAACTCTTAACTTTTGCTTACAGGAGTGAGAGCCTAGCTCCCAGCATCCCCAGGATGGAGAGTTTCACTTTATCAACTATAATCCTGCCGGAAGCACCTCAGGAAACACCCTGCAATCTTATTTAAACTTCTCAGCCACCATTTGGAGAAAACAGCTTCAGAGCTCTGTTGTGGAATATTAGCTTAAGGCATGTTACATTTGTTTATGCTGTGGAATATTTGTTTAGTGATGCAGAGATGTGTTGCATTCTTTTATGTTGCATTTGTTTAATTCTGTAAAACTGTGATACTTTGCCAGCCTAAAACACCTGATGCTCTAATAAAGAGATGAACAGCCAATAAACAGGAGGAGAATTCTAGGGAAGAGAGTGAGGAGCAGGAAAAGGAGAAGGAGAGGAAGATGCCAGGGAGCAGCCACCCAGCCAGCCACGGAGTAAGAAAGAAAGATATACAGACTAAAGAAAGGTAAAAAGCCCAGAAGCAAAACATAATTAAAGAGAAGTGGGATAATTTAAATTAGAAAAGCTGGCTAGAAACAAGCCAAGCTAAGGCCAGGCATTCATAAGTCAGTCAGTCTCCTTGTATTTGAGAGTTCAGTGGCAGGCCCCCAAAGAGTAAAAAAAAAAAAAACAACTACACTGCTCATCAAAACTATCTATAGCTTTTGGAAAGACAATAAAGTATGGCTCTCCTTTGAGAAGCCCACCTCACACTCCCATGTGTGCCTTAGTCTTTCCCTGATCACCTCCTCTTTATAATTTCTTTTAAAATTTTATTACTTATATGTTCATGTGTGCACCACAGCACATGTGTAGAGGTCAGAGGGCAACCTACAGGAGTCAGTTCTCTGCTTCCACCACGTGGGTCCCAGGAAATAAACTCAGGTTATCATCATGACAGCTGCCTTTATCTACCGAGTCTTCTTACCTGTTCCACCAACTTTCTAGTATCCTCTCTTAAATATGGGCATGACTAATCCATGCATCAATTCACAGCAGTGGTGGTTGCCTATATGAGACCTGCACAAGTTCCATCTAGTCAAAATCCCTTGTGGATGGGGGAGGGGCACTCAAGCCACACACACACACACAAAAAAAAAAAAAAATGGAAGAGCTGTTGGCCATTGATGGCTGTTGAGGGAGGGAGAAGAGTCACTTTTTCTCTGAGAATGTGACCACTAGTAAGTTGCCTATTCCCAAGAAGATAACTCCAAAGCCATTCATGGGTGGTCAGCACTAGTTGAACCCAGGGGGATGATGATGATGATGATGATGATGATGATGAAGTCAAGAGGGAAACAGGTTGGTGTGTCATAGGGTAAGTTAGAGGGTGGTAGAGGGTAGCAGGTACAATCAAAACAAACTGTACAAATGCATGTGGTTTTCAAAGAATACTTTTTGTTTGTTTGTTTGTTTGTTTGTTTCAAGACAGGATTTCTCTATGTAGCTTTGCACCTTTCCTGGATCTCCCTCTGTAGACCAGGCTGGCCTCAAACTCACAAAGATCCCCCTGCCTCTGCCTCCCGAGGGTGCTAGGATTAAAGGTGTGCACCACCACCGTCCGGCAAGAATACATTTTTTAAATGATTTGTTTTAGATGTTCTTTGAATAAACTGTACCTCCTCTTTGGATTGGCTCCTGAAATATTGCTTCAAAGCCCAGGATACAGCTGAGTCCTGGTCCCTAATGAATTAAGCAACCTCGGGCTGCTGTGGACATCAGCTTATGGCTGTGCATCTCCTGCCAGCCTGAAGAGGGAAATGCTGTTACACCTTCCTCAGTGTCTCCCACTCTCACACCCCCACGCTCTCAGAATTTATTAAGACCAGAGGAACGCTGCTATCACAGGGTTTGGGTTTTTGTTTGTGTTTTTTTACTTTGTATTTATTTTTAAAAATAGATTATTTTTAACATACTTTATCCTGATTACTGTTTCCTCTCATTCTATTCCTGTCACTTCCTCCCCACCTCACCTCCTATTCAGATCCACTCCCTTTCTGTCTCTCACTAGAAAACTAACAGGCTTTTAGGGATAATAATATACTACTAATAAAAAGTAACACATCCAAATTGGACACAAGGAACCAAGAGAAGGAAAAGAGCCCAAGAGAAGGCTCCAGAATCAGAGACCCACTTAATTGCACACTCAGAAAACCTATCAAAACATGAAACTGGAAGCTATAATATCTACCAAGAGGATCAGCTGCTGACCTGTGAGGCCCTGTGCATGCTGCCTCAGTCTCTGTGAGTTTATACAGATTTTGCTCAGTTGGTTTAGAAGGCTTTGTTTTCTTGCTGTTCTCCATGCCCTCTGGGTCTTAGACCCTTTCTCCCTCCTTATCCACAGGGTTCCCTGAGCTCTGAGGGGAAAGATTTGGTGGAGACATCCCATTTAGGGCTGAGTGTTCCCAGGTCTCTCACTCTCTGCATCATGTCTACCTGGGTGTCTATTTGTTCCCATTTGCTACAGGAGACACTCACTCTTCTGAGGATGGCTAAGCAAGGCACTGATCTGCTTCCCTGGCTGGAGTGCTATCGTAGAAAAGTTGTATTTCCTAACTAAATATGTCATGGCAATCACTGTGCAATCAACGTCTGCATATGAGAATTGTGAAGCGAAGGAAAATGTTCTTACTGGCTTCAGA
Source organism: Onychomys torridus (assembly GCF_903995425.1). NCBI lineage: Eukaryota > Metazoa > Chordata > Mammalia > Rodentia > Cricetidae > Onychomys > Onychomys torridus. Next base: position 48,671,394 of record NC_050463.1, on the reverse strand, counting down.
AAACGAGATGACATGTTAGTGCTTCAACATCTAATGCTACCGAAACAAAACAGAGTCTGAAGACACACGTTTTCAAAAGTAAAGTCACCCACAGGTAAGACTCAGGGTTAGGGTTGGGTTATAGGAAATGAACTTCAGGTACTGCCACAGTGTGAGTATGAAGTCTGGGGTGGGGGGGGGGGAGACTAGGAATGGAGAAATGATCAAAATTTGTTGTATACAGATATGAAATTCTCAAGGAACAAAATATGTATTTTAGATATAGCAACTATAGCACCAAGGACTGGGTCCATTCAAATGAGGTTCCTCTCGGAACTCCTCCCATCTTCCCTGCTTAGAGGGAAAGAGCCTGATCAGTGCCCCCATGTTTTCAATGAAGTCCAACTGGAGACACAATGCTGAGTGTCACGGACAAGGTGGTTTGCTAGCCTTCCAGAAATAGACACAGCTATGACTGTAGTCTCCACCTGCTCCCAGTCTGCAGGGATAATCTCTCCATAGGAAGACCACCCAATGTTTACTTTTAAAGGATGCCCCCCAAAAGGACTGCAATTTGATGACAGCTCTCCTGTCTGTACCCCCAACCTTTGACCACACTCTCAGCCCACATCTGCCCATGGACCTCTCCTGCCCAGAGCCCAGCCCTCTTGGTTACAATGGCTCATATTCTTCGGGCGATGACTTGGGTGATTAAATTGAGAAAATGCCCTGGTTTTTTGTTTGTTTGTTTCCACACATAACATGTTCAGCTGGACAGTACTAACTCTGACTGAAGCTGTGAGGCTAACTTTTGTCCAGAGATCCGGAATAAACCCCACTTACACTGACAAGTAATGGGGATCCAGCAGTGCAATACAGAGTACCATTCCCACAAAAGACCCCGGGACTTGACTGTGCTTCATCAATTGGCACAAAATAGTACCTAGCTCCCCACCAGGGATAGAAAACCTGCCACCACCCCCTTGCTCACCTCTCCTCATTCCCTACCACCTCCTTGGAACCAGTTACTGGTGGTGGCAAAGCTGGTCTCCCTAACTAACTTCTTTCCAAGCTGTTTGCAGTCAGTCCCTCTTGTCAAGGCATGAGAGAAGGCAGAGATGAGGCTGCTTCATCAATTTTTTACTGTGTCTTAGGGCTGCTCCTGGGAACTGAGCACGGTAAAAAGAGGAGCCCCAGATACCAGCGGACTTCATCCCATAGTCATGCCATCTCAAAACGGCGGGGTCTTCTGCTTCAACTGGGCTGCACCTTCACCAGTGGCCTCTCACAGTGCCAAGCCTCAGCTGTTCTCCATGACTCCTCCGTGCCCTCAAAACCAGGACCACCTGGATGACTCTTACACTATCCAGTTCAGCTGCCAGGATGAGGTACAACCTTGGCCACTTCTGAACACAGCTTGCATGTGCTGGCTCTGAGGAAACACTTTCCTGAAGATTCCACCTCAGTGATGCTGGTCTCTTCTTAATCACAGCTGATTCTTCAGCCCCAGCTGACCAGCATCCATTGTCCAAGCAAAACAAAGGTTTTACTTCAGTGGTTCTGTTCTCTTGTTAATCACAGCTATTTCCTCAGCCCCAGCTGACCAGACACCACAGATTCTTCATACAAATGGCCCAATAGTCTATGCTTCCTTCTGAAACTTCGAAAGCCAGGCGGGCCTCCATTGTCTGTGCCGATATTAGCATTTTCTATTCTTCAAAGCTCCAACACAACAACCCACTGAGCTCTCAACACTCAATAACTTTTCTAGCCCAGAGGCCTTGCACAACCCTCCTCAAAACATGGTCAGGCCTGTCCCAACAATTTGTCTCTGTTCTGGTACCAATCTCTGTCTTTGTTAAGGTTACTACTGCTATGATGAAATGCCATGACCAAAAACAAGTTGGGGAGTAAAGAGTTCATTTGGCTTATACTTCCACATCCATAGACCATCACTGAGGGATGTCAGGACAGGAACTCAAGCAGGGCAGGAACCTGGAGGCAGGCGCTGATGCAGAGGCCATGGAGGGGTGCTGCTTACTGGCTTGCTCCCCATGGCTTGCTCAGCCTGCTTTCTCATAGAACCAGGACCACCAGTCCAGGGATGGCCCCACCTACCATGGGCTGGGCTCTCAACCATCAATCACTAATTAAGAAAATGCTCTACAGGCTTGCCTACAGCCCAATGAGATAGAGGCAAGTTCTCAAGTAAGGCTTGAGAGCCTGGCTCACCTCATTTTCACCTTCGTTTTGATCAAAGGTAAAACAGTTTTTACAGAAAGACATTATTGGATGGTAAATAACCTGCCTAACTCATGGCATTTTTTTTAAGGTGGGAAGAGTGCAGACTTGCGGCATCAAAGAGAGCAGACTAAGGCTCCTGTCCATCTGGCCTGGAGCTGGGCTGTCTCGGTGGGCACTACAATCAATGGAACCAGAGGCTTCAGATTCATGAGGGTGGGGACTTCTCTCTCTGTCACTCTTGTGTCTCATGAGTCTTCCAGCCTAACCGGCTATCACTACCTGGAGGCACCAGGGTGCCTGCCCATGTCTCAGGGATCCTGCACCTAGTTTCAGCCTGTGTGGGATCTGCTGTTTCTGCGCCTCTCCAGGGGGCATGGTCACTTGCTGTGGGACGTTCTGCATGTCAAATGTGTTGCTCTGATTGGTTAATAAATAAAACACTGATTGGCCAGTAGCCAGGCAGGAAGTATAGGTGGGACAAGAAGAGAGGAGAATTCTGGGAAGTGGAAAGCTGAGGCAGAGAGATGCTGCCAGCCGCCATGATGGGAAGCAGATGTTAAGATGCCAGTAAGCCATGAGCCATGTGGCAAGATATAGATTTATAGAAATGGGCTAATTTAAGATATAAGAACAGCTAGCAAGAAGCCTAAGCCATTAGGCCAAACAGTTTAAATAATACAAGCATCTGAGTGATTATTTTATAAGTGGGCTGTTAGGACTGCCGGGGCTTGGTGGGACCTGGAGAGAAAACTCTAGCTACAGTCACTCTCTTGCCCTTTCTGAGCCACAATGGGAATGCCTACAACCTGAGAGCCATGTCTCTTCATGTGGCCTTCCCTCCCCAGACTTGCCACCATGGCTACATCTACAAGGACACTGGTCATATTGCATTAGTGATCGCTTTAATAAGCACACGTTGACTTGTTGCTTTAGTCATGGTACTTTCTCCAGCGCCCATCACTTTGCAAGGTCATAGAGCTGATGACTCTAACATATGAATTTATGTAAACATGTATCAACCCCACATACCTATGCCATGGCCTGACTACCTGGACCTTTCCAGCCATCTCTACTGGCTCATAGTCTACCCCGAGCCAAGCATGCTGCACACAGCTTCCTGCAGTCCCACAATCCCCCATAAGTTCCTCATTGCCATCTCTTTGTCCACCTAGGAACTCACCCCACCAGGAAGAATAAACCCTAAGATCATCCCTCTCCAGAACTGCCTGGCCTCCAGTCCCATTCCTGATCTCTCACCCAGGATGTCTCTGCACATGTGGACTTTTGGGTTGGACCTCTTTCCCACTGGCCAGTGCATCTCACTTCACCTCCCTTCTGACTGGTACCTGGGCAGTACTCTTTTACTAATAATGTGGATGTCAGAAGGAACGGAAAATCACACACCAACAATCCCCAACCCCCTCCAATCATGGAGAAAGGCTCTGGTCTCTCTATCTGCTCATCAGCATCTGGAGAGGTAGCAATTCGTCCTAAGGACCAGACATTGTCTCCTTAGGGATTACCATGTTGCTTGGCAATTCTGGGCTGTTCTAGGGAGTTATCTGCCAAGGAGGGAAGAGCTGGAGAGGGTGGGGGGTGGAGAGACCTTCCCAACTTGCACTCACTTCTCACCTCATCCTGACTCTGTGCTGTGCAAACACTCACAGCAACACTGAGATTCTCTTTCAAGTCGTGACAATCACACCTGAAATCGCCCTGCTGTCCCAGAAATGGCAAGATGCTAGCCCTCCCCAGTCTGCAGTCCCAAACAGAAGCACAGGCTTCCTGAAGGTGGCTGTGCCTGGTAGAGACATAGTGTCTCTCTGCCGGTGTGTCCCTGGGAAGTTCAAGGGCCAGAGGTCATGGGTTCCCCTTTTTATCAACTGATCCTGCCAAACAACCATTTCAATTGCCAAAGTCCAGAAGTTTTTGCTCCAACCTAATCTCAAAGTGACCTTTTTTGTTTGTTTGTTTGTTTGTTTGTTTTACCTGCTGGCTTCCCTTCATGCCAGAGAACACATGATACAAGGAACCAACAAACACAGAGCTCGTGGGTGTCTGGTGACAGGCATACTTCTGAAAAAGAAACGGGAAATTGTAAAGGAGAAATGAAAGATAGCGTGGGAAGAATTAGCAAGGGGCAGATAGGCTGGGTGTCTCTCCAGGCATAGGGATGTGGAGAAGGGGCCAGGGTGACTGTTGTCATCGCTGACTGTAGCACTCACTGAGGACATGCCCACTGTGGCTGCTGCTCTAGGAGTGGCATGGTTCTTCTCCCATCTCCCTTGCTTCCCCTGAGGTAAGACATGTCCCCATGCTGATGCATGCTGGGATCACTGAGGGCGATGCCTTTCCCATCCCCCACCGGGGATTGGTGCCACGTGCCAGGTGAGTTCACACACTCCCCACTTGCAAAGGGCACTAGAACACAGATCGATTTCTGGTGACCTTGGCTTGTTTGGGCTCTCACTCTCTCTAAACCCATCTTCTCATCTTTTCCTCCCTCTCCTCCTCCATCCCCAGCAGAGGGACTGTGCTCTGGGGAGCTGAGACTACATGCAAAGCTTGAGCAGAGACTCCAGCGGCATTGATGGTGTCCAGGAGTCCACTCTGCCACACCATTGCACAGAACACACACCGTGGAAGGAAACACGTAAGCAGGACAGCGTGGACTCATTTGAAATTCAAAAACCATCAGACTTACTCCTCGCTCTGAGGACAAACCCCCTCCCCATTCATCTCTGTCATAAAGAGAGCTATTTTAGAGGTCATTGTGCGGAAGAACATCGCTTTAATCCTTCCTACACCCAAGGAAGCCATAAATATATCTTCTGCTGGGAGGAGACAAGAAAAGCAATAATGTTGCTTCTTTTCTTCGCAGGAAAAAAAAAAAGATAGCTTCTTATTTTTATGTAAAAGAGTTGTCAAGACACTTATATTTTTCCTAGCATTAAAAGTTATTTTTTTATTCCACTTAATTGTTCATTGAGATTTCAAAACCAAATCTGCCTCCTTGCCAAATATCTTTGTAATATGTACATTTCCCACTGGCTTATTATAATAGGTTTTCTCATGGGATTCAGCCACCCCGGCATCTGCTTTGTTATGATATTATAACAATAATTAACATTTCTCACTTTTACTGTATAGCCAGCCTTTGATCCATATTTTAACAAAAAATGTAATAACAATGCTCTTTCACAGAGCATCCTTCAACCCGGAGCCTCAAAGTCGTTGGCAGCATCATATTATAACCAGAGAGAGTTGCATTCAGTCCTGAAACCCTCTCGACACCCCATGGGGTCCAGACACAGCAGGCAGCTTCCCTGGGGGAAAGGGGGAAGACAGGTCAGTGAATTGCCAGGCAGTTGAGTGGATGGCAGGAGGCTTGGGTAGAAAGGAGAAGGTTCAGCATTCTGGGTCAGGAATCCCCGAAGGGAAGCTTCAGTGGGATCTGTGTTTGAAGTAAAGAGAGGGACAGAGAGAAGCAAGAGGCCCTGAGCTTCCTGTGATGGTGATTTGGACAAATATCAAGTCTGACTCCGTACAAGCCTGCTCCACCAACGCTGATGAGCACCAAATTCTTGCTTGTTTCACATCCCCAGTTAGGACCCAGGAGATTGGACCAGTGAGAGGCTCCTAACACTCCAAAAATGATGTTCCCTCTCCCTCCCAAGCACAGTTGGCAACCACCAGGAGGCGCTGTTTGTGCTCAGATCAAGAGCGCTCAAAACACAGTGAGCGCATCTCTCCTGCTTCCCACCTCCCACCCTCCCACCCCGTGGGCCCTAACCCCTAACTCTCAGGCTTCCTGACTGAAGGAGTTAAGTTCTTTCCGAGGGTAATGCACTGTGATGACAAACCGAGAGAGGCCAGGGGTCACTCTTGAAGCCAGAAAAGATAAGTGTTACTATTACAGGAATACACACTGTCTCGGTATTCATCTAGCGCCCCGCTAAACACAGAACGCTCAGTCTTCTCTTAGCTTCCCTCTGATTTACAAAAGCTCAGGCATCTGTAAAGATGGGCCACCAGGGCATCCATGATGGAACCAGTGTGCTGACTACAGAGAAGGAATTCAGAAGGGACCTGGGGGAACCCAAGGGCTGCAGTGTGAGCAGGAAGACAGGCCAGGTCCAGTGTGAAGCAGGTACCTCAGCAGCCAAGGTTCCCACGAGTCGCTCGGGTTCCACGGCGCTCTCCGTGGATTGAGACACTGAATGTGGCGACAGCCTTATGAGACCATACTATCTTGCCCGTTCATAGATAAAGAAAGGGAAGCTGGCAGGTTTAAGATTTCCCAGGGTAGGGATAGGCACAGAAAGTAGTGTGGTGTGAGGTGCGCCAGAGACGTGGGTTTCTATACAGCTGCTAGGGGCATGCATGCAGATTCCAAAACGCTTCAGAGACGAGTGAAGGGAAGAGAAGGAAGAGGGAGGGGGAGTGGAGGAGGACAGTACAGGCAGATGGAGAAGAGATAGGAGGAAGAGGAAGGAAAGGAAGAAGCAAGAAGAGGGGTGGACGGCGCAGGAAGAGTGTGGCAAACAGCGTGTTTACACTCTCTTCACTGCCCAGCTCTCCCTCATCTGTGTATTGCCATCATGCCAATCCCACGAGGCCCCACTGTTGTCCCCTATTATGGGAACAAACTTCCAAGCTAGCTCAGCTAGGAGCCAGCTCTAGAGGAGACATAGCTGCATGAAACCATCTCTGCCCCCTCCCCCATTCTCCCGTCCACAAGGACAGAGGACAAGTGTCAGTAAGTCTGAATCTACTGTAGTGAAGTAAAAGCCTGTGTCCGCTCCTGCCAGTCCGTCAAGGGCCCCCAGACCCACACACCAGCAAAGACACTCTTCTCTGGCCCCTGGACTCTGATTTTCACCTCTACTGAAATAAGAACAAACATCGTGATCCGAGTGTTTTGATAAAGACCATCAAGCCAGTCCATAGAGCAAATGTTTGGCTCGATTTTAAAACCAGTGTAGCCCATCTTTGCACTTCCCCGTGTGCGTGCGTGTGTGTGTGTGTGTGTGTGTGTGTGTGTGTGTGTGTGTGTCTCAGTGGGCCCTCCTTTCAGTAGATTTTCATTTCATGTGCAAATAACAGGAGCAGGGGAGCCTGGCTGTGCAGACAGACAGAGAGCGCACTTCTCACATAGAGCGCACAGTGAGGAAGGCGGTTGGCTCTCCTCCCAGGCCTAGAAACCCAGAAGCCCACCCATGTCACTGTGAGCTTCCAAAGTCTCTGTTGGAGTTTTCTTCCTGTTGGTGTGATGAATACCATGACCAAAGGTGACTGAGAGGAGAAAAGGGCTCACCTCACTTATACTTTGGGGTCATACTCCATCACTGGGGGAAGTCAGGGCAGGACCCTGGAGCAAAAATCAAGAAAGTAGCTGCTTGATGGCTTGCTTTGTTATACAGCCCAAAACCACCAGCCCAGAAAATGGTGCTGTCCACCCTGGGCTGAGCCCTCCTGTGTCAATATCAATCAAGACAATCCCACGTTAACAAACCAGCCTGGTCTATGGGATCCCTCTTGGGTGACTCTAGGCTGTGTTGAATTGAAAGATACAATAGTCACCATCCCACACAGCCCCAGGCCACTCTGCTCTGCAAATGCAAGTCCACAGCTCTGAGAAGTTCACGTCCATTCTCTTTTCCTATAAGTTGGGACAGGGGGCTGAAAGTGTTATAAATATGTTAATTTACACCCTGGTGCCAACAGGGGAGGCTGAGCCAAGTCTGTTTTTATTGCAAAAAAAGAAATGTTTTTCATTTGTGTGTGAATGATTCCGATGCTGCCTGTCCCCATGGGGTGGGTCCTCAGCTCTCACCCTCCTCAGGCACATGGGCTGACCTCGAATATTTTTTTTTCTTTTTTTTACAGAGGGCTTTTAAATGCCATTGTCTTTCTAGAAAAGGAGCTAATCTAACAAACAATGCTTGATCTAAAAAGCTTTACCATAAAGCAATGGAGGGAATCGAGGATTGTCTAAATAAGAACGTGCTTTCTCAGCACAGCTATGCAGAGAAGGCCAGTCCTAGAACACATTGGTGATTAATTCAGTCAGAAGGAAAATAAAACCTGCCGCAAAGCCGCATGTTGGAATGTAGGTGGTGTCCTGGAACATGAAGTCCCGGGCCATCAAACATCTGAGCTTCCTGTGTTTGTACCTCGGATACTCACCCAACTCCTTCAGAAAGGTGTGAAAATTCTGCACCCCCCCCCCCCAAACACACACCAGTGAGCCTGGCTACATACACAGCTGACAGTATTGTCCCTGGACCCTTCCAGGGCTGAATCATGGCTGAAGAAGTGGAATGAACTCATCCAGAGAGTACTCAAAACACCCGCTTGTTTTCTCGGGCTGCTCAAACATCCTATGGGGAAATGCATGTTCATGGTTCTCTCTGCTTCCTGTAGTGTCAGAGGGCAAATGCTAGCCAGCAGGGAAAATGCAATCAAACAGATGAAAGGGAATAAAGATGATAAAATAAAATCATACAAGCCCAGACCTCCCTGAGGAGGAGCTGCAGGCAGTTAATGGTTTGCTGGCTGAACAGAGACATTTTCTACAGTGGTATAGCCACTGGCATGTTGCCTGTTTTCCTGTAAATAACCCCTAACCTGGAACATGATCCTGTAACCAACCCTAAGGGATTCACTGAGACACACACACACTCATGCTACACACTCACAAAAATCATGAAAACAAAAGGGGGAAGAGGAAGGGGTTAATGGGAGTGAGCCAGGGCAATGGGGAGCAAATAGACCCCTATAAACATCTATGAAAAATGTAAGTCCAGGCGGTGGTGGCGCGGGCCTTTAATCCCAGCACTCGGGAGACAGAGCCAGGCAGATCTCTGTGAGTTCGAGGCCAGCCTGGTCTCCAAAGCTAGTTCCAGGAAAGGCACAAAGCTACACAGAGAAACCCTGTAAAAAAAAAACCAAAAAAATAAAAATAAAAATAAAAAAGTTGTAATGAACTCCAGTATTATGTATAATTAATATATGCTAATAAAACACTTAGAATGAAATTTAAATAAATAAAAGAAGGATACTGACTATCTATTCGGATAGGAAGGCACCCACCTGGAGAACCAGAATTATCCTCCTGACTCTGGTAATGGCTCTAAACAAAACCTCATTTCTGATTGTGGCTCCAAGCCTGGGACATGGTTGTTTTCAAGTTCAAATAAAACGTCACTAAAATTCGTTAAAATAAAATGTTGGAACAAGGCCCAAACTGTCGCACAGGAAGCTGTACTTTGCTTCCCAATGTCCTTCCCATGCTGTCCTCAAGAGAGGTGCCACAGCCTATGGCTCTGTCCCAGAGGATAGCAGTTCCAATGAAGCCCAAGTTAGCCAGAGGACCCCACTTTTTCAGCAGCCCATATCTGAGTGTGCATACTGACCTCAGTATTCTGGTCATCTACATGGCCTGAGATTTGGGGAAAGCCAAGCTCCTGCCATACTTCCTCAGCAGGTGGCAGATTCGGAGAAGGGCAAGGTGGGGTGAAGGAGGGGGAGGAAGAAGGGGGGGGGCTTACAAACTCCCAGGCACATGGCCTATTAATTAGAAAAACTGTGCAGTGTGAGAGAGGAAAGGACCTTAAGATATTGTTATGTGGAATGGTATTGCTCCTCTATCTGGTTCATAACCCTGGGGAGATTGGGGGGATGTACAAGTTCTGATTTGAGCCGTAATGAACTGGTAAACGATGCGGCTTCTGGCTGGATAATGGCCACATTAATTCACCAGCTCTGATGTTAAGCCCCAGCAGAGGCCCTGGAGTGACAGGATAGTTATCTCAGCAACAATTAATATTCTGAAAATGTTGTTCAGAAATAGCCTCACCGCTCACTCTGGTACCATGAGAGTAAGTTTTGTTCCTTGGGCATCTTTATAAATTCTCATAAAAACATAGTAAATGTGATATATAAGTTTGTACATATATGTATGTGTATGTGTATGTATATATATATATATATATATATATAGAGAGAGAGAGAGAGAGAGAGAGAGAACGAGAGAGAGAGAGAGAGAGAGAGAGAGAGAACGAGAGAGAGAGAGAGAGACAGAGAGAGAGAGAGAGAGAGAGAGAGAACAGTTCCTATTTACAAATAAGTGCCAGTTTCAATTTGATTTCTGATCTCCAACTTGAAAATCACATTGAGAGTAAAAAGGCATTTCTATATTATTTTCTTGGCTGTGATGAAGAGATTGGGTTTCTACCTAAGCTCGGCATTTCATCAGCTGGTACACCCTTATCTGTTAATTTGCCCAGAGATTATCCCCTACCAGAGCCCCTTTTCCTCCCCACAGTAAGAAAACCTGCTTTCAAGTTTCATTTGAGACTTGAAAGACAGCTGCCAACGATACAATAAACTTACCGCGTGATGAGATTTCTCACACTGCTGGCCAAGTCTACAGAGTCAGTGTACACAGGGCTCACACGGGGTTATTTGAATTTTACATAACTGCTGGGGAAAGACACCCTGACCGGTTCAGGGGACTGCCTTAGCAACAGGTCGACTGCAGCCACATGGTGTAATTATTCCTTACAGATTCCCATCACTTCTGAGTGTGGCCACATGATGTTGAGACTCCCCTACCAAAAGACATTAGAGCCCCAGAGGCAGAGATGTGCTCTTAGTGGAGTGTTGGAAATTAGTGCCTGAGTTGGGCCACACTTTCCTGCTCCCAAACTGTGGTCAGGGTCCTATTTTTGAAGCCTCCAGCTAGGCCTCCCGTCTGCTCATCATGGCCTCCATGGACCCGCCTTCCCTCCAGAAGGATCCAATCATAGTCAAAGACCCGGTCTTTCACTGGGGACTCACCAGGACCCCATGAGCATCAACTAGGACAGAGTTTATGCTGCAGTAAGAGGAGACCAGTGGAAATCTCCTTTGCAGTGAGATGGGCAGGAATGGCATTGTTCTCATTAGCAAATGTGACAATAACAGTTTTTAAACTTCAAGTCAACTCCAAGGTCTATCGTGATAGCCAAGTTATTGCTGCTTATGCTAAGATGAGAAGTCCACGCTTTGGTCCAACCCTTGCAAGATGGTGTGTCTTGCAAGGAGCTGTGCACAGAACCAGCATAGAATCTTCTAAGTGGGAGGCCCAGTGCTCTTTTCCACACAGCTGGATGGATGATGGAGCCTGAGCTTCTTCCTGGGGTCATCCAGTATGGCACGGTGGTTATTAAAAATTCTGCATTTTCCATTTAACTGATTGACTCTGGCAATTGACACGACAATTTTTTTTCTTTAAAAAAATAATTGAACAGTCTTGAAAGAAAAACAACTTCATTTGACGACCGTAATCAAAGTACCAGTTAAAGCACAAATGTGACCACATGGTCTTGCTACAATGCCAGCCCACAGGGAATTTAGAGTACACAATCTAACAAAATATTGACTAAGAAAGTCTCACCAGATACATACAGTATACCTGGGCAGAGAGCTGCACCTGGGTCCTGTGAACCATTGACACATGCAACTCTTTAAAATTAATAAGTAAATCAAAGCAAAATCCACGCAGCTTGTAAGATAATCACAGAGGTAAGCAGAGATGAAACATGGGTACCATCCTACAAAAATGCTAAACTGAACAGGAGCTAAGGCCTACTCTTTCTTTACTTGATGCACGGTTATATTACAGGAAAGGAAAATAGAACCATAATATGATGCCATCGGCAACTGACTTCAGGTACCATCTGTATATATTCCTGGCACTATTAATTTGCAATTAACAAGGGCCTTATGTTTTATCCCTTGCAACTCCCTGTCTTAAAGTGTGAGGGAGGGAACTTAGCGGAAAGGAACACGCAGGTGGGTGGCAAGCCTGCTAACAACAAATAATCCTGAATCACTGGAATGTAAACTGCTCTCTCCAGCTAATGAAAGGTCATTTGTTGATGGGAGATGGAATTTTCCACTATGCTAACACATGAAACAACTCTTGAAAGTGTGGGAGAATATCACAGAGGTCAATGACGCACCGTGTCACATGGGCTGGGTGACACCCTTTGCTCTACCAGACAATCCCTGATGAAAGTCTTGTAGAGTATCCAAACTCCTCCCCTCGCAGAACAGGCAGGGAAGAGCCAGATCTTCTATGAGTGTCAGGAAGGGATGTGTGAGGCTACAAATCCAGTCGCCCCTGGCTTCTGAGTCCCAGTCTACCATTGGCCAGCTGTGGAACCCTAGACCAGCTGCTTAACCCCCCAAGTGAGTCCATTCCCTCCTGCATGTAATCATATGAATGTTCACTTTGAGGGTTCAATAGAACAATCATGAGGGTCTGCCATGGAAGTGAAGCAAAACTGGGGGCCACTGAATGGAGTGCACACCAAGACCCCTATCTGGTTGCCTCCAAGTGTGCTGTGTTTTTAAAAACACTCCAGCCACTTGAGAATAGCCATGGTATTCCTGTCCCTCTGACTGAAAAGGAACAGGGTGTCCCAGTGACCTCCCAACTCTGCTCAGCAAGCCTAGAGTTGTGAATGCCATGCAAACCTGGCTTAGCCACAAAGAACAAGCTCTTAATGACAAAGTCCTTCACCAGAGGGTCAAAATGACATAGGTAACTCCTAAGTTTCGTTCAAATTTACCAGGTTTTTCAAAAGAAACAATATGAGTCTGGAGTATTTTGTTTGAATTTATTTTTCATGCATGTCTACGTATGTACATAATCATGTGTACACATGTGTGTCGATGCATGTGCACATGTGCATGAGTGTAAAAGAGGGTGTCGAGGAGAGAAGTTGGTGTGGGCTAGAATGTATAGGAGCATACTAGGCCCCCCAGCTGTTTATTGGGCACTGGGGATCTAAACACAGGTCCCCATGCATGCATGGTGAGCATTTTATCAACTAAGCCGTCTTCAACATCCTGGGATAACATGTATTAAGAGAATGATATGTTGAATCAAAATTGATCTACGGCCTAGAAGTGGATGGTGAACAGAAACTGATCATTTTTGTTTGTTTGTTTAAGATTTGCTCATCAATGTAGCATCTGATACCTGAGAGAATTAACTGAGTGCAATGTAAAACAAGACCATTCCAAGTAGACTAGAAAATCATAGCCTACTGTGAAACTCCAGGAAACAGGGGCCCCTTCAATGCAGGCCCAGAGCTGAGGGTATAGCTCTGTGGCAGAGTACTTGCTTAGCATGTGCAAGGTTCTGAGAACCACTCCCAACACTGAAGAAAACTAAGATCATTTGTATCAGGTTCTGAACAAGTTGGGGGGGGGGGGGGGGGTAGCCTTGTCCTTCGGGTGTATGTGTAGCTCAGTGGTAAAGTGCTTCCCAGGCATGCACAGAACTCCAAGTTCAATCCCCCCCACGCCCACCCCCCCCCCCCCGCACTGTGGTGGTTTAGATGAGAATGGTCCCCGTAGACTCATATATTTGCTTCCTGAGCCCCTAGGTGGTGAACTGTTTGAGAAGGATGAGGATATGTGGCTTTGTTAGAGGAAGTATGTGTGTGTGTGGGGGGGGGGGGGGGGGAGGTCTCAAAAGCCCATGCCAGGCCGAGTGGCTCTCTGCCTGCTGCCTGTGGATCAGGATGCAAACCTCTCAGCCACTGCCCAGCTCCATGCCTTGCCTGCATGTGTCCACCCCTCCACACCATGATGATAATGGACTGACCTCTGAAACTATAAGAAAGCCCCCGACTGAATATTTTATTTTATGAGAATTGCCTTGGTTGTGGTGTCTCTTCACAGCAATAGAAACTAACTAAGACACTCATCAAAAACAGAGGGGTCGGGGGATAAATCAGTTAGTAGAAAAAACTCAGGGCTTTCTGAACCATCTCTCAATCTCACCACTTCCAAAAAGAGCATTTCATTTCATGGTTGGTGGAGACAGGGACACAATTCCCTGGAACATCCCAACCACTCACTCCTGAGCCAAGATTTGGAGACATGACTCATCCTGAGTGAGCGAGGCCATATTCTGTGGGCAAAATGTCTCCACACCCCCAGATGTCAGCCAATTTCTGCTTAATGACCTGAGACTCTGTGTGCTGGCACATGTCATAGCAAAAGCTTCCAGCTCGGTGAAAGCCATGAGAAAGACAGGGAAGCAATGGGGGGAGGGCTGCTTGTGCTCCCCACTCATGGGGATCCCATGAGTTTCTATGACCTACACACAGAGCATTGCTCAAGAAGTTCCTATTCACTTAGTGAAGGATCCTACATTTTACAAGGAGGTCAATAGAAATCAAGATGTATTTATTTATCATCTACTCTGTGTAAGAAGATTCCAGAAATAAAAATTTGGGAGACTGATAGGTAGAAATGTAGAGAGTTATTAAAAAGGGAGGTGAAAAATGTCACTGAAACAATCCTTGAACAAGAAAAGCTAACTATTAGAACGTGGGGAAGGACTGACTGCGGGTAATGGGCATGAATTTTGAAAAAAGATATAAAGCTAATAGTTTTTCCAGTTCTAACTCAGTCATGGATTTTGGGGGTGTGTGTGGATAAGTGCATGTAACAATTCAATAGTGACAGTGTAAACTCCAATGTGAAGCTCTGTGACTTTGGAATGGTTGTTCTAACCTACAGAAGTTTATTGAGATGTATAGTCTTTGGGTCTGGTTAAATTCAATGTGTCATGGTTTGTTTTGCAACTTTTTTATAATAAAGTTTACAATAAAGAAAGAAAATGATTCTTTCTACCAAGCTTATTTTTTGTGATAATCTACTGTAGCAACCTCTATATATGATCAAAAATATGAGTTAAATAAAAACTAAAAAGCCTTCCACAGAAGGGTAGAGGAAAATTCATTAGTTCTCATCAGAAAGAGTCGGAGAGTTCCCTGGAGAGCACCATACAAATATGGCCTCTGCTACTTGGTGTCTTCAAAAATTGCCCTTTCTAGCTCATCTTTTCAAGCATACATCTTCAGATAAAATATTAGATGACTCAGGAATTATGAATGAGAAGATTATCTCAACAAAGATATACTGAAATCCCTGACTCCAGTGGCTATGATTTGTCTGTATTTGGAAACAATGTCTACAGAGCTGGGACAGTTAAAATAAACTATCTAGAATGGGCCTGAATGGGAGATAACCTGTACCCTTGTATTAATCTGGTTCTGAGGATATTAAATGAGAATTTATCAGATTGTTTACACAACATGACCTAGGCAGTCCAATAACGGCTTTCTTCACACTAGAAAGGCTGAGAACCCAAGCAGCTACTCAATCCATGAGGATGGATGCCTCAGCACTCACAACTTGAGGCTGAAAGCCTAGAAGGATTTTTGGGGAGCCCCTGGTCTTCAGTCCACACTGGAAGACAGTGAGGCAAAAAGAAGAGGAGAGTTTTTCCCTCAGACTCCCTTTTATCTGGGCTGCTACTGAAGGGCTACCTATAATCAGGATGGATCCTCCCACTTCAAATAACCTAGTTAAGAAAATGTCTCCCTGGGTACCCAGGAGCTTATCTCTTCCAAATTCTATCAAATTGGCAACTAAGTTTATCAATCATAGTCCTCATGGGAAGGAAATCTGAATGCAGAGCCAGAGCTGCACAGCGGGATGCTGGTGGATGACGCAGGGAAACCTCATAAGGATGAAGGCCGAGAATCAGGGGATGCTTACAGCCAACAACCACTAGAGACAGCCAACCAGCCATTGGAAGCCAGGGGACAGGTTGCAATGGGTTCCCCGACATGGATTCTTTGGAAAGAAACCACCTTACCAACCCTTGACCTCAGACTTCCAAACTCCATCCTGCTGCACTAATGACCCAATTTGTGGCCTGTTCTGTGACAGCACCAGCCAACTAAGACAAGAGGTTTGCATTTTGGAAGCCTGTCTCCCTAAGATCTAAAGCCCAGACCAATGTGCTCCGAAATCATGGGAGGGGAGTCATGTCTCGTGGGATTGCTATCTCTAGTACCGCCTCTTACAGTCCTAAATTTCCCCTTTGCTTATGGAGCCTAACTCTAGGTTTTGTTTCTGCACATCGAAACCAAAACATTATGTTGAAAATCTGTCTCACTTCATCTATGGTGCCTACCTTAGCGCCTTTAACAAACTGATTGACAGTCCTGTGATGTCCTCGTCCCCTAAATTCATCCATTTCTTTCTGCCAAATGTTCACTTAATTCTTGGTTGTTTTGATCCCTGCTCCTGTTATTTTGTTTTATTGTTGTTTTTTTTTTTTTTTTGAGGGGGGGAGGCACACACGCACCTAGGAGTTTGTGTACACAATGATGCTCCACAGAGGTCTGAATAAAACCCTTTTTGTGAGGTAGAGTTTTGCTCTGGTAGAATATTGAACGCAAGCCTGGCAAGCCTTGCTTGGTATAGTCTATTTCTATCTAGGCTTAAGTCTTGGGGTTTACCCCTTAATCCCGCAACAATCCTTTCTGGGACTTCATATAAATATCTGGGTATATTATCCCAAGTCTTAACTACAAACTGAAGATAATATCATCTATCTTGCATGTCTATGGTAAATTTTAAAGAAGAGAAAGATTTACTTAAGCACAAGAAACCAAGGTCTATATGTCTATTCCTTTGCCTTTCAAGTACCTATTTCTCCCAGATGCACACATCAACCTTATGTTATCCTAAACTTTCATATTTGTGACCCTAGAGTCCATTATGAGTATGCTTTTAGTTAACAAAATATATGTGCATTACCTTCTGGAAGACTTAAGAATGCATACCAAGATGTTCTTTGATTTCCAGAAAGTAAGAGTGATAGAACCTACCTTGAACAGTGCCATAAGAATGTACGTAAAGCACCCCACAGTGTCTGTCATAGACCCTCTCCTTTCCCAAAGGAAAAGACCCAAAAGGCAGTATACAAGACTACCATTGAATCTAACCTGCCATCTCTCCCGGGTCCCACAGGCTGTTCCGAATTCAAACTAAGTCCGTATATCTCAGTGTTATCATATTGTGAATGCAAGGACCTCATCTCCCAGCTGGCCTCAGAGTGTTGAGACACAACTGTGAATAGACAAAGCTGTCTCCAAAGTATTCCACCCAAGGATGAAGTCATCCCAGACTTTCAGCTGAAAGAAAGTGAGCTATGTGTGGAACCGGAGAAGGGGATACTTTGCCTCTCCCCTCTACACCCAACATAAACACCCAGGCGTCTACCTGTACTGTGGCCCTCTAGAAAATAGGACTGAGCATGGAGGGCTGGAGGGACATATTCTTCTCTCTTAGATCCATGTTGATATAAACAATTTCTGCAAAGCGATCACAAGCCCAAGAATATTAAACATCCCCCTCTGAGAGGCTGCATTCGAAACATGCTCTGAATTTGACGTAAATGAAACTAAATCGTGTTGTTTTTCACTGAGATACGGGGCCAAATAGTTATTTCAGAATATGTGCAAGCTTTGAATTAGCTCTGAAAGACACAAATTGAAACATCTGAGATCCAACAGCCCGGCAGTCATCGAGTGTCTGATTTATGCCTAATTCTAGGGAGTCAAAAATATGAATTAGACCCCATTTGAAGATCGTCTGAAAGAGTGAGGATAATGATAATGTGTAAGGTTCTGGTCAGCAAGGGGCTCACCCAACTGGGTGTTTCTCCTCTCCCACTATCATGTTACCCTGAGACATATGTGTGAGCATGACTCTCCATCTTGTCTTCCATGGTATTCATGTCCGGTGTGAACTTAGTACCATGGGAACCCAAGGAAGAAGTGACCATTGAGAACAAGGCACCTCGGATACCATGTGGAACAGACAGCAGGAACTATAAACAAGAACACGTGACAGCTGACCTCATCATCTCAAAGTGACTCTTTCAAAGATTTATTTTTAATATGTGTCTGTGCATGCAGGGGAAATCACACCTGATTAAAGATGTCTGTGGAAGCCAGAAGAGGGTGTTGAGTCCCCTGGAGCTGGAGTCACGTATAGGTGGTTGTGAGCCACCCAAAGTGGGTGCCGGAAGTGGAACTCTAGTTCTTTCCAAGAGCGGTATACATTCTTAACCTCTCAGCCATCTCAAAGTGACTCTTGAAAACCATGGTAACGGTTGCTTCCCTTTGCTGCTGTTTTCGTTTCACCCTTGGGGTCAGATTCTCCGACTGTTCCTGCTGCCACCAACAGAGCCCTGTGACTTTAAAGAGCTGCATGTGCCCACAGGGTAGCTGGTGGAAATGAACCCTTCGTTTGCCCTACACACACAACCATGAACAGATCATCCCAAAATACTCAGAACCAATGTGATTAGAAAGCTCACTCATTGCAAGCTCACAGAGCCCGCTGTCCTGGCTCCTGGAATCTAGCTGTGGCACCCCTGTGGTGATATATTGTGTACCCTAATAAAATTTGCCTGAAGAATATTGTATACCCTAATAAAGTTTGTCTGAAGATCAAAGGACAGAACAGGCCACTAGAACATAGAAGCCAGGCAGTGGTGGCATACACCTTTAATCCTAGCACTTGGGAGGCAGAGATCCATTTGGATCTCTGTGAGTTCAAAGCCACCCTGGACTACACAAGATTGACTCAGTCTAGCAGAGAAACAGAGCCAGGCAGTGGTGGCACACACCTTTAATCCAAGTACTTGGGATTCACATGCCTTTAATGGCTGGGTGGAAAAAGCTATCCAAGGCAGGAGGAGACAGGAGCTAAAGGACTTTTTCCAACTGAAGCCCTTCAGCTGGGGCTCTTTCAGCCTGAGGAGTTAGTTGGTGAGGTAAGAAGTGGTGTGGCTGTGGCTTGCTCTGCTTCTTTGATCTTCAGGCAAATTTTATTAGGGTACATGACATATCACCACATACCCCCACACCCCAGCTTGCCCCCTTCCCCTGTGGATGTCAGTGAAGGATTGTTTGGGGAAGAAAGAAAAAAAAAAAAACACTCTTTTCAACTCCTGTCAGAACATTTGCATTTTTGGAAGAGTTTCTTTCTTTTTAAGACTCAGAGTGAGTGAGAAGCTTTTAGAAAAGCTAAAAATATCTGTTAAACAAGAAGGGAACGCCCCCCAGCCCGCTGTTCCTTCTGAGCAAAAGGCTCGCCAGCCCGGGTGTGAAGTCCTCTCTATGTGCTACAAGGACCCAGAGGGAGAGGTGTCATCTGCTCTGCTCCGGTTTCTTAGAAACAAAGATTCAGAGAGGTAAAGTTGGAGGTAAGGGTAGATAACAGAAAGCCGTGAGTAGCCGCCAAGTCACAGCCGCTTGAAGCCAAAAAGGGCCTGTGAAGCTTGCTGTGTGCACACATTCCCCTGCAAAAAACAAGAAAACCAAGACAAGAAAGGACTTAAAACGCTTGTTATTGCCACCACACAGAGAACTGCATCCCATGGGAAGGAAGACCAGGCTACCCTTGCCTGTGTGGGTCTCACCACCATGCCCATGTAGCCACCACCCTCAGAGAACTTGGGAAAAGAGGTAGCCCCGGCTCATGGGTGTGCTCATTTTTGCTTGAGTTTGCCAGATGGCCTGGATGGGCCATAGAGACCTGTAGTCAGCATCGACTCCCAGGGACCACAGGGACAGACATTTTTGAATACTTTGGTCTCAATATGGGTACATGGGCAGCCTTGAGTATACACATACCTGCACATGCAAACACACACACACACACACACACACACACACACACACACACACACACACACACACACAAACACCTACTTCCACAGACACACCAAAAAATGATGTTTTACCATTGATCTGGGCATCCCTAGCCCATCATATTCAATTATCCTTCCAACTCTAAGTATTATCAGAAGTCCAAGGAGCCCCCTTGCATGTCCACCCCAACATTGATCGGAGGTGACAGGGATTCATTTGGAAATGGTGCTGTTGGTCTCACAAAAACAGCAAAAAGAAGAGTCAAAAAAACAAAAAACAAAAAACAAAAAACTGACGTCAGCAGCAGCCCATGTGCCCTTACCATCAGAGCTTATCACTTTTAAGTTCCTCATGGTGGATTCGTTCATGACCCATTTGCTTACTAGGCACGAGTGCACTAATACACACACACACACACACACACACACACACACACACACACACACACACGCACTCGTGCACAGCTTAATCCCTGTATCATTGGCTGCCACGGGTTCCCTAAGAAGCTTAACAGGGCATGCTCTCACTTCAACAATGACCCACTAATAGCTTTACATTTCTTCCCAGTATTACAAGCTCCTATCTCCTAATGAAATCAAGAAATCAAGGGGACAGCTGGAGACTGAGCAAAGTCACGGCAGAGCCAAGGACACCCTGGGACTCTGCTGAGCCACAAATAATCACCTGTGAGCAACAATCAAACCTTAACTTCCTCTTTGGAAAACAGAGCGGGCTGTCTCTCTAGCTGAGCAAACTTCCTTCCCACCATACTTGAAAAAGGGTAACGCACCCCGTGTAACTGTGATCTGGCTGACATGGAACATGTTCTCCTTCATAGGGAGGGTTGCTCAAGTGCCTTTCAATTGACTGGTCAGCTTCTAGTGTCTGATGCCCAGGTCCTCCTTGGGGTGTTCATGTGATCAGTGTCTAGGACAGAGGTTCAATGTTAGATAATGCTCCATTTCCTTCAACCTTTGTAAGCGGCTCATTCATTACCAATCTGTCCCTCCGGGTTACGCTTTGGTCGTGACTTCCTGGTGTTTTCTACTTACGTTTTCCTGATT
This sequence comes from Onychomys torridus, assembly GCF_903995425.1. Lineage (NCBI taxonomy): Eukaryota > Metazoa > Chordata > Mammalia > Rodentia > Cricetidae > Onychomys > Onychomys torridus. The sequence continues at coordinate 48,650,519 of NC_050463.1, read as the reverse complement.
TCCTTAGCCATGCAACACATCAGCTGGGCAGCTGATGGCCACCGCATTTTGTTCAAACTCCCTTGATAGCTGCTTGCTACTGCGAGAGGAAACAACGAAGGTTGTAACATGGCCCTACCTACTTCCCCTGTCCAGTTCCCCTTTCACCCCCAGCTGCATGCTGCACTGTCCATGGCCACTAACATGAGACCTGGCTAACTGACACCCTAACTTCTCCATCGCCCCACACCAGGGTAACTCCCTATGTCGTTGCCTGGCCCTCTGCACCGACTCCCACACTCACCCCTCACAGGAGCCACGGTCTCCCATTGACTTCCTCATCTACACTGGACATCTCAATGAGCCATAGACCATGTAGACAGATTAGATACAGATACAAGTGTGGAGCTTAAGGGCAAGCTCAAGGCTGGATAGCTTATAGACAGTGTTTAGAACCAAGGTGAGCCTTAGTGAATCCCTTTTGGAAAATTTGCCAAAGGAAGAAGACAGGGCCAATGACCTAGTTTTGAGTGTTCTAAACTTGACAGGGGGGAAAAAAACCTGAGGTAGAGTAGCTGTCTGAATAATGAACCATCAGAGATGTCCACATGCTCATCCTCAGAGTCTATCATTGCGTCATCTAAAAGGGCAAAGGAACTTTGCAGACTTGATCACATTAAGGATGCTGGGGCAGGCCTGGTAGCATAAGCCCAGAATCCTGGCAACATGGGAATCTGAGACAGGAGGATCCCAGTTTCAAGCCTTCAGTCAGTTACTAAGTGAGTTCAAGGTCAGCCGGGCAACTTAGGAAAGAAACCTGCCTTAAAATAAAAACCACAAGCAAAGCTTTGGACATACAGGCCAGTTGCAGGGTACTTGCTGAGCATCAATGAGGCCCTGGGTTCAATATAATAATAAGAAACAAATAAATAAATAATAAGTAAAATTAAGGATGTGGCTATGGAGGTGTATCTGGGGTTGTGTGTGAGAGTTGAAAATATTGGCAATACACTGAAGTCCCCAGAAACATGAGCCAACATAGACCCTTCTCTCCCATGTTGTTTCTGTTGGTGTTTTGGCCACAGCAGCTCAAAAGTACTGTAGTCTGGGTGAGCTGAAAATGACAGCACAGGTCTTTGTAAGGAGACTGAAGAGTCCTAGACAATGACAATGACGTCAGCTGAACCAGTGGACCGAGAGGAGAGAGGATGTTGGGTCTGTATGGAGAACTTTGCTCAGAAGGACAGTCCCACAGAATTCATGTGTACAGCAGACTCAAGCGTTCCTGGGACGTGTTAAAAGACTTTAAACTTAGTTTTCAATTTAACAGTATTTTTAAAAATCAATTTAAAGCATGGTCATCAGCCATATAAAATCTGTTATCATTTCTTACTCTTTGGAGATTCCATTTAATTTCGATGTTGAACTACATTCAATTTCCCTCAGCCTGCATTGCTGGCCATATGTTTCTTGAGGGTGGGGTGCTGTTTCCATGGACTCCCCTACTTAATGAACTATTTTACAACCATGAAAATGTGATTAATTTATTTATATTTAAGCAAAACATGCCACAAAAACTCGCTAACTTACTCCTGAGAGCTTTGCATCATAGATGACAGATGAAGTGGGGGGGCTCAGCAAATTAATCTGATTTTACCATCATAAATATTCAAATCGTGTATATTTGCTCCACACAACAGTTGTTTAAATGGCTTTAATTTATTTTCAATTTTATTGTCTCAACCATATTGTGCAAATCAATTGTTGAAATAGTTTGGTAACATCGTCACCCAGTAAATGTTCAAGTCTCTCTCTTTCTCCTCTCTCTCTCTCTCTCTCTCTCTCTCTCTCTCTCTCTCTCTCTCTCTCTCCCTCTCTGTCTCACCCCCCTCTCTCTCTCCTGAACCCCCTGGAGTTTCAACAAACACTGACCAAAGATAACTTGGGGAGAAAGGGATTTTTTTTCAACCTGCAGCTTACAGTCCATCATGAAGGGAAGTCAGGGCAGGAACTCCAGGCAGGACCCTGGAGACAGGAACTGAAGCGGAGGTCACAGAGGAACACTGCTTACTAGCCTTCTTCTCCCTTGTTTGCTCAATTTGCTTTCTTATACAACCCAGGACCCAGGGCTGGCATTGCCCACATTAGGCTGAGCCCTCCCACATCAATAGATCATTAATCAATAAATGCCAATCTGATGGAGGCAATTCATTAACTGAGATCCTCAGTTGAGGTTCCTTGGGTGACTCTAGTTCATGTCGAGTTGACAGACACTGACCAGCACCACATCCTGTAGTCCCCCCTCACACTCTAAAGTGGTTGCTATGGTGAGGCCTGGTCCCTGCAGTGTCCATGTGAGTCGAGGCTAAGCGTTACCAACATTATCAATAACAGGGGGGTGGCGGACAACTTGCCTCTGGGAATTCTACGTTGCTGTATATAAGGCTGAGTACTCACAGTAGATCTTAAACACCATTAGTAACTTGGAAATTTGTTTTCATTCTCAAAACAGACCACAGTCTAAGAGGCAGCCAGGAGCAGAGGCGAAGAGTTGCCCAAAGTCACTGTTGCCTCAAGAGTGACTGGGAAGCTGTTATTTTCTCTTTTTTAAAAAAAAATTAACTTTTATTTATTGTGTGTGTATGTGTAGGGGCACTTGAGTATCAGAGCGCATGTGTGGAAAGCAAGGGGTAACTTCGGTAGTCATTTCTCTCCTTTTACCGAGCGGGTCCCGTCAGGCTTGGTAACACACCTTTACCTACTGAGGCAGCTCTGTCCCAAGTTGTCCTTTTCATGACACTGTGAGTAAAGTGGAACAGGAGACCCCCACCTCAGGCAGTCTGGGGTCCCAGAGGACTGTAGCCTCAACAATGCGGTGTGAGAACAGGTTTCATGCTCACACAAGAACAGGGACTGCCTTCATGCTGAGAAGTCAAGCCTAGAAGCAGGGGGCTTTGAGAATTTGTCAAGAGACAGAACTTCCTACCCAAGTCAACACTCAGTAAAGACAGCTTTCTAACTTGAAGTTTCTTGGACGTACAGCAAAACCCCCAAGTTACACCCAGAAGAGCTGTCTTAATATCAGACAGAAACAGATGATACAGAAAAAGGCCTCTGGAAGTAAAGAAGGGAACACCAGAGAAGAAATACGACTACAGGCTTTGTTCACCGAGTTTTCGGGTTCTGTTGTTAGAGAGGGCTATGCTTGCTCTTGCTTATGACTCACCCCACCCAAAATGTCACACATTCTACAAACCTCTTACATTCTGAAGGCCTGGCCTTTCAAACCTGGCCAGCACATGATCCCTGGAAATGGATTCTGAGGCACAAAGCTGGAAGAATGTCTCTTTGGGAATTCCTGGTCCATCTCCATGGGAGGGAAGGAGACAGATTCAAGCCATGGAAGAATATGGCTCTGCAGAAGTCCAGACCTGTGACCTCAGCCTTCCAAAGGAAACGCCAGAGCAGTAGAGCCATAGATCTATTCCAAGCTGAGAAAGGACCAGGCTTTTCTATCCCTTTGTCAGCCAGTATGTGAACATGGTACACCCTCTGGAAGGAGATTATCCTCGGCTGAGGCACTTCCTTGTCTCAGTTGAGGAAGCTGAGGCACCAGAAGCCCATCTGTTGTCACCGTGGTACAGTGGGTGTGGTAGCTGTGGAGATGGGTCTGGGTAGACCCCACAGTGTGCACCTGCTTCTTCTAACACATGTGCCCCAGGGGGAAACAGCTGTTTAGGCTCTTGCTCAAAGTAGTTCCCAGAGAGCTCATAGATGGCTAGCAGAGTCAATATGCAGCCTGCCTGCTACCTTTATCTCCAAGCTCTGTCTGATATGCCTCATTCCCTCCTCCATAACTAGTTCAAGATCCCTCTCCCATGGGCTGGGGAGCTGACTTGGTTAATGAAGTGCTTTGATCCCCAGAACCTAAATGAAAAGGCTCAGCATGGTGGTAAGCAGTTGCAATGTCAGCGCTGGGGAAGAGACAGGCAAAGCCCTGAGACTGGCTGGCCAAGCAGATTAGCATCCTTACCAAGTGCTAGGACAATGAGAGATTCTGTCTCAAAATAGAAGGTGGACAGGACCAGTAAGGGTCGACACCTAGGGTTGTCTTCTGGTTTCCATACTCATGTGCACACATTTACACACACACACACAAATACACGCGTGCGCACGCACACAGATTCTCCTTAATTTAACTTCTCCTTAATTTAACTTACACTGCTTCTGGTCTAGGACATTTACCTGGTGGTCCAGAGCACTGTCTCTAACTCTTGATTACTTTTCTTCTGCTGTGACCAGACACCTGAAAACACAAAGGAACAGTGATGTATGCAGGCACATGGCATGAGAGGGAAGGGCAACCTCTTCATTATGATGGTGGGAGAAGCTGTACCCTCTGCTGGCAAGGGTGTAAGGCTGCTGGCAACACCTCAGGACACCAGGAAGCAACTAGTGGGCAAGAAATGGAGCAGAGATGTTAACCTCAAGGCCTTCCCCCAGTGATCCACTTTTTCCAAAACACTATCCCTAGCTGTGGGCCAAGTATTCAAACACATGAGCCTGTGGGGTCATTTCATGTTCAAAGCTCAACAGCTCCCTTTCTCAGGCTCTGGCTCCTGACGGTGGTCATCTTCAGGGGCAACTGGGCCCCAAACCCCCTGGTGTACCAGCTGAGCATAAAATGCATCCATCCCTGCACCATGCATGCATCTTATTCCAAGTGCTTAGGGCCAGCCCTGTCTACCAGATGATGTCCCTTATTCTTGCCCACTGGTCATCATCATTAGGAACTCTAAGTGGTGGCTGGTGTACATTAAACTTCAATGGGACTCTTACTACATCTTCTTCTAGAGGTCTAGTCCTTGTAGAGACCTGAACCTCCTCACCCACAGAGTCAGTCCTGGCAGAGAGGGGGAGGGGCAGATCCTCATGTAGGGCACTGGGGATGAGGGGGGGGGGGTGTGACTGGTCCACTAGTCTCCCTTGGTTCCCAGGAGCAGAGCCATCACTGACATCATGTATACACTGTCCTGCAGAGTAACAGTCACTCTCGTGGGTAACATTCCTGTCTTACTTCCTCTTCCGTTTGCTGTCATAAAAAATATTCCTATCAAAGCATTTTAAGGGAGGAGGGGTTTGGTTGGCTCACAATTCCAGGTTATGAGTCCATCATTGAGGGGAAGTCAATATGGTAAAAACTAGAAGCCACTGGTCACATCACACTCACAGGCAAGAGCAGGGAGGGATGAATGAACATGTACAAGCTACTGCTTGGTCTATTCTATCTACCAAGGATGTCGTCCCCAGTGGGGGATGAGGGGTCCTCTCTCATCAACTCACATAAGGTAATCCTTCATAGACATTCTTAGAGACCCTCTCCCAGGTGACTCCAGAATATGTGAAGTTGGTGGCTAAAGCTAACCATGACAGTTCCTAACCTGTCACCTCTGCCATGTCTACAGGAAGCTATCCCCCCCCCCATCTCAATCAGGCTAGCAGCCCCCAGGCAATGTCATGGGGAAACTGTGACTCCTGCAGTCATGTGCTGCTGCTGCTGCTGCTGCTGCTGCTGCTGCTGCTGCACTTCCTTTGTGATAGAGTGAGTCACTTCAGTGATGCTGAGTGGAAGCCAGTGTTGGTGGAGAGCGGTGCTAAGGATGTTGTCCCTCCGCGCAGGAAATCCAAACCTATACCAAGACAAGCTGAGGACCTCAGTCAAGACCAGTCTCTGGTCCTTCCACGTATTCAGCTTCCTCCTTGAAGACAGAGGTGGAAACTCAGTGTTGTTAGTCTCTGTGGCTAGCAGGTTAGACATTTAGAAGCAACAGTATGTAGATAAGGCCTACATAATTGAAGGCCCAACCAATGACCAATGGATTCATGCATAGCCTTCCTCTCTGCCACTGTGACACCCAGACTTATGCTGGGGTGGCTGATGACAGGCAAGATGGTGTCAGATGCCTGTCACCCTGTTTCCTTGATAGCTTACTGCCACTTGTGTAGAGGTGGCACATGTGTGACCCACGGGCCTTCACACTCTCTGCTCTCTTCCAGGGGTCTTTCCCAAGACTGCTTTACCTTCTGTAGTCTATAATGTTCTGTTTTCATGCCTGCAGTCCATGTCTACATGCACAAAGGAAGCAAGCCACCCATAGGAGATCATGGGGAAGAGCCGATGGGGAAATGTGAGATCAAGAGTGGGTGACATGAGCTATGAGGGACAGGCCAACCCTCTTTACAACTTCCTTGTTCTCTCTGGCTTTACTTGTGTCCAGTCTTGGAGAACCTACTTCTCTTTTTGATGGGCCCACCCAATCTTTCAAGTGAGTGCTTCTGGGCAGCCATGGGCTATTTAACATCTCAAAGTCACATGCACAGCTAAGGCCAAGAGGCATGTAAGGAGCCACTCCTCACATGGTGCTTCCACTTTTCTGGCACTGATGACTTGGCCTTTCTCCAGAAGGCAAGTGATTATCTTGAGATCCTTCAGGCTTGGCCACAGCTCCCTTTGGTGCCTGTCATGGTTAATAGTGGTTGATGGTTTGATATGAGCTAGGATCACCTGGAGATAAACTTTGGCATATGTCTGCAAAAGTGTTTCTAAATTAACTGAGGTGGGGAGACTCACCTTGAAAGTGTCTAGCATTATTCCAACTATGCTGGTATCTCTGACTTATCAGAAAGAATAAAGTGAGCGGGGCATCCCCATTCATCCCGCTCTGCTTCCTGACTGCAGATACAAAGAGACCAATCATCTCCTGTTGACTTCACCCATGACGACTTCTCTGCCATGGCAGACTGTAAGGTCAAACTGGGGATCAAAATAAACCTTCCCCTCCCTGGTTATTTTTCAGCATGCTGTTGAAACAATGAGACAAGTAACTAAGATGGAGTCCTTCCCTAGTTCACATGCCCTGGGTGCCATTGGGATCTACCTCATCATAGCCCATCATCCAAACAGAACTATATAGCATCCAAACAGCATCCAAACAGTGCTACAAGTTGACTGGCATCAACAGCAGGCTCCCTGTACCAATGGTGGAAAATGGTGGTGTACCTGGTCAGCCTCAGGTTTCTCTGTGACTAAAGCCTTCACAAATACACAACATCTTGGATTTTTCTCAGGCATTATCCCCGGTGTATACAATCAAGTTTCTTTGCCTCTGCTTGCTTATCTGCTCCAACTGCACAACACACTCATGTTCTAGACAACTATGATGTACAGTATAATGTCCAGACAGCCCCCATGACTGCAGATGGAAAAATACCAGACTCCACCAAGCATAAAAAGCTATTGGTAATCCCATACTCTCCAGAGACAATGAAATTTGTCTGTTTTAAAAACTAAAGGCACATCATTTAGAAACATGATCTCTCCCAGATGAAAGCAGATGGTTAGGGTTTTATTTGTTGCATAGATTTTATGGACGAACAAACAATAGATGAGATTTTTTTTTTTAATGACAAAAGCAAGAGAATTTAAGTGAACCTGGAACAAGATGGAGGATTACTCTCTGTTCCAGATCAATCCGAAAGGTGCTGACCCTCCTTTCTTCAGAGACCATAAATATCACCACCATCTTAGTTACCTTTGTTGTGAAGAGATACCCGGCAAGAAAAAACTTCCAGAGGGAAAGGTTGATTTCGGTTTCTAGTCCATTATGGTGGGAAAAGCATGACATCAGAAGTGACAGGCTGCTGGTCACATTGCATTCACAACCAGGAAGGGAACAGGATGTAGGATGGGGCTGTAAAAGCTTAAGCCCCACCCCCAGGGATCCACCTCCTCCAGCGAGGCTCCACCTCCTAAAAGTTCCATAATCTCCCCAAATGGCACCATTAGCTGGCCAAGTGTTAAAAGACATGAACCTGTGGAGGATATCTCACAATCAGATCACCACAACCATAGACCTGCCAGCTACCACTTCCCCATGGGCTCACCATGCTGCATTCACACTAGCCATCCTGTCCCATCATGCTTTGCCCTCCACCTTTCCATGTGCAGTGCATCATCACAAACACTCTCATTGTCTCATCCTCAGATGCAGTGTCCTGTGGGAAATGGCAGTATGTGGAGGGTGCCTCGGGACCACCTAGGGAACTTATCTCTAAGGAAATAAGAAGAGCAGAATATGACACCTATGGAGAACACCAGTCTTCAAGTGTACTCTAGAGTGGAAACACCCATAGTATTACCTCAGGCCAGGTAAAGGGCTAGGCTTTACGTGGCTGCTTTAGCCAGACCCTAAGCCATGAGGATCAAGGCCATTCTGGAACTTCAGCAGAGGCTGACAGCCAAAATGCAGTAGGAGCTGCTCGTCCCAGCAAGCAGGAGCCAGGGATTTGGACTCAGAATAGGAGAGCTGGGTAAACTACCCTAGAATTCACTGCAGCCAAAAGAGGCCAGCTTCCCCTCCAGCCCCGACTGTCTCCACAGAGACTGCACACACAGTTCAAGGCTGTGGAACAGGAGGAACAGCAAGGGTTTCAGAACGACCAGGTTGGAGGGGGAAACTCTCAGCCTCAGTTTCCACTGAAAAGCATCATTTCCCTGCATTCCTGAGATCTCCATCTTTGGTCCCCACCCTCTGCAACCACCCTGACCATGTCTCAAGGACTGTGCTGGAGTCTCACACATCCCTACACTTAGCGCCTAGCCCGTGAGTACTGAACAAATAATAAAATCATTGGGTAAGTCACCCATAACGGCCATTTACACGGTCAGCTTGACCTTCTCTGAGACCCATTGTCGCCCCCAGGCAGAGATCAAAGTCTTCATGGAAAACTTGACCTTGTGAAGGAAAGAACCTCTCTTGCTTAAGCCACCCCAATACCGGTACAGTCCCAGGGAGCCTGCACCCGGGGGACCCACCCAAAGGTTGCTACATCTGGCCTATCCAGAGACCAGCTAGAAGTCTGCTTCTGTGGCAAGTGACAGGAAACTAAGGAGATACACAAGCCTTGTCGGGGTGGACAGGGAGGGTCCTGTTGAGGCCAGGCCTCAGGTTTCTGTTCCTCCCAGCTCTCAGCCTCTCCTGTGAGTCAGGAATCACAACAAAGGCAGAGGCAGAAGATCCCCAGGGGCTGCCCTGAAGGGAAGCCGGGGCTCTTCCCTTTTCTCCCCTGGGCACACAGGGGGGAAAGTATTGTCAGGGATCTTCCAGTGAGGTGCCAGGGCAATGCAGGGTGGGCAAGATGGCGTGCTCCTAGAGGGCAAAGCTCTTATTTCATGTTCCATGAGACCAGCAAACTCAGAGAGGTTAGGATGTACATTGTGGGGGGAGCAAATAAATAAAGACAGACAGACAAAGGCAATGGGTCTTGTGTGTCAAAATCTTTACAAACCCTCATTTTTGGAGCTCTGACTTGCTGACTTATGAATCATGGCATTTAGATAAGTTCCCTCAGCCTCCCAGAACCTGTGTCCACATCTGTGAAGTGTCAATGACAGCAGAGCTTCCTGCCTCCCCAGTGGGTAGGTCACCCTCACACCCCCTGCCCTGTTTCAGTTGCTCCAATTCACTGTGGATGATGGCGCTCATGATCAGCAGCTCTGCCCTCCAGCGCTCTTCTTCCCATGTCACCCAGGCAGTCCCACATTCCTCAACCACAAAGCACAAGGGACGTGCTCTGCCTGGAGGCCAGGACCTAGGGTGCTGGCCTCTGGCCTGCCACACAGTCACATTGTGAAGACTGTAAATGTCACTTGGGGGAGGGAGATGGAGCTGAACAGCACTGGAGTGGCTCCCCATTCAGCCAGACCACTTCTACCAGGTAGAAGACAGCCTCAGGTTTACTCCTCTGCATGGTGAGTCTACGGCGTGTTGGACTTTAACCAGGCTTCCCCTTCACAGCCCAGTGAGGCTCAGTCAACGCTCATTGATTCATGAAACACCCACCTTCTTCAACAACTCTCCAAGGCTAAGCCGCCATGCAAAGTTTATCTCAGGCCTTTTCCCTACCCTGGGCCTCATTTGTTCTCAGTCATCAGTCAGATGCCCACTCACAGATCCCTGTGCCGGAGAGGAACCGCACCAGGAATCCCTATGGGTCAGGGATAAATGATGTGAAGGACATTTTCTGGACGGTCCTCTAGGACAAAATGAGAATAGACTTCAGGGTAAATAACCAAAAGGCCAATATGACCACATCCACTTAAACCCGTGTCACAGCAATTCCCATTGCATAGACACATCCCCCAGAAGTCTATCTGCTGTGTAATGAGGGGCAATTGGAGGGTGTCTCAGGACACAGGGGGTACAAAAATTCAAATTTTTGCAGCAGGCTTCCATGCGTTTTGTTGACCTGGAAGACATGATTATACCTTTCCTAGCCTCAGTTTCTCCATCTTTGAAATGAGCTTTAGTGCCGGGTTTGAAACCCTGAGAAATTTTCAGTGACAGCTCTTCCATTCCTGCTGGGGCTGGGGTAGTTTGAATATTGGATAAAATAAATAAATAAAATTAAAAAAAAAAAAGTCAGCCCAGGCATGTCTGCAGAATTATCTAGAAAGTTTGTGAGCATGGATGAGTGCATGCCCAGTGTGTGAAAGAAGATTCAGACATGCTGTGGAGCCCATCTGAGAAAGTGGACTCAAACTTCTCAGTCCTGGAAGATGCTAAAGATGGAGGGGGGGGGGGGTCTTTGAAAGTGAAGCGAAAGGTCAGCAGCCAGGGAAGGACAGTGGAAACAGGACAGCTCCATATGGAAATAAACACAGTCATGAACTTTTAGAGACTGGGCCGCAATTCCATCTTATCCTTGGAAAGAAGATGTTCAAGGATCAGGGTGACCTGGGAAGAAGAGCCCTGGAGGGAGGAGCTGCTAATCAAGAGATTTGTGGTTGTGATCAGCTCTGTGCTCTGCCAGAGGAGGCCAGGTAGAATCAGAGGCAGGTTCTGAAGGACTGGGAACCCTGAGAACAGCCGAGGCAGTGGATAATGAGTTCAGCGTTTCCCCCAGATGTTCTACATGTGTTCCAGAACAAGAAGGAAGCTGGCTGAAAACCAAATCCATTTTTTTTTAATTCCTGCAAAGGAATGCCAGGCAATCTCCCGTTTCATCAGCCTGTGTCAGGCACCGAGGCACCAGGTCACAGTCAGATAGCTCTCTGTTCAATCCTGTTTACTGAAGTCACTGAGCAAATGAACTCAGACTCGGAGCGCTCAGTGACACATGTCAGAGCGTAAATTGAAAATCTATACTCGCCCTACATGTAATCTAACTCCAGAAGACTCCATAGGACAAAATTCTCTATGGTGAATGCTGTTGGGGCATCCTGAAAGAAAAATTTACAAAATGGAAGTGGTTCACCAGGGACGCATACTCACAATTTAAATACTTCCCATTCTAAGAAAATGAATAGAAGAAAAGAGAGAGCCACTAAAAACTTCCATTTTATTTAGAAACAAAATACAATCATCTCAGACATGTGATGTTTAAAGTTACGCACGGATCAGGAATTGTCTACTGCTTGGTTGTCCAACTCTCAGAAAGCAGTTTACATGAATATTACTAAATCACAGTGTGATGGTGGCAGCCATGTGTACCTATCGGTGCCTATCCGCGTAGCCATGAAGCCATGAGCACCAAACACTGGCTTAATGTGGAGCCTTCTCCATCCAGACATCAGAGTGTTTGCTTAGCCAGGCTCAGCAGGCCCAATTGGAATAGCCCTAGCACACCTTGAATGATACTCGTGCATAGACAAGCACACTGATCAATGCCATCCACCGCTGCTGCTCAGAGGCCCCTGGACACTGCAGTGGCCAGAACGTCAGCTGAGTAACAGGTCATGGAGCTCCAGTGGTGCCATGATGATGCTTCGACTCTTCTTTTGAAGATCCCTCCTTGGCTTCCTCCCCTACAACACGGAGAGTTCAGAGGAAATGTAATAGCCCCACTTAGCCTCACACCAGGCTTCAGAAGGGACGGGCCTCTAGTTCCTGCCAGCCAGTCTCCACCCACACAGGAACTGAAGTGGTGGATGGTTCTGGAGGCTATCTAAGGGAATCTGAAGTCTGTACAGGAGACCATATGCATGCGACATTTTCTTTCAAACATCTGTCTAAGGACTGCTTTGGAAACTTGCACTCTGGACTACTTTGCTTCTCCAAGACTGTCAGCACTAAAGCCTGCTGGGAAATGAAATGGCCTCCAGAGGGAGTAGGCTTGGGAGCACAATATAGCCATGGGAACAGCATAGGGGAGTGTGCACAGCAGTGCAGGCCTTCCCTGGAAGGCGCAGATGGAGAAAGGGGGAGAAGAGAAAAGGGCAGAGAGGCAGAGGTCTAGCTTCAGGAGGGCTGTTCTCCCCTGGGCTAAGTGACCCCTGGGAGCCAGAAGAAGGGGCATTGATAGGAGGCTGGCATCCAGAGAAGAAATGTTCTGAAAAGGTTGCTGGGGATGGGACTTCAGGAATAGCATCTTGGGGACTACTGGGGCCCTGATCCTCCCTAACTCTCTTCACTAGGGTGATTCATTCTCTCTCTCTCTCTCTCTCTCTCTCTCTCTCTCTCTCTCTCTCTCTCTTTCTCTATCTTTCTCTCCCTCCCTCCACCCACCCTCACTCTCTTCTAGAAGGGCATCTTCACTGGCCCTTCCTCCGTATGCTCTTTGCTCTCATACCCAGCAGTCTGGTTCTCCTGAGTGCCTGTCTTGCCTCAGGCATTGCTATTATCTCACTGGACAGACTTTCATCTGTTTAGAATGCAGGTTTTCTGAAGCTGAGTATGACTCTGATGGCTGCCTAAGCTTTCAGTACAGTACACAAACAACTGGTGCATAATAAAAGCTTAATGAGCCGGGCATTGGTGGCGCACGCCTTTAATCCCAGCACTCGGGAGGCAGAGCCAGGCAGATCTCTGTGAGTTCAAGGCCATCCTGGTCTCCAAAGCGAGATCCAGGAAAGGCGCAAAGCTACACAGAGAAACCCTGTCTCAAAAAACAAAACAATAACAAAAAACAAAACAAACAAAAAAAAAATGCTTAATGAGAAGCCAGGTATGATGATGCACACCTATAATCCAGCGTGTCCCCCCCCCCCCTGCGCGCCCCTCTCTCTCTAGTCTGAGGCCGGAGGATGCCTGGCTGGCACAGTGAGACTCTATGTCAGAACAAAAGTTTGATGAAAGACTAAATGAATGATGTTGATCTACAAACCGGAAGAAGGAGAGATGATTCCAAAAGGTACTCATCGGCTGGGCACTTGCTAAGAGTCAACTCTTCTGTTAGACTGAGGATGCTGGGTCTCCCAGAGTTCAGGGATGGGAAATGACCAAGCTTTGCCCCACTGAGTGGGCCTGCCTCCCTTCCAAGTGCTTGTTTAACCCCGTCCATGCCCAGTTCTCTGTCTCTCCTCTTTCCTCTATCTATATGGCAGAGCAGGAAAACAGGGCAAATGCTGCCATGGGGCCCCTGGCCACAGAGGGCTGTTGCTAGGTTTCCATAGGTCAAAGTGGTGATATTTTATTTGTGTCCCCCAATAAAGTTTATCCGAGGATCAGAGGAAAAAGCTAGCCACTATATTAAACATAGAAGTCAGGCAATGCTAGCACACACCTTTAATTCTATGATTCAGGAGTCAGGGATCTGGATCTCTGAGTTCAAGACCACCCTGGGAACAGAGCCAGGCATGGTGGCACACACCTTAAATCCCAACACTAGTTAACCATGGAGGTATGGAGGTCTGTACAAACAGAAAGGAAGCGACAGAGCTGAGCAGGAAGAGGAAGTGATATACCTAGACAGAAAGAGCAAATGAGATAGCAGAACAGAAAGGCATATAGGCATGGGTATACAGGAAGTAGATCTTTTTTGAAACTGAGGGTTAGTAAGGTGAAGTTGGCTTGAGGCTTTTCCTATTCCTCTGATCTCTCAGGTTTTAACCCCAATATCTGGCTCCGGGTTTTTTACTTAATAAGACCATTTAGCAATTCCTTTACAGGTAAAGGATCAGATTCCCCTAGGAAAAGGGCAGAGAAGCCCACAGAGCCTGCTAACTTAGGGAAAGCAGGAATGTTCCCCAGAGGGAAGGGGAGGTCTGGGTAAAGCCAGACCGGCTAGCACAGCTGTGATCCCATACAGAAGCCATGCAGAAGGAACAGAGACGGGACAGCTGTACCAAAGGACAAAATATGGAAGAAAATCCCTGCCACCACCGCGGCTGCTGTAGCCTGCTGGATAGGGAGAGAGTGACACACAGCTGGATGTGAAGCCCCAGGAAGGAGCAGGCACAGCTTTACTGAACTACCTGTCTTCTAGGTGTTAGGTCAGGGTTATGAAAAGAAATCTAAAGCCAGGTGGTGGTGGCATGCGCCTTTAATCCCAGCACTCTGGAGGCAGAGGCAGGCAGATCTCTGTGAGTTCAAGGCCAGCCTGGGCTATAGAGTGAGTTCCAGGAAAGGCGCAAAGCTACACAGAGAAACCCTGTCTAAAAAACCAAAAAAGAAAAGAGAAGAGAAGAAAAGAAAAAAGAAATCTAGCTTGCTCCTAAGACCCTGCAGTCTTTTTCATTGCTCTGAGGTGAGAGAGCACAGGGGCTTGTGCATCTCACACTGTCAACAGACATGGATTTTGAACTGGACCTCCTGAGCTCAGCCTCTCACTGTCATTAGCTTCCTGAGACTCTGGGCAAATCATTTAACTTCTCTGTACTTCGGCTCCCCATACACAACTGGGATAGTAACAGTAGTGTCTCCAACAGAATTTCCCTTGGGGCTAGATGAGTTAAGACACACAAAAGGCACGGAACTGTCTCTGGCATTCAGTCAGCACTAGGTACATCATAATCATTATTTATAGGTTAATATAGGTCACGCAGCAAAGTCGCACGCATTACATTAAGCACATGACAGAGCAGCATCGTAATCTAGTCAGTAATGATCAGGTGAACAAAAGCAGGGTACACTTCTCCTCTGTGTAAACCCCGTGGCAGCCACCATTTGGTAGTGGCAGGTACGTGCACAGGTGTGTCTGCACTCCTGCTGGATATTTATATTGAAACTGGTGGCCCTCATTTGCAAGTATTAAGTTACTTACCTGCCGAGCGACAGTAAGTGAAAACTGAGTAGCCAAGGCACCTGTGTTTGGGAAGCATATGGGACATTCTGTCTCCCTCCCAGACCCGCCAGCCAGTCCCTGAATATGACTCAGAGGTACCACTCAGCATCTCTGGATGTCAGGTTCCACATGCAAAATACCAGGACTTTCACCCAGAAAGGACATGGAGAAGGACGCATGTCACTTTAAGGACACATGGCGAGCTGTGCTGAGGGCCTCAAAACGTCCTTGAGAGTTGGTCAGGCAGGTTGTGTGGCTCATCTGTCCAGATGACACATGGATCAGAAGTCATTCGCCCAGGTTCCTTGGAATATTGCAGAGTCAGTGACTGAGCTTAGGGACCTTGGCCCCTCAGGGCTAGAAGATTCACCACAGCAAGCCAAGGGGAGTGAGCTTGAAGGGTGGAGGGGGGTTTACTAAGTTATGCAACTAAACAGGAGAGGCAGGGAGTCTTTCTGTTCCTCTCATGCCAGTGTGCTGGGCACTTGGTCTCTATGATTGACAGCAGGCACAGCCGTATAGGGGTAGAGTTCTTTGATGATGCACAGCCTTGTCTGGGGTGGAGGGGGTGTGTAGGTAGGAGGAAGCAGCACTCTGGTGGCTTTGTGCAATACTTTTCCAAGGCTAACAGGATGCTTTTCTCTTCAAAGAAATCTGATGTCCTTGTGCCCCACATTGCCCTCAGAGCTGATCAGTTACAAAGACAACTTTGCCAAGACAATCAGGCTCATTGCAATTGACCTTTGGAAGCCTGTGATGTGCTGGCCAGCACCCCACCCCCCCCCCCAGGCACATTTTCCTTGGCTCAGTTATCAAATCCATTTTGAAGTAGTATCTTTCAAAGGCAGTGTCTTTGAAAAGTAGCCATTTCAAAGAATTGTTGCAGTCAACATTTCAGCAAACAGCTGGATGGACATTGCAGTATCTTATCACTTCAGCCATCAGGCTGACTCTGGCAGCTAGAAGCAATCCAGGGTTATCATGATCTCCAAGTCCTGCCCAAGAGGGACTGCACGGTAGGTCAGAGTGTGAGAGCACAGCCATGTCTATCTGCCCATTCTCTTCATTACAGAGAGGCACCCCGAGCCGTAGCTCCATGCTGCACTCCATTATAGAGAGAAATAAGACAACCCCTGCCCTGGAGAGGCTTGTGAAATACAAGGAAAAGCAACATGGTTAACATCCTCAAGACAAACATGTTCTGAAGAGGATGTGCAGAAAGTATTTGGAGGCTCCAAAGGAGAGATGGGCCGTCAGTGGAGCTGGAGAAGGATTCCAAGATGGAGACCTGAAGGACCACTGGGCCTCTTCTATGTCCCTTATATCTAGAAAGTGGCGGCCAGAGGTGTGCCAAAAAGGAAACACCATCTTCATGTCTTTAGTGTTACATTCCCACTTAACACAGAAAAGTTCAGACCACCTATAAACACCACAGTGACATGGCTGAGTAGTAGCCACCAGCAAACAGTATGTCACCTACAAATATGAGGAACACAACACTTTTAGGACAGCAGATAAAAGTAAAATAGTTATTGGGAAGCGACAGTTTCGATTACTGTATTGCCTCTTTCTAGAATTTGACCTCCTTGCAAGTTTTTAGAATCGACTTTAAAACTATGTCTGTGTTTCATAACCTGTTCCTCAGAGTCCTCAGAGGCTACCATCCCCTCCTAGGTGGCAGCAGCCAGCTTCTTTGTGCCCGAACGATTCTGGCACTGCCACAGTGGCAGTCCAGAATGCCACCCACCCCTTACCAACACCACGTCCATTCTTCTATCCAGGCTCCATGCTGTGAAAGCAAAGGCCTCCGCTTCTGCTCTGTGGACTCTCCAATCCCTTCTTCATGGTGTAGTCCCGCCTCCTCCTGAAACATGGGGCTAGTCATGGTGCTCAGCCTGATCAAATCTTTGTGTGATCCTTTTATCCTCAGGCCCTCTGCCTTTTGGCCTAAGTCTTCCCACACCTAATCCTCCTAGGCCATTCTAGGCCTCCTTTGACCCAAATGCATCTTGTTCCTTGGGATTTTCCAACTCCACCATCCTTCCTGTGCACTTAGACTTGGCTTCCTTAGGGAGACTTTCCCAGTTCCAAGAAAAGAGGCTCCCCTCTTTGGTGCCCCCATCGGATCCAAGGCATGACATCTGGAAGTTTCTACAATAGGATTTTTGTTACCTGGTCTGGCACTTCTAACACTGAGCAAGCGACATGGCTGCGTGAGTGTGACCCTGGCTCTGTCACGCACTAGCTGTGTGTCCTGGAACTCCTGTGCCTTAGTTTTTCTGTGAAAGGAAGAAAAGGACAGAGTGAAAGAATTTACCTACAGATGTTTGTATGAGCCCTGAACATCTTCATGTGCCATGGGCATTTAGACAGGTTCAGGCCCATGGGAAGGATGAAATAATTGAGTTGATACCAGCTTGAAATCAGTGCCCACTCTTAGGTGGGCAGACCTATCTGTGTCTGCTTGCTCCTGTCTACAAAAGTGCTGGGCATGCAGCAGGGGCTCAGCACCCCTTCTGGAATGGGGTATCCAAAGGCTAAACAGATTTGTGAAAGGCAAAACTGCCAGGCTCTGGCTGCTGGTGGCATATTCTTTATGTGGTTGGTCAGAGAAGGGCCTGACAGGCAGGGCCCAGAGCTCAAGGTGATGGGATCTAACACAGCTGCAGGAAACCTCCCAGAGGGTCCATAGGCAGTGTCTAGCGTTGACATTCTTTTTTGGAGCACACATCTCCATTCCACATCCTATATCAGTCATCTCAGGCTGCTGCCACAAAAATACCACATGCTGGACAGTTTAAGTCAGTAGGCTTTCTTTCTCACAGTTCTAGAATTTTAAAGCTCAAATCAAGATTGAATGAAGTGGGTTTTCAGGCACAGCACTCCTACTGGCTTGTAGAGGGCCACCTGTTTCCTGGGGCCTCAAACAGCCTTGCCTTGGTAGGTAGACATAGAGAGAGGGCACCACCCTAAGGGCCTCATTTACCCTTAATTGCTTCCTTGGAGACTAGGCCTCCAATACAACCTACACTGAGGATTAGGGCTTCACCATAGGAATTCAAAGGGGACACAGGCATTCAGCCTGTGGCATGCCCTTGTTCCATGTGTTCAGGTTCTTCATACAGGAAGAGCAACCCTGCCCTGGCCTCTGCTTGGTGAGGATGGTGTGGAGAGGGAAAAGGAGAAAGCCATTTCCCAGCATGCCACCTCTGCCATCTGCTCCCAGACTGGCTGCTAATGGCAACCTCTGTGTGTCCACCACATCTGCAAACCTGAGAGTCTGCTTCTAAACTGGGGACCTTATTTATTAGCTGCTAACTGCTGAGCCGAGAAAATGAGATAGGGCCTTTGAGGCATTGGCCTTTCTGCACAAGTCTCCTCTCTGGGGCTTGTCTGGGCCACTGCACACCCTGAATTTTCTATCTTGCTTCATTTCTGTCAAGTAATTATTTACAAATTAGACTCCCAGGGAATACATGCATAGAGTATTTGAGCATCGCATATGGAAATAATAACAAATGGTATCCCAGTAAACAGCAAACCTTTCTCCAAATGCCCACTGACATTAGGGAACTCAGGGACCTGCCACAGCAACATCCCTCCCACTGAGGGCCTTCAACTAGCTCCAGGTCACCCTGCCTCCATGGCAGGGGGTGGGGCAGGGGGAAATCATGCTATGAAAATGACTATCAGGTGCTCACTAGATGTAGAAGGTTCGTGAAGCCAGGTATCAAATTAAGATCATCGCATGCCTGGTGGAAGTGGGGTTTCCTCGTGGCTTCATTAAAGCTACAGCAATTGCTTGCTTTACAACACCTACTCTTTCCTGTAGGGATGGCTTAGTCTTTGGATATCGCCAACAAGATGTCACCCAATGGCCTTCCTTCACTCGACTTTGGTATTATCTGTGCCAACAGAAAGGTTACACTCGCCAGCCTCCCTCCCTCCAGGGCTATCCCATGGACCTGTAGCTGGAGAGGTACAAGATGGCTCAGATGTGCAAGGTGAGGTAACAAAGGAGCTTCCAGAAAAGACGCCCAATACAAGCATGAGGAAGAGAGCCAAGCGCTTTTCTCTCTTCCCCTTTCTCCTCTCTGAATATGATGTGACATGAAGAACACCCCCACACGTAGCTTGACCAGGAGCTGACCTTGTGATTTAGGCTGGGACTCTGAACAAACAGAGGAGGGTGTGGTGACCGTGGAACGGTCCCCCTGACTGCTGTGACCCACGCCAGCAGCAAACATACCTCATTCCCAGTCTGCCAGGGCTTGCTGTCTCTTTCTGAGTCCAGCATGGAGCTGGGGCCCAGAGTTTATTTAGAGGCAGCACTTTGCCAGTCTCCTTTTCATTTGCTCACTACCTATTTGTGGCAAGAAGCTTCCAAGAGAGAATTCTGTCCTGCAGCATTCACAAGATCATTTATAGGGTAGCATCAGCCTGGTTGTTGTTCAATTCCAAGGGGTCATATCCTGAGCAGGGTTCAGCTTGCTGGAATTTATGAGTGTCCAAGTCAGGTGTGCTGGTTTGCCCTTTCCTTTTGGAAGGCTGCAAAGATGGAAATCTTCCAGACTGCAAATGTACACAAACATGCATACATGTGTGTATTTATGTGCATGTGTGTATGCATACAAGCATGTGCACACAGGTGAGTGTGGATCCATCTGTGTATGTGTGTGCCCCTGTGGGTGAATGCATAAGTGAGAGCATGTGCTTTGTGTGTGGGTGTACTCACACATGCATATGTGTGCTTGCATGCATGAGCTCTTCTGGATGCCAGCGTGTTGAAGAACAGAAGCAGCAGAGGACCTGTGAGGCTCTATGGATAAGGGCAAACAAATGAACATTTCCTAGCCAAAGTTCATGATTCTTTTTTTTTTTTTTTTTTTTTCCAAGAAAGGATTTCTCTGTGCAGTCCTGCCTGTCCTGGATCTTACTCTGTAGACCAGGCTGGCCTCGAACTCACAGAGATCCGCCTGCCTCTGCCTCCCAAGTGCTGGGATTAAAGGTGTGCGCCACCAATGCCCGGCCCACGATTCTTAACATTGACACCTCAGCACTAACTTTTCTGCATTGAAGGGCTGTTAAAAACTCTCACTACTAAAGCAAAAAAGAAAAAAGAAAGAAAGAATTAGTATAGTGGCTCAACTCCATATAATTTTATTATTTCCAATAAAAGCAAAATAAATGCTAAGTATACAACTAAGTGTGATTGAGTTTTTATGTTTATGTAAGACGCTGCATGTAATTAGACTCCTGATCCCTAAACTTCAAATTTTTCCTGTGGCTCCAGCTTCAGTGTGAGATGGAAGACTCTCACATCGTGGTAGGGCCATCTATTCAGAACCAGAACACCGTCCCAGGGAAGGGAAGGCTATTCTTTACATCACTCTGATGTGTCTTGGATGCTCATCTCACTCAGTCATAGAGGACAGTCATATTATTTAGGATGAAATAAAAACCAGTGCTCTGTGCTGACAAAGCCCTCGGACATGTGTGCACAGCCCAGAGCTGGCAGTCAGCGGCCACACATGCTTACACTTGAACTCCACGTTCTCAGGAGTGTGTTAGTGGCCTCTGCCTGAAAGTCTGGGACCTGGATTCTTTTGTCCAAAAAAAAAAAAAAAAAGACAGTAATTAAACCAGGCAGCTGCTGCCCCTAGCAATATGACAACCTCTCTGCTCCCTGGAATTTGTTGGACTCGCCCTGCCTGCGCTCATCCTGTTCGAATTAGCTGCTCCCTCCCCATGTCGCAGCGATCTGGGCGAGTTCCCATCTATTAGCTGAATTATTCAGATGTTTCCCCACAATGGCACAGCAGTCACATAACTGGCTTCTAAATCATCAGCGAATTACATTATTGACAATCTGAGCAGATTAATTAAGAAATCTGTCGCGATGACAGGATGAGAGTTGGCTCCCTTTCAAGGCAGATCTGTACTGTCTTCAAGACAGGCACACCTGATGAGATTCCAGGAGAGGGGAGAGAAAGAGCCATCACAGCACCATGGCTGGGGACAGTTCCTTCTGGGCTTGGCAGGGCAGGCTAGGGCAAAAAGTCCCCCACCCACGCCCAGGCTGCTGCCCGGGTGGGTGGGCTGAAAATGAGAGCTGTGTCCCGTGTTCTCCACACAGGGAAGTCCCTTTAAGCATGAGTCTCATTGTGGACATGGGGCAGTGACATGCTCAGATTATCTTATCGCAGTTGGAAGAAGCGGCTTGCCCCCTGAACTCCCCAGTGCGTGTGTGTTTTGAGGGTCTAAAGTCTCCCAAAGAGCAAAGCTAGCCTACGAAAACCCTCCCTGTTGCCCAGCAAAGAGAAAGCAATTTCTACGCTCATCCATTTTTACCTCCTACATAATGAAAGCTTTATTGGTTTTTCCAGAGTCTTGCAACCGAACTCAGCATAAACACTAGTGAGTAAGTAAATAAACATTAAAATCAGAACAGCACACTGTTTGGGCCAGTTTAACTGAGAAATGGTTTGATAGTCAGCTAGACGGATCAGCAGTAATTTTGCAGATTGACAGCGGATCCTGCGTGTGTTCTAAAACCTGGGATCTTAAAACCAAGTTCTGCTCAATCCTTTTGTAACCTGGTGGGTGGCCTTGGGCCCGTCACCCTGGACCCAACGACATAAACAGCAAAAAAAGCATAAGGACAGGAAGGGTTAGAGAGGTCGGGTACATTTTGAGAAACTGCACAGCTCCCAGTGATACCAGCAGTCGGCTCATGTGCCAAGCATGAGCTTAGGGCTCAGACAGAGGCACTCCCAAGAAGCTCCTGAGTAGGGGGCTCAGGGAGGCTGTGAGGGGTTTGGTCAAGAGATGCTCTGGAAGCCTCCGATAGGGAAGTGTCTAAACCAAGTGTCATCTAAACCAAGACATGTCAGTGGAGCCAGAGCCGAGTGGTTGCAGCTGCAACGCTAACAACGTCACGGGGGCGGTGACTGACATTGACTGCTCTGTGGAGCTGCCATCACTCTGGGAACTCTGCATGTGTTCAGCCAGCCAGGGTGCCCACTCACTGCTTGTACTTGACAGACATGATGCTCCCAGGGCTTGGGCTGTGTGACCAGACTTCAAGAGCCTGTGGGAAGAGGAAATGTCGTCACTCCAGCACAGCCCAAGATGACATCAGACAGGTCTACCGCCTAGTGAGTGCCGCGCTTCTGATCACCTGAAGATGACAGATGGATGCTCCTCACAGCAGCCACAGGCAAAGATGCCTTATCTCTCCCACCTGCATCTTGCTTAGAACTAAGGACACATCTCATGACTGCTGTTTGTCACTGTCCCCATCTCTCACATCTGATCTAGCAGATCCTGGGACAAAACTGGACAGACTTCAAAACAACGCCAAAGAAACAGAGATAAACTTCAGAGGGATAGCTTCTCAGGTCAGAGATGAGACTGTCTGGTCCACAAGATATGACAGATTGGAAGGATGAGGACAAGGGTCACAACTGCATGTCACAGAACACTTGCCTAGAAGGAGGGAGCCAAGCAGAGACTGGGAGTTGACACAGCATTAACCAGAGGAGTCTCATGTACCACCATGGTTTTCTTGCCAACCAGGACCCCCTGAAGTTCATTAGACTGGCACACGCAGGGCTCTGGAACTCATCTTAGGAACAGCCTAGGGCTCATTAACGCTGGGTAGTTTGTTCATCAAAGGTTTTTCTTGGTGTAACATTGCCCGCCCCATGGTGGAAGAGAGGTCACTTATGGTGGTATTGCCCAGAAATATATGACTTTGTTTTCATCCATGAGAGGAGAGATGAAGGTATCTTTGCACACCAGAGCATTCCTCTGCAAAGAACCCCAGAGGGGAATTAGATCCTAATGCTCGCATTGGGGTATGTGAGTGTTTGGCTTTAAATCCATAGAGAGTGCTTACTCACAGTTCACATAAGCCTGCTATACCATACATATTTTATGAGCTTCTGTTTTTCTCATCCATAAAATAGGCACAGCTGTGCTAACATCCTCCATAAACTGTGCTGCCCTGTGACACTGGTGTCATGCTGGATGTATGGGTTTGTTCTATGATGTTCACATAATGACAAATCTGCCTTATGACACATTTCTCAGAATGTCTACCCATCACTAGGAGACTATCTATAGGACACACACACAAAGAGAAAGACAACTCCATACTTAATCTTGATTATCAACTCGATTAAATCCAAAGAATCTGGAATGCATACACTACAGTTTTGAGTAATATCCATGAGGTCACTTACAAAGTCACTGAGGAGTAAGACAGCAACCAAAAATAAAAGACCCTCCTTCAATGTGAACAGCACCATCCAAGAAGCCAGGGACCCAGGAAGGACAAAAGTACAGGAAGAAGGAAGTGGAAATAAACCCCATTCTTCCTGGATGAGTGTTTGTGCCTGATTCTATCTCCCACAGACCAGACACTAACTTCCAAATGCTTTCCAGGAAGGTTCACCCCAACAACTTTCCAGAAAGATTTTGGGCCTTTAGCCCTGGACTGGGGCTGAATCATTGGTTAGTCTGGTTCTGTGACTTCCAGTGTTTTGACCTGAGCAACTTCTGGGTTCTTTGCTTCTCCAGTGTATCAAAAGTCACTGTGTGAGAACCTGTCCCCATTATGTAAGCCAATCAAATAACAGTGTGTGTGTGTGTGTGTGTGTGTGTGTGTGTGTGTGTGTGTGTGTGTGTGTGTTTACTGGTTCTGTTGCTTTAATCAACCCTGACTCATACAGTCAGTATGTCATTTATGATGACTGAATTCAAAAAATGGAGGAGTTCTTTCTTTCTTTTTCTTCATTTTATTTTCAAGCTTTTCCACACCCACCCCTTGCTATTTTGATAAGCACAAATGTGGTCATCCAAATACAAGTGATCAGCAATACAAATGGCTAACAGAAAGCCATGAATTTTGGAAAACTGGTGGTGGAGAAGCCTTGGCACATGGAAAGCATGGTTCACTTCCCCAGGGCTGGGATTATGCAATGTGACCACACCTGAATGTTTGTATAGGTTCAGAGATGAAGAGATCAACTCAGAGCATGATCCTGTGGTGTGTGGTTTGGATGAGAATGGCCTCCATAGCCTCAGATATTTGAATGCCTGGTCCCAGTTGGTGGACTGTTAGGAAGGATTAGAAGGTATGGTCTTGGTGGAGGAGTTGTATCGTTAGGAGTGAACTTGAGGTTTCCCAAGCCCAGGCCATTCCCCAAAATCTCTCTCCCTCCACCCGCTTCTCTCTGCCTCATGCCTGCGGATCAGATGTAAGCTTTCATCTATTTCTTTTTTTAAAGACCATTTTTATTCTTATTTTTGATATTATAATTGCAGCATTTCTCACTTCCCTTTCCTCCCTCCAGATTCTCTCATATTTACCCCTGCTTGCTTTCTCTCAAATTCATGGCCTTTTTTTTCATAACTGTTATTACATGCCTATATGTATATGTGTTCCTAAATATAACTTGATCAGTGTGTATAATTTCTCCAGTGACAGGCTTGCCTGCCTGTTTCCACGCTCCCCACCATGATGGTGATAGACCCACCCTTTGAAACTGTAAGCAGGCCCCCAAGTAAATGCTTTCTTTCCTTTGTAAACTGCCTTGGTCATGGTGTCTCTTCACAGCAATGGAACGTGACTAAGACACGTGGCAAACATTTCACCAACTGAGCTCTCCTCTCGGTCCTTCTCTCCCTGGTTTAATATAAAACTATAGAACTACAGACTGTTTACTCAGACTAGGAGAGCTTTCAACAGCAACACTGTGCTTGAAGAAACGATAGCGTCCCTGGGAAGTTGTCTTTTGTCCTTATATCCCTAATATATCCAACTGAAACACATTTCCCCTCACCAAGTTTAATCTTCTTCAGAAAAGCTAAAAGATAACTATGTCAAATCATAATAATTCTTTATATTAATTAGTATTACTATATAAAGCTGCTATGTAAAAATGCTTTCTTTCCCCGTACTCCAAATTATAGCAAAACATTGTATAGAGATTCTTAATTTATGATTTAAAAAAAAAAATATGCAGCTCCAGACATGGTCTTCCCCCTTCTGTTGACTCCATGAAAACAAGAGCTTCGTCCTTAAGTGGTATTGATGAGCCCGAGAGTGCTCCATGTTTTCAATTTCATTAACTTTTCAAATTAGGTATTCAAAATGTGTTAATGGCAGTACAACAGTCCATTACACTATTCAATGTAATTTCATGGATATTATGTATAGCTGGTAACATTAGCCCTCTTGTCTATATAGCTGTTAGAAAACATTATATTTTCCAAGCCCGTCAGGGAGGTGTGAATACCAGGCAGCTAAATCCACAGCTGGAATAATGGCCCCTGCCCAGCTCTGAATCCAGATCGAGTGACTACAGCCCCTGACAAGCGCCCTGTGGGGTGATGGAGAGCAGGAGAGAATCAAGAAGGAGCTTGAGAATCCATTCCATTAAATCCCCTTCAGACTGCCGTGTGAAATTCAATTACCGCTTAGCAAACAGCCATTACCCATCCCAGTGGAACAGAGCATATTTGCTTCCAATGACCATGGGAATGGGCACTGGCCCTTCCTAGCCAATGAGGCACGGGAAGACACTGGGGATGAGTGTTGTAACTGGACTCCTGTTTTCCTGTGACTCAGCACCTCCTCTTTAATGTGGGCCCTAGCCTAAGACCTCCAAAACAAGCTCAAGTCTCACCCAGGCCTGGATTCAAACCCACTCACACCACAGAACCTCAATCCAAGACCCATAGCTGAGAAGCATAAATATTGATCACAGGCCACTGAGAATTCAAAATTGCTTGTTACGCAGCACTATCAGGGCAATGCATGCTGAAACAGTGGTGTAATTATTTTACTAGTCTAGCTGATCACTGCTATCCTGTAGATGAACAAAACCTTCTGAGGGTTGATTCTTAGGGTTTTGTTGTTGTTTGTTTGTTTGGGGGTTATTTTGCCTCTTTCATTAAAATCATGATATGAACACCAAGTGTGTATCTCTTAATGTTTTCTGTGTACTTCAGTCTTTCCATAATTCATTTGGCAAGTCAGTCAGTCATTCATTCACAGGTTCCAGACATTACGCTGATGAAGGAAGAAAACACGGCCCAGACAATAGACAGAGGGCGCCTAATCCCAAGACCTCACTCACAGCCTGTAAAATAACTATAACACCTGCTCTCCTAACATCTTAAGGTTGGAAGATGAACTCAGACCACGGCCATACTTGTAGAAGTTCTACAGTCATTAGCAACGTTGAGAAATCTGATTCTAACCGCAGAATCTTTATTAGTTAACATGTAGTCCCAACTATTAAAAGATCTACAAGTCTGTCCTGAAAGGCGGCAAAGCATATAGTCTCACGTCAGTGTCAAGGAAACCAGAAACATGCATGTGTTTACGTCAGCGTGTGGGAGCAAGTGCTTTCTGAGCTCAGCAAGAACACACAATGCTCGTCTCATCTGTATTACAAAAGTGAAAAGATGAGCGAATCTCCCCTTTCCCGTTGCTTCTAATTTGTTTATAAATTTCAAATTCATGTGTGAACCGATGCTAATTCCTCCACTTCGGCAACTGTGTAATAACATACTTAATGCAGAGGCATTTGGAGGCTGACAAGATGGTTTAGTTAGTTAAAGCTAAAGTTAAGGATGCAGAGAGTGGCCTAGCAGACTTCCACTCTTGCTCTGCATAGCATAAAGATAGCAGGGAGCTTATCAGAACCCAGGCTCTAGGAGAGTGAAGGCTGGGCAGTGAGGGTAAGTACTTCTGACTGTGTGGGATGCAGGCTCCTGGGCATCCAAGTCACAAGCCAGGTGCAGAGGTCAGGCCAAGCTGCAATGTCCAGTTATTTTACAAGTTTGGGAGTCTTGGGGTGGGGGCACAGCAATCTGTCCAAGAGAACCAAAGCTTCTGGGGTAGCCCAGCCAGAGTAGTTGGACTGATAGGGCTGTCCATACTCTTGACATTGTGGTTATACTTACTTAACAGCCTGAGCTGCTGTGGGTTGCCCTCCCCACTGTATGAGATGGGTCATTCCTCCTAGGGAAGAGAGCTGTAAACTGCAGATGAGCAGGTGCTGGAACATGGCTTGCTCTGCCTCCTGTTGCACACATGGCTGAGGATGAGACTTTGAATGCACAAGAACAGTCCCAGCCCAACCCCCACATCAGTTGTCTCACCTAGGAAATGGGTGTCTAGTTCAGCCCCATAAGCTAATCTGCCTGAGGATGGAAGGAGGCTGGGGTTGATGGAGGAGTCCAAGTTCCTGCAAAAGACCAGTGAGAACTCACACCCATGGCCTCAAAGCTTATCCTCTGCTTCACACCTGAGGGAGATAAACCAGGCCTCTGAAGGCTCTTCCCACTCCGTTCCAAAGGGACACTCCTGAAGACCTCAGCAATCAAAAACAAAACAAAACAAAACAAAAAAGAATTTGTGTACGGATTAAGGCATGTCTGCCCCAGGCCCTGAAACCCAGGCTTTAAGAGCCAAGTGGAACACAGTTAATAAGGCTGGATGTATATCTTCCCAAGGACTCTAAGGCCACCTAGACCAGGTCTCCAGAATTCCTGTCCTGCATGTCACCAAACCCTGACCTGAGTCTGCCTCTTATGATACCCCTTGTCCAAGAAGGAGGTCCAGTGGAGTCTAGACACAGAAGCTAAGATATCCACACTGAGGCACAGGCCCTGGAGGTCAGGTCCGGGGAAAGACAAGAAGGGGTAGGGCATGGAAGGTACCCTGCTCCCCTGCCTCACATGCTCAGTGTCACACGTTGGCAGGATTCCTCAAGGAGTCTGAACTCCAACCCAGGAAGGCCAACAGAGGAAAAAAAGCTGTCCCTTTACTCACTAGTCTGTAATAATGTGTCATTTTTAACTGTTAAGAGAAGATAACTATTATGTGGACCTCCTCTGAACTCTTTCCCTGGGGACCTGTATTGTGTAGGGACATGTCTGTGTCCCCTCAGAGGCTGTAGACCCTAGCAGACTCTCTTGTCAGTGGGAATGAGGATGTCTCTGTAGGTGCCAACTCTCCCGGGCTCTGAACATTCCCTTTCCTTGGCTGTGTATTGATATAACATGTTCATCTCACCTTGTGAACAGAAAAAATGGGCTTCTAGAAGGCTGTGCTCCACAGTGGACCCCCCTTTTCTCATTCATTATACACAAGTACTTGTTGAATATCCGCCCTCTGCTGTCCGGGCTACGGAAGGCCAGCAAGGAACCAATGTACCCCGCACTTCTGTTAGCAGAAGAAGCCACAGAACAAGCCAGGGAACCTGCCACCCCAGGACCAAGTGCCCAGAATCTGCACACACACACACACACACACACACACACACACACACACACACGGGGCCTGACCTACACATTTCTCATGACAGGAAAATGAAGCCCAAAGAAGCCCAGGGAGATTAAGATGCCTAAGTGACAGGCCAGGATTTTCACACAGACCCAGCTGAGGCCAAAACCCACCACTAGGTCTGGCATGATTAATCAACTAGGAGATAAATCTCTGGGCATGTCTATGAAGGAGTCTCTAAACTGGGTTCATTAAAATGGGAAGACCCACCCTAAATACAGGCAATACCTAGAACCCAGAGCTGAATAAGAGAAGCCAGCTGAGCACAGTGTTTACCTCTTTCTGCTTCCTGACTGCAGATGCAAAATGACCAGCTGCTTCACATTCTGGTTGGTCTGGCCTGAATCCTCAAATTATGAGCCAAAACATACCCTCAAGTTGGGATCTGAGATAAATGCTTTAGGTGTCTGTTTCTTGTATGTTGTCACACCAAAGAGAAAAATAATACAAAGTCCTGAGTCCTCCTGAGTCATGGACCAGTATAAACTCTGGTTTAATAGCATTCAGCAGCCATTTTTACCTCCAGGATATACCAGCCACTTTCTCTGGCACCATTTTAGGAACACATACTAGATGAAAAAGAAAAGAGAGCCCTATGTGGTATCCCAGGCTTAGAATCATGGTTGGTTGGGAGGTTCAAGGCCTGCCTGGGTCACAGAGTGAGTTCAAAGCCAGCCTAGGCAACTTCAGGAGGTCCTGTTGGGAAATCCATAACTCTAAGGCTCTATGAAAAAGTCTTATGGAAATCTAATGTTTCATATATATGAAGGCAGATAGGGGGTTGGATTAGACTTACCCTACACCAAAGACTATGGTCATCCCAGAAGCCATAGGTTGTCAGATACAAAGGGCAGTGCCAGGTTTGAGATCAACTGTTCTCCAGCTGTTGATCAAGTTATCTCAAAGACCCCTAAAACACTATAGGCTGCTGTCATTGCTCTTGACTGCTCACCAGAACTTGATGCTAAAACTCTAATGTGGAAGATGCCACGCATAAGCGTGATGGGACATGGAGAAACCAAGCTGGTACTGAACAGGAAGCTTTCTCCCTACTAGCTAGGTCTCTTAGTACTGGGAGGTACTGGGGTCGGGGGAGGTCATCAACAGGCTTACCCAGCCATGGTGCCTATGAACTGCAATAATGACCAGTATGGCAAGATGTGCTCATGAGTGCAACTGTGGCATGCCTGTCATGGGGGTAACCAGCCACTTTCTAATTGGATTTAAGGTCCACAAAGAAAGAAACACACGCCTGGTATTGAAGATCTTAACAAGAACCCAGGGATAGGGAATTCACAGGCCCCAGGACATTGCAACAAACAGCTCTTAAGTTCATACCTCTCTACCTATAACTTAGTAAGCAGAGCTCTCACAGCTCAGCCGAGGAGTCTCTTTCTACAGCAGGTGATGGTTAAGGCAGACACTCACAACTGGTCAAAGTGCAGAGAGTGAATGAGAAACAGAGCCTCTCAATCACACCTCCCCAAGGCTCAGGAGCCACAGTAGATCAGAACCACAGTAGACCCAGAAATCAGGGAGAACCAGAGCCAAACAGGGCCTTCTGGACGGACGCACTGCACTCATGGGCCCACAGAAACCATGTTGACCTGTACAAGATCAATCCAGTCAACAGTCTTAACTGAGAAATTATGGATAGCTGATGGCTTCTGGGGGAAGAAGAATCAATTTTTTTTAAGAGTGTGGCTCCTAGTAAGTCAACCACACTCCAGTGGATGGTCCATACCCAGAAGTATATGGATAACACAATCAGAGGTGATGGTTTACCAAAGTTATCTTTTAAAAAAAGTTTTTTAAAAAGGGCTAAGGATACTGCTCAGTGGAAGAACACTTGCGTGGCACACGCAATCCCCAGTACCCATGAAACAGGAAAAAAAGTGGATGAACCACCACCCACAAAGATAGCCTGGCACAAGAGTGTCAGTGTGATAACTTAGAAAAAACAACTGATAAACAGGAAAGGGGTTTGGGTTTCAAAACTCAACCAATTTCTTTACTGTGGCTGTATCTAGGTTGCATATCAAAGAAAACAAAAATAATTCCGGGCACAGAAGAGAGATGGAATATTTCCATACTCAGCACCAGGCCAGCTTGGCTCCTTCCCAGGCATAGAATTCTGCTGTCTCTTTTTTAAATAATAATAAATAAAATAAAACAGCTCAACCCTGTGGTGGGTGCCAGCAAGCGCAACAATGCCTGGGGAGTGGGCGGGAAGTGTGAACATTTGGCAATTACTGACAGCAGCCTTGTTGTGAAGCAAACAGCTGGGAGCATAAGGCAGGTGCGCTAACACAGCTGGGCCATTCCCACGCCCCCCCCCCCCAGCAGCTCCAGCTCCCCCAAACCTGGTTTCTGCTGTCCACGGAGTACCTTCCCTCTCAGACAAGCTTGAGAAGCCAGCTACCACCCATCCAACACTCCCACAGGGGTCAGGCCTGGCTCCTCACTTGGATGCTTTCCCTGGCCCACCCTATAACCCAGAAGTCCTGCATACCTGCTTCCTGGCCAGAGGTTGAACTGTTTGTTTCTGTTGTCTGAACCATAGACAGGCAACTTGATCAGATTAAGGCTACAGAATGCCTGATTCACACATGGTGTAGGGCTTTGCAAAGGATTCTGGAAATTTCCATGTTCAAATCCTGGCTTGGGCAAGCTGGTATCTCATACTCCATGAGATTCTGAGCAACACACACAAGTTTTTTTGGACAGATCCTGAATGGAAACAGGAGTATTCTCTAATCATTTCTGGTACTGAGAAAGCTGCTGGAAGAGCTTACAGAAATTCAATCTAAACCTTGTCCCTAGTTCTTATGAACTCAGCTCTGCCTAACAACCAGGCCTTCCCTACAAGGAGATCTTTGGATGACCTTAAGGTTCCTTCCTTGATGAGGCTTTAGAAAAACCTCAAATCCATCAAAGGGGGGAAAAAGGGGTGGATAGGTTTAAATATTGGCATTCCCAAGGTCATTTTGTGAATGAATATGCACGTTCATGTGTGTTCACATGTGAATGGGTGTGCAAACACATGCCTTTGGGCTTGTATGTGCCTGCATGTATATGGTATTGTATGCACGCACGCCTGTGTGCTTGAGTGTGTGTTTGTATATGCAGGTACATGAGTGAGTTACTTAACCTCTGGGGATCCCAGCTTCCCTGTCTGTAAGGAAGATGCTTCTGCACCAGAAGATTGTCATGGGAGCGCGTGGAACAAGTTGGTAGAGTGCAGGCCCAGGATGTACCCACACATGGCATGAATCCTCTACCTCTGTACAGATAGCATCAGGGCACTGTCGTCTGCACTTGAACAAGGTTCACAGCTTTAAAAGGAGTACATTGCTTACTCTTGGCAACAGTGAAACACACAGCAGGAAGGCAGCCCGCATGGGCATTCCAGCCACAGTGCAAAGCAGGACAGATACAGCAACGCAGTTGTCAACAATTCCCTGGACAGCTGAGGTCTTGGCAGGGGAACAGGCTGGCCACACAAGCACCCTAGAGTCAGGGTAGTATGTGAATGATGCATCAGGAACTGAGCTGGCTGCAAACCCTAGAGGTCACAGGAACATCTGTGACCACAAAGTGATTGGTGCCAGAGGAGGTGGCACAGCTGTGCAAATGTTTCTCCCTTCACCCAAATCCTACACCCCTGCTTGCCCATAACACCCCACCTCTGCATGGGCCCACTCACCTGGACCATCCCACCACATGCTCCCAAGCAAGCCTGCTCTATGGTTATCACTCTGATTTTTACGGCAAAAGACATTTATCAGAGCATTTAAATATATAATGTTGTAAAGAGAAAAAAATCAAGAAATTTGCCAGTGGTAACAAGCGTTCTTTTCTCTACCTAGAAGAGGCTTCAATAGGAAGGTCACCCTACCTCTTATTCAGACACTGAGCTCTGTGTGATCACTCTCACCCACCACCATAACACTAGCACATCTAGGGGCAGCGGCCAAAGACACTGGCAAAGTATTGTTATCTTATGAAAATGAAAATAACGTATTTATTAGACAAGGCTAATGATGTTTAGAGAGGTAATGATGGGGGCTATGGGGTTGGCTCCGTGGACAAACTTCTGTGACCTTGACCCACATTGGCTCCATGATCCACAGGTAACCCATGATGTGCTAGGTTCTCTATATGGGAAAGTAGGTAATCTACCATGACACTGTATGGCTACAATCATGGGTTTTGTGTACATGTGTGCGTGATCATGTGTTGCTTGTGTGTGTGCACAGATGCATAAGTGAACAGGTTTGCATATGCCCCTTTGTACCCATGTGTGTAGAGGCCGGATGTACTTCTCAGGAAGCCTTCCACTTTTTCTTTGAGATAAGTTCTCTCAAGTTGTATGCCTGGAACTTCACCACATAGGCAAGGCTAGCTGGCCAAAGAGCTCAAAGGATCTCCCAGTCTCTGCCTACCATCTTCTCTCCATCCCTGGGACCATAGGTGCATGCAATCATCTGCCTACCATCTTCTCTCCATCCCTGGGACTATAGGCACATGCAATCATCTGCCTACCATCTTCTCTCCATCCCTGGGACTATAGGCACATGCAATCATCTGCCTACCATCTTCTCTCCATCCCTGAGACTATAGGCACATGCAATCATCTGCCTACCATCTTCTCTCCATCCCTGGGACTATAGGCACATGCAATCATCTGCCTACCATCTTCTCTCCATCCCTGGGACCATAAGTGAATGCCATCATAGCCAGCTTGTACATGGGTTCTGGGGATGAAACTCAGGTCCTCAGGCTTGCAAGGCACATGCTTTACTGACTGAGCCAACTCTCAGGCCTTGATCATGAAGATGAAGACAACACAGTGGGCTTTTCTCCTCTAAGGCAAAGCTGTGAGGCCCTCTCATACCTCATCTATAAAGTGGGGGGAGACATCTCCTTCTACCTCACAGGTTTGTATTGAGACTAAATAGATTCTTCTGAGAGAAGGCACTACCTGATCTCCTCGATTTTGAATACTACTTTCAAACCAAAGTAAAGCTTAATGTCTCCATATACCAAAAAAACGCACAGTTGTACACCCTCCATGTAATCTTTATCATTATTTTCATGGAAAATGAAAATAACATATTTATTAGACAAAGCTAATGATGTTTAGAGAGGTAATGATGGGAGGCTATGGGGATGGCTCTGTGAACAAACTTCTGTGAAAGCATGAAGGCCTGAGTTTGGACTCCCAGCACCCACATAAAGGCCAGGGATAGCAGCATACATGTGTAGCCCCAACACTGGGGATCTCAGACATGCAAATCCCCCAGAAACTCACTGGACAGTTTATCTAAAATAATGAGGTTTGGATTCGAGCAGAAAGCCTGTCTCAGCAAACAAGGTGAAAAGCAGCTCTTCTCAAACTGGGGGGTCACAAACCCTTTGGGGTTCGAATGACCCTGTCCCAGGGGTCATATCTCAGAGATTTACAGATGATTCATAGCAGTAGGAAAGTTACAGTTATGAAGTAGAAATGAAAATAATTTTATGGTTGGGGGTCACCACAACATGAGGAACTGTACTAAAGGGTCACAGCGTTAGGAAGGTTGAGAACCACTGGTCTAGAGGGAAGACATCTGATGTTGACCTTTGACCTCCACACAAGCAGGCTTATATAAGTATACCAACATACACATCTCTCTCTCTCTCTCTCTCTCTCTCTCTCTCTCTCTCTCTCTCTCTCTCTCTCACACACACACACACACACACACACACACACACACACACACAGAGTGATGACAAGTCCTAAAGACATACATTTTTGCACACATACACACACAATGATGACAAGTCCTAAAGACATACATTTTTGCATACACACACTCACACACAATGATGACAAGCCCTCAAGACACACTTTTGCACTCAATCCTTTCACAGAACTAAGGAACTATTTTAGGTAGAGATCTGTATGACTCCCCAAAGAGGCAAATCAATCTTCAAGTTCTGAAAGTGCTCTGGCAATTTCAGTATAAACTAAATGAAGATAAAACTTCCCATGGGCTGACGCAATGGATACTTTCAGTCTTGAATTTTTAACTCACAGAATTGTGGAAAATGTTCACTTATCCCTCCATCTGCATCATTAATTGAAAGTAAGAAAACTAGGTCATGTATTCGACAGAAGAAGCTGTGAAGCAAGCCAAGGGTGAAGGAGTTTTGTGACAGCTTGGGTGGCCTTGAAGCCGAAAGCACAAACACAGAACAGCCAGCCCAATGCATGGAAACACCAGCTTCTAAGGGTCATAAACAGAAAGTGTCCATTTCAAAGATGAGCAGAGCAGATAGGCAGTTAGATTGAGACCACAGAACCCAAAACGTGCCCTGTTACAAGTTTAGCTGCAAGCCGGGGAGCCTAAGATGGTTATCCGCTCAGAGTGTGGTCAGTGGTCGTCATGGCTGACAGCAAACCCCCCCGACCATCTGTGTGCCACACCAGCGTCACCACTCTGCCACCTCTGTGTGTCCCTTCCTGGAAGCCCAAGCCTTGTCTGCCAGACTCATGAACATGGTGCTACATCCTGCAAGGGGGCAGCCATGTTGACAACTGTCTCAACAATGAGAGGGCATGAATTCTGACAACCACTCCAAAATGGGCTAAACATTGCTCTGTTTCTCTCCAAAATAGAGACAGATAATCCCCGAAAAGAAAACACACCGAACAAATCCTCACCCACACACCAGTCTTGCCTAAGTCTAAAAGCATAGGTCAGAAGTAATCAAATGGTTTGTTCTCAGGATACTTGCACACTTAAATTCTGAGAAATCTCAAGGGGAGATACATACATATGCATGTTAATGTGGGGGGTACACATGTGTACAGGTGCACATGTAGATGTGTGCTTGTTTAGAAGCTGGTGATCATCTCAGGTGTCATTCTCAGGAACACTATCCACCCCCTTTTGAGACAGGACCTCTCCTCATAGGCTAAACTGGCTGGCTCACAAAGTCAGGACTCTCCTGATTCTGCCTTCCTGGTACTGTGACTACCATTACACCTGGCATTTTTATACTGGTTCTGGGGATTGAACTCAAGTCCTCATGTCTACAAAGTAGGAGAATCCCATCATGGGGATTAAAAACATATTAGAAATGAAAATGGTATGGCCCTGGAGACATTCGTCACTAAGAATGGAGGGTAAAGGGCTCAATGTTAAAAGCAAGCTTCTGGCAGACAAAGTGAACACTCTGTGAGGATGGGCAAGGTAAAGAAACAAGACATCCATGCAAGGTTTAGATGCAACTTTGAAAAGCAAGAGCCAGAATCTTGTTGAAACTCCTTGGGACCATCAACCTGGAGATCCCAGCTGCTCCAGAGTCATCTTGAATAATTCAGAAGGAGAAGGACACTAGAAGTAAGTGTTCCTCCATCATCAGAAACCATCCATCCACGGAAACCAGTAGGACAGAATGAAGGTCGAAAAGCTGACCGAGGCTGGTAGGGATTCTAATGTAGACATTCATCCCAAACTCTGCTTGTCTCCCCTAGATCAAGCAATTTCCCTGAAATGGATTGTTCCAGTCTCCCTAGCTTGCTGCCTTGACTGCTCAAATGTGAACAGTAAGGAAATGTTCCCAGTATCATACTCCAACAAGTTCTTTCTTTGGTCATTGTTCCTAGTCAAAAAATTGTGTTAATAGTGAACAGGGCCATCACTCAATGAGCCTCAATCAGAACCTATAGCTTTAAAACACCAGAAGTGTAATGAAGCGGCAGAGCTAATCCTCAAACATGGACATCCTGGTACATGTTAACCTCCTCCGGGGCTGGAGTCATGACTCCTCTGTAATACGAATCTTAAAAGGTCCTATTGATAAAACAAAAACAACAACAAAAAAAACCTTGGAGCCAGATATTAGGGTAAAAACTGAAAGATCAGAGAAAAAGAACACTCTAGCCATGTTGTTACCTCTAAAAATCTTCAGCCTCCAGAGAATGAGTTCCTATTTCCTCACACTTTACTTACCTTTCTGTGTCTTGCCCTATTACTTCCTGGGATTAAAGGTGTGTGTGCTTCTCAGTACTGGGACTAAAGATGTGTGCCACCACTGCCTGACATCTATGTCTAATCTAGTGGCTGGCTCTGTCCTCTGATCCCCAGGCAAGTTTATTAGGGTGCACAGTATATCACCACACTCCTCCACGTGGCCTTAGGGTCTTACATGGTCCTGGGATGCAGATAGCTTCAGAACACATTTGAAGAATTGTCTGCTAAATATAGGTATTATATACAGAAATACATATGCAGCTGAATGGACTGATTTAAATTCCCTCCCTTTTCAACTACATTAGAGTCACATGGAGGGAAATGACAAAGATTGCTACAGAGCTCACAAGACTAATGAAGAGTGATGAGAGCAAAGTTATAAGCATTCTGGTGTTCCTTCTCCTTTGCATGTTTCATTTACCTATAGCATGACGGTGGTGGTGATGGTGGTAGAGAAGATGATGATGGTGATGATGGCGATTGTGGTGATAATAGTAATGGTAGTGATGATGACAATGGTGGTGATGATGATGATGATGGTGATGGTGATAGTGGTAATGGTGATGATGGTGATGTCAATGATGATGATGATAGTGATGGTGGTGATGATGGTGATGGTGTGATGATGGTGGTAGTGATGATGATGGTGGTGATGGTGGTGGTGATGATGATGGTGGTGGTGACAGTGGTACATGGATGTCTTGTTTCTTCACCCTGTCCATCCTCACAGGGTATTCATTTTGTCTGCCAGAAGCTTGGTTTAACATTGAGCCCTTTACTCTTCATTCTTCATGACCTAATGTCTCTAGGTTATGTCATTTTCATTTTTAATATGGCATTAACAATCCCCATGTCAGGGGGAGATGGTGATGATGATGGTGGTGGTGGTGATGATGATGATGATTCACAGATGCCATATACTGAACCCCTCTATTTGCCAGTCCCCTCCCACCATCTACTCCCCACCCCCAATTTTGCAAAGCAATGTCTCACTATGTTGCTAGATTGTCCTGAAACTCACAGTCCTCCTGTCTCAGCCTCCCAAGTACTGGGATTATAAGTGTGTGCCACCATACCTGGCCTGTTGTCAAACACTATTTCAACACATTTTTTGTCCACCTATGCTGCCTGTTGCTAGCTCAGACTTCCTTTAGAAACTAGCAAAGCATGTTTGGTTTCAGAATAAATATAGAAAAACAATTTAGGCATAAGAGGACAGAGGGCACTTGGCATCCTAAAACACAAACAATATGGACAGAACATTTTGCCAATACCTTAAGATGAACATTTCCCTGGTTGTGATAACTAACTTCAGTTGTCACCTTGGTGAGATCTAGAAACACCTAGGAGGTAGGCCTTTTAAAATGCTTGTGGAGTATTATCTTAATAGGGTTCATGGAACGATTTGCCCACTGTGGGTGGCACCATTCCCTGTGCTCGGGTCTCTCTGCTTCCTGACTATGAATCAGAGAGCAAGCTTGGATGGAGGTGAGGCTGCATCAGGGAGATTGCAAGCTTGTAAATGAGCCAGGTCCCCATGCTTGTGACCCCCACGAGTCAACATTATCAGTGCAGAAGGGAAGGGAGACTACTGACTGGGACTCCCTAGCAACTACCTAACCAGCATTTCTTGAGTATTTCTAAACCTAGAAAGGAAACAAATTGGACCTACAAAAGACAGACAGGAGAGAAAAGAAAAAGATGATTCATCTAAAAAAAAAAAAAAAAAAAAAAAAAACCTCACCCTCCATTTCCTACCTTGAGGTGCTGGCTTCGATCGACTCTCCTATTTTTATGTCGTTGTTCTTCTCTCTTTGATCCAGAGATTAGCTGAGCGTGTTCTATGTGCTGCCCACATCCTGCCCACATCCCTTCATCTAAATGTCTTCAAGGTCTCACAAGGAGGGACCAGCAACCTCTCTGAAACACCTTTATCTCTGTCTTAGCCAGCCTCTCTGGAACTCTCTCTTGTCACTGCAGATGGCAGGAGCATTTTTCTCCACTTGGTCAATGGCGGATGGTTCAGAGCTGGTCGAGGAGCAGCCCGTGCCCTCAGGGTGCTTGTGTTCTAGTTCACTTTAGAGAAAAGTAAACTAAAGCTGTGATCGGGAGCAACCCACGCCCTAAAGAACTCTCCAAGCATGATGGCCTAGCCTGGGATTCTGTTTCACAGGGTGGTCTAGATCCAGAATGGTGAGGAAGAACAGAGCATGTGACAGTTTATAGCAAGATCACGCCAGAAGGGACTGAAAGTACAAAAACACTCTGAGCAAGGGACCAGGTTTGGCATATTCAAAGCATCTGAGTCATACCTGGATGAAGTACATGACAGAACCCTCCAGAACAGGTTGAAGGAGGAAAACTGCCTGAGGGCAAACCTTTCCAGGACTTACCAGTGTGGAGAGGGCAATTCATACCACAGCAATGGAGGCAGGGAGCTATCTTAAGTGATGTAGGACTGCATAATGCCTTATCTTTCCATTGTCTGGCCAATGCTCCTGAGAACCAGGTGCTCCTGGTTCTACCTTCTGCCATTAATGAACCAACACCACTGGTGCCATATTTGTTATGTTAGAGGGGGCCAATGGGACATAGATTCAAAATTCCATTTTTGATAGATTTCTGATCCCCGCCCCCCATGCACACACACACACAAAATAGTTCTAGGCTCCCACTCAACTTGGCATATATTAAAAATCTGTTTGGAAGCAAACTGTTTTTTAAAGTACCTTTGGTTTTAATTAGTTTAGCATTTTAATTTTAAGAAAGGACAGGAAGCCTCAGTAAGAAGCATCTTCCACGTGTATGTCTGAATGTGCACCATGATGCTGTACTGAGACCATCGCTGTCATGTTAATTAATAATTACCTGAGGGACACTGTAAGTGTGGAAGGCTGCTGTGGCTCACCCAGCTCTCCCGTGCTCGGTCCGTCTCGAAATTCTATTAATTCCTGTTACAAACAACAGGATCATTTAATTTCTTAAATGAGACATTTTTATTACCCATTGGGCCTTTTATCTCAGTGAATGTATGGGTTTTGACAGGCCCTAAAACCCATTTTTATTTTTCAAAACACATTTTGTCCAGTGTTCTACCTATGTATAATTTGACCCATGTTTAGGCTCCATATGAATAGAGCTGACCTGCTCCAGATCCCCCAAGGTTCTGAACAGCACAGCTTCACACGGAGCTCAAGGTGGAGGAGAACAGGAGCAAACAGGCATCAAGTCCACAGGACACGTGAGAGTCCAAGACAACAACCAACACATTTGTCTGGAAACGCACTTTGTGCAGAAACAACTCCTCTTACCTTTTCTTGTTTTTTTGTTTTTGTTTTTTCTTATTTCATTGCACAACAAACTTTCTGACAAAAAAAAAAATAAGAAAGCAAGTGTTTGTTTTGGCTTATAGTTTGGAGGTTCAGTCCATCACGGGGGAGGTGGGGAGGCATGGCAGCAGGATCCTGAGGCAGCTGGTCACACTGCATGCCCAGTCAGGAAGAGGGAGAGAGGGAGAGAGAGAGAGAGAAGTACTGATGCTCAGCCCACATCCTTGGTTTGATTCAGTGTTAAAACAATACTGCCTGCATTCCTGGTGGATCATCTTACCTCAGTTTACCCTGCCTAGAAAGTCCCTCACAGACACATCCAAAAGTGTGTCTCTTGGGTGACTCTAAACCAGTGGTTCTCAACCTGTGGGTTGTGACCCCTTTGCAAGTCAATCACCCTTTCACAGGGGTCCCCTAAGACCTTCAGAAAACATAGCTATTTACATTATAATTCATAACAGTAGCAACTCTACAGTTGTGAAGTAGCAATGAAAACGTGTGTGTGTGTGTGTGTGTGTGTCTCGGGGGGCTGGGAGGGGTCACCACAACCTGAGGAGCTGTATAAAAGGGTCACAGAGTTAGGAAGGTTGAGAACCACTGCTCTAAACCTATCAAGCTGGTTGTCGGTATTAACCTTAAGTGCTCTTGCATCACAGCATACAGGTGTCACTGGTGTGAAGAGCAAAGTCGCACCATCTGAAATGTTAGTGAACAGTCAACATTCATGACAATGTGGGGTATCTTGGAAGCTATAATTATGGTTAAAGAACATCCATGTCCTCTGAGAGGCTCCATCCAATTCTTTCTCTCTACCATTACTAATACATACTAAATTAACCAATATGGGCTGGCAAGATGTCTCAGTGGGTAAAGGTACTCGCTCCCAAGCCTGATGGACCTGACTCCAATCTTGAAGACCCATATGGTAGAAGGAGAAAACCAGCTCCTTCACATTGCCCTCTGACCTCCACATACAGGTTGTGATGTGCGCGCATGCGCGCGCGCGCGCACACACACACACACACACACACACACACACACACACGTATAACAAAAAAAATCCTAAAATAATGAACATTTAAAGTACTGTTCCTGCAGCAACCCCTTGGAGAAAGAGTGTAAGAGCCGGGCTGAAGTCACTCAGCATCAAGGCATGGACAGCGCCACCAACTAGAACTGCTACTCAGGCTGAGGCATTTGATGAACTCAGACTAGACTCTACGTCATTCACCACTCCTCTCTCCAACCCTTGCTTAAAGGGCAGTAGACACAGCAGCTCGAACTGATGGAGGGTCTTCCCACCATGCACCGTGCTGCCTGATGTGTTCAGATTATTACCACTTGGGACAAATGGTGGCTTCACCTCATTAAGAGTTTTAGTCCATTAAGGAAGAGCACAGAGAGCTTTAGCAGGGGACGATTCTGGCTCCAAAGGGTGACAACACACAGAGAGGGCACTGTTGGTGGGGAACTAAAGGAGCCACAGAGCTTTCAGCCCTTCACCCACAGGCAGCTGGGTTCTATTACCTTCCCATTAGATACAACCAATCTACAGATGTTTTGAAAAAATTGAAGAATTAGAAAGTGACTCCAGATAATTCTTGGCAGGGAAAAAAAAAACCCACCCTACTCAAAATGAGTTCAAATCAATAACCAATACTTCCGTGAGTGTATGCCCTGCACAATGTTTGAGACACCAATGGTGGCTTATACGAAGTTCCAAGGGAACTAGGTGTCCTTCAAACTCATCAGATGCCCCAGAGCTAGGCCATCTTCCAAGTCAGCTTTCTGTCTGCCATGGTTGGCATTCCCAGTTGGCACATGAGATGTCTCAGCTGCCCTGCTGGAAGGGTCCCCTTTGACAAGCCCCAAGAGGAGGTGGAGGTGGGATGGTTTGCTGGGCTTAGTCTACTCAGGCCCCCAACAGGGCTTTCAGTTTCTGAGTTAAAT
The DNA here is from genome assembly GCF_903995425.1 of Onychomys torridus. Classification (NCBI taxonomy): domain Eukaryota; kingdom Metazoa; phylum Chordata; class Mammalia; order Rodentia; family Cricetidae; genus Onychomys; species Onychomys torridus. Next base: position 48,608,811 of record NC_050463.1, on the reverse strand, counting down.
CACCTCAGATGGTCCAAGTAGACCAGCCGCCGAAGAAATGCCATGGAGACCTCTCTAGCCATCCAAGTGCATTAGAGAATGTCAGTGAAGCCCTGCCTAGAATCCTGACCACAAAGCCACAGCTATCAGCCAATGCTTACCATGCGTAGTCATTCCGTGGTCGCGGAGGGGTTACAATGCCACTATGGAACCCAACAGAAGTAAGGAAGAGAAGTCAACCCACAGCCACCAAGGTAATAAAAATCCTCAGCTGTCTTCAGGCACTCACACAGCTAATTATGCCACATCCATTTTTAAATTAAAGGGTTCAATTGACTGGAGCCCAGCTCTTTAGCATTTTGAGTGAAAGCAGATCATTCTCAGATACAGTCTTCAGAAAACACCCTGAGACACAAAAATAATTCTTAGGAGCATGCTCAGTCTTCACATCCACAAATTGTCCTTCTACTGTGCGGTACCTTCTCAGAAGCAATTCAGAACAGCTTGTCTACAAGGCTCAGCAGCTGTTGGTCTGTTTGCTAATTAATGATTTGGGCAAAATCAGTATAGACGATCCAGCAAGAACCAGTTCACAATGATCAGTTCTTTCTTTGTCACAGACCTTATATATTATAGACAATTCTGGAATGTTTACTCATCATTAGTTAGGAAGCAGACACTTTTGATGTTTCAGTCATTATTTTATCCATCCCATCCAAGCAAGAAACCTAGGCCTCCGCTCCCTGCTACTCAGTGGCCAGTAGATGTGGACAGACCCTACATCCAAACAAGACTCTAGTCCACTCTCCCTACCATGATGCAGGACCCTGACAGCACTCTCCTTATATCTGGACATCATCCTTTGTCCCTGAGGTCCAGTGGACAGCTTTTCACATACTAACCTGTAGCATCTGTGTGTATGTTACTCCATATATTACTTTTTCTGTGGCTATGACAAAACCAACCTCAAAAAAAGAAAGAGGCTGACTCAGAATTTGAAGCCATAGGCTATCAGGACCAGGATGGAACATGCCGAAGCTGGTCATACCGTATACACAGGGAGCAGAGAGAGATGGGAGCTGGTGCTCAGCTTACTTTCTCCTTTCTACTATGTGAGGGGCTCCAGCCCATGATACGATGCTACCCATGTGAGACGAACCTCCCCCTCCTCAGTTAAATCTCTTTAGAAATGCCCTCAGAGATATTCCCGGAGGTGTGTCTCCTAGGTGATCCTAAATCCAGCCCCGTTGACAATGACGACGAAGTACCACACTCCACATCCAAAGGGACTTGGTGGTTGCGACTAACATCCTGCAGCACTGTTTTCCTCATCTGTGTGGACCTTGAGTCCACAGGAGGGTTTGGGAGGGATGCGGTACAGTTGAGGGGCGGGGTGTGGGGGGCAACAAACCAAGAGTTAGAAACAATGATACATTTTAAAGATGATGGAAGGAAGGAGGAGCCAGGGACTCAGAAGGCCTCCAGGAGCTAGAAGAGGCCAGGAAAGAGCTTCTGCCCTGAAGAAATCACGAGCCCTGCATTTTCTTAGAATTTATATCTCTGTCTCCTGGTGGTAATGCATACGAATGCCGCTGTGTATGCTGCCATGCCACTGAGTGGGGCTCATTTGTTATAGTAGTGGTGGAGACTAAGAAACTCCCCTCACCAGCAATCAGGCTCTACCCCCTCCCCATGGAAGGCTGGGTATGGTAGCACTCACCTCTAATACCATCCCTTGGGAGGTTTAGGCAGGAGGATTGATTGCCTCCTGTAGTTGGAGAGTTTCTCTCCAGGTGCCACCAAGTCCCCACAGTTCCACAACCCACGTATAAAATAATCACTCAGACGATTATATTACTGATAAACTGTATGGCTGTGGCGGGCTTCTTATCTACTCCTTCTATCTTAAATTAACCCATTTCTATTAATCTATAAATTGCCACGTAGCTCGTGGCTTACCGGTGCCTTACATCTCCCTTGTCATGGCGGCGGCTGGCAGCTTCTCTCTCCTCTGCCTTCCACTTCCCAGAATTCTCTTCTCTGCCTGTCCCACCTATACTTCCTGCCTGGCTACTGGCCAACTGGTGTTTTATTTTAACCAATCAGAGCAACACAATTGACATACTTGAACATCCCACAGCAGCCTCTAGTTCAACATCATCCTCAGCTACAGAGTCAGAGGCTGTCTCAAAATAAAAAATCAAAATGAGACAAAAGATGGACATAACACAGGATAACACAGAAGCATGAAACTGGATTCACTAAACCATCCAGGTCACCATCAGTCCTTCCTCCTCATCCTTCCCAGTGCCTGTGCCTGATAAACGCCCATGGTGCCCTCCTCCTGTCAGAGTTGGAACAAGAATGTTTCTCTAAATGTTCCTCCCCCACCTGCAGCTTTACAGACATAAAACAGAGCTGTAGTCATTTGCCAAGATCACACAGCCACTCCTGGGGCACATGACTGAGGCCAACTCAACACTCCAAGTGGCTTCTTCTAACTTTCAAGGGCTGTGGTAACTGGGGAAAGAGAAAGAGGGGGTCTCAAAGAGAGAGAAGAGGTTTTCTGCAAGACTCCACAGTGTTTAACCACAGTGGAAACAAAGGAGCTGCTCTATAGTCACCTGGTCACCCAGTTCTCTCTGGTGTTCCATCTGGTGCAAAAATCTCCTGGGGCGAGAGAGACGATTTAGTGGGTAAAGCACTTATGATCCAAGTGTGAGGACCTGAGTTCAGATCCTCAGCACCCTTATAAAAAGCCAGATATGGCAGTGTGCATCTGTAACCCCAACCCTGAGAGGCAGAGACAGGTAAGTCCAGGAACTTACTAGATAGCCATCTAGCCAAAAGAGCTAGCTCAAGTTCTGATGAGAAACCATATTACAGAATACTGAAGAAGCAGCTCGGTGAGGCATCCGAGATCAACTTCTGGCCTCAGCCCATGCTACAATGGACAAGAATACATTTATATATATGCACACACACACACACACACACACACACACACACACACACACAGAGAGAGAGAGAGAGAGAGAGAGAGAGAGAGAGAGAGACCAGATTCTTCTTTCAATAGAAACCAGCCTTGTTATATGCTTACTTCAAGTTACCAATCTACCATGGAACTATGGAGATCCTCAAACGTGAGCCAGGCTACGTTTGCCCAATGCTTTTCCTCTACTCTGCACAAGAAGAAGCTGCAAGAGGCGGCAGCCAACAGCAAGAACAAGGAATCTTGACTGACAGATTTGGGGTTCCTACAGAGTCTAACTCTCCCAGGTTATTTTATTATTGCAGGGCTGAGGTTGGAGGTGACATTCACAGTCGCCTGGGTGCTCCTGATGGGTCAGGGATCAAAATGATGTCCCTCTGCCATGGAGAGCCTTCACCGTTTCCCTGTGCTGAGACCACTACTGATTCCATCCTGAGGCACAGCTCACTTCCACGACACTGGCAAGGCCGCCATTGTTCTTTTCCCTTCCGGTCTGCAAGAGCACCCCTGTGGGGACACAATTTAGCCGGACATATTAAATCATGTCACCGGTAGTCACAGGCAGAATTAATTATTGATCAATGGCTGTGAAACCAAAGTGCATCTGTGGAATGACATTTGGAGGCCAGGATTTGCTTACAGTTAAGTTTATTCTAGAAGGTCTCCACTAGACCAAGCAGGGACTGGGTTTGTGCCTCCAGCCTCTACTCCTTACTCTCCTATCTGTGAGCGCTGACTTGGATGGAACCATGCCAACTCTAAAGACGACTCTAACACTAGGGTGATTTGCAATTCCAGCAACTGTTTGGTATTTTCAGCTAAGGTACAAAATTGGATTTTCTGCCCGTGTGTTACCCAGAGCCATTGTTTCCAGCATGCCACCCTGTCCATTCATGTCCACTGAATGATGCCGTGGGAAGATTCCAGACCTCACTGCTTCTCTTCCTGCATTGGGCTGGTTTCCCTTCGTGACCTATCCTGCCTCTTGTCCACAGTGCTGTTGAGTCATTTTGGTCCTGTGACACTGGCACCCTTATTAACTCCATTTCCCAGAAGGAGAATAAAATAGGGGCAAGGAATGATCCATATTGCACAGTGAATAAGGGATCCACCCTCACATGCTCCTCCTCATCTCCTCCAGCCAGTACATGGATCTTCTTAGAACCAATACGGACGAGCAGACAGTCTGAGCTGTTCACAAAGCATCAGGCATTGCATGTAGGCTGGGCTGTCTCTCTCAGAGAGGCAAGGCTCTAAAGGTCAGCTTGAGGAGGAGGGGCCTCAGAAGAGACACCGCCTGACCCTCAGCATCCTTGCAGGAATGTTGGGCACACTCAAAAAGGCTACTGCAGAGCTTAAAGAAGAGAGCATGTGCAGCCACAGAACTAGGCAGGTGAGGAGCCCACACTAGGACTAAATAACCAGATGGGTAAACCAGTCCTATGTCTTAAGGGAGATGAGGCAGGTATCAGGTCCAAGGAAACTCCATTTCCCCAATCCTGGCCTGTAGACAAAAGCCAGCATGCCTCAGGAACTTGTGAAGCATGTTCCCCTCTACCAAAGGAGCCAGTTCCTTTATCATTGGCAGAAGGGACAAATGGCTATCTATCTGTGGCATCTATTAGCATGCCAAAGTGCATGGTGGTCTCCAGGCGAGTATCTACCTCTTCTCACCCCACTCCCTGCCTAAACTTCTCCAGCCCATCGGCTTCCCTCCTCCCAGTGTTTTTTCTCTCCTTATAACCCTGCTATTTCAGCTATGCCCTCTCTAGGTTCTCTCTCTCTCTCTCTCTCTCTCTCTCTCTCTCTCTCTCTCTCTCTTTCTTTCTCTCTCCCCCCCCCACTTCTTCTCCTGGCCAAGTTCAGTCTGCTGGCCATGTTCAGTATACTACTTTCTCTCCCCATTCTGGACTCTTCCAGATGCCTCTGCAAGTTCTCTCCCTCCTACCCACAACAAAAACCTTTCTCCTTAGCCATACCTTGGAGCAGTCATAGCGTCAATTTATACATCTGATGCCCAGACTTCCAGGTGGCAGTGTATACAGTAGGGATTCAGGGCACACGTGTGACTGATGTCAGTGCCACAGCCTCAGGGAGGGACACCCTCTGCCATGCTCAGTCCTACGGGGAACTCCCTTCTGTACAGTGTCACAGCTGCCTCTTCTGGTTGAACCCAACTCCCACTACTTAGCCCAAGGCTTGAGTTATGTCTAAAAAGGACAGATGAAGAAGGTGAAAGAGACCTCTCCAGGAGGACTGTCTGCCATGACAGTCCCCACATAGGCCTGGTGGGGATCTCCAAGTCCTTCAGGTCCAGCCTGGTTTTTGCAAGCTCCCATTGGGCCACACTGGTGAACACTCACAGCCCGCTATGGTCTCTGTTTAGTGGCAGGGACAGTGGTGATCAAAGCAAAGCCCTTCTCCTGATCTTATTCACCGGTGTCAGAAGCAGCAGAGAACTGATAACCGCTTAACGATGTAAGGCAGAAACCACTGTGCAGGTGTAAACTAGGAAAGAGGGGTGGGGATGAAAATCACCTCTCAAGTAAAACACCCCAGGGAACATATGTCTAAGAAGGCAACACATTAGCACGTTAGGCTGAAGGCCAGGGACAAGCAGTGGCCCAAGAGCCAGCGCAGCTGCGCAGTGAGGTGCCAAGGGTTCTGGGTACCCAACAACTCCTATATTCCTCTTTATGGAGACATACAATCCTCAATGTCCTCCAATGACCTCATAAAGCTGGGACAGAGGACCCTCTCTTTCTCTCACGTCCCACATTGCCTCATGATATTAGGAATCCCTGGTCCCCAAGCAGACCCCAGTCCCTACAGTCCAGCACATCTTTAGACACCAGGGGACAGTCTGTGTCACATTCCTCCAAGAACTCACCAAGATCCACCTTGACACAAGCATCAGGTGGACCAAAAGAGTTGCAGATATTAATAGAGGATGAGCTACCAAGCTGGGCTGGCATGAACCCCCACCTGCCTTGAAGGTTCCCTTGGATTGTCCTGGACTTGAAGGAAAGAGAGGCCACCTTCCGCCATGGGAAGAAGATCCCAGTGTCACTTAGACTTTCTCTCCACTCCCCAGGCCTCTTCTCACAGCCTGAAGGTGGATGTGGTAGGCGGTGGGTGGTATTGGGCCTGTGGAAGGTGCCCAACCTCAATTTCTAGCACTCTCTTGAGAATATGGGCACACTTCACACTTGGGGTGTTCAGCCATGCCTCCTGGTTGTACAAGAAAGGGCCTGCTCATACTCTGACTACAAACGAAACCAGCACATGTCCTGAGGTAGACGTGTTAGCAACCTTGCTGAAATGCAGCTTCCGGGAAGCCACCGCATCCTCTCAGAGCAGAGCGTTTGGCCTTGGGTTCTGTGTAATTCACAATTTTGTAATTCACAATGTTGACCAAGTCTCCTCACAGACCCTACATTTACTCTTCCCGGGTGCCCTGGATAAGACACACTGACAAATTCTTTCTGGTATGTATAACGCAATCTCATGTTCTTTGACAGGTGGGCCTTGGGCATGGGGGTCAAAGGGTCATCAACAACAGAGCAGTGAGGAGGAGAGAGCCAATCTCTTCCATCTGAAGGGTCCATGGCATGTGGGATTGTAATGGGTAGCCATTCCAGCCTTGGCCTGGAAGTTCCAACCCCCATTGAGGCTTCAGTAATGGTCACGCCTACAAGGCGGGACTGAGAGAGGACACTGAAGACCCAGGAGGAAGAGGAGAGGCTTCTCTTGGTTCCAGGACCCTGGACACTGGAGGTAGACCAAGCAGAGTTCTCCAGAGAACACTGCCGGACTGCACCATACCTTTCCCAGACCCTGCAACCTATCCCTTCATTTGTAAGTTACCCCACAAAATAAACCTCCCTTTTAACTACGTGGAAGGAGAGGATGATTGAGGGTTCCCATAGTCAGCCTGACCAGCCACTCTACATGAGTCATGGGAAGGGTGAAAGGTGCCACTACCAAAATATGTCATCATGAGCATCATAACACTGCTATGGGATAATGCTCTTCTACACTGGTTTAATAAAATCCTGATTGGCCAAGAGCCAGGCAGGAAGTATAGGTGGGATAAGCAGACAAGGATAATGCTGAGAAGAGGAAGGCTGAGTCAGAAGACGCCAGCCCGCCGTCCAGGAAGCAGCATGTAATGGCACACAGGTAAAGCCATGGAAAATGTGGCAACATATAGATTAACCAAAATGGACTGAGTTCAAGAGCTAGTCAGTAGTAAGCCTGAGCTAATGGCCAAGCAATTTTAATTAATATAAACCTCTGTGTATTTACTTGGGTCTGAGCAGCTGTGGACCAGGCGGGACACAGGAAAACTTCAGCTACATAACACTGAGCTGATGGTTGACATGCAAGGTTCGCATCATAAAATCTGGGAGTTTTTATATAAAGTGATCAAAAACACATGCAGCTCTGTGATGACCCTGTTTCTCCTAGGTGGTTAGAAGGCATGTGGTTTGGGGCAACCCAAAACCTCCAAGTGGGTTTTGGCTTCAGGATGATTTTACAACCAATGACTCCAATCCAAGAAACAAGGAGAGCCAATCTAGAAACCATTTCCTGTTGGCCATGCCCCTTCGCAGGCATTACACTGACCTGTGAAGGCCTGTGGTGGCTATGGAAGCCCGGGTTGACATGAAGTCTGTCCTGATAAGTGTTACCTTTGAGCAGGACCAAACTTGAGTCTGGGTCTCTAAGGAAAATGGCAAGAGCCATAAGATCTGACACTGTGCTTTCTGTATGTCAGGCACTCATTCACAGACAAGTAACAATGGGTTGTTTCCCTGCCCTTCTGACAATATCAGGAAGCTGAGGCAGAGACACAGACAGAAAACATTGACAAAGTAACTCATGGAGACAGCGAAGATGGAGGAGTTATGTGCCTGGCTGAACTGTCCCCTCACCCCCAGCTTCTAGAAATGATTCTCACTCCTTCCTCCCTCCTGACAGGCATGAGAAACATAACTTCATACCAGAAAACCAGAATCTCTGAAGTATTTTACTCACGGTTCCATTTCACTCCATCTGTCTTACTGTACGGCTTCTTTGGGGAGAGCCGCACAAGGGCAGAGACCATGCCGTCACACAAAACAAATAGCTCACGTTCGCAAGAGCCAGAAATTGCTTTGCCTAGTAAAGCGTGACTTTAATAAGCTTTGAATGTTGCAGTTGCATAATCTACAGTGGACATTTTTCTAATAGTGCTATTTCTAACAGCTAGCACCCTGGCAAAATGTCTAAGATGCAATTTTCGTTGCAGAAATGGTTTTCTTTCTTGCAAATGGTCTCTAAGTGAGAAAAGGATTTGAATCAATTATTTGACACTAGACACAAAGTGTTGGCCTATAAAATGAATTTTTGAAGGGAGCAAGATGGAGAGAGAGAGGAATAAACCATGAGCAGTGATGGATGGAAGGGTCTTGTGGTCCCAGCAGTGAAGTTACCCCATGTGCTCCTCAGCCTGCTTTTTTTTTAAAGTCCAAGTCTCTTACAGATATTGTTTACCCATTACCATAGTCATGGTTTCTATTGTTGTGATAAAACACCATGACCAAAACAACTTGGGGAAGAAAGGGTTCATTTTATGCACTCTTCTGAAATCATTTTTCATCATCAAAGGAAGTCAGGACAGGAACTCAAGCAAGGCAGGAACCTGGAGGCAGGAGCTGAGGCAGAGGCCATGGAGGAGTGCTGCTTACTGGCTTGCTCCTTCCCCATGGCTTGCTCAGCCTGCTTTCTTATAGAACCCAGGACCACCATCCCAGGGGTGGCCCCACCCACCATGGGCTGGGCCCCTCTGCATCCATCACTCACTGAGAAAATGCTGTACAGCTTGATCTTGTAGAGGCATTTTCTCAGTTGAGGTTCCCTCCTTTCAGATGACTCCAGGTAAAACACACCAGCCACCGGTGGTGGCAAAGCCAGTAATAGTGGAAGTGGACATGGGCATTGCTTGACAAATGTGATCATGTGAACGGCTGTAAACTGGGTCTTATCCATCAGGACAGTCAACAGAGATGAAAGAGAAAGAAGGGACCTAGCTGGAGTGACCAGGTGAACAGAGATCTGCAGAGGGAGTGGCTATACAGAAAGGCGACAGGATCGGTGGTTTGCACCTGAAGCTGGCTGCACCATGGCAAGTATCCTGAGGGCAGGTGCAGATGGTCTAATGAAAGAGGAAATAGCAACAGGTCAAACATGCAGCCATGGTGACTGCCAGGCAGGCTGTGGCCTCAAGTCGCTCATTTTCACCAGCTATGGGCTAGAGTGTGCGGTCTATGGCTGTCTGAAAACGGCTCTGGCTATGAGGTCACACATTAGACTCTGGCTTCTTCACACATCTAATCCGGACACACACAAGCCACTCTCCAGGAAGATACCACAGTGAGACTGCTGTGGCAGCCATCTTCAGAGACCAGACAGCTAGCTACTAGGTTCTGTTGAGTCCCCAGCATAGAGGTGGCCATCCCTAACATGTAACCAAACAAATAAATCCCCATTTGTAGTTTATATACATTCTATCTGTTCTCTTCTTCTAGAGAGTACTGACTGGTACAGTTGGGACATTCTTACTCAGATTTAAAAACAAACAATAAACAAAAAACAAATTCTTGGCTTGCATGAGTTTTAGTCAAGAATAGAATCTCTAAGCTACTAAGGGCTTCCCAGGAAGCTGACATGATTTTCTGGGTCACATGACATTTGACTACATGCAGCCTCCAGAGACTTGGCTGCTAAGTCTACAAAGTGCCCACAATTCAGACTCCGAGAGCCTACAGCAGAAGAAATCTGCTTGCCAGACGGGTGGGGACATAGGGGATGAAACCAAGTGTCACAGGGGAATGTCACAAGTCAAGTACCAGCCTGAGGACCAGGGAGCAGGTAGCAGGAAGTGGAGGAAACCCAGATGAGGCTGCATACGGGAAGAGCAGACCCTGCTAACCTTGAACCTACAACTGTGTCCAACTGGCCTGTCTGAGGCCGTGTTTGCAATTACCTCATGCTGTCTGCTTGGCAGAACTACACCTCTTCACTATGTGTGGAGGTCAGAGGACAACACCTGGAAGTTAATTCTCTCCCTCAAACCATGGGAATCCTTGGGGATTGGACTCAGGTCACCAGATTTGGCAGCAAGCGCCTGTATCCACTGAGCCATCTCACAGGCTGTGGTAGTTTGAATGAAAATGCCCTGTAGGCTCATATATATAAACAACGGGTTTCTGGTTGGTGGGTCCATTTAGGAAGGATTAGGAGGTGTGGCCTTGTTAAAGGAGGTGTGTCACTGGAAGTGGGCTTTGAGGTTTCAAAAGCCCACACCAGGCTCACAGTCTCTCTCTCTCTCTCTCTCTCTCTCTCTCTCTCTCTCTCTCTCTCTCTGATTACTCCCTTCAGTTCTGCTGTGGGGTGGTCCTTCTATACACTGTGAACATACATTGCTCTCAGTGGCTGATAATAAAGCTGTTTGGTCTATGGCAAGACAGGATAAGGTTAGGTGGAACAATCAAACTGAGGACTTGGAAGAAGAGGGGTGGAGTCAGGAGAGATGCCAGCCAGCTACCCCAAGAAGCAAGATGTCAGAGGACTGTTAGAGCCACAGACCACATGGCAATACATAGATTGTTAAAAATGGGTTAATTTAAATGTAAGAGCTAGTTATTAATAAACCTGAGTTGTTGGCTGAGCATTTATAATTAATATAAGCCTCTGTGTGGTAATTTGGGAAGCGGCTGTTGGGTATTTGGGAACAGGCAGTCAGGACAAAAAATCCCAACCCCATTCACAGGGATCAGTATGTAAATACTCAGCTACCACTCCAGCACCATGCCTGCCTGCCATCATGCTCCCTCTGTCATCATGGTCTATCCCTCTGAAACTGTGAGCAAGCCTACAATTAAATGCCTTCTTTTAGAAGCTGCCTTGGTCATGGTGTCTCTCCACAACAATAAAACAGTAACTAAGATGTAGATCCAACCCTTTTCACTTCTGAAAACCTCCCAAAAATGCCATCACTGAAGTAATGACATCAATGTCCCCTTATCTAGTCCTCCAGATGACCTGTCCCACACTCTGCCTCTGTTCCCAGCTTCCTTGTGACACCCATGAGTGTCTCCTGGGTGCCAAGTGCACCTTCATTCCTCATACACCCAGACTCCTAAAGGCTAGAATCTGAATTTGATTCCTAGGCTGTCATAATAAAGTGCCAGAGATGAGCATCTTCAACAGAGAATGTTTTTCTCACAGTTCTGAAGCCCAAACGTGAAATCACTATTCGAGCAGGATGGTTCCTTTAAGGGCTGTGAGGATGGAGCCAGTCTAGGCTTGAGGGTACCTGTCTTCTCCCTGTGTGTCTTCAGGTCATCAGTTTCCTTATTTGGATATCTCTGTCCACATGGTCCCTTCATCAGGATGCCTGCTATGCTGATTAGAGCCCACCTCATACCACTTTACCTATTTGAAGACCTGTCTCCAAGCAGCCTCCCTCTGAGAAGCTGGAGATAGACTCTGGTGTGTGGCTTTTTCTGTCAGAGAGGTGGGCACAATTAAGCCCACGACAATACCTTGTTCCTCACTACGTTTCCAGCCCTTGTCACACAGGTGCTCTAAGCAAGGAAAATAAGAGAGAGGGAAAGCCATGGAGGAAAGGCAAAGATGAAAGAACCCAAGGAGAGCAAAGAACAGGGTCTGGGATTCAAAAGGAAGAGCAAGAAGATGAATCTGGGAAGTAGGCTGTGAAGCATGGAAGGAACCAGTCAAACCCACCCATGACTTGGGAAGGGCGGCTCCCACTATTCCCCTTAACCCAGAAGAGCAAGTAAGATATGAGACAGACAGGATAGAGGCAACTGATGATGAGCCTTTGGGAGGACATAACACATGGTGGTCATAAGACTCTGTGAATAAAAACCGCCAAGTCGGATGACCTGAGTTCAATCCCCAGGATCCACATGGTGGAAGGACTGACTGACTCCCAAAAGTTGTCCTCTGGCCTTCATACATACATGCCACAGGAAACGCGCACGCGCGCGCGCACACACACACACACACACACACACACACACACACAAAACTGGGGGGGGGGGGGGGGGAACAGAGGGGAAAGTCCATGGGGCATCGCTAAGGAGCCACCACAGATGGCAAAACAGAATCTTCTGCTGGCATCACTGGGCCAGAAGCAAACACAGGCAGCAGCCCCTGAGTCAACAGAATTATTCTCCACAAGACAGACAGACCAAAAGGCATGTTACCATCACACGTATCTGGATGTGCATGATCCCCGCACAAAGGCATCCTGACAGTCACAATTTTACTGCATTAGTTTGAAATAACATTCAGGGTCTGAGGACACAGCTCAGTCAGCATAGTGTCTGTCAGTCAAGTACAAGGATCCCCAGATTGAAAGACAGTCCAGGTGACAACACACAGTAAACCCAGGACTGGGATGATGGTGGCAGACACAGGAGGATCCCTCACGCTTGTGATCCAGGCAGCCTCTCTGTATCCGTGAGCTTTGGCTTCAATGAGAGAAGTAATCTCAAAACATAAGGTGGAGAGTAGACAAGAAGGACTCCTAGCATCAACCTCTAGCTTACACACACACACACATAAACACACACACACACACACACACACACACACACACACACACACACCACATATACACACACCTACACACACACATACACACATACCCACACATAAACACACCACACACACACACACACACACACACACACCAGAAATAGTCATAAACACTTTGCCTGGCTATTCAGAATAAACTCAAATATTTTTAACTGTGAAGAGAAAAATGGACAGAAGCTAGCTAGCTTGCCTCTGCCTTAAACTCTCTGGAAAAAAACAAAAGACACCTCACAACCACATTATAAATCAGGAGATATAAACACGGCACCAAGAAAAAGTGTCTTGATCCTTATTTTCCCCCAAATTACTTAAATGTTTTTTTAAATGTTAATAAATTATTCCTACAGCAAAGATACACTTGACAGCCCTCTATAAAGGGCATTGGAATACCCATGGATGTTTAAGCAATATGGACGCAGCTGTTTTCAGCCAGTGGGTAACATGTGCTGTGGATTCTCAGTAAACAATAGCTTTTTAAATGAAACCCTCTTGTCCACTTAGAAAAAAATAATTTTAAAATAATTTAAACCCAGCAGCAGCATATGTGCAACAGCATCTGAAAGTTTCCAAGACCAAAATGTCAATACATTCACTAATTTTCCAAAAACTAGAACTCCCCGGGTCATCCCAATGAGGGTGGAGCGACCACCTGATAGCAGGCAACCCCAGCGTGAAATATTCTCCCAGTTCAGTGCTGGTGGGGGAGGAGATGGTGGAGGCGCGCAGAGGCCCCTCATTAGGAAAGCTCTCGGTTCACCTGCTACGTCCAAACCAAACTGCTGGGGCTGGCACCGGCACCAAAGCAGTGCTGCCTGAGTGGTGGGCAGCTGGAACCCACAGTGCATCCTCCCCTGTCAGGGATGAATCAATCATGGCGAGAGATGTCAGCATCTGCCCAAACCATTTCATATTAGAATAAATGGCAGATGGTGGTGTTTTTATATTTAATCAGTTCCACCAAATGCAGTTTCATCTCATATAAAGCAAAGCCATCTGCAACGTGTAGGTGTGTGAGCTTGCTGAAGGCCCGCTGCAGAACCCTTCTGGGAAAGGTAAAGCCTACAGCTAACGTGTGTTGACGTGAGGCACAATAAGCCCCCAAAAGCCTTGAAAATAAAGCCTCGTGTTGTCAACAAATACTCGCAAGCAATCATGCTAAATATTTATGGTGGAGGTGCCCTCCATCTGAGGCTCGGGACACAGGTCACACTTCTAGGAGTGTCCAAACTGTCTGGAAACACTCTTAAATCAAAACATGGTTATTTCCCTTGCCTGTGGCTCATTCTGACTTAGTGTTGGCATTGTTTTAAATTATGTTTTAGTTGCTGCATATCTGTGTGTGTGTGCACCATGTGCTGTGCCTGGAGCCCACAGAGATTAGAAAAGGACATCAGATCCACTGGAAGGGGAGTTAAAGATGTTGTGAGCCCCTGTGTGGGAGCTGGGAATTGAATCAGGGTCCTCTGGAAGAGCACCCAGCGCTCTTAACCGCTAAGCCTCCTTTTTTTGTATACTTTGACATGAATTCTAGCTCAAGTGGGCCATGACTGTCTCAGTAAGCAACTCACACAACACAAAGTGCACACACCCACATCACCAACATAAAAAAATTGTTAATGTGTCCATGTGTATCTCCTATCCCAGTGAGGGCCAACCAGTGTAAAAATGGGAATTATTTTTTAATGCTGGCAGATAGTCCCTCAACATTTTTGGCCACAGAAAGCCACACACAAGCCTACCAGCAGCAGCAAGTCCATACTCTAATCCTCCTAAGGTTGAAAGTCAGGGTCCATATGACACAGGGTCAAGGAAGGAGCTGTGTTCCCACCACAAGCAAATAATGGCTGGATACCTTTCCCCAAGACAGAACACTGAAGAAGTAGATTGTTCCAGAACCTTCTGTCCCCCATGCATTTCTTACCAGTCATAAGGTTGGTCAAGGAGCCAGCAACAAATGTTGTTCTACAGATATTGTTCTCCAGCTATTGTTTTAAAGGTTGACTGATAACTCAAAGTTCAAATTCCTGAGTGGGGTGTCCCCAACTCTCCCTGAATGGCCTAGCCTGTTCCTGGCTCCTGCTCTGTTCTAGGGACACCCCGCCCCGTTCTTTAAGAAAGCTCAGGACCACCCCCACCCTGAAGCTGTCTTGTGCCGTTGCCGCCCGCTGCTCTGATCCCACTGCTGTTTGTGTGTGCCCACAATGTCCTGACTCTAATACTCTGTCTTCTCCATACTTTCTCCAGTTCTCCGGGTCCTGCTTCCCTCTGCTTCCAAGCTACCATTTTCTCTCTATATTTCTTTCATTTGTTCTTGCTTATTTGTTTGGGTTTGGTGGTTGTTGTGCGGTAGTAGTCATGATGGTGGTAGTGATGGTATTTTATTACGATGATCTCATACAGCCCAATCTGGCCTTCAACTTCTTATGTAGCCAAGATGACCTAGAACCCCTGACCCTTCTATGTCCACCAACAAGGGCTGATACTGCAAGTGTACACTTCCATACCAAGCTAATAGCTACCATTCTCAGCTTCTTCCTGGAGGAGGTCAGTAAAAATGACAAGTGAATGACCAGGACCGGTAATGTAGCTCCTCCGGTAGCGAGCTTGCCTAGCATGCACAGGACCCCTGGGTTCAGTGCTCGGCACCACACTAACTGAGTGTGGCAGCATATACCTGTACTTCCGGCACTCCAGAGGTAAAGGGGAGGACACAGCAGCAGGCCCCTGGTCTGGCACCCACAATCAAGGAGCGTCAAAGAGCGGGCTATGCTGTAGCTCTCCACTCTCTTCCTCTTTACTCTAGCCAGGACCCCAGCCCTTTGGCAGTGTCACCCACCCCAGAGTGGGCCTTCCCTCTTTAAACCTTTCTGGAAACACCTTCATAGACTCACTCAGAGGTGTGTTTCCATGGGGACTCTAAATCCCCTCAAGTATTAACCATCACGTCCATCAAGGGGCTTGTCTCCTTGCTTAGAAGGCCATAGTTGGCAACACAAGTTTCCCTTATGTTTTCCTTCCTGAAGAAGCCCCACGTGATGAGGCCGACTCTGAGAAGCAACAGGTCTTGTCATGGACACTGCTTCCCCTCCCCCCCCCCCTCCTTCCCCTCCCCCACCCCCTCCTGGCTCTCATGGCCTGGTCCTCCCAGTCATCAGCCACTTCCACCCTACAGCACTCAACTTCTCCACCCTGCCTCCACCTTCCCTCTGACTTTGTCCAGGTTTTCTCTACCCAGCAACTAATGCCCTCCTGCTTAAAATCTAGTGGCTTCCTGACATCCCGTAACTGTAGACATGTGGCTCTTCCTGCTCCCTACACTCTTCTAGTGCCTTGGACTTGTCCCCACTGAGGCCACATTGAGCCGCCCTCTGTGTCATACACACCCACCTCCTGTCTGTCCTGAGGGTGCACACGTCCTACAGAAAACACTCTGGTTCCCTCTGCTTCATCGCTCCGGCACCACGGCCCCTCCTGCTCCAGACGTTCCAAAGCTCTCACACTTATGTGAACTCTTATTCCTGGCCCAGACATTCCTAAGGTCCTGAGGTTCTGACGTTGTCCTTGGTACTATTAATGGCAGGCTCCTTTTCCCTTCCTGTTCGGTCCTGTCAAGGCCCTGTGGACCCTGCAGAGATGGGAAGCTTGTCTTCGGGCTGTACCCCCTTGTGTAGAACTTCTCCTCCCCTTACTCAACAGTCAGGAAAACCACTGACTTCCCAGGTGGGATCTTTGAACTTCACCAATACTTGAGCTTTCTGTAGATTCCCATAGACATCGCCCTTGCACTGAAAACAGTATCACACTCACAATCCTGTGGCAGTCCACAGACATGTACCTCAGTAGACCCATTCTCTGTGTTCTAAGGTTCGTGGACCTTTGGACTGGACCCCCTGTCAGACAAGTGATTATGGAGTGAGAAGGTTGGTGCAGACAGGTTAGGCTTCTGAAGCTGGGGTGGTCAGGGGCATGGGAAGAACCACTCCCAGGCTGCGTGAGCTCAAAACCTCCTCGGATAGCAGGGCACATGTGCATTTCCAGAGGGAGCATGGCCTGTTGTCACATGTGGAGACAGGAAGTCACTCCGACAGGAGCATGAAAGTTAGCCCAAGTGGACCCCAACTGTCATAAATACAGGTAAATGTATCTTATCTTCTAAAACCAGTGACCCCCGCCATGTCCCCCACAAATGGAGCCTATGTTTGGATCCAGAGCTGGACAGGCAAGAAGTCTTTTTCGAGCCAAACATTGACCTCACAACTTTTGTTTCCTATCAGTAGATGTCACCACATGTGTGGTCTACCGCTGTTGCTGAAGAAAATGTCTTCTGTACATGTCCCCTAGATAGACCCCCCATACTGTCCTGAGAATTGTTTAGATTCATTGTATTTTCGTGTGTGTGTGTGTGTGTGTGTGTGTGTGTGTGTGTGTGTGTGTGAATACACTACATGCATGCAAATGCCAGTGGGAGCTAGAAGAAGGTATTGGATCCCAGAAGCTGGAGTCAGAGCCAGTTGTGAGCTACCCCATATGGGTGCTGAGAACTGAACTTAGGACCTCTCAAAGAGCAGCACCCTTAACCGCTGAGCCATCTCTCCAGCCCCTGAGGTATTCATATAAAAACTCAGACATCTTCACATACACTGAATATCACCCAATAAAAAAAATAAGGTGTCATAGGAAAATTCATGCATGTAGTCAGAAAGGGTGACTGTAATTGTGCCTACCCATGAAGGGAAATAATTTTCTCCTGGTAAACTGTATTTTTCCGTGTCCATACGTATCCTGGCTTTCCCCAGGCTGCCAGGAACCCCAGAGCTGAATGAGATGGGAACTCATGGTGACAATTGTCAGCCTCATTTTTACCATTTTTACTTCCTTCTTTATTCCCATGAGTTCCTATTGTTTCATCTTCGTTAGTGAGTAACAGCTATTGTGGGGGCCGGCTTGTTGATTTGTTATTTGTGTGTAGATCACATATCCGAGTGCCGGTCAGCGGTCAGCGTCATGCAGCTTGACAATTATGTAATGAATTGCCATGTTTCAAATAGATTTTCTTTTAGCCTGAGCCTGTGTTTTGGGGGAGTAGTAAATGCATGCCCCCTGGACAGAGGTAGTAGAAGGGCCTCTTTTAAACCCTGGCATCCATCCTGTCCTCTGATTAAAGTCCTGTAGCTACTGAGTGGCTGCTACATCCACCCAAGGGAAGAAGTCAGAAGAAGCATCGAGCGAGAACACAATCTCCTTCCTATGAAGAAAATAATTTTTTATTAAAAAAAAATGGGGGGGCAGATATAGGGAAAGAGGAAAACCTTGGTTGAGAGAAAATGCTAATATGTGATGGATAGAATGGCACACTCCCCTGAGCTAACTCTTGGGTTTGTGATGACTCTCATCTGCCCAGTGTTCGAGCCTCTCTCCTGCCCTGGCTATATAAATCAGCTATAGCCTTCAATTCTGTAGCAGAAGGGCCCTTTCCTAGAATCTCGCGCCTGGATGCTCAGTGAGGATAGCTCTCTCTTATCACTGAGTCCCTTGCTTGGGTGGGAAAGCCATTAGCTCTGGCTGCCCTGCTCCTCCCTGGGAGAGCAAGCTGCCCTGAAGGCCAGAATAGAGAGAGACTCAAACACACATCCCCTGGGCTTCTGTCCCTGGGACCTGCAAGAACCATGCACACACCTCTCTTTACAGGTCAGGGCACAGGAGCCCAGACAGGGGAGGAGGAGCCCATGGGCTCCCAACCCCCACTCATGGCTCTCCCTGCTGTGTACACCACTGCAGCTCACCTGTCCAGAACCTGAGAGACTCCATGAAGATGTTACTATGATCTTCAGTGCGTCTCCTCTCCCCTCCCATCTCTCTTCATCCCAAATTCATGGGGTGTGAACAATCCACCCATTCCCACTTTGTTAAAACCAATACATCCGGGCCCGAGTTCTTCTCCTAAGAAGTTGGTTGTACTAATTAAGATGTCAACTTCGGCTGTGTTCTGAGGAAGACGTCTCTTCCTCCTTCATAAAGAGAAAACAAAGAGATGAGGTATTCTTTGTTTGCCTCGCCCTCTGTCTTGATGAAAACTTGCAATTTCAGCCCTCCTATGTGCTCACATGCATGCACACACACACAAATGTGCACACCACACATTCACAGACGCAAGCAAAACATACCATTTTCTTAAATATAAACATCAGTCAAGGGGCACAGCAGTAGAATGTTTGGAACGTTGTGCACAAGGCCCTGGGTTCAATCCTAAATGAAAAATGGAAAACTAAATAAGAAGAGTTGACTTCCAGGAGTCACAGAATACTTGCTTAGACCTACACCATTGTGGACACACAGCAAGTCCTCTCTCTGCTGACGCAACCCCTCCTCCTTCCTGTCTCTGCCAATCAGGAAAAGATTGGCTCACAAACTGCCTGGCCTACCTGCTCCCAAGCAAGTCACATGGAATTACCATGTCTTCTCAGACATAAATATACATCAGATGCCTGCTATAACATTATTAGCATAATGAATATTCTAACATTAAAGCTGGCACCAAACATTAATCCTTGGTGAATACTAATTGCCAAGAATATGATTACCAACCTGTAAGGGGCAGAATGGATTGAACTTATAAAACCAGAGAACCATAGTATTTTTCAGGACACAAACAGTCTGTCTGTCACAACAGGGCATCTAGCCACATGTGTGTTGTGTGTGTCTGTGTGTGTGTCTGTGTGTGTGTCTGTGTGTGTCTGTGTGTGTGTCTGTGTGTCTGTGTCTGTGTCTGTGTCTGTGTCTGTGTCTGTGTCTGTGTCTGTGTCTGTGTCTGTGTCTGTGTCTGTGTTTGTGTCTGTGTCTGTGTCTGTGTCTGTGTCTGTGTCTGTGTCTGTGTGTGTGTGTGTGTGTGTGTGTGTCTGTGTGTGTGTCTGTGTGTGTGTCTGTGTGTGTGTCTGTGTCTGTGTGTGTCTGTGTCTGTGTCTGTGTCTGTGTGTGTGTGTCTGTGTGTATGTGTGTGTGTGTGTGTGTGTGTACACACCCACCCACTGTCCCTCCCCTAGCCCAACTCCTACTAATGTTCTTCTAGTTTATTTTCTCATGGTACTGTAGTATTATTTTATCATGTATTACTGTAGTAATAGAATTGAAATATAATTTAGAAGTGTCACTGAGGGAGGATTTCAAAGAGCCAGGAGCAACCTGGGAACTTCCCCACTGCTGATTTAAAAAAAAAAAAAAAAAAAAAAAAAAGGTCATCACATCTGGACAGATAGAAGGTTAAGCTGAGTCATTGTAACTTAAATAAGATCTACGACCTAAGTCATTTTTGTTGTGGTGGTGAGTGGGTGTGAGCCTGTAGCTCACTATATATCTTAGGCTGCCCTTGAACTTGTGGCAATCTTCCTGCCTCAACCTCCCAAGAGCTATGATCACACTATGCCTAAGAACTAACTTTTAAGTGTTCCCTGCCCCCACTACATTATGGAGGCTATTTGTGTGGATTACAGTTATCACCACCTAGTTATACACGTGAACATAAACACTTAGTGGAGTCATGGAGCTAACAGCTGAGATGAGCCAAGAGCTGAGTGGAGCTTATCTGCTCCCAGAGGGTCAACTTTGAAATGCTAAGGGACACTTCCAGCCTGTCCAAGCTCACAGGGTCATGACCAGGAAGCTGAGATTCAAACTCAGCCTTAGCAGATGCCACAACCTGACCACTAAACCAATTATTTCCAGCATTCAATAATGCACTGTATACCATTTCTTATGGTTTCTGGCAAGGGGTGGCAGGGACAGGTTCTACTGGCTACATAAGGGACCCATGAATTTGGTTAATAGATAAAGCTTTTTGTTACACAAGGGTTCCATTTGTCCTAGGCACAGCTAGGACACGGATTTGGATCAGTGACTCAGCATGGAACCCACTGAGCCACAGCATATACTTAAGGAAGAGATGTGCTAGTCCAAAGACTGTGGCCCTGACCTCAGAATTAGTATCCACCCCTAAGATGCCTTCAAAATTCCTTGTTAATAAACAAAGTAACAAAATACAAAGTAAAGAGAACCCATGCAAGACTCCAGAAGAGAGTCACTTCACTGCCTGAATTTTGGGGGGAAAGCCTTGGAAACTAGCTCAATGCAGATGTAGGTGATTAGACATCGCAGGCCCTCCTCCTGCCCATCCCCAAAGCAACCAATGCCAGACAGCTTCAGATGCCAGCATGGCACAGGACTTCCATGCTTTGCAGAAACAAATCCAGAAAGCTCAGTGATCAGAACTACTGGCCCTCTGTCAGCTGACCCTTCCTTCATAATGACTTCTTAAAGAGGCTAAGAAGGAAGCACAGGGTTTGGAGGGAGGCAGAAAGCAGGTCCTGGGCGGAAAAACTGGAAAAGATGTCACCCTGACAGGTTTGGGGTTTAGTGGGTTCATAGTGGCTCAAGCGTGGAAAATGGATGGGAGGTAAGAAACTTGAAGACAGAAAGACAGAGTAGGCAATTTGGCTAGGAAACCCAAGCAAGAGGCAATTCAAGAGACCCAAAGGATATGAAATTGATTAGCCTTGTTGATGGATTAGAACTTGAAGGAAAGACAGCCATGAGGGAAATTCCCAGGTATTGGCTTGGCAGCTGACTAATAGAAAAATTCTATAAAGATCAATCTGAAAAGGTGGCATGTGATTACAGGAGTCCTCTTAGACAAACTTCTTAGTCTGTGCGGTTGACATCAAGATGATAAATTGATTATTCAAACCTTAATTCAATACTCCACGGTGACATGTGTGAAACAGAGGCTTGACATTCAAAATCCACAGAGGAGGAGGAAAGGGGAGCGAGGAGACGGAGAGCAGGGTGTGTGTGTGTGTGTGTCTGTGTGTGTGTGTGTGTGTGTGTGTGTGTGTGTGTGTGTGTGTGGTCAGTTCCTCAGACAGGTAACTGTAATGGGTCTTTGTCTGTCCCACCAGCCAGCTCCCAAATAATGACACAGAGACTTAATATTAATTATGAAAGCTTGGCCTTCATTTAGACTTGTCTCACTGTCTCTTATAACTTCAATTAACCCATTTATATTAATCGACGTTTTGTCTCATGGATTTTGACCCTTCTTTCATTCTGTGTGCCCAACTTCCTCTGCGTCTCATTGGCATCTCCTCTCATGCCTAGATTCATCTCGAGCTTCTTCTCTCTGCCTGGAAGTCCCACCTATCTCTCCTGCCTAGCTATTGGCCTTTTGGCTCACTATCAAACCAATCACAACAAATATCCCACAACAGGTAATAGCGCACAGCCACTGTTAGCCAGAGGAGGCTGCCTCCTGCAGGGACAAACCCTACCCAGCTTGGTGGCAAATGGCAGCCAGGATGGGATGGTTCACGCTACAGAGACAACTGAATCAAGCTCATGGGAATTCATGAACTTCAGACCGACAGCTGTGGAACCTGCATGGGACCTGACTAGACCCTCTGCATACAGGACAGAGATATGTATGTAGCTGGGTCTGTTTGAGGAGACCCTGGCAGTGGGATCAGGATCTATCCCCGGTGCATGAGGCAGCTTTCTAAATCCCATTACCTATGGTCAGACACTTTGCTCACCCTTGATGCATCAGGGAGGGGCTTGGTCCTGCCTCAACTGAATGTACCAGGCTTAGCTGTCCCCCCATGAGAAAACTTACCCTTTGAGATGAGGGATAAGTTGGGGGAGAGGAAAGGGGGGGGATCTGTGGTTGGTATGTAAAATGAATTTTAAAAATTTTAAAAGGAACAAAAAACTTACATGAATCAATCAATTCCCTGCTTTAAAAAAGCATCTCTGTCATCTACAATCAAAAGACCTGCATGGTGCCTATGCAGAATTCACTCAACTCCGGGTTGATTCGCTAGGTTAAAAGCCAAGGATCTTTTCCTGTGTCCTACACTGGCCAAAGCCTGGTGCTTCTGGGAGAGACAAACTCCATGAACAACCATCAAGAGGATGAACACCTCAGACTGTGACTGTGAGGTAATCCACTCTTCACCCACAGGGTGGGACCCACATTTGTGTCCAAGTGCTCCCCGGGAGGGTTCTCTGTGACAATGAGCAATGCCATCCCTAGACCTGGTCCTCAGCCTGGAGGCATCTCCCAGGTGAGAGCAGGCTCTAGGAAACGAATAGGATCTGATGAGACTCCCGGGGGAAGGATTGAAGCAGATGGCAGTTTGCTAATAACCTTACCAGCTGCCAGTCTTTGGAGAGTTACCACGAAGCTGACTCCAAGCCACACAGTAAAACATCTCATTTCTGTTGCCATGTTTTAAGCTTACGAAAGAACCCCCAGCCCATACATCTTGTCTGTCAAGGGGGGTCATGAAAGCCATGGGTTGCTTTGTGAGAAACTGCCATCAGTGTATACAGATTAATCACCAAGGACCCCCAGTTACCCACCTCCTCCTGTGGCCCTGCATACGCAGTTCTACAATTTAATGTCTTCCTCCCTAGTGACAATCTTAAAGGTGGAGCAGAGCTTTCAGCCTACAATACTAGCCTCACATGGCCCATCCCTACATCTTTCTGCTCTGACTGAGCATCCAGCCAGACCCTGTCACAGACCTTAAGTGAAGAATGTGACCAAGTAGTCATTTTGGATGGGCTGTGCATCTGGGGCAATCACAGCCCAGTCTAAATGATAAGCCACCAGCAGCAATGGGTGTTACTTGAGGTGTTCATCTGACCTGCTGAGGACCACACCTAGAGTGATGCACAAGCCTCCGTGTCCCACAGTCATTGCTGGGGACCAGATCGGACCAAGCTGGAGGCTGCAGAGGCAGGTGCACATGTACCACCCCCGTGAAGGGTCCTGTAGCTGAAAGTACTTTTCTCAACACCATCAAGGTGTGGTGAAGTTCCATGGGCTTGGCCAGAAGAAAAGCCTAGTTGACACTACGACACTCCCAAGAAAATAACATTGTGAAACCATTATGAAGAGGAATTCACAGGGCTGGGGAGATGGCTCAGTGGGTAAAGAGCTTACCATGCAAGCAGGGACCAGAGTTCAGATGCCTCGCTCCCATGGAAATGCGGGGTAGGCTAAGTCCCAGAATGTGGGAGGCAGAGAAGCAGAGATGGGAGAGTCCCACAGCAAGCTGGCTAATCTGAGAGCTTTGGGTTTAGGTAAGGGACCACCTCAGTACAATAAGGTAGAGAGTATGGAGGAAAACAGCCAACATCAACCTCAAGCTTGTTCGCGCGCGCGCACGCACACACACACACACACACACACACACACACACACACACACACACACCGGAATATACTTCTGTCATAAGTGGGTGAAACCCCTTGATAGATGAGCCAGTTCCCAAGAACAATGACCTCTTCCAGTCTGGACCCACTCCTTGATAGCTGCTGACAGACAGCTCTGGCTCCATGATTGGGAATGTTAGTTTTAATTGTGAACTTGACACAATATAGAATCTAGTCAATGAGAGATTAACTAGATCAGATGGGCCTGTGGGCATGTCATGAGAGAGTGTCTTGATTGCCTTAATTGATATGAAAGTGGGTAGCACCGTCCCCAGGCCCAGGCCCTGGACTAGAAGAGCAGCAAAGGCTAACAGTGTGTCAAGCAAGCATTCCCTCTCTGCTCTTGAGTCACGATGTGACATGACTGAACACTTCAAGTCCCCCCACACACACTGTGACTCGCCCACAGTGACAGACTATCCCCTGAAATTGTAACTAAAATAAACCTTTTGTCCCTTAGGTTGCTTTTTGTCGAGATATTTCACCGGTGGGCCCTCTCCAGATACACTGGGCCACTCCCTGCTCTGATGCAGGGATGGCAGAGGTCAGAGTTCTGCCTGTCAGTCCCTCTCTAACGTACTTGAGGAACCTTCCCCTCTCATACCTCCAACCTCATCCTGGCTTTCCTCTGCAGCCACGCTGAGCCCCAACCTCTCTCCTTGATTCCTCGCCTGGGTTTCTTCTCAGACCACCAGTCGCTACACTGAATCTGAGCCTCACTCAGTCACTCCATCTCCTGCTTCAGAAGCAATCCCCAAAACACTGATGAGAAAGACAGCCCGAACGTCAGTCTAACTAGTACTGAGTTTGTTGGCGAGCCATCTCAGAGAAAGGTTAGCACATACTGGGGGAGGAAGATGCCCTCCCCCACCCCACCCTGGCTATCTATCCACCTCCCATAACGTTTCACAACACATAGAGGGACAGAGCCATGTGCTCAAGTGACAAGCTGCTGCCCAGAGTGTGGTCCCAAAGATGCCGGGAAGCCACTGTGCCGCCTCTCCCTTCAAGGGTGATGCAGCATGCTGGAGCAAGGAAGAAAACAAAAAACTCCATAGTTGGATCAGAGAATCGGAATAGACTCAGAGGCCCTATCTCCCCGTGAAGCAGGGATGCACCAAACCCAAATACCATTAGAGGTGCCACCATGCTACACACCATGAAGAGGAGCTGGGTCTCGGTGGTACTTGGCTCTCCCCCTTCCCCTCTCCACAGGCGTCATCCCACACAGCACTGAAGGCACCCTCCATCCACTCTGCTTCCCCCATCGACAGTGGTTCAGTGAGGGCCAGTGTGGACAGTGATGTGCTAGGATTTTCAGAAGGTTAACGAGCTAGAGCGGAAGGAGACCTGCTTGTCAAGGTTAGAGAGACAAGAGCCACTTACTGAGGCTAGGGTGGCTCCTCGGGGTGCAGGAATGAAAAGATAGGAAAAGAATGATTTGTAAGCCCTTCTGTGCGAGGGGCAGGGCTGCCCATCATGTTTCACACCTATGCTTTTCCCAGCAACTCCTGCGAGACCCACAGTCCAACACCTCATTATGACTTCAAACCGTGTGAACTTGTGATCCAGCACAAGGATTGCTGAACCACAAGGTTATGGAAGCCTTTTAACAATTTAACAGACACCCATTTAAAAACGAGATAGTCAAAAATCACCAAGTGTTTGCAACCAGCTAGACCATCATTTTGGAGTATATGAAATGAGTATTTAAAGGAGAAAAAAAATCCTCTCAGGAAAACATACTATTGAATAAACGTGATCACTCCTTGGGGATTTACAAATCAATAGTGTGTGCCCTCTCTTCCCCTCCCCCTACTAAAGAAATTTAATAATTATGTCGCCACTAAGAATCAAACCTTTCGGTGGACCGTCTGGTGGCTGAAATTCAATCAAGACACACTGAGTGTCACCTGCTCCCCTTCAGAAGGTCTATTACATTTCTCCCTCTGTAATGAGCAGAAGTGTAAATGCAAGAGAGAAAAAAGAAACTGTCCAGGAGGTAGCTATGAGAAGTTCTTCATCTGGGATCTTCAGGTAAGCAGATTACAGGGACCGTCTTTCTTCCAGGGGTCGAGATGAATGCAGTAAGCCCCAATCGAATAGGACACAGAGACCTCAGTGAGGCTGACGAGGGGGAAAGCCAACCCACCCTTACCAATGTACAAGAGAGTGATGTAATGCTGAGGGTAGACTGCAGCATCTGTCAGATGCAGGACTTAAGTCTCCCGAGGAGCCCTTTACAATAGGGCAGGCTCACTCCGCAGATGGCAGTGTGAACACATCTTCCTGGATCCCTGCAGACCGCTGGTGTTTCGAAGAGCTCTACAGTGGATGTAGTTACAAGAGACTTTTATTACTACTTTCTACTAATACTATTTTAAGATTTCATTTGTATTGTTTTTAACTACATGCATGTGCATAGGTCCATGCACATCCCTGCAGGTGCCAGCAGAGGCCAGGGGTGAAGGGCCCTCCCAGAGCTGGACTCTAGGCTGTTGTGAGCTACTTGACACCAGTACTAGGAACAGACCTCAGGTCCTCTGCAAGAGCAGTAAGTGTTCTGAACTCCTGAGCCATCTCTCTAGCCCCATAATGCTATTTCTAATTCCCATCAATTAATCATCTCAATCACTTCAACGTTCCTAACTTCAGTATACAGAGAAAGCATTCCTGAAATTTTTACCATGAAAATTATGACATACTTATCATCATTTCATGGTGGGAGACAAGAAGGAGCCCTGATATTTGAATCCTAGAAAAAGAAACCACAGAGTTTCCTATCAGTGTAGATATTTACAGAAGCAGCCATACTGGGGGGTGGTCCGTAAGAACCATTGATTTTCTTATCACTGAAATTTTCAAACAGATTTTCATGTAAATCAACCAAAAGTACTTAGATAGAAAATAACACTTAATTACCTGAGTTTAAGAACTCACAAATTGTGGTCCTGCAAGATGGCTCAGTGAATAAAGACAGATGGCTCAGTGGGTAAAAGAACGTGTTGCTCAATCTAAGGACCCAGTTCCATCCCAAACCCACGTGGCAGACGGGAGTGACCATCTTCTGCAAGCCCTCCTCTGACCTACACAAATATGCAGTAAGTCAATAAATAAAGGAACATAAAATTTTCACAGAATTCACAAATCACATGTTTTCTTTATGACAAAACACCTTCTTTGACTTGATAACCTAAGTAACAAATAACCAATAAGACATATGCAATTTATATAATTAACAAAATTCTTGAATTGTGAAGTAACATGTGCCAAGAGAGTATGTAAACACCACACATACACTTCAGTGCCAGAATGCTTCCCCAAATTTGAACTTTTATATGTTTAAAATACAAACATCATAAAGGACGATGAGAATTTGGGATATAGTTCAGCATGGAGCTCTTTGCCTAGTGTGTGTGTAGCACAAGAAAAAAAAAAAGTCCCTAAAAGTAAAATAGAGACAAAATACAGAGTGAACAGTTTAAGTTTCAATATGGAAAAGTAAAGGAGAGATTCCAGTCATCTTATAAAGCCACCTAGAAGTTTCAGGGACACTCAGAGGCACCGACAGCCTCACAAGGCATTGAGCCTAACACAGTGCTATTGGGGTAGGAGACAGGTATGGCAGCAGACCTCAAGCAGGTGAGAAGAACCCAGAGGAGGCTGACATTCTGAGAGCCAGCTAGCTGGCCTTGCTGGGGCACAGGTAACAGGGGTTGGGAAGGACCAGCCGTACTAGCCGAGAGGCACAGAAGGAGACAGAAAAGCAGTACATGCCATATGCCAGAAGATGACTGTGGTGAGGCAGGAGCAGAGGAGACCTCAGGCTTCTGGCTGGAGTAACATGTGAGCATCTCAACAGACTTTTAAAGTCAGGGCTAGAGGGAACATTCTCCAACAGGCTTATAGATTATGAAGAAATCCTGCCAGCCCATCCATAACCTTCCCTCCATTGTGTTACTTTGTAATGAACTAGACCAGAAAGAATTTACCTCGGTCATATGTAGTCAGTGACCAAAAACAAGGTAGCTCTCAGATCAACCAATAAACTTTACCACGGAACCAATGAACTATACCACAGAATAAACAGCTTAAGCCCAAGAACAAGAAAAAAAAAATGTTATCACAGAAAAGCACAAAACCATCACCTTTCACACAGCCCCGTGTGGTTGAAAGAATTCAGATGTAGTCACCTGACATGCCAGGATCTCAAAGTGGAAAGCGCTCAGGAAGCTGTGGCCAAGCCACCACAGGAGACAGACAAGCAGTGGAGCTTGGAAAAGGCGTGAGGAGAGAGGTAGGCCAGGTTTCAGGTGCAGAGAACCTGCGGAACCTGCAGAGGCTGTGGAGACAGAAAGTGAGAAGCGTGGTGGGTTGGGGAGCAGGAGGGGCGGGCAAAGAGGAAGCAAGGGAGACCGACCACAGGAGTCAGCTTGTGTCCTGTTGGTGTGCCCATGTCCACTGATAAAAGACAGAGAGGAGCACAGAGATAGAGAGACACAGAGAGAACGAGAGATAGAAGCAGGGAGATAGAGACACGGGGAGACACACACAGAGTGGGAGATGGAAAGAGAGAGACAAGGAGTCAGAGACCAAGAGATGGAGACCCAGAAACACAGAGACAAAGCGCTGCAGAGAAACAGAAAGACAGAGGGAAGATGGAGACAGAATAACAGACAAGACAGACCTACAGAGGAGACACGCAGACACAGAGATGCAGACAGAGACAGAGAACGGCAGGAAGGCTTTCAAAAATGAAAGGTTTTAATTTACAGAAGCAAAATATAAACCCCCGGGGAAATTTGGCAGGACAGGGTTAGAAATGGATAAGGAAACTAAAACACAATAATGGATGCTAACGTCCTACCAGTGGAAAACTCAAAGGCTCTTTCTCAATTCATAGCCAGATGAGAGATCCAAACTGGAATTGTATTACAAATAGGAAATAGTAGTAACGAAAATGTTCTGTGGTGGAACTAATTCATTGTTCATATTTATAGCATAGATCAGCGGAGAAATGACTAGCCATAAGCATATGCATTAATAAATGGGAAATACATGTGAATAGCTCATCAAAAGATGACATAAGATGGATAAAACAGGGCAAAGAGTAACAGAGGTGGCTCTAATAAATATGAAATTAATCATTTAGAAACTGAAAAGGATCGCCATGATGAATCAAAGGGCTATGAATAAGTGAATGTATAAATATAGAGCAAATATTATCTAATGCAATTTTTAAAAATACAAAACCACACATAATGTAAAGGGGACATTTAGAGAATCATGAGATGGCATTCCTGAGCTTTCTGCAGTGAGGACAATCTAAGTAGAGGGGGTTAATTCCTGGAAAATAAAAATGATCAAAACTCACATAAGAAATGGGATTTCATTGCTGATCACCAACAAATAGAGGGCACTGTTAAAGTGTGCCCCCAAGCAACACCTCCCCCAGAAGCAGTGTGTTTACATGATTTGATAGAATTCCACCAATCTTCACAAACTCAGTAACTCCAATGTTCTTTCAAATGACTGTAGATGGTGTGAAAGAGACTCAATTGTGTGTCAGAGTACGAAAAAGGGCATTCTATTTATGAGTAAGAGTGCAAAATGCTGAACAAAATAATTAAAGGAACACTATGTCATCAGCACTAATAGCACAGATCTGCCATCCCAACTCCTCACGGCACAGAGGAAGATCACAAGTTCAAGGCCAGCCTGGGCTACAGAATGAGCTCAGTACAAGTTTTAGGAATTTAATAAGACTTTGTTTTAAATTTTTAAATTATATATTTATTGCTGTAATATTTCATTACTATGATATAGTATATATTATAATATATTACTACCTATAATATGATACATAATAATTACACATATATTATAGTACTCTTAGAATACAAGCGTGGCTAAATATTGTTAAATCTATTGACATAGAGTATTACACAGACATGTTAAAAGTAGAAATAAAATGATCATTTCCATGTATGATGCAGCCATTTTACATATTAACAACAATTTTAATAAAAATCCCTCAACATAGGAATAGGTGGAGGATTTAGAAGTATACATCTATTTTTAAACTGTCTAGTGTAAGTGTTTGTGTAGATAATTACCTAAAGTAATTAAGATTATGTTTGAAACAGAAAAGGTAGCAATTTCTAATCAGTCAATAAAAAGTTAGGGGCAGGGGAGATGTCAAGGCAGATCAGGGTGCTTGCCACCAAGCTGGAGTCCCTGGGTTCCATCCCTGGAACACGTGTGCTGGAAAGAAAGAACCGATTCCTGTAAATTGTCCTTTGACCTCCACGTGCATGTGATAGCATACAGTTGACACACAAACACTGGAGGGAGGGAGGGAAGGAGGGAGGGAGGGAGGGAGGGAGGGAGGGAGGGAGGGAGGGAGGGACCTAAAATGTTAAAGAAAGATAAATTAAAGACAGAGCTTAGCCTGGAGTCACACCCCTGTAATCCTAGCACTTGAGAGGTAGAGGCAGAAGGATTGTGACTTCCTAGCCAACCTGGGCTACACAGTGCCTCACATAGTGTCTTAGAGTTACTGTTGCTGCAACAAAACATGACCAAAGGGCAAGTTATGGAGGAAAGGCTTTGTTTGGCTCACACTTCCACACTGGAGTCCATCACTGAAGAAGCCAGGATGGGAATTCAAGCAGGGCAGGAACCTGGAGGCAGGAGCTGATGCAGAGGCCATGGAGGGGTGCTGCTCACTGGCTTGCTCCTCATGACCTGCCTAGCCTACTTTCTTATAGAACCCAGGACCACCTCCTGGAGCTGGGCCTTCCTCCATCAGTCACTGATTAAGAAAATGCCCTACAAGACGGCCCACAGCCTGACCTTACGGAGGCATTTTCACATTCCCTCCTCTCAGATGACTCTGGTTTGTGTCAAGTTGACATAAATCTACTGGGTACCTATAGGGAACCCAACGTAATGAGCTCATGGCCAGCTGGCACCACACAGTAAGACCCTATCCACGCGAACACCGAAGCAAGGAAAAGAAGGGAAGTGGGGGAGGAGGAGAATAGTGCTGGAATGTAATTACGTATGCTGTTAGAGGAGAAAAGTAATCCTCAATCTCACCCGTCTGTGAACTCTGCAAGCTGCAACAACGCCTGGCCTGACAAGCTATGCCTACTAACAGTGGCATGAATGTTGTGGAAGTAACCAATCTCTTTCTGCTTGGCTCTAAGGCCCACTCCATGAGATAGAAACAATACCAGGCACTGCTAAAGAGGCCAAGAATCCATGGATAGACAGGTCATAGACCCTAGGGGGGGACCTAATTCTGTTATTCTGCTAAATGGATATACTATTAAAATGACTCCTATTGACTTACTACTATACCCACAGATCAGAGCATCCCTCAAAGAGATGCTTCTCCTTGCAGTAGATGGCAATTAACACAGAGACCCCCAACTGGTCAACACTCAGAGAGCATGGAGAGCTACCCCCAGATAAGTGAAGAAAAAGTGTTACTGCTGAGAGCCTGCCAATATGAAGGTAAAAAAAAAAAATCAAATTATAATCTTTATATATCATGGAAAGGTACTTCCTATGTCAACATTCATTTTTAATATTTTTTTTTGAGATAGGCAGGCTTTGACTAGCTCTATAACCAAAAAATGATCTTATACTCCTGATCCTCCTGCCTCCCTTTATTTTCCCAATGCTGGGATTTCAGGCGTGTCCCAGAGTTTATGTAGTGGGGGAACATTTAACCCAGGGCTTCCTGCATCCTAGGAAATCAATCGCTCTAGCAATTGAGGTATGTCCCCAATCCCAAATCTTCTAGGACATAGGACCAGATGTGTGATTCCTCAGTGTAGCATGAAATACAAGCTCTATTTGGGCCAGTTAAGCCTATGTGCCCGTGTCTATTGTGGACTTCATCTTAGCTGGGTACACTGCCTCTGCTTGCCACCCTAAGTGCCCACTTGTGAGTTCTAAGTATAACAAAGCAAGAAAAGACTAAGACAAAACACCCCATGCCTATGTCCGAATGTACCACAAAGGGTCCTTTCGGCTTCAGGCTCAAATCCAAGGAGTTCACTCACTCCCCGACACAGAAACTTCAGCTGCCTTCCCTTGAGTCAGCAGGGAACCGGTGGTGAGTGCTTAATAAAAAGCAGTTGCCGCAAAAGGAACCCCAGAGCCCTCTGTACACAACACAGACAGCAAACTTTCTCAGTGACGCCATTTTTGTTGTCGGATAGCTGCTCGTATTTATATAATGAATTTGGTCACTCTCGCCCTCCCATTCCCCTCTCATCCAAGTCCAGCCATCCAATTGCAAGCCAGTCACATCCCCTGCTAACCCTGTTAACTGCTCCGTGTAAAATGGGATCAAAGGAGAAAAGCTTGAGATATGACGATTCCGCCACAAACACAGATTTAGCTTCCTCTCTGTACCAGGTGATGGCGCTGGCTATGGAGTTACCCAAAAAGAGGGTCAGAGCTCCTTCTCCCACACAACTCACAGCCCAGGGCCTCCCCCAGGGTGAAGTCAGTAAATCAAACAGGTTAATTTGCATCTTATTTACATTTTAGAAAGTGCATGTCACTCAGACATTTTCTCGACTCTCTATCAACATAGGGCTCACAGGGTCCCCACCTCCTTGACTAGAAGACAGAAGACAACTCAGTCAAAAGCAGGTCATACCCTGTCCTCAGAGTCTTACCCCAATAGCCTTCTCACCCTATTCCCAGGGTCCAGCCCTGGAGGGGCCTCTCCACAGCCCTGAAAACAGTCACTATTTCTGTGCCATGAGGGAACCCCAGGTCACTGAGAGTGCCACTACATTGCCCTATCACAACAGGTACTTCTAAGAGTCCGGTGAAAACATGAATGAGCAGCTCCAGAAGTTTCTGGCATTCCCAGAATGCAGCACAGGCTCCATCTCCTCTGGGATATGTACAGTGTTTATCATCCCCTAAATCCACTTCAAATCATCTGCGGTCTCACTAGCAGAAAAAACCTGCAGACGTAGTATTGCCGCCCATTGGCAGGTATCTGGGGCCCCACCATGTTCCATAGTTCCACCAGAATCAAAACCTTTGCATTCATTTAAAGGACCATAGGAGGAAAGGGGCAGAAATCCCCCAAACACCCAAACCTACAGCAATACATGTAGATGACTTCCCTGGTCTCTGGCCCTGGGTTTTACTGTTAGCTCACTGTTAGGAATCTCCTTCTGTCCTTTCAAGAGTGGACTCTGAAACTCAACCTGAAACCCTGCTGTGTGCATCTGAGAAGCCACAGATGTAAATGGTAGAAGTGAGCCCCAACCCCCACCCCTGAAGAAGCTTCTGTGATTTGCAGGCTGTGAGTGAGTCTACTTTCAAGAAAAGGAGGCTTCTGCCTGAGTCATCATCACCCCAGGCTGCCACCCTAGGTCCCTGACTTCAAGCCCTTTGTCCCTTCCCTCTTCCCTGTGCTCAGCACAATCTCCAGTCCTCACCTTTTCAGTACTGGAGGTAGGAGAATCTCACAGAAGCGTCAGCTTCGTGTTCTTTTATGCTAGTAGTATGTGTAATAAAAAGCTTCAGGAAAAAGAAAGTATTGGTTGAACATTACCTGTCAGTGTGATTAAGATACCCACCAAAGCAACTGGAAGAAGAGAGAGTTTAATTGGCCTCACAGTTCCAGGGTACAATCCCTCCCAGTAGGGAAGTCAAGGCAGGGGGGAGCTTGAGGCAGCTGGTCACACAGTTCATCTGCAGTCAGGAAGCAGAGCAGTGAACGCTGGTGCTCACCTCAGTTCTCCTTTTCACTGAGTCCAGGACTCCAGCCCATGGAATGTGTCTTAGTTAGGGTTTCTGTTGCTGTGAAGAGACCGTGACCATGGCAACGCCTATGAAGGAAACATTTCATTGGGTGGCTTACAGCTTCAGAGGGTGAGGAGGAGGAAGAAAGGAGGGAGGAAGGAAGAGGAAGAAAAGAGGGAGAAGGAGAAAAGGAGGGAGGAGAAGAGGGAACATGGAAGGAGGAGGAAGAGGAGGAGGAAGAAAGAGGGAGGAAGAGAAGGGAAACAGTTATGGGCTTACACTGTCATGACAACACCAACCAACAGTGGCTTTTAGTTTCACTAAACTAATAGCTTAGTCCATTATCATCATGGTGGGGCATAGTATCGTGCAGGTAGACATGGTGCTGGAGAAGGAGCTGAGAGTTACTGTATCTTGATCCACAGGCAACAGGAAGTGAGCTGTCTCACTGGGTATAGCTTGAGCATAGGAGACCTCACAGCCCGCCTCCACAGTAGCACACTTCCTCCAACAATACCTACTCCAACAAGGTCATATCTTCTAATAGTGTCATTCCCTTTGGGGGCCATTTTTTTTTCCAAAGCACCACAGAATAGTACCACTTACATCTCGAGCGGGTCTTCCCACTGCAGTTATCCTCATCTAGATGACTAGAGGTTTGTTTTCCACCAAGTCTAAATCCCGTCAAGTTGATGAAATGAATTACTGCACAGCTAAAACTTAACTACTGAGAAGAAGGCTGTAAGGAACCCACTGTATTGATTATCCCATCCACAGTTCCCCCTGTCCCCTGATACAAGTTGACAAGTCTATTCTGACACTCTGTCATCAGACAAAGTGCCAGGAGTCAAGAAGAAAAATAAGAGGACCACACATCTCAACTCTGTGCTCAGACAGATGCCAACATCTTGATCTACACAGGTTGATGTACACGAAATGACTGTGAGTGACTGAAGACAGACGTCATCAAATGGGCAGCTCTAATCAATGTGGAAAACTCCAGTAGCTTCAGTGTGTCTGAGTCAGCACTTCTCTCACACCGAGCTCTTTCCTTCCCTCCCTCCATATGTGCGAGCACTGAGAACCCAATGCTCCAAAGTCCAAATATAGTAGGAACAATGACCAACAAAGATTTTTGACTCACTGACCTCTGGGCATCATTAATTCCTTGACTCCCAGCTCTGAAGCCCTTCAACCAGACCTTTCAGTCAGCCTCCCTGCTGACCTCAAGATCCAGCCACCCACTCTTGCCTCTGGCTCCCACAAAGAGCTCCACACAAGAGCCCTCATCGTGAAGTGGTGGGCAAGCTGTCAGTGAAAACCCTTTGTTGAAATCTGAAATCTAATTCTGTGACATTGCATGCATTAGGATACACCACAATTTTCCTAACTCCAGTTGCATGTAAATTAATTGGCTGCATGGACACCACGCCTTAAAACAAAGGAGGCTGATTTATAGCCAGACTCTTAGCTATACATGATCCTGCAGCATGGTACCACAGGCTTGTGAACTGTGCCAGCACTCACCTTCCGTAAATGATGGAAGGTGACCTCCTACCATAGAAGGCGGCCTCGCCATCATCCACAGTTCTTCCTGGTCATTCCCATGGGGACCTCCCACCCACCTCCTTGCAAGCCTGACAGGTGTGTCCTGGCTTGTTTTTAGTTAGTAAATTAAGAAGTATCAAAAGTTAAGTCTTTGGTTTTGCTCCCTGTGATACTTCATGGCCTCGGGAAATATAGATGCATCACCCTGCCCCTCCCCTATACCAGGAAGTAACTTACCCCAGTCGTGCATGGACTCAGAAGGGCCTGGGGCACAGAATGGCAGCAGACTCTGTCACTATGCAGAGGAGGCTGGCTAACAGCCAAGGGCCTTCCTGTGAAAGTCTCCATAGGGAACTATGGGAGAGGAGCCCAAGGTCATACCACATCATCAGCATAGACTTTCAGAAAACAGACAGAGGGTATCTGGAAGTCACAGCCTATGTTTGTGAGGGCCAAGATGCGGGTTAACCCCCAAAGGCCACATCCTTTCCTAAAAGAAGAGGCTTTAGAGAGAAAGGACAAGGACATGTACTCAAAACCTAAGCTAGTGACAGAACGTCCCTGAACACAGGCTTGAAGATTTACCATCTTCCAAAAGGCCAACTGTTGATGAAGCAGCCTGCCCTCCACCTTGCACACTGCAGAGGGGCATTTTTACTTCCTAACACATACTGACAGGCTTGCTATTAATGGTCAAGGTTATCTTGGGAGTGGTTTTAGTAAAATCTGCACATGAGCTAAATTTAAAAGAGTTAGACCCCATGAAATAAGGATTAAGAATCAGGCCACAGGTAAACAAGAATAGTAGACCAGACATCCAGCTTGGTGACTTGGGCAGGCCATATTCGCAGGCTCAAAACCTGCACAGGAAAGAGAATGAGTTGCGGAGGCGGCTTGGTTAGTCCACGCTCGGGGTTGGCCTTAGTGTGAAGCAGGATCCATATAATGTAGCTGGCTACTGTGATTGACTGGAGCCCAGCGGGTGTGTTGTGACTGGATGAGATCTGGCTACATTCTTCACAGGCGCACTGAAGGCAAGCTTCCTGCTAGTTTAGTGCTGAGTTCTGAGGCTGCTCTTTGCCCAGAAGCTCAAGGTCAAACCACGTGGACAGTGTAGCTCATCTCAGAGGATTTGCCCAGCTTACAATGTTTAAGGCTCTGGGAGGAAGAAAAGAAGGGGGAGAGAGAAAGAAGGAGAAGAAGGGAGGAAGGAAGGGAGGGACGGAGGGAGGAAGGAAGGAAGGAGAGAAGAAGGAAGAAAGGGAGGGACGGAGGGAGGGAGGGAAGGAGGGTCTCTAGCTATCCCTATAGAGCTGTGGCTTGTGAGGCACGCCACTCCAAGTCTTTAAGTGCCTTATGTGGGACTGGAGAGATGGTTCACTGGTTAAGAGCACTGACTGCTCTTCCAGAGAATCCGGGTTCACTTTCCAGCACTCACATGGCAGCTCACAACTGTCTGTAACTCCGATTCCAGCAGATCTGGCACCCATGGCAAAACACCGATGCATATAACATAAAAAAAAAAAAAAATGAGTAAATTTTAAAAGAAGAAGTAGTTAATTTTCCAACTATAGGACAGGGGGCCATGTTTTACTTCCCCGCTAGCCCTGCAGAGGTGTTCTTCTGAGAGATATGTGCTCTGAGATGCTGGTACCCATTAGGGAATGCTTTTCTCTACAAACAAAACCACTTCCCTCTTTTGAGTCAGATGGGGGGGTTGGTTTGCGGGTGCTAGGTGTCTAAGTCTGGAACCTTTTGCAACAATTCTTGCTTGATTATTTTTATTAAGGTTTTAGCTACAAAGAAACACTGTGTTCCTTGTAAACAAATGATACAGATGCAAACTAAATAAACATTAACAACCTTCCCTTCCCTGCTCTCTAGGTCCACATGAGGTAGCCAACACTAAATCTGGCAATTCTGCATCTTCCCCACCGTTCAGAGCACTGTGGCCCTTTAGGAATGTTGCTGGGAAGGAAATGGTTCCACAAATTGTTTAATTATAGCATTCTCGTTCACAGAGCATCCCACAGACCCTCCCTCATCTTGTGAGAATGCTCTTCCGGTTAACACTCTAAGGGAAATTTGGAAGTAGGTGGAGAATGAATTGTGATAGAACTAGATTATTTTACCAACTCAGCAAGAACTCTACACAGGTCCTAATGAGCCACCAGATCACATGATCCACTCATTCTTAACATTTGGAAGAATTTACAAATTGCCTTCATGCCATAAATAGATCTTCCCAAGAAAGCCCTCAGAACAGGCATTGGAAGCTCCTCCTGTAAGGCCACTCTCCAGCTGGGCATCCTCAGGGTATCCATGCAACAGGGGTGGAAAATGGAACAACTCAAAAGCATTCCTGTCATCCAGGAAAAGACTGGCAGAAGGTATCACTTCTATCTTTATAATCCTGACTGGAGAAGCCCCTGGTTATCAGTGGGCCCCAGTTAATAACTACTCTTGAATCATCTGATGAATAAGTATGGTATTTGCTAAAAAAAAAAAAAAAAATGAGAAAACAGGTAACAACAGAAGGCCATCACTTGCATATGGCCATTGGTCAGATCCTCTGCATTCTACCACATTTATGCCAGGCATGCCTGGTGAGTTGTTTAATATAACCCACATAAAAGCATTACACATTCCTTGGAATTATCCCCTTTGGCCTTGGTCTCTAGACTGCATGAGCAAGAAAACAAAACATTGGTCCATGGACTTTGATGAGGGGCAGGTGGCCCTTCACTCCCGACCACTGTCTCCACACATCTCTCCTGCAAGTATAAGACTGGTCCTGTGGCTTTAAGAGTAAACACGGAGCACAAGGGTGGCCAGAGGCAGGCAGCACACGCCTGAGGGCCAATCCATCTTGGAGGGCAACAATGTTATCTTGGACCCAAATCACTTCCAATGGTTTGGGCTGCAGCAGTTCCCATACCACCCCTGGTACGGTCCTACCTTCCCCCCTCCAGTGTATTCCTGAAGAGAAACCCATAGCTACAGAAGCCATCTTTGACTCTCTTGCTGTTGAGAACACAGTCCATTGCAGTGGAGAAGGCAGGGCAGCAGGAATTGTCATAGGAGCTCACTGCCTATCACAGGCCAGGAAGCACAGCAGGACAGGAAGTGAGCTCAAGGCCCGCCTCCCAAAGAGGCACTTCCTCCAGCTAGGCGCCACTTCCTCCAGCTAGGCTCCACTTCCCACAGCTCCATAACCTGCCCAAACAGTAGCCTTGGGGGACACTGCACAGCGAAAGCATAACACCTCCCAGTGGAGACTAAGTCAGGGCTTGTGTTATCCATGTAGGGGTGACTTTTTCTATTCATACATCCACCTTCCTTAAATGCCCATTTTCATTTCCTGTCGTCTGGATCCAGTGAACTTTGCATGGTGAGAATGAAACACTTTCAGCACAAAGTTCTTCTAAAGTCAAACTATTCTATGAACTTTTTAATGACTTCTATATTTATCACACCTGGTTTTCCTAATTACTTAATGATTCTAAAATTAATATGTATCACGAAGGGCTGTTTTGTCTTCCTAGGGGAGATTAAAAACTGTAGAAGAAAACGTGTCAGCATGGATAAGAACAAAGGGAAATAGGCCACATGGAAGAACTCACAAGTTATATTACAGCTCGTTCTTATTAAAAAAAAAAAAAAAAAAAAAAAACCTCTTTGGTTTCTCTAACTGCAGAAGAGGTTGACAATAGGGTTTCTTGATTTAAGGATGGAAACAAAGTATGCATCTAGTGCAGCAAAAGAGATTCTCTGCCATCATTCTTCTTCTAGGAACCATGGGCTTGTGGATGGATACATGCAGCCAGAGCTGCAAACGTGGTGACATCAGTTTATCTTGGCTGAATGCATGCGTCTTCTTAGAGATAAATAAGTGTGAATGGGCGTGTCCATTGCCTTTGAAATCAAGAATGGACACACAAAATTATCTCAGTAAAAGACACAGCTGTATGGATGTGTGGTGTGGTCTGCCAAATAAGAGAAGGAAAGAAAACAGGAAAAGCAGATACAAGATAGAGGGTGGAGAAGAGACAGGGTTAAGGTGTGGGAAACAAACAAAAAGACACATCGGAGACCGAGATGGTGAGATAAAGCATGTTTTTTTTAAAAAAATAAAGACAGTGAGATAAAGTATGATAAACTCCCAACAGAGGTCAAGGAAGGCCTCTGGAAAGGTGACCTTTGACCTGAGAATCTCCAGAAAGAACACTCTAGGCTGAGGGTACAAGTTGAGTGTCCCTCAGCAGGTGTGAGCATGGTCTCCTCAGGAACAGAAAAGCATCAGGGATTGGAGTTGTGGGGAGAAGCAGGGAGGCAAGCTGGAGGGTACAGACTTGGAGAGGGAAGCCACACACACATCACACAGCCATTTCAGGGCACAGGGAGATGTTGAGGTGTTTTTTTGGTTTGTTTGTTTGTTTGTTTTAATCACTGCAATGCAAACCCATTGAAGATTTTAAATGAAAGGTTATTACACTTTGACGTGCATTTTTAAAAAGGTCACTCTGGATATTTCTAAAGAAAGTTTGGACGGCAAGATTGGGTGTAGGAAGACTTCCTGAGCTCAAGAGACACTGAGGGCAAACCAAGAAAGAGCGTCAGTGACATGGCCCAGGGTACTGACATCGG
This sequence comes from Onychomys torridus, assembly GCF_903995425.1. NCBI lineage: Eukaryota > Metazoa > Chordata > Mammalia > Rodentia > Cricetidae > Onychomys > Onychomys torridus. Next base: position 48,568,922 of record NC_050463.1, on the reverse strand, counting down.
AAACTCTGAGGATGCTAAGCTGGGCAGACAGGTTGGAAGTAAAGCTAATAAGAGCTGGGGTTATAGCTGATGGGAAGGATAAGGACAGTCATGAACCCCAGGCCCCTGGATGAAGCCTCCTGATAGACGGTGGAGCCAGTAAGTGCATGAGCATGGTGGAAAAGGCATTTCAGAGGTGGGGCGGGGGAGAGATCCTGTTATCTTTGAAGTTAAAGACGACTTTGCCAACGTGGGACTTCTGGGCAATCAGAAGGGGAGATCTCCTTTAACCACCAATGCAGAGACACGGTACAGGCCATAACATACAACCTGCATTTTTTCAGAGAGAACTGAAGTTCAGACTGGAGGAGCTCGGCAAAAGCTTCGCAAGTCAGTCACGCACTGAGAATACAGCCCGCTGTTCGGTCTGGGCTCTTTCTGACGCTCTATACGAAAAATGAGGAACAGAGCACAATATGGTCCTAAGAATAACCTGAAGCAAATGTCTCTGATTCTGTGTAATTGACATCCTTGTGGCACAGCTTCCCCAGAGTCCGTCATCCTCCTGTGAACTCAGCATCAAATGAGTAGCTGTGAAAATTATGCCAGACTCCAGAATAGCCAAAAACTAGGGAGACACTATCCCATGTCTAACTTAACTCATCAAGGTTATCACTCATGTGTCTTGTGTTTGAATCATTTTACACCTATAAGTTATAGAAGATTTATTTAAAAAAAAAAAAACTGATTCATGTCCATAGAAATGCAAATTTAGTTTGACAGTCTCTGGCTTTTGAGCAATTTGTAACTATTTATAAGTTCCCTGTAATGGTTCTGACTCCCGTGTGTGTGTGTGTGTGTGTGTGTGTGTGTGTGTGTGTGTGTGTGTGTGTATGTGTGTGTTGGAGTCGTTTTTGAATTAGTTGCAGCCTCTTATTGGTTCTTTGATTAATGAATTGAACCAAAGCTTCATTTTTACCTATAGGCATTCTTAGGTATTTATACGAATCATGACTTGAATCTTTTCAAAATCTGCCCTTTAACCTAAAAATGTCAGCCTTTAATGATTATGTTTCAACTATAATTTTAAAATATACCTTCAAATTTTGAATCATTTGGGGAAGGAATGACTTCAGCCCCAGAGGCCAACTTTGGAATTTTAGAGATGTAAATCAACCTACTAGCAAATGAAGACCGAAAGGTTTGGGCCTTGAATGGTCTGCAGACAGAGCAAGTTCAATGTGGCATGCAAATCTCTATCTGTGGACCTTGAATTTCCCAGAACTGAATGCCTAACACTGTTGGCCACCTATGCCCCCATCTGCAGTCAGAGGCACACGCTTTGTCAGGTAAGAGGCGCCCCATCATGTCAAACATCTCTTCTTTGTTCGGGGAAGCGTCCCTTGGAGGGCCCTCCCAGACCCAATGAACATTTTGCATTGAATATAAACAAATAGCCTCTCTCTGTGGTGTGAAAAAAATGGCCAATGAAAAGGGGCTTCACAAACCATAAAAGAAGCTGGGGGAAGAGAGATGGGGACATTGAGAATGAAAGTCTGTCAGAAGGACCAGAAGCCCAGCTAGGAAGTCAATGAAAGTCATGTGTTGACTTGGGCTCAACCCAAAGCCTGAAGCCCACTGTGGCAGCGCTCACACATTCCTGGATTGGGCTGCTATAGGCGTAGTTTATCCAGGTACCTCCTCTGAATATGGCCCCAGTACTGAGCCCTGCTCCAGGTAACACTCGGGAAGCTACCTGTGGGAGCCAAGAGAACTGTATCTTTGAGTAGTCATCAGTCTCTACAGGGATGGAGAACTGCCTTTACTACCTGGGCCACCAAGGAGCTGTGCAGGACCATCTGTCTCCAAGAGTGACACCCAGCAGGAGCAAAGTACAGCTGCAACAGAGAGGCACTGAACTACTTCCTTGTTATGGCTGAATCTTAAAATGACTGTCCCTTTGCACTGAGTGACCATCTACCCTCCACAAGTGTGCGCTCACATCATAGGAGACCTTCAAGAGAGTGTGTGCAAGGGCATATGTGAGTGGAATACATTTATTAGAAATATAAAAGTAATATTACCACATTTTTATCTCAAGTGGCTGAGCCGGTTACACTAGTTTTTCCCTAATCAAATTTTGTATTACATTCTCACTGTACCTCAGGCAAGAAAAGTCAGAAAACCAGAAATAGAAGCCACATTAAATATTCCGATCACCTTCCAGCTGCTTTAGCTGTAGCTTTGCCCTTCCTGAAGGACAGAGGAGACAGAAGGGGGTAGCAATTACCATGGAGCACCAGTAAGCAGGGAAGATTTGTTCCAGGAACCAGATCCTGTCAGGTCAGAATCCCTAGTCTCTCAAACTCCCAAGAGTCTGAGACTCAGGCCACACCCAGGCACTAGGACCAGGACTCAATGACATTCTAACAGTGGCCATAAGACATGAAGCAAAATAACAGCTCTGGATAGCGATGTTGAAGGTTCCCAGTGTCCACAGAGCTTCTGGGGCCAAACGGTAAGACCTGAAGGAGCCTGAGCCACTTTCTATAAAGGCAGAGAGGAAACCGCATCAAGCCAGCCCTTCAGATAGGTGAGAGGTGAACTCGGGCGGAACCCCCAAAATAGACCTGGGTGGCTCCCATGACGGCTTTCACTTCCACCAGACCTGGGGTTGCACTTCCAGATGGGCCTGGTGGTTATTGGAAGGGGCCCACGGTGGCGGGCTGCGACTCGATCCACTCTGCTGCCACCTGCAACCGCAGGCAGGTTAGCAGAGGAAGTCCCTGAGCGCTGCAGCCAGAGCAAAACTGGCCTGGAGCAACGGGTAGGTCACCTGTTTCATGAAGACCCTGGGGGCCACGTTCCTTTTGTTTCCTCAGGAGCCTCCTTCACAAGCTGGCCTCCACCTCTATACAACAGAAAAGAGTCAAGGTGCAGTCAAGAGGCTTGCGTCTTCTTTACTTTCAAAGAATTTTAGAGGCTGGCGAGACGGCTCCATGGGAAAAAGTGATTGCTGCCAAGCCTGAGGAACCGGAGTTCCATCCCCAAGAATCACATGGTGGAAGACAAAGACAAACTTCCGCACATTGTCTTCTCACCTCCATGCATACACTGTGGCACACATGTACCGGCACTACACACACACACACACACACACACACACACACACACACACACACTAAATAATGTAATTTTAATTTCTCTTTAACAAGAAAGAATTTAGGCTTATTGGTGCATGCTTATAATCCCAGCACTTAAATGGAAAGCCAAGGCAGAAGGATTTTGAGTCCAAGGCCAGTCTGGACTATTCTGGGAGACCCTATCTCAAAAACAAAAGGACCTGGGTGGGTCTTTTGACGTCTATAGAAAGAAAAGTAGGAGGGTCACACAGTTCATATGCCATAATTTAAATTTTTCCCTTAGGTGCTTGTCTAGAGTAAAGATTTTTAAATCTTTATCTGTCCTAAATCTATCCAAAGGAATACTCTGTGGAGGTGTAGTTATAAATGGTGAGAAAAACCCTTAACACAGAGTGATCAGGAAAGATTAACAGGGGAAGATGAGAGAGAAAAAGAGGTCCAGGATGCAGAAGGACAGCAGGACAAAGGAGCTGCTTCCCCTGGGTGGAGCGTGACATTCCACCCTCACCCATGAAGGGAAGGCACCACTGTGCCATAAACAGAAGTGGGTTCTTCTACAGACATGTAACTTAATCCCTTTCCATCCTCACAGCCGCCCAAGGAGCCACAGCCTAGACTTTCCGAATTCACGGGAAAAAGCAGGATCTGAGATACAACCCTCAACTTAAATTCACAGTTCCCCTTGTACAACTTCAAAGACGAGAAGAAATCGGGCAGCGGAAGGGGCTGCTCCAAAGGGGCAACAATTGATGGGGAAGGAAGGAAGTCCGTATTTCATCATTGCATCCTAACCCTTTCATCTGACTCAGTCGGTTCACTGTGTGAGATTGTGGCCCCCAATATACTGTGCACCCCAATAAACTTATCTGGGAGTCAAAGAACAGAACAGCCACTATATTAAACATAGAGGTTAGGCAGTGGTAGCACACATCTTTAATCCTAGCATTCTGGAGGCAGACATCCATCCAGATCTCTGTGAGTTCAAAGCCACACTGGAAACATCCAGGCATGGTGACACACCCCTTTAATCTCAGCACTTGAGATCTCATGTCTTGCTTGGAAAAGACACATGCCTTTAATCCCAGGAAGTGATGGCAGGAAGCAGAAAGCTATATAAGGCGTGAGGACCAGGAACTAGAGCCTGGTTAAGCTTTTAGGCTTTTAGCAGTGGTTCAGCTGAGATCCATTTGGATGAGGACTCAGAGGCTTCCAGTTTGAGGAAACAGTATCGGCTGAGAAACTGGCAAGATGAGGTTAGTTGTGGCTTGTTCTCCTTCTCTGATCTTTCAGAATTCACCCCAATACCTGGCTCCTGGGTTTTTTTTTTTTTTTTTGGTTTTTTTTTTTTTTTTTGGTGTTTTGGTTTTTGTTTTTGTTTTGTTTTGGTTTTGGTTTTGGTTTTTAGTGTTTTTTTAATAATACTGTTTAGAAATTCATATTACAACTGTCCCAGATTGGGACTGTGGGGATGGGCATGAGGAGAGTCTCGGGTACACAGCCCCAGATTCTGCTTGGATTCAAACATAGTGGACAGACAGATGCATCACTGCTCATGGCACCATAGCCACACAGCAGCAACTGTCATGAATACTGTATGTGCCCTGGTATCTGATGCTTAGCTACCTGCCAAAGGGGCCTGCTTTGCCAGCCCCCCTTTCACAGATGAGAAGGCCAAGGCCAACAGACCTCTCAGAGCAACTCCAGATTTAAAGCGATGCCTTGGGAGAGAGCTGTCCTCGTGAGTGATGAGGGTAGGTGCAGCCTGGAGGGGGGTGGACATTTAACGTGGTGCCTATTGGTTCCTCTGCTCCTTACTCTGTCTCTGAATTTGTGCTTTCGTGGCCCAGGGCATAATTGTTTCTGGAGCAAGGACATTAAAGTAGGCTATAACGTGTATTTTGGGGAGACAATAGATGCAATTTTTAAATAGAGAAAACAGCATTCTACTGATTTGAAGGAGAAAATATAGAAGAAAAAAAATACCCCACAAACTAGGTCTGGCATTGGGAGTTCCCAGTGCTGGTGTACACATTGACATTGATTTTGCAGCCAATATTTTAACATACTAAAATGGGGTATGTTAAACACTGAAGAGGGCAGTGGCTGGTGACATGTCACTCATGTGTCCAAGAATACTCTCTTGAAGTGCCCTTTCCCAGGGTGGCCCTACACAGAGAAAGGATGCCAGGCAGACGTGGCTCAAAATACAAGGCTGAGGCTTGTCACAGGTAAGCAGAACATCCCACCCCAGGTCTCAGTTTCCCCACCAATTAAAGTTGCCTTTTATGGGGCCGTGAACATGATAATTACAGTGTCTACAGACTTCACATGATATAAATGCTACTCCAAACTGGCAAACATTAACTCTCTCAATCCACACACAGCATGGGTAACCTCTATCATAGACTCCATTTAACAGATCTAAGGTTCCCATTACCTCCTAGGAGGAAGAACACTGTCTGCTGACTTACACAGGGCTGTAGCTTAGACTGTCTTCTAGAGCAGAAATTCATGACAATAAGACTACATTTGCCAGGCGGCAGTGATACACGCCTTTAATCCCTGATCCGCAGAGCCAGGCGGATCTCTGTGAGTTTGAGGCCAGCCTGGTCTACAAAGCAAGATCCAGGACAGGAACCAAAACTACACAGAGATACGCTGTCTCGAAAAACCAAAATTTAAAAAAAAAAAAGACATTTCACCTACAATTGATTGGCACCCTGTAGTAGATGCCCAATAAGGATTTGTTGATTTAGCATAAACATTTGAAATCCTGAAGAACCTAACAAGTTGTTCATTTCTCTACAAGAAAGTTATACTCGCCAAACAGAATCTCTCCACTGAGTTGGCTCATAACTGAAATATGGAAATGCTAAGTAAATGCTTCCACTGAAAAAGCCTTGTGTGTATGCCATAGTGACAGCCTGTGTGATTGATGGTCTTGCTGTTCTGGATAACAGATCCCTCTGAAGGACCAGAGATACCTCAGAAGCTGTGGATAGGAAGCCACCTTCAGAAGCAATGATACCTTGGAATTTATGGTTGCCTGAAACCACCAAGCAAAGGGCTTGTAGAACACCAGCCCGCCCTCTCTCCCTCCACCCCTTCCTCCACACTCCTCCTCTCCCTCTCCTTCTCCATCTCTCCCAGTCTGCAGAATCCTACAGCACACTCTCCAGGATTCTAATATGAAAAGAAGCCACCACTCTGCTCATATGCTGAGACTAAAACTGCAAAGACACAGCCAGGAGACACCACTAGTTCATTTACCCCAGGGACAGACTTCTTCGCGCTGCTTTGGAAACGGGGGAAGAGAGGGCATCCTCTGCAGCAGCTCAGAGCCTCAGGAGCCTAATGTCCCAGCCAAAATCCAAACGTCCCAATTCCAACCCAGTGTGAACAGCTTCCCCAGGAGAGGAAACCATCTTAGCAATCTTCTTGGACCACATTACTCCCATTTCCAAAATATCCCATCAGATTCCATCGGTACAGTTCTTGTTAGAGTTCATTCAGGGTAAAAAACGGGCCATTAAACACATGTCCCTCCACAACTTTGCAATAGCACAGGAAATTGAAATGACCTGTGCTCTGGCTCCGAGGAGAGCTGAGCCAAAGGAGCCCCAAATTTTAAAACCCCACTCATCCCCAACTGCCACTTAAGCTTGCGTTATTGTGTTAATGTTCAGCGGGATGTATGCGGTGCTAGCCTCTGCAGGGTTTTTATTGTCTGCCTTCCTAATTCTGCCCTGCTATAACCAAGCAGAGTTAGAGCATCTCTGTGAAACCATTTAGTTCTGAGCTGTGAAATTTGTTTGCTGAAGTCAGCACCACAGCATCAAGAATTCCAATAGCACAGGATGGCCGAGATAAACAGTCCGCCAGCCTGTGGCATCGGATAAGATTTATTTTGCAAACTTTGCCAACCACCCAAAACAGAAATTATGCCTGGGTAGCTACAGCTCCACTCTGTTAGCGACGCTCATTTACATTTTTTTAAACACTGAAGGGGCATTACATCTTCTTCATAAATATTAACAGAAGTTCCTTGAGAAGCATAAGCCCCAAAGCAGGAGGCAGCCAACAGACTGAGCTCCGTGGAGGCATGGACGGTGATGTCTGGGGAGGGTAGCTCCTCTCTCCTGGTGGCATACTATATATATATATATATATATATATATCCACTGAAACATTTCAAGTCAGCCCTCCCAGAATCAGAGTTTTGTTTTTAATAGTAGCTACATATTTGGTGACGGTGCCTTCAGACGCTAAGTCAGTCATCTTCCTGCTGACTGGAGATCGATTGTATGTACAGAATACACAGGCCTTTACAGATGTTTATTTATAAAAATAACAAAAAAAAAATCATCACATCTCTTTGAGGCTTGAGTCTCATTATCTAATACCTCTCACTAAGCCCCGCCTTTTAAAGGTTCCACCCCCATTAAGCCCCGCCTTTTAAAGGCCCCACCCCTATTTAATCTATCTCACTAAGCCCCGCCTTTTAAAGGCCCCACCCCTATTTAATCTATCTCACTAAGCCCCGCCTTTTAAAGGCCCCACCCCCTATTTAATCTATCTCACTAAGCCCCGCCTTTTAAAGGCCCACCCCCTATTTAATTTATCTCACTAAGCCCCGCCTTTTAAAGGCCCCACCCTTATTTAATCTATCTCACTAAGCCCCGCCTTTTAAAGGTTCCATCACCTCCCCACTGCACCAAGCCTTTGTCATGTGAGCCCTTGAGGAGAGACGGCAGATTCAAGCTACAACAGACTTGAGAGTTTACCATGGGCCTGCCCTGCTAGATCTTATTAAAATGGAATAAGAGAAAGTCACCTTTAAAAAAAAAGTTTTCAACAGGTAAAGTAATCTCATATTGAGCAGTTCTTTCACCTTTTGAAGAAAACGAGATGATTGAGAACAAACCCAGAGAATCAGTATCAAAGCTGACTGAAGAAAAAATAAAAGTTTAGAAATAGTCATGAGAAAGTGGAGTTATCTTGACTCAATTGTTTGCCAATTTCAGACCCATGGAAGTCCCCAGCAAAGCCACAGAGGATTCATCAGTCTGTGGGGCCTCTCCTCCTATGAACCAGCAGGTCTCACACACACACACACACACCACCACCACCACCACCCACCGCCCCACCCCCCACCCCCGCAGTGGCCAGCGTCACTCAGGTGATGTCACCACACGAAGTGGAAAGCTCAACCTCCTGACCTCAGTGATGTGCCTTGCCATGACCTCATCATACTAACTGGAAGTCACAGCAGAGGGGGGAGGGAGATGCTGGGCTCTTAGCAAGTGCTAGGTGACAGGTACCACGACTTCAATCGCAATATGTGAGTTTCACATTCAGTATTTTCTTTCTGCTCTGAAAACCCAAACATTAGCATGAAAGGGGACCAGAAAGTAAGAGTCATAGTGACCAGGATGTGAAATTCACCACACAGGCAGCTCACTTGTCGCCTTGATGCCAAACGAAAGGACAAAAAGTCCAAAGACTTAAAAACTCTTGAAGGTTTCTCAGACAGGATCTCTGAGGAGCCGGGATGGCAGTGCTCCGATCCTGTCATGGTGACAGAAAGCACAGTTTTAACGTGCAACAGTGATCTCTGATGCACTGGGGGCTCTTTGGGGAGCGTTAAAATTTCCATGGCAGCTGTAGTCTGCGGTCCTGGTGGCACTGGGAAAAAACACTTGTCAAAGCCATATCTGGGGCCAAAATTGCCTGCGTGCAAACAAATTTTTTCCCTCCATTGTTAAGTGAAAATTCCATAAGAGAAAAAAAAAATTCTTGCACTGTGTCCAGCAGAAATACATCTTTCCACTGGACATGTTGCCCTCATGAGTGTGCCTATTGTGTTTACATTGAGAATGAGGAACAAACACATGCATTCTCTCCCCTCCCTCCCCCATTCTTTCACAAACTCATCCTCCATATTTTATTAAGAATGGGAATAAGCTGGAGGGCTATCTGTGGTGGCAGATGCCACTTCTCTTCTATGGATGATGGGGAGCCCTTCAGAGAGCACCCCACATCTATACCACCACAGCCATCCCCTCCATGATGCGGCGCTCGTTAACACAATGGCTAAGAAGGCCCTGCCTCAGAACGGCGGCCCAGGCCTCTGCCTTCATGCATGCACAGAATCTGGCCCAACTGGCTGAAATAACTCTGCTAATTTATCCTCTGGTTCAGGTCTCAGCTGCAGTTCTCAGCTTTGATCATAGCCAAAGCCCATATCATCCTAAATGTCATGTGTGATCCTGGGGGTCTGGGTCAGGGGAGGCTGGGAAGACCAAGAGGGGGCAAGGAGTATGGTTGGGCCACCTGCTCCCCTCATTAGTATGAGATGAAATGGCACAGCTGATTGGCCCGGTGGGGAGTGGGGGTGTGGTGCGGACAGGGAGAGGAGGCTAGAGGTGTTCCCAAGGGGTCTCAAATTGCGTCCCACCTGCTGCCTCTCATTAGCCTTGACTATGTACCAGGCACTGGACTTGGCTCTCAGAGATGAAGCCCAGCACCCAAGGACTTGGGGTCCAGTGGGAGACACAGACACAGAGAGATAGCTTTCACATGATGTCCAGTAGACTGAGGAGGAGGAGGAGAGAAAGAACCATAGGAGCAAAGAGACAAGATTCAGAGACTCCCTTGGAAATTTACCTCTGAAGGGAAAATTGGAGCACAAACAAGTATCTAAGACCTTATTTTCCTTATTTGGAAAATAGATACATGTAGTTCTCACCGTCTAGGACACTGAGACATGGTGGGGGGGAAAGGTGTGTTTGTGCATCCCACACTAGGAGATGCTTCCAGGGAACTGGAAATCTTCAAGGAGCTTTCAAGGTGAGCAGGGACTTCGACTTACCAAGATAGCAAGGGTTCCTGGGGAAAAACTTGGGAGCTGGACAAGGTAGCCCAGCCAGGTGCCCAGCTGTCCACCTTTGGCAGCAGGCCTGAGGAGAGGGGGGCTTACAGCCTGTAGGCAACGCATCTGGGGCAGCAACTGGTGGCCCCTCAGGACAGAGAGATCACTTAAGAGGCAGTTCCCTGGCTCTGAGAGTGTAACCCCCCTGGTGGAAGAGAAGGTGCTCAGGGAGAAACACACGTGACCTTCTCTTCAGCCATCAGACTCCTGAAACCATCGTCCCCTGTGAACTGAACTTCCTTAGAAGAGCCATACTGGGGAAGGGAAAGAATCCATGCCTGGTGCCAGCCAATGAGGGAACCCGTCTCCTAGAGAGAGATTCCATTCCATTCTGACAGCTTGTCACACATCATCTTGGTGGAAGCACACCTTGACCAGGACGGCTCAGTGACGTACACCTACCTCCTGCTCCATTTAAACACAAACCTCATATGAGGACCCCAAAGATGGACCTGGGAGGGGAGGTGGGGGAGGTCACTGGACTTCTTGGCTCTTCTTTTCAAAGTTAGCCACGTTAAATAAGTCCCGTCTCTGCTTCTCACTGTGACTTGGCTGACACAGCATTTCTTCCTGTTCTTCCTGTGAATGCCAGAGTCCGCTGAAGCCAGCGATGGCTTCGTACTTGTCGCTGAGTCTCCTGCTGATGTCAGTATCCGGTTAACGATGGATTAACCCGTGGAAGGATGGGCTAAGTGCCAGTTGTGGGGTATAAACGCTGCCCGCGGCAGGACTCCCCAGCATGTGCCACCTGTTGCCTTGTGAAGAGGAGGCCTTGCTTGCTGGCTTACCCCCCTCCCCTTTCTCTGCCAGACTAACGTCCTCCTCAGGCTCACGAACAGGCCTTTGGAAGTTTACCTTGCATTTCAATTTCTCCTGGCTATTAAGGATCATAATTGCCACTGTTTTCGGTCTGGGGTAGCACAGAGAAAGGCAACCAATAGCCATTAAGAATATTTCAATGCTGGCAGTGAGAAGAGCCAAGGAAAGCTCATCAGGCACCAAGTAGTAAAAAGAGCAGGGGAGATAGATACTGAACAGCCCCTCCACCCCGGGCACTGCCAGAGTGGTCTGTAAAGAAAAACCTTCCTGGTGGGGTCTGGGGGAATCGCATCATTATATGGCAACAGAGAGCAATATAAAGTAACAAGTCCATGGTCACTTCCCAGTGACACAGGTGCAGGTCTGTGAGGACCAGCCACATTCCATAGACCCTGAAAGATTGGTGAACTTGGCCCATCCCTCCAAAGGTGACTACAACCTCACGCCCACATCAGACCAGGTGACGTGTGGGAGACCCTGGGACAGCTTCAGTAAGGTTCCTGGCTTCAGGAGATCCAGGAATAAACAGTGTATGGAAGATTTTCCCACATGGCAGACAAGCCTGGTGCATCCCAAAGGCAGAGGGGTACCTGTGTTGCCTGAGGAGGACCAAGTAGAGAGCTAGGTAGACAGGGTAGGAGGGCAGACTAAAGGCCTGTGGGGTACATCCAAACCAGAGTGTGGCTACACCCCTCAACCTGCCCTAGAAAAACTGTTTTGAGCCAGGGGCACATGCGTTCTGTCTTTTATCCCAGCACTCCAGAGGCGAAGGCAGGCACATTCCTGCATTCCAGGCCAGCTAGCGCTGCACACGGAGACCATATCTCAAAATGAAACATGCAAAAATGGAACAAACCATTTTTGTGGGTGAGGACAAACTATGAGGTTGAAAAAGAATACTTCCTACTCTAAGTCTGCAGCCATAATTCAAGAGGAAACAGAAAACGTGTGTGTGTTTTGTGTACACATAAGTATACACAACACATACACACACACACACACACACACACACACACACACACACACATGCACACTAGGGTTTCTCTATAGGAACAGGACTGGTAGCATGAATAAATACATACTACATGGAGACTATATGTAGATGGACTTACATGATGTGGTCTCGGCTGCAACAGTAGCCATCTGTATACTGGACCAGAAGCTGAGAATAAGTCACTGTTCCGTCCACAAGACCAGGTGACACGGTTGTCCCAACATGAAGGCCCAGGAAATTCCCGGAGAGCCGCTGCTCTGCAGTCCACACTGGAAGGCAATGGATTTTTGTTCTGATTTCAGTGAAGACATGGAACCACGGCAGCAGCCACAACAGGACCGACGAACTCACCAGCAAGAAACCTCAGCCCTGAGATCCCGGAGGACCTCTCTCTCTCTAGGTGGGCAATGAGAGGTGCCGCACATGCTTAGGGTGGGCCATCCTCTTCCATTAGCATGATCAAGAAAAGCCCTTGCAGGCTGTTCAGCAGTGAATCTCTTAGCTGATTTTAGATCCAGTCACATTGACTGCCAAGGTTAACCATCAATGCTACACATGCATGTGTATATGTGTACATCTATGTACATGTATACATCTATGAGTATGTATGTGTGCATGTATTCATCTATGTGTATGTAAACATCTATGTGTATACATCTCTGTGTATGTATATATGTGTATACATCTATGTGTGTATATGTGTATACATCTATATATATGTATATATGTGTATATATCTATGTGTATGTACATGTGTGTGTGCATGTGTACATGTATGTATATGTATATATGTGTGTATGTGTATGAACCACAGGTTAAAGCCTTGGTCACTCTACCAACAAATGACTCTGGAATTAATAGGATGCTTGACCAGCAGTGAAGGTGAGTCTTCCAGGCTCCAGCATGATCACTGTGTGCAGAGCCCTGGAGAAAGTTTCAGTTTTCAGAACATCTCTGGGCAGAGGCATCATGGGTGACCCTAAGCAGAGGACCACATAAGGTCTGGTCCAATCCAGCTGTATGTGAGAAACAAGTGTCACTAATAACATCCGGACGGCCCAATGCAAATCACACAGCCAGGCTCTGGGTGAATCTGGAAGTTATAAACGCCAGGATTTTACTTTTCAAACATCACCCTCCCCAGATTAGTTCCTGGACTTTTCCTAGCCCGAGTCATATAGACTCCCTTGTCTGCTGGCTTGTTTGTCTGATACAGGGTCTCACATCATCCTGCTTGGCCACAAGCTGTAGCTGAGGCTGGCCTTGAACTCCTCAGCCTCTTGCCTCCTGTGTGCTGAGTGCTTCCCAGCAGTCAGACTACAAGTACGTGCCACCACACCCAGTTCCTCACACGGGCACTCGGTATCAGCAGAAGCAGGCAATGAAAATGGGAAGGACCATCAGAGAAATGGGCCAGAACACTTGTGAAACTCTTTCAACACGCTAGCACGCTCTGCAAACAGGAAACATTCAGCAAGTGGCATGCTTGCTGCCTGTGGGTGCAGCCAGGGGACTCAAACACGCGCCTCCTACCTCAGACCTGCTGTGCCCCCCTTTCCGCCCTTGAAACAGAAGCCAGAAAAGTGAAGCCGTATCCTGCTGGGGTGGCTTCAGAAGGAGGAATGAGAAAGAGAACACAATGCCTTGGCTCTGCTGGGAAATGTCACCAGGGTCTCTAGAATCTCCCTGGTGTGGTGGCCACCTCAAGGGCAAGCCACTGAGAGGGGCTTCCTTCAAACAGGCCTGCTTTGGATAAAAGCTCCCTAAGGAATCGGGAGTCAGTGTGGCTAGCATTTAAAAACAAACAGAGTCAATAAATAGCACCAAAGGAAAACAAACTGAGAGGTTTCTCGAAACAACTCCTCTTTTGGGACCAAATTTTCCCTCTGCCTGTATCCTTTGTCCAAAGAAAACATATTCATGCCCGAAAACCTACAAGAGGAAAATGGTGAAGCCAGGGAGATGCCTCAGTGGGTAAAGTGCTTGCCACATAAGCATGGGGTCCTGAGTTCAATCCCCAATACCCACACCAAAGCTAGGCACACCTGCAATCCTGCAGTCCCATCCCCCAGGAAAGAGAGACAAGGACACCCCTGGTCTAGCTGGATCGGCATCCTCAGACGGGGACACCCAGCAAAGGGCAGGTTGCTGAAAGTAGCTAGGCCTTCCTGCTTTCAGAATGTGCACCTAGATATGTGGGCAGTGAAAAGAGACTAGTTCCCCAATTCCATTTTCCACTCACTGTCCCAGCAAAACCCATCAGTAGCCTGAAGATTGCCTCTCCCACTTCCCCTTACCCACACATAGTTCACATTTGACAGAGAGACCCTGTTAGAGGAAAGGGCTGCAACACTATGTCAAACCTTGGCATAGGCTGCAACAGTGTATCAACCCTGACATCCTCTGCTTTGGAGTATCTCACACTGGATTGACTTTTGCCTTTACCCAGCAAACCTTTCCCTGACCAGAAATTCAAACCAGCCACAGCATTGGTTGGTGTCCCAGTTTGGTCTCTGTTGTTGTGAGAGGCAATTGTAGCCAAAAAAATAACTTGGGGAGGAAAGGGTTTATTTTAGTCTACAGTTTGTAATTCACTGTCAAGAGAAATCAAGGCAGGAACCGAGAAGCCAGAACTGTAACAGGGACCTGCTTACTGGCTTGCTCACTATGGCTCCCTCATCCACCTTTCTTATATAACCCAGGACCGCCTGCGCAGGCATGGTACAGCCCATGGTGAACTAAGCTTTCCTATATTAATAATTGATTAAGGAAACGCTCCACAGACATTCCCAAAGGCCAGTCTGATGGCGGCAATTCCTCAATTAAGATTCCCTCTTCCCAGACTGTAGACTCTATCAAGTTGACAAAACTAGCCAGCAAGGAAGGGAGCATCCAGGCACATCAGACATCTTAGACCCATCCCGGGCACTCACTCGAAGATTATTAACAGGAAATATTAGTTGTTAAATACGCAGTAACTATATCTCCCTGCAGGCGCCATTTCTCACATACTTGCGTTTCTTGTGACTCGTTCATAGTCTAATACTCACTTAGAAAATGAGTAGTTGTTATCTCAAATAGTGTCACCTCATTCTTCTGCAGTGGAAAGAATCTCCTGTCTAGTAAACATTAATAATTGAATTTTAAAGTGTTTTCTGTGAGTCCTCCATAAGGAGTGTGGCTGGAGTGACTTCCTAGGCAGGAACTAAACAGCTTCCCATCATGCTTCCCCCATGTCCCATCCATGCACCATGCCCTGCAAGTGACTCCAGAGGACAGGAAGGAGGCAAGGACCAACCCACAGAATAACTGATTCCAAACTCCAGAGTCTGCAGTGGTCTGTATGTGTCCCCTAGAGCTCATATGCTGGCAACATAACGTTCAATGCAACCATGCTGGTTGGATGGGAGGGTCAGTTGGGATCTCCAAGAAATGATTAGGCAGAAGGTCTCTGCCCCAGTAAGCAGAAGAATGTGTCTATCAATGGGATCCTAACAGAACAGCAATGTGGACTCCCTCCTGCTCCTCTCCACCACCATCTTTCAAGCAAACCTCACCAGATGTGGTCCCCCAACCTTGGACTTCCCAGCCTCCAGAATGGTGATTCAAACACACTGTTATGTGTCAGAAATTACCCAGTCTCTGGGCCTCTATTAGAGCAGCACAGAATCCAGGCAATCAAAAGTTCAGAGGCAAGGAGGAGGCCGAGTAGAACCGATCCTGAGCTCAGTAGACTGCTTCAGACCCCACAGGACTCTGCAGACACTGTTTCCCTGGACCAGATTGTCCTGCCTGCCTCCTACAGCTCGCTACTGCCCTCTCAGTCTCCTTTTGGTATTCCAGGTCTACCATTCCAAAGCAGCACCATCCACCCTGCCTGGTTCCCTGGTCATTGTTCACCTGTGCCATGGCACAGGACTCTTCCCACAATCCTATGCTCCTGAACTGTACACATCTTGAGAGCAAATGCTAAGCTTGTGCTTCTGGAAGCTGCTGGCATCTTGCAAGGAACCAGGCACAAAATAAGCTCTCAATAGAGCAATGTGGAATGAATGAATGAATGAAGAGTGAATGGACAAACCAAGTCCTATATTCATTTCCAAATTAATTCCTATCTCTTTGTGGAAACTACCCAGCTTTAAAATACCAAGTAGATCCTATCTCAAAGTGTGAGCACCACTGCCAGATACCAGCATCACCAAGAAGCTGCCAGGTGCTACCATTCTCCCAAAGTGGCAGGTCCATCACTGAAGGAATGAGTAAGCTTTTGGTTCTGGGACACCATGGACAAGTTCTAGTCACAGTGTAGCACACAGCAGTGCATCCCGTGTTTGCATGACCTCTCTCAATGGACACCTTGTTGAGGTTTGAGCCAAGCTATCTAAAGTCACCTCCATGGCCAGGTTTCCTATGGGATCGACTGATTTGTGACAATATATTTGTCTTCTGGAAGGAAAAAATCTTAACTTCATAACAAGAGCAGAAGAAAGCACTGGTGTTGGTGTTCTTGGGGTAAGTACCCATCAGAACCCTCTGAGAGATGGCATGGTTTTAGCCCCTCCACAGGAGTAAAGCAGGAACACACATGGAAGAGGTTTCCCACTCCTCTCTCTCTCTCTCTCTCTCTCTCTCTCTCTCTCTCTCTCTCTGTCCCCCCCCCCAGTGTTCTCCCTTGTGTGACCCACTTCATCAGCTGGACCTCATTCTTTTCTGACATCAGTTTCTTTACTGTTACTCTTACTGATCCATCTGTACACCAATTTGAAAATCTTATTTTACTGATGATTGAATCGACTTTTAACCTCTATGGCTTCCTGTGCCATTTCATTTCCAAGGTTTGATCTGCTTCTTAATCTTGGATGAGTCCTAACTTTTGATATTCTAACTCAAGTTGATTCTGATCTATGCGGCAAGAAAACATGTCCTTGAAAACCCCTCACCCTGCCAGCACGTACTCAGGGTTAGTAACTGGATTTGACAGGCAGGGAGCAGGTCCAGGCTCGCTCTGTGGTGTGTGGTGCTACCACCAATGAGAGATGACCAGTCTCGCTCTCCCACCACCTGTCCTTCTGAAGAGCCCCAAACACAAAAAACACCTGAAAGCCAGCTGAAACAAAGAGGCTCTGATGGCCACCAAATGTCCATAGTGTCCACTGTCTCTCCAACAGGACCTTGATCAATCAATGGGTTAGCCAAATCCTGGACTCACTTCAGAGATGAAAAGGATGAGCCAGGAAATGGGGGAAAGACAAGGTACCTGTGATGGGAAGAGGCATTGGTTTCACAACATCAAATGTGACTTTGGCTTCTGAATCTCCTGACTGCTGGCTATGGGAATTGGGAGAAAGAGTGCCAACCAACAACCATCTCAGTTATTCAGATGTAAAAGAGTAATAACAACAATGGCAACAACCAACATCTATCCCACAGGAGTGTGTGTGTGTGTGTGTGTGTGTGTGTGTGTGTGTGTGTGTGAAGATGAAGACGGCATGATGAGTCCCCAGAGCCTAGTGCCCAACACACTATGTTGACCTGCTATATTATCTCTTTTTATCTAGACATATCTTGAATCAATTATCAGCTCTTGGAAGGAGAATACCACTCCTAATTCATTGCCCATCCAAGAGGGGACTCACTGAGTGCTAATGAATCCCTGTTGTTAAATTCATACTTGAGTCCAACTTGCTGTCATCCAATTCTAATGAATGCAAGATATTGATGGACAAAACTAGGTGGTTTTCTTTTTCTTTCCATACCAAGCTTTCTGGGGTTGTTTTTAAACCTCCACACATCTGCTTACTTCTTGTAAAAACAACTGCAGTCCAACACAGGAAGAGGTTTGGAGACCAACCTGGAGAGTTGCCATAATGGATATGTGAAGGGATGTACAAGGGAGCTATGGGTCTAGAGGCGGGCAGGAGGAGCGGGCTGCCAGTGTAAACCATTGGCTGACGGTCAGGTGCCCTTCAAGTACTTCACACTTCAACACCACATTGTACCCAGTAAGAGTGGTGACCTGTTATCTGAGCTGCATGGAGGCAGAGGGTGGTTATGTACACACATGAGCTCAAAACTCAATTCTGCTTTAAAACACAGAGACAGTTGAAGTCAAAGTGAAATCTTTGGTTTGGAAAGGCTGAGAAATTGAAGTGCCCACCTCCATTCATGTGGGAAAGCATCGCTTAGGCATCTACATGGAGAAGACATAAGCAAGTCTACCCACTTCCAAAGGTCCCAACAATAAACTAAGGTGCAATTCTACCCATTTATTCTGGGGAACCAATGATATTATTAGGCTGCTTAGAGAGCAATGGGTGAGGGGCTACAGGCAGCAGGGAAGGTGTCCTTAAAGTATCCACACTATAAAGTGTGTACCCAGTGTGGATTATGACTGTATAGATTATTATGACCATGTACATTATGACTGCATAGACTATGGCTGGTGACTGTATAGATTATTATGACTGTGTACATTATGACTGTATAGACTATGGCTGATGACTGTATAGATTATTATGACTGTGTACATTATGACTGCATAGACTATTGCTGACAACTGTATAGATTACTATGACTGTGTACATTATAACTGCATAGACTTTGGCTGGATAGCAGAATTGCATACAGCCAGTTGGGAGAGGTTGCTAGATACTCAGATAAAGGATCAATGACCTTCCCTAACACCTCCTTCTATGGGGAAATGTCAACAAGCCCAGCTATGATGATCTTTTGTAGCTACTCCAGCTGAGCTCCAGAAGGTGGTGGCTTGGAGGATAGCCTTGTACAACACACAAATACACACACACACACACACACACACACACACACACACACACACACCACAATAAAGGGATCTTCCACATTAAAGGCATTTTCTGCAAAGTGCCTGAGTGTGGAGAAGACAAAGAGACACCTATGTCTTGGCAGAGGAAAGCCATCGATGGAGTAAGGGTATGAAGTGAGCCAGGCATGAACCAGGCACTCCAGTGCCATGACAGAAGCCCTTACAATGTAGGCAGGAATCAGAGAGAGGTGGCTCATTTATGTCTGTCGATGAGCTCTACATATGAGGGGAAGCAACAAAGAGCCCTATCTATCTATTATGCTTATGCACCACAGCAATGACCAGCAAGCATGGTCCAATAATCCTAAAGGGTATAATAGTGGCATGCATACTTAGACAACCACCCAGGGCTAGTGAAGTGCTGCATCTTGGAGAACCTGCAACGGTCACTTTACTAACCCAGCATGATCTCTAACTACATTCTGATTTATTTGTCCTTAGACCCACAGATAAGTGTAATCTTCACTGCTCACCAAGGAATCTTCTCTCTGCAACCAATAGAAAGCATTAGAGAAAACTGCAACCCATCAACATGCAGAGTAGTGGAGTCCAGCCTCAACTGAGACAGCTACAGATCAACTCCCATACCTAAGGCTCAGGGATCATAGAGGAAGAGAGGTCAGAAAGACTGCGGGAACCAAGGGAACAGGAGTTAGTTTACTGTGAAACTGGGTCTCCTAGAATAGTCAGAAACTATACCAAATAACCATGACCCAAACACAGAGGACACCTATAGACATGTTTACATGAGAAGGAAAAACCTCAGGAGACCCCACCTCTGCACAAAGACCTACAGGCATCTTAGGAATGCTGAGAGCAGAAGAAAGTCCTCCCCAGGGACGAGCGCACCAACTAGTTATCCGATACCAAGTGGTCAGCCCTGAAAACATGGGCATACAAGTAACATTGTATGGACTGAGCAGGTTGTGTTTACATATTTAGGAATATATTTGTATATGTACACACATATGTAACAACATTAAATAAAGCAAGAGAGGAAATGAATTTGAAAAAGAGCAAGGTGGGGTTCATGTGAGGATTTGGAGGGAGGACAGGGAAGTGGAAATGATGCCATTATATTATATCTCAAAAAAATTTTAAATTTTTTTTTTAAAAGTTTTTTTAAAAAAGAGCTTAAACAAAATTTCAAAACTGGTCCAGCAAGATGAGATGGCGGCATTTGCCATGCAAGCCTGGCAACCTGAGTTTGGCCCCCAGAACCCTAGAAAGGTGGAAGGAGAGAGATGACTCCAATGTTGTCCTCTGACCTCCACACACACACACCGTGGCATATATGCCCACACATCTGCACATATGCCCACACACCCACATCATTCATGTACACACATACCTGCACATATGCCCACACACCCACCTCATTCATGTACACACACACCTGCACATATGCCCACACACCCACCTCATTCATGTACACACACACCTGCACATATGCCCACACACCCACCTCATTCATGTACACACACACCTGCACATATGCCCACACACCCACATCATTCATGTATATACATACACCTGCACATATGCCCACACACCCACATCATTCATGTACACACACACCTGCACATATGCCCACACACCCACATCATTCATGTACACACACACCTGCACATATGCCCACACACCCACATCATTCATGTACACACACACCTGTACATATGTCCACACACCCACCTCATTCATGTACACACACACCTGCACATATGCCCACACACCCACATCATTCATGTATATATATACACCTGCACATATGCCCACACACCCACATCATTCATGTACACACATACCTGCACATATGCCCACACACCCACATCATTCATGTACACACACACCTGCACATATGCCCACACACCCACATCATTCATGTACACACATACCTGCACATATGCCCACACACCCACATCATTCATGTACACACACACCTGCACATATGCCCACACACCCACATCATTCATGTACACACACACCTGTACATATGTCCACACACCCACCTCATTCATGTACACACACACCTGCACATATGCCCACACACCCACATCATTCATGTATATATATACACCTGCACATATGCCCACACACCCACATCATTCATGTACACACATACCTGCACATATGCCCACACACCCACATCATTCATGTACACACACACCTGCACATATGCCCACACACCCACATCATTCATGTACACACATACCACACTAACACTACGCTTCTTAAATTCAAGCTTATTCAAAACCACACTTAGCAAATGTTGGGTCAACTTGGGGAACAGTGAATTGAGGAAACATTTGTGAAACAAGGTTTTTCTTCCCCTGAAGAGGGAAACTGCCAATGGGTAGGTTCCCGTGTGACCATGACTCTTTGCAGACTATCTCTGTCACCTTTGTGACTCCTTCCAAATGCATCACATTTGCATCAGCTATTGAGAAAACGGGGCCTAAAGAACATGAAATTTTGATTTAAGAATACCAAGCTTCAAAAATGAAATAGCCCAATTACAACCCATACACAGGCTGGGGAGACGGCTCCATGGGTAAGCCCTAGATGGGGACTTGTGAAGAAGGGACCTCAGATATCCAGCATGCACATAAATGTTGGGTGTGTGATGGCCTGCCTATATTCCAGCCTTATAAGGACATCCTCAGAGCATGCTGACTAAGACTAGCCAGCTGGTGAGCTCTGGGTTTGATTGAGTGACCTTGTCTTAGGGTATAAGGTGGAAGAATTATAAAGGAGGAGTCTTGACATCAACCTTGGGCCTCCACATACATGTGCACATACATGTATATGTACCTACACATACACACACACACACACACACACACACACACACACACACACACATGCCAGTATACACACACAGAGACACACACAAATGAAAATAGGAAAACACACACACACATACATTTTCTGACACCAAAGTCCACATTCTTCTTTGGTTTGGCATTTCCTCAAACAACTCCATTTTCATCTGCAGAATTATTTCTGTTATTCACAATACCCCACCTATGTCTAAGGAAACCTAACACAGCCACGCCCACAAACACTCAGACACCAGCTACCCAGAGATGGTGCTATGATTCTTATCAAGGTGTAAACAAATCAGCAAGTCCAAGAAAGACTCAAAAACCCCAAGTCCTGTAGCAGCACCGTCTACAGCAAGATGGAAACCCTCACAGTAAGACCAGCAGCCCCCCAACAGACTGCTCACGACTAGGATGGCAATGCAAGCAACACAAAACTTGAGGAGGAACTGACAAGATCAGTAATTTGAAAAAAAAAATGACATTATAAAAATAAAACACAATGCAAAAAAAAAAAAAAAAAAATCCAGGGGAAGAAACTATCACCATTTCCGTGAAGACTAACACAGAGTGCTATTTACTTCTTTAGGAACCCAGCATTGTGACCCGGGGTTTTCAGTCACTGTGGTTCCCATGGCCTTTGTGTCCATTCTAGATATCTTTCGAAGCGGTGGCAGAGGTGACAATGGACAAGGCTGGGCTTCATAGCTACTTGTGTTTTGTTTTGTTTGTTTTTAAGGCAGAATTTCTCTTCTTTTTCTCCATTTTGAGCCAAAAATCTGAGAAGCAGCATTTAGATAAGTACACACAGAGCATGAGTCCCTCCTCTCGCCTCGGACTCCAGCATGCGGCTCCAACCTCCACCCCATATCATTTTGCCATTGTAGAAAGGAGACCGGAAGCTGAACAACAGAACATCGGATTGCATTAGTGAATTCACAGCTTCCTGTGGGTTAACCCCTTCCACACTGACTCAGCCTGGAGCTGTTAGCTACTGCATCCTTTGCCAACAGCCCTGCCTTTGGGAGGCACTGTGATTGTTAAGTGACCTTAACGATGTGGAAATGACCTTGCTACCCTCACAAGATGTCCTGCATGTTGCCGGGAACAGCCTAGACATGAAACTTGTTCTTTATAAACCAGGACACCGATAATTACTTTGACAACAGTAGAGAGGCTGGGAGGCTAGAGGCCGGGTACAGGACAATGAAACCAGACTAGAGTCATTAGCATTTAAAAGGTTGTAAGAGCAATTAGCACCTCATTAATATGACATAAATGCAAATTTACAGAGCTCCCTCATGACCTCCAATTCTTTCCGCCCAACCAAGGAAAGCCGTCTGTGTGTGTGTGTGTTAGGAAGCGCCACTCTGAGATGCCCTGTGCAGACAGGGAATGGTTCCACTGCCCAGCCCCTTTGAAGAGGCCCAGATAAGAGACTCCTTCACTCAGGGCTCAAGTGGCCACTTCACGGAGACCTGGGCAGCGCCGTCAGATGAAAGGGGTTATGGGAATTCCACAGCCACAGCAGGCTGTGTTCAGTGAGGAACTTGGCTGACTGCTGAGCATGACAGGACAGTGACAGAGCGCAGTGACACCGAGCTGGCCCCCAGAAGAGCTGCTTCCATGCTGAGAAGGCAGAGGCTGGCAGAGATCTGCACAGCTGAGGGGTTTTTTTTTTCCATCAAAAACCCACAGATGATGATCAAAGCAATCACCTTAAATAATTGATTTCCTTACACCAATACCAAAAGAAAGAAAGAAAGAAACCCCTCCTGAGGGCTCTGAACAGTAGGAGATATAATCACACCACTAGGAGAGGTGGTTGGAGAGATGCGTTCTGAAGGCCCGAGGGTGTGATTAGAGCACCCCACATCAAAGGACGGTGTTCTAAAATAGCTTGCCCTGAAAACACTTCACACAAATACGTTGTCAATAGCACCCCAGATAAGAATATGCCATAAGAGCATCTTTCTGCCCCTAATATTTATCACCAGCCTGCCAAGCAGGGAGGGGAAGAGGATAAGCTATGAGAAGGGAAAAGGGGGTCACTGGAGACAGAGTCAGTTCCCGTAGATACAATGTCCCATCGCTACTGTTACCTGGGAAGATGGTTAAACTAACACAAAAAACACACTCACAAACACAACCTAACACACACACAGCACATGCACAAGCACATATACAAACACACAAACAGATTTGCAAACAAACCCACAAATATTTGCATACATACTTACAAATAAAAATATACAAATGTAATAAACACACACACACACACACACCCCACACACACGCACACACGGAACTACGTACCAAATATGCTCACATATATGTATATATATGCTCACAAATACATACTCTCACATGCAAACACATACTCACCAACATACAAACACACAGAGCTTGCACCAGAATATGCCCCAAAGCAACAGTCCTGGTATTCCCCATCATGTCAATGTGGTAAGGTTTTACAGTACTCAGTCCAGAGACATGGAGGCCACAGCCCCTGAGCCCAGATCCTCTGTAGTATCTCTTCAATTCAATGGTGGTCCATGGTGGAAATCAAACCCAAACAGTTTTAAAGGGAATATCAGGTCGTTGTGTGTTCAAACACTGCAGGGCACTATGGGTGGTTGTGAGCAAGTAGCCACCTGGAAGAATGCAACATGGGGGATGAGACAGATCCCAGCAGGCTTTCACAGCCATCACCAGGATAAAAAGAACCAAGCAGAAGGCTGGTGCCTCCAAAGGATAAGAACATTTCAACAGCACCAAGGGAAAGAGGCAGCCCACCCTGGCAGAAGAGACCAGTGTGACCAGAGGCTCAAAGCTGCACCTAGAACGCAGGTCAGGGGCCATGGTGACAAGTGTCCATAGTGAGCAAAGCGGTAAAGGAAGTGGGACATGGCCCAGATGCATGAGTCACAGCTGGAGCTTGTTGCTCACTAAGACAGGCCTCAGGATGTCTCCACAGACGATGGGTCTGAAAACCCACCATCACCTGCTTCCGCTGTGCAGACCCTGTTCCATCCACATCCTGATGACCTGGTCAGTGTTCACCACTATGTCCTGTGTCTGCCTTGCTGGATCCACATGGTTCTGTCTTCATGGGCACTAAATTGGAAGAGAACCAGGGGTAACGTCATGTATTAGAAAGACAGGTGAGCCAAGAGAATGGCCAGGTACATCACAGAACACTCTCTGATGGAAAGCACTACAAAAGTCCCAACAGAGGAGGTCCCACCTGGAGAGCAGAGTCACCCAGCTCTCAAGAGCCAAATTCCTCAGGCCCTGGCCAGCCTCAGCACCATGACATAAACATGGGAACAAGGAGCATCACAGAATGTGTGGTTTTCAGTCTGGTGTGTGCCTTATTAGGAAAAGGTTTGCTTTTCCCTAATTAAAAAAAAAAAAAATACGCTCAGAACTACATGCACAGAAAGGTAGGTTCCCAGATGTGTGTTTGTATGAACAGAATTCATTTCATACATCACTTGGTGGTGAGGTCTCCTTTCTTCTTTCCAATGGCTCCCTGGGGTTCCAGAAACTCTACAGATCGGTTCACTGAGAGCAGACCTTCACTGCTGCTGCCAGCAAAGCCCTGGCATGTAGAAGGAATTTGATGGAGTCATGGCATCTTTTGGGAGCATGGTAGGTTAAACCCCCAGGTATTATAGTCAGCCTTTGGCAAAGCAAGTTATGGAGGACAATAGTGTATACAGTCACCAAGAGGAACAGACATCTAGTGAGACTGATGGCATGACAGAACTCAGAGAAGACAACTTGGGAATCAGGAACTCAGGCATTACTAAAATTCCAGGCCACGGGCTGGAGATACAGTGCAGCAGGTAGGTGCATTCTGTTCAAACATGAAGACCTGAGTTTGAATCCGAGCATCCACATAAAAGCTGTGCACAGCCAAGTGTGACTGTGACCTCAGTGTTGGGAGGTGGAGATAGGAATTGAAGAAGCTTGCTAATCAGACAGTAGTTGAAAAAGGAGCTTCCAGTTGTGAGAGATCCCATCTTAGGGTAGAGAGACCCTGTCTTAGGGTAGAGAGACCCTGTCTCAAGGTAGAGAGACCCTGTCTTAGGGTGGAAAGACCCTGTCTTAGGGTAGAGAGACCCTGTCTTAGGGTAGAGAGACCCTGTCTTAGGGTAGAGAGACCCTGTCTTAGGGTGGAAAGACCCTGTCTTAATGTAGGTAATAAGGTAGAAAGCAATAGGGCAGAACACTCATGTGCCTCTGTGCACACAAGAATTCATGCACCTGCACATACACGTATAATGCACACCAAAGTGTTCTCTCTCTCTCTCTCTCTCTCTCTCTCTCTCTCTCTCTCTCTCTCTCTCTCTCTCTCTCTCTCACACACACACACACACACACACACACACACACACACACACACACACACACCAGGAAAGGAACTTCAGGATATTGCAATGATGCTGCAACTAATTCTCCATCCCTGCATCTTTATGCACATGTTGCAATGTTTTCCCAAACTAGATTCCTATAAATGGTACCCCAGAGTCATCTAGCATTCATATTTTTTCATTACTAGAAAATGACCAATTGTTCTCCAAATCTAAACCTCCTCCCTCCAGCAGGTAAAAGTGGCCATCTCTCCAACTTCCTGCAAACATTTGATACCATTATACTTACACTTTTGTTAACTTCTGTCCTTACTTTTAATCTTGGTGGCTTGCTTTCCTACACAGTTTGAGTCTGTTAGGAAAGCTGAACACCTGTGTCTACATCATTACAGATCTTTACAGATCTTTACAGATCTTTACAGACCTGGGTTCCTATCCCTCCGAGTCTTTGTGCCCTCTATCTGTTTTTCTCTGGCATTTGTTTTTCTTTTCAATCTGTAGCTCCTTCCATATGTTGGGTCCTAAGAATGTTTGATGTTGGCTAAAGTTAGCATTTTGGAGCATCCAGGGTCACGAAGGAGCTCTGTTTGGTTGTCACTGTGACCGTGTTTGCCTGAGACCTTAACCGTGCTTGGTATCTACCTATGTGAGGAACCGCCTCCATGGTTTCTTGTCAAGGTCTACAGTGTTATGTTCAGATCTAGCACCAAGTCCCTCCAGCATGCTTGTTGTCTATGTGATCTGAGTTAATTGTGATGGGTTTTTCCAAAGGGGACATGGTGAGGAATGATGGGAACCTTTTGTTTGTTTGAGTCCGGTTTTGTTTATTTTGTTGTTTATTTGTTTTGTGAAAGGTGCTAGCCTTTAATTCATTATACAGATCCACCTGCCTCTGTCTCTCAGTTGTTGGGATTCAAGGCATGTGCCACCATCCCCTGCTGGTCGAAACTTCTGTCCTGACCCATTAAGCCTGTCCTTGGCTCTCTCTCCATGTCCCTGCCTCCAGCCTCATCTTCCTGTTCAGCTTTACTACACCCTCGACAATGCGCTCTTTCTTTGTGACACTTTCTGTTTAAGATTGCTATAGAGCAGCCCCACCCTCATCCTCTTCTTCTGTCATGGAACTGGCTCTCCTGCCCTGTGTCTTTCTACATACAATTTCAGGGGTGATTTGGGGATTCCTTATCCAAAATGGCTTGGATTTAAACCGCATTTGGTGTGGAGATTATTTGGACTGAAAAGCAGCTTCACAAAGTCACAGTTTCAATCCCCAAATGCCACCTCTCTCCACTCCTGTACCTTTACCCTTCCTCTCCAGGGGCTTCTCAGCATTTTTATGCAACTGTGAGAGTCCTGTTTCATTTTAGGTCTGCTGCTTCCTGCTCCCATGTACAGTGGGGGTTTCAAGATAAATATGGATTTTTTTTTTTTTCAGAAACAAAGAAATGAGGGCTAGTGACTGTCAAAAAAGGAAAGCAGATAGGAAACAGGCCTTCAGGGTGGTGATAACAGAAAGTCACGGGCAAGATGCTGATGAGTTTGCTTTGGCCTGCGTGGTCTTGGGTGTAGACATTTGATAGGAGATAAGGCAATCAGATGCCTGGGAAGAGGTCACATTGGGACTCAGGAAACATGCAGTCAAGATCAACGTGGTGGCCAGGGTGATTTCCCCTCGCCATACCTCTGTTTAACCACAGTGGCTTCCAACAGCGTTCCTCTAATGCTCTCCCACTCAAGTAACTAGATGTGGAGGCAGCCAAGTCTCCCAGCAGGACTAGCGCCTCAGGAAGGCAGAGAGGAAGAAAGGAGCATGTTGGTATGTTTTTCACATGACAATGAACTTCGCTATCTTGGGAAACAGCGTATGGTTTCAAAGCACAAGCATGTTGGGTTAGACCAAGGCTTGAGAGACTCCATAAGAAAGAAGAAACTGGGAAGGGAGACAGCAGAGGCAGGAGAGTTTCCAGTGGGGGAACCTCACGGACCTCCCTGGAGAAGGTTCCCAGGAAGCAGAGGAGCCCAGCGGACTGGGCAGGTGGCTTCCAGGCGGATGGATCCTAAAACAGCCTCAAGGAACCGCTGGCGCAAAGCTAAGAGATTTCCAGAATGGGACTAGCCTTCGATCATTTCAAGTTCCTGATGACCCGGAAGTGTTAAAGAAGACAGAATAGCATTACCCATGGTCCAAAGACGTGGATAGCGGGTAAAAAAGAGATACCCAGAAACAGCCTGCACGCAAGACCATCCGTTGGCAAATGGCAGCAGGACAAACCTTCCAAATTCTGCCTGTAAGAGCTGCCATTCACCTGAGCACAGAGCTGAGGCAGTGGGATCAGCCAGTGCTGCCCTTCCCACAGACACAGCAAGGAGGATCCCTGCCCGTGGCCCTGCTATAGGGTTCAGTATCTACCAGAATAAAAGCATTTACTGTAATAAGACCGACCATAGGCACCTCATCACTCTTGACTGGCAGTCAGCACCAACAGCGAGTCATTTCCAGGTGGGAATAATGCCCTACCCCCAAAACAGAATCTACACCCAACTCCCAGACCCTACAAGTATCACCTTCTATGAGACCTGGCAGGTATGACTAAGGATCCTGACATAAGGCTTATTCTGGGTTATCAGTAGGGACCCTAAAGACTCCCCTGGGTGTCCATCCAAAAGAAGGGGTGGGGAGGTTGTCAGGTGAGGCCAAGGAGAAAATAATGTGGCTGTGGAGGAAGAGCCTGGAACAACCTGGCTACAAGCTAAGGAGTAACAGTTGACACCAGAAGGTGAGGGAGTCTGGGAAGGAAGAGTCTCAGGAAGAGCCTCCTGACAGCATGCAGGTCTTGATACCCTGACTTCAGGTCTACGGGCACCTGCTACAGACTTTGTGTTTAGAACAGAATAACCAAACATGTGTGGGCTCTAGCCACCAAGGTAGATGATTAATTAAGACAGCAATGGAAACTTAACAAGTCTTTTTTTTTTTTTTTTTTTTTTTTAAGGACAGGGTCTCATGTAGCCCAGGCTGGCCTTAAACTTTCTAAATATTGAAGGATGACCGTGAACTCCTCACCCTCCAGCCCCTCTAACTCCCAGTTGCTGCAATCACCATAATGTACCACCATGCCCAGATTTTGTGGTGCTTAATGTTGACCCCAAGACAATGGTTCTCAACCTGTGGGCCACAACCCCCTTAGGAGTCAATGAACCCTTTCACAGGGGTCACCCAAGACCATCAGAAAACACGGATATTTACATTATGATTCATAACAATAGCAAAATTACAGTTTTGAAGAGGCAATGAAAATAATTTCACAGTTGGGGGTCACCACAACGTGAGGACTGTATTAAAGGGTTGTAGCATTAGGAAGGTTGAGAACCGCTGTTCTAGGACTTCCTGCATGTTAGGGACGTGTTCTACCGACCAGGCTACATGCCAGCCTTCACAAGCTATTAAGTGTCTGCTCTCACAACCAACAATAGGCAGTCTTTTTCACCATCAGGCCAATGACATGGACACCAAAGCAGACTCAGGCAAGGAAAGACTGTCATCCTTGTGAGGAAGTCAACCAAGTTTGAATAAAATCCCAGCCCAATGGATGAGAGTTGGGAAAAGTTTCCCATCATGCCTCAGTGCCATAGTGGTAGAAGTCATGCACATCTGTTTTTATTCGTCCTCTCTTTTATGTTTTTTTAATTTTTAAATGACTCTTTATTTTTATTTTACATGCATTGGTGTTTTGGCTGCATGTATGTCTGTTTGAGAGTGTTTGAGTCACTGGAACTGGAGTTAGACAGTTGTGAGCTGCCATGGAAGTACTGGGAATTGAACCTGGGACCTCTGGAAGAGCAGCCAGTGCTCTTCACCTCTGAGCCATTTCCCAAGCCCCCTCATCCTCTCTTTTAATTGTCTGTTCTTTTTGGTTTTTTTGGGGGGGAAGGGGGGTTCAACAGAGCCCCAAATGTGCATCTAACACCAAACACTAAAATGTGAGGCTACCGGTCCCTCCATGAGTCAAACACGCTAGGTAGGCTTGGCTTGGGTCATTACTTTCCCAAGGATGGAAATCAAGCTTGTCTGTTTCTTAGAGAGGGAAAACTTAATTCAAGGAATGTGCTCAAAGGGAAGTCTGCAGGAAACACATGGGAGAGAAGCAAAAGCTTTGAACATCCCCTGGGTCATGGCAAGCTATCTGGCCAGGCAGCTGCTCCCAGGGGCGGCCTTTTTATAATACATCTGTAGTTGTTGTTGTTGCTGCTGCTGCTGCTGCTGCCACCATTTTAAAATCCGGCCCTAAAGCACTGTTTACAAATATCAATCCTGTCCTTGGAATTCTGAAGGACCCATGCCGACACTCTGGTGTCTGGACACAGGACAAGGTTGAAGCGAAAGCGAAGAATGAGATCCAGCCCCCACAATGGTGAGGCCAGAACAAGTGGAAACAGGGATTCCACTTCCCATGAGCACTTTAAAAGGAAGGGGACGGCTACACGGTCTCACAAACTTGCACGATGCAGCGCCACCGTTCAGAAGAGCAGGAGTGTGGACGTGGAAATGGAACATGGTGAGTGTGAAAGTCTCGGGCAAACAAAGGTCTAATTACTAGAGGCATTGACTTTGGCATGGAAACTGCTCCCAGGCCTGCCTGCTTCTCTGCGATTTCCTGCAGAAAGGCTAAACCTAAAAGTAGGAGTTTTTCATAGTGAAACATGTTTTTTAATGTGAAGAAACATGCACTTGGTAACATTTCATACCCATGATGCCTCACCGGGCAGTGTGCAGGAAACCACCTTGACCCAGGAACATGGGTCAGAATCTATATTCATATGTGGTTTATTTACATTCTACTTGTTAAACAGCACATTTTAAAATACTAGTGTTCTTAAAAACTGATGTAGAGGAGCATGTCATGCATGACAGAAAAGCATCTTAATAATGGACCACACACCCCATGGTGGGCCCACAAGATTAGACCATCTATGACCTCATAGGGCAGTGGTCCTCAACCTTGCTGACACTGTGACCCTTCAATATAGTTCCTCATGCTATGGTGACCTTCCCCAACCATAACATTATTTCCATTGCTACTTTATAACTGTCATTTTGCTACTGTGAT
This sequence comes from Onychomys torridus, assembly GCF_903995425.1. Classification (NCBI taxonomy): domain Eukaryota; kingdom Metazoa; phylum Chordata; class Mammalia; order Rodentia; family Cricetidae; genus Onychomys; species Onychomys torridus. Next base: position 48,537,903 of record NC_050463.1, on the reverse strand, counting down.
GAATCGTAACGTAAATGTCCGTGTTTTCCAATGGTGTTAGGCAACTCCTGGGAAAGGGGTCATGACCCACCAATTGAGAACCACTGTCATAGGGCCTTAGTTTACAAATTCAAAGTAATGCAGCCGCCTAAAGACACACACCTCAGAAGAAGCACCCAGGGTCCTTCAAGCCTGACCATCTTCCACATCGGCAGGGAGACCCCTGGAGAAACCCAAAGGTGCAGAGAGGCCAAGTGACAGGGCACACCTGGAAATCTCAGCCTCTGCTGGGCAACCCCACACTGAACAGATGAAAGAGACTCTTCCCGGCCTGGCCTGCCGTGGGATGGGGATCAACAAATGCTAAAGAAAAGAAGAGAAAAGGGAGGGAGGGAGGGAGGGAGGGAGGGAAGGAGGGAGGGAGGGGAGAAGTAAAGGAAAAGAGGGGTTAGGAAGGAAGGAAGGGATGAGGACAAAGTGAGAGAGGGTGAAGAGAGAGAGAGGGAGGGAAGACTGAATGGACCCATGGTGGCCATCCTGCACTACAGAACAGGACTCCCTCATGGAAGCCAAGGTGTCACATTTACTTAGAAGTGAGGTAAGCCAGGCAGTGGTGGCGCACACCTTTAATCCCAGCACTCGGGAGGCAGAGGCAGGCGGATCTCTGTGAGTTCGAGGCCAGCCTGGGCTACCGAGTGAGTTCCAGGAAAGGTGCAAAGCTACACAGAGAGATCCTGTCTCAAAAAAACAAAAAAAGAAGAAGAAGAAGTGAGGTAGGTGCCATTTCAGTGAGGATAGAGCCTGGGATGGTAGCCAGAAAAACCCTCCAAGTTGGACAACACAGAAAGCATGCCCCAGAGTATGATCTAGGCAGCCAGAGAAGGTACTGCTCAAATCTACATACCCCCAAATACTTTGTTTTCCCCCAAGGGGAAAGGCTGAAAGAATGCTTTCAGAGGCTGAAAGAATCTACCCAATAAGTTAAATGTCAGCTCTGGAGCTGGTGTCTGGACCCAGGCAGTTTTCAGACCAAGAATCGACTGACTGGGGAGAAGGAGTCCCCAGAGGACCAATCCCCTAGACTACAGTAAGGGTGGACATCAATGGTTTCCATAAGTCTTCCACAGACGCCCACAGTCATGAAGTCGGTGATGGCATACTGAAGAATTGGATGGTGTAGACAGTCTGAGGACTGTTGGGTACAGGAGCTGAAACACCACCAACAGCTGGAGATCTGAGGCGTTACTGATAACTGAGTCCTCTGGTAAGGAAGGAGTATGTGGGGGAAAGGCTTAAAGAAAGAAGTGGCTAAGTCTGGCTCACAGTGTTTCCCCTTGGTCCACAGACCCACAGTGGACATTCCCTCAGCCCCAAATGTATAACTCAGTGGTACTTGGGGATGTGTCAGATTGCAAGAGCTGAGGCCTTGGAGTAGGTGGTAAGATGCTGTTGGTTGGTTTTTCACTCTTTTGGGGGACCCACCACCCAACTCCCAAATAAATCATACACGGAGGCTTTAGCCCGGCCTTAGCTTGGCTGGTTCCTTGCCAGCTTTTCTTAACTTTAAATTATCCCGTCTATCTTTTGTCTCTGGGATTTTACCTTCCTCTGTTTCTGTATACCTTTCTTTCTTACTCCATTGCTGGTTGTGTAGCTGGGTGGCTGGGTGGCTGGGTGGGTGGCGGAGTGGCTGGGTGGCTGGATGGCTAGATGGCTGGTCCCTGACGTCCTCATCCTTCCTCTCTTGTTCCTTCTTCCTTCTCCCATATTCCTCCTTCTATTTACCCTTTCTGCCTGCCAGCCCTGCCTCTCCTCTCTCTTGCCTTGCTATTGGCCATTCAGCTCTTTCTTAGACCATCAGGTGTTTTAGACAGGCACAGTAACACAGCTAAACAAATGTAACATAAACAAAAGTAACACACCTTAAAATCATATTCCCCAACAAAAGAAGAAACCAAGTGGAAAAAAAAAATCAAGCCTCTGAAATGCTCCCACCTCCTCTGCCCCCCCCCACACCAGCCCCACCAACAACAACCAGATACACACACTGTGATAGATGATACTGATTGTAAACAAAATCACCTTGTCTCTGAGGGAGCTTCTAGATTGGATTATTTAGGTGGGAAGACCCACCCTAAATGTGGGCAGCTCCAATCATGGGCTGGGATCTCAGACTGAACCTAGAGGAAGTGAGCCAAGTACCAACATACGGCTCTCTGCTTCCTGTCTGTGGATGCCTTGTGACCAGCTCCCAGTCCCCACCATGACCGACTATGTCTCAAAGTAAAACTTACCCCAAGTCATTTCAGATGGGTATTTTGTCACAGAAATGAGACAAATAACTAAAACACGCATCAAGATAGGAAATCAAAACACCAGCAAACCCCAGAAGAGAATATTAGCTACCTAGAGGCTCAACAGACAGCTAGTCTAAAGGAATGTGGGACCCACTTCTCACTGTGAGCCAAGCGGGAAGGCTGATCATAGAGGCAGCTGAGGCTGCCTGATCGTCATTGTGCCTACACAGCCATGGGTAGAGTCAAAGGGAAGCAGAGGGCTGTGGAAGGATGTCTTCAAGACAGAAACATGCAGTGTACAACTGAGAACCTAGAAGGTCTAAAACAGCGGTTTAACGACCCTTTCACAGAGGTTGCCTAACACCATCAGAAAACAGATATTTACACTACAATCCGTAACAGTAGCAAAATTACAGTTACAAAGTAGCAATGGAAATAATTTTATGGTTGGGGAGTCACCACAGCATGAGGGACTGTATTAAAGGGTCACAGCATTAGGAAGGTTGAGAAACACTGGTCTAAAAAAAATGTACTCTCTCTTCTATGGTGTATTAGTATCTTAGTCAGGATTTCTATTGCCGTGATAAAACATCATAATCAAAAGCAACTTGTGGAGGAGAGTGTTTAATTGACCTTACAAGCAGATTTTCAAATCAGTGGATCAAAAAAAATATGATTTAAATCAGTAAGGCTACAAATTTTTAAAAATAGATAATCAGCAATAATCACCACATGCAAAAGAGAGGGGACAGGGAGGTAGACACTAAAATTTTTGTTTTGTTTTTGTTTTTTGTTTTTCAAGACAGGGTTTTTCTGTGTAGCTCTGGCTGTCCTGGAACTCTCTCTCTCTCTCTCTCTCTCTCTCTCTCTCTCTCTCTCTCTCTCTCTCTCTCTCTGTAGACCAGCTGTCCTTGAACTCAGAGACCCACCTGCCTCTGCCTCCCTAGTATTGGGATTAAGGAGTGTGCTGCCACGCTCAGCTCAGACACTAAATTCTTCGATTTCCAAATGAAGATTCCCAACACATCAAAACTGTAAAGCAGGAATAATTCTCCTACAAGAATCTAACACAAATGTGCTTATATTTGTGATTCTGAGGACGGAATGTCCACTTGTTTTTAATTGGTACCCTTCATTTTTTTTTTAAGTGCGTGTTATTTAAAAAAAAAAAAAAAAAACATTTTTTAAAAACCATCATCCATTTTTCTGTTAGGGAAGAAACAGCTGAAGGGTGGTGTTTATGGGAAATGTTCAGAAGCTTATTAATAGATGTCAGTGACAAAGCATGGCTCTGGAAATAATGAACATTTAAATTCTGAAATGCCTCAAAGTTTTTCTCAATTTGCAAATCTCCCTTGAAAGTGTTCCTGCAAGTCCAACTTCTCAGACGCACTACTAACTTCAAATTATAAAAGTCTTACCTGTAATTGGAGCCAGCTGCAACCTTTTTGACAAGGAGTAATTGCCGATAATGATTTAAGTGCTGCGAATCCGCGTGCCACGATTGTTTTAAATGGGGAACCTTCTTCACGGCTTTCTCCGAAAAGAACTGCTAATCTCTGCTGCTGACTTATCAAATCCTTCAGTCAGCTGTTTGCCATCATTTTTCACGAGCCGATAACGAGTTTATTAGAGTCATAATTGTGCAGGTGGGAGAGCAAAGGTCTCAGTTGATGGCACCGGAATTCCAGCTAACATTTTTTACATGGGAAAAGTTGGCACAAGCCTTGGGCTGGGCTAAGCAGAGGACGACAACAGAGGCATGCTTTCCGTGGGTGGTTTCCACCCCCACCCCCACCCCAAGGGAAATAGAAGGTGAGCATTTGTTTAACACGACCAACGCTGAGTTAGCACAGCCAACCCAGAGACTAGAAGGTTATTTCTGCCTGCTACCTACCTCAGGGACTGAAGACCACTTCAGAAGTAGAGCTACCCTTCATGACCTGTCTCCTGATACCTACCCCACTCCCCACACTCACCCCTCCACACCCCTGCCAGCATGGTGTCTTTGAGTCTCTTCTTCTATGTCATCCAGGAACATTCCTGGCCCGGCCTCTGGACAAAAGAAGAGAGGGTTGGCAGCATAAATGCCCAAGTTAGTGGGGTCCTTAACGTTCCAATTCTGCCTCTAAGCATTTAATCCAGCAAAAGTAAGAACAGAGCACGTGCAAACTTTTAGCGTGGATTCTAAACTGAGAACATTCTGGGGTGGGGGCAGCCATGGGTTGCAATGGAATCCCTGGGCATCTGCGTTCACCGCAGGGACAACGACATTCAAGGGTGTGATCTCCAGCCATTTGCTCAAGTGCTGTCAGCCTCGAACATTTGAAAATGGGAATACCAGGACCTACCTCATCTGTTCAACTGGATTTAAAGACCTCCACTCTAAACCACCTGGCCCAGCGCCCAGCAATTGGTAAATACCTGATAAGTGATACATAGCAATAGTAGTAATAACAATAAAGACCACAGTCATTACTCTAAACCATAAAATTCAGGCTGAAGAGGAAGATGGACTTTGGGGAGATTAAATGAGAAACAAGACAGGAGCTATTCCTGTTCTGTCTAGGGATTGCATGCACAAGAGACGTTTAATTACTGAAGTTCAACATTAATGATGATTATTCCAAATGGTAGAACAAGGATGTTTTCCTTTCCCTTCTTTTTATAAAGATTTCTAAAATACGAAGGCCATTTCTGAAAACCAGGCTGCTGTTTTAGATTACTTCAATTCATGCAACTTTCAAAACTCGAAATAACACGTATCCCTACATTGCCGCTGCACCAATAAAGAGCGAATACCATACCCCCCAGAAAGGAGAGCTGACCCCTAACTCTAAACCCTACTCCCCATGCTCTTGCACTCTCCATGCTCTTGCACCCCACCTCATAACACACACACACACACACACACACACACACACACACACACACCCCAGCTTGCAGAAGACAAACATCAGAACACCAAGTTCCCCGAGGTTCATGGTGCAATTGTGCCCAGGCTTCTCCTAGCATAAACCCAGCTTTGGTTTTTCTCTGCTCCAGGTGCACGGCACAGTGCCTAAAACACAGTATGAACTTGATAAGTGTTGGTTGATTGAATGCACGTAAGGATACTAGCCGTCTATACTCCAGAACAATTGTCTGCTCCCATGAAGGTTAGGAGAGCCACTGGGACAGCTGAGTCCTAGAGAACACATCCAATACAGTCTGAGTATGACTTGGGAAAGAGGCTGTGCCAAAGTCAAGAGTCTAAGTGATCCGAAGTGAGAAGTGAGGAAGAAGTAAGCAACAATGATACCCATTCTCCCACTGGCTTGTAGGTCAGTGTGAGAGGCCAGATATGGGGGCGTGGTTTAAGATAAATGGCTGAGAGCTGCCAATGGCTTAATGGGTCTCTCTTTCCAGGTGACATTTGCATTTCTGTCACTGAGGCCTCTGCCTGTGCCCCTCATCTCTGGGGAAACAGCAGGCAATTCAGGTTGGTCATCAAGCAGGGTTCTCAGTCTGGGAGTGCCTGTAGGCCTCCATAAATCACCTTCCCTGACAGCATACTTCCTCACCCACCCACATTTCACATTTAGCCAGGGAGACTGGAAAAGCTAACCCTATACTTCTCCCCCAACCATGCACACCCCAGCCTCACCCTCCGGCTCACAACTGATGCGCCCTGAAGAGCATTTTTACAGATTTTTTTTCTTTAAATTCAATCACATCCTTTTCATCCGCTCTTCTGTACCTCTCACAACTTAAGAGAGTCTCGGAGAAAAAAAAATACTCTCACTGATTTCCCAAGACTCAATTCTTCACAACCAGTCTTGATCATAAGCGCTTAAGACGTGACACTTTGTACCGTGGGAGCCCATTATGTCCCTGGGAGATTCGATGTCTGTTTTGATAGGAGCAATTTATCACCCCGGTGAAATCATAGTGCCGTTCTGAAGGCAGGGCCAGGATTTATGAATCCCTGTTCACAGAGAATGAATTTAATTCCCAGGAGTGGAAATGGTATTAAAAGATTTGGCTTGCCACACCTGTGGCATCTGACACGGTTTCAGAGTGAGTGGTACAGCCACCTCCACACTGTGTGCTGTAAAATTCATTGCCCTCCTGAGCACAGACGCAGCTCCAACAGGGCGTGAAATGCAGCCTCCTCGGGTACAAAACACTGGGTTTCCTTAGTAATGAACAACAATAAGCTGGTCTTGAAGAACATTCTCTCCTACCCCACCCCTGTGTGTGTGTGTGTGTGAAAGAGAGAGAGAGAGAGAGACAGACAGACAGACAGACAGACAGAGAAAATGTGTGTGAATGGGTGTGTGAGGGTGTGTGTGTTGAGTGTGTGCATTAGTGTGAGTGGTATGTGAATGTGAGTCAGAACTGTGTGAATGAGTGTGTGAGTGTGTGTATTATGTGTGTGTGTATGTGTGTAAGTACACATGCAGAAGTCAGAGATCCACCTCAGATGTTTCTCAGACACTATCCACCTTACTTTGTTAAGTCTCTCTCTCTCTCTCTCTCTCTCTCTCTCTCTCTCTCTCTCTCTCTCTCTCTCTCTCTGTGTGCCCCTCCTGGATCTAGGGCTTGCCAATTAGGCTAGGCTAAACCGGCAAGCCCCAGGGATCCACCTCCTCAGTTCTTGGATTTAATCCAACCTGTGGGTCATGACCCCTTTAAGACCATCAGAAAACATAGCTATTTACATTACAATTCATAGCAGTAGCAAAATTACAGGCATGAAGTAGCAACAAAATAATGCTATGGTGGTATTAAAGGGTTGCAGCGTTAGGGAGGTTGAGAACCACTCACCTACATACAAACAGCCATACCCTGCTTCTCAATTTTTTAATGTGGGTGATGGGGATCAAGCACAGGTCCTCACCCTTGTCCAGCAAACACTTTGCCGAGGGAACCACCTCCCCAGCTCACCTTTCCCCTCTGTTCTTAATGCACATGAGTTTTAAAATTACTATTGACTGCTCTTTTCAAAAAATATCCTTTTTATAAAGTGCTGGGCTAAGTTCCTGTTACACCGGGGTGAAGGGAGGGGTCGGTTTCCTCTTGCAGGTTAATACTCAGTTTTCATGTTTCCAGCAAGGTGAGATGCCACAGATAAACGCTGGAGTCTCCTGTGGACTCATTGGAACCACTGATGGGGGGTTTCTTCCCTGAGATGCTATTCGAGGCAGTCTGAGCATCGGGAAGTGCTTAAGTCTCCCAGATGATTCTAATATATAGCCATCCTTGGGGATCACTGCTCTATAATATTAGACACCTTGTTTTTACAATCTGGCATCTACTTTAAGTGAACCAAATTTGATTTCCCTGCTTATACCACTGGCCTCTTTCCATAGGTGAAAACTGCCTTCCACTTTCATAGACAAGTGGACCCCTGTAACAAATGCCCTTTGTTGTCTTAAGCTTGTGTGCAAGTCAATAATTCTAGATATTCTCGTTTTTAAAATTATTATTGTATGGGTGCGCGTGCGTGTGTGTGTGTGTGTGTGTGTGTGTGTGTGTGTGTGTGTGTACAGGCACATATGTGTATTGGGGACACATGTGCAATGGTTAACATGTAGAAGTCAGAGGACAACTTTATGGAGTGGGTTCTTTCCTTCTACTTTCTCACTGGTTCCAAGCATAGGACCAGGTCAGCAGGCTGGCATAGCAAGCCCTTTACCTGCCCCGCCATATTGCCTGCCCCTGTGGCCAATCCTTTTGCTCCGTGACTTGTTTCCAGCTACTCACTGACCACCTTCCTTACATCACCAATATCACCTGTTGCTTCATGTTAGTTCCCTGAGTCAGATAGTGGCCACTCATTTTCTGCTGTGTGACCTCCACTGCTGTGACATAGACACCCAAAATTAAGACTGCTTCCCCCAACACGGGGGAGGTTTTAGTAGGAACGACCCTTGACTCTCCAAACAAGTGTATCATGTGAAGACAGGGTCCGGAGTACCCTAGGATCTCTCTCTCTCTCTCTCTCTCTCTCTCTCTCTCTCTCTCTCTCTCTCTCTTGTTCTCTGGGTTTGTTTAATCCAAAGGTAACAGAGAGCACAGCCTACTTCAGGACTAGCTCTTCTCCAGGCCTGAAGTCAAGACTCTCTCCATTGTTCTGCCCATGGCACTTCCCCATGCTATCTTCAACCTCACAGCTGTAACACGTGACAGGTCAAACATCATTCAACCTTACCAAGATCAAGACAATTCCCCAGGGAGCCTGTTACATGTCTTCCTTGACCATGGTATGTTCCATTATCCCCCTCAGCCCCAGACTGACTCATACACAAATGCAAGTCTCGCGGGGAAATCATGGCAAGCAAGGGAGACGGAGGGATTGCAGCTATTATTATCCAGCATGCATAGAACACTGGCCGCAAGTGTCTGACATGATGGAACAGGCCTATAATCCCAGAACTTGGGAGGTTGGGAGAGAAGAGTCAGGAGTTCGAGGTCATCCTTAACAACCTATAAAGTACCAGGCCGGACTGTTGTTCTTTGAGACCGGGTTTCAAAAAAACAAAATAGCAAGAAGAATAAGAGCATGGTGCCCAAGAGTGGTACGTGGGTATTTTCTTCAACTCTTGAGCTACAACAGAATGACCTCGCCTCTCAGCAGGCTCTTATCTACACAGGGCAATGCTGTCCTAATGGGTTGCTATGATGATGGCAGATAAGAGGAGGAAGCCCTTCTGAGGGACCTGGTTGAATTGTCACGGCATAAACAGCAACTGCCCTTTGGTTCTGTCTTCTCTGTCTCACTGTCAAATGCCCCCGAAGAAATTGTAGGACTGCCACCTAACCTTCCGAGGCTGCCAGCTCTCGTGCTTGCACACTGTCAGAGGGGAGACTTGAGTCGGGACTGTGATGGCCACAGACAGGGGTTCTATGGAGAAGGAAGGGCCAAGAAAGGCTGGCATTTATAAAAGTGTCTGGGGAATACAAACGGTGGCCAATAAAAGCCACTGCTAACAAATGGTGCTCAGCAGGTGCCATTTCCTTCTCTAGAGAAACACGCCAGACCACGCCATCTCACCTGGACCCAGCCTGTAGCACAGCTGTGAGGCCTTGTAGCTGGAGACAGATGCTAGAGGGGCCAGGGCTTTGCACAGCCCTCTCCAGTCACCACAGAGTCAGCACGCAGTCCCAAGCCCACTCCCTGGAGCCCTCCATTCAGAAGAACGATCAGGGGGGCTCTTCGTGGGAAGGAATTCCAGAAAGGATCTGACCCGAGATGCTCTCAACCGCAGGAGGCGTTCCAAGGGTGAGCAGGTGCAGCCCCGTGGGGCTGCTCGCGAATTTCCTGCTGGCTGCATCCCAGCCTGACTTTGCCAGCCAGCACCCACGTTGGTCAGAGCATTCCACAAACCCTTGTGCAGCCCTGGCTTCAGCTCTCTGTTCCAGAGGTTTCCCTTTGAGCCATGCCACTTTCAAATAGACTGAGCAGACAAACAGACAGAACTTTATTATTATTTTTTTTTTCAATATTCCTGGATGCTCAGGGGTAGTTCGGCGGTTAATCTGAAATCACCTTTTATATAAAGTTGAAGCAGGAAGTGGTAACCAAAGCTCAACCCATGCCTTCAGTAGGGCTTTTGCCAGAGTAAAACTTGACAGTAGTCCTGTGCCAATCCAGTTTCCTCCGGTCTCACCATGTCTCACTGTCTGAAAGCAGCTGCTCATTCCAGTGTGGATCCAGCTAAGGAACTGGGAACCCTGGAGGACGTTTGCCAGTGACTTCCCCTCAGCTTGGCAGTGAGATAGAGTAATTATATTTTCTTTCCCAATGCCTTTTTTCACTGTCCCTCTCCCTCTCTTTCTCAATCTTCCCCTCTCTCTTTCCCTCTCTCCGTCTCTTTAAAGGAAAGAAAACTCTTAAGTCACACCAACAGCTGGATTAGGATCCATGGGTGAGCCAAATGACCCAACTGTGTGATGAATGGCCAGGGGTCCCTACGTCACACTGACTGCTACCGGACTCTGCTCTGAAGAGGTTTACTGATTCATGTCTTCCTCACACTGATTCGATGTGGCTGGTGCTCTTATTCACCCCACTTGACAAAGGAGGGAAATTGAGGCACAAAAAGAATTAAACCGCACGGCACTGCTGTCCCTGAGGTTTATGACTCATCCCTCCATTCAATATGGCACTATGCCAGGCACATGCGGTGAGTGTTCCCTCTTGAGATGCCCAAGGATTGTAATATGTCTTCATCCCTGAGCCACTGGGTCTATGACAGAGGAATCATGCACTTCCTGTATGGAAACCACAAGAGTTAATGGCTCTTATGTCCCCTTGAGGGACATTCTCAGTGAAGGGCCCCCTGGAGCCCAGGGTCATCTTGTAAGAATTCCAGGATGAAGCCTGCTGAGTCTAACATCCTGTGGGCAGCAGGGATACATCTTCAGGCCAGTGCCTAAGGGGGAAAGGCCGCTGGCTAAAGTCTGTGCATGCCTTGCTGCAAGTCATTACCAGTGAGAAGGAAGATTACCCCAGTGCCTCATTCAAACCAAACTGGACAAGCAGTATATCCTCAGCCACCACCTCCTGTCTGAAAATATACAAAGAGGGGTTACCAAGACAGAAAATGAGCGGTCCTTTCAAGACCTGTCCATTAACCGCAGTGAAGGAGATTTTATAAGGTTGATGGGAAAAACCACCCTACTCTCTTCCCATCCCCAGCAACCAGTTTAACACTTTCACCTGTACCCAAATGCACAATCGCCACTCACCCTAACAGGGACAATGGGGGAGGGGGTGCAGTAATGCACTTAGTTCTAGCAGTCAAGCAAAGACTAGGGCCTGTGTGGTGAGGACAGCTGGGGCTTGGCTTCCTGGCTCCTGAACAAGACAGACTCTCTGGTCCATGAACACAGTAATGTCAGTGGGTGTTCCGGACTTGAATCTCTCCACCCCCCATCACTGGATCTCCCTGGAGGAGCATATATCATCTTCTGTGGTTTGGGGCAGAGCTGAGTAACCCAGGGGCGTCTAAATGTGCGCCTTCCTAGAGCTTGGTGCACCTGCTGTCAGGACAAAGAACCGCGATTCAAAGATTTCTGAGCAGGAAACATCGAAGAATGAGGTATCTTGATGAAGGCAACCGAGAGAATGAAAGTGAAGCATGCTCACAGGGGCTCTGGGCCCACACTCCTCCAACCTGCCCAGCCCCAAGCCCTTCAAAGGCTTGCGGAGGCCTGTGCAGGCACCGCCCGCGGGCAAGTCCTCTTGACTCTGCCGTTCATAGGCTACCCACCATCCACCAGACACACAGAAAGAAGGGATAGTGCTGCTGTGGGGAGGCAGTTATGAGAAGCAGGCCCTTGAGAGAGTGGCTGAAGTAGCTAAACTTCAACCTAGAAGTTCAAACTCCAGCCCAGCTTGCTTGCTTGCTTGCTTGCTTGCTCGCTTGCTTGGGAGATCTGGCTGGGAGATGGGCATTGCGTAAGTGGCCTTCCCCGGCCAAAGAGGGCATGAGGGAGCTCGAAAATCCTACGTGCTTAGATGCATTGTGGACTCTGTCCAGCAGGACTGAAGATGGTGTCCAGCCAAGGACACCTGTTACCCCAGGATGTATTTGCCAGGCCCTGCCTGCAGCAGCGTGGCCCACAGTGTGATTGCGCCATTCAGCATCGCGGGGCCTCCAACCCGTCCAGAGCTTAAAGGCCCAGCATTCATGGAGCCCTAGAATGTGGGCTCTGAATTGACAGGACTCTTAGAGCTGGTCACCTGTGTCAACAGCTCTTGGCGCAGTGCTGGCGTCGTGGGGGAGTGGAAGGGTCCACCCAGCTCTTGTCCAGGCGCAGCCCTGGCACACCCTTCTTCTTTGGGAGTGGAAGCCGCTCCTGGGGAGGTGGCTGAGGTTCAGTGACAGAGGGAAGAGTGGAGACATGGGGTTAAGGGGCCTTGGTGGGGCATGCAAGGCTGTCTTCTAGCTGCACCCACGCCTCTGGAGACAGCAGCACCTGCCTTGCAGCTGAGCGCCCTCCCCTCCCCCACTTCCCCAGACGCCCAGTGCGCGCACGTCCTGCCTGCCGTGCCTGGCTCCCGCCTACACCCATCTGTGCAGCGGTGGAACCTTAGGACAGGACCGCTCCTGCCGGATGCGGAGGTGGGGACCGGTGGGTTGGGGGATGGGGGGGCAGGGCAAGCAGGGAGAAACTGAGCACAGGAGCACAATCCTAGACAGCAGCCAAACGTTCTGGAGACAAGAGTACACAGGAACATACCTACGTTATAGGAGTGCGAGGAAGTCTGCAGGTCTTTTATGTTTAGAGTGTATGTGTTTGTTTATTTAATTAGCTTGCAGTAACAGGCTCTCTGATGGCATGTGCAACCATGCTTCTCTGTAGTTGACCCTCACCCCCTCCTCCTTCCCATTTCTCTGCCCTTGCTCCAGTGCTCCCTCTTTCTCTTGCCCCCAAGACTATCATTCCTACCACTTCCTTTTAAGCACCCCCCCCTTCATCTCAAGGATCCCTTTCTAGTTTCGTGGCCTTTATCCACATTTGCTCCCACTTAGATACTCATTTAACTATGCGGATCCAAGATCGGCATAAAAGAGAGAACACAGGGTAGTTGTCATTCTGGGCCTGGCTTAGCCCACTGGAGTTCAGTCCTTTCAGCAAGCAAGAGGGAGCAAAGAGATGAGGTCGCAGGGGTGTATCTCAAGGTAACAAGTGACAGAAAAGCTGCCTGTGTGCACTCATAGCTGGGGTTCGACACAGGTTGCAAAGCTGGGTGCGAGGCCCCATATAAGGGAGGGCAGAGCCTGCCCACGGAACTGCGGCTCCTCTCCTCGGCTGGAGGTGTGTATAAACAGGCTATTGCATTCTTCAGAGGTTAGCTAAGAGGCGCAGGTGCAGCCTACCTGGTGCTTATCTTCTTGGCTTTTACCCGCTAGAAATATTTATCCCTGGGTGCCTACTGTCTTGCCTACTCAATGTAGAAGCCTATTGAGTTTCTGGCCCTTTCTGATGGTTGTTTTAAGTTAGGGGTTTTTTGTTTGTTTGTTTATTCTTCCTTATTACCTCCTTGATCCAAGGCAGCAGTTTGAAAGTCCATTAAAGACTGTGAACCACTCTGGCACGCCCCATCCCACTGTCTGCCCTCTGAACAGGTCAAATCAGCTTTCCAGGTGTTAAATAACATTGAATAATAATTGTGTAATCAGCATAAAAGTGAAGTGCTGTGGTCCAAGGCAGGGAAAGTGTCTTGCATCTGCTGCCACTTGCTGTAACGCTTCCTGGAACCCTTAAGAATCCTGCGCCTCTGCTACAGAATTTGTCACATTGGTTTTTGGTGTATCTACTTGAAAAATCCTAATTTCCAACTGAGGGTATGAATGCATTTTAAATGTGCTGTGTGAGCGGTTTGAAGAACCCACAGGGTCAATGTTCTCCTTTCTCTGCCTTTGCATTTCTTCCTCCAGGTGGGAAGGGCAGCTAGCTACTCTAATGGGGTCACACTGCAGGCTAACTAGCCATTTATTTGCCTGCCTACATCTCTGGCCTCCCAGGTTCTTTTTGTGTGCACGGTGTATTTCATACTAAAATAAGGCTTATTACCTTACTCATACCATTACAACATACACCCTGATGGGGGGCAGGACACGAGTCTATGGGACTCCTATGCTTTCAGGTGCCTAGAGCAGAGCCAGCAAAACGCCAGCCCCAGCTTCACACCTACACCAGCTCTTCTGCTTGGCTACTGGCCTGCCTGGAACCAGCTTGACCTCTGGAAGCTGGCGTAACGGGGAGCACTGACTGAAATAATGTCAAGATTCAAACCCAAGCCTCCAGGCAAGAGATGTTTGTTATGAAATCCCACCCACCTCAGCCCTGAGCCCAGGTTGCAAAACACACTGACAGAACCAGACAGCGCTTTGAGGCAGGGACCATTGGCTATGCGGCTCCTACAAATGGACTTCTCAAAAGCCACAGTGAGTCCCAGACTTCTCTCTGGCTCTCCTAATGACACATGCCCCTTCTCTGTTAGAAATGTCACTTTCTGCTTCTTCTGGGTACAGATATCTTGCCACACCTACAGGCACACAGGCATCTGGCACACCAAATTCACCAGTGATCCCCTGCGGCACTCGTAAATAAGGAGCAATGACTTGGGGCCACTTGTCCATTTCATTTGGGCCCTTTTTGATGAAATGGTATCATCCCTTCGTCACTTGGGCTCTGTCTACCCACAGTGCATGGCTCATGTTTGAAGCCCAGTGATCATTTCTCTGCCCACAGGCACAGACAGGCTCTACTCCGATTCTGCCTATGTCTCCTCAGTGTGGAGGTCCTAAGATGAGAGGTTGGCTTGAGTTCCCGGTCTCTCGTGCCCCACACCTTTGCTTAGCCTGGAGAGGCTCCATGTGTGAGGACAGGCCTCTGAGAGATAGGAGAGCACCTCCCTGAAGACACTAGAGGGTACTGACCCAGAGTCCTCCGAACAACACAAGGCCTCAGAGAATAGCTGCGTTCACCCCTCCGGACCTCAAAAGTTTTCCTGGCCCAGACTGAGTAAGAAGCACACATTCCAGGCCTGGAAGTATTTGCTGTATGAATGAAAAACCTAAGTATAAAGAGCAGAATCCACAGGGACACTGTCCACTGTCCCCTTCCCTGGCTGTCTCTTCTTTCTGTGTTCCTAGGCCAGCTATTGTGGGACTTTCCAACTTTGTGGGTTACTTCATTTTTTTTTCTTTTAAAGTCACAGGAATTCTACTGCCTTAGTTAGGGCTTCTTTTGCTGTGATTAAACACCATAACAACAACAAAAAAAAAAAAAACAAGCTGGGGAGGAAAGGGTTTATGTGACTTACACTTCCATATCACTGTTCATCATTGAAGGAAGTCAGGGCAGGAACTCAAGCAGGGCAGGAACCTGGAGGCAGGAGCTGATGCAGAGGCCATGGAGGGGTGCTGCTCACTGGCTTGTTCATCATGGCTTGCTCAGCCTGATTTCTTAGAGAAACCAAGACCACCTGCCCAGGAATGGCACCATCCACCATGGACTGGGCACTCCCCATCAATCACTGATTAAGAAAATGCCCTACAGCTGGATCTTACGGAGGCATCTTCTCAACCCCTCCTTTCAGATGATTCCAGTTTGTGTCGAGTTGACACCAGACCAGCCAGCACATCTATCTTTCATTTTTTTTGTCAAGGAAAGCAGACATTTAAGCAGCTACCACTGTTATCTCATCACAGGATAAGAGATGCTGCAGGGCAGGACACACGTGAGGACACAACACCTGTTGGTGACCTTTCTTCCTTCAGCGGGACTCCTGACAACTCTTTCAATCTGTTGACACCGGCTCGGACAGTGCCCAGAGGGACGTAGTTTTTGCTTCCCACCCTCTGCTGTTCCTCATGCCATTCCCTGGCTGTCCGTTTCTATATCAACAACAGCCTTCCCTTCTCTCTCACCCTATCTGACTCCTCTCCTTGGCGCCCAGAAAAAAGTCCCTTGCCACACCTACAGGCACACAGGCACCTGGCACACCAAATTCACCGATGATCCCCTGCGGCACTCGTAAATAAGGAGCAATGGCTCAGGGCCACTTGTCCACTTCATCTGGGCCCATTTTGATGAAACGGGATCATCCCTTAGTCACTTGGGCTCTGTCTACCCACAGTGCATGGCTCATGTTTGACCTGCCACCTGCATGCTTCCTGCTCCACAGGCAGGTCCATCCCTCTCAGTTGTTGAGAGGACTCCAAGCCCAGCCATGTTGGTTTCCCATCAGTGGATCTTCATTCCTTCCCCTCCAGGGTCCTATCCCCAGCAGGAGGCCAGTGAACAATCCTGTTATTGACCTGCAGAACCTTTAAATACACACACACACACAATACACACACACTCACACACACTAAATACACACACATTAAATATACACACTCACATACACTAAATACACACACACATTAAATACACACACTCACACTAAATACACACACACTAAACACACACACTCACACACACTAAATACACACACTCACATACACTAAATACACACACACACACACACACACACACACACACACACACACACACTCGTGCACAAACACACATACACTCGAAAAGAAGAAGAAAAACAGAACCAAACCTCCAACCTAATTACTATCCAAAGAAGATTTCTGGTAACGACTGTTACCAGTTTGGGAGTCTAGGTAAACATCTAGCCCCTTTCAGCATGCCAGGAGCTTACCCGCTGTGACATCTTTGGTCCCAACACAAACAGTGTCCCAGGGAAGCTCTTAGACAGGAGGCAGGCAGTGTGGGACTGACGTTCCCCTGGCCTAAAGTGTCCCTGCCTTCCTCAAACTCCTGCCCATCTTTCACAACTTCCATCAGGTGCCACCTTCTCCAAAGAGCCTTCGTCTCCTCTCCCAGCCTTCTCCAATTTCTTCTGCTCTGGATTCCAACCTCACTTCTAGACCTTCAAATTAGCATTTAATTATAAGCCTGTCTTGTCTGTTCCCCCATGGTTGCATGTGGGTTATTCTGGTCTCCCTGAGTGGATGGTAGTGGGCAGGGCCAACGTCTTCATGTCTTTCTTTTTCCTGGGCCCTGCCCAAGGGGACCAGGTGTAGTGCTAGGCACTCGGAGGAGCGCTAAGTCCCCACCAGCTGGTGGCTTAGCTCATTCCAAGCACTGCCAGTCTCTCTGGCAATTCCTTTGTGAGCAGAGAGAGGAAGCCAGCTGCAGGAAAGTGAGACCGTTGTCACTAGCTGACGGATTTATCCTGCCTTCCTTACAGCAAAGTGGTGGCGAGTCCCACCTTCCCACAGGACACTTGTTGGGAAGTTCAAGGAGAAAAAAAGCAGGCAAAGCTGTGTTGCAATGTGTTATGCCATCTATCTAAATACACTGGGACAGGGTGTAGGACACAGCTCTGAGAAGAAGCCCGGCGCCTAAGGATGCAGAAGAAAAAGAAAATGCTTTCTCAAAGTAGCCCTACACGGTATCCTCAGAAGTGGCCTAAAGAATAGACTCTGTCAGGCTGGATGGATTCTACTGTGTCTCCAACATCCTCCAGAAGCAGGACCCTCCATAACTCAAGGTGCCACATGGGTCATGGGCCTCCCAGGGACATTTCCACCACCAGCTGCTTTCAGTAGGTGATGTGGACCCCACCAGCCTGAGGGGGGAGGACTCTGCATTTTTGATACTCTCTGAGATGTTCTCTATACACTCTGCATCCAGTGCATTGGGATCTGCCAGTGCTAGCTCTTCCCTAGCCACCATCATGTTTTATGATTCGTAACACCTTCCATTCTCTGTTGAGGAACGATCCTTGCCCTTGTGACTCACCCACCAACTGGTCCAGATTGGAACAAAGCCAGTGGTTCATCCATGCCATCTCCTAGACCAGAAGAGCTGGTCTACGGGTGGCCTTAGGAGCCAGGTCAGGCCAACTAGGCAAAGCCAGGGCAGGTTCAATTGCCCTGGAAAGTTGATTTTGTCTTTCTCAAGGTGAACATGAAAGAGTATGTTGGGGCACTGACTGCTGTGTGCCACCCTACAGGTGGATGGATGCATGATGACTGCATGACATCTTAGAGAAGACATTGGTGTTAGCAGCACTGTGCACCATCCTACAGCAGATGCCCAAGTTACAGTCATTACCATGTATCAGCTCACAAGGTGTTGGGTTGTGATCCACAGTACCATGGTTACTTTGTACCTGAAAGTGGACCAAATAAGAATAATAAAGAGACACCTCAGGCCATGACCTTCTTTAAGCCTGGATGGCAGAACAGGTCTAAATAAACTATTGCATTGCATACTACTAAACTCACTTCAATGTCCATCACCTCACTTGGATGACTTGCCAATTAAATGAGTTTTCATGACCATAGGGCCCATTGCACTGCTTTGAGCTGCAGCAGATGCTGCTATCACTGAGGCCAGGCTGGGGCTATGCCTAGTAGTGATGGCCATGGCCCTCCAAGTTGTCCTTTAAAGTCTGAGAAGACTTTCAACAGCTTCATGATGTAGGAAAAGCTCCAGACTGGTCATGCTGACCCATCTTTGACTCATCTAAAGGAGATGGTGCCTTGAGGACCATCCTCTCACAGAAAATAAAAAATGGAAGGAAAGAAAACCAAGGGCTTGGAGGTTCTAAGCAGCAGACCAGAGGCATATGCTCACATGACATAACACCCTAATGTAGCATAACTCAGTCTATCCTCCTGGAGGACAAGTAGAATTACCTCTGCCAATGCATCCTACTACCTTCCAAGGATGGAGAGCAGCCAACGCACATGAGTTTCAGCACCTGTGAGGGGCCAGACTCGGATCACTCCTGGTCTTCCCTTTATTCTCTGAAGCAAGCCTTGCCATGAAGAACATGAGTTCTCTGCTATTGCTTCTAGCTCTCAATCATCCTGGATCCACCTCTCCATCAGTGCACACCTGTTATAGACAGTCACAGATAGACCTACTCCTATATCAGGGCACACTTACTTCAGAGAGTCCCATTGTGTACACTCATCTATTAATGTATGGTGAGCCCAGGCAGTCACAGCCAGACCTGCGCCTCTCTCCCTGTAAATCTACCATGTGCACATACAGAGATCAGAGGACAGCATCACATCCATCACTCTCTCTCTCTCTCTTACCTCTTTCCTTTGAGCCAGTCTCTCACCTAGAGCTGTGCTGGTAGCTGATAGGCCCCAGCAATCCTCCAATCTCTGATACCCCTCAGCACTGGGGTTGTAGGCACATGCTTGGTCATGCCCAGCTTTTTATATGAATTCCAGAATCCTAGAGAACTCAGGCCTTCCAGCTTGTGTGGCAAACACTCTTACCCACCATGGAGTCTTCTCAGGCCCCCATTTACGGCACGCCTGAGCAAGACTTTGTAGTCTTGACGATTTTGCAAAGACTCTACAAGGCCAGTTTATAGAAATTATTTTCCCAACAGTCTTTATTTCAGGAGGATTTTTTCTATATACCTGTGCTGCAAGGTTATTATACATTCTAATTTAAATTTAGATGTTTTGGTTTAGCCAGAACTACAGACATTATGGAGAAGCAGCTCAACTTTCAATGAATGAAAAAGCAAAAGTCCCTCATGTACCCTTGCCACCCCATCTTATTATTCACTGCCTCCCATTCTTATTACTGCATGCTCATATACTAGATGCTCAATAAATATACATGGCCTTCCAGTAGTGATAGTTAGTCAGATGAGAGAGGTGCATGCATCAAATCCATGCTACCATAGTATCATCGTCCTCTTCCATACTAAGCTCACTGGGTACTCTTTTCACACTTTCTGCACTAAGTTGGATCTGTTCTCCAAAGTTACTGGAGGGTCAAGGACACATGTATGTTAAACTGATGCCCCACATCTTCTGCCTGAATCTCAGCTGCCTCTTTAGCAGAATTAGGAGCAAGTGATGAACAGAAGGTGGCTGCGGGGCTTCACCCTGGGCCTCCTCTGAGCTCACGTCCAGATCTGCCATGCAATCAGTGGACCCACTAAATTCTCACAGCATACATGTAACAAAACTACCAACCACACATGTAAGCGTGCTCACGTAATGCTTTCCAGAAATCTATCTTACCTCCTATTTCCAATAACCATCACATTTCCTTTGCCCACAAGAAAAGTATTGCATCAGCAAGAGAATTTTTTTCTTTCTTTCTAGCACTTGTGATTAAGGATGACCATGCCCACTGAGCCTGGCAGGGAAATCCACTCTTGTCCACTTCAATACAGGCAGCAGGGTTTCTAAGAAAGGGAAGTTGGTGGAATTCAACGCATCTTTCAGATGAGTATGGCTTCAGTTTCCACAGTTGACTGAAGAGGATGCCAGTGCCCACAGGGTCAAGAAGCACCTTCCTAGTGAGTAAGTAACCTTACTGTGAATGTGGACCCTGGAGCGCGTAGGTTTATACTAGAGCCTGAAATGCTGGACAGAGGTTGAAGGGAGCAGAATAGCTTCAGGATCCTGAAGCAGAGCCTGAGTGTGTCCTTCACCTTGTGGCCCATGCTGTCCATGTACATGAGGCATCCATGTTTGGGAGTAATCGCCATCACCATCCAACTCTTCCCAAACTGAAACTCTTGCCCCAACTAAACACTAACTCCTCCTTCCTCCCACTACCCGCCTGGGAAGAAGCAAGCTTTCCTTACCAAGCATTGTGTTGGAAAGATCTGTCCACATGAACACTGACCACATACAGGACATTTTAACTGCTGTGATACAGCAGTATCTTTGTGTACAATTGCACTACAGGTGTGAGAAATTCCCTAGGGTATGTCCCTGGAAGGGGACGCTGACACAGAGGTGTGCCATTCTCCATATCTGCCAGATAGTGCCAAATTGTCCTCCAAAGAGTCTGTAGGGAGTTGCTTCTTCACACATCACCCATGACATGTGACAGCTCCTATTGCTTCTCTCCCATCTCCAGGTGTTAGGAGACCTGGGTTCTTGCAATCGGATAGGTGTGAGATACCATCTCACTGTTGCTTTGCTGTGTACCTGTCTCCCTGGGCTGAACATGCTCTCCCGTCTTGACTGGTCTTTCAGGTTTTCCTCTCCATGAACTGCACTAGAAGTAGATTCACACAACGTTTCTTCTTGTGACTTGGTGTCTTCTTGGAGCAGTGTCTTCAAGGGCCACCCATGTCAAAACAGGGGTCAGAATGCCCCTCTGCAAGAAGGCTGACCCATAAAATGTAGTGTGCCCATGCTCCAATTTGCCTGCTCATTCATCTGGTTTGTTTTCACCATTTGGTTCTCGTGAATAACACTGCCATGGGCACTGGCACCACCACCAACTACCCAAACCCCTGCTTCCTGTCCTGTAGGTGTGTTCCCAGAGAAACTGTATCACAGACTGAATGTCTAACTTTGGGCTCTATTGACATTCTTAATGCTTGTCCTTCATGTTTTGTATTTGTTATAAATATCCCCCATCTCCCCATTATTTATCTGTGTCTGTTTATTATCCAAGAATTGCAATGCTAGCACAAAGTTTAGGAGCTTGGTATATCTTGCTTAGGTTATTTCCCTTGACCAGTGTTGGAAGACATTCCCCTGTGGTTTTCCTTTCTCTATTTCTGTATCTAAATTGACTTTGTGTGTGTGCTGTAAGGTGGGGATCTGATTTGATTATTTTTTTTTCTGATATGATAAACAGATAACTGGAGAGCAAATCCCTGCGTTTCTCAGTGGTCCACAATTCTACGTCTGTCTGAGGCCAACTAGCCGAATGAGACAGTTTCCAGCACCCATCCCCATGGTTAATTCATTTTGAATTCCTGCCCCAATATTGCCCTGTCTTCTCTGCAACAGCTTTTTCATACACTTTATTCTCCATAGAACAAATTCCACGCCACACTTTTCCTTTCAAAGTGTCTTAATAGTGTTTGGCCCTTTACTCTTGCATGTAAATTCAAGTTCCCTGAACTTAGAGTAACAGATCAGGCTGAAAGATGTGCTACTGCACCTTTCCATTTTATGATTGCATGTGGCATCCCCATGACCACGAAGGAAAGCAGCTCCAGGCTTAGCCATCCAGTACAGCATCCCTCCTATCAACTTCAGAACCGGAGCCTCACCCCAGTAACTTCTGCTGCCTCCCTCTGAGTGTCCAGGCACGGGCTCCTTCATTCGTTCAGTAAGCACGAATCGAGAACAGTGGGCCCTTGGTTCTGGCTGTAGGTATATTTTCTTCTCCTAGGACAGAGCTTTGTGACCTGAAGCCATCGCTCAGCAGTTAAGATCCCTGGATGCTCTTGCAGAGGACCAGGGTTCAGTTCCCAGCACCCACATGCTGGCTCACAATCACCTGTATCTCTAGTTCCAGAGGACCCAATACCTTTTTCCAGCCAGAGAGCATGTGGGTGAGGGCCATGCTGACTCCAGATAACCAAACCTAAGGAGAGCAAAGCACAGAGCCAGACAGACCATCAATTTAACCAGTTACTGCCAAGACAAAACACAATGGCCAAGTCCATTCATTCCCAATAGCCAAACATCCTCTCTGTAAAGGCAAACTACAGGCTAGCCAGGAAGCAGAGGTATAGTCAGCCTTTGCTGGGTGACCTGAGTGAAAGCAGAGAGACTTGTGATTAATCTAAAAGTGTTCTTGACACCAGGTGGCCTTCAGCTGCTAATGGAGCTCTGTGGACAGCTGGAGGGGACCTATCCTGGGCCAGGAAACTTTCCCTTTCAGTGTTTAGACCATGAATCCACACCCTGACTGCCTTCCTGCTGCTTCCAAGACAGCGCCTTTTCCTCCTATCCACCTTCTGCCTGTGGACAGGGCAGTCCCAAACAGCTGTGATTGACACATGTTTAGAAGAGAGCAGGGAGCTTTAGGCTCTCGGATGTAAATTATAATTAACTCTTTATACAAGCGAATTCCAATTCAGGGGGCCGTGAAGGCAGATCTGAAAGGTCCAGCAAGGAGACAGAGGCTCACAGAGGCTAAAGGACTCTGTTATCTGAGACCGCCTGGCTTGCAGTAGCCTGGACCCATTGCAAGGCGGGCTGTGGTCTGAGAAGGGGAGATGTCAAAAGCTAAGTGACTGAGTCTGGCATCTAACCACATAGGTCTCTGAGATGAAGAGCCCGGAAAGTGAGTCACAGACTCCTGCTTTTATAACGTCCATAGTACCTACCTAGTCTGTCACAGTGTGTTGGGGGGGGGGAGCGATGGACCACAGGACTTGAGACCACCGCAACTCTTCCTGATGTTCCTCCTCATAGTCCTAAGGGTGCTGTCTCCATTTCCTCTCCTGTCGCTGTGATAAAATACCCTGACGAAAGCAATTGAAGGGACAAAGGGCTTGTTACGGCTCACAGCTCAGAGGTACAGAGGAGTCAAGGGCAGGAGCTTGAAGCAGCTCGTCACTTGGCATCCAAATGTGTGCTGTTACCCAGCCCCCTCCCCCACAGTCATTCACAGCATCCCACAGGGAAGGGTGACACCCACAGCAGGCCGGTCTTCTCACCTTAGTTATCTTAACCAAGATATAACCCCTACTGTCATGCCCCGAGGCCCATTTCCCAGGTGACTCTTGGTTCTATCAAGTTGACAACATTGACCATCCATAGTTATTGATGACCCTTATTTCTGGTCCATCCCCAAAGGCAGAGATCCACCCTACCAATGTGTCCTGAGTCAGAGCCCTTTGCTCTCACCATAACTGTCTCTTCCTCCCGAGCACAGTGCCTCTGTGCTTTCAAAGCCTCCATTCCGGCCTACCAGATAAAGGAATCCTGCTTTCCAGGGCCTGGGAGCATAAGGAAAAATATGTGCTGTCCACTTAGCACATAAATATTGAGTCCCTGTGGGGTGGATATGTCCCTATGAACTGAGTCCAGGGGAAAAACCCAAGACACCTACTCTACCATGCACTGAACAGACAGCCTTGAGCCTGTTGGGGTAACTTCACTTTGATCCCGTTTCCCTATCTGTAAAGTAAAGGGGGGTATATGGCCTCTGAACCCTGCTTCATCGCTGATAGCCTATGGTTCTCCATGTAGGAACATTTTTAAGTACTGCTGGAGTATAGGCTAAAATCATTAATAAACTTATCAGAAACAAAGAGAAAGCCTTATTCCAATGATACATAAGTTCTCTCAAGGCTGCTGTGATCCTCAACAGTGATCCTAAGTAACTCCTTGAAAGCAAGCCCTCTGAGGTTGCCAAGGTCCATTTCAATTGTCAACTTGATTAGAGGCCATTAATGAGACATATTGCAAGTTACATTTCTCCTCAGGACTGGTCTCTGTGAAGAGAGCCTGAGAGTTGTCTGAGAATCTCCATATACAAATGTCCAGTCTCCAGGCTCCGACACCTTTCCCAGCAATCCCTCAGCAGAAGGAAAATGGCGGGCACGTTCACCCAAGACCTCACTTGGCTGCTGTTCTGCCTACCTTTGCCAACAAAGCCACTTCCTCGTCCTCAAGGCACCTCGGGATCCCACTTCTTCTCCCTTTTTGACTTTCATTTCTCAGACCTGGTCTTGAGCCACATCCTTTGTGTTAGAAACAGTTCCCACTTCCTGTGGGCCTAGCACCTTTGGGGCACTTCCCCTGTCTGTACTGCTAGGTGCAGTCCTGACACTTGAATCTTGAGCTTTCTAAACGCTGCTGTCTACCCTGACAGAACACTAGCAAAGTCAGGGGGCTCTCTGTAAAACATTTAGTGTGCTGGGGATCCCCAGGGTCCAGTGTGAGATGACGCCAAACCTCCAGTTCCTACCTAAAGGTAAAGAAAAGACTCCTGGAGTGGAGGGAACCTGAGATGGCCGCCTGATACTATTTTTATTTCCATTGTCCTGGGTTGAAGGGACGTGTCACTGTTTGAATCCCAACGTATTGTCTTCAGCCCTTGACCTCTCTGAGCCTCAATTTAATAGCCAAATGAGAGCCTTCTCTATTACAAGGTGAGTCGTAGATTCTGTGGACCAGACAAGCCAAGTGCTGCAGACACAGAGAGACAGGACTGCTTCCTGGGTGAGGAGGGAAACATCAAAGCTGAGCCCAGCCAGTTCCCAGGAGCTCAGGGGGTCCTGGAGCAGTGGATGGAATGAGATTACAGCCATACATCAACAACAGCGATCCCGGTGGAGGATCTGCTTTGGGGGAATGCTACAGGCATGCTGGTCTTTATCCTGGGAACATGAGCATCCTCAGTCCCCGTTTTGCAAGCATAAAGAATGAGTTCTCAGACCTTAGCAGAGAGGCTACCTCACACAGCAGACAGAGGTTAATGCAGAAACCCCAAAGAAGCCAAACTGTGGGAAATAAGTGTCTGTGGGGAGCACAGCTCCTTTTACGGAACTTCTCTCTCTCTCTCTCTCTCTCTCTCTCTCTCTCTCTCTCTCTCTCTCTCTCACACACACACACACACACACACACATACACACACATACACACACATACACACACACTCTAAGGTTTAGGGACCATTGTGGAAGAGAGAGCAAAGAATTCTCATAGCCAGGGGTCATGAAGGACCATCTGGCTTCTGGTCAGGATGGACTGTTGAGTCAAGGATTCACAGTAGCCATGGTTACCTGCATGAGACCCACACAAGACCAAGCCAGCTGACATCCCAGCATGCATCACGAGTCTAAGACAGTCTACAGTGCTCCTGAGGTCCTGTCTAGCTGAGGAACTATTGGCAGTAGGTGGCTGCTGGTAGAGGGAATCAGGGTTTTTTTTTAAGGGTGTGGCCCCTAGTAAAACAAACTCACTCCAGTAGAATATATCCACGAGTATATGAGCAGCACAAATTGGAAACTGGAGGTGAGGGGTTGGGGTGGGGGGAGACAGAGACAAAGTTGGAACATGTATAAAATTCTCAAAGAATTGATAAAAATAATACATTTTTTTCTTTCCTTCTTTTTTTTTTTTTTTAAAGACTGAGGCTAAGGTGTAAATGCTTTTCATCCCCACTCTGGGAGAGCCAGGGCTGTCTGGCACACTGCCATTCCACAGCCCTCTCCCAACAGTGTCCTTTGTGACTCTGGAAGAAGAAAGAGCGTGCTTTGCCAAGGCCCATGGGTATTGCAGAGGCCCTGGCTTTGCCTGCCTCTGTCAGGAGACAGTTCTTAGAAGCATGACTCGCTCTAAACCTGTCAGGGGATCTTTCCTTCAGGACAAAAGAATCTAAGTTCAATCAGCAGTGACCATGGTGGCCATTATCCCTTCCCCAGGGCTGTGAATACTGCTCCCAAACGCACTGAAATGACAGTGCCTGTCTTTCCATATTTAAAATCTACAGCAAACAGGAGAGAAAAAAAAAAACCCACTGCCTGCCTTCTCCACTGTAAGACATTCTACAGAGCCAGGGTCTCACACTCCAGGCCAGCTCTTCCCCAATCCCGGCTCAATTGGCTACAGAGCCTCATGGTCCAGGCCAGCTCTTCCCCAACCCCGGGCTCAGTTGGCTAATTACACAGACTTGGCCCTTGGCAGTGCCCAGGTGGCCAACACCTGAGCTTCCTGACCAGGTGTTTCTAGGTGAAACAGGCCTGGCTGGTGCCTTTTAGGACAAGAGAAGGCAGCAAAAGACAAAAGCTACCGAGATGAGGAGTGGACAAGGTGGACGACCCTGGGAGCTGCTGCAGAAATGAAACCCAGTGCCCATCGGGGGGATGTGATGGGGGCTGAGGCCCTTCGGCATGCCTCTGAGCAAGTGCCATGACAGAGAAGGCGGGATGTCCCACGCTCTGACAGCTGGCAGCTCTGTGACCTTGAACTTCTGCTCTCCCTTCTGTAAAACGAGATTAATAATGCCTACCTCCTAAAGGCCCCATAATTCAGGAGACTGTGTAGGCAAAGCTTTTCGAGATGGCACTGGTTATTTCTCTCTGTGCTGTGGCAAATTACCTGACACATGCAGCTTGAGGGGGAAAAAAAACAAAAAAACTTTCTTCTGTGGCATCTGCAGTTGGGAAGCAAAGAGAAATGCAATCCGGTGTTCAT
This sequence comes from Onychomys torridus, assembly GCF_903995425.1. Lineage (NCBI taxonomy): Eukaryota > Metazoa > Chordata > Mammalia > Rodentia > Cricetidae > Onychomys > Onychomys torridus. The sequence continues at coordinate 48,511,157 of NC_050463.1, read as the reverse complement.
CTCAATCTTGTTTTTATTCATTCCAGGACCAGTCACCTTTTGGGTATATCGCCTCACCTCCATTCATCTAGAAACTCTCTCGTGATGGAGGTTTGTCTCCAAGATTATTTAAGACCCTATCAAGTTCATAGTCAATATTGATCATCACAGCAATTAACAATGGAGAGCTGGTATGATGTTCAGCATGGCCAGGTGCCCTAACTGGAGTGAGTGGCTAGAAATTCTGAGGGTAGGGTTCTCAGGGCAAGTTAGTAGTTGGGCCCTACAGACTGAATATGGCAAGAGGCACCTTCCCCTTCCTGGACACCCACAAAAATCACCCTTGGGTTCTGTGGGCCCCTGAAGAATTGCAAGAGAATTTGATGCATTTCCTAAGAGAAGTCACAGTGCTTAGCTTCCCTTTTGTTTCCAGAGTCCAGTGCCCAAGTAGCTACCAACAAAGATTAGGGACAGCCCGTTTCCAGGCTGTGTACACCAGGTGCCAAGAAATTGGTAAAAGGCAGACAACTTGCTCGGGTGTGTGTGTGTGTGGGGGGGGGTCCTCACCTCCTACCTGTCCCAGCAGGCTTCCTCAGATGGTTGATAATCTCCATGACAACCTAGAAGTCCCGGTCACCTGAACTCCCCACCACTGCCTACCCGGCCTATCCAGACAGCTCCTGGGGTAGTCCCCGCTGCACTCAGCCACCAGAGATCCCTGGGCAAAGGTGATTTTGCAACTGTGAGTCGAGAACTTTGGTCCTGAAACCAGGTGCTGAGATGACAAACATTTCCCCTTAACGGTTGGGGTTTTATCGAGCAGGGAATCAGGTCTGATGAACACGAGAAGTCAACCCGATTGAAGCAAGGACATTAACAGGCCAGAATGGCAGCACGGCCTGTGGGTAGTTTCTGGAGCTCGAGGGACCAACGTGGCTGCTGCTTTCAGCCTTTCTACAATAGCTTGACCGGAGAACACAGCCACTTTTCGTCATGGCTTGAAAAGAAAAAAAAAAAAAAACTACTTGAGTTTCAGCAGGGTGCAGCCGTCGCCTCTGGACCTCGTGAAAAGCTCTTTCCATCTTGATGGTGGTCACTTCGAGTGCATTTAGGCAGGAAACCAATGGAGGAAGTCAACTCTATGTGGATGTGAGGCGTTGAGGTGGGGGAGCACCAGGCTCTCCCAGCCCTGCCAGACAAAGAACAAAGGCAGGGATTGAAAGCAAAGGACAAAGACACAAGCCTTTTCATTTCACTTCAAGGGCAAGTTCTTCAGGTTGGCCAGCAACATTTGCCAACCCCTCACCTTGGCTTCTCCCCAGGGGAAGGGGAAGCATCTCCAGCCCCTCTGAAGAACCCATAAAACGGCTTTTCAAGTAGGTCTGACCTTTCCCAAGGTGAGAACTCTGGCTTTCTCTTCAGGAGGAAGGAGAACTATGGGACACAAGGCTGGAAATACACCTGCAGGACCAACAGACTAAATGAGTAGCTTCCCCAGGGACCTGGTCTGCTCTGCATTCATCTGCCCAGGATTTAGTAAATAAACTCTTCTCTCCCTGGCACTGTGGGAGCTTTGGGGCATTAGTACATGTGACTCTGTGATTTTGGGGAGCAGTTACAGAGAGAGAGGAATACCAGCAGATAGGTGGTTGTAACTTGGACTAGCTCCCCCAGTGGAGGTGGGACAAGGGAAGGGGAGCCATGGCTACACTTGGAAGTTCCAGGTCAGGGCATTTCATCATATGGAAAAGGGGGAACAGGTTTAGGAAGTGAGAAGCCAGGAGTGCAGCATGGGAATTCTAGCTTCTCATGTCCCTGGGCCTCATCAGAATGCCTGCCACTGAAGTCAGGGTGATGGCTCCATGGGTAAAGTGCTTACCTATGCACATGTGAGGGCCTGAGTCAGAAGCCTCCGAGCCCACTGAGAGCTGGCATGGTGGCCTATGCCTCTCATCACATGCTTGGAGGGTGAGATGGGAGGAGAATCCCCAGAAGCTCTCAGGCACTCACACACATTATACATCACACACACACACACACACACACACACACACACACACACACACGCACCCATGCACGCACATCACACATACCATACCACACACTACATACATGCACATATCACACACACACCATATATATATATAAAACTTATACCACACCACACACATACATATACACACACACAAATGTACATCACACATACCACACCACACACTACGTACATGCACATATCACATACACACACACACACACACACACACACACATCACACACTACACACATGGACACATCACACACCACACACACATACATACACACACATGCACATCACATACATACATACACACACACATCACACACTACACACATGGACACATCACACACCACACACACATACATACACACACATGCACATCACACATACCATACCACACACTACACACATGCACATCATATACATACATACACACACACACACACACACACACACACACACACACACTCACTCACTCACAGATTAGAATGCCTGTTGTCCAATAATATGGAACCAAAGGTGAAGGCCAGGAGAAGGAACACTCATCTATCATGAGAATTTTAAGAAAAATATCTAAGGCCATGCATGGCCTTTGCAGGCTATTACATTTTAACTCTCTCTGCTTTGGGCCTGAACCAACATGCCTCTATCTAGAACCATTTCTGCTGCTGATTAAAATCGATGGCTACTTTGAAAAACTAAATAACCAAAGCACCCATTTCCTTCAAGATCTTCAGCTAGATTTCCGTGTTGTAATCAATTAAGGACTATTTACCAAGCTCCTCCCAGGTGCCATATCCTGTGTGACATCTATAAATAAATCAGTGGAAATGCAGCTAAGGAAGAGGCGGTGGGCAGCATTGTTATCTGCCTTTCCTTCCTATTTCTGTATTCTGTCAGTTTGGAGCCCAGGAAATAAATTCCTCGGGAAAAGAGTTAGCCAGCCACACTTCTCTAGAGGTTTATTTTCTGTGCAAAGAGCCTGACTCGTGGAAGAAATCAGGGTAACAGCACTGGACAAGAGCAGCAAATGATTCCAATGAGGACTAGGTTTCTCCACCCCGAGCAAATGGGGGTGCACTTAGAAGTCAGGGTGGCAAATTCCACATATAAGGTTTCCCCAATTGTGACAGATTCAGGAGGACCAGTTGGTTAGTGGAACCAATAAAAACTAGACTATCTGCACCAAACCACTCCGGCTCAGCCACCCAAGAAGACATGCATGCCCTGGGGCTCTGTGTTCCTGAAGACCAGCTTCCCAGGGGGCTCAGTGACAATGTGGGACTCAGTTCTTCTGTCTCCCAGCTTGCCTTAGCTATGTGTGTACTCTTCCTTTAAGGAGACAAAGGGTAAGTATGCCAGGACTACTAGTACATTGAATGGTTGAGAAATGTTTGCCATTGAAAGCTGTTTCACTTCCTGCCCAGTGCCTCAAAGCAGCTCTCTAATTAAGTTAGCCTTTGCTGTTGCTAACACCACTGTGTGGCGGCCTCATTCTGCCCAATTTTCATTTTTCAGAACTGGGTTACAATAATGGAACACTTGGTTTCTATTGCTTGCAATTATACTTCAAGGCAGTCCAGCTAGGGGGAAGAGTCAGTGATGTCAAGATGAGGACAGGGTGGTATGGAATGAGAGGGCCAGCCACTGGGGACAGAGCCAGCAGGGAGCAACAATCTTTCACCCTGCTCAGCAAAGGCCTGGCTTTCATGAGCTGACCTTGATCTGTGGGAAACTGAGTCCTTAGACTTCTATGGAATGAGCAGCTAGCACCCACCCCAAGAGCAAGGGTCACCTCATTTGACATGTACCTTTGCTCACTAAGCCCTAGGGTCAGCATATGACTTTCTCCAGTGACAGACACCAAAAGAAACACACAAGATAGCTTTGTGTTCTCCAAACACTGCCAGAGTACTGTCACTGGGGCTGCTGGGGGCTGAGAGATCCAGTTACTACAAAGATCTGAGAACTCTTCTTCATTGCTCACAGAGTCTAGCTTCAAATACAGACAGTTGCTGTGTCTTTCATGCTAGATATGTGCCAGGTACACCATACAAGATGTACACCTGCTCACTGAATCTTCCCAGGACATACTGAGAAAATGTAGACACAAAGTGGCTAGGTGACTTGACCTGGGTCAGCTGCCAACATGACAATCTATACCTGAGGGGTATGAGAATACAAGCTTGGGTTCCCGAGTCCCAGTATGCCACTGCAGGGCTTTCTGGTCCATGCACGGCTACCATTCTGTTTAAGAAGACCCCTTGGCCAGCTGTGCAGATGCATTTGTTCATTCAGCAAACAGTTTGTGAAGGATCTCCCACATTGTAGGCCTTGAAGATAAGGAGGTGAAGTACATAGAGTCTCCTCCTCCAGATGAGATCAGACACCTCCAGGATAGCATGATAGGACTTTATTTGTATCAGAAAGGATTCTAGGTTCTTATCCCCTCTCCTTGAGCCTCCAGGGGAGATTCAAAATCCTAACTGCCTACCTGTTACAAACCACTTCCTCATCCCAAACCATTTGCAAACTATGGTGTGCATCATTTGTCTACCTGACGACCTCCACTCCCCTGCTCCTTGCTGGAAGAATCCTCTTGGACCAGAGCAGCCATGGACCAAGCAGAGACCCACATCCCCCCCCCCCCGACTCCCCCACTCCACCCCACAGTAGCCAGCAGCAGAACATTAGCCAACTTTGACCAAGAGGCCAAAGCTCTGGGGTGAGTGTATAGACAACTTTATTTTCTGGATAAAATGAGATCAAGTGTGTCTCAGAATACCTCCCCATGCTCCCCCACAACCTTCATCCTGCTTCTGACAACCAGGGCCATGAATAGGCCATGAGACTGTACAGGCCAGCACTGAAGTGGAGCCCCGGACAGAAAGGTTTCTGGTAGATGACATTATTATGTCCTTTTTTCTCACCCCCACAGTAGCCACGCCCCACACCACCTGTTTTCCTACAGCATCCTTCTATCTTCATGGCTCCCTGTGGTCAGGAGCCACATCACAGGCCTAAGCGCACGTGGCCACTTTGAATGACTAAAGGTGTCACAGAACCGAATCGATTCCGAGTGTTCACAGTGACAATTTCACAAGGGAAGGAGAGCCCGCAGATTGCAGGTTTGATGTGGCTTTGACAAGAGCAACTCAACCCAGTTGAGCAAATCAGGCTCGATTTGTGGCCTGCTTTCCTTGACGGCATCTCCTAAAAGCACAGCTTAATGACTCCATGAACAGTTGTGCTTTTATTGGATAAGCGTAGTAAAAGTGCACAAAATAACTCTCTGCTGAGATGGAGAACTCTTTGGCAGCACCTGAACCAAGCTCATTTGTGCATTTAAAACAATTTGCACTTGGCCTTGTGCTGTGCTGTTCTTGCCCACATTGCCCCGATGGTGCCAGTGTGGGATTACTCTACGATGGCACATACACTCCTTGCCAGGACAGAGCCATCACCCATATGCCCTCCTTCCTGGCCAAGTCACCTAACAGCAACGACAGTGGTCTCTTGTAAGGGGCACCGCAAGGCAAGTACTTGACAACTTCCAAGTACTTGGAGAGGAAAAGCAAGAACCAGGGTGAAGGGAGGATGTGGACCTCACCAAGTCGGAACTTCCAGTGAGCCGCTCCACTAGCTATCACCGGACCATTACATTTTGATGGTGACGATGATGCTCAATGATGCTGGAGATACAGCTGGTGGTGATGATGATGGCTGTAATGGTGATGTTGATGATGTCACTCTCCTCAAGGTCATCCTTCTCTTACTGGGGGCAGTGAGATTATCTTATTGTTTATTGCCTTCCCTGCTCATAAAGTACACCTAGGCTGAGATCCATGGAATCTACTGAAAGTAGATTCATTCCTGAGAAGATGGCCCAGTGGGTAAAGTGTTTGCTGTACAAATATGAGAACCTATGTTTGACTCCCCAGAACCCACATGAAGCCAGACATGGTAGCATTCATCTATAACCCCAGCACTTCTACAGTGAGATGGGGGATGGGAGAGGGGGGATGATGAAGCTTGTGGGTCGCTAAGCATGGTGCACACGGCAACAAATAATAACAGACCCTGTCTCGTGTGAAGTAGGAGGTGAGGACCAATTGGCACTAGAGGTTGGCCTCTGACCTCCACAGGTGTACTGTGGCAGACATTCACACATCACAGACATATAAGAAAGTGAATTCAGAAAACACTGAAGACTGTCCACCAGCCTCTTCCATGTTTGCTGTGAAGAGAGGAGAGCAGAAACAATCCTGTCCACACAGAACCTAGAGACTCCCATAACCCTCTCCTGCTAACAGGGCCAGGAGGTTGTAAAATAGAACTCATAAATTCATCCAAAGCTTTCAGAAATGCATGCCAAAACCCATCTTGGACCCTTTATCAGATGAGAGAACACACATACCACCCAGACACATGTAGGAATGCATGCACACACGCATGCACACACCAATTCCAGGCTGGTTGCGGTATGAGTCCAGTACTAAACTTTGACCCCTCCTCTCATTTAGGATTCTATGAGTGAAATTATTCACAAGTTTATAGATGAGGCAAGGCCTTAGGAGGTAAAGAGACTGTAATCATGCTGGGATGCCAGCTCACATGCAGCTAGATCCACAATGTATTCTTCTGTTGCTGACTGCCCTCTGGACCTATGACTGACTGGTCCAGGGGATAAGGCAGAGGCTAAGACACAGCCATGTCTTCACTCTGGTCCCAGATGTCAGGGAACGGTGGCTTTGGGAGCCCACCTCTGCTCTTTGCCAACATCGGCAGCACCAGAGTGAGGGATCCAGGCTCCAGAGGTTTCTATGAAGGAGATCTAGAATGACACAGGCCACATTCTCACTGGCTGAGTCATTGCTGTTAGCTGAATCATTTTGAAATATTTTCTAGGTCAGACATGATCATTATAGAAAATTAGAGGAAAGCAGAGCACTCTGGGAAAGGAAAAGGAAATCGGTTACAATCGTCTCTTGGCTAGGAAGAACCATTCTGCATGTTTTGGTATATTCTTATACACACTCACACATGCATGCACACACACACACATGCACACACACACACCCCATACACACAGCCATGCATATGTTAATGATGGAGATTCTTCCTGAGAAATGTACCAACACTACAGGCCTCAGCTGCATAGCACAGCCCGTCTCTCCTAGTCTCTGCACCCGTACAGGCTGGTGCCACACTGGATGCTGTAGGCAGCTGTAGTGCAATGTTAAGTATTCATGTATGCAGCCAAGTTTGTAATGACACACGTAAGTCATGTTAAGCAGTGAGTTGAACTACAAAGAATGTGACCATGCTACTGACTGATAGGAGCTTTCCAGCCCCATATTAGCCCTATGGGCCCAGTGGTCACTAGCCAGAAACTTTATGTGAGCGTCCCCCCCCTCCCCTTCCCTCCCTCCGTCTCTCTCTTTCTCTCCATTCCTCCCATCCCTTCTCTTCATAAATACATAACATGCCATGTCTATACACATATTTGTTTTTATGTTTCATTAGATTTAATAGTTTAAATCTAATATTATAACATTAATATCTTCTCATTATTAGCTGCTCTTTAAACTGATTTAACTTTTTGTTTGTGTGCACATGCATACACATGCATGTAGGGGGTGGGGTGGAGGTCAGAGGTCAATGTCATGTGTCTTCCTCTATCACTTTCTCCGTTCTCTTTTGAGACAGGGTCTCTCACTGATCGACTAGACTGGCTGTCCCTTAAGTTCTAGTGGCCTGTCTGTTACTGCTGCCCCACCCCCACCCCGGCACTGGAGCTACAGATGATGGTCAGCTTATACATTGATGCTGGGGAATCCAAATGCAGGTCTTCATGCTTGCATACCAAGTCTATACTTACCAGGTAAGTGTTTTCCCAAGCCCCTAAGTGGATTTTAACGACTTTAAAATATTTTATATATGTAAATAGCAGAATTTATTGTTGATGCCTCTATTTTAGATATATAAAATGATCATTCCCCATACATTTAAGAATGGAAATCAGTGCTTACAGACCTGGCCTGTTCTTGACACCAATGTCTGGGAGTTAAAGTTCTGGGGTAGGAACATTTTTGTTGTTGTTGTTGTTGTTTTTCATTTGTTTGTTTGTTTTGTTTTGTTTTGTTTTTTGTTTTTCGAGACAGGGTTTCTCTGTGTAGCTTTGCGCCTTTCCTGGAACTCGCTTTGGAGACCAGACTGGCCTCAAACTCACAGAGATCTGCCTGGCTCTGCCTCCCTAGTGCTGGGATTACAGGCGTGCGCCACCACCGCCCGGCAGATAGGAACATTTTAAGTCCCCAATCAGCATGGTCAACTTGCTCTTTGGGAAGGCATTATGAAGTCATGCTATCTTTGTCCCTTATTGGATGGGAGAGAGACTGCTGTTGAGTTCACATAGGAAACTGAGGTCCAGACGGCCAGGCCCTCCCCAAGGGAGTCAATATTTGGAATGAAGATGCTGGGGGGCATATTAAGCTTGGGGAGGTAGGAGGATGGAGGGGTGACCAGTGGCGTCCTCACTAGTTAGCCTTGGGGGAAGAACACACACAGACTTGCTGAGTAGAGTAAGGGGCTCTGGGCTGCAGACCTGCTTCATCACGGGAGTAGCCTGACAAGGCTGTCATCCTGCCTCTATAGGAAGTCAAGCCCCTCCGTCCCATTGCGGTGGGAAGTATGGGTAGCCCACAGGGAGACATCAGTCACAGAAGTGATGTGGACAATGGCAGCTTGTTCGTCAGTGGTCGGTAGCCTTTAACAAGGAGGCAGATGATGACTTGATTCAGGAAGTACTCCAGGCTGGAGACAAGTAGGAGCCCCAGGGTGGGTGGGGGCCACACTATCCCTTAGGTGGCAGCTCAGACATGAAAGTCTTCAACAGGATCAGTTTTCCTAGGTTTCTCCAAAGTTTGTAAACATTTCGTTATGTTTTCATAGATGGACCTGACATCCATTCAACCTTACATGTACCTGGCCGCCATGTGGACAATGCTTTCTGTAACACACGGGCCTCAGTGGGGGACAAAGGATGGGGCTGCAAACTCACTCCACGCTCACTGCCCCAGATCCCAAACTCTCCTGAGTCTGCTGGTGTCTAAGGGCTGAGCACACCATCATTTAGTGGCCACAAGAACTTGAGATCCACAGACTGCACCAAACACTGAGGGGAAGTGTTAGCTCGGCGAGGTTGAGAAAGGGGCCTCAGTTTACACTTCCTAAACATGTTGTCATTTGTTTGAGAAAGATTTGGCCTTGTTGCCTGAAATCAGCAAAGGAACATGTATATTGAGTTTTTTAAGTGAGCTGGAAATACATAAATCTACTTTTCCATACGAGAGACAACATCTCATCAATACTTTAATTTCTGATAGGATCAGAAATGAAAACATGAGCTGGGCGGCAGTGGCGCACACCTGTAATCCCAGCACTCGGGAGGCAGAGCCAGGCGGGTCCCTGTGAGTTCGAGGCCAGCCTGGTCTACAGAGCGAGATCCAGGACAGGCGCCAAAACTACAGAGAAACCCTGTCTAGAAAAAAACCAAAAAAAAGGAAAAAAAAATAAATGAAAACATGAGACATTTCCAGAAAGTTCAAGACTTGAAAGAGTGAGTTAGAGGCTGGGGGATGGCTCAGTGGATAAAGCACTTTTGAAATAAGCACAAAGATCTGAGTTCAAATCCCTAGAACCCTCAAAAAGATGGCTGCTGTAACATTTCTCTAACTCCAGCACTCCCACAGAGAGACATGAGACAGAGACAGGAGAGTGTCCCAAAGCTCAAAGGCCAACTAGCATGCACAACAGAAAAAAAAAATTAACAATGAGAACCTGTCTCACACAGCCTGGAAGATCAGGGATTGAATCCTAAGGCCGCCCTCTGACCTCGACATAGGTCACATGACATGGGGGGGGGTTGCTCTTTAAAGGAGTGAATTAGAAGTCCAAATAACCCCAGCTCGTGCGTCCTCACCTGCCTCAGTCTCCATCTTTGAGCTCCTCTCCAGCCATCAACTAGTGAGCACAGCTACCAACTGTCAAATGCATCATATACTTGGCACGCTGTCTCAGAACGTGCAAGCTCTGTGATGTGGGTAATATTATTTTTCCCAGGCAGCTTTTTTTTTATTATTGTGGTGAGAACTCTCAATATGAGATTGCCCATGTTAACAGACAGGTGAGTGTTCAAGAAATTACTGTTGACGATAGGTCCGATGTCTGTAGTTTATCCATCCTGCTTTGGGGAAACTTCATGCCCACTCTCTCCTCTCAACCACCTCCTGGTAAACAGCTACCCTACCACTCTGTGTCTGTGAAGGGTTAGTTTCCAAATGCTGCAAGTACATGAAGTCATATGGTGTTTGTTTTCTGTGCCTGGCTTATTGTACTTAGTATAATGTCCTCATGGCATATCGTCTGTTATAGAGTTTCCTTCTTCTTGAGGGCTGAATAATATTTCATTGATTGTAGATGCCATGTCTCCTTTATGCATCTTTCTGCCAATGGGCATTTATTCAGGCTGTTTCTACATCTTTCCTATGTGGTCATTATGATTAAACCCATTCAACAGATGCGTCAACTAAGAGTCAGAGAAGTCAAGAAACCCTAAAACTCAAGTAATCTAGCTCTCCACCTACTCCTTGTGTGCCTCAGCAGTAGCAGTAGTACCTGTGTAAGAAGTTACCTGAGCCCCCTTCCCTGTGCAGATCCTGCCACACTTGCCTGCACGCAGTAAATACAGAAGGAGGCAAGCCAGGCTAAGCCATCCGACTCTAAAGGCCCATTTCTACTGTTCTACAATGCCCTTCTCCAACCTGCAATTAAAACTCTTGGGGGTGGGGAGTCTAAAATTCTGGTTCCTGCAGGATGGGCTGTAGCCTGGCATCTTTGGTACCTGTAGGGTCTATATTCACAGGCCCTCTGCCTTCCTTGGCCTGACAGTGCTCATGAGGTTGCTGGCTTCCAGGGATGTCCTAGCTAGAGAGAGCAGAGTGAAGACAGAGAAACCACAGCCAATTAGGAAGGTTTTTACTGACAGGAGTCCCTGGAGGGAAATCTGGGGCCATCCCTGTGGAACAGGATTGGAGGTAGGCTGGGAAAGATTCATACAGAAGGAGGTGCTCATGTGGAGTTAGGACCAGACAGGAGAAAAAAAGGAGAAAGCGGTGGCTGGGCTGGGCTGGGCATCTCTACATCTCTCTGGGGCTGGATGGGCTGAGGCAGGGTAAGTGTGCCCACCTCGATGCCCCATCTGCAGTTCCCCCTGCCAGGGACGCCGAGACAGGAGCCCTTGCACCAGCCTGGATGTAGCAACCAGCTGCCAACCTCATGGGGACCCAGTTCAATGAAACTTGCAGAGTTCAATTTTCACCTCAGCCCTAAAAGCACAATGAGGACTTGGTTGAGGAACCCTTTGGGATTTTTCCTTTCTAATTGGGAAATATACCCGAGAAGGTTAGGGGTGCTGCATAAAGAATCTCTTGGCTGAGTGTGCCTAAGTGGCCTTGCCTGTCCCCCTTCCTTAGGAACTTACCAGATTAGCAGGAAGTCCCCTTCACCCACACCACTTCACAGCATCGGAAAGAACAGAACATCCTGTCCCCACAGCTCTGCAAGGTCAAATCAATCAGTGGCATCTCCGTCCCCTTTTCTCATCAGAGGCCAGCATGGCTTCCCTCATCAGCATTCTGCCGGCTGGGCGTTGAGGCTACAGGAATTGAGAAGTAGGTCACCCCACAGGCTGGGAAGGCTGCTGTGTGGTTTCAGTTAACTAGGTTGCTGGAAAGCCCCCCTGCCCACAGTTATCCCCTGAGTCACCACCTCACGGTGGGGCAGCAGACTGCTTCTGTCTACTGCTCACTTTGGTAAAGAGAGCTGTGCTCTGTGGGGTATAGAGAAGGAAGGGATGTTGCCCCTGGAACTAAATCCAACAGCATCATTCCCATTCACTGGAGACCTTTGAGAGCCTTCCAGAAAACAGCCTTAGTGGGTGAGCACTTGGGAGCATGGCTGAAGACAGACCAGTCTGTGTCCTAGACTCCAAATGTTCTCACAGACACAAGCACCTGAACCATAGGAGCTGGGAGCAGAGGTGGCCTAAAGGCCTGGGAGGCTACAGGTGGGAGCATACAGAGAGGCAAGGCTAGGACCAAATGGCATTAGGGTGAGAGTCACCCATGTCTAGCCACCCAGTTGTTTAGATCCCCCAGCAGAATCAGAGCAAGGGAGGAGGACAGCACAATAATGATAATCTGCAGGCCCTGTATTTTGCTAAGGAAGTGGCATTTAACTCCTAAGATGCAGGGGTCAATCTAGGTATTTTCCAATGGAAACATATGATATCTATTTCAGAAAGATACCCCTGGGTCTGGGGAGTCTGTTTAATCAGGGAAGCGCTTGCAAGACTGGAATTCAATCTTCAGAACCCAGGTCAAAGAAAAGGCATATGTTAACGGGCTCACATTTATAATCCCCACACAGGGTAGACAAAGAAAGGCAGATCCCTGGGGCTTACTGGTCAACCAAGCTAGCCTACTTAGAGAGTTCCAAGGCAGTGAGAAGCCCTTTTCTTTCAAGAAAAGAAGTGAACAGCATCTGAGGAATAGCACTCAAGTTTTTGTTTTTTTTTTTTACTGTTGGGAACAAACATCTCTAAGCACTAACACATACGAACATGGACACACACACACACACACACACACACACACACACGCACGCACACGCACACACACACACACACACACACGCATGCATGCACATGCACACACTCAGGCATGCAAACACACACCTCTCTGACCAGGAGGGTGTATGGATAGCTTAGAGATAGGGAGCCAGAAGTGAGGCTGCAGGGACAGACTGGGGACCCATTAGGCCTGGGGGAGAATGACTGAGGACAGAGATTGCTGGGACATAAACTCACCCAGTAGGTGACAGTGTGAGGGAAGGGGAGAGGCAGAACTTCTGATGAGTTGAAGATGATTCAGTCCATTCTCACGTAATTCCTGCTGTGTGTCCCTGGGTACGTGACCTGCATCATTTTCCCTGATCTCCACAGTTCCCTGATATGGAACCTGGGCTTGTCCACAGTTTGGAAAAACAAAAGCAAAAACTGAGACACAAAAGGAACCAGAGCACAGGGCTCGGCAATGTTGTTTGAGGGTACCTACCCCCAGAATCTCTTGTTAACCCCAGCCTGGCACACCCAGCTTCAAGGGCAAGCAGGAAGATCTGGGTGGGTGGTATCGCTAGACACAGGAAAGAGGGATGTCAGAAAGAAAGCAGACATAGCCAGAGGACACCATTACTGTGGAAAGTTTTCTGTAATGTGTTTTAGAATATTCTATATTTCTGTGCTGTCTAAGAGAATACCCAAATGTACTTACTATTGCTGGGGATACTTAAAATGTGACTACTGGAATTTTAGCTTTTATTTCCATTCTCAACTAACTTAAACTACATGTGGGGACTGGTAGCCAGGATGGTCAAGGCAGATCAGGTTTGAGGCCAACATGAATTGTACTTGAAGCACAGTAAGCTCTACTTGGGCTAGCACCACATGACCAATGACTTCTACTTAACAGGTATAAGCACGTGTTACTAGCTCTTCTTACCATTTCTTGAAATAACAGAGACTTACAAAGGTGAGGGAACGCTCTGCCTTCATATGCAGAGAACCAGGGCACCAGACTGGGGAGATGGCTCAGTGGATAAGGTTCTTGGCTTGCAAGCATGAGAATCTGGGTTGGAAGCCTGAAACTCACATAACAACCTTGGTGGCTCACTCTTGCATCCGTAGCACTGGGGAGAAACCAATATGGGAGGAGCTGTGGCTCCAGCCAGTCCAGCTGAAGCAGAAGCTCTAGGTTCAGTGAGAGACCCTGCCTCAAAAAATCAGGATGGAGAGCTCCTGAGAGCAGTCCCCAGAGTGGTCCTCTGAACACATGGGCATGCATACACACACCCAAAGAAAACCAGAACACAACACTCAGTGATGGATGGAGCTTAGGTGCTTAGCAACCCCAATCCCTCTCCCGAGTTCCTCACAAGGTAGGATGAGAATGCCAGCCTCAGAGTTGGGGACCACAGGTCATGAATAAATTCACAGCCTATAAGAGATTTCCTTGGGGTGCATTAGAGTTGGAGGAAAGGGAGCCAACATTTTCTAAAGGTGGATAGACACTTACAGAGCAATAAGAGGATAAAGGGACTCTCAAGGAATCCAAAGGAAATATCCAGAAAACTAGGAAGAAACAATCTCATTTATTTTTCCCAACCACTGGTTCCTTCGTGTCTTCATTTCAAACCAAAGGAAAAGAAATTCTCCGGTCATCAGGAAGTCCATCTCTAGTGAGAGCAATGTCCAGAGCAGGGCAGAAAGGCGAAGGCATCCCTGAGACTCTGGTCCAGGGGAGGCTCTTGAGGAGGAGAGCAGCTGCTGCCCGGCACACAAGAGAACTCCCCTGGAGTGCAGTCACCCCTCAAGTGACCTCAGTGGGTTCTGAGTGGAGAGAGGTCCCCATGTAGTCTTGCAAATGCAAAGGTCTTGCTAGCATTGAGATGGAAAAAAGCCCACAACAGGCCTGAGGAGATAGCTGGGCATGAGAATCTGAATTCAATCCCCAAAACTCACATTTAAAAAAAAAGGTGGATGTGGCAGTGAATGCTTGTAATCCCAACACGAGGCTCCCTGACCAACCAGCGTAGAGCAAACTGACACACTCCAAGCTGTGTGATAGATCCTGTCTTGAGAAAACAAACGCAGCTAAGTGGATGGCACTTGAGAGGACACTTGAGACTGACCTTTGACCTTCACACAAAAATGTGCACTAGTGTACATGCATGAGCACATATGTGCATTCATGCATACATACACTCAGGCACACACACACAGAGAGAGAGAGAGAGAGAGAGAGAGAGAGAGAGAGAGAGAAAGGTACACCTAAATGGTTTCCATGAGTCCCTATGGAATCCTAAGAGTGAGTGGCCCCATTGTTATTTCTAAGGGGGATAATCTAATAACTCAAATGTGAATTAGAAGTATCCAGAGGGGTTCAGTAGTTCCCTTCAACTGCCGTCTGCCAGGGGTAAGCACGTCTGTAATTACCTTCAGGGTTCGTGGTGTGCCACATGCCATCTGCCAAGCCCCTTCTAGTCCATTCTGTGTCTCAGCTTGGAACTGAGCCTTTTCAGAAAAGCCAAAGCAAGTCAAAAGAAAGTTTCCAGAGAGAGAGTGGTTGGGGGTGGGGGGGGAGGCTCACGGATAAATAGTATCTTTGCCCCAAACTCATTGTTTCAAACACAGATTTTGTTTGGAGGAAAAAAAAAAAGTGTAATTATGTCGGGGTAGATTGGTAAATTCTTTGACTTCAAACTCAACACTTTCTGCAAGATTTCACAGGTGAAATCTGCAGCCTCTAATTACCGCCTCTCTTAAAAAAGGAGATGCTTTCTTTCTGAGTGGCTAATAACTTTATTAGAAAAGGAAATTATAGCCCTGATGGCGGTGGTCAAAAACACAGGAGGGTGTGGACGGCGACATTCTGGTTTTTGAACCTTGAACTTGGTGCGGCAGGAGACACTTTCTCTTCTGGCACTCTGTTTGGAGGGGTTGGGTTTTCTTATCTCCCCTGACACGCCACTTCTTTTTCAGGGGTGGAGAGAGAAAACATTTAGAAATCGGTCCATTCCTGGATGAATTTCTTCCCTTCCCAGAAAGTGGGGGGGAGGGGCAATCGTCTCCCGTAATTGGACAGTTTGATTGGAGGCAGGTGGTGCTGAGCGGAGGCAAGCAGAGCCACAAAGACAGTTTTGGCTTCCAGTGCTCTTCCCCAGCTCCTAGCTCCAGCAGTATGACATGGAAATTGGCTCCCCAAATGCTCCCCAACAATAAATTTAGTCCCCGTGTCTCTAGCAAGCACCTTATCAGGGAGGATGATTTTCAGCAAACTGGACATCGCACCGACACAGAGCTGGCCTGGGGGTCCCCACATCCCTGGCCTTAATTCCCAGGGCGTGTTGTGGCCGCCACAAAACCGGGGCTTAGGCATGATTCTGGAAGCAATCACACGCTATCATTTGAAAACATAGTGAGATTTTCCTTTTTCCGGGTAAACTGGCCTCTGCGTTGCTCCTGTTGCATTATCTTGAGCTAATATTTGCTTGCAATATTTTTGAGTAACAAGCCAAGTCAGCGTGGCATTGCAAATTACAAATGTCAGTCCTGAGAAGGGGCCAGGCTGAGTGGCCAAAGGAGTGAGCAGATGCTGTACCCTACTCCCCTCCTACCTTTAGGCGAAGCCCCGAGTCCTAATTCTTTTCTCGAGGGCCAACTCCTTCATTTTATCCATCCCTACAGATCAGCCAACAACAGCGTTCCTCTTTTTGTACCAAGAAAATGATGGAGGGCCTGGCCCCAGAGAGGCCGCCAATTGCTTTGATGGGCATCACACAGTGAGTCAGCAGAGAAGCCTCAGACCCAGGCACAGACTCCCCAGCCCCTGACTCCAACTGTGTGTCTGTTAGCTTCCTCTCTATCGCAAAGGCATCATTTGAAACTGCCATTTATACAGATTTTAGAAGTAAAGAGAAGAGAGCAGGCCTGTAGCTCAGTAGGTAGGATGCTTGCCCAACATCCATGAAATCTTGACCTTGAGACCCAGCACCACAGAAACCAGGCACATGGCCGCAGGTCATCCCAGCACTCAAGTGGAGGCAGGAGAGTTACAATTGAAGGTAATCCTCAGCCTCAGCTACATATCCAGTTGGAGGCCTTCATAGGGAAGACAGGATTAATAGCTCTATTGAATTGCTGTCCTTTGTACCCTGTGACAACTCAGTCACGTCATGTATCTCCCCAAAGACATGTACAACTTGCCAGATGCCCCCTGACAAAGACTGAAGCCCAGACGGGTGGGTCAAAGGCAGTGGGACCACATCTTGGTGGGACTGCTTAGCTGCATTGTCCCCTGCCTCTGTCTGAGCTTTATCCTCATTCGAGGACCTCGAAGATGGACTTGGGAAGCAGGAGCCACTGGTTTCTACCCCTTTTCTCAATTTAGCTACATTCAATAAGTCTTCCTTTTCTACTTACTAATACTACTAATACTAATACTAATACTAATATAATAATAATAATAATAATAATAATAATAATAATAATAATATCAGTTACTTCCAGGTTCAGCATGTTTCCTTATTCATTTTGCCCATGCTCAGATTTTTCTGAATGCACTCTAGATTAGCTTTCAGCTTTTAATTCATTTGCAGAACTTGAAAAGAACCTTCTCCAATCTCCAATGGCCGCAGGCGGAAACAATCATCTCCCCTCAGCTGTGTCTCCTAACAGTTGGCTATCTGTATCAAATGATTCTGTGAAAACCGGTTAGCGAGTTTGCTCAGAGCCTCTGGATTGCAACACTCTTGTTCCCTGGGCTCACAGTCTTGGCCTTGCTTGTGGGAGGAGTCTCAGAGCCCAAGGCTCTGGGAAAGATGCTGGGTCCCCTTGAGTGGCCAGGAAGCCTCTCAAATCTCATTGGCTGACAATATTCCCGGAAAGCTGGCTGGCCAGTGTAAGGCATCAGAGATGAGCTTCTCCTAGTCTCTGAGACAAAGAACTCTTCCGCCTTAAATGAACAGTTTCATGTGGCTGCTACCCCGGTGGCTGATGGTGACAGGCAAGCACAAAGAGAAGAGGGGTCCAGCAGCACCAGGGCCATTTTCTCTGAAGGACTGCTCACTGATTAAACCTGTCTGAAGGCAGAGTGCATCTGTACAAGGAGTGCTAGCTGGGAGATAACTCAGAAATCTTGGCAATACTACAGAACCAATATTTTTACAGAGGTGACACCATCTTAAACAATGTCCCCAGTGTGCTGGCTACAAGCAGCCCTCTATCCGCAGCCAGGAAGGGTGACTGTCCTTCCCACCTCTTCTAAGCAAAGAGGTTCTGGGGAGGGGGCCAGGAAACAGGGGTAGGGAGTGAGCGTGTTAGGGACACAGAAATGGGAAGGCCATTTCAGGGCTCTCCTGCTATAATGTCAATCTGCACCAAAACTGACTTCCCAAGGTAGAAACAGACTGCAGGGACGCAGTTTCAGAGGCCAGATATTCTGCTCTATTTGTTTTTCCAAGCCTGTGTAGAAACAGCCAGGCAGAAAGGCAATGGCACTCCACAGTCTCTCCTCCTGTGTCCCATCGTCCTGGCCCCTCAGACAGGTGCAAGGGCCCTGTGTGACATGGCCTCCTCCCTCTTTGGCCAGAGCTTTGTCTCTAGAGAATTGCCACCTGTCCTTCACTTGGTCAACAGCAACCTCCTCCTTCCTAGAATTCCTTCCCAAAGCCTGTATCATTTCCCAGGGAAAAAAAAAAAAAAAAAGAGCCCCAGCTGCCAACCCGATCCACGGCGTTGTCTAAGCTGAGTGGTCCAGCTGAGGTGAGGTAGAGACATCCCACAGCCTCCTGATGTGCAAACCCCAGGTGGGCAGAGAGCTGGAAAGTGGCCCAGGCTGTATCATGGGGTCCTCAGCTGAGGCTGAAGGCCAGGAGACAGGGCCAGGGGACAGTGGCATCTATCTATCCACTTTGTTTGCCGAGCCACTATAAGCAAGGGCCGTGGATGGGATGACTTGGACAACAGACATGAACTCTCTGATAGCTCTGGAGTCCATCATCAAGGTGTGCTGTGAGTTCTCTCTGGGGACACGCTGGGGACCCTCGTGCACCTCACCGTAAGGTTACCTTTTTGTCTTCTTCAATGAGGTACTATGAGCCATATTTTGACAAATTGCATGATGAGCCTTCTCTTTCCACAAGTAGTTAACATATATTCTAGAATATATGTTATCCCTTCAACAGACCCCACATCTTCATCAGCAGTGTGCCAAGCTGCGGACGAGCTTGTTAGTAAAATGGTGAGCCAGTTCTCCTGAGACTAACCATCGTTCACAGCCAGGGCCTGCCACACAGCACTCAGTGTACCGTAGCTATTGATAGTCTCTGTGCATACACTTTTTTTTTCCAGACAGGGTTTCTCTGTGTAGCTTTGCGCCTTTCCTGGAACTCACTTGGTAGTCCAGGCTGGCCTCGAACTCACAGAGATCTGCCTGGCTCTGCCTCCCAAGTGCTGGGATTAAAGGTGTGCGCCACCACCGCCCGGCTTCCGTACACATTTTTACATAGCATCAGATGTAGGTCTAAAAGCACAGGAGACGTTAAAACCAGCTGTGCCCCCATGACAGACAGTGGGGACCCCAACCAGGCACTCCTTTTCATTATTCCTGACGGCAGAGTCCTGGGGTCAGATCACACACTAACTTGGGAAAGCGATGTTCCTGTCACATGCGTCAGATGAGAGGGGGAAAGGATGCATTTGAGCAACAAGGCAGCTGCCTTCTAGAAAGTAAAACATACCAGCTTTCTCAGCACAGCCACAAGAAGCTTGGATGTCCTTGAGGCCTGTGAGCTGGGAGAGAGGTCACCCCGAGCCTCAGGGATCCTGACTGGCCTCAGCCTCAAGGAGGGCAGCCTGGTGCTACAAGACTTGCCTTTGGGCCAGGCAGCATCCTGCTTCCCTCAGGCATCTTCTCCTCCTCCTCTCTCAGAACCTACCTGCCTGCACACAGTAGCCTTGGGAGCCAGATCCTGCCTCCTCCACACTCAGCCCTGTGCAAAGGCCCTGCCTCAGAAGGACACCCATACTGTTGCCTCCACACATCAAGTCTCTGTCAGCTCGTTTGTATCTTTCCTATCACCCTTCAGCCACCATCTATCATCAACTGCATTGTTGTGGACGCATCTTTAGTAGACCCCTATGTGTGGATACCCCAAGAACTGAGAACAGACAGAATATATATATTCTTAGCAAGAAACAGAAGTTGGATAAATTAACCAAACAATCGAGGCAGGGAAGGCGAGGAGGTGAGGATAAGAGCATCCTAGAGGCATCTAGCAGCCCTCACTCATTGGCCTCTCAATGCCTTACCCCCCACACCCAGCCCAGCCCAGAGGATTCTTTGTTTTCCTCTGCAAAGACTGGTTGCGATGGTTTGGACTTAGGTATGTCTAACTGGAGACTTGGTCCCACACTGGCCTCAACCTCCGAAGTGCCAGGAGAATGGGTATACAAAACCATGCCTGGCTCCTGAGTTCTCCTCGGCTCTCTCCTTTGGCCATGTATAGGAAGCTATGAGCATAGGCATAGAATTGAGTCATGGGATCCACAGCTCTAGAGGGGCCGAGGCTCTGCCTTTGATTGGGTTGAGAAGGTGGGCAGACCAGCCTGTGTCCGACTGGGACTAGCTTTCTGAGGCTCAGGCCCACCTATGTCTATGGGTACTGCATGCCTGTGTTCCTGAGCATCACACACCTACCCCAGCTACCACACACCTGTCCTTCAGGTATGTACACCTGTCCTTCAGGTATGTACACCTGTGTCCCTGGGAGATGCATACCTCTGGTCCCAAATCTTACACACCTGTCTCAAATACCGCACACCTGTGTCTCTGAGTGTTGCACACCTGTATTCCTGAGTCCCACACATCTGCTCCACATAGTACACATATGTGTCCCTGGGGCCCTGCAGTACTGTAGGCTTGGTGTTTGCCTGATGGCCAGTCCCTTGACAAGTGAATATATACACATTCTCTGTGGAACCCCATTACAAACCCCACTTACTCGATTCTTACCATATTTCTGTGAGCTATACCCATCATACCCATTTTCATCTGAGGAAAAAGAGGCCCATGGAAATCAAGTCATTTGCCCAAGATGACCTGGGAGGAGGTGGCAAAGCCAGTCCCAGGCCAGGCCTTGGTTCCGGACTTCACATTCTGCCTTCCTGAGCCACTTACCCTCCTGATGGAAGCAGTCAGCACATGACTGGAAGAAATGTTTGTAGCCACCCTGCACCAAAACATTGGAAGTGACTATATCCTACCCTTTGACCCATTAAGTACCTTCTGGGAAGCCACCCAAGTGAAACATCCCAGAATATGAGAAAAAACATTATGCGTGAAGATGTCCATTGCTTTATTATTTATTGAGCACATGCTACATCCTGAACTCTCAGGAGACATATAAATCTGCACACACAGGCAGACAGGGAAGCACATAAGAATATTAAACTATGTGTTCACTTAGAGGACGCAAGATAACAGGGGTGAGAAAGCGGAGCTGTGTGTGAGAAGTCTACAGGAGGGCAGGAGCACACACTGCTGGGTGTTCTGTTTTCGTCCACCAGTCCCCCGAGTGCAGCTGCGTGGGAACTGTACAGATTAGCAGGAAGAAAACGGAAAATGAGAACAACCAAGGTTTTGTCTGCTGAACCCACAATCAATGGATAATTACAACTGTTCGAGAAAACTGACGTGTAGGGGAAACAGAACAAAACAGAACACAGTGGCAAGTACCAGGAGCCTGCTTCTAGAGACGTTAGAGGTAACTAACCGATTTCCTCTTGGGGGTCTAACCTTTTGCATTTTGAGTTTTTCAGTGGTGGGCATGGCAGGGTCAGTTCGCTTTGTTAATAAAATTAACAATTTTTGGAGACAATTTCCCTCTCTGGCTTCCCATCAGTTCCAGGCATCCATGGTTCTGGGGGAGGGGACATTCAGTGTCAGACTGTGGGAGCCTCTTGAAGTCTCTATCACATGGTCATAAAACTAAGTAAATGTCCCTACAACAGAGACAGCGTGGCCATAGGAGAGGACTCATCTTAGCTCCAGGACAGACATGAGTGTGGACCCCAGCTCAGCTCCTTTCTGGCTGCATGACTCCAGAGCACACCAGACCCCAAGCCCCATATGCACGTCATAGACAGGAGACACCCAATCACAGGAGGTCACTATGTGCTGCTAGTTATTCCGCCTATGTTACTTGGAGAAGGTGTGAAGTTTTGTCACCTTGTCTGCTTCCACTCAACTAATGTCACCGAGTCCGTCCCCCATCCCGTAGGAGCAACTCTGCATGTCTGATGGGTGATAAGATGTTGCCTAAGAGCTTATCAAGAGACAGCATTATCTAGAGCTTATATGGACGGCAGTGTCTCTCCCAGAGAAGACCCAGAAGAGTACATCACTGACAGGCTCTGGAAGGGAAGCTGCTAGGATGGGCGAGCCATGGCTGATACTCTCCGCTCTGGGAACAAGCGCCATGCATGACGGGGCTGAACTTCCCCCAGGAAGACAGCCATGTGCCAGCCCTGCTTCTGGTTTGCTTACCCCCCAGGGTGACGGAAGAGAAAGCCAAGAGTCAACAATGCAAGTGACAAGGACATGGCAGAGGTAAGTGTGAATACACACACACACACACACACACACACACACACACACACACACTCATGGTGGCTGTCACATGATAGGTGGTGACAGCCATTAGCTGCCATGACTAGTGTGAATAGCCTAAGACACTGAAGGAAGAGCAGTGACAGATAAGGCCCCAACTCACAGCTGCCATGGCAATGGAGGAGTGCTTGCCTCCTGTCAGCTGGCCCTTGTGTATCTCCCAAACGAGACTGATCTCCTGGACAAATGTCAAAAGGTGGAGGTCTAGCCCCAGCTCCACCTGGGCCAGAGGCTTTCTTCTTCTCTATCCTCATGTCCACCTGGCCTAGACGACCCTCATTGTGTGTCAGAAAGGGGATGACACTCATTCCCACTCCATCTTGCCAGCTTCTCTCCTTGCCTCTCAGCACAACCTCATAACCTGCTACACCTTTCGTCCTGCTGAGTCCTACTGGCTCATCAGACAGAACCTGCAGAATAAGGAGGTCCGTGGGCAGAAAAGCCACCACCACCCTCAGAAGGCATTTGAGAGAACCGTGTGGCTGTGAGGACGAAAAGGACCAGGGTGTATCTCCCAAGTGGACAGAAGTCAATTCCAAGATCCGATGTCATCTGTTCAACTGGCCGCCAACTATGAGCGATGGAGAGTTCACAAGACCTCATTGGCCAACAGCAGGGTCTGTCTGTGCTCATGGTTCACATCAGTAGACTCCCCGTGATGGAATGATCTCATCTCCATTAGCCCGCTGGGACTTCCATAATGAAGACCCACATCAGAGGGTTATGCAACCAGAAGTCCAAAAGCAAGCTCTCTCCTGGAGCCTCTCTCCCTGGCTATCCCAGGCAGACCCAGTGAGGGCCACGCCAATGACATCATTTTGACAGAATTTCTATAAGGTCCTAGGTCTTGTACATCTAAACACAGTCACATTCTGGGGTTAAAACTCCAGGCTGTGGTTTGAAGTGGGGACACAACTCAGTTCCCTTAGATGATCACAAGAGACCAAAGGTAAGGAACCGTCCCTGGGTTTTAGACAACTTGGTGTCAGAAGCAATGGTAGGACATTGAGCCGCTGACCCACAGCCTCTGCCTCTCCTATGACCTTGGAAACCACACATAGCAACATGCAAGCATAGTCCACCCAGGGGAAGACAAGACTAGCTGCTGGGCAGGAGAGCACTTTGTTTAAAGAGGAGAGAAGTTCATAGGTGCGACACACTGGCCATATCTGTGGCTTCTGGCAGCTCATTGTAAGCTCTCAAAGCCTGAATCTTTACATCTGTGCAGTAAGAGTTAATCAACTCACAAAGCGTCATCTTGGATGTCTGGTTTGGAATGTACCAGGTGGGTGAAGTCAGGCCCCATCACATAAAAGCAGTAACAGGAATCCAACCGACATGGACACCAGATGAAACACGCTTCCTGTGTGCTTTGGAAGTCTATTATATCACGGTATGGCAACTTCCCCTTCTGTCCCCTCATTGCTATTCTGGAAATCAGAGGGGTGGTGGCTCACTCTTCTCTGAGGCAGTGAGGTCAAGAAGGAAGAACATGGTCTAGGGGACACAGGGACTTGAGTAGAACCTCTGAGTATTAACCAGTGACTGCGGACAAGCATTGTAACTATTCCAACCACGAGCTCTTTGGCTGACAATGGAAGGCCATACAGTAACGGCCACCACTGTGATTGCTGAGTACAGTGTGAGATAAGGCATCAAGCTGGCTAGAGTGAGTGTCTACCAAGTGTTTATGAATCTTGGGGGAGAAGTTCTGTCCAAGCATGAGCCTGTAGTGTGTGTTTCACTGTTCCCTGTCCATCCTATCAAGCAGGATACCCAGGCCAGGCCAGCACAGCTTCAGTAGATTCTCCTTCAATGTACACTTAGAATACATATCACGGTCATAGCATCCGAACACAGCCAGTCTCCTCTGAGAGTGCACCATGGTGCTCAGCATTCTATAGGGGATGAACAAGAGTGCCTGGTTAGCCTCTTGTCTCAGCCAGCACCTCGGCTCATCCAATTCTCAGACAGGCAGGAGTGAAGGAAGCTGGTTTGGTATCCTTGCCCTGCATCTTCTGAGTCCAGATCTGAGCCACTTTCAATAGTAGACAGAAACTCTTGCTTTTCGCTTGCATGACAAACAGTGGCCTGCACTAACTGCAGATGGCATTCTAGACCATGGCAGAGAGCTCGCCATTGGCATTGACCTTCACCACGTGACTTGGTAACTGCTTGGCTGGCTAGTCTACCCATTTGCTTAGTTACTGACAGTCTACCACAGAACTCATTCCCCTGCTCTTACACTAAATAATGGGAAGGGATGAGGAATGGATGAAGTCACTGTGTTTTCAAATATACATAGAGGCATGTAAGACATCGCACAGTGTGATAAATAGGGAAATAAGAACAACATAAAATATGTGTACCTTGATATCCTATTTTTACAAAATTATTATTACAGGCCAGGCGTAGGGGAGCACTCGGAGGCAGAGACAGGTGGATTTCTGTGAGTCCAAGGCCATCCTGGTCTACATAGTGAGTTCCAGGACAGCCAAGGCTATGTAGAGAGGCTCTGTTTATTATCACATTGACTTATATATGTGTATTGGAGAGGAAGCTCATGCACACGGCACAGCAAGTAGAAGGGGGTGGGGCAGAGGACAACCTATGGAATCAGCTCTGTCCTACCACACAGAGTGACCGAACTTGGGCCATCAGGCTTAGGGGTCTTCCTGGGGGAACTCATTACTTCTTTTATCTATATACAGTCAAAATAAAATCCAGCTGCCCCCAAGGTTCCCATCACTCTTTCCCACTGAGGGTGAGGAGGTACCAGAGGTAGGATCTGTGCTCCAGATGGTATGGAGGGGGGGGGGGTGGCTGCAAGCCTTCCTGACTGGCATTTTATGGTGTGAGCCAGGCTAGGTGAGCCATAGTTCTCTCCCAGCCCTGAAACATGCAAGGCACACAACATTTATACGGCCTTTTCCTCATTTTGAAAAGTCTTTGATCAAGGGGATTCGAGCTCAGACAGGTACTATCCCTTCATCCACCTCCTCTGTGGATGCTGGGATCCTAGAGCCTTCTACACTACGCCAGCCCTTGCCCAACCTCCCGAAATTTAGTAGCTTGGCTCCATTGGGATGTGCTCCAAAGTTCAACATTTGCATCTCAGAGACTAAATTCAGTAATAACACCACAATTTCACCAAAAAGCATTACAGTGATTATTGAGTTATATCAGGAGCTAGTTTAAGATAACATCTTATTTGTACAATGCAACTCAAATAGCTAGTTAGTAGAGCCTGTGCAATTGTTAGACTCCTTCTGGGCATTAGCATAACCGCCCTGGGAGTGCCTGGATGCTTTTAAACATACAAGCAGCTAAAACCAAAAGCATAAATATATGTCTCTTAAGGTGGTGGTGTAGGGAGAATGAGAGGGTTTAGGTTTGCTTGTAAACAGGAATTTAGTTGTCTCTGGTGCAGTATGGTGGGATGTGGGAATCCCTCGGAGTCGGCTCCCTTAAGGAAGCTGGAACTGCTCCCTGAGCCGCTGCATCCCACAACTAACTTTCTGTTTCTTGGGATGCAGTGCACCATCACTATGCTACATAGGCACCTGACCTACACACCTCAGATGTCCTATGACTCGAGGGTCTAGTAGTGAAAGGACTTGTCTGGGGTCACATGGCTCGTGACAGAAGGTGCATTTGTAAAACTCCAAGATCAGACGGAACCACTAAATGTGGAGGAGAAGGTCCCACAGGATTCCAAACAAACTTCAGACCAGGAGGGCAATCGGGGTCAGTGCTCCAAGAGGTTCACTCTCTACACAACAGGCTGGTGGAGTCCCTTCCTGGGCTTTGCTTCCACACCACCCTGCCTCCCTCTCCTGGTGACAGACCGGGCACTCAGCATGAGTGGGGCATGGTGGAACCTCCTGATATCTCCAGTCCTTAACCCAGCATCACCCGCAAACTTCTACCCTGTGAACCCAAGCCACCCCTCACTGCTAAAGGCCATCCTTGCCTCCTGCCCCTCGTCTCTGCCCTCACAGCTGGCTTTCTCGGTTGGAATTTCCATCCTTGCCAAGCAATGTGGCTCTCTTCACGAGGAAATGTTCAACCCAAGAGACCTGAGCTATTCTGGAGGAGGGCCCCCTCACGGCCCTTGGGCTTTCGGAGGCCAGTACCCCATCCAGATCTCAGAGGGGAGTATCCAGACCTTCCAGGCCAAACAGCTGATCACACCAGTGTGAACTAGCCCAGTGTGGAGGCTCAGCTGAACCTTCTCCCAATAACAGCAGCTACTTTCTCCTCTCCGGACTTGGGAGATGGGTTAACCAGTGACCAGTCGAAATGGACCCCGGCCACCAGGCAAGAACACCATAGCTCTAGAAATTAAGCCAGGCACAAGTAGCACATGTTCTGTTTCATCCATCCTATGAATTCATATGATGACATTGAAAGTCTACTGCACAGGACCAGTCAATCAACTCAGGGTCTTTTTAAAGGATGTTCTTTTGGTGCACTGAACATCCCACAGCTACGTCACCCTGACCTCTTCAGGGATGCTGCCAAAGGGGTCTTCAGTTTGTCCCTAGGATGGCAGCCCTCTCCCCCTGCACACTGAGGACATAGCCCTGTGGGCACATATAGGATGAAATGGGCACCAAGCCAGTCAATACGGCAGCAACTTTAAGTTGTATAAGGTGGATGTAGGCCACACTGTTCCCCAGTGCCTGGGGAAGAGGAAGATTGGCCTACTCAAGCTGGGGACAACATCCTTTATGAGTTCCTTCCCTTCTTTTAGGAGTTGGACTGTGCCCTTCTCCAAGCTGACACGCTAGTATCTGACTTCCACTAGCTTTGAGTACGATCTGATTTCAGAAGAGGAATGATGTAAGGCAAAACTGATAATCCTTTTTAAAAAAGGGAAAATGTGAGGCTGGGCTGACGGATCGGGCAGTAAACCACTCACAGGCATGGGGAGGAGTTCCATGCCCCACCCCACCCCCGAAACCACTTTTTTTTTTTTTTTTTTTTTTTTTTTTTTTTTTTTTGGTTTTTCGAGACAGAGTTTCTCTGTGTAGTTTTGATGCCTGTCCTGGAGCTCTCTCTGTAGACTAGGCTAGCCTTGAAATCACAGAGTTCTGCATGGCTCTGCCTCCCGAGTGCTGGGATTAAAGGCATGTGCCACCTCCGGCCAGTCCCGAACCCACTTTTTAAAAGCCAACTACAGTGGTACATGCTTGTAATCCCTTCAGTGGGGGAAGTAGAGACAGTCAGATCCCTGGGGCTCACTGGCCAGGCAGCTAGCCTGCGTGGGGAAATCCAGACCAATGACAGACCCTATCTCAAGAAGAAAAGGTGACAGCTTCTGAGGAACACCCAAGAAAGACATCTGGGCTCCACGTGCATCTACATATGTGTGCACACACACACAGGAAGAAAAGAGAGAGAGACACTTAGACTCAGGTAGACACTTAGAGGGAAGACAGGAAGACACTACAGGAGACACCATGTGAAGAGTGGGTTGAAAGAGCATATTTACCAAGTCAAGACTACTCAAAGCTGCCAGAACGGGGCACTGGAGCATGTCCCTCCTGAAAGAGCAACCGACCCACACCTGGACTTGAGACTTCTAGGGTCTGGTGGCAGCTCTTGCTTTACAGCAGTCGGGCTGTAAAAAAAAAACCAGGCCCCAGCCATTCTCACTTCCTCTGAGCATCTTGCATCTCTTCCTGGCATTGTGTCCCCAGTGCATTTCACAAAAGTCTCTGTGCCCACCTCCGGGGGAACCCAAATTTAAGTCATATGAGAAAATCCAGAGACTGGCTCTTTGTGAGCTTGGAGTCATGCTCAGGACTGGAACTTATCTGTGTAGCTGTCCTTGGAGCTCCAGGTGAGCAGGCAGTCTCACTGAGTGACAGCCTCATCCCAAGCCAGGGACAGGGCAGGGTGACAGATGGCGGCCAGTGAGTGGGTCTTGGAGGACAGCCACAGTCTTCAAGGACAAGAAAGCGGCATGTAGCTGGGGACCCTCCTAGATCACTCTCTGCAGTCCTCAGCCACAGGGGGACAGAACACCTGGTCTCCAAGAGATGGCCCTGTATCATGAGCCCCATTCCCTATAGGGGTTCTTTCTCTAGTGATCTTTCCAATTTCACCCTCCCTGAGGAAATGAATTCCTAGAAACCCCACTCCCTTTAGCTGGTCCCACATCAAAGAGGAAAAGGTAACATGGAATGTGCTGGGAAAGGAAAAGTTCCCAGCAAAGCTGGGTCTCCTTCCTGATCCACCAGTATCCCTGACATCAGGCCAATTTCCCCTTTAGCCAGATGGTGGGAAACCAAAAAACCCCAAACACCCCACCAATTCATTCAGGGAATGACTGTGACCCGGATAACACTCACAGATGGAGAATCCCTCCACAAGGCAGCTTCTCTTATCCAGAGCATATTCACCTTGCAGGGATGATAATTTGTACATCAGCCTAGGAAACTGGTGTCCAGCAAGAAAAGTCTGACCATCCAATCTCTTCTGTTCCTTGCCCCCTTCTCTTTCCTGCAACTGGATGTTCCTGTCCCTCCAGCAACTCCCAAATATCCAGCAGCCACTTCCTAAATAATGGACTCAGAGGCTTAATGACTTATAAATGCTCGGCCAGTAGCTCAGGCTTATTAAGTTCTTACACTCAAATTAACTCATAATTCTTATCTATGTTTAGCCATGTGGCTCGGCACCTTTTCTCAGTATGGCATTCTCATCTTGCTTCCTCTGCATCTGGCTGGAGACTCCTGATTCTGCCCTCCTTCTTCCCATCATTCTCCTAGCCTGGCTCTCACACTCAGTCTCTTCCTGCCCAGCTACTGGCCAGTCACCTTTATTATCAACAATGAACATAATCCACAGCACATTCCCACAAGCCTCCAAGGCTGAACTCAATGACAGGGTGTTGTGGAATACTTAACTATGTAAAGATGTGTTACGTTTGTTTGTGTGGCAGAATATTACTTTAACTGTGTAAAGATGTGTTACACTTGTTTCTGCCACCTTTGTTAATGATGCAAAGATGTGTTACTTCTGTTTATGTTGTATTTGTTTAATTATGTAAAGGCTTGCTTCTGTTTCACCTTGCCTGCCTAAGGCACCTGATTGGTCTAATAAAAAGCTGAGAGGCCAATAGCTAGGCAGTGGGGAGATGGGTGGGGCTGGCAGGCAGAGAGAATAAACAGGAAGAGGCATCTAGAGAGAAGGGAAAAGAAGAAAGAAGAAAGAGAGGGACACACTCGGGCCCCGAAGCCAGCCAGCCGCCAGCCAGACATGGAGCCAGCAGGAATGTAAGATACATAGAAAGAAAGGAAGGTTTAAATAAATTAAAAAAAATCCCTGAGACAAAATGTAGATGAAGAGAAACATGTTAAGTTATAAGAGCTAGCAAGAAACAAACATACAATAAGGAAGAGCCTTGATAACTTGATTTGGGAGCTGGCTGGTGGCCTAAAAGGAAAAGCCTGGTACAGTCTGGGCAGGGCTGTATCCTTCTAGCTGTGCCCTCCATCTGCAGATCTAGCCTTCTCCTCTGTATTGAGGAAAGACAAAAACAAAAAACAAAAAAACAGGCCCTAAGACTTCACCAAGCATGGGACACTACCTCCTGTGGCTCCTAGTCCCTGGGCTTCTGGGGACCACAGTAGGCGCAGGAGACAATGTGGCCTCTGAGGTCACAGCCGTTGTAGAGGTCATGGGCCCCAATGCCTCTCATTACTGTCCGAAATGGAGATGATCACCAAGGACAACAGGAAAATTCTCCCCAAGCAGGTGCAGCCAGCCAGCTTAGTCCTCCAGAGAGAAAATGTCAGCAGTAAGTTGGGTCATTCGTCTGCCAGTGGCCTTGTCCCACAAAGGGACTGTTATCAGATGTCTATCTGGGTGTAGCCACTGGGAAGCAATTAGAGATGCTGGAGCCGAAGTCCTCTCTGTCATCCTGTGCAGGTTATTATCCAGAAGGACCTGATGCAGGAAGGACCTAGAGAACTCAGCGTGACAGGTGACCTTTAGCTATGTGTACCCAGCCCAAGTGCGCCCTGGAACTGACTTATCTCCTCATCAACCACTGAGGGAAGCTGCCTAGCCCAATACTGCAAACGGGGTGTCAAATGACACACATTTATTGCTGGTAGTTTGGAGGCTGATCAGTATGTGGTGAGGACGTGCTCCCTGGCTTACAGACACTCAACTTCTCAGAAAGTCCACAGTGTGTATAGAGGAGCAGAGGGGAGGTGGGGAGAGAGGAAAAGACGCTAGAATCACTCAGCTCTCTTCTTACAGAGCCATGATTCCTACCGACTCCAGCAAACCCTTTGTTACAACCTCATTGCATTTTAATCACTTCCTTGGGGGTCCAAATACAGTCACACTGGATGTTAGGATTTCAACATGGGAATCTGGGGAGTCCATCATACCTCAGATGTGGGTCGGATCGTGTTGACCTTCTAAAGCAAGTGAAACACAACGCAGACCTCAAGCCAGAGCTTGGGTTCTTACAAAGGCTAAGTGTCCTCTGTCCCCATCCTTCCCCTGCTTTCATGCCCCTGAGGACCCAGTCACCAGTTTGAAAAGCACCAGCTCCAGGTCAGACTGCAAAGGGCCCTCAGATGCATCTGCCAGCTTGGTCACAGCAACTCCAGGGGGGCAGGGGGATGGTCCCCACTTCCTACAGTGAAAACGGAGGCGGTTAGGGGTGGCAGCGATGCCTGGCTGCTAAGTGGCAGGATCAGGATTTGATCTGAATCAATGTCACTTTCTCATTCCAACAACACACTTCCAGTGTGAGGTGTGTGATAGACAGAGAAGAAAAAAACAGAACAGGCTCCTCCGCTGGTGAGGAGATCTCAGCTCAGTGAGAGGCTCAAAGCAAGGAGGGAAGTGAAATGGGGGTGCTCAGGGACTATTGTGGGGTTTGGGAAGACAGCGTCGTGGGGGGTGCATCAGGGCCTGGAATGAGAGCAGGACTTGGCTGGGCAAAACAGAGGGAGATGAGGCAGGGTGTATGCGGATGAAACCGGCCTGTCTGAGCAATGCCCCATGAAGAGCCCTGCAAGCCCAAAGCCCAAAGCAAAAGTCCAGGGTCTTGCCAGAGGAGGCCAGAGAGTCAGGCAGGGCCTTCTGTGTACTGTCGTCGCTGTAAGAGCTGTATGTTTTGTCCTGAGAACACCATAGAGATATTGCTGACAGCCACAGAGCATGGATTTTAAAAGGAACTGACCAGAAAGCTCCCGAGATGATCAGGAGAGAAAAGGCAAGCCCTGGACAAAAAAGG
This sequence comes from Onychomys torridus, assembly GCF_903995425.1. NCBI lineage: Eukaryota > Metazoa > Chordata > Mammalia > Rodentia > Cricetidae > Onychomys > Onychomys torridus. The sequence continues at coordinate 48,479,524 of NC_050463.1, read as the reverse complement.
GGCCCTGGGAGGAGCAGGCTCGGGGATCAAGAAGGGGCCTTGGAGGAGGAGAGATGGCTGAGACTCACATTTGCAGGGATGCGGTCACAGAGAGACCCAAGAACCTGGGGTGTTTCCTCACCACTGGTATAAGCCCTAGGGGTTTCCCCAGGGCAGGGCCAGCAGATGCCAGCGAGGCAGGGCCAACTTCAGGCCATGCAGATGTCTGCTCCAGCCCAGGCTTCACTGCAAAGCCTTGGGGAACATCTCAGCCCCACCCCTATGCTAGAGACAGAGCTGTGAGGAAGCCCCAAAGAGAGATCACATAAGCAGTGTGCACAGAGTCTGGTACTCAACTGCGCTGGGGTGACAGACGGCACTATTTATATCAGACACATAGACGTGTTCCTTCCTTGGAATGCAACACCTTCTTCAGGGCCCATCCTGAGAGAATGTCCCCACCCCGAGCCCTACCTACAAACATACCTGGTCCCCCCTAACTCTGCTGCATGTTGGGGGACCTCTTGGCTTTCCATAGCAGACTATTGGTTCACAAAGCACTCCCAAGCTCTGCTGGATGAGTCAGGAGTCCCATCCCCAACCCCAGCCTCGGCTTCACTGGGAACCACTCCTGCTTAAGCCTCTCCAGGACAGAGGTTCTCGAACCAAGCGGCATCACTACTCCCAGGTTAGTTGCCTCTCCAGGGCTAGCTAGCATGGAGAGCTTGGCAAGGGTGGATTCCCTAAGCACAAGTTGCCAAGTTTGCCCGGAGCTGATGACTTGAGTTTCAGTTTATCCCTCCAGGAGCCGACCAAAGGTGGATTTTTACGCTGATAAACACACCTGTGTTTGGCATGGAAGGGGAATTTGCTCAACTCCCGAGTTGCTGGCCCTGTGACAGTGAGCCTGATGGGCAAAAGACCATATAGTGTCTTCTCCCGGGGCGTAGCTTCTGCTCGTGTGGAAGGCACACTGTCCCATTCAGCCCTTCACCCCAAGAGGTAGGTGGTATCAGCCCCATTTTGTAGATGAATAAACTGACACTCCCTAAGTCCAGTCTGCGGAACGCCTATCTGCCTTTGAGCCCAGGAAATCGATTGATATTTATCCTTAGGAACTAGGAAGGCTGGTGTGACAAACAATTAAACATAGGTCTGTGAGTATTTCCACTCTTAAAACCGGTATTATAAAGCAGGTACACAATAGAAGAACGAGAAAAAAAAAAAAAACACCACAGTGACTCAGTTCCCAGAAAAATGTCATTTCTCCCCTTCTCTCTGACATCAGTGAAGCCCACAGAGGGCAAAGACAGACAGACAGAGAGAGACACAGAGAGAGAGAAGTGAGGAAGCAAAGAAGGAGGCAAGACCCTATGCCAAACTAATTTCCTTTCTGCACAGGCTGCAGCCCTGGCGGATTTCGGGGTGCTGAGCGGCCTGCTGTAAAATCAAGGGCAAGCTGCAGCGCCGCATCCTGTCATCGAAATGTGCTCTTGTCCTGATAGGATCTCACCCCCTGCGTCATGCTGCAGACAGAGGGCCACGGAGCTAGGGAAGCTGAAAGTCTACTGGAGCCCTACCCAGGACTGAGTAACTCCCACCCCCCCCACCCCCCCCCCCCCCACCCCACCCCCACCCCCACCCCCCCCCACCCCCGTCCCCTGACCCCCACACCTCCCAGCTCTTCCCTCACTCCCCTGGGGCCCTTGCCCCGTGGTTCCCTCCTCCTCTCCTACCCCCTCCTCTCTTCTTCCTTCCCTTCCTCCAGAGCACCCCCAGACCCCCAGGAGGTGGGAGTACCCAGCCAAGCAGGTCTCTGTGAAGTGTTATCAGAGGAAACACTTGAGAAGAGGTCGCAAACAGAAGCCACACTACCCCCGCTGGCACCTTGCTTCCTGGGCCCCCAACCTCCATCCAGGTGTCCCCATGGGAAGAAAGGACCCATTCAGGACTGTGACTGGTGTTTTTTCAACCAAGTTCCTCAGATATGGTGGGAAGGAAGGACAGACAGGAGGCAGGAGCAGAGCCCTTCCAGTTAGGTGCCTTGGGCTCGGAGCAGGCCACCTAAGGTCCACCAAAGGTGGCTCTCCGGAATCAGGGTGCTCTGCAGCTTAGGTGATCATGTGAGCCCTGGGTCACTGACACTAGAACTGCCTCCCAGGACTTCCTGAGGACAACGTGAGCTGTTGCCTTGAGTCACAGACAATGGTGTATGGTTCTGTAGAGCAAGAACTCATGGGCTCACAAAGCCCCGTAAGTTCACTCACTACAGTGATATTCCACTGCCACGGCACCCTCCCCCTCGTCACCCCAACCCACACACAGCATTCCAGACGACCCTATCCAGCAGGCTTCTTCATGTCTCTCTCCCTGGGACATCAGCTGAACACCTGTCCGCCCACACGCAGGCACTGCACCTGGCCACCTGGCCTGCAGAAAGCCTCTGGGGCCTTTTCCCACGGCGTCTGACCAACTTCTGCCCCCACATCACCCTGCCTCGTCAAGTCTGGGCATCAGCCCTTAATGGTCATTTTTCTCCCCAAAAGACTTCAGGTTCTCTCAGGCCCCCAGTCTGGTTATCTGTGCTTGCTAGCATCCGCTGATTCTTATACCTGAGCAAGAACCCAGTGCAAAGGGGATGCTCAATAAACGCTCACTGAGCAAACACCCTTAGATACAGCCCATCCCACTGCTACAGACAGGTGCCGAGGCTAGGCAGTGAAGCTGTCTTCAAGACGTCCAGAGCTTGTAAAGCAGCCAGCCTGGAATTAATTCCGAGTTCACTTGCGTTCTGACTTCCCCTCACAATCTCCTGCCAGGTAGTGGCTACACCTTGGGGAAAAGCCAGGACAACAGTTGCTCAGGTGTGCAATGGACCATGGAGCTCACAAATAGGAATCAGGAACGGCCTACAGGAAAAGGACACGCCGGGTTCTGTGATGCGTTTACCCCCATGTCCTTCCATCTGCACAGGGCTCATGTGGGGCACGTGACCAGAAGGCAGGATGGTAAGCACACACAAAGACCACCCCAGCACATCTGAAGGAAGTCGTGTGCTCAGAGCCCACCAAAGAGCATGCGTCCATGAGCTTCCAAGCATGCCAGTGTCTATTACCAGCACAAGCAGCTGAAAGTGAAGCAGAAGTGTGTGAATGGGGTTGGTCGCCAGTTGTGTGACCCTAGATGAGACTCTGACGTCGCTGGGGCTGGGTGGCGAGTCCTTAGTGACCACTGCTAAAACATACACAAAGCCATTTGAACATAGTACATAGGACTCCCCTACCTGAGAGGCAATGACCCTGTCTGCAAAGTGCAAGCCCCTTGCCCTGGTCCTGGGGCCCGTCAGACCACATCGATGGCAGGCTGGAACCTGCCCTCTTTGAACCGCTAATGCACAGCGTGAGCAGACCCGTCCCACAAGACCCTCATGAGGAGTGGCCATCAGCATGGGAGAGAGACTATTCACAGCTCAGAAAGGGAAGATGCTGACGAGCTTGGCTTTTTATTTCGGGGGCAGAGGTGGCATCTGTAGTTAACCATTCACCACATTCCCCAGCAGCCATGGGTAACCAGGCAGAACCAGTCCATCCTCCTCTTACCCGGCCCTTGCTTTCCCTCTTAGCACCAGGAAATCCTGTGAGAGACCTGGAGAGACCCAGGCAGACATGCCCTAGCAATGACTACGGGGTCTGAACACTGGAGCCTGTTCATATCTGGGGTCTCTGAGAAGCACGTCCAACCTTTTCACACCTATGGAGCCTTTTCTTATTAGTGTGGGGGGGGGGGTCTGTGTGTGAGTGTCTGTGTGTATGGGTATGTATGCATTTGTGTCTGTGAGTGTGTGAGTGTGAGCATCTGTGTATGTGTATGGGCATGTATGTATGTGTGTCTGTGTGTGTAGGTGTACATGTATGTGTATCTGTGTATATGTATATGTATGGGAGTGTGTGTGTCTGTGTGTGAGTGTCTGTGTGTATGGGTATGTATGTATTTGTGTCTGTAAGTGTATGTGAGTGTGATTCTGTATGTATGTGTGAGTGTGAGCATCTGTGTATGTGTATGGGCGTGTATGCATGTGTATCTATGTGTGTATAGGTGTACATGTGTGTGTATCTGTGTGTATGTATGTGTATGGGTGTGTTTGTATGTGTGTGTCTAGGCTAGAGGCTTCCTCCATTGCTCTCCACCTTAGCTTTTGAGACAGGATGTATCATGGAACCTGTAGCTCACCAATTGCCGAGAGTGATTACCCAGCATGCCCCATGGATTCTTACCTCTCTGCCTTTCTAGGTAGCGTTGGGATTACAGAGGACCACACTCCTGCCCTTTACGGGGAGGCACTGGGGATCTGAACTTGGGTCCTCATGCTTGTTTGACAGGCACTTCACTGATCGGGCCATCTTCCCTGTCCTGGTCTGTTCATTCCTGCACCTAAACAAGAACCCAGCACAAACACATACATGTACACCTATACACACACAGACACACATGCATACACACCCATACACATAATGCAGGTGCCCTCACTCACATACACAGACAGACACACATACACACAAATATATACATACCCATACACACACAGACACCCACACTCACAGACAGCACACCACACACACACACACACACACACACACACACACACACTCAAGAAAAGTGCTCCATAAATGTTCACTGAGCAAACACCCTTAGCTCCGCTCCATTCTGCTACTGCAGACAGGACACTAAAGCCGGGTGGGGCCATTGCCTGGGAAATGTCACACAGCTTATAAGTGGCAGGTAGCCATCAGAAGCCAGAGGCTATTTCAGTGAAGCTCCAAGCTCTGGCCCCCTCGGTGCCCTCTTAAAAGATAGTGGTCATACCTGGGAGTAGATGAGGTAATAGGTCTGGGTCTCAGAGCCCCATATTAATAGAAACAGCTGTGTCAGAGCTTTGGGTGAGGAACACAGCACACACCGGACACAGCTGTTTGGGCACCACCCCCACACACATTTACACTTGTGTTCACCAAGCTCCCCCTCTGGTTCCCTTCCTCCTGACTCCCTTTGATCCTTCTGAGCTCTCAGAGAAATTGCCCAAGTGAAGGGTGCTTGCGGCCTGGCAACTCCGGGAACAAAGAACTAACTCCTCCAGAGAAGTGCTGCCGAGACCTTCCCTATGAGAAGTCGTCCATAGCTGGAGAGCCTGCTCTGGCTTATCGCACATCCTCATCCCACAATTGGGCAACTGGAGCTTTTTAAAACCACTTATCTGAGGGCTGGAAAGACAAGGTCAAAAGCTCCTAGTGTCAAACTTGAAACCAGAGAATATGGTCACTTTCCATCATGGGCCCACCCCAAGGAGGATGAATCCTTGAGTCAAACTTCTCTTGAAGAACTATTGCACAAATGCACGTTAGCCCCCGGCCACCTGCTGTCCCATGCTCCAGGTTCCCTGGAATAGCCCACTTGCCTTCATCCTCATTGGATAGAAGAGCTGAAAGGCATTTCCCAGGTTTCCTTCCAGAAAAGGTTTTGGATAAAAATTAGCTTTCACGAAAGAAATGTCTAAATAAGATAGCGGTCAGGTGGATGCCTTCAATCCAGCATGCCTAGCAGCAGCTCCCACAGTATCCATCCTCCTGGCCTGGATGGCCATGCAGTTATCAGTTCTCTGGAGAGGAGTATTCAATGCCAACTTCTTCCTTCAGCCCTTCCCTAGGCACAGCCTCGGGGTTATAAGCAATTCTCCCAACGACTAGACTTAGATCCTTCAAGGCTCAACAGTTCCCAAGGCCCAGGCTAGAGCCTGCTCCTTCAGTCCCTCTGTGGATTTTGTTAATAAAATTCCCTGCAGTGAAGACTTCCTGAGTAACACCTGAAGCACTTCCTTTTTCTTCCTCAATGAACTCTGACTGCTACATCTACTCTGAGGTCATCAGATCCAGACAATTCGCTACATGAAAATCCTACATGTCTCTTTATTCAAATTCCTTCCTAGACTCCACCGTCAGTTCTTATTCATGACAGGGGGTTCTGGTGTTCTCTGCTGTGCTGGCTTCTCATCAGTGAGCACCAGGAGCCAGGCTATGCTAGAATGCCTCTTACAAAGTAGATTCACCAAATCTACACTGCTACAGTTCGATCCTCCAAGGAGGGCCGTCTTAGGGCCTACTAACTAGCATATAACCCAGTGCCGTTCTCCCTCTATAAAATCACGTGATATGACCTCAAAGCAGGAACAAGGCTTCTGTCCCTGGTCAACAGAACAAGTCCCCGAGTCTAGCCAGGACATTTCCCTCCTACAAGGTCATGACAGGTCACTTGAGTGAGGAAAGATGTGGAAACAGTGCTGACCAGGGCAAATAAAGACCCAGGACCTCTTTGACGGACACCATCCATGTGTGCAGGGGTACAGACGCCTCCCCACCCTGGCCTACCACACATAGTGAGATCACCCTCCGGGAAGAAAAAACAACAACAAAGCAAAACACAATTACACATCTCTCCACTCTTCTGATTTCATCCCGTCATCTGACTCAGGGGCTAATTTCAGATCATCTTCCCATTTCTGCCTCACGATGTGTCGTCAGAGACACATGTCTGGTCAGCTGGCAGGAGCGTCAGTCACAGTCACAGAACACGTGGGGTTTTCCTGAAGACCTCATTTCGACACCACTTTCTAGATGAGGCGGCAGGGCGATAGCAGATGTTTGAAGCTGCCTCCTTCCCCACACCAGACTCCCCGCTCTCTGCTCCACCCCTCTCCTCTCCCCAGGAGGGCCTCCACAAGCCACGCTCATGTGCCACAGGCTCTAGGACATACCTAGAAAGCAAGGAAGAGGTGCCCTCCTCAACTCCAGGACCAGCCCAGAACTGTCCTGGTGTGCAGCCCACACACCGCAAGCTGGGCCACAAGACCTCCTCGACGGCCTTGCTCCCTGTGCAGGGGATGCTGGGACTTCTCTAGAGCCCACGTCTGAGCCTACTCAGTATGCCACACGTCCTTCATTCTGCCATAGTTGATGTCCGTCTGTCTTTAACTAACTTTCCTTTTTCGTTGGAAGAATCAGTTACACAGTCACAAAACCACCAGCTCACAAGGTTATATAATAAAAACACAAGCCACTGTTTCTTCTCAGAGACCCACATCCTATGCAACTGTTACCCAGAGTCCCTGGGTCCCCTTTCCAATAAATCCTCTACATGCACAAGCTAACAACTGGCTAACTGAACCACTCTTTATAAGCACAGAAACTTTCTCTCTCTGTGTATGTGAGTGTGTGTGTGTGTGTGTGTGTGTGTGTGTCTGTGTGTCTGTGTGTCTGTGTGTGTGTCTCTCTCTGTCTCTGTCTCTCTCTGTCTCCCTCTGTCTCCCTCTCTCTCTTTGTCTCTCTGTCTCTCTCTCTCCATCTCCCTCTCCATCTCTCTCTGTCTCTCTCTCTCTTTCTCTCTGTCTCTGTCTCTCTTTGTCTATCTGCCTCTCATCTCTCTCCCTCTCCCTTTCCCTCTCCCTCCCCGCCTCCCTCTCTCTCTCTCTGTCTCTGGGGAGGCAGGGAGGGGGACTGGTTAGGCCTGCTTCATTCCTTATACTTGGGTGTGATCTTGTGGCTACAGCAGCCATTTTAGGACATTTGAGAGGAAAATAAAACAAGTGTTTGATGGAGGTAGGGCAGAAGAAGAGCCCGAATCGTGGAAGACCTTGTTAGACGGCAAACCGACTGTCCTGACCGCCTACCTCCAGACGGTATTGCACAAGGAAAAACTGATCTTCGTGGTGTTTGTCGACCAGTGCTCACTGGGTCCTCTGTTTGCCTATAGCATGACGTCCGTGGTCTAAGTGAGACTGTGTCCATAAGCTCTCAGTCACTTGATTCATTTCACAGTGGGTGGCAGTGTTCGGGAAGGCTTAGGAGGTGTGGCACCGTTACAGGAAGTACATCACCAGAACTGCCTTTAAGGGTTTAAAGACGTGTGTCATTTCTAGGTCACGCCCTCTGCTTGGTGTCTGTAGCTTCAGATGCGAGCTCTCAGCTTCCTGCCTCGGCCACCATGTCTGCCATTCTGGTCGTGATGGACAATTATCCCGCTGGAACCTTAAGCCCAAATCAACTCTTTCTTCTATAAGTTACCTTGGTCGTGGTGTTTTATCACAGCAGTAGACTGTGACCCACCCTAAGTGAGACAGTATACCATACAATATACCTGTGTGGATTCCCCTTTCTTTATGGTCATTGGTGTGACCTTGCAATGATTTCCACATAAACCTACCCAACTGGTCGCTTTACATCCTCGGGGTATCCCGCTATGCAGATATCTAGCCTGAAGCAAAGGGGCAGGCATTCACTGGTTGCTTACAGTGGTATCCCGCCAAAGGGCAACAGACTTCTCGGTGCCTGTCTCCTCTTGTGCACATTGTGAACAGACAGAGGCCAGGACCTCATCTTTTCATCTGTCCATACTGTTACTGTTACTGGAGATGCTGACCCCTCCCTGCCAGTCCTGGGAGGAACATGTCTGAGGGGCTCATGATCTGAATCCCCTCTGCTTCTGCTAGAGCCGTGGGATTGCCTAACCCGGATCCCAGCTGGCCTGAATGGCTCTTAGCTCCTTTCTCTAGGACAGAAATCCACGCTCGCTCTGCCCTGGCCTCCATTAGCCCACCCCATCTCAGCACCCAGGTATGCTGCCCCGCCATGCCCCAGCACTCCATTTCCAGAACCTGCCCCTTCCTGCTAGGGTGGAACTGGCTCACCTCAGGTGGAGGGAGATCAGGACCAGGACAACTCCCACAGGACACAGGGGGCCACACCCCACTGTCAGTCAGGCTCTGGCCTCTGGCTTGGGTACCTGTAACCAAGCTGGAAAACGCACAATAGAAAACCAACCTCACACCCTAACCAAATCCCACTTGTTGCCAGAAGTTGAGGAGCTCATGAGAGACAGATGTCTCACAGCAAGGGGACGAACATGTGGATTTGCCTACCCACAAAGGCAAGGGGATTAGCGCCCAGTGAGATCAGCCTGGCGTCTCACCACCACTGCAGGCTGGCCTGTGCTCAGTCAGCTTGGTTATGCAAAGAACCCAAGCACCCGGCAAAGGGCTTTGTCTCCAAAGGTGTCAGGGTATAGTCCTCTCTCCTAGGGAGAACAGACCTCTTTCCTACTTGCAGAATTACAAAGCTGATACTAGCCTGCCGCCCCTCCCCAACTGTCTCTGTTCTTCAACCCATCCCCTCCACCCTTCCAGGTAGCCATACCTGGGCCCGCATGGAACATCAGGAAAGAGGGACTTCAAAGCCCATCTGGTCCAATCTAGGTCATGAAAGGTCAAAAAGTTACCACCGAGTCACTTAATCTCAGGACCACAGACAGGTGGATCCCTAGTGTTCTCCCGACAACCAGCCTAGCCCAGTGGATGAGTTCCAGACTATGTTAAGCAAACCTATTTTAAAAAACAAGGTAGCTGCTCCTGAGAAATGACACTGGAGGCTGACCTCTGACCTCCACACACACGTCATAGTCTAAGGAACCTGTTCCCCAAATGCACAAAGGAACAGAGTGGAGGACAAACTTGGCTACTTGCCCCCCCCCCCACACACACACACCTCAGGTATGCCCCTGATGCTACTGTTAGGACAAGAGTGAAGTCTGTGGGTCTCAGAGGAAGAGAGAGGCATGGGTAATACTGAAAATGCAAATTAAAAGGCCCAAGCAGGTGTTCAGCAAAGGCGCCTTTCCCCTGAGTGAGGAAGTGCTCAGAAAGAGAAAGGACTGAGTCACCCGCAGGACCCAAAGCTGGGACAACTAAAGCAATGAAGCCATAGGGTAATGAGGGGATGCTGGCCCTGAGTGTAAAATGAATCCATGCCCACGGGTGTGAACCGTTGAGTAAGTACATGATGGGGAGCAGAGGCCATCGGACGTCCAGAGGAGACAGACAGTCCCTCAGAGGGGTAGAGACTGGCAGCCCTTCCCCCAGGTTTGGCATTATTTGGCCTCTGCAGAACAGGGGGAGGGAGGGAGCTCTTGGCTGTGAAGGAACCTGAGGAACACCATCAGCAATTAGGTGAAGGTCAGCGTCAACAGTGATAGGTCACAGCGACAATGTGTACTCTCATCAGGACGAAAGCCAAGATGATGGTCCACTCCTCCCACTCCGACTGTAAGAAAACTGCCTGATCAGTGCTCTCCCAAACTGTTGCCGTCATCCCAGACAAGGAGAGTCTGAGAAACTATCACACCAGGCCAGACCACCGGTGATGACCCAGCCCTCAAAGGGGATTCTGGGACAGAAGAAACACTTGGGAGAAATTAGGGAAGTTGAAATCAACTGTCAAAGGTAGCTGTGGGTTCCTGGGTGTCTAATGCTCTTCAGTAAAGGCACTGGAGTGGGAGAGGGCACTATCTGCACGCTCATTCTGTAGTGTGTATGTAGCTATTTTGAGAAAGAGGTCATTCAGAATGTCTCACTCTCACTGGGGGAGTGGCTATCTAATTCCTTGGACTGGAGGCCCAGGCTATGAGATGCCATGGTCCGGGGTCTGAGTACAGAACACTGAATGAGTCTGTGTGCACCTAGAGTTGAGGCCAGGAGCCTGAGTAAGGATATCTGTGGAGTGAAAGGGAATCCAGAAGAACTCTAGAAGTCTCAGTAGGTAGCCGGAGAGCCTGGCCAGCCACTGACACCGCCCCCGCCCCCCATCACTCTCCTCCTAAGAAACCTTCATTGTTAGATCCCGGGCAGCTCCGTCTAGCCAGTGGCATAATCAGGTGGACCAGGGGTTCAAATGTCCTCAGGGTGTGAAAATGCAAAATGACCTGGGCCAGGAGGTATCCTCTTTCATCCAGCTGGGGTCACTGTCCCCTAAGAGGCCCCAGGCAGGCCCTTCTGGTCACAGGAGGCCTGCAAACCTCAAGCTCTTAGGGACCTGAACGCATTCCAAGAGGCTGACCCAGCAGCCCCAGAGCTCCAGCTGAGGGCCTGGCAGTCCCAGCAACGACATTGCTGGGCAGAGGACACAAGGCATTTCCTCTGAGGCAGCTTGGCCTCCAGCCAGCGGGTCCCCAGATGCCATGCGAGACACACCTGAACGCGGTAAGAGAATAGGTGTGTGTAAACAGTGTTTGAAAAAGAAAATAGCTGTACAAACACAGCGCTTGTTAACACAGGTGTTTACAGGTGGAATTATTTTTCCCGGGCTGCTATCTTCCAAGCTGCTGCTTTGTGCGGCTCGGCACACCTGCAGTGACTTTCCCATACTGGGAAGGAACAGGGCGGAAGTGGCTGGTCCAGATCCATGGTGCCACAGAGGCGGTCAGTGATCAGCCTGGGGCTGAGCAAGTGTGGCCGCTTCTCTGGCAGAACTTTCTTTCTCTCCTCCCCCCCAACCCTACCCCCCAACGTGCTGGAACAGGGTCCAGCCTGTTCACCACTTCCTGCTCGGCCAATGCAGCTGTTCTGCCAGCCCCAGGGCTGTGGCAGTAAGAGGCCCATTTCCGGGGGTAAGAGCCAGCCACTCTCCGGGCATGACGGTCTGAGTCTCCTGTCCCTGTCCGCCCCCCTCCACCCCGAGGGGAGTGATTTGCATTTTGTAGACCGAGACTGAAGACTCTCATCCCAAAATCACAGAAACATGAGTAAGTGAAGAAAGCTGTAGGCGCAACCCAGAGCTGCAGTTGGAGAGAGTTCTGAAGTGTCCCTGAGGGGACGCTCAGGAGCAGTGATGTTCTCTGTGAGATGCCCAAAAGTATAGACTTTTTTGGTCTATACTTTTGATGTGAAGCCAGCAGAAGACAATGCCTTAAAAACTAAGGGAAGGGAGCACAAGGCACAGACCGTGCACTCATAAATGGTTACAATGGTAAACTTTGTTACGTGTGTTTTATCACTGTTTTAATTCTTTTAATTTAAAAAAAAAATGCACAGAAGAGAGGCGGGGCATGAGCAGTAGCCAGATAGGTCTACATAGTGAGGTCCAGGTCATGCAGGGGCTACGTAGTGAGATCCTGGAGAGACTGAAACAGAGACATCAAACATTCTATTCTAGATATGGCCCCCACATAAAGCTGGGTTGCTTCTGCCATAATTAGAGGGTTGTGGTCAATACCCCAGTTGTTGCATTCTGACGCAGTGAAGTCCTCAGGGACGACTGTGGGGCAGTGTAAGGGTTTCCCCCCATTGGACGGGGCATCCTGAAAGGTGAGATGCCCCAAATGCAGATTCAGCCACAATGTGTTGAGTCTCTAATTCAAGTCCATGGGGCAAGGGTGGGGAGTGGTGGGGGTGGGCAGGGGAGAAAGCAGGCCTCTGACTGATAGTGCAGCATGAGATACATCCCCACCCCCAGCCCCAGACTCTCTGCAGGGAGCACCAGACCATCCAGAAGCATCAAGAAGAGGCAGGCTAGCTTCCTCTCATGCCTCAATAAAGCCATGGAACCACAGCAACTTGAGATGCAGGGAAGGATTCTGTCCCACTTGGAGAAAGCTAGCCAGAAAGAACAGAGGGAACACTGCTACTGGGAGTCCTCAGAGAAGAAGTGTCCTGCAGGTGCCCTGGGGCAGGGAAGAAAACCCCTAATCCTTGACAGCTTTGACACCACTGCACCCACAAGCCAGGAGAAAAGACCATTTCTTGATTTGGGCAGAAAGCCGCTCTGTGCAAGATGAGGAGGAACAATAAGGCTTTCTGGAAACTTCCTCCGAGAACCTTTGCTCCAGCCCAGCCTCCTTCTCACAGACCAGCATGACCCACTCCACATTGTACAGGTTGGAAAGACGGATCTCTCTCTCCGACCTGTGTCTATCACTTGGAGGCTGCGCTGGGTTTGAATACAGGCACACCGGCTCCTGGAGTGGGTTTTCCCTCCTCTATGGCACTGTCAGAACAAGAAGGGTCACTTTTTTCTAGAAGGAATAGCCTGGCTACCTTCCAAACCCCTCCTCTTCCAGGAGACCACCTCACCTCGGCTTAGGACTCCTCTGCTCAATAAAGGATTCCAGGGCCAAGCAACAGGGACAGGAGCAAGGGAAGGAAGGGGGAGGAGAGGGGAGGGACCAATGGAGAAAGAAATTTGAGAGTGCACTACTGAGAAGCTGAAAGGTTTTCTGTTTGAACTATGACAAGTCTCTAAAAGAGGGGACAAGACGGTGTCTAATTAGACATGCCCATGTCTTGCTAATGAAGATGACCTCATGTTGTAATTGCACATTAGTGCCTTTCCTTGGAAGTAGTTTGAAAGGCTCTGCTCTCCACCTGCTAGTTTGGAAGCTCTAGGCTCCATGATAACCCCATCCACCTCCATGGCCGGCCACCCCCCACTTGTCCTCTGAAGTGAGGGTGCAATACAGAGTCAAGACAGAGCAGGAGAAAACCAGCTCCACATGCATCCCTTAGGTGGGCATCTTTTCCCAGGCACAGAATCCCTTTGACTTTCCATGAGATTAAGAGGGCACCAGCGAAATGTGCTCCTACAGGCCTGTGTTTTGAATGCTTATTCCCCGGTGAGGAGCAAAATGTGGGAAGTGTGTACAAAGAGCCTTTTGTTAGGAAGGGCCTCGTTGGTAGAAGTAGGTCATGGAACTGAGGATTACAGGCCCTGGAGGATTACAATGTCCCCCTACCCAGTTCCAGCCTGAACTCTCTGTGTTCTATCCACCACCCAGTAACATGCCACCACTCACCATGCCTCCCCTGCCATGAAGGACTGTTTCCCTGATACCGTCAGCCGACATAAACCATTGCTCCCTCAATTTCTATCAGGCATTTTGTCAGGGTGATGAGAAAAAAATAATAATACAGGCAGCAGTGTGCAACATGTCTGTTAGGATCCTGCTCTCACTCTTCCGGGTCTAACGTCTTACATCACGTGGGGTGGGGTGGGGTGGGGACTGCGAACTGCCAGCACATGGTCACGCAATCTCTGCCTTAAAAAGCCGCACACGGACCCCCACCCTCTCTCTTTTCTGTTTCCTCTCTGCTCTGCTCCCGCCATCTTTCTGTCTCTCCAAGCCTGGCTTCTTTCTAATAAAGCTCTTTCTAACTCTGGTAGTCATAGCCATGGCTCGTAACTTTTCCACCAAGTCCACCAACCCACCAGTGCCCTTCATCCTTTCAATGTCTTCCCTAGAGTAATATCCACATTTTGTACACACACACACAGCAATTCAATGACAAGGCTCCTGTGTCCAGTTTTTTTTTTTGGGGGGGGGGGTGAGTATGGGTTACAGACATACATGCATGTTTAGACATGTGCTGGCGTATATGTGCGTACATGTGTGCAGAGGCCAGAAGTTTGTATCAGGTACCTTTCTCCACTGCTGTGCACTTCATTTACTGAGGCAGGGTCTCCTGCTGAACCTAGAGCTTGTCAATTTGACTAATCTAGCTAGCTGTCTTGTCCCAGGATCCTCCTGCCTCCACCTCCCATGTTCTGGGACTATACATGGAGCTCCACGCTTGTATGTGGGTACTGGGGAATCACTGTGCCTACATCCCTTCCCTGCTCTAAGTACCTGCACCTACACAAACATATTAGGCCTAGGCTTCTCACCCATGCCACTCTCTCCAGTGCAGCATATCACCTGACATATCCAAGAGAGAGAGAGAGAGAGAGAGAGAGAGAGAGAGAGAGAGAGAGATGATAGATGAATAGATAGATGATAAATAGACAGATGATAGATAGATAGATAGATAGATAGATAGATAGATAGATAGATAGGTCTGTGTGTCTGTGTATTGATTTGACTGTAAAAACTGAAACACAGGCAAGTGTGTGGCCAAGTGCCTACAACTCTCATCCCAGTGACACATCCTTTGTCTGAGCACCCAGCATCCTCTGCCCCGTAGCTTCACCTGAACTGACTGCGTACACATTGGCTGTGGCTTGGCAGTCCACCCAGAGCAAACAGGCCCCAGCTCTCAGGCATAGCCTGGTGGGCTGCCCAGCAGGTCTCCAGCTTAGTGCTATCTCAATCTCCCTGCTCTGACTTCTCACTCAGCGACAATATGAGTGTCCATGAATAATCATGACATAGAGGGAGATAATTGGTATTTAGCTCTGCCAGAGGGAAGCACTGAGGGGAAGCCATCCTTCAGTCCAGGGACGGATAACTCAGTAGCTGGAGGCAGGCCGAATTAGAGGCGCTAGGCAGTTGGTGACAAGAGCTGGCGAACAGCTTGTCAGTTCCAAAGTCACTTCCATGGGATGCACAGATGCTCAGGCCCGCCGACTATGCTGAGCCTGATCAAGTTTTAGTTGGGCTCTGAGAACTT
Source organism: Onychomys torridus (assembly GCF_903995425.1). Lineage (NCBI taxonomy): Eukaryota > Metazoa > Chordata > Mammalia > Rodentia > Cricetidae > Onychomys > Onychomys torridus. Next base: position 48,464,289 of record NC_050463.1, on the reverse strand, counting down.
GTGGTCAGAGACAAGAGGTTCCCATGCTTTTCCTGTTTCTCTCTCCTTCAGAGCTTAGGGTTTACCTTTAGACCATGGTTCAGCAACTGAAGGGGCCATGGGACTACTGTTCTTAAAATGCCCCCACTAAGACACCATCTCACTGGGGTTGTATCCCCCACACTCGCAATGGTTGCTCACTTCCATACTTTTCGCTACAGGACAGTGGAAAGGGTTAAAACATTAGTACCCCAAAGCTTGCATTACAAGTCCCTTTGTTCTCATGCCCACCCCTTGCCTCTAACCTGTGGCCCACTCCCAGGGGGAAGGGTCTCAGTGCACACAAGCATCCTACCTAGATGCCAGACCCCTTTCCACACTCACTCTCACATTTAGCCTGAAGATTTGGTCACCCTCGTAGCCACCTGTTATCACCTGCCACCAATGAATTCCTTCTGGCTTTCTGCAATGGCCTGGCTCCCTGTGCTCTGTCCATTTCTTCCTTACGACTCTCCACAAACACATTTGACTCTGCACATTGCACAGCAAGCTCAGGGCATCTTATTCTTGCCAACTGCGTATTGCCACGTGCCCCATCAGCCCTGCCGGACAATGGCCAGGAGCCTCAGCATGAGGCCATGTAGCGCCCACACTACCACCCATTCACCATGTCTGAGCCAGGGGCTGAGGATTAAAAACAGAGACAAGACAGCAGATCATTGTCTCAGTAGAATGCCCTTTATTGAAGGAGGGAGGAAGCCTTAAATACAGGCTTGCAGCACAGTGGGAGAACCTCAGAGGGCAGAAGTTCGCTACCTGATGTTTTACATTCTTGCATCCTACCTGTTTACACCAAATGCAGGATACACAAACAAGGAACCTCCTGTAAGTGGTTTTAGGAGGAAGGAAACCAGCAGGAAATTAGCATAGGGAGGACATCTGATCAAGGTCAGCAAGGAAGGCAACAGCTACACAAGGAACGGGGTCCAGGCCCAACAAGGCCACCATGTGCCATAGGTGGCCCAGACACCAGCTCCTTTAGCACATACTTGCTTGCCCCTTAATGCTACCTGCATACACATGGACTGAGAGAGAAGAAGCAGGAGAGAAATCTGTCCCTGCCTTCCCGTCGGCTGCCAATCACTCTGACCTTCAACAACTGCATCTTTCTCCCACAACCGGGGAAAGTGACAGACACTTCTGAGACAAGCCACCGCATGCCCTTCAGGTCTCAGTTTGCTCCTAGGGGAGCTATGAGGTCTCAGTAGAAAAACTGTGTATGAAGTCCTCGAGACGCCTGGCACATGCAAAGTTTGTTTAAAAAGACTTACTGCTTTCCTCAAAAAATAGCCAGGGATATCGGCTGGAGAGATGGCTCAATGCTTAAGACCAGTTGTTGCTCCTGCAGAGGACCCAGGTTCGAACCCCAGCACCTGTAAGGTGGCTCACAGTCATCTGTAATCCCCAGTTCCAGGGGATCTGATGCCCTCCTCTGACCTCTGCAGGCACTGGGTATGTACAAGGTGCATAGCAATCACCCATGCATATTAAATAAAACTAAATGACAACTTTAAAGAATAGCCAGGGCTCTACCATGTAACATGTAACATGAGAGGGATCATCTTACAGTCTAGGATAGAGGAGGGAGATAAAGGGAAGAAGAAAGTTTGATGGGGCAGATGGGGAGGGGCAGGAGGAGAACTCCAAAGAGCCCCAGGAGGAGCCATCTCCATAGGCAGAATAGTCTGCAAAGTTTCCCTAAGACTAACTCTCCTGATGATTGGGTAAATGTTTCCATAGCAAGTGCACGTGAAACAAAAATAAACTCTTCCCACCTATTTGTTCAAAATAAGCACCAAATTCAAGCTGCCACAGAATGAGGAGGAAAAGATGGTATTTTCCCTTCTCCCACAGCCCCATCATTGAAAAATGAACCCTAGAACAGCACGCCCTGAGGAGGAGATGCCCTGCAAGTACCCCAGTACCTACTGAGTCACTTTCCAGTACTGAGGCATCTCAGGTTGATACCCAAAGGAGATGGCTTTCTCCAGTGGGGAGGTTCCTCATTCATCTTCATTTACCCATAGGGAATCATTAGGAGCATGCTTCTTCCACTGCCCGGAATGTAATGCTGTCCCTGCACATCCACATGATGCTGTGCCTCCTCTAGGGACCCAGTCACTGGGGAAGGAGAGAGAAAGAGAGAGAAAGCACAGGAGAAACTGAGCAACCAAGAAACATATCAAGACTAAATAATGGGCTGAACTAGAGACCTAGACACACACACACACACACACACACACACACACACAGAGAGAGAGAGAGAGAGAGAGAGAGAGAGAAGAGGGGTATGTGCAGGAGCAGTGTTTGCTCTTCCCCTTAACAACCCTTGCATTCATGGAGCAAAAGCAATTACAGGTTAAACCTGACTCACTGAAGCAATAGGCACCGACATCAAACAGCACTGATAGTCACTCCATTCTCTTCCCTGTAACATGCATCAATACCACCACCCCCCAGCACATGCAGACTGTCATTAACAAAAGAGAGAAAAGAATCATTTTGATTCTTAATTACAGGATAATACTCTGTGTTAGGAAATGGAAGAGGCCTCTGGGCCCTCCTCTCATTCTCTCGTCTGAGGGAAAGCAGCCGCTTGAGTTACCAGCTAAACTAGCCATTTTCATCTCAGGCCAGACCATTTTTACTCAGTATCTTACAAACTATGGCTCTTCAGACTTTGGTATTTGGCAGAAATCCTCTCAAAAATGAACAAAGTGAGCCTGGTAGTTTAAGGAAAACAACTTGCCAATGATAAAGATCTGTGATTTCAAGTAAAAAAAAAATCTAAAATTTGGAAAACTTCTACCTATCACCATGTGCTTGACTGAGTGCTTTCCAAGACTTTTCTAATGAGATTGGTGATGATGTTAATAAATATGGTTCCTGGATGCCATACAGTAAAATGTATCAACATTTGGAAGATCTCCATAGCTCAATAAATTAATATTTTCCAAATGATAATCTAAAACCATGCTTGGGTAAAAGACCCTACGAACCAGAGACATTAGACCAAGAGATATCAATGATACCTTGGTCATATTTTCCTCTGGAAGGAAGAACAGCAAGCATGCTTCACACATACACAGACACACACACAGTGGTACTACAGTGCTAGACTAAGGGGAAATCTGTTATTAAGAATTGACCTTTATTTCAATGCATACACATGTGCAGAAACACTACCCCGCATTATCTCAAGCCTGTCGGACTGACTGCTGTAGCCCATTTCAGAGTAGGATTTCAATAGCACATGGCCGACTGTCTAAGAATCCTCTCTCATTATTGAGTAAGCCACTGACATTTCAAGGATTGAGCAACATGCCCAAACACTTACATTTGTAGAATATCTGAATGCATTTGTCACATTTAAGGAGTTGGGGCTGTATGTATACCTGACTACAAGGAACCAAGCTGGATTTTCAAATCTGCTCTGTTAGAGATTTTAAAGTTTGCAATGAATTGTTATTTATTATAGCCATCATTCTGGGCAAAAAGTAAGTACATGAATGAGATAATGGATTGTTAATGAGCTTGAGCTAACCATTCTACAATGTAGCTATACCTCAAAATGTTACATGGTATCCCCATAAATATATACAATGATGATTTGCCAATTTAAAATATTTTTTTTAGTGCAGAAAGCTTGGTAGAGTACAGCAGCCTGACCAACTTACTCCTCTCAAAAGAGATACTGAGAAACCACCCCAATGTCTTTCTCAAAGCTGCCTCCTTGATGAGCACCCCAATCTGACCCAAATTAAGGAGCAGCCCTTACTATATTCAGCTAAAGAGACAACCCAGAGAGTTCCTCTACCCTTTTGCCGTGGTCTCTAAAATCTGGGAAATAGATACACAGCCACAGGACATATTTCCATCTTACAGAGGCAACAGTCTAGGTTGGAACAGGCAACTTTATAATACCCTGACCCCCTCCCCCCAAAGCAGGGATGTTTGGGCAGAGACCAGGACAATGCTTCTGTGAGTGAAAGCACAGCAAAGATGACCACACCAGGGCCCGAGGTACCTTATTCCTCACAGTTGCACTCTGGTGACTCTCTGACCTTGAGCTTTTAGCCTCCAAAACTACAAGACAAGGGATCCCAGTGGTTAAAGCACTCTGTCCTGCTTCCACATCAGCCCCTGGATAATGACATAACTGCCCGGACCTTCTACAGCTTTTTAACAGGTGGGTAAACAGCTCCAGGGAGCCCAAGGGCCACATGGCTAGAACATATGCACATATGCACACTGGAGTTGGAGCCGGTACCGTTCCCCTCTGCATCTCATGAATGGGCGAGTAGTGACTTATTCTCCATAAACTACAAGGTTCATGGCAGCATTTCTAGTCTTGCTGATCATCCTGCTTCCTCATTTGCAAGCTCCAGTGTTCTCACGAAGGAGGGAGCTCCTCACCTTTGAGCGTAAGGAGCTTTACAAACAAGTGTGCAGCTCGAAGTCCCGAATCTATGTCCTGGATCATCTTCTTTCCCAAGTTGGGGGCTTCCATCAGTGTTAGAACTTCTCGACACTCCAGTGTCCTCGCCTGTCAAATGAGGATGCTAACGGTTGTGATGAGGAGACTGTGGCATGGTCAGGTCCCATAAGTGACACCACCGCTGTTTTGACTGTTCATCTTCTCCACAGTATCAAATGTATTTATAATAAAGTGACCCTTGGCGAGGCATGGAGCTCAGGCCTGTAATCTCTGTAGCCAGGTTTCTCCTGTCTTGCCCAGCTCCAAGGTCCCACAGATGCTTATAAAATAATCCTTCAGAGGCTTAATGTTAGTTACCAATTGCATGGCCTATGGCAGGCTTCTTGCTAGCTAGCTCTTATAACTTAACCCATTTCTATTTATCTATAAGTTACTAGGTGGCTGTGGCTTACCGGTATTTTCACATCTTGCTTCTCCTGGCGGCGGCTCACAGTATCTCCTTCGCCTCTCTTTTCCTCTTGGGAGGCTAGGGCAGGAAGATCAAAAGTTCAAGGCCAGCCTGGACTACTCAGTGTGCTCAATGACAGACTAGGTAATTTAGAGAGACTCTATCTCAAGAATAAAAAAAGAGGACTGAGGATGTAGTTCAGGTGTAGAGCACTTGCCTAGAACGCTTGAAGCCCCAAATTCAAGATTGTACTAGTTCTCTACTAGTACAAAAGGTAAGTATACTCAAAGCCCCTACCAGTTCCAGATTCCCAGAACCACTTCCCTTCTCTACAGAGGCCCCTGGTGAGGGTGGGAAGGCAGTCCTCTTCAGAGGACGAGCCTAGAAACTAGCCCACCCTCCTGTCCACTGGGCGGGCTTCCTTCTTAGCATTCCCTATCTGAAAACAGGACCATGTTCTGTAAACTCAGGTTCTAGCAATTGTGATCAAGCTGGAGGGATAAGGGGACCCGAAAAAGGGACCCAGAATGAAAGCCGAGACCTGGAGAGTGAAGCCCTGAGCTCAAGTCTGCATGCAAGGAACTAAGAAGAGATGCAAATAGAGGCATCCTTCCCGTGCAGTCGGGGTCTCTGCAAGTCCCTCCAAGTGCTCCTGGAGAATCCATGCAGAGGGACAGGCCTCCTGAGGAGCCACTTCTGTCCCCAGGGAAAACTCTTTGCTGCATTCTACCACCAATGGATGGGATCTGAGCACCATGGAGCAGTAATAGCCCTTCCGAGGTAGGACTGTCCTTATCTACCCTGGAACCCCTCACAGACAGCCAAGCTCCTGGATAGGCCGCCATCATACCACTGGCCATAAACGCAGGCATGTCCCTTTATCGCTTGACCTCCAGAAGCCTTGGTCTCTAAATAGGAAGCAGCCAAGGCAGTTGGTGGAAGCAATTGACCCCTGACCAGACGAAGTGCACCGCCCCCCCGCCCCCAGCAGCACTTGCATGCATTTGAAGGAGCTGAGTCAGCAGTGGGGAGGAAGGATCTGGAGGGGAAACCTACATCTCTCAGAATGGAGTGGAAGGGGAGCCAGAGGCCAAGAGCCCTCAGGCACCATTTCAACAAGGGAATTAGGAACTAGAGGCCCAGCTGTGAGACTTCTTCAACTTGGGCTACTTCCCCACTTTTCTCTGTCACCACCCTGCATGGCAGCTGATTAACCCTTTCAGTAAGGTGGCTTGCGGGGTCAGCCAAGACACCAGCAAGGGGAAAGCCCTCCCCAGGCTAGACCAGCTCCAGAGAGACCAAGCCAGGGGATTCCCTACAGAAGGCTCCGGGGCCATAGGGCAGGCTAGACTCCTGGCTCCTAAGCACCCTCTGGGCAGGCCCCTGAGAAGCAAGCGGCCCTGCACAGCAAAGGTCTATTGGGGGTGTGTCACAGCAGGAAAGGAAAGGAGGTGTGGCTTTGGACCAAGACTTCTGCTTTGCTGAGTCATGCTCTGCCTACTCGGTAAAAGCCCTCCTTCATCTTGTCCAAGTGAGTATGAGAAAGATGGGAAGGCCAGGGCTGATGCTGTGGGGGGGTGTCAGGAAGAAGTGGTGGGCTCAGGGAGGGGCATGCTGCTCCCGAAAACATTGTAAGGCTCCTCGAGGGTCAGAATATCACGCCCCGTATGCACCTGCCTGGGAGGTGCGAAACATGTGCCATGTTTTGAACTGAAAACACATTTTGTTTTCTTTATGCACATTATTCTCTCCGATGAACTAGAAGATCTGTGTCAATAAGCAGATAGAGAAACTGAGGCTCAGACTGGCTCAAGACTAGACATGACTCTCACACCAGCTGTGTGGATCCAAGGATCTCCTCCAGACATCATGTGTCCTGTAAGATTACAAGGCAGCACCCACCCAGCTCCAAAAGTTTTACAGTAGTGTCCACCAGGTAGCTAGTTTGCATGCTTAACCCTCACCTAGATGCCCAAACCGTCTTTCCGCTCTCTGACTTGCAGACTTCAAGCTGTGGGCTGAGCCGCCTGCCTAATCTTTGTTCAGAGCACAGAGAAAGGCAGCTGGTCAACCAAAGTGGACCTGGAAAAGCCCTAATCCAAGAACACATTCAGACCTAAGGCTCATTCTCATCTCATCTCCCCCAAACTCTTCTCTGCCTTGGAAGTTTTCAGCCTTATCATCTCTGGGATTAAACCCTGGGGGTGAGCAGAACACGGCCGGCCGGCAGAGAGCTCAGTGCTGCTGTTGAGGTTGTCTTTGCGTTTATGCCAATCTGACCTCCGCCATTGGTAAATGGTATGAGATTATCTACAACCCAATTCAGTTCTGGAAGGAAGGAAGGAAGGAAAGAAGGAAGGAAGGGAGGGAGGGAGGAAGGAAGGAAGGAAGGAAGGAAGGAAGGAAGGAAGGAAGGCAGAGAGACAAGTCCTCTGTAGCCTGTTGTGTCCCGACCCCTCACTGGGTCCCATCTCCCATCTTTCTATGGTCTCCTTAGGCAACATGGACTCCAGTCCTCTGTCTTTGCTGAGCCCTTTCCCCACCACCCTGGTTGACCTTCGAAAGGCTGATGGTTCCCCATCCTCTGACCCCCATCAACTAGCCTGAGCTCCAGGACGCCACTCTGAGATCTTCCTTTTTGGGTGACCCTTGGGGTGCTTGCCTAGGCCAGACTTGGACAAATCTCTTCCATTTCCTGGCTTGAGGGTAGGGGAGGTTTCTCACGAAGTGTGAACAACGGCCTAACGGATCTCAAGATAGGTGATATCTATGGATGCCTCCAGTCTGCACCCCTGCCACTCTGCCTATGAAGATTAGATAGTGAGAGCTTGGTCATCGGACTCCAGATATCTAATATCTACCCCTCCCCCCCCCCCCCCCCCGCCTGTGCTCACGAAGTGTGAGCAGTGTTTGTGAGACAAATGGCTGGCACGTTCTCAGCCCTGCCACTGACCTCCACCAGGCAAGTTGACAATATGGCGGCCCAGGCTTAACTCCCTCTGTCATAGGTGTTGAACATCCAGTTCCTGGTTTGTTTGTTTTTTTCTCTCTTATTAGTTGGCTCCTGTCAGTGCCTTGTGTTTTCTAGAGAGAAGCCCTGGGTGATTAAAGAGCCTTTTTCCCACTTCCTGGTTGTCTCCACGCTGTTCGTTGAGCATAACAATATAATCCGTCCTGCCCCACACACCCCAATATCCTACCTCCTGGAACTGGTACTATAGTGATAGTCAAAAAGACAGCTGCTTCCAGCCCAGTGTGCACAGAGGTGGAAGATTCAACATAAGTATGGAAAGACTCATGGGAGTGCCTCTGGCTGGCGGCACAGCTGTATGCCCTATGGACAAAGTTTGCCAGCCAGGTTTCACAGGCAAGGCCTTCCTTGTGAGCATCTGAGAAGTGAATGAAAAAACAAACAAACAAACAAACAAAAACACTAAATTAAAAAAAGGAAGGACATGACTGCTCCTAGGTGTGCTGGAGGAAAGGATTTATTGTAAATAAAGGCAGAATGTAGTCAGAGGCAGGAACATCTGGGAGAGTCCAGAGTAGACATGACCCTGAGCCATGTGAGGAGATGGGGCAGAGAGCAGCTGCCGACCAAGAGGGCCAGCCTGGGCCAAGAGACTGGCCAGGAGAGTAGACAAAACAGGCCAGGTAACTAAAATGTAGGTAAGGGCAGCCCAGCCCCTGGGCTGGAGAAGTTTGGGGTGGGCAGTGTGGTATGCCAGCCAGAAAGGCCCTGTAACAGGGAAAGAATGAGGGATTCTGGGAGAACCTGGTGGCCAGCATCCTCTTTGATGTGTTAGATTGGTAGCTCAGCCTTTTATCCTGGGTTTGACACCTATCAGGAAGCAGAGCTCAGAACCATACTATACAGGAGGCTTACCCTTGAGAGGTCTCCCAGCCAGTCAACCGAGGCCTCCAAAGCTGCAAGACTCAGGAGAGGGGTCCTTTGCTTCCTAAATGGGTGCTCTCTAGGTGGAAGCTGATGCTCTGAGGGCCAAGAGGGCAGGATCCTGACTATGCCTCCATTCGCCTCCTGCTGACACCTCCAACGTCAGCCCCACCTGCCCGTGTGCCCAGAACTTGGCTCTCCTGTCAATTGTCCTGTCCAATCAGCCCAGCCTCTTCTAGATGCTGCTGGAAAGCCTACGTGGTCTCCACGAGGGGGAAAGACATGAGGGTGATGCATGAGTGGACTGACTGACAGGACCCTCAGTAATCAGAGACTCAGCCAGATGACTCTGTGTGTGTGTGTGTGTGTGTGTGTGTGTGTGTGTGTGTGTGTGTGTCAGGAGGGTGGGGTGGAAGGAACATGTGCAAATGTGTGAATGTCTCTATGGAGGCCAGACACCGAGGCTGTGTGTCTTCCTCAACCTCCACCTTTTTTTTGAGAGAGGAACCTAGTGTTTACCACTGGCTAGCCAGCAGTCTGCAATCATTCTCCTGACTTCAGGTCCTCCAGCAAGGACTATGGGCTCCCACCTCTGCAATCAGCAACTTGATGTGGGGGCTGGGGGCTGACCTCAAATGCCCGGTCTCCAGGCAACTCTTTCCACCTCGAGTCCCCAGGAAAAAGAAATCCAGAAGGGTTCGGCTTGGAGGCAACTTAGTCAAGGTAAGGCTGACAAGCCTGTATTTTTAAAGTAGCCTAATGTTTATTGTCTGGTTTCATTTATGGAGCTTGTTAGATAACATTCTGGACAATGGAAATATCAGAGCCAAGGTGTGTGCAACCCGGTCCTCCCCACCCCTTCCCTCATCCCACCTCTTCCATGCCCTTTCTTTTCTGTTCCCAACCTCTTCCTCGCAGCCTGGAGGAAACTGGGGTTTAGTGGTCCTCACCTCAACAGAATCTGTCAGCATCTACAAACCAATTTCATTAATTTGGGAAAGATCTATCAGTGCAGAGGTTAATTGTCTTTCCCTGACATGCTTTTACTACACTCATCTGGGTGACAAAATTAATTTCCTCATTAGCTATTTTGGAAAGTGGAACAAGTCAA